>NC_090396.1:67368525-68713525 GCF_036365525.1 Heterodontus francisci
TATTGGCTTTTTTAAAATTCCAAATTTAATTAACTGAATTGCCCAGCTGTTCTGGTGGGATCTGAATTTATATATGCAAACTATTAGTTCAGGCCTCTGGATTTCTGGTGCAGTAACATAATCACTACGCTACCATACCCCATATGAATATTGGGGTACAGATATATCGCAGCTATTTGGTGCCTCACTGAAGTAGCATTCTACACTCAGATTTATGAATCTTAAAATTATGGCATTATTGGGAACCTCTGTGTTAGGATAAAAAGATGACCAAAAAATGCAAGACAGACATTCACCAAGCTATACATATTAGTTGATTATTTCTGTACAATTCATATACTCTCTGTAGATCTGATAGCAATAAAGTGATGATAAAGAAACTATGTACATTTCTCAGTCTGATTACCTCTTAGACTCCCTTTCCTTCCCCCTCCTTCTGCTAGAGAAAGACCCAGAGGCAGACTCAGCAGAAATTATCTGGCTTCTCACTGGGTACAGCTTTTCTCTCAAAGATCAGCATAATCCTTAACCTCCTTTCGGAGGAGTCCACATATCACGGGCTTTCATCAAATTATACAGCAGGATATCACCCCCATAATCATCTTGGGCAGCAGCATCCAATCCAACTTGCTCCAGATATTTTGCAATGTTTTGTAGGAAGATAGAGTTTCTAAGAAGTTGGAGGACGATCCGATTATTACAATTTTTGTACCAAAGTCACTTTTACTGAACTCTTCCAAGCAAGTTCACAAAACAGAGTTTGAAAAGTAAGTGGCAAATAGCATCTCATCCCTGTGCTTAACATACCATGGTACGGTAACCTAATAATAATAGTGAACAAGGAAGCCAGAGGATGAAAGGTCAAATCTCACCATGTCAAGTTGTAAAATTGAATTCAATAAATTTAATGTCAGCCAGCTGCAAAAATTGAACATGAAATCTACAGGATTGCTATAAAAAACCCATATTGGTTCACTATTGTCTTTTAAGGAAGGGAACCTACCAGCAGCTGCCTAGTCTGCCCTACATCTAACTCCAGTCCCACAAAATGTGGGGGACAGGGAAGGTGCCAGGTGATTGGAAGCAGACATGCATGATAGCCACTACTATACTGAATCACTCAGCAACCAAAAGAGGGCATCTAAAACCCATCGGAACTTAAATTTAGTGCTTTTGGACCAGAAGCAGAGAGAATTCAAAACTTATATGTTAGTCAATCATCTGTCATATTGCAAATGGTGATTCAAGATTAAGCGAAGTCCAGGTGAAGCAGGGTTAGAGGACAGAGGAATCATTGGCCCAGAGTGCATCGGTGGATGAAAGTAGCCAACTGACATTGTATACATGGATTTTCGAAAAGCTTTTGACAAGGTGTTCCATAATAGGCTACTTAATGAGATAGAGCCCTGTGAAATTAGTGGGCAAATCTTGCATTTGTTAAGGAATTACTTGTGCTCCTGGGTAGAGATCAGTATCCCATGAAATTTCACAGATATTGGTGTTAGGATGTGACTCTCCACAATCTTAATGATCTGGATGTAGACACGGGGAACTGTCCACAAGTTTGTGGAATACTAAAGATTTGTGCAAGTATTAATTTTCAACATTAGTTGAAAAATAACTATAATCAGATCTAGATGCAGGAGTGACTATAGAACTGTGTCTGACAGGTGTCATTTAATATCAATAAACGTATGCTAGGCCATCGCGTAGGGCTAACACTAAAGCATGTGTATGCCATGGATGATTCCAAACCAAAGACTGTTGAGCAGGAAAGACAGCCAAGTGTTATTGTACATGAACCACTAAAATTGCCTAGCCAGTACCATGAAGCTATAGTAGAAGCAAATGAAGTATTAGTATGCATCATTATGACAATTCAAAATCAGTATAAAATGAAAATCACTATATTGTCCTGCTACAAGACTTCAGTGTAGTCTCATCTAGAATACTGCATCAACTTTGGTTCTCTCACTTGGTGGTTGATACAGATGCTCTGGAAAAGGTTCAGAGAAGGGCCTCTTGATTGATACCGACTTAAGCGTTCTTAGTCATCAAGGTTTGAACATTTTTAAGGCGGAGGTAGATAGATTCTTGTTAGGCAAGGCAATCAAGGGTTATCGGGGGTAGATGGGAGTTTGGAACTGGAAACACAAACAGATCGGCCATGATCTTATTGAATAGCGGAGCAGGCTTGAGGGGCCAAATAGCCTACTTCTGCTCCTAGTTCGTATGTTCGTATGCAAGCTAAGCTGAGACAGTTAGGACTTTTTAACTCTACAAGAGACTTTGGAGAGATTTGTTTGAAGTCTTTAAGATAATGAAGGAACGTACTCTGGCCATGTGGATAAACTATGCAAGTTAATAGCTTGGGGAAAAAAAACAGGAAATGTGTGTCAGGAGGTTTTCATTTTCACAAAGATCACCCACTTTTTGGAAGATGATGCTGGTTTATGGACCAAATGTGGATTCACTACAAGCATTCAAAAGGGAGCTGGACAAGTTGCTGGCTGTGGTTGAAATTACAGCATTCAAATGGTAGGGCAGTTTTGGGTGATGTGCATCATGGTCACATTTTGATTGCCTTCAGGAGCCAAGGAATTTTGCAGATTGCCCCTCCTAAATTGGTCCAGAGTTTTTAACTGCTTAATGTGCTTCTCCCAGGAGATTGTGTCGCTGCTATAGCAGGGGGAGAGTTGAGGGTCATGATTCTCAGATGTAGCAATATGGGACAGGCTTGATCAAATCAGCTGTCTTTTCCTGTTTGTCCTTTTCATATGTTTGTAAATGAAGCCCTCCAGCTTTGAAACTGCTGCAAGGGTGTAATTACAGAGGGACAAGTATACATAGGTAATTTCCATTACAAGTTTGATCAGAGGAATTTACATGGGAAAGCTGACAACAGCAAGTTTGGTTTTGTCAGCAGAAAATGTGCACAGAAGCAAGATTCTTGATCCATCAGATATAAAGGCAGTGCACATACTACAATCAAAAATAAACACTTACCTACCTCAAGACTTGTGACAGCAGCTCCTCAAAAAATTTACTGTCCGTCATCATGATTCTCCACCAAATTAGCGAGTATCCCTGCCCTAGATAGGGAGTGTTCACAGACAGTTCAACTATTGAGAGCAGCAGGCGTAGGGAAAAACAGCGGAGTCTGATCCTATCCTTACAATAACTGGACAATTTTGTAGGTCAGCAAACAGAGATTGGGAGTGGGAACTCTGGACAATTTTTCCTCCTCAGCCTGGGAACAATGAAGTTAAATGAATGTCTGCTGATGCTGCAGCGAAGATAATAGACTCAGCACTGACCAAAAATCGCACCTGGATCATCCTAGGCCTGCAAGGCTTAATACCAAACATATAAAATAGCTCAGCAGGTCTGGCAACATCTGTGGAAAGAGAAGTAAGGGTGGCGCAGTGGTTAGCACCGCAACCTCACAGCTCCAGCAACCCGGGTTCAATTCTGGGTACTGCCTGTGTGGAGTTTGCAAGTTCTCCCTGTGTCTGCGTGGGTTTCCTCCGGGTGCTCCGGTTTCCTCCCACAGCCAAAAAGACTTGCAGGTTGATAGGTAAATTGGCCATTATAAATTGCCCCTAGTATAGGTAGGTGGTAGGGGAATATAGGGACAGGTGAGTATGTGGTAGGAATATGGGATTAGTGTAGGATTAGTATAAATGGTCGGCACAGACTCGGTGGGCCGAAGGGCCTGTTTCAGTGCTGTATCTCTAAATCAAATCTAAATAAAATCAAATTAACGTTTCGGGTCAGTGACCGTTCTTCGGAAGAAGGGTCACTGACCCAAAACCTTAACTCTGCTTCTCTTTCCACAGATGCTGCCAGACCTGCTGAGTGGTTTCAGCATTTCTTGTTTTTATTTCAGATTTCCAGCATCTGCAGTATTTTGCTTTTATATAAAATAGCTCCATTTGTAGTATTAACTGCCTACTTTTGCCCCAACTTTAGAAAAAAAGCTATTGCTTATATGTTCAGTCAGTAGATTGTCCAAGTGTAATCATGTGTATGTTTTACAACTGCACAACATTTAGAGGAATTATTAAATTTGACCCAAAGATTACCTCTCAGGCAAAACCCAACTTTGTTAGCAAGTTAGCAAAAATTCCAAAAGGGAATAAAGTTAAAATTATATTTCTCATTTTAATTAAGAATGGTAACCTGCTCAACTGTCTTGTCATCAGCGCACAGTGTTCCTTCCACGAGGAAAGCATGACAGTTTTTGCTGTAGACTTCTTCAATGCTGCTCTCTATTATCCATCAAGTGGCAGGCTTTAAAGGACAGGATGCCTCTCCTCTCATAATATATTGGCTGAAATCATGAACTCAGTGTGTACTAAAATCATAAAAAGATACATCCAACCATTCCATTGCTCAGTACATTAAAGAAACAATTTACTGAAACAGAAATGCGGTAATTTACAGCAGGACGGCATCAAGGTGGCTATGACTAGTGCAGTAAGGATCAGTGCTGGGACCTCAGCTATTTACAATCTATATTAATGATTTAGACAAAGAGTCAGAGTGATTTATCTAAGTTTGCTGATGATACAAAGGTAGGTGGAAATGCAAGTTGTGAGGACACGGAGAGGTTGCAAAGAGGTGGTGGATGGGATTATAATGTGGCGAAGTGTGAGGTTATTCACTTTGTCAATAAGAATAGAAGAGCAGAATTTTTTTTTTTAAAAAGGCATGAAACTTGAAAATGTTTATGTCCAGAGAGACTTGATTGAGTGTACTAGTACGAGGAACACAGAAAGTTATCATGCAAGTACAGCAAGCAATTAGGAAGGCAAATGGCATATTGGCCGTTATTGCAAGGGGATTTGAGTACAAGAGTAAATAAGTCTTGCTACAATTGTACAGGGCATTGACGAGACCACACCTGGAATACTGTGTGCAGCTTTGGTCTCCATATTTAAGGAAGGATATACTTGCATTGGAGACAGTACAGCAAAAGGTTCACAAGATTGGTCCCTGGGATGAGGGGGTTGTCCTATGTTGAGAGGCTGAGTAAATTGGGCCTATATTTTCTGGAGTTTAGAAGAATGAAAGGTGATCTCATTGAAACATACAAGATTCTGAAGGGGCTAGATAGGGTTGACACCAGGTTGTTTCTGCTGGCTGGGGAATCTAAAACATGGGGGGCAGTCTCTGAATAAGGGGACAATAATTTAGGATTGAGATGAGGAGAACTTTCTTCATGCAGATGGGTTGTGAATCTTTGGAATTCTCTACCCCGGTGGGTAACAAATGCTCCATTGTTGAATATATTCAGGCTGGCAAAGACATATTTTTGGTCTCAAAGGGAATCAAGGGATATGGAGAGTGGGCAGCAAAGTGCAGCTGAAGCCCAAGATCAGCCATGATTGTACTGAATGGCGGGGCAGGCTCAATGGGCCATGTGGTCTACTCCTGCTCCTATTTCTTATGTTCTGTTCTTATGACTGAAATTTGGTTAAAAAGGGCAGCACAACAGTGTAGAAGACTGAAGCAGCGACATGTTGGATATTGGATTGGTCAGGCATAAGCTGTGTACACCATCTGTCACCTACCAACTTTCTTATCTTCTGGATATCATTGAAGGACTGCCGAGTGGAAAATATGTATATTCTCAACATAGTGGCACATAGTCAGCACAGTGGCGCCGCACAGCTCCAGGGACCCGGGTTCGATTCTGGGTACTGCTTGTTTGCAAGTTTGCAAGTTCTCCCTGTGACCACGTGGGTTTTCGCCAGGTGCTCCAGTTTCCTCCCACAGCCAAAGACTTGCAGGTGATATGTAAATTGGCCATTGTAAATTTCCCCTAGTGTAAGTAGGTGGTAGGGAATATGGGATTACTGTAGGGTTAGTATAAATGGGTGGTTGTTGGTCGGCACAGACTCGATGGGCCGAAGGGCCTATTTCAGTGCTGTATCTCTAAATAAAAATAAATAAGGCAAACAGCATGATATAAATCAGAATTAGATTCAAACCTGGGGATATCCTAGCAATATGCTGCTGGCCTAGAGTGTCAAAAGGAGTCTAATAAAATTCTTGCCTGAAAAATAATTCCTAATTGAGGTTCAGTGGGGGGTCAGTTGGCTAGATTGTGCTACAGAAAGACACCAACAGCGTGGGTTCAATCCCCATGTCAGCTGTGGCAGTTCATGGAAGCCTGCCTCCTCACCTTGCCCCATGCTTGCAGATTGGTGACCTTCAAGTTATTCATTAACAACTCCCTCTCTCGCTAATGGGGAGAGATGCCTATGGTTCTTTGGGACTACAGCTAGAACAATTAAGGTTCAGTTTCTGAAGTTTTTATTTATTTTAGAGATACAGCACTGAAACAGGCCCTTCCGCCCACCGAGTCTGAGGGGAGAAAACCCATCAACTTCAATGAAATAGGGACAAGTGTTTCTAAATCCACCTGCAGTTTCAAACACAATCAAACATGGCTCCATCCATGACAAAGGTGACATTTTTTTATTTTAGAGATACAGCACTGAAACATGCCAAGCTAATTCAGCTTATTACCAATATATAAACAGGACAAAGAGTTGTGTCTGTTTTCAAAATGATCTAGTGACAGGGGTGGAAAAAGCACTCAAAAAGTTTGGATAAAATTCAGAAGGGCTTTTCGGTGTGTTTTTCTCCCCTCTCCTGATGACAATTACACCATCATTTGGATATGGTTCCAAAATCCATGGCTTTTTCCGGTACCTCGTTCAATTGGCTATTATTCAAGCAAGCGTCTCAATAGCCAAGTGTCAGCATACCATCCAACTCTAGAAGACATCACCAAGGGACCATGGCTGTTTTTGCCTTTCTAAGGTTGAGATGCAACAAGTCACTGTATTTTACTGCTGGCCCAACTGAGATAAGCTAATTTAAGGAAAAACTACATTTCTAAAATTGACTGCCTAGTTTGCATGATTCGTAAACAAAGGCTTTACTTCCAAGTCAACAGCAAAGAAGACGTATTTATTACAAAATCTGACGTTCACCATAAAGAGAAAGAACATAAATCCATTCCCACTACAATCTTAATGGGTACGGCACAGCAATGAAGGATGAAGTTTAGATACAACACTATAGGAACTGGCATGAATCTTAAATTGAGGAAACTAAATTAATATCACCTCATTATCAGGTATTTTCTTATTACCACCACAAATGGTAATACAACTCTAACGCTGTTCAACTCAGCTTTTTCAAGTTAGTTCTAACAAAGTCATTGGCAAAGCTCAGATGCAGACTGAAGATCTAACAGAAAAAAAAACTACTGGATATCTCCAGGATACTTCAGAGATAATCTGATCTCCTCTCAAAGGCAGCCAGATGGGGAAAGTGAAACATTTGGTGCAGTGAGATTGTAGACTCCCAAACCCAATTTGCTTGATGAAAACATGCTCAAACAGGTTTACAATTTCAAAACTGAACCTTTGCGTTTAATCCCCCTCATAGGGTATGATTAACCTGAACTTTAACTAAGAAAAGGAGTACAACTTCCTGAGTGCCAAGACATCCAGTGGGTCCACTTATAGCTAGCAACATTTTCACAAAATTATGAAGTGTACTGAGGGAACTGCTTCATTTACAAGTTTCATGAAAGTGGCACAGTAGAATTAACTTCTCATTCAAAAATTGTTTTTGCACTGTCATGAAAAATATTGGTAACTATGGATAGTTTTGAAGTTGGCTGCATCAATTCTGAAGATAAAAACAGCAGTCCTACCCACAGCCACAAACTCTCAGATCGAGGCCTGTTATCTTCACACTCTGTTTTTTTGGCTTAGCCAAATACTCAAGTAAATTAACTTTGAAAATGTGCATTATGTGCAATAAATGTATTATGCTACAAAGCAGGAATACAGACAGGAGATGTCAAACGAGACAGCAAAGCTCAGATGTCAACATTATCTGAACCAAGAGGTGGTCAAATCACTGGCGCTGAAGACAGTATTTAGAACACATCCAAACTCAAGGGTATATATATCATTTTTAAAATGCCAGTGGTGGTGTAGCGAACAGCAAATCACAGCAGGTTCTCATGACCAAATTCTTCTTTGGCCTCCTTATCTCGAGAGACAATGGGTAAGCGCCTGGAGGTGGTCAGTGGTGTGTGGAGCAGCGCCTGGAGTGGCTATAAAGGCCAATTCTAGAGTGACAGACTCTTCCACAGGTGCTGCAGAAAAATTTGTTTGTCGGGGCTGTTGCACAGTTGGCTCTCCCCTTGCGCTTCTGTCTTTTTTCCTGCCAACTGCTAAGTCTCTTCGACTCGCCACACTTTAGCCCCGCCTTTATGGCTGCCCGCCAGCTCTGGCTAACGCTGGCAACTGACTCCCACGACTTGTGATCAATGTCACAGGACTTCATGTCGTGTTTGCAGACGTCTTTAAAGCGGAGACATGGACGGCCGGTGGGTCTGATACTAGTGGCGAGCTCGCTGTACAATGTGTCCTTGGGGATCCTGCCATCTTCCATGCGGCTCACATGGCCAAGCCATCTCAAGCGCCGCTGACTCAGTAGTGTGTACAAGCTGGGGATGTTGGCCGCCTCGAGGACTTCTGTGTTGGAGATACAGTCCTGCCACCTGATGCCAAGTATTCTCCGGAGGTAGCGACGATGGAATGAATTGAGACGTCGCTCTTGGCTGACATACGTTGTCCAGGCCTCGCTGCCATAGAGCAAGGTACTGAGGACACAGGCTTGATACACTCGGATTTTTGTGTTCCGTGTCAGTGCGCCATTTTCCCACACTCTCTTGGCCAGTCTGGACATAGCAGTGGAAGCCTTTCCCATGCGCTTGTTGATTTCTACATCTAGAGACAGGTTACTGGTGATAGTTGAGCCTAGGTAGGTGAACCCTTGAACCACTTCCAGAGCGTGGTCGCCAATATTGATGGATGGAGCATTTCTGCCGTCCTGGCCCATGATGTTCGTTTTCTTGAGGCTGATGGTTAGGCCAAATTCGTTGCAGGCAGCCGCAAACCTGTCGATGAGACTCTGCAGACACTCTTCAGTGTGAGATGTTAAAGCAGCATCGTCAGCAAAGAAGAGTTCCCTGATGAGGACTTTCTGTACTTTGGACTTCACTCTTAGACGGGCAAGGTTGAACAACCTGCCCCCTGATCTTGTGTGGAGGAAAATAATGCATATAAAAGATGAGATTTACAACAATTCCAATGCCCTCCTGGCTGGCCTCCCATCTTTCACCTTCCGAAAGTTTTAACTTATGCAAAGATCTGCTGCCTGTGCCCTGACTCATTCCAAGTCCCGTTCACCCATCACTCCCTGTGCTTGCTGACCGACAATGGCTCCTGGTCCAGCAAAACATCAAATTTTAAATTTTAATCTTGGTGTTCAAAGCTCTCCCTTGCCTAGCTCATTCCAATCTCTTTAACCCTCTCAGAACTTTATGTCCCTCGAACTCTGGCTTATTGTGCATTCCAGGATTCCTTTGCCCCTCCAATGGTGTCCATGCATTAAGCTATCTAAACCCTAAGCTCTGGAATTTCCTCCCTAAACCCCTCTGTTTCTCTATCCTGCTTTAAGATCTTCATTAAAACCATCACTCCTCATGTGGCTCGCTATCAAATTTTGTATAACGCTGTGTAATGCCGTGGGACATTTTACTATGTTAAAAGGTGTTATATAAATGCAAATTGTGTTGACTACAAAACATTTTTGCACATTATCTATTTTGTATCATGATGGCCCCAGGAATTATAAACTGCATAAATATTTTTTAAACTAGCACTAGGCATTTGAAGCACACGAAGATAAAGCAGTGTATAAATTACAAGTGAAGCATCTAATGAACCAGCCAGCCAGAACCGTAACATATGAACACCTCACGACACTGCTCAAAAATATTGATCGCTTTAAGTGGTGCACAGGTTGACTTCATTCAAAAATTTTAATACTTTCAGAGGTTGTGTTTTTTTTTAATTTACCATTTCAGATTTAGTTTTGGGGAGATCTGCAGGGATCAAATTCTACCAACAGGGATTCTTTTGCTTAATACGGCAAAAATATCAAGTTTATTCACAACATTTCTTTCGATAATGTTAATACAAGTAAAGCCATCACCACAGCTTTGATATTTGGGGGCATTAGTTTGAAGGGATATCTCACTGTGCCGCTGCTGCTTGCCCCAGCAGTATCCAACGTACTCAAAATTAATTCTATGAATTGGAAAAGTTGGGATGGGCTGCTTAAAACCTAAATGTCTTCAATGCTGTTAACATGAGCAACTCAATTAGAGTTAATATAAAACACTTTTGCATCTTGAATATGAAGCTAAGTGGTCTAGATTGGCTCCATTCAGCTAATCTCTAATGCCATACTGTTGTTTGTGATTTCAGTCAGGCTGAGTCATTGAATATATTAAAGGCTGAGATAGACAGATTTTTGAACTATAGGGGAGTCAAGGGTTATGCGGAACAGGTGGGAAAGTGGAATTGAGGCAAAGATCAAATCAAGTCATAATCTTATTGATAGGCAGAGCAGGCTCGAAGGCCTACTGCTGCTCCTATTTCTTATGTTAAACACCCCTGGTCTAAGGTTACCCTTTCGAACAACCATCTAGTAGGTCTTGCTAGAGAACATGTGTGAGCAGCATCCCATAAAAAAAGCAATGAGATAAACATGCACTTAGCACAGATTTTGCAGTGGTAATGACAGAATCAAACTTGGTTGCAAGGCCTCTGTTTAAATTAGTTGCTAATATTTTCCATTTCTCACACAAAGACATACACGCCAGGTTCCAGAGGTTGTAACTGCTCATGAGAACAGCACCACAATGGGAGTCAATGTCTTCTGAGAGCAAGATGAAGGAGACAAAAATCAGGGGGAAAGAACAAAATAAAGTATTATAAAAATAAAATCGCTAACTGAACTATCTCAGTAATCCACCAACAAATGAGAAATTCTGAAAGCACAAGACAATGAAGGCAAGGACATTTTTCAGAATTAAGAACTCCAACACTTAAAAGTATACTTTGGCATACCTAATTCAAGTTTTACTAGCATTATCAATTTATTATATAATGAATTGAGGTTTATCACATGGAAATGTCATCAACAATTCACACAAGGAGTTACTTCTGAAATACACTAACTTTCATGATGTATTTACAGTCATTTTGTGTGAGCAACATCCATTAAAAGCTATGAGATAAACATCCTGTTACTCGCCCAGATTTTGCGGTGGTCATGATGGTAAAACTATTAGTGTTCGCCATCATTAGTCTACTGAAACTGGCAGCACATCGGGAGATTGCACATGCGCAGAACACCATAGAAATCCAGGAGTTGCTGTCAGTGATCCTATGCTTCTTCAGCGGGTGCACTTGAGGTCCCCCCAAACTGCAATCAATGGGAAATCTTTGAACTGACAAGGACTTCCATTCTTACATTGTTAGCCCTGCTGTAAAAACACTTGAAAAAGTTACCCCTTGTTGAACACCATACTAACTTCATAATTGCTGAACATGTTCACTGGCCCTGAAAAGTTAATTTTATATTTGTGGAATGTTAAATTTCTCCAACATGATTTTAAAAATTCACATTTTTAAAATATATATATTATTAATTTATTTATCTTTATTTTAGCTCGTATCTTAATCCAATCAAATTTTTATTTCACTATCTGAACTTTTAAATTAAAAGTGAAGGGATTCAGTGTTTTAATTTCCTAGTTGGCAGTCTGTGAAAGTACTTCAATGTGACTGGCTGTTTACCCTGCTTGCTGACAACACTGCCACTGTACACCAGGAGAACCCCTCGACTTGACACCTGATATAAACTACCATCAGGAAAAGGGAAGGCCATGCCACAAAGGTTGCTAGGCTTTTGTGGGTAGCTTTCTTTGAAGGCAGTGGAGAGTGCCATTGCTTCGCCGCTGACCGCAAAATCCAGGCCAATGTTTTTCGTGGTAGTGGTTGAGAAAACATTGGCCAATAAAATATGGCAACTTCCTGCTCTTCAAATATGCAAGGTCCACTTGATCTACCAGAACACGCAAATAGGACCTTAGTTTAATGTCGCAACAATGCTCTGCATCAGTTTTGCAAGTTCAAAATGCAGCTTTGAAGGATATTAGAATTCGCTTTCCTTCAATGGAAAATCTTTGGAGTCAGCATGGCTACCAGGTTGGGCATAACATCATTTGAAAACACATGGTTTCAACAACAACAAACTAAATGAATCCTTTAAGATTACATGAATTACACTTAAAACTTTCAGAGGTTCATTTTAACTTTTGAGTCAAAGTTTTATTTGGGAACGTATGCTAAAAGAAATCTATTTTTGCCCAAGTCATCCTGACACAAAGTTTCTTCTAAATTACCGCTATACTGGAACTTTTAAAGTTGAACCAAATGGATTTCTGCTTCTCAGATGGAACACGCAAGAATCAAAAGGTTCTTGAAGAACTGCACCCCCCCCCCCCACCCTTGCAGTTATTCTAGCACATCACGTTGTCATAATTCCTTCTGCTGCCTGAGTTAGATACCCAGTTCCTCTCCCCTTTTCCTTTAATGAACAAAATATCACAGCATCTTAAAGTGAACGATAAATTCACATGACCCAATGCATCAAAAATGGACACAGAACCATTTTGCAACTCCATGAAAACACAATTCTGCAGAAGTGTAATTCAGATCAAAAACCTGAAACGATTTTTGTCACATTTTCAGTCAAAACAAACATTTTTAAAAATTAAAATTTGATTTGTTAAACACTGATGCCAGTTTTATTTAGAGGTCTACTTACACTGACCAAGACCACATATTTCTCATTTGAATGAGTCCATGCTCCATTAGTATAATAGATTGAGACAAATTATACTTACATAATAATCCTTCTCGTCAGAAACCAATATTTTCGTCTGTGTCTGTCATATCCTATAGGCTCGTGGCGAACATATGGTTTATTTTTCTGGATTTCAGGCACACAATCACAAACACCAAGCACTTTGTGTGCCACGCAGATCTCACACTGCCACTCATCCTCTGGCACTTCTTCAAGTGGTGGTTTCACACATTCCAAATGGTACACAGCTGAACAGGTTTCACAGCAAAGCAGATCACCTAGCTTGTGACAAACCCGACAGTGGTCATCATACTGGATCACACCCTCAGACATCAACTCCTCACGGGCAATGTTCGTCGTCAGGAACTGATCCACTAAAAATTGAAGAACTTTGATTTTATTTTCTATTGGTCCATATGGGTATTCATCCTTTTCCTGATAGGGTAGTACATGATGGTATTCCCGGTCGCTTTCACAATAGGCCCGTACCAGTTCTGGCCACGTCATCCCATCTATAAGGTACAATGTGGAATTGATGCTATCTTTTAAGTCAGCAGGACCAAAGGTGGTATTCGAGGAATCCTCTTCTCGTAAAATAGCTTTCAGCAAAGCAATGTGCATTTCTGCAATTAACGTGCACTGCTCCTGACCAACCAGTGCAGCACAAAAGTCTTCAAAGCGGAAAGGTGAAAGACGCAAAACTGTTCCAAAATTATTCAACACCTCATAAATAGCAATAATGCTCAACAGCTCTTCAGTGGGCACCAATAAGTCCTCTGAACATTTTGGAATATCAAGAGGAACAACATCTGTCTCTTCAAACAGCGGTGACCTTGCCCGATGAACCCTCGTTTGTCTTCTCCTTCCTATAAAAACAACAGAAAAAGTTAAAATTCACGTAACTTTCTAGGCAAGCAATAAATTTGTGACAGCACGATTACTTATAAATGTACTTTTTTTTTTAATGATTCCCACAACTGTTTCAATTATCTCTTCTGAAGGCACTGACATGCTGCAGTCAAGTTCCACATATACTTTCAGCCCGTTGAGCCAAGACTTGAGAGTCTGCTGGATATTTGACCGCAGGAGCCCCAACTGCTTTTCCTCCCACTCTAGCTGAAGACACTGGTAACCCAGATGTAGTCCTAGCCAAGAAAAGTACAGTGGAGACCAGGGGTCAAAGCTTTGGATTTTCCTAAGTCTGTATGCCCAGTCAAGGAATTGGATTTATTCACTAAACCAGCAAAACACAATGATTTTACTTTTAATCCCATACTACCCCAATCTGAAAAAGGACAGCACCCAAACCATTAACATTTCCATTTTAGAACATAAGAAATAGGAACAGGAGTAGGCCATCTGGCCCCTCGAGCTTGCTCCGCCATTCAATAAGATCATGACTGATCTGATTGCGGCCTTAACTACACTTTCCTGCCTGGCCCTCATTTGAGGCTGACTGATCATCCATGTTTCCAGCATTTTCTGTTTCTGATTTGCAGCATCTACAATATTTTTTTTACTGATTAGTAACCCAGGCTTGAACAGGGCTGTTTGTAGAACTGTTAACTCATTGATGGATAATTCCTAAAGCACATCAAGATCTAGTCGTATCAGCGAGATATATGCAAATTAATTAGGAAAACAAAGTTAAACTTTACACATGGTCTTCTCCGGGGGCTTCAACTAATGACCCACAAAGCCGTTAAGCTTGACTCCCTGCTCTAACAAAAAGCAGCGTGAATACATCAATGCATTAGAACACCATGACATTCATTAGGAATAAAATGAACATTGCTTCTGTCTACCTCATTAACCAGAACTATGATCCTTTGTGATGAATGACTATTAGACTTTTACTGACTCAGTCAGCCTTTTAACATTTTTGTGTCAGTATACCTTTTGCATTTGAGAGAATTTATTTGTTTTCGTTTTTAAAGACTTTTCATTTTGCACCCACCTATTCATGGTCTCCTGATAGCACACATTCTGTACTCTTAGGATTGTGCCAATGTAGCTAGAAATGGTTGCTAGGAGATTTAAGAGGAAAGCCAGAGGCAGCCTGCCTATAGATTTGCCCTCTCTCCCGGGAGAAAAAACACATAGGCTCCACCAGTAGTATCACAGTATTAATATGAACAGGAAATGGCTGGGTGATAATATAAGGTTGTGTGCTTATGAATTTGCTGATACAACACATGGAAAATAAACATACTGTGTCACAAGAGTATGTAACTTAATTTTCTTGCAGAAAGATCAGCAGAATCACCTGCCCACGACACAGATGCTAAAAGTGAAAGCAGAGTTCTTAAACATACAATATATAATACATCTTGCACAACAGCAAATAATGTGTTTCAGGAAACCACACAAACTATTTTACCTCCTTTTCAAATTAAATCAACAACTACTTGCATTTATAAAGCACCTTTAACGTAGAAAACCATAAACAAGATACTTCATAGAAGCCTAATCAGATGAAAATTGCACTGAGCTAAGAAGCAGCTACTAGGAGGTGATAAAACTTGGTTAGTTGGTTTTAAGGAGGGTCTTAAAGGAGGAGAAACAGGTGAAGAAGCAGAGAGGTTTAGGGAGGGGATTCCAGAGTCTAGAAGTAGATGGCTGAAGGCAGAGCACACATGGAAGGGTGAGGGATGAACAGAGCTAGAAGAATGTGGAGGGTTGTAGGACTGGACACTGCTACAGAGATAGGGAGAGGCAGGAGCATTAATGAATTTGAGCAGGAGGATAAGAATTTTAAATGAGGTGTTGGGGGACTGGGAGCCAATATAAGTCGCAGAACAGAGGAGATAGTGAGTGACCTGGCCTTGGCGTGGGATTGGATACGAGCAGAAATTAACTGGACTGAATAATTGCAATGCCATTTTTAATCCATTTATAGCTGTGGATTAGAAGGCTTATTTTCTGCGTTCATGTATTATTCGATCCCAAAGTTCAGTGGAGAGGTGGACGAGGCCAAGACGAAATAATGCATCATGGCCGCAGTCACGTAGGAGTCATTCATACTTAGGCCAAGGCAGTCTCATTGTTACAAGCAGGGCAAAAAGTGGACTTCACCAGAAGATGCATACAAAAGATTATGACTGAAAATAAAAAATAAATAAACATAAGTATGTCACGATTAACAGAAAATAATTTGTTTCACTAATGCTTGCACAAGATTTATCACATTAACATAGCCGTAACAGATCCTACAAATTATTCCACAATGACACTTGTTAAATTTGTTCTCGGATATCTTTTTATGGTAATATACAAAGCTTTTAGTTACCACAACTTTATACTGCATACTCTGATTGGTCAAGGCAATGAACCAGCAAATGGCTGTCACTTATTTTGTTTAGTTGAAACAGGTGCAACTAAGGATTTTTTAGCAAATGTTGCCCTCTGTGTGCTAAGAATTACTCTGACAACCAATTTAAGATAGTCAGTAGGACTCGCAGTGTGACGCATTTGCGTGTACTGGAAGCTACATATATTAATACACAGAGCCCTGCTCTTTGCAGACAGAAAGAACGTATACAAACATTGTGCCTGCTTCAGCTAAACAAAGTAAGTGACTGCCATTCACTGGTTCATTCCTCAGGGCAATGCCTTGACCAGAATCAAGCTGCATGGTTTAAATTTCAAACAAAGCTTGGCAGTTAACTGTCAGTCACCATAAACTGATGCACTCTCCTTGGCAATGCCACTACCAGAGTTCATCGGAACATAGGAACAGGAGTAGGCCATTCAACCACTCAAGTCTGTCCCGCCATTCAGTGAGATCATGGCTGATCTGCGGCCTAACTCCATATACCTGCCTTTGGCCCATATTCCTGAATATCTTTGCTTAACAAAAATCTATCTATCTCAGATTTAAAATTAGCAACTATTGTAGCTTCAACTGCTGTTTGTGGGAGAGAGTTCCAAACCTCGACCACCCTTTGTGTGAAGAAGTGCTTCCTAACATCTCTCCTGAATGGTCTGCTCCGAATTTTTAGATTATGCCTCCTAGTTTTAGAATCTCCAACCAGTGGAAAAAGTTTATCTTTATCTCGCCTGTCTTTTCCTGTTAATATCTTGAAGACTTCGATCAGATCACCCCTTAACCTTCTAAATTCTAGCGAAAACAGGCCTAATTTCTGTAATCTCCCCTCGTAACTTAATCCTGTAGTCCAGGTGCCATTCTTGTAAACCTACGTTGCACTCCCTCCAAGGCCAATATATCCTTCCTAAGGTGTGGTGCCCAGAACTGCTCACAGTACTCCAAGTGGGGTCTAACCAGGGTTTTGTACAGCTCCAGCATAACCTCTGTGTCTTTATACTCCAATCCTCTAGATATAAAGGCTAGCATTCCATTAGCCTTTTTGATTATTTTCTGCACTTGCTCGTGGCAATCAGAGTACTTACCCATTATTGCCATTCTCTGTCGCCTTCCACTCAACCAACTTCCTAACCATGTCAATAATTTGCCCTCAACTCCATGGGCTTCTACCTTGGTTAACAGTCTCTTATGTGGGACTTTATCAAGTGCCTTCTGGAAGCCCATACAAATAACATCCATAGACATTCCCCTGTCCACTACCTTAGTCACCTCTTCAAAAAATACAATGAAATTTGTCAGGCATGACCTTCCCGTCATGAATCCATGCTGGCTGTCCTTCATTAACTGAATTTTTTCTAAGTGTTCAGTCACCCTATCCTTGATCATGAACTCCAGCAACTTGCCCACCACAGATGTCAGGCTAACTGGTCTGTAATTTCCTTGGTTCCCCTTTTCACCCTTCTTAAAAAGTGGAGTGACATGTGCAACTTTCCAATCCAGAGGGACCACTCCTGAATCTAGGGAATTCTGAAAGACTATAGTTAGTGCATCTACAATGTGCTCCCCTACTTCCTTTAACACCCTCGGTCGGAAATTGTCAGGGCCTGGGTATTTCTCACTCTTTAGTTCCATTAATTTCCTTGTTACTGATGTATTACTTACATTAATTGTATTAAGTCCCTGTCCCCTATCGGCTATTAATTTTTTCGGGACTTCCTGTAAGTTATCCTCCTTTTCAACTGTAAATACTGAGGCAAAGTAATTGCTCAACAGGTCTGCCACTTCCCCATTATCAATGGCAATATCTCCATTTTCAGCTTTTAGTGGGCCTACATTGCTCTTGACCACCTGCTTTCCCTTTATGTAACTCTAAAATTTCTTCTTTTTGATTTTGATGTCCCTTGCAAGTTTCCATTCATAATCTTTTTTTAGTAGCTCTTATAAGCTGTTTTGTGATCCTTTGCTGGTCTTTGTATCGATCCCATTTGGACAGATCTGTGCTGCGTTTTGCATTTTTGTAAGCCCTTTCTTTTTATTTTATGCTATCCCTAATCTCTTTAGTTGTCCAGGGCTGTTTTTTCTGTGAGGTGGAGCTTTTTCCTCTCAGGGGTATATACCCGCTCTGTATTTCATTAAATGTTTCTTTAAATATTCTCCACTGTTCTTCAGTCGTTTGACCCATTAACAGATCTACCCAGTTTACCGTGGACAGTCTCTGTCTCATCCCGGTAAAGTCAGCCTTACCCAAGTCTAAAATTCTAGTAGCTGATTCGTGCTTTTCACTTTCAAACGCTACCTTGAATTCGATCATGTTGTGATCACTATTTGATAAATGTTTCACGCACAGTTAGGCTACTAATTAAATTGGGCTCATTACTCATAACTAAATCTAATATTGCCTGTCCCCTTGTTACATCTAGGGCATATTGCTGTAGGAAACTATCCCGGACACATTCCAGAAATTCACTACCTTTCTGACGGGTGCTAATCTGCCTCTCCCAATCTATGTGTAAGTTAAAATCCCCTATTAATACTACTCTGCCTTTGTTACACACTTGCCTAATTTGTGCATTTATACAATCTAACACCTCAGAACTGCTACCAGGGGGTCTGTGCACAACACCTATTACAGTTTTAGATCCTTTTCTGTTCCTCAATTCCACCCATAAGGTCCACTGGATGCTTTCCCCTCATTATATCCTCCCTCAATGAAGTAATATTATTTCTAATCAGTAAGGCTACTCCACCCCCTCTGCCATTCTTCTCATACAGTATAAAGTTGTTTTCCCTTACATTGGCATTCTTGCAGATTGTCCTGATGAGTGCAAGACAAAAAGCTTCAACATCATGTCTCTATTTTCAGCAATACTCCAGTAAATAAGCAATTTTAAAAATTTACTAAAAGGGGTCATATTTATGCCAAAACCCAACTCTGGCCAACACATAACTCCAACCCATACTTTGTGATTAACTCTGAATGTCAGTTATAAAAAACAAATGCTACCAAGAAAGCAACTAGGAATGAACAATAAATGTGCCTTAAACCATGAAATACATTGTGTGAGGTTACTTTGTGGCAAACATTGTTGCCAGACTAAAGAAACCACTGTACAAAATGCAAAAAAGGTACAGTTTTGCATTTTACAAAGTTCAGTAAACAGACAAAATAACTTACTGAATCCGCTCACTTTCAGCATTTAATTTCCCCTTTAATACATCCAACCTTTGGATCGGTAATGATTTCACAGAGGAAAATGTTCATGGTCGAATGTTCATATAATTATAAAGTTTATTGAATAAAATGCAAGGAACAAGTTTGGGATTTCTATTTCCAATTCCAATACGATAAAAAGACTTCTTCACATCTTTGCACATCACATTCCAATATACCAGCCCAAGGAATTTAGATGGAGAGAAGGTGGGTCCGAAAGAGGGAGAGAGATGGAGAGAAGGGGGGGGGGGGAGCGAGAGGGAGAAATCCACTGATCACATCACACAACCCAGAAGACATGGCAAAGCTTTTACTGTGTCGCTCTAGTACCTTACCGTACAAAAGCTGCAAAATTAACACCATTTTCTGTGGCCACGTGACAAGATATTTCTTCGCTCTCAAATCAGTCTGTTTGGCTCATGCCATTAGGTCAAAATCAATCACTACCCTGAATCTTCCTTCTCTACTATAAGGCAGATAAATTAATAACCATCTTGCACAACAGGGGACTTCACAAGATAGATTTTCTCAGATGCAATGTGACATGCAAAGGCATTCTTCATCATTATTGCTCTCTTGGATTGCATTTTGTTATCTAACAGCACAATACATGTCACCAAAGAGCTTCCATGTTCTTGTGCTTAACCACTCCTGATGATAGACAGACAGACTTGCATTTATTAAATGAAGATCATGTTGACAATCCATTAACCAGATTAAGATTTTTGCACATTTTAAACAGAGTATAGTAAAACCCTGGTCTAATATCTGTTGATAGAAATATTCATCCAGTTGTATTGAAAAGTGGTCATTGGATAGACATATGGATGAAAATGGAATAGTGTAGGTCAGATGGTCGGCGCAACATCGAGGGCCGAAGGGCCTGTACTGCGCTGCAATGTTCTAATGAAAACAGTCCTAATTCAGTACAAGCATAAAGCTGTTCTAATGCAAATACAATGTGTAAACCCTGTAGGGGTTGGTTATTTGCTCTCATCACAATACAAAGAGACTTCTGGCACCATAACAGGCACGATTATCTGGGCCAGTGACCTCTTCCTTGAAAAGGTACAGCACATCGACTTTGCTTAATTTAAAAGTGTTTGCGTCACTTAATAGTGCAAACCCTATCTACACATATTTCCAATCAGTAGGTTAACAGTAAGGAAAACAGATGCAAAAGACCAGCAACAAAATATTCCAAAACTGCAAATTTAAGCTCAGAACAGTAATTTAAAATAGTGCGAGGATACTCAATAGTTCAGCAGTTCCATAAACTGAAATCAATGACAGATTACTATTAGACATCAGTGTTGCATGGTTGCCGATGTCAAAGAAACACTTGTCTTAACCAATTTAAAAACAATTTTCAAATTAGATGGAAAAATGACTTTGAACAAATCCAATTGCAAGTCAGAGTGGAGTGCAAACAATGCATTAAAATGGAGTGCAATGTGACTATCCCCATTTCTCTCAACTCAGTGGCAAATTGACAACATGGCAGCTAGCCATACGACCAGTACAATAATGGGCTTGATATTTGGCCTATGTTACAATTGGTCTACATTTCCATTTCAGTCCCATCCCCCATATATGACATCATATGCCAACAGACCAATGTCTTCAGATTGGAATGGGGCGTGGGGACAAGGGGAAAAAAAAAGGGGGGGGGGGGGAAAAGAAAAAGTACTATTCCAGCTCAATTCTTAGAATGTGAGGCAGGTTTTTTCAACTACTGCACAAAATGTCACGGCATGCAGTCAGTTTTGCCCAAAATGGTTGTGGTTTCAACAGCATACATAGTCAGTAACATTTTTACCCAGTCCAGAAGCTGCCAGCCTGCAGTTACAGGCCCATTGCTAAGCTTTTAATTTAATCTAAATTAATCAACTATAAACTAAGACTTCATCGATTAATTAGTATAAAACTAAGCCAATTTTATAACTTCATATAACTACGATCAGTGCACGATCAGATCAGTTAAAATTAACAATGGATAGCAACACTAAAGGGTTCTGAACTTTTAAGTAAAATAAAATCTAAGGTTTTTAGATGAGTTAAGTAAAACATTTCAGCTAACCTCCCTAAAAAATAAAGTGATGTCAGAACAAGAGAAGCAGCTGATGGCTGTACTCACCCAAGTCGTAACAATCTAATAAATAGAGGCATGGCAGGGCAGCTCAATCTTATGGTGCACACATCCTGTTCCATGTGGAAACACCAGGAATCTTGTGGCCTGGACAACCACATGTGCAGGAAGTATCAACTGCAACAGTTTGAGTTCCAGGTTTGGAGCTTGAGCAGCAGCTGGTGTCACTGCGGCACATCCTCAAGGCGGAGGATTTAGTGGATAGCACATTTATAGATGTGTCACCCTGCAGCATATGAGCATGCAAGCAGCGAGGCAATGGATGACTGCCAGGCAGTTAAGAAGGACCAGGCAGGTAGTAAAGGATTCCCTTGCAGCATCTCACTCTTTAACCGATATTCCGTTCTCAATACTGGTGAGAGAGATGGTTCCTCTGGGGCAGACAGCCACAGCCTAGTCCACGGCTGACACAGCTATACAGGGGAGGCAGGAGAAAGACTGGAAAAGCAACAGTGATAGGGGATTCAATAGTTTGGGGAACAGACAGGCATTTCTGTGGCCGCAGACCACAGAATGCAGGACGGTATGTTGCCTCCCTGGTGCTAGGGTCAAGGATGTCACTAAGCGGCTGCAGAGCAGTCTGAGGGGGAGGGTGAACAGCCAGCGATCGTGGTTCGTATAGGTACCAATGACATAGGTAGAAAGAGGGATGAGGTCCTGCAGGCAGAGTTTAGGGAGCTAGGAAAGAAACAAGCAAGCAGGACCTCAAAGGTAGCAATCTCTGGATTAATTCTGCTACCATGCGCATGTGAGTATAGAAATGGGAGAATAGAACAGATGAATGTGTGGCTGAAGAGATGGTGCAGGAGATTCCTGGGACATTGGGACTGGTTCTGGGGGAGATGGGACCTGTACAGGCCAGACGGGTTGCACCTGAACTGAGCTGGGACCAATGTCCTTGGGGGTGATTTGCTAGTGCTTTTGGGGAGGGTTTAAGCTAACTTGGCAGTGGTACGGGAACCAGGAGGTAAATTTAGAGATGAAAACCAAGATGCACAAAGAATTGGAAGCAACAGATAGCACGAGAGTAGGAAATAGTAAGGTATTAGGTGGGGTCAGAGTAAGAGGGAATGTAATAAGATCTAAATTAGGTTTACTGTGTTTGTATGGGAATGCAGGGGGTGTGGTAAATAAAGTCAGTGAGCTCTAGACACAGATAGTCGCGTGAAAATAAGATATTGTGGCGATAACGGAGACCTGGCTCAAAAAAGGGCAGGACTGGGTACTAAATACTCCTGAACACAAGGTGTTCAGGAAAGAAAGAGGGGTAGCAGTATTGCTTAAGGAGAACATTATAGTGCTGGAGAGGGAAAGAGGATGTCCTCGAGGGATTAAGGACAGAATTTATTTGGTTAGAGCTAAGAAACAATAGAGGTACTGGGCATATGTTATAGGGCACCAAATAGTGAGAAAGATATAGAGGAAGAAATCTGCAAGGGAATTACAAAGAAATGCAAGAATTATGGTTATAATGGGGAGCTTCAATTATCTTAATATAGACTAGGATAATAAAAGAGTAAAGGGCAGGAAGGGGCAAGAGTTTTTGAGTACGTTTAGGAGAGTTTTCTACATCAATATGTTTCCAATCCAACAAGGAAGGAGGCATTGCTGGATCTGGTTCTGGGGAATGAGCTAGGTCAAGTGGATCAAGCGTCAGTAGGGGGGAACATTTAGGGGACAATGATCATAGTATCATAAGGTTTTGGTGAGCTATGAAAAAGGACAAGGAGTAATCCAGAGTAAAATTAATTAACTGGGGGAGGGCCAACTTCAATGAGGAGAGAACGGATCTGGCCCAGGTAAATTGGGATCAAAGTCTGGCAGCCAAAAATGTAACGGAACAATGGGCTGCCTTTAAAGAGTAGATAGGTAAGGTACATTCCTACAAGGAGGAAAGGGAGGGTAAACAAATCCAGAGCTCCCTGGATGACAAGAGATAAAGATTAAATGAAGCTGAAAAAGGGGGCATATGACAAGTGTCAGGTGGATAATACAATTGAGAACCAGGCTGATTATAGCAGAGGGGAAGTGAAAAAACAAATAGGAAAAGCAAAGACAAAGTATAAGAAAAGACTGGCAGCTGACATAAAAGGGAATCCAAAAGTCTTCAATGGGCATATAAAGAGTGAAAGGATGGAAAAAGGAGGAGTGGAGCAGATTAGTGACCTAAAAGAGGATTTGTGCATGGAAGGAGGAAGAATGGCTAAAGTACTAAATAAATATTTTGTATCTGTCTTTACCAAGAAAGATGCTGCCTGTCATAGAGAAAGAGGAGGTAGGTGAGACATTGGATGGGTTAAAATTGAAGAGGAGGTGGTATTAGATAGGCTGGCTACACTTAAAGTTGATAAGTCACCAGGACCAGATCAGATACATCCAAGGATACTGAGGAAGTAAAAAGGTGGAAACTGCAGAGGCACAGGCCATAATCTTCTAATTCCCCTTAGATTCAGAGGTGGTTCCAGAGGACTGGAGAATTGCAAATGTTACACCCTTGTTCTAAAAAGGGTGCAAGGACAAGCCCAGCAACGACAGGCCAGTCAGTTTAATCTCAGTGGTGGGAAAGATTTTAGAAATGATAATCCAGGACAAAATTGTCACTTGGACAAATGTGGGTTAATGACAAATCATGTTTAACTTGGGAATTTTTGATGAGTTAGCAGAGAGGATTGATGAGGGTAACGCAGTCGATGTGGTGTGCACGAACTTCCAAAAGGCATTTCATAAAGTGCCAAATAACAGGCTTGTCGACACAGTTTGAGCACATTTAATAAAAAGGACAGTAGCCTGGATACGAAATTGACTGAGTGACAGGAAACAGAGTAGTAGTGAACAGTTGTTTTTTGTACTGGTGGAAGGTATATAGTGGGGTTCCCCAGGGACGGTATTAGGAGCCCTGCTTTTCTTGACAAATATATTTGTGACCTAAACTTGGGTGTAGAGGGCACAATCTCAAAATTTGCAGATGACAAAACTTACAAGTATTGTGAAATAGGAGGAGAACAGTGATAGATTTCAAGAGGACATATATAGGCTGGTGCAATGGGCAGACAAGTGGCAGATCAAATTTAATGCCGAGATGTGTGATGTGATTCACTTTGGTCGGAAGAACGAGGAGGGGCAATGTAAAATAAAGGGTTCAATTCTAAAGTGGGTGCAGGACCAGAGGGACCTGGGAGTATATTTGCATAAATCGTTGACGGCGGCAGGGCAGGTTGGGAAAACAGTTAATAAAGTATATCCGATCATGAACTTTATAAATAGGGACATAGAGTACAAAAACAAGGAAGTAATGATAAACCTATATAAAACACTGGTTAGGCCTCAACTGGAATATTGTGTCCAGTTCTGAGCACAACACTTTAGAAAGGATATGAAGGCATTAGAGAGGGTGCAGAAAAGATTCATGAGAATAGTTCCAGGTTTGAGGGACATCAGTTACATGGATAGATTGGAGAAGCTGGGGCTGATCTCCTCGAGAGGTATTCAAAATCATGAGGGGTTTGGACAGAGTAGATAGGGAGAAATTGTTGCCGTTGGCATAAGGATCAAGAACCAGAGGACACTGATTTAAGGTGATAAGCAAAAGAAGCAATGGCAACAGGTGAGTGGTTAGGATGTAGAATGCACTGCCTGAAAGTGTGGTGGAGGCAGATTCAAGAGTGGCTTTCAAAAGGGAATTGGATAATTATATGAAGATAAAAAAAATCACAGCTACGGGGAAAAGGTAGGACCAGGTGAGGTGCTCTTGCAGAGAGCCAGCATGAACATGCGCCAAATGCCCTCCTTCTGTGCTGTAACCAACCATTCTGTAAATATAAATACCTTGTCAGTGAATTCACTGAAAGTGCCTGGCAGTAAGGAGGAAAAGATTGACCAATTTCAACTGGAGGTTAAAAATCTTGATTGTGCAACAGGCTGGGTAAATATACCCTCAGTTAATTGGGTAGGTAAACACTTAAGAGCACTCCCTATATTTCCCTTCCTCTATAAGGCCACAGCAGCTCACTGAAATTGTACACAGTTCAACAGACCACTTCTGCCCCCTAAAAAGGTTCATATTTTCAGATCATAGAATATTGAATATTCTGATCAGTGCCATTCCCTTCAGATAACAGCGTACTGCTGTGTTTCTGCACCACAAAGATCAGTAATGAGCCAGCATGAGGCATCTTAAATAGTTCTTGAATTTTGGCAAAAATATGCACAAATGGCATTTTACACTTGCTAATCTCAAATTGATCCAAGCCTTGTGTCTTCATGGATTGCTTAAGTACCTATTTCTAAAGACAATCAAACTACATTCTTCTTGTATCATTGCCAACACCTCCTCATTGCCTTGTCCATCCACTTTATTTTCTCCATACTTCTCTAAACCCACAAATCATATCGCTCTAGAAATTGACCTCGTCTTTACTCAACATCAAATTATTCACTAATCTTTTCTTCAGCACTCTAGTCAGTTGGCTAATCAATATCCTATTCCTTCTATTAAATGCAACTTTTCCCATTAAAAATGTAAACAAAACTGTACACTTCAAACAAAGAACAAACTATCCAAGCAATACTGCTAGCAAGTGTAGAAATATACACATTTTCACAACTGTATTAGAACATAAATTTTGCAAGTACAGTATCCTGTGTTTTAGATCTTAAAATATATTTAATAGGTTTACTTTACAGAAAGTAAAATGTGGACGTGTTGAACTTGTCACTTGACATAGAGCTTTATCGAACAGCTCATTACAAAAATCTGATTTTGAGCACATTAAGCATACTTGTGGCCCTGGGCACAGCATAAATTCCCTCCCTCCCCCACCCAATAAGCAGTAGCACAACCTACCCCAATCTAGTGTTACATCAGTGAGACCATTAACTTTAAAACACAAGGTATAAACTCCCCAAACCAATTTAAAGAATTACACGACAAGATTTCACATTTTAGACTATTATAACTAAACTAAAAAATCACCATTAACTAAATGGTACTTTGTAAGTAGGTAATACTCCAAAGGTATATTCCTTCACTATTTTTTTTTTGCCCAAAATATACTTTATTCATAAAAATCTGTAAAAATTACATTGCCAAACAGTTTCCAAACAGCACGAAAAAATACAAACATTGCAAAAGAGATCTGTTTCTTTCAATAATGTCATGAGTTTCTTCCCAACCCTTCCGTTTCACAATTGTCATGTCAATTACAGTTTTACATTTACAGCAATTGAGAATATTAACGATACAGTTCGAGGGGCTTCCGATGGTTCCAGCCCCTCAGTCCAGCTTGGTGGGGGATCCTTACACTGTGGTCTTTCCCCATTGAGCCTTTGCTGCGGCTGCCCCAAGCTTTAGTGCGTCCCTCAGCACGTAGTCCTGGACCTTGGAATGTGCCAGTCTGCAACATTCGGTGGTGGACAACTCTTTGCGCTGGAAGACCAGCAAGTTTCGGGCAGACCAAAGGGCGTCTTTCACCGAATTGATAGTCCTCCAGCAGCAGTTGATACTTGAAAACCCCACACCACATTTAAATGTTACACAATCCTCACTGAAGTGAATCCTTGCAGCTAACAGTCCCAAACTCCTCACAGTTGCAGTGGGCTAAATCTCCCAGTCCATCTCAAAGTCAATGTCCTCGTCGCTCCCTTCTTCCGAGCACTTCTGACCTGAACATCTATGAATAAGGTGATCCTGTTGATCTTTTCTTAGCAAACCTTAACTTTCAAATTGGGTTCAAGTCTTTGCAGCCTTTCACTTTGTCAGTTTTCAGAGAGCAGGTTTTTTTTTATTTCCAAAATATACTTTATTCATAAAAATCTGTAAAAAAATACATTACCAAACAGCTTCAAACAGCACCAAGTCAAAAATTACAAACAGTGCAAAAGAGATCCGTTTGCTTCAATACAATCATGAGTTGCCTCACAACCCTTCCATTTCACATTTGTCGTGCCGGATACATTTTTCAGAGAGCAGGTGTTCCCGCCCCCCCTCTCTCTGTCCTGAGGCTGCCAACCCTGGTCTTTGTCTTCCAGCCTTCCTTATAGCCTGCAGACTTCCCCAAGCCTGTAGAATTTATCCAAAAATCAAAAGTCATTGTAATTTGCTTTTCCAATATGCAGAGCCAGCAGGTCTAGCCACAGCAGAGCCACCTGGGCTTTCCTTTGTTTCCAGGTGCTAGCAACTGCAACTCGCATTTACATTTTCAGAGCCACTGGCTCCTTATCTGAAAGTCTGGAGGGTGAAACCAATTGTTCTTCAGGTGTTACAACCTACCTCGGCTCAACTATCACCAGTAACCTGTCTCTCGATGCAGAAATCAACAAGCGCATGAGAAAGGCTTCCGCTGCTATGTCCAGACTGGCCAAGAGAGTGTGGGAAAATGGCACACTGACACGGAACACAAACGTCCGAGTGTATCAAGCCTGTGTCATCAGTACTTTGCTCTACGGCAGCGAAGCCTGGACAATGTATGTCAGCCAAGAGCAATGTCTCAATGCATTCCAAATTCGCTGCCTCCGGAGAATCCTTAGCATCAGGTGGCAGGACTGTATCTCCAACACAGAAGTCCTCGAGGCGGCCAACATCCCCAGCATATACACCCTACTGAGCCAGCGGTGCTTGAGATGGCTTGGCCATGTGAGCCGCATGGAAGATGGCAGGATCCCCAAGGACACATTGTACAGCGAGCTCATCACTGGTATCAGACCCACCGGCCGTCCACGTCTCTGCTTTAAAGAAGTCTGCAAACACGACATGAAGTCCTGCGACATTCACCACAAGTCGTGGGAGTCAGTTGCCAGTGATCGCCAGAGCTGGCGGACAGCCATAAAGGCGGTGCTAAAGAGTGGCGAGTCGAAGAGACTTAGCTGTTGGCAGGGAAAAAGACAGAAGCGCAAGGAGAGAGCCAACTGTGAAACAGCCCCAACAACCAATTTTATCTGCAGCACCTGTGGAAGAGTCTGTCACTCTAAAATTGGCCTTTATAGCCACTCCAGGTGCTGCTTCACAAACCACTGACCACCTCCAGGCGCTTACCCATTGTCTCTCGAGACAAAAGGGTCTTTGATCTGGATGCTTTGTTATCCTGGTAACCAAGATCCCTGTTTTGTCCTTGGGCAGAGTGGATGTGAGGTCACATGGCTGTCCTGACTCCACCTTTACACTACATTAAAAGTCACAGTTTTAAAACAATCATGCTACAAAGTCCAGCATTCAAAACACTAGTAAAACTTCTCAACGGAACAAACTGAATACTCAGCAAGTCTGGCAGCGTCTATGGAGAAAGAAACAGTGTTAACATTTCAGGTTTGTGACCTTTTATCAGTGTTCCAACGAAAGGTTACAAACCTGAAATGTTAAGTGTTTCTCTCTCCACAGATGCTGCCAGACCTGCTGAGCATTTCCAGAATTTTCTATTTTTATTTCAGATTTCCAGCATCCGCTGTATTTTGCTTTTGTATGGCACGAGTCGAAATTTTGTTAACATGCTCACCCCTGTACATGGCATGGACTCAATGAGTCTCCTTAGAACCAGGATCTGGGAAGCCATTTAGGTAACTTTAAAAACCAGCAGGCAGCACCATTTTCCCAAAAAAAAACAGGCAGTGTCATTTAAGGTATATTGGTGTTCAATGACCATTGATGGGGGCCTTGAGTATGGGCGTGCAGAAGAGCATGTGTGTATGCAACCCTGACTAGACAACAAAACACACAATGCCACAGAAACAATGAAACAAGTGGTTGGTCTGCCAATGAGGTTCTGCAGCCATCAGTGCAGCATTCTCTGGTTTTAAGTTAATTTTCTTCTTTCCACTCATCAGTATTCCAAGCCAAGAGATGCGGCAAACTGTTGCCTTGAAATTGGCTGCCAGGAGCTGCAGAAAAGCATTCAAGACTATGACTACCCACATGATGCCTCCACGCAACAATATGACTAAGAACACAAAGCCTACCAAGCAATGGATCACAAATGGTATGGAAGGAACTTTTTCAAAATGTGCCGTTCAATACTCAGTGCTCCAGTTTGATTTTCAACATGGATTCCTCAAAGAGAGTTATGTCAGGCACATGGCTGAATTTTTTTTAACCTGCAAAAAAGGATTAAGAACTTTTTGTATTTTTAACCATCCTTAAACAGCAAGCCCAGCCAATGTCAATAAGGGGAAGTTAGTGAATCAAACTGTGTGAATTTTTTCAAATACCACTGACCAACCTGAGGCACTCATGTAAATCTGCCATTTTAACTGCGCACATTAATTCTGCTACCTCACTCCAGCAGGCTCAATACTATCTTCCAAAAGAGTATCAATGCTGTTTTAACAAACGTATGTACAAAATATTTTTGAAGTACATGTTTAATCATAATTCTTTTAAATGGTTTTACACTTGAAAAACTATTTGCATTGTTGGGATTGTCTCTTCAACTACAAAGATGTTTCAAGTATTTGTACTTCTTCTGTCTAACCAAAAATGTATTTTCTCATCCCTGATGCATATTTAACAGCATAAGAGGAAACTGTCACTAATCAGTTTTGGAGATTCTTTTCTGAAATCATTAACTATAAAGTTCCCATTATTTTCAAATGAAAATAATGACCCTTAGCCCTCAAGATATAGCAGAAAGTCATTTTTGGACAGTTACCAACTCTTCACCTACAATGGTTCTTTCAACAAAGAAAATAAACACCATATTGCTTAAATGCATCGTGTGGTGCAATACTTATGCATACAAAGCAGGAAGGTTACACGTTCAAACTCTATTCCAGAGTTCGCTTATCTAAGCTATCTAGTGAAATACTACAACTGACCTCAGTACCCATAACTTAAGAGGGTTAGTGAGGAGGAAAAGCAGTTTTCCTGCTCCCAACTGTTGAAAACTGGTTGTGAGGGGACGCTGAGCAAGAACAGGATTGGGCACAATGTGATGCCACCAAGGTCGTCACTTACTGTCGCAGTTCATAACATGAGGCTACCTGTACTGTAGAATTGTACGCAAGTATGAGTCAATGCCTTCGAGTGTGCAAGGGAAGATAAAAATAATTAACTGCTTTGCTTTCCCACACTGATTTGTACCCAAGTTTCAAAAGTCATGAATGCAATTCCAAATGTTGATAGATCAGAATTCTGGTAAAATAGCTGTAGCATTTTGGACCTTTGACAGATACCATTGTTACCATTCCTTTATGACTGTACTGCAAAAAATGAATAGAAAAGTTGGGGCTTGAGCGACAGTGGATTAGCATAATTCTCTTCACCTAATGGTCCAGGTCAAATCCAGCACCAACAATTATTTTTATTTTATTTAGAGATACAGCACTGAAACAGGCCCTTCGGCCCACCGAGTCTGTGCTGACCAACAACCACCCATTTATACTAACCCTACAGTCATCCAGATTCCCTACCACCTACCTACACTCGGGGCAATTTACAATGGCCAATTTACCTATCACCTGCAAGTCTTTGGCGGTGGGAGGAAACCGGAGCACCCGGCGAAAACCCACATGGTCACAGGGAGAACTTGCAAACTCCGCACAGGCAGTACTCAGAATTGAACCCGGGTCCCTGGAGCTGTGAGGCTGCGGTGCTAACCACTGCGCCACTGTGCCTCCCTAAATTAGGATTAAGGCTTTTCCCCCCACCTACTATACAAGATCCTATGTGAAATGAGTTGCTGCAAACTCAAAGTTCTTTCTGACCACAAGTCTAGACTACACATTCATTCATTATACTCAGTTTGTTGATTTGTAAGAATTCAAAATGTAGGAAGGAAAATCATTTACACTAGTGCAGTCAGTATTGGGTGTTTTCTTTTTGTAGGTTGGAGTTGAGGGTCATTATTGTTTAAGAAGCCTTACCATCGTGGCTTGATGCAGTCTGGATCCTGGATGAGTGAAACAAAAACACATTTTCTGCACCAATCTTCTGTTTTTACATTTTAATCTGCCAGTAAATTTCTACAGGCCAATACAATCCAAGAAGATAGTTGCAATGCAGATTTGGGTGATCCGCTAAAAAGCGAGTCTCCACTGCTGCGGGAGCAAACTAGGAGCAGGTGATTACCATCAACTGCATGGGACCTACAGTTTGAAAGTGGATGGCATCAGCAAAAGTGAAGTACTGTTACCCTCCACCTGACTGTGCTATACCAGAACCACTTATTGGACACTGCAAGTACAAATATGTTTTTACTGTTAATTAGATCCTGGTTTTTAAAATCAAAATTCACTTACTTCAAATGCAAGGACATACTTATTTTACTATAATTTGTATACGCTTAATTATATATACATAATACAGTATCTTTCTACTCAGGCCAGAACTTATATTAAATCATTCCCTTCTGTTTAACTCACTATCATGTTATCCACCACTTCACAACCAAACGGCATGATCAACTTGGCATCAACCAACACCACTCTGGAACCAGCTATGATACACACAACAGCAAAACAGCATTAATAATGCCTTCCCAAAATTCTCTTCCACTATGTGCAGTCACATTTTTAGCAAACTGTATGCCCCCCTCCCCTCAATTGAGACAAAGGATTCACCATACATCAAAAGAAAAAAGTGCCAAAGGAAACCATTTCCTACCACTACATGATGCAGTACTTTGGTTTGGATGTAGTACCTCGACAAAAAACATGGGAAAACCAATCTATGTAGTTTCAGTTTATCTATTAGCAGTTTTATATTGAACTATCAACAAGTCACACCCCTTTCATTACATTTTGACACTATGATAACCTACTAAAGTAGTCCAAATATGTTACACACACAACGAACCCCTGATGTCACAGTGTAAAAATAATTCTTGAGAGCAATACGCAGGGGAAAAAGGCATTCCAGAATGCTAGAATGTCTAATAGCTGCAATGGCACGGGAAAGGAAGGATGCTTTCAGTCCCACCACTCTGACAGTACGCGAATTAAAAATGGGGACAGAGGCTAACTAGTGCATGCTTGGATCAAGATTAACCACAGAAATGAAATAAGCATAACATCCTGGATAAAAGAGAGAGTTTGGGGCAACTATTTAACTTGTAATTGATCGCCTTGGTTCAGCATGGATGGAATACATTAGAAACATTCTCACAAAATCAATTTCCAGGTAGTGCACAATTTACAGATTTCACTTTTTTTTTTAAAAATTCGTTCATGGGATTATGGACGTCGCTGGCCGGACCAGCATCTGTTGCCCATCTCGAATTGACCTTGAGAAGTTGATGGAGAACTGCCTTCTTAAACTGCTGCAGTCCTGGGGGTGCAGGTACACCAACAGTGCTGTGAGGAAGGGCGTTCCAGGATTTTGACCCAGTGACAGTGTAGAAACAGCAATATAGTTCCAAGTCAGGACAGTGTGTGGCCTGGAGGGGAACTTGCAGTTGGTGGTGTTCCCATGCATCTGCTGTCTTTGTCCTTCTAGGTGGTAGAGGTTGCAAGTTTGGAAGGTGCTGTCTAAGGAGCCTTGGTGTGTTGCTGCAGTGCATCTTGTAGATGGTACACACTGCTGCCACTGTGCATCGGTGGTGGAGGGAGTGCCAATCAAGCAGGCTGCTTTGTCCTGGATGGTACCGAGCTTCTTGAGTGTTGTTGGAGCTGCACCCATCCAGGCAAGTGGAGAATATTCCATCACACTCCTGACTTATGCCTTGTAGATGGTGGGCAGGCTTGGAGAGTCAGGAGGTGAGTTACCCGCCACAGGATTCCTAGCCTCTGACCTGCTCTTGTAGTCATGGTATTTATATGGCTACTCCAGTTCAGTTTCTGGTCAATGGTTAACTCCCAGAATGTTGATAGTGGACGATTCAGTGATCGCAATGCCATTGAATGTCAAGGGGAGATGGCGAGATTCTCATTGCCTGGCACTTGTGTGGTGCGAATGTCACTTGCCACTTATCAGCCCAAGCCGAGATATTGTCCAGGTCTTGCTGCATTTTTACACAGACTGCTTCAGTATCTGAGTTGCCGCGAATGGTGCTGAACATTGTGCAATCATCAGCGAACATCCCCACTTTTGACCTTATGATGGAGGGAAGGTCATAGATGAAGCAACTGAAGATGGTTGGGCCCAGGACACTACCCTGAGGAACGCCTGCAGTGATGTCCTGGAGCCGAGATGATTGACCTCCAACAACCACAACCAGCTTAGAGTTCCCCACCAACCCCACCCCCCCCCCACCCACCAATTCCCATTGACTCCAGTTTTGCGAGGGCTCCTTGATGCAATACTCGGTCAAATGCTGCCTTGATGTCAAGGGCAGTCACTCACCTCACCTCTGGAGTTCAGCTCTTTTGTTCATGTTTGAACCAAGGCTGTAATGAGGTTAGGAGCCGAGTGGCCCTGGCAGAACCCAAACTGAGCATCCCTGAGCAGGTTATTGCTAATCAAGTGCCACTTCATAGCACTGTCGACGACACCTTCCATCACTTTACTGATGATCAATAGTAGACTGATAGGGTGGTAATTGGCCGGGTTGGACTTGTCCTGCTTTTTGTGCACAGGACATACCTAGGCAATTTTCCACATTGCCAGGTAGATGCCAGTGTTGTAGCTGCACTAGAACAGCTTGGTTAGGGGCACGGCAAATTCTGGAGCACAGGTCTTCAGAGCTATTGCCAGAAAGTTGTCAGGGTCAATAGCCTTCAGTCATTTCTCGATATCATGTGGAGTGAATTGAATTGGCTGAAGACTGGCATCTGTGATGCTGGGGACCTCAGAAGGAGGCCAAGATGCATCATCCTCTCAGCACTTCTAGCTGAAGATTGTTGCGAATGCTTCAGCCTTACCTTTTGCACTGATGTGCTGGGCTCCCCCTTCATTGAGGATGGGGTTATTTGTGCAGCCACCTCCTCCAGTTAGTTGTTTAATTGTCCTCCACCATTCACGACTGGTTGTGGCAGGACTGCAGAGCTTAGATCTGATCCGTTGGTTGTGGGATCGCTTAGCGCTGTCGATCACATGCTGCTTACACTGTTTGGCACGCAAATAGTCCTTGCACAGGTCTTCAAAAGATTAATTTTTTTTTAATTAACCACACAATTTGGCAATAGACAACTAGGGAAATGAATACTGTGCCATGCTTGTCCTTCTGTAATTCTCAGCTATTCTTTAGGTGCATTAAGAAAGCAGAACTTCTGACGAGCAGCGGTCAGTCTTGGTTCACTGGTAGCACTCTCATCCGAGTCAGAAGGTTGTGGGTTCAAGCCCCACTCCAGATACTTGAACAAATAATCTAGGTTAACACTTCAGTGTACTGAGGAAGTGTCGCCTTTTGGATGAGACATTAATTTGGGATCCTATCTTCCTGCTTTGCCCTCTCAGGTGGATGCAAAAGATCCCATGGCAACATTCAAAGAGGAGCAAAGGAATTCTCCCAGTATCTGGCCCAAATAGCTCCTCAACCATCAGTAAAACAGATTACCTGTCATTCATCTCATTGCTGTTTGTGGAACCTTGCTGTAAGCAAATTAGCGGTTGCATTTCCCTTCACTACAAAAGTGACTACAATTCAGAAGTACTTGATTGATTGTCAAACACTTGAGACATCCTGAGGCATGAATGGCACTTACATAGCATTTGACACCTGATCAGTACTGTTCAATCCAGGTACCAATAAACCAGATGAAAAATCCCAATACTACAATACAAAGTGTCTATTAAACAAATAATACGTGTTAGATTTGTTCAGGATTTTAAACCTGCCACTGTCTGGCTTCCAAGAGCTACAAGTGGAAGCCTGAGAATAGGTCACCTGGCTATCCAGCTGCAGATGACGCAAGAACTTTTTTTTTTAAAATCACATCCTCAACAGAACAATCAGGAAAGCACATCCTCAATGTAGATGGTTACCCTGGCACCCATGCCATCTTCTGGCTTGGTTTAGTGCTCATGCTGCTTGGAAGTATGATCAGATAGGTAGATTCCCATCCTTTGCTCACACAACAAATGGCAGCACTCAAAGCACAGGTAGAAATCTTCTCCACTTTTATTCATAGCTAACTGACAGTTAATGTGAATTTACAGATGGTGTAATTCAGACACTTAAAATGACTTATCTACAGTATACATGGCTCTCTCAAAGGCAAGGTCATCACAGGTGCCGGAGCCGAATTGAGCACATAACTAGGACATATCCTTCAGTGCAGTACCAAGAAAGCCTTCATTGTTAGAGGTGCTGTCTTTCAGATGAAAAGTTAAGTTTGATTTCCGTCTATCGGTTTAGCTTCACATTAAAGATCCTATGGAACTATTCAAAATGTAGGGAGTTCTCCTGGTGTCCTTACCAACATTTATTCCTCATTTAGCACTACCACAACAGACTAACTGGTCAGTTATTTTACTTATATAATATAAAAACAAGAAATGCTGGAACCACTCTGCAGGTCTGGCAGCATCTGTGGAAAGAGAAGCTGAGTTAACGTTTCGGGTCAGTGACCCTTCTTCGGAACTGTTAGTTATTTTACTTGCTGTTTGTGACACCTTGCTTTGTGCAAATTGGCTGCCGGATTTGCCTAAACAATTAAACGTTTCTAATTTTAGTCCTGATACAGGTTGATCCCCCTCATCAACCCACACCCCGAAGTACAGTGTTGAAAAGGACCTACACAGAATAATCAGAAGTAAAATTTCTAAAATAATTGGTGATTGCCAACCGAAAAGTCAACTCTAACCAGTGAGCCAAGCAATGAATATTACAGGCCACTGTAGACTCATACCAGTGATACAAGGTCCACACATAGGCATGAGATATTAATACAAAAAGGTACAGCTGCTGAATGTAAAGTTCATTAAATCAATTTCCATACATCACCTAGAACTACTCCTGCTCATATTTTTTAAACATTTACTCAATGAACAGCGTCAAACTTTCCATTGTTTTTGAATTCACATATAACTAGTGTATGCTCGTAGCAGACCTGTGCTCATACCAAGTTTATTAGCAACATGGGGTTACGGTCTAAAATCCTGATTCTGTCCTTGTCAAAATTTCCACTTAGCGTAGCAAAACTGGCAGACCATTGGATGGAAAAGGAAGTATGAAGCAAAAAAAAGCAATGGGGCAAAATACTAAGATAGTGATCTGGATTGGGACAAGAAAAAGCAATTCACTCCCTGCAATTATACTGCCTGTCTGGTGACTTTGAAAATCAGGACTATGAGCTAGCGGCATATCTGGTCCAAGTACCAGAACAAGAACATATTAATTCTGAAAAATTGAACTTTTTAAAAAAAATAAACTTTTGTTCTCTGACTATGGTCATATAACATCAGTCAATCCACAAATGGATTCCTTATCCAGCAAAGATAAATACATTTAGGTAATCTTTTTAACACAAAAGGATTCTGGTACAATAACTAAAATGAAGTTGATTCAGGACACAATATATGTCAACTGGCAAATTAAAGGTACCATTCTCTCATCTCCCTTCAACCCATTTTCACATTTTCCTTTCACTCTTCTAATTCTTATCCTCTACAAGAGCAAAGTAACCCTCCAATTCTCTTCTCACTACTCCACCCCTACTTTTACAGCTGGGAGCACAAGTTACTGTGTAGAGAAATACTGGATGAGAACTCACATCTTGTACCATCTCTCTATACAACAGGAATTGAATGATAAATTGTACAGCAAGTCTGATGAGTTCTCGAAGTATAACATTAGTGAGTACATAGTTATTCAAGTTTATAACATTCAGCTCAATACAAGCAACACTCTGAGAGGGAGGACCTGGTCGATGTATAGTTGAAGATAAAAAGGAAGTTTTTTGGGGGGTGGAAATTGCAGAGGACAACTATTTTTGGATTCTTTAACTTAATCTACCACGGGATGCAATTTTAAATTGAATCATTGATGTACTGCTCCCAATCACGCCACAGTGCAATCCAATTGGAGTGAAATGACAAAAAGCAGATATATTTGTGGATATGGTACTAATCAGTAGGGATCTGGAAGATGCCAGGCTTGATCTCTGCTCTGTCCTGAGTTACCTAATTGCAACTCAAGTTGGAGGAAGCATCATAGTGGCTGCTTATGCACAAATCTTTCTTTGCAGGTGGCAGGACAGTTTAACAAAGCAGTTAATAAAGCATATGCGATCCTTGGCTTTTTAAATGGAGGCATAGAGTACAAAAGAAAGGAAGTTATGCTAAGCCCATATAAAACAGTAGCTCAGCCCCAGTTGGAGTATTGTGTGTAATTCTGGGCACCAAACTTTAGGAAGGACATGAAGGCTTTGGAGAGATTTACTGGAATGGTTCCAGGAGCTACAGTTACATGAATAGACTGGAGATGCTGGGGTGGTTGTTCTTAGAACAGAGAAGGCCAAGAGGAGATTTGATAGGGGTGTTTAAAATCATGAAGGATTTAAGATCGTTTCCAATAGCTGAAGGGTCGCTAACCAGAGGGCAGATTTCAGGTTCTCAACCAGTGGGAAAATGAGTAAAAACTTATTTTTTTTACACAACCAGTCGTTAGGATTTAGAATGCACTACCCCACTGAGCGATGGATACAGATTCAATAGAAGCCTTCAAAATATAACTGGATAAATACTTGAAGGAGTAAAAATTGCATGGATATAGGGCAGCGGTGGGGGAGAAAAGAGAGAAGATCTAACTGGATTGATCTCGGAAAGATGTAACACATACTCAACTAACCCAATGGAGTCCTTCTGTGTTATACTATTCTATGACCTTATCATTTTTAATTATGAAACAATCTAGCTTTTAAAAGGAAAAATGTCATGCACGTACCCCTTTGCCAGATGCAAGTGATCAAGCAGTTGGCTCGTGACATGCTGTTCAGTTACGCCATAATAAAGATGTGGGGTTAGGTCACAGATTAGCCATTATCTCATTGAATGGCAAAACAGGCATGAGGGCTAAATGGCCTCCTCCTGTTCCTATGTACTTTTAGGGCTGTGGTGGGGAATAGACGGTTGCCCACCTCCTCCTGGAATGTGTCTTTGCAAAGCAGATGTGGAAAGAGATGCAGTGGGTTTTGTCGAGGTTCATCCCAAGCAGCTCTGTAACACAGGAGTCTGTGCTCTACGGGACGCACACCGAGACAAACATCAACTGCTGCTGGAGGACTATCAATTCGGTGAAAGATGCCCTTTGGTCTGCCCGAAACTTGCTGGTCTTCCCGCGCAAAGAGTTGTCCACGACCGAATGTTGCAGACTGGCACATTCCAAGGTCCAGGGCTACGTGCTGAGGGATGCACTAAAGCTTGGGGCAGCCACAGCAAAGGCTCAATGGGGAAAGACAACATTGTAAGGTCCCCCCACCAAGCTGAACTGAGGGGCTGGACCCATGGGAAACCCCTCGAACTGTATCGGGAAAATTTTCATTTGCTGTAAAATGTAAACATGCAATTGGCATGACAAATGTGAAATGGAAGGGTTGTGAAGCAACTCATGATTGTATTGAAGGAAACTGATCTCCCTTGCAATGTTGGTATTTTTTGGTGCTGTTTGAAACTGTTTGGCAATGTAATTTTTACAGATTTTTATGAATAAAGTATATTTTGGAGAAAAAAAAATGTCCTTTTAAAAAACAACTTGGTGTTAATAAACTAGCTGTCCATTCATAAACACACCAGAAGTGCACCAAGTCCCTTAAAGAATCCAACAGTTAGCAATCACTACCCTTCTGAATGTTTTGGTATTGAAGGCAGTGCACAAATACCATTGATGGACGGACAGTCTAGACTAACATTCATTAACCTAAACATTTGCCAAAGTGTCTTTTAAACGCTTACCATCTCCACAGGCAGGTAGAAAATAAGAGAAACATTAACTGATGAATAATTTCTTCCAAGCACAAAACCAACAATTTGATTGGAAATAATGAGATGAATGACATTGGAGAAAAATCTGGAATCATAATTTTTTTTTTAAAGCAAACAGTTATCATTGGTTGATTGACATCCTTCCATCTGCAAAAGATGATGACACGCAGCAAAACTATCACTTTCCAACAAGCAATAAAAGTGCAGCAGACTTCCCTTAGAAAAGTTCAGTGCTTTACAAGTGATGACACTGAACACAAGGGCAGGTGGGCTATGGTTTGGGGAAAAGGGAGTACAGTAAGAGCTAGATTTTTGAAGGAGGGGTGAAAGGTAATAATGTTTCCAAGAGTGTTCCAAAGAGCGGGGGGCATTGTGATTAAAGGAGCCAAGTGAAGGTGGGACAGAAGGCATGTGGAAAAAGCAGCAATGAAACGTCGGAGGACCACAGGTTACTGGGACGTACAACTGGAGAAGGTTACTTGTGCAGATACCTTGATAAGATTTGAAAATAATTAAGTAGGTTTGAAGTCAATGCAATGGGGTACAGAGATTCATTTGGCAAGGAAGTTGGTAATGGATATGTCAAATGCTGTTCAAGAGAGGTCTCGTGCCGAGATCTGAATTAACTGGAGTTTGTGAAGCAGGGAATGCCAGGGAGCGAAGCATTAAAAGAACTTATTTTTGAAGTCATGATAGCATGGATTTGGGTTTCAGCAGCATGAAGAGTGCGCCATGAGCAGTCAGGCAATATTCTAGAGGTGGAACCCTCCATTGTGGTGACTGACCTAATGTGGGAAGGAAAGTTAACGCAGGGTCAAACATAGTAGCAAAGTCGTACACCATCTGGCGGCATGTAGACGATGGAAAAAGTGGCCAAAAGAACTGAAGCCATGTCACCTAGGTGTTGGCAAGAACTAGAAACGCAAAGTGGTATTTGTATGCTGGATGGCAGAACAATCCAAGCCAACAAAACAACCAATAGTAAAATTAGCATATTATGAAGAGGATTTGATCTCCATAACCAAAATATACAGCGCTGTACTAAAAACTATCGGGAATATCAAAATTAACTTATTAACCATTATTCCCATAAGTAACTGTGATACATGAGTAAAGGGAAAACATACTGTGACCTAAAATTATGGTTGGAGTCAGTTTGATGCTCAAGAGAAGCCCTACCTATTTACTTTCACATTACTGAGAATACAAGCTTACTTTGTAAATCCTAAGTCTGTACGCTGAAGAGTTGCAATCTAACATTTACAAATTACACTGTACTAAAAATAATTCAAATTCTTAACTTTCACTTTAAAAGTCAAAATGAATTTACTATCTTTTCAATATACTAAGTATATAAACTCTGCAGGGTAGTTAACAAGCGCGATGCTAGATATTTGAAATTAAACTTGCCTTTAGAATTACATTTACAGACAATCTAAATATCTAATTCTGATAAATAGAAGCAAGAGAAAAATCTAGAATAAGCTGTCAATTATTTTCCAAAGTGCATGACTATTCTCCCCTCCAAACAATTTATTTAATCACAATTGTCTAAATTATGAAGTCTAGTATGAATTGGTTGAGAACGCCAGTGTCGCTCCTTTTATTTTATCTGAAAGGAGAAGGCAGAAGTTTTTGTTTCAACTGGAGAAACTTCATCAAAACCGTCCTGACAATAAGGTCTTGACTTGAAACATTAATCTGTTTCTTTCCAGGTAAAACAAAAAGGATCAAGCTGTTGAGTTAGTTAGGGATTTCTAGGATTATATTTCAAATTTCCACCAGTTTTCTTTCATTTTTTTTAAGTAAACAACTGTGACCAAACAAACACAAGCTTTATTTAAAAATAAAAACTGTCAAGGTGTAAAAATACATATCCGGTTAAAAATAGTTATTTGCCTGATGTCAGAAGCAATTTGCGCCTGGACTGTCAAAGTTGTCATTGAGGTCCCTTCCCTCCCTCCAACCTACTTCTGTAGCAGGTAAAATGCAGGGATGAGCAGTCACTGCACAGAATTTGGGCACATCCCAACCAGTCAACATTACTGCAACAAACTACTCTCCATGATCAAACTAATACAACTTCAGACCATCATGACAGTTTAGTTCAGATTAAATTTTCCAACAGAAAGTTGTTAAGTCGCACTTTTGTAAATGCCATTTCATGGCAACTGTTGCGTGCCAGGTTACAAAGGAGTTTGATGATTTTTGCACGTGCAATTGCCTGACAAAGTGGGATCTCCAAGCAATACAACCAGATATGTGAAACTTTGATCAAACAATATATACAATATGTTCTTTAAAGAAGGATGGAAGAAGCTGTCAATGTTGAAATGCACTGGCTTTACCTGGAGTACTGCTGTAAGTGCTGTGACTCCTGAAGCTGCTCTCTGTGCAATAACTAGCATCGTCCTCCTCGTCCTCCTCTTCCTCCTCCTCCTCGGTGGCCTGGTGATAATCCGAATCTTGCTCGTTCTCGTCCTCGTTCTCTCGCTCGTCCTCGTCGTCGTCCTCGTCTTCATCCGACAGCAGACTCTCGTCTTCCTCCTCGCTCTCGTGGTCGTCATAGATGACTTTGTTGACGGCCAGCCTGCGGGAGCGGCCGCCCTGTCGCTGCTGCTGCTGCGCCGCGGCCTTGGCCCTGCCCCGGCTCCCAGCCTTGCCGCCTCTCGGGGTCCGGCTCCCTCTACCGCCAGCTTCGACATGATTCAGCCGCCTGTCGGCCCCTCTGCCTCTGCCGGCCCCGGCGGCCCGGTACCTCAGGCTCCCGGACGGTCCTCCTACAGCTCCCGCCGGCGAAGCATCGAGCGTCTTGGGCGGCCTACCTCTCCTTCCTCTCATGGTGATTCCCCCCCCCCCCCGGACTTTCCCGACTTTAATCCCCCACCCCCCCGCCTCACTATTTTAACCCCCCCTTCTTTCCCCCCCACCCCCCCCCCAAAACCACTTCGACCTTTCCCCTCTTCCCCGACCCCCTCCAAAGGAAAGAAAATGTTTGGGAATTTATTATTATTATTTTCACAGACTCTCCCTCCCGCCCCCTTTCCGCAGCCGCCGGGAGGGAGGCGCCGAGCCTCGCGCACTCTGATTATAGTGATTTTGTTTTTCTTTTTTTTTTCCCCTCTCTCACTCTCTCTATTCCCCCCCTCCCTCTTCCTCCTCCTCCGTTGCCTCCTGCTTCACTCCAACCTTCCGGCATCCATGTTGTATTCGGGGATCGCCGCCATTTTTGTCAACCAGTCAACTGGTCACGTGACCCCCCTCCCCCTCCCCCGCGGCGCGCGCGCGCTCCAGCTCCGGGATCCGGCACGAGCAACGATGCGGGAACCTTGCAATGTGCAAACACTGCTCACACACACAGCAAAAACTAGTCAAATGCAACAACAGACAAGCAATGCAATGTTTCACATAATATATATCCAACAAAAACTTGTAAAATCCAAAAGAGGAAACAATGCGGTGTTTTACATACTACAGAAACTAGTAAAACCCGAAACTTAAAATTGTGCAATGTTCTATTCAACAAAAACGAGCAAATTGCAGCAAAAAGAAAAACAATGCAACGATGCGTATTATATATTTGACAAAAGCCAGTAAAGCGCAGGAAAAAAAAAACCCATGCAATGTTTCACTGCGCACATTTCACGCAAAGCAATAACTTTTTATTCTTTTTTTTCCAAATGCAAGAATATTTGTGACTGTTTTTAACAAAAAAAAAATATGCCGGGCTGAATTTATGTAGCAACTTTTTTTCTTCTAAAAACTTTGCATTCAACCCCAACGCCGAAAAGGAGCGGAAACTTGTCCTTTTCGCAACAAACGCGAGAGGCTGTGTGCTTTCCGCTATTGGTTACTTTTTGTCTCCAACCGGAGGTAGCGATTGGACGGGGAGTAAAATAGAGTATTTCCGCCGATCCCGTTCGGAATTTGAGCCTAAAAACAGGAATAGAGTTGAGAAGAGATTTAGGCCTCTCGCCTCCCCGGCGGGTTTAATACTAAAAGAGCTAAAGGAGAGAGAAAGGAAACCCAGGGGGTTTGGAATTGGCGGCAGCAGCCCACAGCCAACCAGCGCGCTCGTAACATCGCATCCTACGGCAATAGCGAATGAAAAGGGCCCTTCCAGAGAAACAAATAAAGCAACAAATTCTCCAAAAGCAAAGCTTTTAAACACAAAAGTTCCGATCGGTTCTTTGTTTTGTGGCTCGGCGCAATTCCATACGAGATCATTGTTTTTGCAGAATATAGATATAGGGGCAGGTTTGCAGAAAATAGGGTTATTTCTGCATTTCCTCCACCACCCATGGAAATGCGTGCACCCTTTAAATATAAATAAATATATAAATATCTGTGTGTGTCCCGGGTGAAAAGTTCATTGGCCTTGAGGATAAACAATTGCAACCGACCCAACCACATTCTGACATCATCAAGAGTGCGGCTGCTGTCTGTCTGATGCCCAAACCTGAACCCACCTCCCACCTTATTGTTTTGCAGAAAACTTCGGACTGGGAATGTCGACCCAGGGGCAGGTTGTTTTTAATCTCTCCCCACTACACATCTGCTTTCCAATCCCTGAGCAGGACCTCCATGTGGGAAAGCTCAGACATCAGCCTCAGGGGTGCCTCACCCCTGGCATCAACTCTCCCAACTGTCTGTTGGTTTATTGCTATTTGTTTATTTCATGGTAATTAATAATGGGCTTCTTCCAAAAGTGTGAAAGGGCAGAGAATAAAGCTAGGGTCAGTAGATGTGACAAACAATTAAACAACTTAGAATTTATATATTCATTCATATTTCAACTAATGCAAATATCTAACATTCGTCATTGGAAAGAGGGATTGCCAGTGCTAGGATCACTTATTGGGCTATGTTTGGCTTTGAAATCTGTCAAAGCACAGCTAACCGATGAGTGGATGAAAGGTCATCGACCTGAGACGTTAGCTCTGCTTCTCCACAAATACTGCCTGAGCTGCTGAGTATTTCCAGCATTTACATTTTTTATTTCAGCCCAAAGTCTTTTTTTGAAGTAAAAGCTTCTGCTCCTGATCTAAATCTCGCGACTTCTGCTGTAAATGTGACTATCAGACAAAAGTGGGATTTCACGAATCTGTCCATGATTAATCAGTTCATTGACACTCAATGTCCTGGCTGACACACAAAAAAGACATTTTGGAGTCACCAGTGTCTCTGGAATTGTACATAACAAGAATCATTATCTTTAAAGGAGGAGAGACAAGGCAGAAAGCAAAGAACTGTATGTTTATTAGACTCATTAGGCTCCCAATAGTCACTACCACAATTGGGTTACTAATGAAAGGGATTAAAGCCTGGCTACCTGACCCGAACCTGACCAAACCCGACTACATGTGTCGGGTTTGAGTCAGGGCGGGTCTGTATTCAATGCCCAGCTTTCGGACTCTTGTCGGGTCAGGCTGGACTGTACTATTTTGGTCCGTATTGTTTTGGTTTTAGTCTATCATCTTTTTCTGTTTCAAAAATATTTTTGTTATTTTCAAGTTGGGTCAGGCATTTAAAAATATTAAAGGACTCAGGCCCGGGTCGGGTTCAGGTTGGCTGTTGTCGGGTTGGGCCCGGGGCGGGTTTTAATTTTATACCCGAGCCAGGCATTAAAGGGGATAGGGCAGGAAAATGAAGTTCAGGTAAATCAGCCACGATCATATTGAATGGCGGTGCAGACTCGAGGGGCTGTAAGGAACTGCTGCTCCTATTTCTCATGTCCTTATTACTAACTTCTGTTAAAGAAGAAAGTTAATAAGTAGAAGGATCCCTTCCTGTACCCCACTCCTCCATCCCCACCCCATCTATTTTAGGGACTGTCACTGCTGTCCCAGCTGATATTAGAACCCTCACTCAGTATCACACTACACAGAGCACTGAATACGACAGAGGGCAAAAATGGAGAACTGACATTGTAATCTGGGTTACTTCCACAGGATGTGATAAAGCTTCAGTTAGCCTAATTGTCCACTTTACTCATCTTTGTCAGTTTGCTTCATGTATCTTCAAACATTGGAGAACATAATAAGAATTGTTCCCAAAACATGTTTCCATTGGTGGACTACACATCCAATTGTGTTTAACAGACTCCTCAGTGGAAGCAACCCACCATTGATGATGCAGTACAGAATTGTTACAATTTTGTGTTGTTATACATCTGTTTTTATTAATGGTTTCACAGAGGACCCCGTAAATGAATTTAAGATCCACAAGTTTTATCTTTCAATATAAACTGCATTTGCAGAGTTGCACAACCCAAGGATGAACAATTGTACTACTTGGAGTAATTCTTTTTTTCTTCTTTTGGGCCTCCTTATCTCGAGAGACAATGGATACGCGCCTGGAGGTGGTCAGTGGTTTGTGAAGCAGCGCCTGGAGTGGCTATAAAGGCCAATTCTGGAGTGACAGACTCTTCCACAGGTGCTGCAGAGAAATTTGTTTGTTGGGGCTGTTGCACAGTTGGCTCTCCCCTTGCGCCTCTGTCTTTTTTCCTGCCAACTACTAAGTCTCTTCGACTCGCCACAATTTAGCCCTGTCTTTATGGAGTAATATGTTTACTGATTATATGTAGTCTTACACTGTGCTACCACACTCATAAGAATATAATAATATCAGGCAGGAAAGGACCAGCTGCTCCATCAAGCCTGCCCCACATTCATGATGGCTGGAACATTGTCACTAGACACTCCCTACTGGCCCCCACTCCCAAACAGCCATGTAATCTCCCAAGGGAGACAAAAAACAAGGAAAATTCTGGAAAATTCCTCTCATTTCAGATGGATGGAAATTAAAGGCAGATCAGGTTTTATATGCTAAAACAATTAATATCTTTATTTATAAAACTAAATGGAGCATAATACATTCAGTAAAATCCTAAGGAATACATAAGTACAGCTGGAAAAGCTGGAAAAAGTTGATAGTCCTTAATAAAGAGACCTCTTTGGATATAAACAGAAAATCTTGTATGGCAAACATGCCTTGTCTTCTTACAATACTTTCTGTAACAGTGAATATTTTCATGCCTTATCTTTCAAGTAGGAAATTGAATGTGAGTTCCCTTAGAAGGATTTTTGAAGTAGGCTTGAGCTGATCCACCTGGTTTTCAATCTAATGTCAATGTTCTTCATTCTGGAAAACCTCAGTAGCCGACTTTGTGAGACCAAATTGAGGAATGACTCATGCTTTCTAATTAATGTAGGAGATGGCTCAAAGGTGGTTTCTAAACAAACAATAAAGAAAGAACTTGTGTTTATATAGCGCCTTTCACAACCTCAGGACCTTCCAAGGGCTTTACAGCCAATTAAGCACTTTTGGTGGGGTCACTGTCGTAGACAAATGCAGCAGCCAATTCACTTACAGCGAGGTTCCATAGTCAATAAAGATAAATTAGAATCATGTTATCGATGGTAATCCAAGTAAAATATATTAAAGGACTGCAAAGTTCAACAAGAATCCAATGGCCCAATCTACAGGAAGCTATATTAGTTTCTGCTAAGAGCTACATCCCTGAACAAGTATTTGGACAAATCAGTTAGCTGGTTAAAGTGTAACTAGATTTTGATAGAAGACCAAAATTAACTTCTTCAGATTGCTAGAAACACTTGTTATTAATATTGTTGTAACCATTAATCTAATGGAGCATTCAAATTTAGGTTCAAAATACACTCTGCCTTTTAATATAAAAAATATTAAAACCAGGAAATAATTTAAATTTCTATTAAGAGTCAGTGAAGATCTCAAGTGGACTTGCAGATCAAACTCTTGTCACTTCAGTGTACAAGAGTCACAAGAAAGCCTGGAATAAGAAATGGTCACTCAACTCAAGTCCACTCCTTCTGCAGATCATGGCTCTGCCTGACCCATTCAATCTCCTAAGAAAGAATTGAATAACATCTCACCTAGACAACCCCTCATCCCACCCGACCAAAGGTAAATCAAGCAAAAATAAAGAATAACTTTCAAACTTTGCATCTTACATTACATATCTTTGCCTGGTTGACTTTTTTGGCATAGCCATTTTCATGGTCCACTGGGTTGATTATCACTATCCACAATTGCCCAAATAATCTTCAATCCCATTTCTAACCAGATATTTTACAGGCTATTTTTAAAAGCAGTAGCATTTTTTTTTTTTGGTTAGGTCTATTCCACAGAACTACTACCCCTGAGACAAAACCTGTATAGAACCTTTCAGATGCAGAGAGGAGGTTGTCACGCAGGACACGTGGTAGAAAAGAATTTAAGGAGAAATCCAAAAAATGGGCAGTATTTTTTTTTACAGGGAAGATGAAAAGTTGTAACGCAGTTTCAATAGAAACTGTGATAACCCACATGGTGGAACAGTTTGCTAACATTCACTATCTGGGCTCACGCATGAAGAATGACCTCCAGGGTTTGTACCTGTGGCACCACGTGGCATCAGAAGCCAATATCTTCAGGAGTGGAGGAAGGAGAGATCTAGCAAACAATGAACAAGTTATTTCAAGGTGGAAATACATCTTAGCATTTCGGTAATCTTGATGTGCCACTCTCACTCTTAATGTGCAGCCATAGTTATAAATAAATAATATATACAAAACATGGTATACTTAAATATCAAACTGCTAAATATAACGGGGTAATACTGTGATATCTTCTGCTGGAATATCACAGGGCAGTAACAGCTCAAGAAATAGGGCAGTTTCGATCTACCCGTCGTTATTGAAATGTACTTTTCACTCTCTCAAAGTAGTATCATATTGTTTGTACAAACTGGTGTTTAAGCGGGTGACAGCTTGCTTCCACAATACCTAGACGTAGCCTGTTTCTGACCAGCTACATATTTTATACCTGAAGCTCTTTAAGTAAAAGACAAACCCAAAATGAAACTACATTATTTTATTTACATAGTAAAATAGTTTTTATGGTTTTTACTCTCTTCAAGGGATACTGTTATGTTTCTTATGAAAATGTTGGCAATTATAATGGCGTTTTTTACTTACTTTGACTCTTTTAAATTCTGTGTGGTCACAGCTCCCATTCTGTCACGATTGGCCTGCCGCATGCGTTTGCTCCTTGAGGTCAGTTCTTATTCCTCTCTGGGTAGCTCCCTGCCTTGATTCTCTGCCTTAACACATTGAAAAAAGTGAAGTACATCAACAACAACTTGCATTTACAGAGTGCCTTTAACACAGTAAAACATCCAAAAGCTGCACAGGAGCATTAGCAAACAAAATTTGACACCAAATAAACAAAACGTTTATGTATATGTGCAATATAAACATTTATAAGAGCATGCTTTAACATCCTTGGATATTTATAATGTTTATATCATCTAAATCCTTCAGTTTTTCCCTCCAATCAAATATACTAAAGCACATATTGGCTTTTATGGAACTTTATTTTCATGGTACATAACTTTTTTTTAAAGTCCTTTAAACACACAATATAATTTGACGAAATATGGGAAGTTATTTTCAGATACATTTGCTTTCAATATTATTTTATATAATAGGTTTTTATTATAATGTAACATTCGCTCTTGTTGATAAAATGGAAGAAGTCCCCCTCCTCAAACAGAAGTCAGATGTGTTTCTCACTGTTGTCATAACTGATAGTCAATGATAACTGAATGGTTTTATTAAATTACACTCATCAATTCAGTATTAATGATAAATCTAGTAAGTTTCTTTTGGGCCTCCTTATCTCGAGAGACAATGGATACGCGCCTGGAGGTGGTCAGTGGTTTGTGAAGCAGCGCCTGGAGTGGCTATAAAGGCCAATTCTGGAGTAACAGGCTCTTCCACAGGTGCTGCAGAGAAATTTGTTTGTTGGGGCTGTTGCACAGTTGGCTCTCCCCTTGCGCCTCTGTCTTTTTTCCTGCCAACTACTAAGTCTCTTCGACTCGCCACAATTTAGCCCTGTCTTTATGGCTGCCCGCCAGCTCTGGCGAATGCTGGCAACTGACTCCCACGACTTGTGATCAATGTCACACGATTTCATGTCGCGTTTGCAGACGTCTTTATAACGGAGACATGGACGGCCGGTGGGTCTGATACCAGTGGCGAGCTCGCTGTACAATGTGTCTTTGGGGATCCTGCCATCTTCCATGCGGCTCACATGAAGTACTTCCTAGATAACAACAGTCACTGCCCTTAAAATAATTTGTTAATTAAAATAAAATGGATACATTTGTTTGCCATTTAATTATAATAACTTTGATTTCTAACCATTTGTAGTGTAGAACTTCAAAAGGATATAGACAAGTTGGTGGAATGGGCAGACAAGTGGCAGATGTGGAGAAATGTGTAGTGATTAATTTTGGTAGGAAGAACATGGAGAGACAATATAACATAAAGGGTACAACTCTAAAGGGCGTGCAGGAACAGAGGGACCTGGGTGTATATGTGCATAAGTCATTGAAGGTGGCAGGTTGAGAGAGCGGTTCATAAAGCAGACAGTATCCTGGTCTTTATTCATCGGGGCATAGAGTACAAGAGCAAGGAGGTTATGGTGAACTTGAATAAGATTGAGGCCAGTTCTGGACGCCGCACTCTAGGAGGGATGTGAAGGCGTTAGAGAAAGTGCAGAAAATATTCACGAGAATGGCTCCAAGGATGAGGAATTTCAGCTATGAAGATAGATTGGAGAAGTTAGGACTGTTTTCCTTGAAGAGAAGGCTGAGAGGTGATTTGATTGATGTATTCAAAGTCATGAAGGATCTGGACAGAGTAGATAGTGAGAAACTGTTCCCTTTCGTGAAAGGATCAAGAACGAGAGGGCACAGATTTAAAGTAATTGGTAAAAGAAGCAAAAGTGACATGAGGAAAAACTTTTTCACGCAGCGTGTGGTTAAGGTCTGGAATGCGCTGCCTGAGAATGTGGTGGAGGCAGGTTCAATTGAAGCGTTCAAAAGGGAATTAGACTGTTATATTAAATGGAAGAATGTGCAGGGTGACAGGGAGAAGGCAGGGGAATGGCACGGTGAATTGCTCATTGGGAGAGCTGGTGCAGACACGATGGGCCGAAATGCCTCCTTCTGCGCTGTAACAATTCTGTGATTTATCAGAAAATGTTTTTCGTTATGAACGGAAAAGATCATGGGAATGGTACGGTTTAGCAAGTACTTCACGAAGCATTCCTTGGCTTTTGTATTGTTTGTTGGGATGTTACGACCTTTTATGACGAGGGCGAAATAAAGTTGAATGAGTAAATGGGAAACCACAGGTTCTGATTAAGATGCAAGTATTAGTGAAACATCCCTTTCCGAGAGTTCCTTTGTATTTGCCTGTATTTGCCAGCCCTCCCGTCACTGGATGGCGCAGCCTGGCTCCTTTGATTTATTTTGATAAGATTTGACTTATTTAGGGGTTTTTTGCGGGGGGGCGGGGGCGCAAAAAACAAAACAAGTCTTCAATGAAAATTTGCATGGATAAATGCGACAAAACTGAATCAGACAACAGATAAAGTCTTCCCAGATTTGGGAGAGTGGGAAGAAAGCAAGAAGCTAAATACCCGATCCAAAGCCAATGGTTGGGGCAAAAAAACACTTTTAATTAGATTGGCTTCCCGGGGCAGCAGCTCCGCTCTGGGAATGAATCAGAGGGAGCGGCGGCGTGTGGCTCCTTGTGACCTGGGGTGACCCCTCGACACGGACTGCAACATTCGGAATCCGAACGTATGGTGTCGCAACATTCCAGTACCTGTTGTACCAACATTCTCTGACTACAGTAAATGGCAACTAAGTAGCTTTCGTATCAGTAGTCGTGGCCGAGTGGTTAAGGCGATGGACTAGAAATCCATTGGGGTCTCCCCGCGCAGGTTCGAATCCTGCCGACTACGGTTTGATTTTATTAAATAATATAAATTATTATTTTCTGCGGCATTCTGTCTTTTGACACAGCTTTTGAAAAATCAGCATGACCCAATTATTTCCAACAAGCGCAGAATCGACATTATGATTACTTTCAGCTTTTCTAAAACACCCACTTTGTCAAAACAAGTCCGAAGTTCCCTCGCATCTTTTCGCTTTCTTTGTATTGACTTTTTAGAGCCATCTGCTGAGAGAATCGTTTTCGGCGTCCTATAAAATTTGTGAATAGGGACCATTGTTTATTCAGCAAAATTTAAAAGCAACTTGGTTTAAAATTGCTGCATTTCTTCAAAGGCAATTTGCAAATTGAGTGCTTCCCCCTACCGAGTCCATAATATATAGCAACATAATTCATGTACATTCAGAAGCCTCATGTCCCCATTGCTTCTTTTGCCAATCACTTTAAACTTGCTCCCTTTCGTTCTTCATCCTTTCATGAGTGGGGACAGTTTCTCCCTATCTATTCTGTCCAGACCCTTCATGATTTTGAATATCTCGATCAAATCTCCTCTCAGCCTTATATAAAAGCAAAATACTGCGGATGCTGGAAATTTGAAATAAAACCAGAAAGTGCTAGAAATACTCAGCAGGTCTGGCAGCATCTGTGGGGAGAGAAACAGAGTTAACGTTTCGGGTCGATGACCTTTCTCTCCATGTTCTTCCTATCAAAATGAATCACTTCACATTTCTCCACATTGAACTTCATCTGCAACCTGTCTGCCCATTCCACCAACTTTTCTATGTCCTTTTGAAGTTCTACACTGTCCTCCTCACAGTTCACAATTGTTCCATGTTTCATATCATCTGCAAATTTTGAAATTGTTCCCTGTACACCAAGGTCTAGGTTATGAATATATATCAGGAAGGACAAGGGTCCCAACACTGACCCCTGGGGAACTCCACTACAAATTTTCCTCCAGTCCAAAGAACATTAATTAACCACTAATCTCTGTTTCCTGTCACTCAGCCAATTCTGTCCCCATGTTGCTACTGTCCCTTTTATTCCATGAACTATAATTTTGCTCAAGTTTGCTGTGGGGCACTGTATCAAATACCTACACCACATTTATAGAGAGCAGGCATGTATTTGATGGACCGAATGGCCTCCTCCTGTGCTGTTATAACTCTATGACATCAACTGCATTGCCCTCATCAACCCTCTGTTACCTCTTCAAAAAACTCCAGCAAGTTAGTTAAACATGATTTTCCCTTAAGGAATCTATGCTGGCTTTCTTAATTAACCCACATTTGTCCATGTAACTATTAATTTGGTCCAAATTATTGTTTCTAGAGGTTTACCCACCACCAAAGTTAAACTGACTGGCCTGTAGTTGCTGGGCTTATTTTTACATCCTTTTTTGAACAAGGAGGACATAGCATATTCCAACCACAACTTATTCTTGGGATCTATCTCTGTAAACCTATGTGGCAATACCAAAGCAATTGGTTGTGTTCCAGATTTTGTCTCAATGGCCAGTTTTAATTGGTCTAAATGTATGTTGTTATTATGGGGCAAAGGCGAGTATTTGGAGTTAGGTCACATCTCATTAAATGATGGAACCGGCTTGAGGAGCTAAATTACCTCCTCCTGTTCCTATGTTATGAAAACAATTGCAGAATTTCAAAATGCCAAAGCAAAATCAACAGCACCTGCCAAACTCACAATCTGTACCATCTAGAACAACAAAGGCAGTAGACATGGAAACACCACCACCTACAAGTTCCCCTCCAAGCCACACACCATCCTGACTTGGAACTATATCGCTGTTCCTTCACTGTTGCTGGGTCAAAAATCTGGAACTTCCTCCCTAACGGCACTGTGGGTGTACCTACATCCCAAGGAATGCAGCGATTCAAGAAGGTGGCTCACCACTAACTTCTCAAGGGCAATTAGGGATGGGCAATAAATGCTGGCCTTGCCAGTGATGCTCACATCCGATGAATGAATTAAAAAAATGACACCTTTCCAATCCAAGACAAATTATAAGTAGGGAAGCGTCACTATGATGCAAGTTGGATTTGTAAAAAGCGATTTTTTTTGTGGAAGTCATCATGAGATGGTAAAACACAGGTTCAACAGCAACAACTTATTTTTAGATTACACCTTTTACTAAGCAAAAAATTCATGGTGCTACACTGTCAAGGGGTCAGATCTGAACAAGATTAGGAGGGAAATTAGTGCAGATGACAGAGCTGCAGTTGAATTGGAAATTTTTGAAGGTGAAAAAGTAAGGCAGATGGTTTAGGCATACTATTAAATCTGCTTCCAACATCGTTTCCATGTTGTCACACATTTTGGCTACGGAGAAGATTTGATGCTTCTTCTTGAAGTTGCTGATTTCAGCCTGGGTGTTCAGCCAGGTTAGAGAATGGAAAAGCTAGCCAGGGTTTCAGCTCCTGGTTGTTAATCAGTGGCTGTTTTTTAAAATTCATTCATGGGATGTGGGCATCACTAGCTTTTGCCAGCATTTATTGCCCATCCCTAATTGCCCTTGAGAAGGTGGTGGTGAGCTGCCTTCTTGAACCGCTGTAGTCCATGTGAGGTAGGTACACCCACAGTGCTGTGAGGAAGGGAGTTCCAGGATTTTGACCCAGCGACAGTGAAGGAACGGCGATATAGTTCCAAGTCAGGATGGTGTGAGACTTGGATGGGAACTTGCAGGTGGTGATGTTCCCATGCATCTGCCCCTCTTGTTCTTCGAGGTGGTAGAGGTCGCAGGTTTGGAAGGTGCTGTCTAAGGAGCCTTGGTGCGTTGCTGCAGTGCATCTTGTAGATGGTACACACTGCTGCCACAGTGTGTCGGTGGTGGAGGGAGTGAATGTTTGTGGATGGTGTGCCAATCAAGCGGGCTGCTTTGTTCTGGATGGTGTCGAGCTGCACCCATCCAGGCAAGTGGAGAATATTCCATCACACTCCTGACTTGTGCCTTGTAGATGGTGGACAGGCTTTGAGGTGTCAGGAGATGAGTTACTCGCCACAGGATTCCTAGCCTCTGACCTGCTCTTGTAGCCACGGTATTTATATGGCTACTCCAGTTCAGTTTCTGGTCAATGGTAGCCCCTAGGATGTTGATAGTGGGGAATTCTACGATGGTAATGCCATTGAATGTCAAGGGGAGATGGTTAGATTCTCTCTTGTTGGAGATGGTCATTGCCTGGCACTTGTGTGGCGCAAATGTTACTTGCCACTTATCAGCCCAAGCCTGGATATTGTCCAGGTCTTGCTGCATTACTACACAGACTGCTTCAGTATGAGGAGTTGAGAATGGTGCTGAACATTGTGCAATCATCAGCGAACATCCCCACTTCTGACCTTATGATTGAAGGAAGGTCATTGATGAAGCAGCTGAAGATGGTTGGGCCTCGGACACTACCCTGAGGAACTCCTGCAGTGATTTCTTGGAGCTCAGCCGATTGACCTCCAACAACCACAGCCATCTTCCTTTGCGCTTGGTATGATTCCACCCAGCAGAGTGTTTTCCCCCTGATTCCCATTGACTCCAGTTTTGCTAGGGCTCCTTGATGCCATACTAGGTCAAATGCTGCCTTGATGTCAAGGGCAGTCACTCTCACCTCATCTCTTGAGTTCAGCTCTTTTGTCCACGTTTGAACCAAGGCTATAATGAGGTCAGGAGCTGAGTGGCCCTGGCGGAACCCAAACTGCGCGTACCTGAGCAGGTTATTGCTAAGCAAGTGCATCGTGCCTGAACTGCTGGTATAACAACCACTTGGGATGATATATTAGAGCAAAATCAACACCAACAGAAACATATTCCACCAACAAAGTCAACACCTTTAGGAGTGGGGAGGGAAGAAAGATGGTGAAATGAATCAAGCACTGCAACTGTTATTGTAAAATTTAGACTGTGGTCTGGAAGTTTGGCACAGATAGGCAAGATGCAGATATGTAGAAGACAGATCTTCCTTGGTCCAATTTTTGCATTCCTTGGTAAAAGATACTGGTAATCATTTTGTCTCCATCTCTTTTCTTTCTTAATTCTTTTGCTCCTTCCCTTTCAAATCTAACGAACAGAAATTCTTAGCATTATTGGTGTGCGGCTGCCTGCAATGAATTTGGCCTAACCATCAGCCTCAAGAAAACGAACATCATGGGGCAGGACGTCAGAAATGCTCCATCCATCAATATCGGTGACCACACCCTGGAAGTGGTTCAAGAGTTCACCTACCTAGGCTCAACTATCACCAGTAACCTGTCTCTAGATGCAGAAATCAACAAGCGCATGGGAAAGGCTTCCACTGCTATGTCCAGACTGGCCAAGAGAGTGTGGGAAAATGGCGCACTGATACGGAACACAAAAGTCCGAGTGTATCAAGCCTGTGTCCTCAGTACCTTGCTTGATGGCAGCGAAGCCTGGACAACGTATGTCAGCCAAGAGCAACGTCTCAATTCATTCCATCTTCGCTGCCTCCGGAGAACACTTGGCATCAGGTGGCAGGACCGTATCTCCAACACAGAAGTCCTCGAGGCGGCCAATATCCCCAGCTTATACACACTACTGAGTCAGCGGCACTTGAGATGGCTTGGCCATGTGAGCCGCATGGAAGATGGCAGGATCCCCAAAGACACATTGTACAGCGAGCTCGCCACTGGTATCAGACCCACCGGCCGTTCATGTCTCCGCTTTAAAGACGTCTGCAAATGCGACATGAAGTCCTGTGACATTGATCACAAGTTGTGGGAGTCAGTTGCCAGTGATCGCCAGAGCTGGCGGGCAGCCATAAAGGCGGGGCTAAAGAGTGGCGAGTCGAAGAGACTTAGCAGTTGGCAGGAAAAAAGACAGAGGCGCAAGGGGAGAGCCAACTGTGTAACAGCCCCGACAAACAAAATTTTTCTGCAGCACCTGTGGAAGAGCCTGTCACTCTAGAATTGGCCTTTATAGCCACTCCAGGCGCTGCTCCACACACCACTGACCACCTCCAGGCGCTTACCCATTGTCTCTCAAGATAAGGAGGCCAAAGAAGATTGGTGCGATGCCTTTCAAATGAAGATTCGTGATCTCTCCACTGCTATCATTGACAGGCACCTGCTAAGAGAAAGATGAACTGCATTAGGTCAATGCAAATTCATGCAGAACACTTCAGATGCACACCATTTGGTTCAATCTGAGGGGACAAGCAAGGAGGTGGATGAATCAGGCGGGATCAGAAAAGGATGGTGTTAGTTTTGCCAATTTTGAATTTTAAAATCCAGCTCATCTAAGATTTGCCATAATTGGATAATATACCAAGTCCTGTCATCAATTTTGTCGACAGACAAGTAGAATTAGCCATGGTTGACATACATATGAAAAATGGCCTGATGCTTGGCAATATTGCTGAGGGGTAGCAAGTAAGAAAAAAACTAAGAATAGAACCTGGGGTATTCTACAGGTGACAGAGATAATATGGTGCCTATGTTGCGACAAACACGAACCAAACTAGGAAAAAATTGGTGCTGTTAAGCACTGGAGGAGAAAGGAGTGATTGACAGTGTTGTCACAGCAGAGATATCAGATGAGCAAGATGGAATGAACTACAATTGTGCTTATACTGTTTTGGATAAGGCTGATTAAAGCTGCCTTTATGCAGTTGGCACATCAAAAACTTGAGACTGTGCTGGCAGTAGCTGTTTTAAATCATTATGGTGTTTGCCCATTCAGTAGAAGGCGGGTACTTGTCCTGATCATAGATGGGTGAAAAATGCGGTATGAAAGCAAATGACTTGGCTGCTGCCTATATGATGAAATAGATCTCATCCAACTTAAATGTTTTTATGGAAATTTGGAAGCTGCTGTTTGTGGTTTAAGGCCAATCCAGTCCAGTAACTGAGCACATAACCTAGACTGACACATCACTCCAGGGAAGGGAGGGCTGCATTGTGGTTGATGCATCCTTTAGCCAAGACATTAAATTGAGATCCTGTACTCTTGTTCAGGTAGTAAAGATCCCCAGGCACTATTTTATGGGCAGCAGAGATCTCCTGCAGCCTTGGACAACATTCGCCCTTCGGAAACCACAAGAGACAGATCAACATCTAAATGCTATATATGGGATCTTGCTCTGTGCAAAATGGCACTGCATTTGTCAACGTTGCTTTGAGACATTGCTAAGAGATGTGAGAAGGCACTGTATAAATGCAATTCTTTTTAAAATATCACCTTATTCACTGATTGAGTCGACCAAATAAGGCATTCCACGATGAAGCTGTCTTGAAGTTTCTTTCCAGACAGTCTGGAGATTTCTCTAAACCTTACCAATGGAGGGGAACAGGGCAAAAATCCCAACAATTGCTTCCCAACCAAATGGCCACTACCATACATTCCAAGTGTCAAGCGACTGGCAGTTGATCATATTTGACATGGCCAGATTTAAGGTGTCTGATCTTTTCCAGAATGCATAGAATATACAAACACAGAGATAGTCCATTCGGCCCAACCAGTCTATGCTGGCATTTCTGCTCCACTTGTGCCTTCCCCGATCCTCCCTCATAGACTCATAGTAGGTTTAAGGCACAAAAGGAGGCCACTTGGCCCATCGTGTCTGTGCTGGCTGAAACACGACCCACATATTATAATCCCACCTTCTGGCATTTGGTCCGTAGCCTTGCAGCTTACGGCACTTGAGGTGCATATCCAGACTCCTTTTGAATGAGTTGAGGGTTTCTGCCTCAACTACCCTTTCAGGCAGTGAGTTCCAGACCCTCACCACCCTCTGGGTGAAAATGTTTTTCCTCATCTCCTCTAAAATTTTTCTACCAATCACTTTTAAATCTATGCCCCCTCATCACTGACCTCTCTGCTAAGGTGAATAGACCGTTCACCTCCACTTTATCCAGGCTCCTCAAAACAAACAGAAAATTTACAGCACAGAAGGCGACCATTTGGCCCATCGTGTCTGTGCCAACAGAGATCCAGCTGAATCCCACTTTCGGTCTGTAGCCTGTAGGTTACAGAATTTCAAATGCCTTTTCCAAATATTTTTGGAATGTGATGAGGGTTTCTGCCTCTACCAACTATTGAGGCAGTCAGTTCCAGACCTCCATCATCCTCTGGGTGAAAATCTTCTCGACTCACCTCTGATCCTTCCGTTAATTACTTTACATCCATGCCCCTGGTTACTGACCTCTCTGCAAAGGGAAAAAGGTCCTTCTTATCCACTCCATCTTGTCCTCTCAACTTTATCTTTGTCTTTTGGGCCTCCTTATCTCGAGAGACAATGGATACGCGCCTGGAGGTGGTCAGTGGTTTGTGAAGCAGCGCCTGGAGTGGCTATAAAGGCCAATTCTGGAGTGACAGGCTCTTCCACAGGTGCTGCAGAGAAATTTGTTTGTTGGGGCTGTTGCACAGTTGGCTCTCCCCTTGCGCCTCTGTCTTTTTTCCTGCCAACTACTAAGTCTCTTCGACTCGCCACAATTTAGCCCTGTCTTTATGGCTGCCCGCCAGCTCTGGCGAATGCTGGCAACTGACTCCCACGACTTGTGATCAATGTCACACGATTTCATGTCGCGTTTGCAGACGTCTTTATAACGGAGACATGGACGGCCGGTGGGTCTGATACCAGTGGCGAGCTCGCTGTACAATGTGTCTTTGGGGATCCTGCCATCTTCCATGCGGCTCACATGGCCAAGCCATCTCAAGCGCCGCTGACTCAGTAGTGTGTATAAGCTGGGGATGTTGGCCGCTTCAAGGACTTCTGTGTTGGAGATATAGTCCTGCCACCTGATGCCAAGTATTCTCCGAAGGCAGCGAAGATGGAATGAATTGAGACGTCGCTCTTGGCTGGCATACGTTGTCCAGGCCTCGCTGCCGTAGAGCAAGGTACTGAGGACACAGGCCTGATACACTCGGACTTTTGTGTTCCGTGTCAGTGCGCCATTTTCCCACACTCTCTTGGCCAGTCTGAACATAGCAGTGGAAGCCTTACCCATGCGCTTGTTGATTTCTGCATCTAGAGACAGGTTACTGGTGATAGTTGAGCCTAGGTAGGTGAACTCTTGAACCACTTCCAGAGCGTGGTCGCCAATATTGATGGATGGAGCATTTCTGACATCCTGCCCCATGATGTTCGTTTTCTTGAGGCTGATGGTTAGGCCAAATTCATTGCAGGCAGACGCAAACCTGTCGATGAGACTCTGCAGGCACTCTTCAGTGTGAGATGTTAAAGCAGCATCGCACTTTATACACCTCAATTAAATCACCCCTCAGCCTCCTCTTGAATAAAACAACCTCAGTCTACCCAATCTTTCCTTACAGCTGAAATTCTCAATTTCTGGCAACATCCTTGTAAATCTCCTCTGTACCCTCTCTAGTACGATCACATCCTTCCTGTAATGCAGTGACCAGAACTGTAGGCAGTACTCTAGATGTGGTCTAACTAGTGTTCTATGCAGGTCCAGAATAAACTTTGCTTCTATATTCTATGCCTCGCCCAATAAAGGATTCTTTTTTTTTTAATTTCCAAAATATACTTTATTCATAAAAATCTGTAAAAAAATACATTACAAAACAGTTCCAAACAGCACCAAGTCAAAAAATACAAACAGTTCAAAGGAGCTCAGTTTCCGTCAATATAGGAGTAAGTTGCCTCACAACCCTTCCATTTCATTTTTCATGCCATGTACATTTTACAACAAACAAAAATTTTCCCGATACAGTTCGAGGGGTTTTCCACGGATCCAGCCCCTCAGTTCAGCTTGATGGGGGGTCCTTACACTGTGGTTTTTCCCCATTGAGCTTTTGCTGCAGCTGCCCCAAGCTTTTCTGCGTCCCTCAGCACGTAGTCCTGGACCTTGGAATGTGCCAGTCTGCAACATTCGGTTGTGGACAACTCTTTGCGCTGGAAGACCAGCAAGTTTTGTTCAGACCAAAGAGAGCCTTTCACCGAATTGATAGTCCTCCAGCAGCAGTTGATGTTCATCTCGGTGTGCGTCCCTGGGGACAGCCTGTAGAGCAGACTCCTGTGTTACAGAGCTGCTTGGGATGAACCTCGACAAAAACCACTGCATCTCTTTCCACACCTGCTTTGCAAAGACACATTCCAGAAGGAGGTGGGCGACCGTCTCTTTCCCACCACAGCCAGCTCGAAGGGCATTGTGTGGAGGGGGTGAGACTTCAGGCATGCAGGAAGGATCTGACAGGGAGAGCTCTTCTCACCACCAGCCAAGCTACATCTTGGTGCTTGTTTGAAAGTTCTGGTGATGAGGCATTCCGCCAAATGATTTTGGCAGTCTGCTCGGGGAAGCATCCGACAAGATCCACCGTCTCCTTTTCCCGTAGGGCCTAGAGGACATTCCGCGCAGACCACTGCCTGATGGATTGGTGGTCAAAGGTGTTTTTCCGCAGAAACTTTTCCACGAAGGATAGGTGGTATGGCACAGTCCAACTGGATGGAGCGTTCTGCGGCAATGTGACCAGACCCATCCTTCGCAACACCGGGGACAGACAGAACTTCAGCACCTAGTGACAGTTGGAGTTTGCGTACTGGAGGTCTACACACAGCTTGATGCAGCCGCACATGAAGGATGAGGGTGATGTTGGGTACATTTTTCCCGCCTTATCCAGAGGTTTGAACATCGTGTCCCTCCGGACCCGGTCCATTTTGGATCCCCAGACGAAGTGGAAAATGGCTCGGGTGACCGCCACAGCACAGGAGTGGGGTATGGGCCAGACCTGCGCCACGTACAGCAACAACGTGAGCGCCTCGCACCTGATGACCAGGTTTTTACCCATACTGGAGAGAGATTGCTACTCCCACATGCTCAGCTTGTGTTGTACCCTGGCTACTCGCTCTTTCCAGGTTTTGGTGCACGCCTCGGCCCTTCCGAACCATATCCCCAGCACCTTCAGGTAGTCTGACCTGACGGTGAAGGGAACAAAGGATCGATCAGCCCAGTTCCCAAAGAACGTGGCCTCGCTCTTGCCGTGGTTAACTTTGGCTCCCGAGGTCAGTTCAAACTGGTCGCAGATGCTCATCAGTCTGCGCACGGACAGCTGATCCGAGCAGAAGACGGCGACGTCATCCATGTACAGGGAGGTTTTAACCTGAGTGCCTCCACTGCCTGGGATTGTCACCTCTCTTATGCTCACATCCTTCCTAATAGACTCAGCAAAGGGTTCAATACAGCAAACAAACAAGACCGGGGACAGAGGACAGCCCTGTCTGACTCCAGATTTGATCGGGAAACTTTCCGATTCCCACCCATTGATTGAGACTGCGCTACTGATGTTTGTGTCGAGCAGTTGGATCCAATTGCAGATTCCTTCCCCAAACCCCATTTTGGAAAGCACGTCCATCATGTATGTGTGCGATATCCTGTCAAAAGCCTTCTCCTGGTCCAGGCTGATGAGGCAGGTGTCCACCCTCCTGTCCCGTACGTAGGCGATCATATCCCTGAGTAGCGCGAGACTATCAGAGATCTTCCTGCCGGGTATAGCACAGGTCTGGTCAGGGTGAATTACCAACTCCAGAGCAGGCTTGACTCGACTGGCTATGACTTTTGACAGAATCTTGTAGTCAGCATTAAGCAGTGAGATAAAAACAAGAAATGCTGGAACCACTCAGCAGATCTGGCAGCATCTGTGGAAAGAGCAGAGTTAACGTTTCGGGTCAGTGACCCTTCTTCGGAACTCCGAAGAAGGATCACTGACCCGAAACGTTAACTCTGCTTCTCTTTCCACAGATGCTGCCAGATCTGCTGAGTGGTTAAAGCATTTCTTGTTTTTATTTCAGATTTCCAGCATCCGCAGTATTTTGCTTTTATTTAAGCAGTGAGATAGGCCGCCAATTTCTGATTTCTGCCCTCTCCCCTTTTCGCTTGTAGATGAGGGCGATGATGCCTTTCCTCATGGATTCTGACATGCTGCCGGCCAGGAGCATACTCTGGTATACTTCCAGCAGGTCCGGGCCGAGCCAGTCCCACAGGGCCAAATACAACTCAACCGGTAAGCCATCGCTTCTGGGAGTTTTACTCGTCTTGAAGGACTTGACAGCCTTTTTCAGCTCATCCAGAGTTAGCGGCTTGTCCAGTCTCTCCCTTATGCTGTCATCTAAGACCTCTGTGATAGATGACAGGAAGGACTGGGAGGGTCTGCTGTCTGTGGGCTTTGCGTCATACAGCCCAGCATAAAAGGATTTGCTGATCCTTAGTATGTCGGACTGCGAAGAAGTTACCGAGCCCTCCTCTTCCTTCAGGCTGCTGATCACCGAGCTCTCTCTGTGTACCTTTTGGAAGAAGTAATGAGAGCTCGTCTCATCCTGCTCAATGGAGCGGACTCTGGACCGGATGATCTTGGAGGCCTCCGTGGCAAAGAGCGAGGCCTGCTGGCTCTTCACCTCATGGAGGTCCTCCTTGACCCCGACCCTCATCGACTGCAGCCGGAGCAGATTTTGCATACTTTTCTGGAGTCGGGACATTTCTCTCTATCGCCCTCTGAACACCTTTGAAGATAAAGAACCTCTTGATGTTCTCCTTGATCGCCTCCCACCAGTGAACTGGAGACTCAAAGAGAGGTTTCACGGTCCTCCAACCTTTGTAATCCCTTTTGAGTTCCTCAACGTTCTCTGGGGTTAGCTGTGTAGCATTGAGCTGTAAGTGGCAATGGTCAAAGAAGAACACCGGCTTGATGTCGGTGGATCTGACCGTGACAGCACGGGACACAAACAGGAACTCAATCCTGGAATGGGCAGACCCGTCCGATCTTGACCAATGTTGTTCGATGTGTATCTACGCTGCGCTCCATCTGCAGGATTGCTGAAGACGTCGTGCAGTTTGGCATCTTTAACTGTTTCTATTAGGAATCTGGACGTCGCGTCCAGTTTGCTGTTGTCACTGCCGGATCGTCCAGCTGCATTGATGATGCAGTTGAAGTCACTGCCTAGAATGACTGGCCTGGACGTCGCCAGCAGCAGTGGGAGCTGCTGGAGGATGGTCAGCCGCTCGCTGCATTGATGGTCAGCCACTCGGGTCGTACACATTGATCAACCGGAGCGGAGCGTTGTTGTACATTACATCTGCTACGAGGAGGCGACCGCCCACCACCTACTTAACTTTGAAGATGGTGAAGTTACCTCCCCGAAGCAGAATACCCAGGCCGGAGGAACAGGAATCATTACCCCCTGACCAGATCAATGGCCCGTGGGACCACCATCGCAACCATTGCCTGTAGGTGCTGAGGTGTGGTATTCCTGCAGAAACAGGAGGTCGGCTTTGACCTTGGTGAGGTAATCCAAGGTTGAAACACATCGCATAGTGGATTTAATGCTAAGCACTTTAATTGAAGCAATCCTTATACCCATTTTTTAAGTTAGTTGTTGCTTCCCATACCATTTGTCCTTGCTAGTCCCAGTCCTTTGGGATGTTCCTGCATACCCATATTGTACACAAGCTGTTTCACGATCGTTGGGCTCAGAAACCCCTCCTGGTTTTTCATGCAGGGTTTGTTTTGCTGGGGTGACATCGGTGGGGTGGGGGTGGGGGGTTCTTGTACACAGCAAGGATTGGGCTGTTCGCTGCTGTTTCCCTCTGTTCCTCCTCGAAAACACCACTGCTCCCAGCTTCCCGGAGCTGGGATGCACTGGGCATGTTGCTAGGTTTGGCGCTTTGGGTTTGGGGCACGCCGGGCCCATCACAGCTTCCAGTGCCCGGGGGCTTTATCTTCCAGCTCCTTTGAGTTCTGCCGCCTCTTTTGAATTTGCCGTCCCTCCGGCACATCCTCGTCCAGTGAAGAGGAGCTGCTGTGGTCTGTCTCAGACGGTAACCTCCTCTTGCCACTGGTTTGGGTGGTGGCCTGTTCCGCTTTTGAAGGTTTTTTCTTCATGGTTTTCCTTAGTACCACTTGCCACTGACCGGTTTGTCCATCTGCTGCCTCCTCCTCCATTGATTCTGTCTGTGGAGGAGGGGTTTCCGTGCACAGGGTAGGTGCTGGGTCACTGGTTTCAGCTGCCTCCTCTTTCTTCTCCTTCTCAGGTAGACTTTCCTCGCTGCGGAGAAGGTTGCTTGTCTCCTTCCCAGCACCAGACGCATTCACCGTTCCTTCTCCCGGCCTTTCCTTGGACGTAGCTGCCTGAGCATAAGTGAGGCAGCGTTTGGGACAGGTTTTGTAGAGGTGGCCTGCCGCACCGCACAAGTTGCAACACCTACTCTGCTTACAGTCCTTGGTCTGATGGCCTTCCTTCTTGCAGACAACCGTGCTGCAGTTAGCTGCCACATGACCAGATTTGCCACAGGTGTGACAAACTCTGGGCTGCCCAGCGTAGACCAAGAAGCCTCGACTTCCCCCGATAGCGAAGCTGGAGGGAGGATGGATGATGGCTCCATTGGCATCGACCTTCAAGGTCACTTTGACCTGCCGCTTGCTGGTCCAAATCCCAAATGGGTCCTTGACATCAGTGCTACTGCTGGCCACCTCGACGTACCTGGCGAGGAAGGCGAGTACATCCACAACAGGAACATGGGGGTTGTAGAAGTGAATTGTCGCCACCCGGCCATGTTGTGACGGAAGCGTGAAGAGTGGCTCCACTTTGAGGATGGATAGCGGTGCCAGGTTTTCCTTCTCCTTGAACACCTTCAGGAACTTGATGCATCCCGCCACATTCTTGAACGTCACATCGAAATATCCACTGCTGGGGAAGTCTTGCAGGCAGAAGATGTCCGTAGCTTGGAATCCACAGCAATCAATGAGGATTTTCTTGATGAAGGTGCGATCAACCGGTGCATCTCCTTCCTTGCCCTTCACCACCCGAACAGTGTTACGCATGCCCTGGCCTGAAGCTCGAAGATTGGTTACAGCCATTTTACTCAAAGCATACCCAGGATCGGCCAATAAAGGATTCCGTACTCATTCTTAACCACCTTATTTACCTGCTACCTTCAGGGATCTGTGGCCATGCATGTCAAGGTCCCCCGTTTTAAAAAAAAATTTTATTTTATTTTTTATTTTATAGATACAGCACTTAAACAGGCCCTTCGGCCCACCGAGTCTGTGCCGACCAACAACCACCCATTTATATTAACCCTACAGTAATCCCATATTCCCTACCACCTACCTACACTAGAGGCAATTTACAATGGCCAATTTACCTGCAAGTCTTTGGCTGTGGGAAGAAACCGGAGCACCCGGCGAAAACCCACGCGGTCACAGAGAGAACTTGCAAACTCCGCACAGGCAGTACCCAGAATCGAACCCGGGTCCCTGGAGCTGTGAGGCTGCGGTGCTAACCACTGCGCCGCCGTTCCTCTACACTTTTCAGTAACATACCATTTATTGTGTATTCCCTTGCCTTGTTTGTCTGCCCCAAATACATTACCTCGCATTTCTCCAAATTAAATTCTATTTGCCACTTTCTGCACACCTGACCAGTCCATTAATATCTTGATGCAGTCTATAGCTTTCTTCCTCACTATCAACCATGCAACCAATTTATGCATTTATGTATCATCTGCTTACTTCTTATTCATGCCCCCTACATGGAAGTCTAAATTATGAATATCTGCTATGAAAAGGATTGGACCCAGTACTGAGCCCTGTAGAACTCCACTGGAAACAGGCTTCCAGTCACAAAAACACCTGTCAACTATAACCCTTTGCTTTCTGTCAGCAAGCCAATTTTGCAGCCAACTTGCGACTTGCCGGATTCCATGGGCTCCAACTTTTCTGACTAGTCTGCCATATGGGACTTGTCAAAAGGCTTGCTGATGTAGGCTACATCAAATGTGCTACCCTCATTGACCCTCCTCAAAAAGTTCAATCCGCTTAGTCAGACTTGACCTTCTCTTAACAAATCCATGCTGACTGTCCTTGATTAATCTATGACTTTCTAAATGATGATTTATACTGTCTCAATTCATTTTAATAATTTGCCCACCTGAAGTTACGCTGACTGGCCTGTAAATACTCAGGCTACCCCTTCCCCCCTTTTTAAATAACATACATTAGCAGTCCTCCTGTACCCCCTCTGTAGTGAGAGAGAATGGTCAGAACCTCCAGTTTTTCCTCCCTAGCTTCCTTTGACAGTTTGGAATACATTTCATCCAGGCCTGGTGATTTATTCACTTGCAAAGATGATAAACTCTTAATATTTCCGTCTGTTTATCTCATCCAATATTTCACACTCTTCCTCAACTACAAAGTCTGCATCACCCCCTCTTTTGTAAAACAGACAAAATGCATTCATTAAGAACCATGCCCATGTCTTCGACCTTCACACACGTTATTTTATTTGATCTCTAATAGGCCCTTCTCTTTCCTGAGCCATCCTCTTGCTCTTTACGTATTTATAAAACATCTTTGGGTTTTCCTTGATTTTACTTGCCAATATTTTTCATGCCCTCTCTTTGCTTTCCTAATTTCCTTTATAATTTCATCCTTACACTTTCTATACTCCCCTAGGCTTTCCGCCATACTGAGGTCTTGGTGTCTGATGTAAGCCTCATCCTAATTTGTATGCTCTTTGCCCTTAGGGGGCGGCGGAGGGGGGCGGGGGTGAGATTTGGGAGTCCCAGTCTTTTACTTTGCTCTGAACCCTCTCTCTCTTCCTTGAATGCCTACCACTGCTCCGACACTGATTTACCTTCAAGTAGCTGTTTCCAGTCCACATCTCAGATTAGTAAAATTGCCTTTACACAAGTTAAAACTTTTACAATATCAGCATATTCCCTCTATTCCCTTCTCCCTCATTTACTTACCTAACTTTAAGAACATTCAAGCATTCTTTTGGGACAGGGCTACAGACAGACAAAGAACAGATACAATATAAACACAAGAAACGCTGGAAATACTCAGCAGGTCTGGCAGCATCTGTGGAGAGAGAAGCAGAGTTAACGTTTCAGGTCAGTGACCTTTCATTAGAACTGCATTCTGCATCGAAGAACAGATACGTACTTACAGGAGTATAGGAAAAGTAGTATTTTAATTCAGTCAAATACAGTCAAATATTTGAAGCAAATTAATATTTTCACATTATAAATATAACTCAAAGCAAGCAAATGAAAAAGTGACAAATACATTTCTTTAACAAATTTGTACAAAGCTAAAATATTTTGATCACTTCAATAGAATACAGCCCATCACTCTTCTGGGGTTTCAGCTGACGTAGATTCTGCAGACTTCCTTCAATCTTGTTGAGCTGAGAGTAAAATTTAACCTGCCAGAGAGGTTCAAAAATGTTAGAAAAAAATTAGCGACCACCAGTAATTCTGAATCTAAGATCACAAATTACACGATCAGTATTTGTCCAGTGTGTAGCACATATAGCCATTTATTTTTGCTTCTGCAGTTTGGATTTCAAGTGTACTTGAGCTGTCTCCTGCCATTTATAAACACTGCTGCCTTAAACCAGCAGCAGACTTATAGACCCATGAAAAATTGGGTTTTCAGGTCTGCCCTTCCTCAATTTCCAAGACAGAACAGATTCCAGGTCTGAAACTGTTCAGACTGTAAATTGAGCGAGATCACAGCAGTGGTGACTCATATTAAATATTTCTACAGCTAGGTAAATTTAAGATCTTTGCTCACTTGCTGCACAATAGAGCAATACACTTCCAATTCCATCTGTCTGATATTTGGAGAAACATCAGTTAATGAAGCCCATCAGCATGGATTCCTAAAACAAGTCAAACGTCAAATCTCGTAGAATGTTTGGAAGAAACAAGAGGATTGATAAGGGAAATATGGGTGGATGGGGTAGTTTGATAATTTATCAAAAAGAGTTATGATAAAGTTAGTAACACATGGAATTAAGGGGAATGTTGTTAAAGGTACAGAGCTAGCTGGAGGGCAGAAAGCACAAAATGGGGTAAAAGGAAGATCCTCAGGCTAAAAGACATGGGCCAAAATTTTTCGTTGGTGGGGAGGATGCCACCCACCAGCCGTAAAATCAGTGGCTAGCCCGTCTCCAGCAAGCCAGGGGAGCCAGACTGAGATTTTTCACTCCCCAGGCCTTTAATTGGTCTTAGGTGGGACTTCCACCTCCTTAAGGCAGGAAGTCCCATCTAATGGAGCTGCTAGCCAATCAGCGGGCTGGCAGTTCTTAATCCCAGCAGTGCCACCAGAACAGCCCAGGAAAAAAGGTAAGTGTTTAGGGCTTGGCCAAAGACAATTGGTGGGGCCCCGGAGAGGCAAGGGGAATCAGATAAGGGGGCAGGGGGAGCGTCGTGCGTTGGGGCTTCGGGGGCAGCCCGCTGCGGGGGACAAGGTGCTAGTCAGGAGGGCCTCCCACCAGCCCGCAAAGAAAGCCGCCAGGTTTCACCAGGCGGGCTTTTTGAGGCCTCAGCTGCCTGCCAGCCAAGGGTAAAATACATGTGGCAGCAGGCCAAGGCCCTCAAGTGCCAGTTAATTGGCCGTTTCTCCCCACTGCTGCTCCATGTAAAATTGAAGCGGGGTGGCAGGGGGTCAGAAACGGCGCCCCCCCGCCGCCTCCTCCCACTCAATTTTATGTCCCCTGCCTTCCCACCCACTCATTTGTGGGGGGGAAACATACAATTCCGGGCACGGTGAATGGTGCTCCACAGGGGTCTGTGTTGGGGCTGCTATTATCATTTTGGAAGTAACAGGGAAAGGAAATGCATTTTAAAATGGTACGGTATAAAATGGAGTAGAGCTTCAGATAAGTAGATGAAAAGGTGGCACTGCATGTAGATAAGGCCACAAAGGCAGCAAATGGAATTTTTGCATCATGGAGACACAGAATAAAAAATGTGTTACTATTGAAATTTTGAGTTCTAAATGTTGTGCACAATTTTGGGCACCCCATTGCAGGAAACATGTAAAAGAAATTGTAATGGTGCAGTGTAAGTTCATTAGGCTATAACCGTGATGGGGTTTTCTTTCATTAGAACTGAGAAGGTTAAAGGGTCAAATAAAAACAGGAAATGCTGGAAATACTCAGCAGGTGTGGCAGCACTGATGGAGAGAAAAACAGAGTCAACCTTTCAGCTCGATGACCTTTCAGATCTCCAGCATCTGCAGTATTTTTCTTTTGTAAGGTTAAAGGGCAACCTGATAGAGGTCTTCAAGATTCTGAATATTAAAGGTGAATAGTGACAGATTGTGTCCACAAGTCAAGGAGACTTGACTTGAGAAGGCACAAATTTAATAAAAGTTAAGGAGGGTGGTTAGAATGTGGATGTCCCTACCACAAGCTGTTGTTTAAGCAGAGTCCATATATTCTTTCAAAAGGAAATTGGATAGTTGCTTAAAAATAAAGAATATTAAATAGTAAGGGAAGTGAATAGAAAGCAAGATGAGATTAGGCGGCTGAATTCAAGAAGATTACCTGAAGGGAGAGAGGCATGAAACAAGACGACATGTTTCTAGAGAGATACAAGTGGAGGGATTTGAAAAAAAGGAAGGGTAAAACAAACCAGAAAAGGATTGTTGGCTCAAATTGCCTCCTCCTGTTCCCATGATTTATATTTACTATTCTAGTTACTCGGTACCAGGCCAAAGAAAATAGATAAAATTCCAAGTGAGCATTTAACATGGCAACAAGTGGTAATCAAAAGGATTACTCATTACATTTCAGCAAAATTCCCAGAGAGTGAACCTAATATCAAATAGCTGGTACCAGAGATCATAGAATATACTTTCAACACAATTGGATGTGTAGCATACCTGGGATCTGATGAATTTGTGTAGGTGGGTAACTAACCCACGTGCCTCTGTTGCCATTACCAGCACTGTAAAGTGAGCGTCCAGCAACAGAGATATCCAGTCCAAAACCTGAAATGATGCCAGCAGTCAGTAGCTGTTCGTGACTTCAAAACACTTCGATAATAAGCAGCAGTCATCACTCAACTTAGCATTATTGGGCCACGTTCCCCAAACATGCCTAGCTCTTCAAATAGCCAGTGGGACTAAGTGCACCACAAGCATTCAAACTGCAGTTTTCTTTGCAATAAAATTTGTTAAAGACAAACAGTATGATTCAGTTACCTAATTACACTAGGTTATTTAAGTACAATACATTTTAAATTTCTCAGGACGTGAGTGACAGTGGCATGGTGCATTTATCAATCATCCTTAGTCACCCTGGGTAGGTTATGGTGAGTTTTTCCCTTGACCTGCCGCAGTCCTTATACAAGTGATTAGGCATAGGCCCTAAAGCTCTGGAATTCCCTTCCTAAACCTCTCCGCCTCCTTTAAGGGGCTACTTACAACCTACATCTTTCACAAAGCTTTTGGTCACCTGTTCCAAGATCTCCTTATGTGGCTTGGTGTTCTATTTTGTTTAGTTAATCATGCCTGTGAAGCACCTTAGGATGTTTATTACATTGAAGGCACTATATAAATGCAAGTGTTTATATATCTGAATGACTTGCCAGGCCATTTCAGAAGGCAGTAAGAATCAAACATGGATTAAAGATAGGGCTCCGGAAGGTGGGAGGAAGGACATTACCGAACTATCATATTTTTGCAACAAAACAGCACCTTTCACAGGTATCTTTTCTGATGGTCACCCCTAAACTGCAGCTTTACTGCATGTTATTTCATAGCTTGCTATGGCGGAATTGTGAACTCATGACCTCTGGATTGCTAGTCCAGTATCATAAATATTACAGTACAGTTTACTTAGTACAGTGCTAACCAGAGATCTTTGTGGTCTGTACAATTACATAGAATTTATAGCACAAAAACAGGCCATTCGGGGTCCAACTAGTTTATGCTCCACGTGAGCCTCCTCCCACCCAACATCATCTAACCCCATCCATGTATCTGCCCAATCCTTTCTCCCTCATGTACCTATCCACCTTCCCCTTAAATGCATCTATGCTATTCACCTCAACGATCCACAGGAAAGCGAGTTCCACATTCTAATCGTTCTTGGGCAACAGAAAAACATGCGACTGTTAAGATGGCCGAGACAGTCCACTTTGCTCAAATGTATGTGTTCGTGACTGAACCAACAGTTTTGTCCGAGTGACGGTTCATTTTCCTACGTGAACAACTATCAGGTGTGCATTTCCCCACTGAAGTATTACAGGTTTGTATTTTTATGCTTTTAGACAGTCCATCACATATGGGTAGATGTAAATTCTTACAATTTCCAAACTCAAGGCAGCTGTTTAACAAATTAATTAAAAAGAGTACAACACCCAAGCTGCACAAAACCAGTTATATCAGCATTAGCTGATTCAAGTTTGTAGCATCAAGTATAGTGCATAGAAAAGATAGACTTTATATACCTGACTGACTGTGGGAATCCTTTTCCCTGGAAGCTTTATATTGACAGTTTCACAATGCTTCATATAAAGGTATTGCATATACTGGAGAAACAACTGGGGGCAGATAAAAAAAAATCACCGTCAAGACAAAGACCATTTATCCTGTGATGGAGTATCTATAGACTGTAAATAGGCAAAGACCAGCATGACCCAATGTTAAGACAAGTGGTGGACTGCTTGCCTCTCAATCAGTAATCTAGAGAAAAGGCTGCCCATCATTCCAACCCAATAAATGAGACACATTGTCATGTGAAGAGTTTCTAGTCTTTGGTGTTTACATTTTAGCAGGTTTTCACTTGCATTAAGTCAAATTCATCATCAACGCTTTCAGTTTTCTTGAGACAAGAAAGTAAAATGGGAGCAGAAACGCATGAAAACCAGAAACCCCATATATTGACTTAAAGCTATAAAACCCAAGAGAGCAAAAATTAAATCAAGTAATAAAATTACTACCTCCTCCCCTCACAATGTTAACCAACAAAGCCCAAGTTAAAATGTTTCCAAATTAGGGAGTAAAAATCTTGTGAATGAATTTACAGAGCTAGATGGCAGTGCAATCCCGTAATTGCTCCCTAAACAATTCCCATGAGATCAGCTATTTCAAAGAAAGATGATTAAAGAGGTGCCACCGAGCCAGCCCCACATCACTGAAACCAAATGCTTCCCTTTCTAATCGTTCTTCCCTTCAGCGTCCTGGATTATGTAGTCAGTACAGATTACACTGCACTAAAGCCAGCCCTACAACTGGGAGTCATTAAGCAGAGGTCAGACACAGAAAAAGAGCTAAAAATCACAAAATGCTGAAAATCGAAACTAGTCATCTACCTGAAATGCTAACTTTTTCTCTCTCCATAGATGCTGCCTGACCTATTTCCAAACATTTTCTGTTTTTCTTTCAGATTTCCAGCATCCACAGTATTTTGCTTTTGTATTACAGTCAAAGAGCTATAAAGGTTCCAATTAATCTGTTTAGGCTTACACAATCACTGGTCCATTGAAAAATTCAATTGCTCACAAGTGTACTTAACACACCATTGCACTTTTGATGGACTGTACTTACCACCACTTGAGGAACAGAAAGATCTTTGAGGTGAGGCAAAAGGAAGGTTTCACTGTATGAGGACAGTAGAATTTCATTTCTGTGCAGTTCAGTTAAAGAAAGTTTTGTACAAACATTTAGGGTGCATACCAGGTCTTGAAATCTTAAAACTAAAGCTCACTGTGAAAGAGAGTCTCATACGTCTGTGTAATGATATATTGAAAACATTTTTTGACACAATCACATTCTATCCATCTGATTGGCTCAAGTGGACCCGAAATGGCACCATGTTTGACTGGTCAAGAGAAACCTTTCTTCCAATCAGCTGCTTGCAGTGGTCACGAGATGAGTTAGTGTCTAGCAGTCTGATTGATCTATGCGTTACTCTTGTGTGGTTCCGACAGGCCAAATAGTACAAGAAAAAAAAGAACTTGCATTTATCTAGTGCCTTTCACGACCTCACGATGTCCAAAGTGTTTTACAGCCAACCTGCAGCTGCAGAGACTTTCACAGAGAGCTGAATAGGAGCATCAAGAAGAGACAATGAGAAAAAAAGCTTCAAGCCAAGAGAATGGAAAACAAACAGGGAGACAGAAGATGGGTGTAAAGAATTTGCACTGCATGCTTAAGAGGGTTGCACCACCGGAGATCAACAGGAGATTCAACCATCCCCCGCCCACAAAGTTTCTTTTTTCTCTCGAACCTGCCAATCCTTAGAAGAAGCATGCAGCCTTTCAGTAGCTTAGCCAAGTGGCCATGCATCAAGAGAGCGATTTAAGCCAAGTGTCTACTGACCATTTACTGTGGAGGAGTGCCACAGATGAGCCCATAGCTCTCACCCAACATTAGAAACAGATGTTTCAGCAAGAATCATTGTGTAGTGATCAGGAGTTCGGGACCATGAAGTTTGTGCTCCCTAGCCCAGGGATGCCATCAATTGCAATACCTTAACTGCTACCCTTGGTGAGATCAACTTGGAATCTTCTGATCTCTACGGCTCAGTACAATGTGTAATGTTTTAACCCACTAAGCCATCAGGGAAGCTCAAGAAATACTAATTTTGAATGGTACACAGCTATCACATTGGATCAAAGATATGAGGTACAGATCAAAGTTATAGGAAATGTAGAGTTTGATTGGGTTTGGCTGAAAAATAAACTGACTACCTAAGCACAATCTAATTCCTGTTCGACTCTGAAATATTTTAATCTAGTGATTTCACACAAATTGTCTGATTTGGGCGTCAACCAGTTGATGTTTAAAATTAGGATCCACCTTTTTTGTTTTGACAGCACATGCACTTAAATTATACATCTGAGGAAATGGTGGCCCATGTCTAACAGTAACATGGGATAAAACAGCATTTCATTACCATTGGAAACAATCAGCAATCAATTTTCTGCCACCTCTTTCCTATAGCTTTTTTGTGTGGAAGTTTTCATTCTGTGTCACACACCTCCTGTGACAAAGAGAGCGGAAGAGAGCCTGTTTCTAGGTTTCCGCACTGCTCTTCAAGTCGGACGCTGAGAGGAGGTTGTGAAGACGACTTCCTCAGATTCCACAGTTCAGCCTAATGGCAACCCACATGGAAATGCAAAGATAAAACTGGTACAGCACGTTCTAATAGGGGAATGGCTCATCTCACGTTTCCTTACTCTGCATCGCTAATCTTTGCTGACAAAACTTGCTACCACTAGGAAGCGGCCAGATCCTTGCCTGGAGGCAGTCAAGTCATCCAAAGTTGCTCTGACACCCCACCCAGCAGCTGATGATAGAAACCTTGAGTAACCTGTTTGCCTTATTGGCTGGGGATGGTATAAGGAGAAAATTAGGGAGTGACCAATAAAATATTCAGAAAGATGCAGTCACATTTTGCTGTCAAGTAAATCAGTGTCAGATTCCAGCTTTGCTTTCATGTTTAGCACACTACAAAAATAGTAATCTGAAGACTTTCATAGGTACTGACTATATCAATCTTTTCCACCTTTTACATTTTTTTGACATGTGGAAAAAGGATACAGCAAAGCTGCCCTTTTAAGGCCAACTGGACACGGGAGTTTGACATCAGACTGCGAAGGATTTTGTGTTTGTTTTCCTGCTGGAACATCACAGCTGTCCTCTTCCAGCAAAACTGGACTGAAGCCATTCTCTACAATCTCCATTTTATCTTCTGCTTTTGAGGGACTCTGATCTAATTCAATATAGGAGGCCACACTGCCTAAATCCACAGCGATGTTTTCCAGATCTGAATCATTGGCACTGAGGGAAAATTAAAAACAAACTACTTCAGCCATCTTTAATTTAAATTTTCAAGATAATGGCAAGAAGCAATACAAGTAACAACTTAAAATATTTTTAGGAAGCTGATAAAATACATTTGCTGGGCAAAGAACTGTGACCACTTTACAAGCAGCTGCCTGAACACAGGCTAGTAAGATACTCTCTGCCAATGTACAAGTAGCTGCAAGCAAGGACTGGCCATGTGGGAACTGTTGTGTGAACCTGGCTCCTTGAAACCTGCAAACACTGCAGCATCAGTTGCTAAAAGAATTTTTTTTGTCTGCAACAGAGGCCAGAAAAAGACCTCATTGGCCCATTCTTCACATTTACCAGAGTTTTTTCCTGATCCCAGGAGGATTTTCATTACACATATGCACACAGACATATCCATCATTAAATGCGCTTTACTGTATCCTCGTTATATTGGAGCTGATAACCAGCTCAGATGTATAATTGGATTACAGCCATCTGTAATAACATATAGATGAAGCACATGGGTAAAGGAACAGCTGTTTAAATAGAGCAATCCCAAGAACCCTAGTGTTCTTGCTATCTAGAGTTCAGTGCCCACTGTTTTAAAAAAATCATTAACTGCTTTCATGGGACTTATTAAGCTTTACATTTTCAACAAATCTTAACTACCCATTTGTAAGCTTCCCAAACAGTTTGCTGAAGTTAGTTCAACAGGAACTAATTTTGGAAAACATACGTCAGAGAACCTGTGATTGTGAAAATTTAATGCTTCAAACACTAGTTAAAAACTTATGTCATGCACTTTCATGCAGCAAGATGCCACAGCTTAATACTTACCTGAGGAAAAGTTTCAAACAGACACATGTAACAGCCTCTGGGATGTCAGGGAACTGCTGAAGACAGAGCTGCAACAGGGAATAGTCTGCTTTATCCAAGGCAACTGCTATCAAATCCGGACACAAGCTGAAAAACAATTTATAGTTTTGTAGTAATGCAATTTTTTGCCTTGCTTTCCGATAACAGAAGAAAGCCTCGACCCCCATCAAAACTGAATGCAAACGACATGGGTTTAGGCTGCCCCCATTCTCACATGGACAGTCTGTACCAATAAGTATGGTTAAATGCTGTAAAAAAAAGACACGCACTGGGCTCAGCACTAAGAGTCATAGAGTCGTACAGCATAGAAACAGATCCTTCGGCCCACCGCATCCATGCCGACCATAATGCCTATCTATACTAATCCCACCTGCCTGCATTAATTCCATATCCCTCTATGCCTTGCTCATTCAAGTACCTGTCCAGATGCCTCTTAAATGTCACTACTATTCCTGCCTCCACCACCTCCTCAAGCAGCTCATTCCAGATACCCACTATTCTTTGTGTGAAAAATTTACCCTTTTGATCCCCTTCAAACTCCTCCCTCTCACCTTAAATCTATGCCCTCTAGTTTTAGTCACCCTTACCATGGGAAACAGACTCTGGCTATCTACCCTATCTATGCCTCTCATAATTTTATATACCTCTATCATGTCCCCTCTCAGCCTTCTTCGCTCCAGGGAAAACAGACCCAGCCTACCCAATCTCTCTTTATAACTCAAGCCCTCCAAACCAGGCAACATCCTGGTGAATCTTTTCTGCACCCTCTCTAGCTTAATCACATCTTTCCTGTAGTGCGGCAACCAGAACTGCACACAGTACTCCAAATGCGGCCTAACCAACGTTATGTACAACTGTAACAATGACGTCCCAACTCTTGTACTCAATGCCTCAGCTGATGAAGGCAAGCATGCCATACGCCTTCTTCACCATCCTGTCTACCTGTGTTGCCACTTTCAGGGAGCTATGTACTTGTCCTTCTTGCTGGTAGAGGTCATGAGATTGGAAGGTGCTGTCAAAGAAGCCTTGGCGAGTTGCTACAGTACATCTTGTAGATGGTACACATTGCTGACTGTGCAGCAGTGGTGGAGGGAGTGACTGTTTAAGGCGGTGGATGGGGTGCAGATCAAGGGGGCTGCTTTGTCCTGGATGGTGTCAAGCTTCTTGAGGGTTGTTGGAACTACACTCATCCAGGCAAGCGGAGAGTGTTCCAATATACTCCTGACTTGTGCCTTGTACGTGGGGGACAGGCTTTGGGGAGTCAAGAGGTGAGTTACTTGCCACAGAGTTCCTAGCCTCTGACCTGCTCTTGCAGCCACAGTGTTTATATGGCTGGTCCAGTCAATGGTAACCCCCAGGATGTTCAGGGTGGTAGATTCAGTGTTGGTAATGCCATTGAACGTCAAGGGGAGATGGTTAGATTCTCTCTTGTTGGAGATGGTCATTGTCTCGAGGCTTGTGTGGCACGAATGTGACTTGCCACTTATCAGCCTAAGCCTGAATGTTGTCCATATCTTGCTGCATGCGGGCACAGACTGCTTCAGTATCTGAGTCATCTCGAATGGCACTGAACACGTGTGCAATCATCAGTGAACGTCCCCACTTCTGACCTTATGATGGAGGAATGGTAATTGATAAAGCAGCTGAAGATGGTTGGGCCTCGGTCACTACCCTGAGGAACTCTTGTAGCAATGTCCTGCGGCTGAGATGATTGGCCTCCAAGAGCACAACCTTCTTCCTTTGTGCTAGGCATGACTCCAACCAGTGGAGTCTTTTTACCCAATTCCCACTGACTTCAATTGTGTTAGTGCTCCTCGATGTCAAGGGCAGTCACTCTTACCTCACCTCTGGAATTCAGTTCTTCAGTTCATGTTTGGACCAAGGCTGTAATGAGGTCTGGCGCAGAGTGGCCCTGGCGGAACCCACTGAGCATCGGTGAGCAGGTTATTGGTAAGTCCCACTTGAAAGCATTGTCAATGCCACCTTCCATCATTTTGTTGATGATTGAGAGTAGACTGAAAGGGTGGTAATTGACTGGATTGGATTTGTACTGCTTTTTGTGGTTGCTTCACATGGGATAGAATGTTATCTTTTACTCTTCATCTATTACATGAATTAGTTTCATTCAAGGTTTCAGGCATCGGTAGATTCCATCTGACATCTTGCTCTGTGAAATTAGCAATTTCCCTTTTCAGAATGCGTTCTGCTTAAGTTTGAGGATGCCTGCCTAATGGTTGGGTTTGATTATGATTTATATAGGTTTCAGTGCAAACCGCGCACCCCCCATGAAATCCACTTCATGAGCCACACATCTTCAGCCGAAGCTCATCAGCAGTTGAATTTCCAGTTGCTACATTATTTTATTGGTACTGTGAAAAACATAATGGTATTTGTGCAGTAGGAAAAAGAGTTATATGTCACTACCAATTAATTATACTCATAATACAAACAGGAAATGCTGGAAATACTCAGGTCAGGTACCATCTGAAGAGAGAGAAACACAAACAGAAGAATTGGGAGCAGGAGTAGACCATTCGGCCTCTCGAGCCTGCTCTGGCATTTGATAAGATCATGGCTGATCTGATTGTGGCCTCAACTCCACTTTCCTGTCTGCCCCTCTCACCCTGCACTCCCTTGTCGATCCCACTGCCCCACTCTCTCCCCATAGCCCTGTATCAATCCTAAACTAATCCCAGTGCCTCGCACTCTCCCCAAAGCCCTGTATTAATCCTAAACCAAGCCCACTGCCCACTCTCCGCCCATAGCCCTGTATCAATCCCAGATTAATCCCATTGGCTCTGACAATAGATTACCGACCTCAAATATTAACTCAGTTTCTCTCTCTCTCCACAGATGCTGCCTGACCTGCTGAGTATTTCCAGAATTTTCGGTTTTATTTTCAGATTTCCAGCATCCACAGTATTTCACAATTATAATTGAAAAAACTAAATATGTATCAGGCAGTGTAAAAGTAATTTGAAGCAGTCAGCAAAATAAAAATGCATGGACGTAGATATGTGGCATGAATAATTTGTACAGCACAAAAGTGAAAAAAATCACCATTGTTCTCATTTTTTTTTAATTAGTGTTTTAACACACAGTCTGGCCCAGTGATAAGACACAAATTTAGGAACGAATCCTCATGCACAGCCATCTGGGAAAGTAACAATTTGAGACCAGGTGCTTCCCTCAGGCACTTTGCCATCTGCAGCCATTTGCAGATTGGTATTGGCAGAAGCAGGTCACCTGTATTCTTGGCCATGGTGCAGCGAGGTCCATTTAGGAAAAAAAAAGCAGGAGATAATGAGTTAAACTCCAATAAATTCCTTCTTCCAAATAAGGAAACTGGCTCACCGCTGAGGTGCATTGTTAAAGAGGATAAAGGTAGTAATGGTCTTGTCAACTGGCTGGCGTTTTTGGGGGGGTTGTGCGGGTGCAAGTGTTTACCCTTATACTTAAGAATGAATCCTCACCTGTAAGAAAGCATCTGTGTCTTTAAAATGTTCAGTAGTGCTTTCTGGGGGTAGAACTTCACCTGCGTCTTACACCTGCTTACCAGGATTGTAGCAATCTGTGCAATAATTAGCTGGGCGTTGGGTTTCTGCGGGTTTCCCAACCATGATTTTAGTTGTTCATTTATTTCCTCGTTTGTACCAGTCTGTGAAAGCATACAATATAATTACTATGGCCAGTGACAACTAAATGTCAACACATAATTCACATAAGGAGTTAGTCCATTTTCAGCCAGGATAAGTGTCACTTCAATATCAAAGCAGGATAAACAATAAGCAACCTCTGGCGATGCACCCTCTAATATTCCCTGCGTCCCAAAATACAGACTGAACAGAAATTAGTGGTCCTGAAATCAGGATGGTTTGAATTACCTGGACTGAGGGAAGCTGAAGGAGTTAGCTTAACCTTACAGCTAAACAAAATATATGAATTGTTAGGTAACTACTCAATAATCACACCCCATTCCCATAAAAATGGCAGAAGCTGTGCAAGTTTAATACTCCGCAGTATTAATTCAGTTTTTAGGGTGTAAGATTTAATTTTCTTCTAAATGGATGGGTTTTAATCGTGTTATTCAAAAAGATTTGCAATTAAAGTGATTATACATATACACAAAGGAACTGTTAGAGAAACAAAAAAGTAAATTAATTTTGCAAGTCTATCTGATTAATGCATTTACCAATTCCATTCTTTTACTACTAAAGACCTTTGATTAAAATTTTATTTTCCAGAACACTTACACCAGTCCAAATTGAATCAAAATTAACTTTAAAAATGTGCAACCTGTCAGACTGCGTTTCATTATTAACACATTAAGTATTGCAAATGCATGGAAAAGTTGTCCATTGCTAGGATTGAACACAGTAATTAGTTGGCAGCAAAAGAGGGACTGCTGCAGCAGCAGTGAGGAGTGTCACTGAAGCATCCACATGGCTTGCAACAGTCATAATGGAATATTGTTTCTGTAAATAAATGTGTCCTTAAAACACAGCCTCAGAACACAACCTTGAAAACAAGTTTTAAAAAAAAATGCACATCCTATGTGCCAATAATGCTGGGCTGGGGAATAGGGAGCAAAAGACAATGCAGCCTGAGGTTGAAACAAGATTATTCTCTAGCTCTTTGGTTTACCTCAATCTCAGTTAGAAACTGATCCAGAGAGATGGGTTGTGACTGGGGGCTCACAACCTGACTTCTTCTACTCCTCAGCTGCAACAGAAAATTTAAGATCAAGAAAGATCTGTACAAGAGATTGTTTTTCACATCTGAAACCTTAAGTTTTCCTTCATTGAGCCTTTTCACCAATGGACAACCCACCTGGAAGTATATATTAAAAATGACCCTAATGGGTCAATTTGAACCTAACTTGCCGGGTGGGAAACCCATGGAATCAGGTGGAACATGGATTTTCCACCCCATCCGATGTTACTTTTGACTTCAATGGAGCAAAATCAGGCAGGGAGTAAAACCAACATCACACCCAAGCCTGTCAGTTTCCTGACTGATGAGATAAGTTAAAATTGTTCCCATGGGCAGGGTGTAAAAATCAACGTTCCACCTGATTCTGTGGGTTTTCCATCCAGCATGTTAAATTGCCTCCCCAAACCTTTGGTGTACTAATTAAACAACAGATGTACAAATGTAAGTTCTAAATTCAATTATTACTTGTTCTCAAAGAAAATTTCCATGATGTTTAGAATTATGTAGTCCTCAACATCACAAGTGTAAAGTGGGACTGGCAGTCCAATGCAATAATTATTTACTCCCTTCCCTGCTCCAACCTACACCATTCCCCATGCAACTTGCTCTTTCGCTTGTGTCCCAGGAACAACTTGCTCAATTTTACTTCCCTATGGGGTAATACTGAACCCCTGCTCTGAAAATTCGTCAGGATCATGAAACAGAGCAAACCCACATCCGATCAACACACTGAACCAACTATCCAAACATAGCTGCTGTATCCCTTCTAAGCAGCACTCTGTCAACAGACTGAACAAAAAAGCAAAACACTCGCAGGCACAGGCTGTGCAGTCAGCAGCACTTCAAATACTGAATGTGGCTGGAAATTTGCTCATATGTGAGGATAGATGTAAAATACTCATGTGACAGGAATAACTTAGCTAAGCAACGCAAAACAGGGAAGACTTATACTTCAATTTCTAAAATGGTGATACATCCACAAACCTGGCTCCTTCCACATACATACATGTGCATACATGTTGACTGATGCACAAGAATTTTTTCACGTACACTCTCATCCCACAGCTATGAATGCTTTGCCTCCTTTAATTTAAAAGGCTTTCATGTGCACATTTCAAATCTTTCAAAAGGAACACAACACTCCCAATATTTTAACTAGCCTCAAGCAGCAATCCTCTATACATCAATCCTCCCTGCCAACCCTTTATATTACAGCCACAAAACTCAAATTGTAATACTGTACTTTAGACTATAGATCCCCCTCCAGCACTGGTGATTGATCCATGGTGTTATGTATTTAGCATGGACTAATCACATAGTCACAATCAGTTCAGTTCCATAAGAACATATTTGTTAATATCTCTTTGCCCATACTCCACCGCCCCCCCACTCACTTTATTTATTTAAATTTATACTTGGAAGTCCCTTATCTAAACTTTTATTTTTAAACATGCTTCACTACTTTAAAATTATTTGTGCCCTGTGCCAATGTCAGATCCACTCAGCTTCTCTGCTCTTCCTGATCCAAACACTGTAACATTACCCAGTCCTTCTGTCCTCAGTGACTTGAATCTCCCCTCTTCCCCTGAGCTTGCTGAATGCGGAAGTTCCAGCCCATTAGGCCTTCTGCTTTCACCACCTTATGGACCAGAGTGCCCCAATATATTAGCCACATGTGGCTAATTGGGAATCCAGATGTGGCAAATTGCATTTCTGATTAGTAAATAAAAAAATGAGTAATAGATACCATCATTGTGCATTTGATCTCAATAGTTATTTGTGCATTTGGTGGTAAAATTGTAAGATAAAAAGCAAAGTGTGCCAGTGCTTTTTGATAGTGAATTCTTTACCTACTTAACTGAATGATGCTAGATGTTGGTTCAGTAAACATATAAAAAGTACGTTTCCCTGTATTATGCAAGTGTGTGTAAGGCATTTTCTACAAAAATTAGTCCACGTGGCTAAAATAGTGTTTCTGTAGCAACACTTGTGGCTAGTCAGCAATTTCAACTGAACAACACTGGTAAAGAGAGATTCCTGCCCACTCATCAGAATCTAATTACTCAAGGGAGGAATGTAACAAAGAAAAAAAAAACACAAGATAGACAGAGAAAGAGAGATGGAAGAAGTATAACAGGTACACAGACAAAAGTTGAATTAAGAGCATACACAGCAGAGCCGAAGTAAGTAAGACTTATAGAAAGAAAGTTGAAAGAATAATGCCAAACATGTGAAAGCCTTCATAGAGACGAAAGTGTCAGCCATAGAGAGACAGGGAGGAAGAGTGTAGACAGTTAAACAGAGGGAAGCATCTGGAAACAAGCAGTAAGATAGTTACATGAAGGAAGAAGGAGACACATTTCCTTTATCTCACTAATTAAAGAACGTTACTTGATAGCAAAACACTCCAAGCCAAATGTGAAAGTATATGCTTACATTCCTCCTGGATTCCGGTTCAGCTGTGGTGCGTGCTGGAGTTTGTTCTGGCTCAGCTGACTGTTCGCCATGAAGCATTGCATTCCAGTCCACAAGAGTGGAAACGGCTTTTGCTTTTGTGGAGTAAAAGACGACAAGAAGAAAGCTGCATGGGTACAATGCTCTGATCAACTGTCAAATGTACTTAAACTAAAACTAACAAGCTAAGTACACACTGCACATATATAGATATATCTGAATGGGAAAGAGGAACCACCAGCCCTCCAGCACCTGTGATTCAATGGCTTTGGAACACTGGTTGTGTGAAGGATGCTACATAAATGAAAGTTTTCTTTTATTTTACCCAATTGACTATTCTACTGCCAGAATGTGGAAGCAGGCTATTTTGACACAGAAGGTGTCACAGTGAAGCCGAGCATTATCCTCACAAACACATATAGCAAGAACAGGGATTGTCCAATTTTCTTCCTGTGCAACCCAGGGTCAAGGAAATAAGTTTATTGCAGCCACAGTTGCTCTCGTGCAAAAATCAGCCAGTTGGCACATGCCATTTAAAAACAAATATAAGCAAAATGTTCTTTTGTCCATAAATACAATGCAAAATGTTAACTTAAAAAAAATTGATGGTGAAAAATAACATTAATTTTCGTATTTCAACAGTGGTAACCTACCTGTAGCATCAGGCTGTTTGAGTTTGCCAAGGACAGCTGCCAGAGAAGAGGTTTCGCATGTAAATGGGATCACTGTCAGCAGCTTTCCATGAGGCACAAAGAGTTTCCCACTATAACACCACAACTGAAGAATAAAAGATAAAACTTTCAACAAAAAGACAAATTCTGACAAGACCTTTTCTCATCGATGTTTCTAAAAAGGCTGTGTTTGCTGTCAACGCAACCACTAGGTGGCGCAGTACTAGCACATGCACAAATGCAGCCTCTTCCACTGAAATGTCACTGTCTGCGACGTTTCAGGCAGCTGCCAGGATTAAAGATGGTGGCCGGAATTTTATGCCACCCCAGCGGGTCGGATGGTGGCGGGGGGGCGGCGTAAAATTGAACGGCAAGCTCTGGGAGGTCTACCTGCCCCGATTCTGCCTCCGAACAAGTTTACGGTGGTCCGGTCAAGGGGGGGGGGGGGTGATGGGTGGGAAAAGGCTCACCCGCTCGAGGCCAATCAAGACCCTTAAGTGGCCACTTAACAGCCATTTAAGGGCCCTCCTCCACGGGTATTTTACCCATGGCAAGCGGGTGTGCCGGGGACGTGAAAGGCTGCCCAGCGATAACCAAGATGCCTCCCTCCCCCCAAACGACCACCCTAGCCTCACCAGGGCACAACCGATCCCTCTGGTCAGACAACCCAAACTTACCCACTCTCTCAGGTCCATGGCATCAGCTGGGCTGCAGTCCCAGCAGTGGCCAGCACTCCCAGTGGCGCTGCTGAGACATAGAGCTGCCGGCCCACTGATTGGCCGGCAGCTCACCGAGGAAGGGCCGCCTCCCTCAAGTGGGTGCAAGTCCTGCCTCGGGCCAATTAAAGCCTGGGGATCCGTAAAATACAGGACAGATCCCCAGGCTGGGCTGAAGCGGGATCGTCACCGACATTTACGTCGGAGTCCGGCTCCCGTCCGCCCACTGTAAAATTCCGGCTGGTGCTGTTTAATTTATCACAAAAAACAAATTCAACCCGAAAATCCCCTCAATGGCTCCGATTGCCGCCTCCATCCCACTCCCAACAGTCCCCCGCTCCCTCCTGCCACTGCACTTCTCTTTACTGCTCCCTCCTGCGCCCATCTTCTTCGACCAACTCGCTCTGACCTCGTCATTTCCACCCCTCCCCAGCCTCCAGCTCCCCCACCCCCACTTCATTCACTGGCCACTCAAGCCCTGGTTCCACCGCCCCACACCCCCCGCTCTTAGGCCACTCGCTCCCCACTTTCCCCCCACCTCCTCAGACACTTGCTCTAGACCTTGCCACTGCTGCCCCTCGGTTGACCATACCCTGCTCCTCGCTTCCCCACCCCGGCTGCTCGATCCCACATTCGACTGTTCTCCGCCATGCTGCCTGAAGCAGCAAGGCAGGCCGTGAGTGGTGACATAGGAGCAAGTGGCCAAGAGGAGGGAAGCGGCGCGGCCTGGAGCTAGCAGCTTGGGGGGGGGGGGGGGGGGGGGGGGGGGCAGGGGGAGGAAGTGAGGGGTGGGGAACGATCGGCCCAGGGGATGCAGGGTGAAGGAAGCAGTGACGAGGTCTGGAGCGAGTACCTTTGGGGGGAAAATGGCCGATGGGAGGAGGGGGAAGAAAGCAACGAGGGCGAGAGTGAATGGCTGAAAGGAGGGAAGCCAGGAAGACCTGGAGCGAGTGGCCGATGGGTAGAGCAGCCAGTGGAGTGGGAGGGAGTAGCTGAGGGGTGAGAAGCGCAGGGGTGGGGAAGCTAGTGGCTGAGGGAAGGCTGCAGCGTAGCAGGAGTCAAGCAAGGTGAAGCAGTGATTGAAGCAGAGATGGTGGGAGGGAGTGGGGTACTGTTCAGGTGAATGGACACCGCAATTGAGGGGCGAGGACGTCATTGTGTGGTGACATCATGTGCGCATTCATACTGGCAAGCCTGCAAATGTTCGCACATGCTGATGACGTCTGCGATCGTTCTGCACATGCTCTGCGCTGTCAGGAATCACTTTGTTCCAAAAATTACCAGTGCGAAATCTACCTCCTCCCTCTACCACTTCCCCAGTATATCCCCCCCGCCCAGGTCAGAAGGATGGAATAGTCCATCTTCAGATCGCAGCACTTACTGGTCAAGAGGTACAAAGTGCAGGAAAGGATCCTACTACTATTAAGCCACTAGGTTTAAAGGACCTGAGCAAGGTTAAGTGTTGAACCAACCCAGTTTCACTAGATGCATGCGGCAGTGCCTGGAATATATCATTTACAGGAAGACAATTTATTGAACCATAAAGGGGGAAAAACTAGGCTCTCCACTTTAGGAAACCATGATGTGTGCTCAAAGATGATACTGAGGTTAGGTCTCAAATGTTCCATTAACTGAAGGCAAATAGAACAGAACCATTAGACATGGCCAGTATATGTGGAGACCAGCTACCCCAGGAGCAGCTGAGATGAGACGGGAAATGAGGAGCGCACCCCAATTAGATCATCAATGGGGTAGTTCTACACAGAACATTTTCTATTTGGACGCCTCCAATTAGTAGTTTAAAAGATAACACACTCATGGTAAGACAGAAACATTATTGATGCAAAGTTGCCTCTCAACATTCAGTATTAAATAAGAGGAATAAAGTCCCCTTAAACTAAAGGCAACATAGAAAAGCAAGGTACCTGACCACAGCTTCCCTCTGGGAATTCCTTCCATGCCTGCAGTGTGTGGAACCTTGTATTCCAGATACTCAAAGAATCTGGAAGAAACATAAATAAACCTCTTTACGTAACCAGAGTGCACCAGTGCTGCCTAACAGTCCCCGTCATCATCTTCCATCTCCAGAAAACAACTCGGATTCAGCTGCAATTATTTGACAATGTGCAAGGTGAGAGCCTGGTGAACTAAAATGCTGCAGTCTATACAAAACATACAGCATAAAACAACCCAAATGAGCACATGGATAGGTTTCAGTGACGAGGGCTATGTTCAGGAACTCAGGCAGAAGATAAATCTGATACCTAACTTCTAGAAATGGATTTTTAAGTTCCAACCACAAAGACCCGTTGATAAATCAGGAATTTAACTGGGGCTCAATCCTACTGTAAATTCTAAGGTGACATTTCTCAGTTTATGAGTCTGAAGGACGCAATTTTCCACTAGCTTTTTAAGAAAAAAATCTGCACAGTTACCAGAAGAAACAAGACACTTGTACCTTCTTGAGAATACAAGTTGTGGCGTCAGCTAAATTCCACCTTGCTAAACTATTTTCTCCCCTGCCTCAGATGGATCTGCTACATTGCAGCTGTCCAAAGGCATCAGCCCAATCTCAAGATCTACTGACCACATTCTGAGACCAGCTGTCTAAAGGCATCAGCCCAGACTGACCGTCCACCGAGTTTTCCTTTCTGTGCTCAGGACTTCCCTCAGAGACGCATCAAAATTGACATATTAGCACAAACAATTCTGGCACAGAGCTGCAATCTACTATCTTCTGACATTGTGCATTTCCACTCGCATATCTTGAAAATAACTTTTCTTCCCTGTTTGCAAACGTACTGGTGTCCGTGGTGTTACAGGTACCTTTGACAGTGCACTGAAGGGAATGTGGAGCTCCTAACACAGCGATATGAGTCTCATCCAGGACCAGGACAGCAGCATGGTCTAGCGAAGGCTCACAACCTGGCAACTTTAGCAGTAATGATTGTGGCAGAACCTGCTCTTTCTCAGCTGAATTCCTGTTTAATGACAACTTCATCTTGTAGATACAGCCACTGGAATCTGAAGCAAGAGAGGAAAAAAAAAGTTTTAGTTAAAGGTCTAACTGATGTATATAGCTTTTTTTGAACACACACAATAGCATGAGTTATCCCTCTACTTTATAAAAAAACTATATCAAGTGGATATCTGTGTATTGTGTACTGAAACAATACCATACAATGGCACAGATTTGGCCAGCAAAATAAACTGTTGCAACTCACTTGTGCCAGATCAGTGTGTGGAATGAATGGTTTAATTTGGATAAAATAATGGTTCTTTAAGTGCCTGGTTTCTGCAGCAGACAAAAATGCTACTGCTAACAACTTTTGAGAAGCAGTTTACAATCATCTGTGCCATTTCAATGATATTTAATAAGGAGCATGTAGTCTGGGACATTGTGCAATTTTGTTCCCTGATATTTCTGTCCAACTGCAGAGACTATCATCTTGAGTATTATACAGAAAGTATCTAATATCAAAAAATGTGTCAAAAAAGCCCCAATTTAAGTTTTAAAAAGCAGCAATGAAATACAAAATAAGCTGCATGTAAATATCAGATTGAAAAGGTAAACACAAGCTTCAACCATGTTCCAAAGTTGTGAAGGGCTCATGTACTGATGGACTATGGAAAGATGAAAAAAAATGTTCTTGGCTTCCTCTCTCACCAATCATCCAACATGTCATCAGTGTTTGAAAACACAGTTTCAACTGGTTGAATGCTATCCATTCTAACTCAATTGAATACAGTTGGGTTTTATTGACAATGGCCTCATGACAGACCAGCAAGTTAACTGGCAATGGCAGAATTCTCAACTGATATTGAGCCTGGAGCCAGATTTTTGAAGGTTGCAGTGACAGTAACTCATACTGACTGAAAAGCAACACTAAACTGTACTATTCCCTTGGAATTAATACCATTGTTACACTATCAGTCTTGTTTTGGACTTATTCCAATATCAGTGCAAATCTGGCAATATTTTCAGATAGTAGTCCTGCACTTCCCTTCATACACTCCAAGGATGAGTCTTGATCACACATTATTTGTGCTGGTTCCTAATGTAGCTTCAAACTTCAGTGGGTACTGTGAGAGTGACAGAAGGTGTGTCTTCTGCACGAGTGGCAAAGGTATAAAACTTATTTGCAATATAACAGTACAGGAATAGTTCAAGGAGCCTACAGCATTGTATCTGTTCTCAAATGCCTGCGACACACATGGCTGACCTTCACATTTATCTTTTATTTTATTTAGAGATACAGCACTGAAACAGGCCCTTCGGCGCACCGAGTCTGTGCCGACCATCAACCACCCATTTATACTAACCCTACATTAACCCCATATTCTCTACCACATCCCCACCATTCTCCTACCACCTACCTACACTCGGGGCAATTTACAACGGCCAATTTACCTATTAACCTGCAAGTCTTTGGCTGTGGAAATAAACCAGAGCACCCGGCGGAAACCCACGCAGACACAGGGAGAACTTGCAAACTCTGCACAGGCCGTACCCAGAACTGAACCCGGGTCGCTGGAGCTGAGAGGCTGCGGCGCTAACCACTGCGCCACTGTGCGCAGTACGCATACAACCACTGGTAGCTATCCAAAGGTATGAAAAATTATATTAAGTTATAGTTGATTTATAAAGCCACATATTAGCTAGCATTTTCTAAAATATTCTTCATTTAAGCTGTACATAATTGAACTGAACACAACTTACATAAACACATCAGGATGTTGCCCTCTTGTTTCAGGGAAAGCACAAAACTCAAAGGAGAGCCATTCTCTTCTCCTGACTCCAATTTAAACTTGTGCTGTACATTGGGGTTTAGTTTCTGTGCATATAGATGGAACATCCTGTCCTATAAATAAAAACAATCTTTGAACTATTAAAATATTAAAAATTTTACTCCTGAATACAATAAACTATCAAGTCAGCACCTCCTCACCCCAACTGAGGGCAAGTGATTGCAGAGTGGAGAAAGGTAGAAACTAGTATTGAACCACTTAATCGCACAACAATCCAAAGTGAGGGTGTTGACTATTTCCTGGTATTATTTTCTTCAATAAGCCTCCATAGATCTTGCGCCATGCATACTTAGAACACTGACAGCTTACTCCCAGCCCTTCAGCAACACTTCCCTAAAATGGTCGATGGAAAGCATGCAAGAGTGATTTGTGAAGACCTCAACTCAAGAGAATTCCCAAAGTGACTTGGCTCAGATTAGGGACCCAGCACTCTGATTTCAGCATTGTGCTGTTTCACATCAAACAATTTGAAAAAAAATCAAACAGTTCACTGTTGCCAATAATGCTATGTCATTTGTCATATCCTACTTTCACACTGCACAACTACAACGGACGAGAAACAGGGATTGCAGCTAACAAATTAAGTGTTTAGCAATGAATAAAATCAGAATTATTTAAATACATTCCCCATTAATTAGAAGACAGCTGTATCAATGCAACAGAATAAATTTCAACATTAGTACAGGTCAGTCATTTGTTCGTCTTAAAGAATGCTCAATTTTAAGGTGGAACATAACACTGCATTGAAGTTCAATGTGGTTACAGAAAAAAGCCTACTGGAAAAAACTGGTACAATTTAATAGAAACATCAACTTTCAGCCACTGCTTGCTCCAGAAAAAAAAGCCTCGTTTTTTTTTTAAATTGAGAAACTGAGGCTCTTGGTTCAGGGCAGGACTTCAGTAAGGCTGAAAAGAATAGAAAAGACAAAATAAATTCAGAAAGTACCGATTAAAGTTTGTGGTTTAAAAACACAGATTGCAAGATAGCGATCTTAGGAAAAATTGAGGGATGTTGTGATGAATCTTCATTTCAATAAGATGAAATATGTTCAAGTACTGGAGCACGCGCTCCCAAGCTGACACTAGGACGAACACCAGAAGACTGACGCGAGCACAGAGGATAGCATCTCATTTCATTGTATGAAACATTTTGTTGATGACCATGACGTACTCCATCTTTATCCAAACTAAAGAATTTTATAAAAAGCATTCTCGGGATGTGGGCGTCACTGGCACTAATTGCTCATCCCTTGTTTCACTGTGAAGGTGGCAGTGAAGGTGCTCCCACAGTGCTGTTAGGGAGGAAGTTACAGGATTTTGACCCAGCAACAGTGAATGAATGGTGATATGACCAAGTCAAAATAGTTTATGATTTGGAGGGGGTCTTGGAGGTGATGTTCCCACAAATCCCTTGCCCTTTATACTTTTAGGTGGCAGAGGTTGCCGTTTGGGAGGTGCTGTCGCAGAAGTCTTGGTGGGTTGCTGTTGTGCACCTTTTATATAGTATGCACCACAGCCACAACGGTGGTGTAAGGGGTTGATATTTAAGCCAGCAAATGAGGTGCGGGTCAAGCTGTATTAACCCAATGTACTTCTTGCATACCTTTTCTGTGACAAACAATACAACAGGGCTGCCAGCTTCCAGTAAAGTATCACTCCACCTATAAATAAAAGGGATTACATATTTATCCAAACACTTCAGCAAACCAAAACAAACAGACTGCTACTCTCAGTTATCTAAAAATAATTTTCAAGAGCAACAGAGACCTAAAAGCAAATTTAAACAGTTACCTAGTCTCAGGTCATTTTCATAAATCTTCCAACTTTGCTTTTATGGTTTATGACATCATCTGAACACAAGATTAAATTACTGATTTATAATTTACTTCGTGACGTCCATTAGCAGCTGTGCATATTAAGGAAAGGGGATGGAATTAAGTAAGGGTTGGTCGAGGTGGTGAGGATAAGTAGTTGTTGAATTATGTGATTTCCACAGGGGCAGCAACTGGGTGCTTGTTGGCATCAACGCTAAGCTATGGATGGTGAAAAAAGTAAATCAGGATTTCTGTTGCTGATCGCTATCTAGTGATAATGCATCTGTGCTTGGTGAGGATGTTAAGCTTGGCTGGATGCCCTTCACTGCTGAAAGAGCAAATACTACTCGGGCAAGGTCACAGATCGCTATCAGCTCCTGGGAAATTGCACCCTGGCTGAGATTAGCAAAGTCAGCACTGACCAAGAATCAAAACTGGGTTCTTCCTGCTCTGTATAGCTAACTACCAAACTTAGTGCATTTATCCACCAGGAGAGACGAATTCTCAGCCATAATTTATCTTCTCATCAACTCCTCCACAAAATTACAAGCAAGTCTGAAGCATTTCTCATTCCCAATTCACAAAGTACCTCCAGAGAAAAAATTTAAGACGAAGTAAACAAAAAAAGTTATGCAAAGATGTTTTTAAAAAATCCTTACAGCAACATTAACAATGTACAATCTTGCTGCACACATCTACAGATACTAACCTGATGACTTCACCTTTTGATAGGACACTTTCAATTTCCTGCTGTGGAGCTGACAGAATTACATCAAGTTGTCTCACACTTCCTCTTTCAAAAAGCACCAGAGGTTCTATGTCCGGTAATGTATGTATCTGGTAGATGTCAGCGGCTAACTGAAATGCATTGGAAGTAAGAATGAGATGGATTAACAGTGACTTCCATTTCCTTTGTAACCTTTTCCTCTTGGATCCACAACACAAACATCTTTCCCAAGTATTACTGAAAAAAGGAGCAATAAGACGACTGTTTCTCCAATCAAGCCTCGATAATATGATAGGAAGTACAAAGACTTAACAGCACAATCTTACTGCAGGGCACAAAGAAGAATAAAAGCTAAATAATGTATAAAGTCAACCAAATTCCAGTCGCCACTCCTCAACTTTCCCCCCCACCCACGAGAAACTGAAATTTCTAATGTCCAAAATAAAGGCATAAACAAAAGTAAAAACATTTCATAATACGATTGAATCTAGCTATGGAATTGACCTGTCTATCTCCGCATGCCGCATTAAAGATTTTACTTGAAGATCTCAGCTTTTCCCAAAAGCCTAGACTTGGGAGAATATTTTTGGAGTTACCTTCACTTGGGGTTGTTTTAAAATGCAAGTTAAGAGGAACTGCCTAAAATGTGACAGACAGTGGCCAGAATGTGCAACTGCACCTTGCCAACCAGAGTAAATATTAACAGAAAGCACGAGCAAACAATACAGCAGGAAGCTGTTGAAGGAAAGGTGGGCCCTTCAGTCCCTCAAGCCTGTTCCAGCATTCAATTACATCATGGACGATCTCCCCCGTGATCTATAACCAGTAATATCCTTGCCCAACATAAATCTATCAATCTCAGATTTGAAACTGTCAATTGACCCACAGCCTCAACAGCTTTTTGGGGAAGCAGAGTTCCACTACCCTATGTGTGAACTACTTCCTGACATCACCCCTGACCAGCTTAGTTCTAATTTCAAGGTTATGGCCCCATGTCGAGAAGAAACAGTTCCTCTCTGACTACTCTATTAAATCCTTTAATCCTCTTAAAACACCTCAATTAGATCATCCTTAATCTTCTATACTTAAGAGAATACAAGCTTGGCCAATGCATCTGGTCTTCATAATTTAACCCTTTTAGCCCCTGTATCTTTGTAGGGAACCTCCACTGCACCTCCTTCAAGGCTAGTAAATCCTTTCTGGTCGCAACACTACCAGAAGGACGTGGAGGCTTTGGAGAGGGTACAGAAGAGGTTTACCAGGATGTTGCCTGGTCTGGAGGGCATTAGCTATGAGGAGAGGTTGGATAAACTCGGATTGTTTTCACTGGAACGACGGAGGTGGAGGGGTGACATGATAGAGGTTTACAAAGTTATGAGCGGCATGGACAGAGTGGATAGTCGAAAGCTTTTTCCCAGGGTGGAAGAGTCAGTTACTGGGAGACATAGGTTTAAGGTGTGAGGGGCAAAGTTTAAAGGGGATGTGTGAGGCAAGTTCTTTACACAGAGGGTGGTGAGTGCCTGGAACTTGCTGCCAGGGGAGGTGGTGGAAGCAGGTACGATAATGACGTTTAAGAGGCATCTTGACAAATACATGAATAGGATGGGAATAGAGGGATATGGTCCCCGGAAGTGCAGAAGGTTTTAGTTTAGTCAGGCATCAAGATCGGCGCAGGCTTGGAGGGCCGAATGGCCTGTTCCTGTGTTGTACTGTTCTTTGTTCCTCAGGTGTGGAGTCCAGAACTGAACGCAGTACTCCAGATGGGGTCTAACCAGAGTTCTATACAGCTGTAACATAACTTCCACCCCTTTGTATTGCAGCCCTCTTAAGACAAAGGCCAACACTCCGTCGTCTTTTTAATTATTTTTTTGTACCTGTCCACTAGCTTTCAGTAATTTCTGTACTTGGACCACTAAATCTCTTTGCTCATCTACAGTTTATTGCTGCTGGCCATTTAAAAAATACTCTGATCTATCGTTCTTAGATCCAAAGTGGATGACTCCAGAGTTTTACACATTGAATTCAACCTGCCTCAGTTTTGCCCATTCACTTAATCTACAAATGTTCCATTGCAACTTTCTGGGGAACAAAGGGATTTCGAAACAGAATGGGATTAGAACCATGGCTCAAGTGGCGAATCAACAGCAGCGCGACTGTTTGGGCGTAACCACCTGTTTTTGCATAGTTTCTTTATAATTCTACATATGTAAGGTTTACAGACAGGAAGCACATGCTCTGTGCAAGGTTTTAATGATAATTGATCCCTTATGGTGCTGCACACGGGAAATCAAGACTAAGTAAACTTTCCAGATGAGCTTATTCCACATTGACACCCTGTGGTCACAGCCCATAACTTCACGCAGACTTCAACGCGACAATAAAGCACCAGCTATTGAGTTAGCAACTAGGGAGTAAAAACAGTTCAGTGAAAAATTAGTTCAACGAATATTGAAACCCCTACCACAGAGCCAACTGCAAGTGTAAGGTATTGCAAGTAAATCTAATCTTAAAATGTTATTAATACAGTTGACATAGGGGTTTTCAACATATTTTGCAATTGAATGTTTTGATCCACCTATCATTTTAGCGTATAATAGGTATAAATGAGAGACAGATGGGGGGAAAGAGAAAGAAAGAGAGAACGTCTTACCTTGAATATTGCCCTTTATTCAATAGAAAACGTTGCACTGTTCTGCTCTATGGCCACAGAAATATAATTTCCAAATATAGGTAAAATTCAAGAGCTATTTAAAGCATTTTGTACTGTAGAGTAAATAAACTACCTGCTTCACATAAACAAAAATAAATCCTTCCTTTCTTGTACGCAATTGCGCAATTTGCCGAATCATTAGATTTACTTAATAACTCACTTTTAAATTGGACTATAATCCTCATGGTCGCATATATTTTTTATAACCCTCAGGGTGGTATTGAGTTTGTTTCAGAAATACCAATTCTTAATGATAAATATTTTATGAAGCGGAATTATGTTACTTCACTTTGTATTTCAGGTAAAGTGAACCCATGTGATTCTCAACCTACTGTTGCTTTAAATGTTTTTTCCAGATTGACATCTTCATCCTTCCATATCCTTAAAACCTAGAAGGCAATGAAATAAAAAAAATGTTAAATGTTGGACCTCAAATGATAATCAATCTAAATGTAATAGAAGACAGAGGGTAACAGTGGAAGGGTGCTTTTCTGAATGGAGGGCTGTGACTAGTGGTGTTCCGCAGGGATCAGTGCTGGGACCTTTGCTGTTTGTAGTATACATAAATGATTTGGAGGAAAATGTAGCTGGTCTGATTAGTAAGTTTGCAGACGACACAAAGGTTGGTGGACTTGCGGATAGTGATGAGGATTGTCAGAGGATACAGCAGGATATAGATCGGTTGGAGACTTGGGCGGAGAAATGGCAGATGGAGTTTAATCCGGACAAATGTGAGGTAATGCATTTTGGAAGGTCTGATACTGGTGGGAAGTATACAGTAAATGGCAGAACCCTTAGGAGTATTGACAGGCAGAGAGATCTGGACGTACAGGTCCACAGGTCACTGAAAGTGGCAACGCAGGTGGATAAGGTAGTCAAGAAGGCATACGGCATGCTTGCCTTCATCGGTCGGGGCATTGAGTATAAAAGTTGGCAAGTCATGCTGCAGCTGTACAGAACCTTAGTTAGGCCACACTTGGAATACTGCGTACAATTCTGATCGCCACACTACCAGAAGGATGTGGAGGCTTTGGAGAGGGTACAGAAGAGGTTTACCAGGATGTTGCCTGGTCTGGAGGGCATTAGCTATGAGGAGAGGTTGGATAAACTTGGATTGTTTTCACTGGAACGATGGAGGTGGAGGGGCGACCTGATAGAGGTTTACAAAGTTGAGTGGCATGAACAGAGTGGATAGTCAGAAGCTTTTTCCCAGGGTGGAAGAGTCAGTTACGAGGGGACATAGGTTTAAGCTGCAAGGGGCAAAGTTTAATGGGGATGTGCGAGGCAAGTTTTTTTTTAAACACAGAGGGTGGTGAGTGCCTGGAGCTTGCTGCCGGGGGGAAGTGGTGGAAGCAGGTACGATGGTGACGTTTAAGAGGCATCTTGACAAATACATGAGTAGGATGGGAATAGAGGGATACGGATCCTCGAAGTGCAGAAGGTTTTAGTTTAGACAGGCATCATGATCGGCGCAAGCTTGGAGGGCCAAATGGCCCGTTCCTGTGCTGTACTGTTCTTTGTAATCAGTTTCTCTTTTTATGCAAGTTCGTGCTCATGAAGGCGATCTGAATGTCAGGGCCATTCATTCCTGGCATGTTACCTGCATGAAGTACAAATAAGCTAGGTGCAGAATCAGCACCTCAGTTATTCTGCCCCAAGTCTTTAAGGACAGCAGTAACTGCACTTTGAAGAGCCCCCATACTAACCATTATCATGGTGTCACTGAAATGACCAATACGTGCCAAATTATGGTTAGTTTGTACTATTGACCCTTGGTCACAAGGAAATAGTGCAAACACAACACAAAACACCCTTATAGTAGATATACACACAGAGCTTTCATCCCATCAGTTCAGATCGGATTTGCTGTTGGGTTACAGATCTAGGAGGGGGGAAAGACATCTACTTTGGAGTGGCTTGGTTACAGTCTCACTTGGAAAGAGTAAAATTGAAATCAAACAACAGATCACACTGTTCACTTTCTTGATTTGGAACACTGTTTTCTCTCAATTTTACAATCATCAGGGATGATGAAATCCTATCTGAGCAAAAAACAATAAAGGCCACAAAAGGAATTTAAAACAAACATTAAATATATTAAAACTACAAGTTTACCAAATTTCTATTTCAAATCCTACAGTATCTATTTACAACCAGAAGCAATCTCAATCTGATTACACTTCTATGAAGCACCTTGGGATGTTTTTTCTACAATAATGATGTTACTATAAATGCAAGTTTGTTATTGCACCTTGGTTTATACAGCCTGGTTATGAGGAGTTCCAGGAGGGAGCTTTGCACATGCATCCAAGTACACACTCAGAGTTGCTCTAAACTGCTAATGTTTCTTACATTACAACAATGTCTACACTTCAAAATATTTCACTCATTGTAAATCATTTTATTTTTTATTTATTTAGTGATCCAGCACTGCCTTCGGCCCACCGAGTCTGTGCTGACCATCATTTATACTAATCCTACATTAATCCCATATTCCTACCACATCCCCACCTTCCCTCAATTCCCCTACCACCTACCTATACTAGGGGCAATTTATAATGGCCAATTTACCTATCAACCTGCAAGTCTTTGGCTGTGGGAGGAAACCAGAGCACCCGGCGAAAACCAGGGACACTGGGAGAGCTTGCAAACTCCACACAGGCAGTACCCAGAATTGAACCCGGGTCGCTGGAGCTGTGAGGCTGCGGTGTTAACCACTGCGCCACTGACATAGATGGGAGTGTTTGCAACCTGAATGTAACTGAGTAAGCAGTTCAGTTCATTAAGAGTCCAGGATGTCTAAGGGACTTGCTGAGCACTGAGCCTTTTTTGACAATGTACTGGAGTTACACATGACTATCAAATTATATTGCAACTTTACCAAACACACAGAAAGAAACAACTACTTGAAAACCCAATTTCTTTATATTCCTTACCTTATGATCATGAGTAACAACATATTCTCCAGTACAGCTGTTGTAGACAGCAGGGCATGATATTTTTTGAGTTTGTTTGACCGTCCAACTTCCAAGAGGCTTTTGGTCTGACACCTTCACAACACCAAGCAGAAAACACACAAGAATACAAACTGCATTGATGTAAGCACTTTTCTAGATTCTTACAACTTAGTGCATTGCATAAGACGTTAAACCAAGGCCCCCGCTTGCTCTCTCTGGTGGACGTAAATGATTCCATGGCCTTATTTCAAAGAGGAGCGGGGGAGTTATCTCATCCTTCAATTATTATAAAAATGATCTAGGCAATATCACATTACACACAGCAAACTCCCACAAACAGCAAATTGGCGTTTCCTACATGACAACAGTGACTACACGGTTATATAAATCTTTCTATTCCTGCGGTGCCCATTAGCCGCGGAAGAGACTGAGCTGCTGTTTGTGTCCAACATTTTCTGGCCCCTGGCTCCCATCTCCCTTTCACGGATTTAACGGGGCGGGGGAGGCAGAGCTAGTACCGATGAGGCGCTGTTAAAGTGTCAATCGCCAGAATAAACACACTCCAAGGGCCATCATCATCATCCCGTGGTTTCTTTACCTTGTAGACCGTGACGGTCCGATCTTCATGAGTGATAATGACACGGTCAGGCCCAGCGGCCTCCACACCGCGCACGGCGGCGGCGCCACTCGGTAACCCGCACAGCGTAAACTCCTCGCACAGCCGCGCCATCTTGACTCGCCGCCTCCTCCTCCGCGCGCCTGCGCACCACGAAACTCCGGCTATAGCAGGCAAGAGGCGCCGCCGGAATCCAGCGGCCTCCCGCCACAGCGCCCTCTCACGGCAGGGAAGATCACACAATCTCTTCAGCAAGAAGCGAACCTGTCCAAGTCTCAATCATACCAGAAAGAACAGCGGGAGAGGGGATGCTCACCTTAGCATTGTAATGCAGTTGCAATGACGGGGCAACTGCCAGTGTTCGCTGTCATTACAACTGTGAGCCTGACAGCAACTTCCAACGTCTGCACATTTGCGGAAATCCAGAAGTTGCATCAATTCCCTACTCAGCATCATAGAGTAGAATGGTTACAGCACAGGAAGGAGCCATTCGGCCCATCGAGTCAATTCACAGCGATTCAACTGGTCCCGCTCCCCCACCCTTTTCCCATAAACTTCACACGTTTTAAAAAAATCTTTAGGTGCAATTATCCAATTCCCTTTTGAAATCGACAATTGAGTCTGTCTGTCCCACACTCTCAGGTAGGGCATTCCAGATCCTAACCACTCACTGCATAAAAAAATGTTTTCACATGTCAGCTTGGGTTGCCAGGGATAGATCAAATAACTATAGACCAGTCAGTCTGACCTTGGTGGTGGGCAAATTATTAGAATCAGTTCTGAGAGATAGGATAAACTGTCACTTAGAAAGGCACGGATTAATCAGGGATAGTCTGCATAGATTTGTTAAGGGAAGGTCATATTTTACTAACTTAATTGAGTTTTTTGAGCAAGTAACAAGGAGGATTGATGAGGGTAGTGCAGTGGATGTTGTCTACATGGATTTTAGTAAGGCATTTAACAAGGTCTCACATGGCAGACTGGTCAGAAAAGTAAAAGCCCATGGGATACAGGGGAATGTGGCGAGTTGGATACAAAATTGGCTCAGTGACAGGAAACTAAGGGTAGTAGTCAATGGATGTTTTTGCGAATGGAAAGCTGTTTCCAGTGGGGTTCCACAGGGCTCAGTGTTGGGTCCCTTACTGTTTGTGGTATATATTAATGATTTGGACTTAAATGTGGGAGGCATGATTGGGAAATTTTCGGATGACACAAAAATGGCCGTGTGGTTGATAATGAAGAGGATAGCTGTAGACTCCAGAATGGTATCAATGGTTCGGTTGAGTGGGCAAAGAAGTGGCCAATGGAATTCAATCTGGAGAAGTGTGAGGTGTTGCATTTGGGGAGGGCAAACAAAGCAATAAACGGGCGGATATTGAGAGGGGTAGAAGAAGTGAGAGACCTTGGAGTGCATGTCCACAGGTCCCTGAAGCTGGCAGGACAGGTAGATAGAGTGGTGAAGAAGGTATATGGATTGTTTTCCCTTATTGGCCGAGGTATAGAATACAAAAGCTGGGATGTAATGTTGGAACTGTATAAAATGCTGGTTAGGCCACAGCTGGAGTATTGCATACAGTTCTGGTCACCACATTACAGGAAGGACATAATTGCTCTGGAGAGAGTACAGAGGGGATTTACAAGAACATTGCCAGGGCTTGAAAATTGCAGCTATGAGGAAAGACTGGATAGGCTAGGGTTGTTTTCCTTGGAACAAAGGAGGCTGAGGGGTGACTTAATTGAGGTGTACAAAATTATGAGGGGTCTAGATAAAGTAGACAGAAAGGACTTGTTTCCCCTAGCAGAGAGATCAATTACCAGGGGGCACAGATTTAAGGTGATTGGTAGAAGGATTAGAGGGGAAATGAGGAAAAACTTTTTCACCCCGAGGGTGGTACTTGTCTGGAATTCACCGCCCGAATTGGTGGAGGCAGAAATCCTCAACTCATTTAAAAGGTACCTGCACCTGCACCTGAAGCGCTGTAACCTGCAAGACTGTGGACCAGGTGCTGGAAGGTGGGATTAGATTTGGGTGGCTAGTTTTTTCAGCTGGCGCAAACATGATGGGCTGAATGGCCTCTTTCTGTGCCGTAACTTTTCTATGGTTCCATGGTTGGTTCTTTTACCAATCATCCTAAATCTATGTCCTCTGGTTCTCGACCCCTCCACCAAAGGGAACTGTTTCTGTCGATCTACTCTCTGTAGACCCTTCATGATTTTGAACAACTCTATCAAATCTCCTCTCAACTGTCTCTTCTTTAAGAAGAACACCAACTTCTCCAAACTTTCCTCGTAACTCAAGTCCCTAATCCATAAAAGGATTCTCGTGAATCTTTCCTGCATTTCTGTCTAAAGCCTTCACATCATTCCTAAAATGCAGTGCCCAGAATTGGACACAATACAACAGTTGGGGCGGAAACAGTGTTTTGTAAAGATTCAACATACTTCTTTGCTTATGTACTTCATGCTTTGATTTATAAAGTTCAGGATTCCATATACTTTTTTAACTACTTTCTCAACCTGCCCTGCCACCTTCAATGATTTGTGCACATATACTCCCATGCACCCGCTTTAGAACTGCACCCTTTACTTTGTTTGCCTCTCCTCATTTTTCCTATCAAAATATATCACTTCACATTTCTCTTCATTAAATTTCATTTGCCACGTGTCTGCCCATTCCAATGGCCTGCTTATATCCTCTTGAACAATATCACTATCCTCCTCACAGTCCACAATAATTCCAAGTTTTGTGTCATCTGTAAATTTTAAAATTATGCCCTGTACATCCAAATCAAAGTCATTAAAATATACCAACAGGATGCTGCCGTTAAGCCAAAAAGACATCCTCCTTATCACACAAATGAGTAATGTGATATATGAATTTCAATGCCAGTGTGATGCTAGGAATACAGGCCGTCTGTCCCAAAGACTGGAGGATCATATCAAACAGCATGTCCCTTCTGTTATTTGCAACGGGCAAGGTACAGGCCGTACCCAACCATCCATGCTTGCAAAACTCAAAACACAGTGTCCAACATTAGATGTGATTCTGCAATTTGACAACATTTGCTAAATAATCTGCAGTGTGCTAAGTATTACGGTGACAACCGATTTAAGATTGTCAGCAGGGCTTGCAGTGTGGCACATTTGCGCGTACTGGAAGCTACATATATTAATACACAGAGGCGTGTTTTTTGCAGACACATTGCGTCTATTTCAACTAAACAAAATAAGTGACAGCCATTCGCTGGATCATTCTTCAGGACAATGCCTTGACCAATCAGAGTCAAGCTGCCTGGTTTTAATTTCAAACAAAGCTTGGCAGTTAACTGTTAGTCACCATAAACTGGTGCATTCTCCATGGCAACACCTCAACCAATCAGAGTTCACTTGCCAACCAACCACTCAGCACTCTCTTCTCATACAGTATAATGTTGTTGTTTTCCCTTACGTTGGCATTCTTGCGGATTGTCCTGATGAGTGCAAGACGAAAAGCTTTGACTACATATCTCTATTTTCAGCAATACTCAAGTTCTGTACTACCAAATGACTATACGTATCAGATTCTGAGGGGACTTGACAGGGTAGACGCCAAGAGGATGTTTCCCCTCGTGGGGCAATCTGGTACTGGGGGCATTGTTTCAGAATAAGGGGTCTCCCATTTAAGACAGAGATGAGGAGGAATTTCTTCTCTCAGAGGGTCATGAATCTTTGAAATTCTCTACCCCAGAGAGCAGTGGAGGCTGTGTCATTCAATATATGCAAGGCTGGATGGACAGATTTTTGAAAAATAGGGGAGACACGGGTTATGGGGAGCAAGCAGGAATGTGGAGTTATGGCCAAGATCAGATCAGCCATGATCGTATTGAATGGCAGAGTAGGCTGCAGGACTGTTCAGCCTACTCTTGCTCCTATTTCTTATGTTCTTCCACCCTTTTTTGAACAAGGCTATAACATTTGCATTCCTCTGGCACCACCCCTGTATCTAAGGAGGATTGAAAGCCTATGGCCAGTACCTCCGCAATTTCCACCTTTACTTTCCTCAGCATCCTCGGATGCATTCCATCTAGTCCTGGTGACTGATCAGCTTTAAGTACAGCCAGCCTTTCTATTACCTGCACTTCATTAAATTTTAGCCCATGCAGTGTCTCAATTAACTCCTTGACAGCTCCAAGACAATACTGCCAACCCCCCTTTTTTTCCTTCCCTATCTTTTATGAACACCATGTACCTAGGGATATTTAGTACCCAGTCCTGCCCCTTATTGAGCCAGGTCTCCGTTACCTCCATGACATCAAATTCCCATGTGGCTATTTGTGCTTGCAGCTCAGCAACCTTATTTACCACACTCCATGCATTTACATACTTGCAATGTTAAACATGAATTAGATCTTACAGCATTTCTTTAGTCTGACCCCATCTAAACATTTAGAAATCACTTGAATTGTGGTAAACGTCTGCTTTTTACACTCTAATCTTGCTGTAAAACCCTCTTAAAATGATGAACTTGATTTTCCTGTGGGCTTCTGAACCCCACTATCAGGCTCAAATGGGGGGTCAGAAGCTCACACTATGTCGGAAACAGTCACTTACCTGAGATTTTCCCTGAATTGGCTAATTAGTGGCCAGAGGGTGGGCTTACCATCCAATTAAGAATGGTGGCTGGGCTCTTGAAGCTGGAGAGCCAATAGGAAGCCTTCCAACTTGAAAGCAGCAGCAGGATGCCATGGCAGGTACATGAGTGGGCACCCCAAATTGGAGGCAAACTCTCCCCAACTTTTTAAAATTTGAAGTTTTAAATGTCTTTGCAGCCAGGCCACCATTGAGAGGGGGAGGAGGGAAACCTCTCCATAGGCTGGCCTGCAGTTGCTGCTAACACCAGGCAGGCAGGGAGGGCCTCTAAGCCTGCCTGGAGCACTGGTCCTCTGGTCTACTGCCAGGAGGCTGCGTCCAGGTACCTAAACTGTCTCCTGTCGCCTTTGGGGATTTGGAGGCCGACTGGAAAATCCCAGTCATCCTCCTTCAATAGGCCTCAATAGAAGTACTTCAATTGGCTACCTGCCACTTGCAGGCAGCTAGGCCTGTTGCGTATCCCCCTGCCCCCCCACCCCACAATTGCACCTCTGGGAAAATGGCCCAGGGACAGGATGGAACCAGGGAACTGGCATGCGGGTCAGCAGCACTATTTTTAGCACCCGCTCCCCTCTGTTCCCTGGCAGGGCCAAAAACTCCTGCCCTATGTGTTGTTGAATGATATATTACTGGGTTTTTAATAGTGTACTAAGTCATAATTACTGCTGAGCAACCTTTCTAGCCCTGAAAATTAATCTTATATTTGTGGAATGTTGAATTTCTTCATTATGATAATTCCATTGGTTTTTTAATATAACTTTTTTTAAAGCTTATAATTTCAGCTTCTAACTTAATCCCATGTGTATGTCCCAAACTTTATTTTGCCTTGTGTAAAATAATTAAAAAATGAAGGCTAATCAATACACTTTACTTCCTGGTTTGCTGACTGTGAGTTCTTCAATGTGATTGGCTGTTTAGCCTACTTGATGATATCGCTGTTGTTAGTTGCAAGAGATCCCCTGGGCAGCCAAGACAATTAATTAAAGGCCTCTCTGTAGTTCGCCGAAGCCCCCTCCAAAATCATCCTGTCCTTGACAGCGTCTCCCTCCCTGGCCACTGTCTCAAGCTTTTCTAGACTATTTGTAACCTCAGCTTCCCAGTCAAGTCTGAGCTGAGCTTCTGAAACATATGCTGTCCATCACACAGATTGCCTATTGTCATCTTCATAACTTCACCTACCTGTGTCCATCCACCTCTAAAACCCACATACATGCCTTTGTCATTTTCAGATTTAATTATTTCAATGCTCTCCTGGCCAACTTCCCATCCTTCCATAAACTTCAGCTTGATTAAAATTCTGATGCCTGTATTCTAGCCCGCAACAAGTTCTGTTTGCCCATCACCACTGTCCTTGCTGACTTACATTGCTTCAATGGCTCAAAATTGAAGCTCGCATCCCCATTGATGCTCGCATCTGCAATCATCCCTGGAGTTCCTTCTATTCTCCTTCTCCTTTAAGAACCACCCCCCCCAAAAAAAAACAGCACTTTGAGCAAACAATTTGTCATCTCTCCTAATTTCTCCTTCTTTTGCTCAGCATGTTATTTTCCTCATGCCTTGGGATATTTTTCCATTTTAAAGACACTATATGAATGCAGGTTGTTATAAAACATCCTTCTTACTGACTGCCTGCTCTACAGTTAGAACAGAGAAAAAACTCCAACAATCTGGCTACAGTCAATCATAAGCATCTTTGATTCTCCCGTTTGTTACTGCAAAAGCTACAGTTTCTTGCTATGGATTATAATTTCAGTCTTGATGAGTCCCTTGCTTCCAGTTGTTTCTGTATTGTGTTGCTCCCATATGAAAGATGATGAGAATGATAGGTTTCTGCTCTGTATGAATTTTCAAACATTAAACACTGGGTATCAGATCAAGTAAAACTTATGATGAAGTAATACTTATGATTACTCCAATAACTGCAAAAAACTCAATTCAGAGAGAAAAAAATATTTTATTTGTTTGAGTGGTAAATCTACTCAGTAGCAATGTAGGGGTTTTTCTGCACTCTGGTTTATTATAACATGCTAATGTAACAAAACTATTACAGTGAATCCTTCAACCCAGCTAATAAGATAAACCAGTCACAGAGGGTAATCTTGCCCTTAAGCTAACAAATCACCAGCATATTTACATCATACTGATTATGCACAGTGCTGATCTATGCAAAACTCTGTTCAATGCTTATCATAAGATAGATTTTCCAATTGTGAACTTGAGCACAGCAGATTACATGCCACTGAATATCTGAAAAGAAGGTATTATTTCCCATTTTAAGCGTCTATTTTCTGCTTCCTTTTCAGGTATTTTCAGGTTAGGTACTGAGGGAACAGTCAAGTGACATTATCAGACCCCTAACAATGCAATTTACCAACCTCTCCACTCAATTTTTTTTTCTCTTCCTTCCTGAGGACACTGATTCTACACAGACACTGGCAGCTCTCCAGGAACTTACCCAAGTGGTCATTATTCATTGCAAGCCTAAATGCTACATTAAATAAAAGCAAAATACTGCAGATGCTGGAAATCTGAAACAAAAACAAAAACAACTGGAAAAACTCAGCAGGTCTGGCAGCATTTGTGGAGAGAGCAGCAAAGTTAGTGTTTTAGGTCTGTGACCTTTCATCAGAACTGGCAAAGGTTAGAAAAGAATTAGATTTTAAGCAAGTGAAGGGGAGGGGGAGAGAACAAAGAGGAAGGTGTTTGATAGGACAGAGGGTGATTAAATAACAAAGCTGTCCTGGGACAAAGGCAAAGCGTGTGTTAATGCTTATGGTGAAAAACAAAGCATTAGTCCAGAGAGAGAGTTAATAGTGGAATAATGAGCAGCTACATGACTACATGAAAAGCAGGCACATGGTTACAAAATTTAATCTAAAAAAAGGCCAGTCATGCTCTGAATTTATTGAACTCAATGTTCAGTCTGCAAGGCTGTAGAGTGCCTCATTGAAAGATCAGGTGCTGCTCCTCGAGCTTGCGTTGATGCTCACTGGAACATTGGAGCAGGCCAAAGACAGAAATGTTGGCATGAGACCAGGGAGGAGTGTTGAAATGGCAAGCAACCGGAAGCTTGGGGTTATGTTTTCAGACTGAGCGGAGGTGTTCAGCAAAGCGGTCACCCAGTCTGCGTTTGGTCTCCCCAGTGTAGCGGACACCGCGTTGTGAGCAGCGAATACAGTATACTAAATTGAAAGAAGTATAAGTAAATCGCTGCTTCACCTGAAAGGAGTGTTTGGGGCCTTGGATAGTGAGGAGGGAAGAGGTAAAAGTCAGGTATTACACCTCCTGTGGTTGCATGGGAAGGTGCCATGGGAAGAGGACGAGGTGTCAGGGGTAGTGGAGGAGTGGACCAGGGTGTCGCAGAGGGAACAATCCCTTCTGAATGCTGACAGGGGAGGGGAGGGGAAGATATGTTTGGTGGTGGCATCATGCTGGAGGTGGCGGAAATGGTGGAGGATGATCCTCTGGATGTGGAGGCTGGTGGGGTGGAAAGTGAGTACAAGGGGAACCCTGTTGCGATACTGGGAGGGAGGGGAAGGCGTGAGGGCAGAAGTGCGGGAAATGGGCTGGACACGGCTGAAGGCCCTGTCAACCACATTAGGGGGAATCCTTAGTTGAGGAAAAAGGAAGACATATCAGAGGCGCTGTTGTGGAAGGTTGCATCATCAGAGCAGATGCGTCGGAGATGGAGAAACCGGGAGAATGGAATGGAGTACTTACAGGAGACAGGGTGTGAAGAAGTGTAGTCGAGGTAGCTGTGGGAGTCGGTGGGCTTGTAATGAATATTAGTGGACAGCCTATCCCCAGAGATGGTGACAGAGAAGTCGAGGAAGGGAAGGGAAGTGTCAGAGATAGACCATGTAAAGGTGAGAGAAGGGGGAAAATTGGAAGCAAAGTTGATACAGTTTTCCAGTCCTGTTGGCAGGCTATTCAACTGAGAATGGGAATCACAGTCAAGCTTGATCCGGAGCTCACTGGATGTCCACACATATGGGCTGGATTTTAAGAGCCTGCCGCTGATCCCAGCAGTGAGCTCAGAAAATGGTGGCCCGCCTGTGTGGGCTGCACGCCAAAGAGTCGCTGCAATCTCCCACGCATCGGCTCATTTTAAATAGCTGGGGCGGACCGTCCCCCTCAATCACCATTTTTAAAGGGTAACCATGCCCTTCCGGCACATTTTAATTTTTAAACAGGAAACCTCTTTCTCCCCACCCCCCCCACCCCCATAACAATATCTATTTGTCCTTCACCCCAAAACACTTACCTTTCACATCTGACATTCTCCCCCCAAACTGCACAAAGTTTAAGGTTCAAAGTTTCCCACCATCCCCTACACCCAATACGTTTATTTTACCCCATCCCCCCACCCGCACTGACAAATGTACCTCCTCCTCCCTCCCTATCAGCATGGCAGCAAGTTTCCCTGGATGGGGATTTGAAGGCATTGGAGTGCCGGCTGCCGTGCCAAAAATCGCGGCAGGCCCTCAAAATCGCTGGTAAGTCTATGTTAATTTATTAATTTTATTCACTTGTATATTTAAATTGGGGTACAGTTGCCCAGCGGCAGGGGGGCTGCCACAGAGCCTCGCCGCTGCCGGGAAGATCGGGTTGGGCCTTCCCAGCTTTGAGGTCCATGGCGGGCCTCCTCCGGAGCCAACTTCAAGCTCCCCCTGCCACAGAACTCAACGACTGGAGGAGAACAAAATCCAAGTTATATGCATTGATTGAGAAGTCATAACGATTTTTTCCCTTCCTTAGCCCAGGGTGCTGAGGCCAATTGTAACATTACAACTGTTGACCCAGTTGAGACCAGCTGACTCAGCACAGTCTGCAGATGGTGTCTGCCAACCTATTGTTCTGCAAGATCAGTACCAGACCAATTTATCAGGAGAGCTTTATTTTTTTCTCATTTTCTAAAGTGTATGCTAAACGGAAATGTCAAATTTTGCATGTAGCTTCCTCAGCAGTAGAAAGTTCCAAGTATGAGGCGAATAACAATGCTTTATGGCAAACAAATTCCCCACACTAAAAGGAATCAACAGTACCAATAGGTTTACTTAACCAGAAAATTATCCATAACTTCTTTACATTTCAGTATTCAAAGAAAATATTCATAGTATTTAACATCTATATTTCTGGCTGTTTACACACATGGGAACTGTGGGAATTGGTTTGTGGAAACACAGCCAGTAAAAATGGCAGATATACAGCTTGGAAAATTTAGGCAACCTGAACATGCTATCATAGAATTATAGAACTGTACAGCACAGAAGGAGGCCATTCGGCCCATTATGCCTATGCCAGCTATTTGAACCATGAAAAGTGTTTCAACAACATTCTGTTGTGAAAAAATATTTCTTTCAGTAATTACCACTACATTTACATTTCAAAAATGTTTTAAAATACACATTACAGGCATTTCCCATTGAAAATAAAGAAAGTGCATAAAAAGATGTGTTGCTGCGTTATCCAAATCCTCTTAGTAATCTGAAATGGTTTCCCCGTAGAGTTGATCCGAAACTGTTAACAAATATCTGTTAAAAAGGTGGTTTTCATAAAATGATCACCCCCATTCATTTTACAAATATCTCCAGTTTTTGTAAAGTACTATTTTCCACCTTGTCTCTTTTAGATCTGGTGCACAATATCCTCCACACAAGGGAATGGGTAAGATGACTTGCTTCCAGACCTTTGCTACTATGGCTCCAATAACTGGCCATTAGGAATTTTGTTAAAGTAGCTTTGGATGGGGTTTGCAACTCAGCTTTTTAATTTCCCCATTCTCTTGATGCACCCTCAGCAGCTCTCCCTGGGGGAACAGTTAAGGTAGATGAGTTTCTACCATGGGAAAACTTGAACACAGACTTGCATTCCATCAACTTGAACTCTGCTGCCAGAAAGGCTCAAAAGAAAGAAGGAACTTGCTTTTACATAGCGCCTCATCATATCCTCAAGATGTCCAAAAGTGCTTCATAACTAAAGAATTACTTTTGAAAGACAGTCACTGTTGTTTTGGAGCGAGGATTAGCGAAAATAATTCTTGATTCCACCAAAATAGAATCGTTGATCCATGCAGATCATTCTAGGAAAGTTCAAGTTTTGATCTTGAGTCATTGCTTCATTCCCTTTTGGGCAAAAGGGTTGAAAATCAGTCCGCGCTCCTGAATCCATTGACCCCAGCGACAAATGTATAGATGTAAACACCAAGTAAGAACGGTATTGGGTTCGCCCCCCAGGACAGAATGGCCTGCTGATGCTCATGGTCAGAGTTCAGGTAAATAATGACCACTTGAGCAAGGTACCTGTGGAAATGCACCCCAGTAAGGTGTTTCACCTTCTGGAAAGCAGTGCAGGGTGAAAAAAATCAATACACAAAAGAAATTAAACAAGACAGAAGGAAATCCTTTTTCGGTGAGTACTTGAACAGCGGCATTGCATGGTGAGTGAGTGTACAAGGTAATAGCAAAATGCAGTACCACTATTCCAAAATTGTGGCACTAAAAAGAACATGGCTTTAAATAAATGTTAAGAACAACTTGAACACAGCAAGGTACTGGAATTTTCTGCTTACTTCAGTTTTATATTTTGCAACAGTATAAATATGATTTGGTCCTTTTGCTAATATGGTATTGACAGTAAAAATAAATAAATCAAGAAAGTTTAAAAATAGTAGAACATACAAGGAATTAATTGAACAGTAAAATCTTTTACATTTCCAAAGACAGAGTTCAATAAGAGCAATCAACTTGCTTTCATGGCTGCTTGCATCAGGCAAACAAATCTGAACCTCACTCTACAAATTCAGACAGAATTGTAACAACGTACAGTAGACTTTTGGTTCAAGATGCTGCACCTCAAGCAGAGGCAGTGAGAGAGTAATTCTGTATAAATTTTTTTACCCTTACGTGTGTTCAGTTTTTTCAAAGTCTCTGCCCTGTCATTGTAGCTTATGCTGTGCACTTTGTTGAGCTTTCAATTGCTTCTCAACATTGTTAAACATAGTGTTAGCTCAACATACAATTATCAAAGATAAGAGGGAGCAATTAAGCCTGGGAAAAATACATCTGTTAAATATGAACTTTTATACACTTATTACTTTAAACAATTGAAATATGGTGATAACGGTGTAGGAAGATTTCTGCTGTTTACCTATTAATGAAGAATGTGTTGTTTGGGAATATTAAAAGGGCAGCATGTAACAAGTATGTTTTTTAATGAAAGGATTTTTTGATATCCAAAAGGCAATTCTTTTATATAAGGTTTTTGTTTAGTACAATTTGTTGAATGATTCAGATGGCATAACTTTTACTCAACAGTCTCCCTTTCCTCCTTGTTCTTTAAAATGACAAGCCTGCCCGATATTCAGGTGCATGACTATCAATGATTGGAGTGCTTTTTTTAAAAAAAAAGGTTTTTCTTAAATGGGTAGGGGGAATGGGAGTTAAAGTTTAATGTTACACCTTGTTAGTGGCGGAATTTCTACATTCTACCTAAAGTGAAATTTGAAAGTCTTCTGGCATTTTAACGAATGTGATGCATTAAATATAATGGGCCAGTGGTCAATGTAAAGCCTTTCAGCATATCATGGATATGCCAAAGATTGGCAAAAAGTAAGTTGATTTAAATTTTTGTTTTTGTTTTCTGTGGGCAGCTCAAGTTGACAGATTTAATGGAATAAATCCATCACCTGCATGGCTCAGGCTCTATATACAAAAATTAAGTATTGGGTTCCTTTGATATTTCTCCTTATTCTTAGCTGCAACATATTTTCGTAAATCTGCTACTGACAAAGCATCTACTCAGTATAATCCTTGAAAAGTATTTTTTTTGACTGACTGCCAGCACCTTAACTCAGCAAAAAACATGAGCCGATAGATTTAAAATATAACACTGCACTGTCCTGCATTCATTACACCATCAACCTCTTCTCTTTCAACACATAGGAAGGGGCCAAGGAAAGCAATGTTACAGTGACTGCAGGCGGTAGCTTTAATCTTAAACAAATAAATTAAAATATACTGGAAAATGCTTCACCATTGGAATTGAGCTTCAACAGAAGAAAATGTGTTCTTTTTAAAACTCATCTTGTGAATGTGGCATTTATCATTAATTTCAAGAGGATTATCAGTGCAGGTGGCAAGTACTTTACATAGACAACTTAGTATTCACCTTTATCTGGTTTTGGGAGAGTAACTTCTATATGTTTCTCTTCCCTGCCAAAACCTGTCGCTATGGAGATACTGAGAACCAAACCTGTCTTAGCACACTCACACATCAGAGCATCCATAGCCACATGGGCTTTGACATTTTCTTTTAAAACAGGGAGCCTAAAATTTACACTATATTCTAGCTTCAGCCATTAATACTTTACCCAGGGAGCCAATTTTCATGTGCAAGACAGAGCAAGACATTAGACTGTCACTGCCGAGCCTGGCTCTGTATTCAACCAAGATGGCACAGACTTCCCAGCAAGGGTCACTAGATAATGAACAGAAGAAGCCAAGCTTGGCTGATTTTCCCCACGCTAAGACAACGGCACTGTGGCCAATTGCAGAGATTCTACTGGTTCATCACAGACTCGGGATTGAATTTGGCACCATCTTGGCTCAAGAAACATCAATCGGTAAATTTATTCGCCAAGTCACTTGTGGAGCACAGATTTATAACTTTACCATTTGGAACCAGAAGAGTTAGTAATCAGATGACACAGATTTAAGATCATTTGCAAAAGAACCAGAGACGAGATGATGAGAATTTGTTTAATGCAGTGAGTTATGGATCTCAAATTCACTGCCGGAATGGGCTGTGGAAGCAGTTTCAGTAGTAATTTATAAACAGGAATTGAATAATTACTTGGAGGGGAAAATTTTGCAGGGCTATGGGGAAACGGCAGGGGAGTGGGTGTAAATGGATCACACTTTCAAAGAGTCAGCCTAGACACGTTGGGCCAAATGGCCTTGTTCTGTGGTGTATCATTCTATGGCTCTATTCTATAACCTATCATTGGTAATTTATGCTGATGGTTGCCAAAGGACACAGTTAATCTCCATATGGACCCAGTTCTAAAACAAAGCCAACAGGTTTTGATTGCTGTGGAACTTTAGAAGCCTGGTTAGTTGGTAAGTCCCACAGGGGGTGGGTAAATTACTCCTGCCTCAAGTCTTCAAAGCACATCTCCCTGTGTGTCTGGTGACCTTACACAAATCACTCCCAAGCTCTACATGAGAGCTTATGAAATGTGTTTAAACATTATTGCACTGAAATACATATGTTTAAGTGCTAAACATGTAGGGGTAAATTTTCCTGATATGTGCCAGTAACCTCATCAGCAGTAGGTATGGGAAAATCACATGATGTTGTCTATGATCTTGTGTTCATGGAAATCATTGCCAGGAAAATGTTGTGAAAGCCATCCATGAATTTCCAATATGCGTTGGCGGCAGGCGAGTTAGCTTGTCGTCAGCATATGGAGAATTTAAGCTGTAAAGTACTTACTGTCTATACTGATATTTCCCTTTGGGAACAAGCTTCTTATTCAACTTAATAGACAAAAACTGTGGGCGTGGAGCACCTTATTTTCCTTGTGAACTATACTCTTGGGGCCAAGGAAATAGGCCATTAGCATGTGAGTTTCAACTAAGAAGAACAAAGAGTGATGGATAAAGAAGAATATTATCTAACACTGAAATCTGAAAATAAAGCCTCTGGTCAGAAGCAGAAATTAATTGTACTTGGGCTCAGATGGCTCGCCACAGGCATCGATATCAGGTATCATGGCAGTGCTGCGCTTCTCCCGAGAATCTGGAAGGGTAAGAGTTTCCGGAGCAGACTTTTTTCGAGGGCGATCCTTGGGAATAGCCAGGAATTCTGGAGCTTCTGAGGCAAGAGGTGTGGTCGGGGCACTAGAAGGTCCGCTGCGGGTTAATGAAGGCATAACGATATTGCTGATAGTAATTGCAGGAGGAATAATTCCAATTTTTTTGTTAGTGGCTTCCTGAGTCGCTCGTTCAAATTCTCGAACTTCATTCATTGTCATGTCTTATAATTGAAAATAAAAAGGGAAAGAATATCAATAAAAATTTTAATGTCACTTACAGAACAATCTACTAATTCCAGTTCACTATTTATTCATTGTTATTGCCTCAAATAAAACATCATAGAACATGCAAGTAACTTTTCTTCTATTGTTTTAAATAAATGGTTTATAAGGTTTATAAAATTATAAAATGTTGAATGGTACTGCAAGTTGGAACAACAACATGCTGTTATTACATAACAGGCTGCAGATCTGCACCCACAATTTCCCACACAGTAGAATCTTACTGTGTAAGTATTAGTTGAATTTGTATAAAATGAAATGCAAAAAGTGCTGAATGAAGTGCTCACTTTCAAATCCATAAAAAAACCTGTGACTCTTCAGAAGAGCTATTGCAACCACAAAGATGTACAGTACATGTAAGGAGCTTACCATTGGTCTTCTACCTTTTTGTGAAGCTGCGTACATACATTTTTTCCTATCACAAACAAGTTACATTTTCCATGTTAATGTACCTTAAAGCTGCCATTGTTTATTTAAGATCAGTCTTTGTAGTCTAACTGAACAGGAAATTATTTTCATGTTTAAGACACATTTGTTGTGTAATATGCTTAATTCATCAATGCAGATTGTTCCCAATACTACCATCACTAATGAAAAGCTATAAGCACCAACAGCTCACATTTTTGTTCTACAACTCATATGCTCACTTCAAAGGCACCCAAGTTTGGAAAGGCAACATCCATAATATAGTACTGGATGTTATTTTTTGTTCAGAAGATATAATGCAAATACTTTACATGCCCACCATTACACTGTATTGCAATTTTAGTAACAGCACAATATTTGGTACTATTTTTGGCAGGGTCACACAAATCTAGGGTCACATAATGATAGATTATGAATTGGTGTACTTTGAGATCAAGGATCAATCACAGACAGATTAATGTGGAATTTAACCCTGAGTGGGTTTTGGATGGGCAGGGTGAATGTGTGACACACCAGCAGTCATAAATTTCAGGCCCAATGTATTTAATTGCAGTCCAATCTGCATGCCACTGGTCAGCTGTCCACCTGAAATGGGTGGAAAACGGCAGTCGGCTGGTAGGTGGGAGAGGAAGTTCGGGAAGCTTGAAGCCCACCCTCTGGCACAGAGGTAAGTTGTGGAAATGGGAGAGGTGAGAATATTTGGCAGGGACTTGAGAAACTGGGAATCCGGGCAGCAGAAGCCCACACTATTCTTGTGGAGCCTGGAAGAGCACTCCTGCTTCTCCTGGTCCCACCAAGAAAAGTATTTTACTTGCCTTGTAGGGCCTCCATTGGCTCTAGAACAGGTGTCACTGAGCTGGGCAGCCATCGTAGACTCTTTGTCAGGATAGGGTTAAATGCCATTGGAGTCCTATTGATCATACAGGATGGTGCTTAGCATTTATGCATGTGGCTCCCACCTGGGTCCAGCTGTTGCTTCATCTGCCGACAAAATTAATGGCATTAAAATCGGAAATCAGGAACATAAAGAAAAATGGAGCCACTTCATTTTAACTGCTTGCCTGCTCCGTTCCTGCCAAATGAAATGAGTTAAAATTTCTCTTCTTATTAGGAAATACTGTAGAATGATTTTGCACTTTGACAGTCTCAACTTTGGCCACTTACAGCTCATGCAGAGTGTTCCATTTGTCTTGTACTGAAGTGTTGTTGAACAGCCTCCCGCGATTCATTTGCTTTTGTTGTTCCCTCACTTCTTTGAACTTGGTCATTTTAAAGATGTACTTGGCTCCTGCTGTTAGTTATTTCTGACTCCCAGACCTTGTTACACTTAATCATTCTGTGGTCACTGTCCCCCAAGGATACTACAACTTCCATTTTGTGTACATTTTTCAATCAAATTTAAAATCCTTATACTTAGGACAGTAAATTATAATTGGTATTTTCATTAATTACAGACTGGTGGATGGCAAAATTTCAATGATGACCGATGAATCAGAATCAAACACTATGGGCTGGATTATGGGTCGCCCCATCTATTTAAATAAACCACCACGCGAGAGATCGTGGCAGCTTTGTGGCGGCGGGTGAAAAAATGGCGACCCACACACGCCGCAGAGCTGCCATGATCTCTTGCACAGCGGCTCATTTAAATAGCTGTGGTGGCCTGCTCCTCCAATCACATGGAGGGGCAGGGCTGTCTGACACCGACAATGGTGTCAGCTGTCTGTGCGCAGGCACTGGCGCCATTCTTAAAGGGCAGCCAGCCCTGCAGGCAAATTTAAATTTTTAAAGAGGAAACCTCTCCAAAATATATCCAATAAAATCCTGACACCCCTTTCCCACCCCCCACAATAAAAAAATACATTAAGTATTTGCCCTATCCCCCACCAAAGCATTTACCTTTGAGATCTGGCCTTCCCTCCCAACCAGACTGTACAAAGTTTAAAGTTCACTCCTTCCCAGCATTCCCTACGCTCATTACATTTATTTGATCCTGATCCCCACTCCCACCCCCACACTAAAATTCTTAACTCTCCCCCCTCCCCATCAGCATCACGCCAGCTTTCCCCAAACGGGGAAGTGAAGGTGCGGGAGTGCCGGCCGCCGCACTGAAGATCACGGCAGGCCTGGAAGGTTGGAGGTGAGGGTATTTAAATTTATTCATTTTATTGATTTACATATTGAAATTCAGGTCCCGTTGCTCAGCAGTGGGGGAACTAACACGGAACCTCGCCGCCGCTGGAAGAATCGAGCCAGGCCCTCCCGGCGCGAGCTCTGTGGCGGCCCTGTGTCAGAACAATTTTCTGCCCCCCTACCGCTATGGAGCCTGACACTCTGCTGACTTTTAGTTTACACTGATGACAATGGGAAGTAAAATTGAGCAGCGTGTAATTGGTGGCCTATCCTATCCAGTCAGGTTAGGTAAAATTACCCTTCTCTCTGGTGTTGGTGCAAATGCCATTGTGATTAGCAACTCTGATGTCTGTATAATTGTTGTGTATTGTTGTATTTATGTTTCAAAAAAGATCCAGTTGCTGCTCCAGTGGTCCTGTGTGATAGTGCATTACATAGACAGAAAGAAGAGCTCCAAGTTTGATCCTGGTCTGTGCTAATTGCTACTCATATATGTAGAAGTCAGGTGAAAACAAAATTGGCCTTGGCTATGTTGGCCTCCACGGGTGAATCCATCATCGAGGTTCATCTATAAAGCATTTCCATGTTGGGTGAGGTACAGAAAGGTTGGCACTGCTCAGGAAGCTATAACCCAGCATGAGTCACTGCATTCAGGTCAGGAGGGTGAAGGCAGCAAATGCCAGCTGTGCTCAGTATGGGATCTAATGGCAGTAGCAAACTCCAAGATGTGCATTAATGGTAAAGGGGGTTAACACTGATTGTTGCAGCGCTCAGCTTAATTCAGTGGCAAAAAAATCACTGATCCTACAAAAGCACCACTGTACATGAGACTTCTCGTTCACTAATGCCTAATTTTATATTGTCATTGTGTTTTACAGATTATATTTAAAGGGAAAACATATTGATATCCTTAATTCCCAAAGAATGGGAGGTTTGTTTTACAATGTACTTCAGGAAAAATATAACATACGCTTGTGTTGCCATCACTCTGTATTTCATCCGTGGAAGGAGAATTTGTGGAAGGCTGATCAAACCAAACTTTTATGTTCGTTTGTTCATGCATATTTTTCTCATATTTCCGCACGTCATCCATAGTCATATCTGTAAAAAGTTCAAGATGTTTCTTGGCATTTTCTACTGAGGACATTAAACTCAAGGCATGTAGTGGTTTCTGGGAGGAAAACATAAAAAGAAGAGACGCCATTCTAGGTGCAGACATGGAAGGTTCCAGAAGCAGCGGGGCACTAGCTTATGCACATTGGCCAGTTGGAGAAAAAGGTGTGGTGAAAAAAAAGGGCTAGCAGTAGAAGGAGTGATGTAGGGAGAGAAAAGGGGGAAAGAGTGGAGCAGCGCGGGTGCGATCAGTAGGAAATATGGAAGTATAAACCAAAAAGATCTTCAAGAAAGTTGCTTTCAGAAGATCATCAGAATACCTGCTACAAAGCCTCAAGGCAGACATTTCAGATATCTCTGTGTATCAAAACAAGAGAAGCTCTTACATCGATATCGTCCATCCATTATTAAGAAACTCGATACACTTACTAAAATTGTGAAAGTAACTAATACCTACCTTTTGGAATTGCCTTCACATAGTTTTTATAAACAGGTGATCCCTTAGTATAAATACAAATCCTCATTGAAATGATTACTACAATGGTCAAAACAAACAGGTGGTCTTTATACATGAGTGGTTTTTAAGACAGATTTCACTGCAGTTTTACTGCAACTACCACCTGAAATACTCTGCAGAAATATAGATTTCACAGTATGAAATAGATTTGTAATGAATTAGTATGTGAAAGATTGCTAATTAGTAAACATGAAAAGCATAGAGCTACGAAATGGTGTCATTCAAGATATTCTGCTCCAATGAACTCACAAGACCAAGTCAGACACTTGTATTTTAAGGAATTTTGCTTGTACAAAATTTTACTGACAAAGATTTAATTATAAATATAGAGGGCTCCACAAGCATGGCAATGTTTATTTCACAATGTTATAGAGTTTCCCACAAGCCTGTGCTCCAGAGCAGAGCTGTGCAGTTGGAAGGAGATACAGAATAAAGCCAAATGCATCCTGTCAAAGTAAGGGGACAGAGAAAGGAGTGGATGAGCCATCCACAGCTGCTGTTGACTGGATATGAAATGGCATAGGAAGGGGCTGGGATTTCTAAGTTCAGGAAGGGAAGCAGTTGGTGGGGAGGGGGTGGGGGAGGGGGGTAAAATTGACCTCAATGTCCCTAGGGTAGGGATGGGGTTAAAAATCAGCCAAAGTGCCCATTCCAACACTATCTGGTAACTCCTGCTGGAAACAGATCTGTGTAGTGATCGGGTGTGGATGGATTTGGGCTAGACTCTGATACCCTCACAATCAAACTGCCTACTATTATTTACTGTCGAGGCTCACACAGATAGAATGGCTGCATATATAAGTATTGGAGGACTGCAGTCTCCTGTGTAACTGTACCCATCTTTAACTCCAGGAAGGAGAGAATAAGAAAGAAAATCACAGGGTAAAATTAAATGGGGTCTGATTTTGAAACTCTCTTTTTAAAAGGGTGCTAAAAGCGGTTCACACATACTGAATTCTTTATCTTGGCCACATCATTAGATAGACTCCAAATATGGGCCAAACAATTCCTCACTGCGAAGGGAAAAAATAAATGAGAGTGAGGTATCCCAGGTTGTTTTCAAACAACTTCCAACAGCCCCTTTGTGAGTCAGAAGCACTGATAAGAGTTTGACATCCGAGAGTCTGTTACCTTAGGGACGTAGAGCAAAGACAGGAAAATGGAGCTGAGTTGCAGATGAGCCACAAATTAATTAAATGATGAAGCAGGCTTGAGGGACTGAGTGGCTTACTCCTGGTCCAAATGTTCCTACCTCAGTAATAATGTATGGGAAGGATCTAAAGTCTAAAATTTAAAACTGGTGCTATAAAGGGGGAATAGTGCTGATAATGTTACCATCTTCCAGTAGATTTTACATAAATCTTTTTTCAAAGTCAGAAAAATCATCGAGTTGCAAGCCTTTGTGAATTTGCGTCTTCGATCATGTCTGCATGCCATATCTAAGGTGGCAGACATGAAAAAGCTGGGATGCTTGGCAAACATTGCTGAAACTGAGCAGTTCCACTTACCATACCATTCATCTACCCAGGCAAAAGCTTGTCGGTGGCCGATCATCAGAATATCCCGGATAACCTAAGAACACGGAAATGCCATTAAGCAATTAGTAAGAATCCCCATGGAACCCGTCGACAGAAACAAATGATCTTATTTTTAATTTATTTTTATCTCATGGAAGTTGTCCTCTCTTAGTTTCAATATAAAAGGAGACAGAGGGCTGAATCCTCATCTTTTGAGTGGAATTTCCACAGGACAGGACTTCCTTCTGCCCCTCTGAATCTGCTCCAATCCTGACCTATTTCCCTGGGTTAGGCTAATTTCTTGCAAACAGCGGACACAAGAGGAGTCTATCTCCAAGAGGGAGTCCACTAGAGTGAAGAGAAGAATCTTGATATAAAAACAAGAAATGCTGGAACCACTCAGCAGGTCTGGCAGCATCTGTGAAAAGAGAAGCAGAGTTAACGTTTTGGGTCAGTGACCCTTCTCCGATTTCAGATTATTTCAGATTTCCAGCATCCGCAGTATTTTGCTTTTATTATAGAAGAATCTTGATGGTGCTGCGACAGCAACAGAAGAGTCAGGTGTACCATTGAGAGGGGAAGACTGTTTCGACTGAAGCACTTGTCCACGACTGAGACCTTCAGCAACAAATGCTCAACCCAAATTGAAGAGAGAGGAGGCCTCTGCAAGGCTCGCTCCAATCCTTGAGCTCAGAACTGCTATTGCTGCTTCATGGGGTCTACTGACATTGTCCACTTCGTGCCCTGGGAAATGGCGGTAAGTGGGGTGGATATCATAAAAATCTATTGGGGACCTGGGCCCTATCCCCTACTGCTATTCACATGTGGTAGCCAGGGAAGGAGTGTCCAGCAGCAATATTGGAGCAGCAGGAAATTTGGATCAGAGAAGTTCGGCATGTTATATTCCAGAAAGCCGGTTGGTGAAACACTGGAGCCAATCTTTACTCAGCTTAACATTTATTTATATGGTGAAACATTACAAGCATACACATCCAAACTCAACTACACCCCAGTTTCAGTGAGTATCTCTTTATATCTGCTCAAGTGAAATCCCAATTAAAGATATTTGATATAGAGTCAGCATGGATTTACGAAAGGGAAATCATGCTTGACAAATCTACTAGAATTCTTCGAGGATGTAACTAGTAGAGCTGATGAGGGGGAGCCAGTGGATGTGGTTTATTTGGATTTTCAGAAGGCTTTCGACAAAGTCCCACATGACAGATTAGCATGTAAAATTAAAGCACATGGGATTGGGGGTAGTGTATTGCGATGGATAGAAAATTATTGGTTGGTGGACAGGAAACAAAGAGTAGGGATAAATGGGTCTTTTTCTGAATGGCAGGCAGTGACTAGTGGGGTACCACAGGGATCGGTGCTAGGACCCCAGTTATTCACAATATACATTAAAGATTTAGATGAGGGAACTAAATGTAATATCTCCAAATTTGCAGATGACACAAAACTGGGTGGGAGGGTGAGTTGTGAGGAGGATGCAAAGAGGCTTCAGGGTGATTTGGACAAATTGAGTAAGTGGGCTAATGGATGGCAGATGCAATATAATGTGGATAAATGTGAGGTTATCCACTTTGGTAGCAAAAACAGGAAGGCAGATTATTATCTGAACGGCTATAAACTGAGAGAGGGGAATATGCAGCGAGACCTGGGTGTTCTCGTACACCAGTCACTGAAGGTAAGCATGCAGGTGCAACAGGCAGTAAAAAAGGCAAATGGTATGTTGGCCTTCATAGCGAGAGGATTCGAGTACAGGAGCAGGGATGTCTTGCTGCAATTATACAGGGCCTTGGTGAGGCCACACCTGGAATATTGTGTGCAGTTTTGGTCTCCTTATCTGAGGAAGGGAGTGCAGCGAAGGTTTACCGGACTGATTCCTGGGATGGTGGGACTGACGTAAGAGGCGAGATTGAGTCGGTTAGGATTATTCACTGGAGTTCAGAGGAGTGAAGGGGGATCTCATAGAAACCTGTAAAATTCTAACAGGACTTGACAGGGTAGATGCAGGAAGGATGTTCCCGATGGTGGGGGAGTCCAGAACCAGGGGTCATAGTCTAAGGATATAGGGTAAACCTTTCAGGACTGAGATGAGGAGAAATTTCTTCACCCAGAGAGTGGTGAGCCTGTGGAATTCGCTACCACAGAAAGCAGTTGAGGCCAAAACATTGTATGTTTTCAAGAAGGAGTTAGATATAGCTCTTGGATCTAAAGGGATTAAAGGGTATGGGGCGAAAGCGCGTACAGGTTACTGAGTTGGATGATCAGCCATGATCATAATGAATGGCGGAGCAGGCTCGAAGGGCCGAATGGCCTACTCCTGCTCCTATTTTCTATGTTTCTATGTTTTAATTCACAGGGTGGTGGTAGGCCTCATTGCCCCTCGTAGGGGAATCTAGAACTAGGGGGCACAGTTTAAAAATAAGGGGTCTCCCATTTAAGACAGAGATGAGAAGGAATTTCTTCTCTCAGAGGGTCATTAATCTTTGGAATTCTCTAGCCCAGAGAGCAGTGGAGGCTGTGTCATTAAATGTATTCAAGGCTGAGCTAGACAGATTTTTGATCCACAAGGGAGTAAAGGGTTATGGGGGTGCAGGCAGGAAAGTCGAGTTAAGGCCACAATCAGATCAGCCATTATCCTATTGAATGATGCGGCAGTCTCAAGGGGCCAAGTGGCCTACTCATGCTCCTATTTCTTACGTTATGTTTTCCCGCATTCTTCGTCACTATCATGGCCGATTTTGGGCAGGATTATGGAGGACAATCAGTCCAGGTTGTCTATAGGAACGATGCAAGTTTGATTGATTTGGAAATTGATCATCACAAAAGGACAAATTAAACTATATGTTGTCAGGGCATGGTCAGGTACTCAGAACCTAAACCTGTGAGTAATAATTCATTAGTATTTCATGTAACAGTACCCGTGTATCCTTTGATCACATGTGATAGCACCAACTTCAGAGGCTCTTACATTCTACAATAACTGTGGGAACCTTCTGTGGTTTTAGTTATGGCAACAGTATCCAAACTCTATGTGGATACTGGAACTTATGTTATTCAGGTCTAAAAAAGAGACAAATCTGACTGTTCCTTCCACAGGATATGTTGATTGCCAGAGTCTGTATGAAACACTATTCTAAAAACTTATTCTGATTGTTAACTTCTTAGTAACAGATTCCAGCTCTGTTTTTGAAGTGTACTGCTTTTTATTATTTTGCTGTGTCTTTTCACTTCTATGTGTTACTTTCCTTGTAAATAAATCCGATTGAGTAATTTTAGCCCGTACTAGTCTGGTGACATGTTACTTTTTTTACCTTCAAAGGTGATGGGAGAATGTTTTGGACATCCTGGGCTGAATTTTATTAGCGCGCCGCACGTTGTGGCCTTCTGACATGGAAGTGCCGCCGCTGAGCCCCCACGATATTTCGCGCAAGGGCTCATTTAAATGGAGGAGCAGAATGGCCACCCCCGATGATATAGAGGGGGTGGCTGCTCTGTACCCAGCAATGGCGTCCGGCACCACTGTGCAGGCGCCGGTGCCATTATTAAAGGGCTTAGTACCCTTAACAAAAATTAGAATTTTAAAGAGAAATGATAGTTAATTTTTAAGGAAAAAAAATAATCAAAAGTTGGAGGCCCTTTCCCAGGCCCCCCACCAATGGTTGTTTTAAAGGCTAGTATGACAAATCATAAATTTATTCCTACCCCGAACTTTCCCCCCCAACCTCATCACGTTTGCCCTTCAACCCCTTCCCACCATTGCCACAGCCAATAAAAAAGGTTTTCCCCTCTCCCCGCCCTGATTTCAGCCCTCCCCCCTCACCACCAGTGTCTTGCCCTCGGAACTCCATACGGAGTTCTAAAGGCGCGCGAGTTGTGGCTAGTGGCTGTAAAATCAGCGTGGGACGGCCGCCAGGACCAGGTAAGTTGATTGGCATCTATCTTAATTAATTTTTATATTTAATGAAGGCCCCACCAAGCGGTGCCCGGGGGGCGGGGAGCGCACCCAGGCCTTGCTGCCGCCAGTTAAATGCGGCGGGGCCTTCTCAGCGTTGGAGGTCATGGTGGGCCACTCCCTTAAGTATTTTACGGGCCCCCCACCATGACCCCTGACTCCAAGGGTTGGTAAAATTCAGCCCCCTATGTATTCTCCAGTATGTGGTTTACTGCTGTTGGGGGCTAATTGCTAGACCTGGGGTACACTAACTCATACACAGCAGAAAATAAGTCACAGATTTGGGTTGATAAAGAATTCAGGCTGTTATAGAAACTATCATCTAGCCATAAATAAAGGGCAAATGTCAGTAAATGCAGTAAGGATAGATTTGCTCTGTGTGAAAAAATATTTCACCGAAATTATTTTTTCTTTAACCTTTACATACAAAGAAAACTATATCCCCTAGTGATTAGGTGACATTTTAATTTTCCTGGTGTCTAATACAAAAACATGACCTGTATTATAAAGCATATGACTTGCTCACATAACTACTCAAGATGGGTCAAATAGTACTAAAACAATAATAAGTGGTGTGTGTGTGCCCAATGCACAGATCGATGAATGTTAGGCTCACAAGACAGCACAGTAAGGGCCAGTAATCCTGATCTACTCCAACATAATTAGTCATGGAGTTGCAGGATGTGGCTTACATCCAAGCTCCCAATCTCACTTGGGCCATCAATGGGAGTGAATAATGGGAGGCACTTCTTTCTCCTCCCACACAGGGCCAGTTGCACATGAGTGGTGACAAAGGCCTGGGAGGTTTACCTGATTTCTCAGTTGGGAATTGATGAGTGGGGCTAAAAGGGACAAGAAAAAAAAATGCTGGAACCTGATTTAAAAGACCCCTACAGAATGGATAGTTTGCCAAACTGGTAATATTATTCGAATGGAGTCTATAATTTATTTAGTGCATTGCAAATTTACAAAAAGGAAAATTGTACAATTTATTTTGGTGGCTGGTTGCTTTTAATAAAATGTCTGAATATGATGTATTGTTTCAGCTGAGAGAGCAACTCAGTGCAACTCAGCTGGTCATTCAGGATTTTGTGCTGTGTTGTGTTGTGCTTTGTTCCAACAGAATTTAAAGGAAACAATGTTTAAAAAGAGCTGATATTCAAGAGATTAAATATGCAATACAACAATATTTTATTCAATTTCTCTTTCGCCCTCTCCCTGTATCATCACCATTGAATGAGGATAGGGGAGGCATGAAAGAACAAGAGGTCTCAGGGCTCTATTCCAGTGGTTCTCAAACTTATTCATCCACAGACCACTTAGGTGGGGCAAAAGATCCTGTGAACCACCTACTGGTCCTACCCCACCTCTTGCTTGCCACTGCAAAAAAAACCATCAGAATTAATGGGAAGAATGGTGGTGCTTTTGATGAGACACCAATGAGGTGATGTCTGGTTCCAAGCTGGAGAGTTCAGTCTCATGTCGGGCTCCATGTTCAGCCAGCTCCTCTTCTATGTTTTCAACCCCACAAGTATTGAAAATCCAATCTTGCAATTGTATTGTAACAGTAGCATAAATCTTGCTTATAAAACTACATTGTTGTTGCACGCGCTTATGACGACGAGGGCTGCACACACGAGCACTGATCTGGTTGCGTGACGTCGCGCGACTGGTGGAGATGAAGGTTCTGGCCTTGGCCTTGGTGTTGTGCATCAGTATTTTGGACCAGCCCGCAGACCACACATTGAGAACCACTGCTCTATTCATTCTGTTTTGTGATCTGATGCTAAGAGATGCAGCTCTTCACATTTTGCCTCACTGCTTTCACTGAATATGATAATTAGGAATACTGTTACCCCCATATTCTTTGCTAACCTTGATGTTCATGGATACTGTTACTCACCATGGTGCCTAGGGCTACTGTTACTGGTGATGAAGTTACTGTCGTGTGTAACTGACTACTACACTGGACAGAGACAGGTGGTTCATTTTGTCATGTTGCTACAGTATCATGAAGAGGGCATTAGAGGGAATTGCATCAAAAGTCTACAGCAAAATGTTATGCTGTTACTGTTTCACATTTCAGGTAGCATGATGCATCTTCATTTACTGACAAGCAGGATGGGCTACAGATTGAGTACACCATGTATGTGCTCCTTCAATTTATTTCTGTGCTGCTTGACAAGGAAGAAAATGCAGGAAGAGACAAAAACTGAACAGGGTTCAGAAATTACATACCTGAGATACGAACATATGAATTAGGAGCAGGAGTAAGCCAGTCGGCCCCTCGAGCCTGCTCTGCCATTCAATAAGTTCATGGCTGAACTGATTACTCCACATTGCCATGTCCCCCCAATAACCTTTCACCCCACCTTGCTCATCAAGAATCTATCTACCTCTGCCTTAAATATATTCAAAGACTCTGCTTCCACTGCCGTTTGAGGAAGAGAGTTCCAAAGACTCACGACCCTCTGAGAGAAAACATTTCTCATCTCTGTCTTAAATGGGCGACCCCTTATTTTTAAACAGTGATGCCTTGGTCTAGATTCTCCCACAAGGGGACACATTCTTTCCACATCCACCCTTTCAAGACCCCTCAGGATCTTATATGTTTCAATCAAGTCGCCTCTTACTCTTCTAAATTCCAGCGGATACAAGCCTAACCTGTCCAATCTTTCCTCATAAAATAGCCCGCCCATTCCAGGTATCAGTCTAGTAAACCTTTTCTGAACTGATTCCACTGCATTTACATCCTTCCTTAAATAAGGAGACCAATACTGTACACAGTACTCCAGATGTATATTAACATATTATATTATATATTATATTATGTATATTATATTCAGCTTATATTTCCCGGAGGACATCCTTGCATCTAAGAGCATGGATGAAGCAGGAAAAAATGAAGCTGCACGTCAATGGAAAAGAAAATTAGCATGGTGTAAAATGGGCTGACGATTTCCTATGGCCCATTTCTAACTACTGGTGTAGACCAATTTCACCACTATGATATTAAATCATCACCATTAATTCGAACATACAAATATGCACAGCTCCTAAAACAGACCGATGATATTAGGCATTGTGACTGCAATTACTTCCAAACCTTTCATTTGTGTTTCATACTTCACATATCGTTTTGACTGACCTTGTGTACAAATTGTTCTACTCTCGTCTGAAGTCCCCAGACTTCGAATTTAACAGTCACCAACTTATAAGAACACATGATTGGCTTCTGAGTTCCTCTCCAACCTTCTTTCAGCATGCCTCGCTGTGTCTTTTCTGATTTAAAATACCTGAGGTCCTGAAACACAGTGAAATGTCACAGTAAGTCAAGTGTATTTTATTTTTTATGTTTTTCAGCACAACTGCACAACCATTAAAGTTACTGTGCAGGCAACAATCCTGAAAGAAGAAACATTTCCATTACAAAGCTGCATGTAGGTGCACACAATGCACAAAGTACACAATAATTTTATACCCAACATTAAGTTAAATTTTCTAGTTCACAGGCCATAAACACCTCATGAAGGTAGAAAGTATACACTGAATTTCACATGATCTCACAAAACAGGAGTTTTTTTTACATTCCTATTTCCCCCTAATTCTTCCTCCAGCATGTCATAATATCCCAGGCAAAAAGCTGGGCAGGTAAACTTCCCCAGGAGAGGACCTGCTTAACAGTGGTCTATGGAGACTCATTCTCTTAATTTCCATTCCTTCCAGTTGAGAAATGCGTGAGCTTTATAAAGCACTTCTGTTTGGCTGCACAGTTAAGAAATTGACAACACAGTGTGAATCGGTGTCCAACTGTTCCACTTCACAGTGCTTGACGTTTAAAAGCCCTGTACTGCTGTGCCACCTGCAAATGTTTTTTTTAATAGTACAGTGTTTATTTTCTCCCCTTTGCATCTTTGGTCTTCTGCACAAGACACTAACACCCCTCCTCCCCCAGTCAAAAGAACAGGCAGGTGACCAATGGCCTGCCCTTTTACAATGCCCCTTTATAAGTGCTGCTCAGGGTAATTTTCCAGTTTTCCCCTATGTAGGAAAGTGTTTGGGCTTTCTGGAATGTGTCCGGGATAGTTTCCTGCAGCAATATGTCCTAGATATAACAAGGGGTCAGGCAATATTAGATTTAGTTATGAGTAATGAGCCAAATTTTATTAGTAGCCTAACTGTTCGTGAACATTTATCAAATAGTGATCACAACATGATCGAATTCAAGGTAGCGTTTGAAAGTGAAAAGCACGAATCAGCTACTGGAATTTTAGACTTGGGTAAGGCTGACTTTAACGGGATGAGACAGAGACTGTCCACGGTAAACTGGGAAGATCTGTTAATGGGTCAAATGACTGAAGAACAGCGGAGAATATTTAAAGAAACATTTAATGAAATACAGAGCGAGTATATACTCAAGAGGAAAAAGCTCCACTTCACAGAAAAAACAGCCATGGACAACTAAAGAGATTAGGGATAGCATAAAACTAAAAGAAAGGGTTTACAAAAATGCAAAATGCAGCACAGATCCCGCCGAATGGGATAGATACGAAAACCAGCAAAGGGTCACAAAGCAACTTATAAGAGCTACTAAAAGGGACTATGAAAGGAAACTTGCAAGGGACATCAAAATCAAAAAGAAGACATTTTAGAGTTATATAAAAGGAAAGCAGGTGGTCAAGAGCAATGTAGGCCCACTAAAAGCTGAAAATGGAGATATTGTCATTGATAATGGGGAAATGGCAGACCTGTTGAACAATTACTTTGCCTCAGTATTTACAGTTGAAAAGGAGGATAACTCGCCGGATGTCCCGAAAAAACTAATAGCCGACAGGGGACAGGGACTTAATACAATTAATGTAAGTAAAACATCAGTTACAAGGAAATTAATGGAACTAAAGAGTGAGAAATACCCAGGACCTGACAATTTCCAACCGAGGGTGTTAAAGGAAGTAGGGGAGCACATTGTAGATGCCCTAACTATAGTCTTTCAGAATTCCCTAGATTCAGGAGTGGTCCCTCTGGATTGGAAAGTTGCACATGTCACTCCACTTTTTCAGAAGGGTGAAAGGGGGAACCAATGAAATTACAGACCAGTTAGCCTGACATCTGTGGTGGGCAAGTTGCTGGAGTCAATAATCAAGGATAGGCTGAACACCAAGAAAAATTTCAGTTAATCAGGGACAGCCAGCATGGATTCATGACGGGAAGGTCATGCCTGACAAATCTCATTGAATTTTTTGAAGAGGTGACTAAGGTAGTGGACAGGGTAATGTCGATGGATGTTATTTATACGGACTTCCAGAAGGCATTTGATAAAGTCCCACATAAGAGACTGTTAACTAAGGTAGACGCCCATGGAGTTGAGGGCAAATTATTGACATGGTTAGGAAGTTGGTTGAGTGATAGGCAACAGAGAATGGGGATAATGGGTAAGTACTCCGATTGGCAGGATTTGACTAGTGGTGTCCCGCAGGGATCTGTGTTGGGGCCTCAATTATTCACATTATTCATTAATGACTTGGATGATGGCACAGCAAGTCATATATCCAAATTTACTCATGATACAAAGTTATGCGTCATTGTAGACAGTCTAGATGATAGCATAAAATTGCAAGGAGATATTGACAGACTAGGTGAATGGGCAAAACTGTGGCAGATGGATTTCAATGCGGGCAAGTGTGAGGTTATCCTCTTTGGACCAAAAAATGATAGAGCAGGGTACTTTCTAAATGGGAAGAGGTTAAGTACAGTGGATGTCCAAAGAGACTTGGGGGTTCAGGTGCATAGATCTTTAAAAATGCCACGAGCAAGTGCAGAAAATAATCAAAAAGGTGAATGGAATGCTAGCCTTTATATCTAGAGGATTGGAGTATAAAGACACAGAGGTTATGCTGGAGCTGTACAAAACCCTGGTTAGACCCCACTTGGAGTACTGTGAGCAGTTCTGGGCACCACACCTTAGGAAGGATATATTGGCCTTGGAAGGAGTGCAACGTAGGTTTACAAGAATAATACCTGGACTACAGGGGTTAAGTTACGAGGAGAGATTACAGAAATTAGGCCTGTTTTCGCTAGAATTTAGAAGGTTAAGGGGTGATCTGATCAAAGTCTTCAAGATATTAACAGGAAAAGACAGGCTAGATAAAGAAAAACTATTTCCACAGGTTGGAGATTCAAAAACTAGGGGGCATAGTCTAAAAATTAGGGCCAGACCGTTCAGGAGAGATGTTAGGCAGCACTTCTTCACGCAAAGGGTGGTAGAAGTTTGGAACTCTCTCCCACAAACAGCAGTTGAAGCTAGAACAGTTGTTAATTTTAAATCTGAGATAGATAGATTTTTGTTAAGCAAAGATATTAAGGGATATGGGCCAAAAGCAGGTATATGGAGTTAGGGGCTGAATGGCCCCTGTTCCTATCTTCCGATGGCTCGGTTCAGTGGCTTCGATTGGCTGATTTGCTGTACTTAGAAATGCAGGCACAAATGCTTGCCTTCTGATTCATAGGCTGGAATTTTACGCCACCCCAATGAGCGGATGGTGACGGGAGGGGGTGGCGTAAAATGGAGCGGGAGGGTTTCTCGACCTGCTCCCACCTCCGTCGCCCTTTACGTGGGGTGAGGGTGGGGGGGGAAAACGGCCTGCCCAGGCCAATCAAGGCCCTTAAGTGGCCACTTAACGGCCACTTAAGGGCCTTCGCCTGTCTGTACGCAGATTTTATGCATGTCAAGCGGGCATCCTGGAACCAGGAAAAGCCACCTGGGCAAACTAGGCAGCTGCTGATCGTCCCGAGGGGGGTGTGGGGGAGCCTACTCATCGGGCACAGGGTGCCTGATGGAGGGCTGCCCCCGCTAGCCCAACCACCCCCAGCACCCAACACGCCCCCCCCCCTTCCCCCCAACCGACCACCCTTGCCTCTCCGGGCCCAATCGATTACCCCCGGCGAGGCAACCAAAACTTACCTTTCTTCCAGGCTCCATATCTTATTCTATCTTCGGCTGGACTGCAGTCCCAGTAGTGGCCACCGCTCCTAGTGGCACTGCTAGGATTAAGAGCTGCCGGCCCGCTGATTGGCTGACAGCTCAATGAGGCGGGACTTCATCCCTCAAGTGGGTGTAAGTCCCGCCTTGGAACAGTTAAAGCCTGGGGACCTGTAAAATACGGAACGGATCCCCAGGCAAGGCGGAAGTGGGTTCGCCACTCACTTTTACGTTGGAGGCTGGTTCCCGTTAGCCCACCGTAAAATTCCGGCCATAGAATGATGTAGCACAGAAGGAGGCTATTCAGCCTATCATGTCTTTGAAAGAGCTATCCAATTTTCAGGTAATGCTTTCCAGGTCATTCCAGTTTCCTTGGCACTTTATACTGAGATGTCATGCCTGGCTGTAGAAGAAACTTGTAAACCTTTTAAAATATGTGCATATTTTCCAGATTTCATCTTATTAAATTTAAATTATACCAGACTGGCAACAGTATCATGAGTGACTAAGATAGTCTCAGAGATACAGATCTTGGTAAGTCTCTGGGTAACAAAACAGAAAGGTTATGTCTTTATTTATTATTAGTATTTTTGTATTTCTACATGTGGGTTAAAGTAAAGAAAAAAAGACTTGCATTTATATCATGCCTTTCCTGACCCCAGGACATCTCAGTGCTTTACAGCCAATTAAGCACTTTTTGAAATCACTGCACTCGCTTTCAATCTCTCTGAAATCGTACTGTGGGCACCTATTCATATTCAGGCCATGTATATTTGGGTTGTGTACTTATACCATGTAATCTGGGTGTGTATTTAGATCATACATACACAGATTTTTCATTCTTTTCAAGCACATCATTTATTTTCATTCTCATTCTTTTCATTTGTTCCAGTCTCTGCTCTGAGATATTAACACATCAAAGCAAAACTGATTGGTTAATGATTTTGTAGTTGCTATTGTGCAATCTTTAGTTATAAGTTATTTTTTGCATAGAAATTTACTGGATAAATCATTATTTAATTCTGTACTTTATTCTGCAACAGATAATGGATGTGATAATATTGACTGTGAGCTCAGTTGTAGTTTATCAGGTCTTTAGATACACATAAATGCTGAATCCAAGATGGAGATTGATGCCATCCACTACTCTTTTAATATTAATAACCTGGAGATCATAAGAACATATGAAATAGGATTAGAAGTAGGCCATTCGGCCCCTCGAGCCTGCTCCGCCATTCAATAAGATCATGGCTGATCTGATCGTCGCCTTAACTCCACTTTCCTGCCTGCCCCCCTTAACCCTTGACTGCCTTGTAGATCAAAAATCTGCCTAACTCAACCTTGAATATATTCAATGACCCAGCCCCCACTGCTCTCTGGGGAAGAGAATGCCGAAGATCAACAACCCTTTGAGAAAGGAAATGCCTCCTCATCTCCGTCTTAAAAGGGAGACCTCTTATTTTGAAGCTGTGCCCCCTAGTTCTAGATTCCTCCATGAGAGGAAACATCCTCTCAGCATCTCCTCCATCAAGCCCCCTCAGAATTTATATGTTTCAATAAGATCACCTCTCATTCTTCTAAACTCCAATAAGAATAGGCCCAACCTACTCAACATTTCCTCATAAGACAACCCCTTCATCCTGGGAATCAGCCTCTTGAACCTTCTTTGAACTGCTTCCAATGCAAGTATATCCTTCCTTCAGTAAGGAGACCAAACTGTATGCAGTACTCTAGGTGCAGTCTCACAATTGCCCTGTACAGATATAGCAAGACTTCCCTACTTTTACAATCCATCCCTCTTGCAATAAATGCCAACATTCCATTGGCCTTCCTAATTACTTGATGTACCTGCATGCTAACTTTTTGTGACTCATGTACAAGGACAACCAGATCCCTCTGTACCACAGCATTCTGCAGTCTCTATCTATTTAAATTATATTCTGCTTTTCTATTCTTCCTGCCAAAGTGCACAACCTCACATTTTCCCACATTATACTCCATCTGCCAAATTTTTGCCCATTCACTGAACCTATCTGTATCTCTTTGCAAACACTTTTTGTCCTCCTCACAACTTGCTTGCCTACCTATCTTTAGTTACAATACATAGTCCCTCCATCCAAGTCATTAATACAGATCGTAAATAGTTGAGGCCCCAGCACTGATCCCTGGCACTCCACCAGTTCCAGTTTGCCAACCTGAAAATGCCCCATTAGTCCCGATTCTGTTTCTCGGGGACAGGGACAGATGTGTTGATGTAATTGTTTTCCATGCCTTCAACAGATTAAGCTGGTAACAGGAAAAGTTTTACTGAAAACTTATTTGACTCCATTATTTTATTCCCACTCCATTATTTAACCATCTTCTCATCTCATTTTATGTTCCCTCCCCCACAACACACATCATACATGGCCTGGGAAGCCAGACAAACAAATAGCTCTCAAGTCTCTGCCAATGTTGCTCTGCTCGGAGGCACAGGAGTGCAACATGTAATAGCTGCAACTTTTGATGTTGCAACCTTCTCTGTAGTAAACTTCTAAGGGCTGAATTTTCACTTCCCCCACCTCAAAGTTGGGAATGGAGGTGGGTGGGGGTGGCGGAGGGGGGGTGCGGTGGTTGCCAGCTTGAAAATACCAGCGCTGGCTGGCATGTTAGTTTCAAGATGCTGGTCAGTTTCAAGATACTGTTCCCGCTGCCGGCAATGTTCACCAGGGTGGGGGGAGCACGGGACAGGGATCTACCCCAGGCAGCAGTGGAGGCTGGGTGATTGAATATGTTCAAGGCTCAGCGAAATAGATTTTTGATCTACAAGGGAGTAAAGGGTTATGGGGGGGGGGGGGGGAGGGGGCAGGCAGGAAAGTGGAGTTAAGGCCACAATCGGATCAGGCATGATCTTATTGAACAACAGAGCAGGCTCAAGGGGCCAAATGGCCTACTCCTGCTCCTATTTATGTTCTTATGTTCATATATGCTTTTAATTTTCTGAATGGCCTGCCATGTGGAATTTGTCCAAAGGCTTATTAAAATCCATGAAGACACCTCATTGACCTTCCTTGTTACCTCCTCAAAAAATTCAATCAAGTTTGTCAGACATGACGTTCCTTTAACAAATCCACGTTGAGAGTCCTTGATTAACACATGCATTTCTAAACGGTGACTAATACTGTCACTCAGAAATGTTTCCAATAATAAGGTTAGGTTAACTGGCCTGTAATTATTCGGTCTATCCCTTTCTCCCTTTTTAAAAAACAGTACAACGTTAGCGGTCCTCCAGTAGCATGTCTGCAGCCAGAGAGACTGGAAAATGATGGTCAGAGCCTACTATTTTCTCCCTTGCTTCTTTTAACAGCCTGGGATACACTTCATTTGGGCCTGGTGATTTATCAACTTTCAAAGATGTTAAACCCCTTAAAGTTCCTTTCTCACTCTGGTTATCCCATTCAATAGTTCACACTCACCCTCCTTAACCACAATATCTGCAACATCCCCTCTTTTGTGAAGACAGACACAAGTATTCATTAAGAACCATGCCTATGTCTATGTCTTAAACATGTCTTAGAACCTTAACATACAAGTTATCTTTTTGATCTCTAATAGGCCCTACTCTTGCTTCAACTATCCTCTTCGGGTTTTCCTTGATTTTACTTGCTAATATTTTTTCATTGCCTTGCTTTGCTTTCCTAATTTCCTTTTTAATGTCACTCCTGCGCTTTCTATTCCCCTCTGACTTTCTGCAGTGCTGAGCTCTTGGTATGTGATTTAATGACAGTTGGCTGGCTGTGGTTGAAAAAATGAGTGCTTCTTGGGCAGCCTCTGGCCCTTGCTGCAGGCAGGTGCATGGGATTGGGCTAGGGAATCCAGTGTGGTAACGGCTTGGGCTACTTTTGTAGAGCACAGCACAACATTTCTGCTCCTCTTGGCCCCACAAGAAATATAGTAAAACTTACGTTTGGGCTCCTCTTTAGCTGGACTAGCAGCTGATACTGGGCAGATGTGGGCTGTGAATGCTTCACCCAGGGTCTTCCCAGCAGGAAGTCCGAGGATAGACTGGCAGCCACAGGGTTGGTGGGAATACTCACCCAACAGCTTTGTCTTTGCTGACCTACATTTGCTCCCAGTCCCCCAAAATTAAAATTCTGATCCTTGCATTTAAATCTCTCCATAGACTCGCCTATCACAATTTCTGTAACCTTCAGTGTTCCAACCTGCTCGCCCAAACTCGTTTTGCTGACATCAGCCTCTTGTGCATCCCCCCTTTGCTTTCTGAAAACAAGGACGACAATTTTAAAATCAAGGCATTGTTTAACCGGGAGCCAATGTAGGTCAGCAAGCACAGGGGTGACAGGTGAACAGTATTTGGTGCATGTTAGGACATGGGCAGTAAAGTTTTGGATGACCTTAAATCGATGGAGGGTTGAATGTGGGAAGGTGGCTAGAAGTGTATTAGAATAGTCAAGTCTGGAGGTAACAAAGGCATGAAAGAAGGTTTCAGCAGCAGAACATTTGAGGCAGGGGCAGAGACGGGCGATGTTACGGAGTTGGAAATAGGCGATCTCAGTAATGTGTCGTGATGTGGTCAGAAGCTCATCTCTGGGTCAAATATGACAGCAAGGTTGCGAACAGTCTGGTTTAGTCTCCGACTGCTGCCAGGGAGAGGGATGGAGTAAGTGGCGAGGGAGCGGAGTTTCTGGTGGGGACTGAAGACAATGGCTTCAGTCCTCCCAATATTTAACTGGAGGAAATTTCTGCTCATCTAGTACTGTATATTGGATTAGCTGTCAGACAACTTAGAGATAGTGGAGGGGTCAAGTGAGGTGATGGTGGCGTAGAGCTTGATGTCGTCAGTGTACATATGGAAACAGACTTGTTTTTGGATATTGTTGCTGAGGGGCAGCATACAGATGAGAAATAGGAAGGTCCAAAGTAACAGTGCAGTAATGGCAACAGAAATCATTGATGGCAATTCTCTGGGTACGATTAGGCAGATAAGAATGGAACCAAGTGAGTACAGTCTCACCCAGTTGGATGACAGTGGAGAGGTGTTGGTGTGATCAAAGATCTTGTATCAAAGAATGCAGATAGGTCAAGAAGGACAGGGAGGGATAGTCTGCCTTTGTCACAGTCATATAAGATCTCATTTTTGACTTTGATAAGAGCTCTTCCGGTTCTATGGCGGGGAGGAAACCTGATTGGAGGGATTCAAACATGAACTTCCAGGAAAGATGGGCACGAATTTGGGAGGTGACAACACATTCAAGGACTTTGGAGAGGAAAGGAAGGTTGCAGATGGAGTGGTAGTTTGCAAGAACGGTGGGTGTCAAGGGTTGATTTTTTTGAGGAAAGGGGCAGATTTGAAGGAGGGACAGAACCTGAGGGGAGAAATGTCAGTTAACATGGGAAGGAACCAGGAAAGGAATTCATCAGCTAATTTGTACACAGCAGGATCCCACAAACAGCAATGAGATAAATGACTATCTGTTTTAGTGACATTAATAGAGGGATAAATATTGGCTTGGGAAAATTCTCCCTGCTTTTCAAAATAGTACCATGGGATCTTTTATGTCAACTTGCGAGGACAAATAGGGTCCCATTTTAATGTCTATTTTGAATCTACACAGCAACAGGGAAAAATCATTATTGTATTCCAAACTGTCGGAATATTAGCTCATTCTGGATCCTTATAGTATCTGCTGAAGCCAGAAAACCCAAACTGAACAACTAACAACTGTCAGAAACAAAATCTATTGATTAGTTTATCAACTGACTTGCAGAATTTGTCAAACAAATTTTCCTGAACATGACAACTTAATAGGAAATAAAATACCTTCTGCCAGTGCGACCCTAATTCAGTGAACTGGTCAATTAACTAATCACCAGAAATGTGCAGGTACCTATAAAAGCTTCATGCAAATGGGTTTGTTGAGTGACAGACCTGATAGGAACTTGGGTCTTGGATCAGTGAAATATTACATTTCTGTAAAGTGTAAAAGACTAAAATGATTGAAACTGAGGAGCAATTACACTAACAAAATCATACCAGTGGATAATGTGGGTTTAAAATTTGTTTCAGGCATCTAAATTAATCAAACATTCTGTTAGCCAAATGTTTACTGAACAAATCTGTTATCAATTTATTAAAGCTGAAAGGTGCCAGCTTAATTTGGCATATATTAATGAAAACCAGTGGAAAGGGAAAGGTCAGCATTAATCTGTGAATGCTGATTGTGGTGTCGGCTTTAATTACTGAAGGCACAGATTGGTTAGACAGAATGTCATCTGTCGAAGAGTCTGATCAACATTAACCGTTGGAAGTTAACTGGACTGACTTAAAATTGAATCGTATGGACAAAAAAGCACAGTATACAATATTTGAGTGAAGTTATACTGAAAAACAACAATTTAAATTTATCCACCATCTTTAATGCAATAAAATGTCCCAGTCTGCTTCATCAAAGGTGAAAAACAGACACCAAACAGCCACAGGAAAAGAATTAAGTCGCCGGCATCCCTAATTGCGCTTGAGAAGGTGCTGGTGAGCCGCCTTCTTGAACCACTGCAGTCCATGTTGTGCAGGTACATCCACAGGAGGCAGTTCCAGGATTTTGACCCAGTGACAGTGAAGGAACGGCGATATAGTTCCAAGTCAGGATGGTGTGGGACTTGGAGAGGAACTTGCAGATTGTGATGTTCCCATGTTTATGCTACCTTTGTTCTTCTAGGTGGCGGAGTTCTCGGCTTTGGAGGGTGCTGTTGAAGGAGACTTGGCCAGTTGCTGCAATGCATCTTGCAGATGGTACACACTGCTGCCACTGTGCGCTGGTGGTGGAGGGATTGAATATTTAAGGTGGTGAATGGGGTGCCAATCAAGTGGCTGTATTGTCTGGAACGGTGTCGAGCTTCCTGAGTGTTGTTAGAGCTGCACTTATCCAGGCAAGTGGAAAGTATTCCATCACACTCTTTGTGCTTTGTAGATGGTGGACAGACTTTGGGGAGGCAGGAGGTGACTTATTCGCTGCATAATTCCCAGCCTCTGACCTGCTTGTGTAGCCACAGTATTGACATGGCTAGGTAGCAAGAAGGAAGAGTTACAGCTGAGAGTCCATGAGTGTGGGGAAAAGAGGAGGCCAGAGCTGAATGAGTGGAGGTTGTGCAATGGTATATATGGCCGTAGACGTAGGGATGGACAAGTGGCTCACCAGCACCTTCTCAAGGGCAATTAGGTATGCTAGCATTGCTCACATCTCAAGAATGAATAAGAACAAATTCTTTCTTCAAATGCCGATCAGCGCCTATCTAATCAACTATGCCTTCTTAATTCTTTTCCTGTGGCTGCTGGTGTCTGTTTTTCACCTTTGATAAAGCACATTGGGACATTTTATTACATTAAACATGGTAAATAAATTTAAATTGTTTTTTTTTTCAGTATAATTTTGTACAAATATTGAATACGGTACGATTTTGTCCATACGAGTTCTGATTTTTGTACGAAGACAAGAATTTTGAGTTCAATATGGTGGGGGTGGGAAGCAGTGGAGGTTGGGAAGGATAGAGCTGATAGGGAATGGTACTTTGAGCAGATATCATATAAAAATACATATTGAATTCAAATTCTTCCCCTTGTAGCCTGTTCACCAGAGTGCATTCAACTTCATGTGACTTAGAATTCAAGAAAAGGAGAACTTATGAAAATCCTTACATGGAAAATCATGATAGAGACAAAGAAGTGTTGCAAACGACGGTTAATTCAGTGCATTTTGAGCATTATTACAACCTTTTTTTTGTACTGTACAGAATTGATGAAGTTGCATGATGAAGCTACTACATGATTTATAATACTGTAAGGAAAAATAAAATTACAAACCAACAATGAACAGTTATTGAGAGGAATTGGTCACTTGGACATCCCTCATGAATTATATGTAATATTGTGTGGTGGAGGAGAAAATAACCAAAAAAGTACAATCCATTTTGCCAATTGATACTTGGAAAAAAACAGCCACTTCAAAAGAAATTGTTACATATAGAATGCTCTTAAATCTGTTTGTTCAATCTGATTTAACAGATGGTGGTAACCTGAAAAATTAGATTGAAGTAGGTTTTACATGCTTATAGAATTATAGAATTTAATAGCACAGAAACAGGCCACTTGATCTACAGATAGCTTCTTCTTGAAGTGTGACTGCAGTTAACTTTCACCATTAAAAGAAAATGAGATGATTCCAAAATATTCTGAGAAGATTGAAGTTGATCTATAAAAACTGTATGGAGTGGTACCATTTTTGGATCATGTTTCCACAGATGACTCACCATTCAGATGTCAGTTTACCTGCCAGAAAGGCCATTAGTCAATATTCACCACTTGATAGCATGGCCAACTATCATTTGAAATAATTGTAAAAGTAATCCACTTACAGAGGTGGCAACTCCAGGGGTAGGTACTGTGATTGGTAAAGAAAGAATCAAACAGCACCCTGCCTAATAACCAGTTATAATAATCATGAATTTTAACATCTTTTAATTTATCTGTGTTGACTAACTTTGAATATTTTAATTTAGACAGTGAGTGTTAATGATACAATGAGGGCAGGTTGAGAAACTGGCTGAGAAGAGACATGAGTAGTGGGCCCAATAGTGTGAAGAAAATGAAGTAGTGCACACACAAGTGAGATTACACAAATGTATACAAAGAACAAAGAAAATCACAGCACAGGAACAGGCCCTTCGGCCCTCCAAGCCTACGCCGATCCAAATCCTCTATCTAAACCGGTCGCCTATTTTCTAAGGGTCTGTATCTCTTTACTTCCTGCCCATTCATGTATCTGTCTAGATACATCTTAAAAGACGCTATCGTGCCCGCGTCTACCACCTCCGCTGGCAACGCGTTCCAGGCACCCACCACCCTCTGCGTAAAGAACTTTCCACGCATATCCCCCCTAAACTTTTCCCCTTTCACTTTGAACTCGTGTCCCCTTGTAATTGAATCCCCCACTCTGGGAAAAAGCTTCTTGCTATCCACCCTGTCTATACCTCTCATGATTTTGTGCACCTCAATCAGGTCCCCCCTCAACCTCCGTCTTTCTAATGAAAATAATCCTAATCTACTCAACCTCTCTTCATAGCTAGCACCCTCCATACCAGGCAACATCCTGGTGAACCTCCTCTGCACCCTCTCCAAAGCAGCCACATCCTTTTGGTAATGTGGTGACCAGAACTGCACGCAGTATTCCAAATGTGGCCGAACCAAAGTCCTATACAACTGTAACATGACCTGCCAACTCTTGTACTCAATACCCCGTCCGATGAAGGAAAGCATGCCGTATGCCTTCTTGACCACTCTATTGACCTGCGTTGCCACCTTCAGGGAACAATGGACCTGAACACCCAAATCTCTCTGTACATCAATTTTCCCCAGGACTTTTCCATTTACTGTATAGTTTACTCTTGAATTAGATCTTCCAAAATGCATCACCTCGCATTTGCCCTGATTGAACTCCATCTGCCATTTCTCTGCCCAACTCTCCAGTCTATCTATATTCTGCTGTATTCTCTGACAGTCCCCTTCACTATCTGCTACTCCATCAATCTTAGTGTTGTCTGCAAACTTGCTAATCAGACCACCTATACTTTCCTCCAAATCATTTATGTATATCACAAACAACAGTGGTCCCAGCACGGATCCCTGTGGAACACCACTGGTCACACGTCTCCATTTTGAGAAACTCCCTTCCACTGCTACTCTCTGTCTCCTGTTGCCCAGCCAGTTCTTTATCCATCTAGCTAGTACACCTTGGACCCCATGCGCCTTCACTTTCTCCATCAGCCTACCATGGGGAACCTTATCAAACGCCTTACTGAAGTCCATGTATACGACATCTACAGCCCTTCCCTCATCAACCAACTTTGTCACTTCCTCAAAGAATTCTATTAAGTTGGTAAGACATGACCTTCCCTGCACAAAACCATGTTGCCTATCACTGATAAGCCCATTTTCTTCCAGATGGGAATAGATCCTATCCCTCAGTATCTTCTCCAGAAGCTTCCCTACCACTGACATCAGGCTCACCGGTCTATAATTACCTGGATTATCCCTGCTACCCTTCTTAAACAAGGGGACAACATAGCAATTCTCCAGTCCTCCGGGACCTCACCCGTGTTTAAGGAAGTTGCAAAGATATCTGTTAAGGCCCCAACTATTTCCTCTCTCGCTTCCCACAGTAACCTGGGATAGATCCCATCCGGACCTGGGGACTTGTCCACCTTAATGCCTTTTAGAATACCCAACACTTCCTCCCTCCTTATGCCGACTTTACCTAGAGTAATCAAACATCTGTCCCTAACCTCAACATCCGTCATGTCCCTCTCCTCAGTGAATACCGATGCAAAGTACTCATTTAGAATCTCACCCATTTTCTCTGACTCCACGCATAACTTTCCTCCTTTGTCCTTGAGTGGGCCAATCCTTTCTCTAGTTACCCTCTTGCTCCTTATATATGAATAAAAGGCTTTGGGATTTTCCTTAACCCTGTTTGCTAAAGATATTTCATGACCCCTTTTAGCCCTCTTAATTCCTCGTTTCAGATTGCGCCTACAATCCCGATATTCTTTCAAAGCTTTGTCTTTCTTCAGCCGCCTAGACCTTATGTATGTACCTTGGGGGTCCTGATCTAACTGAAAAGATCAGCTGGCCCAATAGCCTCTATTGCAAACAAAGCTACTGCCTGGCTCAGTCTGGAGCAGTGCAGCCGGGAGACTTGCCTGCAGGATCATGGCTGTTGTTGATGATCCATGATCTTCCTGGATGACTTGTAAAGTGCGCAATTTCTGAAGCATGATATTTGGATGAATGTTCCCCCGCTAATATTAGTTTAATTCACATATTATTAGGATCCTTAACTCCTCCAAGCCAGGTGCAGCCCCATAGGGTGAGGGGGAAACTGGCAGCATAGTTAATCCTGCCTCCTCTCCTGGACCTGTTAGCAATAAGTTACATAGTATGAACAGAGCAAGACAGCATAAGCCTGAGAACATTACATGGTGTGGAGATTAAAACAAAAAGAAAATAATTTACAAAAATTACATCAAGTAAATAACATATCCCATCTATGAGGTTAGTGCTGTTATATCAAGGCTTTGCAGAACAGTTACAAGGTGTGTTTAGGCACAAAACATTTGTCTCACAAATAAACATCTATTCATCTACATTTGTCAAACAGCTCATTAGTTGGGTTAATTAAGACAAGGGATCACTGTACAGTTTAATGGAATATGCTCACAGACCGCATGACATATCATTAACACTCCTCAAATGGGTACTGTGTGGGTCACGCATTATCAATGCTTGGGTTCTTTTTGAAGAGCAATGTAGTTGCAGATTATATCAATTAGGAACTGACTGGGAGTTAGTCCGAATCTCACTTAGAATCAAAGTTAGGTAAACTTTTTAAAACATTTTCAAATTCCTAGTTTAAGAACTTGGTTGAGTGTTTTATTTTGGCATTTATGGGAATTTACTCTTATCTCTGCATTTACTCTATTCCTAATAGAGGCTTCTATTCTGATTGATTGGAAAATGTAAAAGATAAATAGAAATGGTAAAGTTTCAGAAAATATATTTAAACCAAACAGTACAAAAAATTGGCAAATGGTTAAAAAACACTTTGATTTGATGTAGGTTCCCACTGAATTAGGAAATTAACTAATGTAGAAAATATCATTTGAGAAAAATAATAAAGAATTACATATCACTTGAGAAAAATAATAAAGAACTACATATCAAATGTGGGCTTCAATAATATGAAAGAAATTGTGGAGAGAAGTGAAATTAGAGGTTTAGTGTTGATCCTTTGTCAGGTTTTGATGCAGCACAGACTGAGAAAGAAATCAGAGAATAAAATTCAAATTGCACATGAAAAAGAACGAAATCATGTAGCAACACAAATTGTGAGCAGAATTTTCCCAGCCCTTTGACAAGGGGCAGGGAGGTGGGAGGCTGGTAATATCGCAGGGGAAGGTATCAGGAGGGGAGCCTGACGTCTTCCCAGTAACACAGCATATTGCCAATGGCAGGAACCTCAGCAGCAAGACTGCCCGCCAGGTGGCCAACTGAGGCAATTAATTGCCCAATTAAGGGCCACTTACCACGCCTGCCGACATTTTACCAGCATGGGAGGGGCCACTGCCACATGGCAAAACTGCCAGGTCACCCCCGACAGTCTCCTAGTGAGTTCCTGGGGGGATGGGGGCCTTCTTGAGGGGCCCTCCATGACCCATGGAAAGGCTCCCAGCAGAAATGGCCGCCCCTGCAACTAAGTCACCGTCTCTGGAATAACCACCACCCACCCTCCAACCCCGGCCACCTGGGACTTGCCTGGCTGGCCCCAGCTGCTTCAAAAAAACTAACACGTCTTCGAGGGTGCCTCAGCATTGAGATACACTTTCCTTCATGCTGCAGCCTTAGCAGTGGCACTGCCGAGGCTGCCAGTCCTCTGATTGGTCTGGCAGCTCTGGGAGTGGGCTGCCATCCTCTACTGGATGATGGTTCCGGCAGCAGCCTCTTAATTGGCTGCTGCTGGTAAGATAGCTCCCCCGTGTCCCACCACCCGCCAGTGTGGGGCCGGCCTCCGTTTTTGGTTCTGGCAGGGGGGGACATCTCCAAGGTTGACAAAATTCAGCCTTATGACTCAAAATGCTGCACAAATTAATTGGAATCTGGAGAAAGTTTATTTTGATTCAAAATCACTCGCTAACTACTATTTGCTGAAAATTAAAGAATCTAAAATAGCAGTAGGATGATTCTCTTGAGCTCAATTTGTCCTGTACAAGTTACTCCTGTATTCAATGCTTCAAGTGAACTAATGCAGGGAGGCATAAAAACAAGAAATGCTGGAACCACTCAGCAGGTCTGGCAGCATCTGTGGAAAGAGAAGCAGAGTTAACATTTCGGGTCAGTGACCCTTCTTCGGAACCGAAACGTTAACTCTGCTTCTCTTTCCACAGATGCTGCCAGACCTGCTGAGTGGTTCCAGCATTTCTGGTTTTTATTTCAGATTTCCAGCAGTATTTTGCTTTTATTTTAATGCAGGGAGGCAGGCTGGTTACTGTGCAGTGTTTAACCCATTACTCAGATTAGCTGACACACAGGCAGAAGAATTTCTGAATGCACTAAATGTAGCAAAATCATAAATCTATTTGTAAAGAATGGGTTCATGATTTTGTTACATAGTGCATTTTCCCCTGCAGACTGCAGAGGTGATATTAATGGATTGTTTGTGTACTACTTAGGCTCGTGGAAGATACTAATTGCAAAGGTTAATTTATGCATTGTTGTATGCTTCCCTAAGCAACATAGATAAGAAACACAATCTATTTCTGATAAAAATCTGATGACAGGGTAGTAGAGTGTTGGACCATCATAGAGAGATGCTGGCTGGAGGCTAGGTCCTCCCAGGAAAGAAATATCTGAGGAACAGTTAACCCTGAGCTGTTGTGCACTTCCCAAAGGATGATAATTGACTGATTTTTGCAATTTCCTGGGAGTAGGGAATACCTTGCCTTAGGATGATGTGAAATAAAAGATAAAGAAATGTCGGTGGCGCTTTTAACATGAAACATTTCAGGCCATGGAACATCAACATTACGTTAGAGTGACAAAATAACACTGTCTTACATAATGCGCAACATAATTATTTAGTAACCAACAGAGACACACGGAATATAAATAGAAAATGCTGGAAGTACTCAGAGGATGCCTGACTTGAGTCCAGCATTTTCTGCTTATATTTCAGATTTCCAGCATCTGCAGTATTTTGCCTATTTGAGAAAGATGGGATATGGAATATAACCCATGGACATGGTATAAATCATATCATGTAAGTGTGGAGTCTGTAAATTGCACCAATTTTTTTTGCACCCTAAAAGGCTGAAAGCCTCATTTTAATACAGTGGTTCTCAAACTTATTTGGTTGAAGGACCCTTTTCAAATGGATTAATAATCACGGACTCCCCATCTAAATTATAATACTACATACCATCCAAATATGAAAGTGTTGCATGTGAAGTGCTTTATTAATGTTTTTAAGAAAACAAGTATTTACTTCTGGATATTAATGAGTTGGATGTGCCTGCTTCTCACTGCAGGGTCACAGAAAGAGGAGCCCAGCAAGGGCAGGAGCCTGAAGAGGGCAGGAGTATAGAGAGAACCAGAGCAGGGAGACAGTAGAAGCACGGAAGGAGCCGAAGCATATGGAGAGCACAGCATGGAGAGAGCAGGAGTCCGGAAAAAGCAGGAGAAAGCAAAGAGCAAGTACCTGGAAAGAACAGCAACAGGACCGGGGGAAAAGAAGGAGCATGGAGAGAAAGGGAGCACGGAGAGCAAAGGTGCATGAAGCGTGTTTGGGGGGGGGGGGCGTCGGTGGAAGCAGAGCATGCCTCCGGGTGCCTTTCACTCGTTTACTCTTGACCATGGTACGCTTGATGGTTGCCCATGTCACACACCGGTGGGCAGGCCTATGCCAGGGACCCCCTGGAAGGTCTCTGCAGACCCACAGGGTGAGTACCACAGATTTCATAAATGTGCTGTGGCAGTGTGGCAGAGGGCTGTACAGACCCAGAAGGTGGCTGGCTTCAATCTCTGTTGAGTTACGTACTACGGTTGCCCTCTTGGAGAAAGTGGTGGGGGGAGGGGAAATCAGCCTGCATTCCTGTTGCTGATTATTATCTAATGACCAATGTGGGAAGATGTGTGCCCTATTGCTGATGACAAGATAGGGTTCAGTTGTGACATCTCATTTGGTTGAAATGACATATGGTGTAACTTACTAGGCTCCACCCCAGGGCCAAGGTAATAGAAGACTCCCAACACCCACACATCTATAATCCAACACGAGTTAATGTGTATTGAAAAAATGGTCAGGTGCACTGAGGTTTGCAGAATTTAGAAGATATAAAGGCTGGACTCAGCATGAGATATAGAATATGAAAAAAAATCAGCAAGTACCAGAGCAGATTACAAGATATTGAAGATTGTCTAGACTAATGTCAGCTTATTTCACTTTCCACTGTGTAAAATGTCAAGGAAAATACTTTCTTATAATGGGATAAAAGTGGATTATTCACTGCATAAAAATGACCGGCATAATTTCAAATTGCTTGTGTAACAAATTTAATCTAGCTTGTACCAGCATCACCAACTTCACCTACTCATTATCACATTTTTAAGTTGTATTACCTCTATGCCCACTGCTCTATTATTTTATTTCCTTACAGATTAAAAACCTATTCAGTTTTACACTCTCATTAAAATCTTTATTGCAAAAAATATATCTGCCTCAGTTAATGCAATTCTGTTAAAAAAGAGAGTGTTATTTACAGCTTTCCTGAGCAAAGGTGCAAAATTAAGCATCTCATTCTATTTGCTTGCACTGTCTCAGATGAGTAACAGTTTATCCAACAAATTGCTCACTCACCTCAGAATCTTTGTAATAGCGTTCAGGAATTTCATCGTATGCAATATCAATGAAACACACATCCCTTTCAATGTCCTTTGCATCACAATCGAAGATCTGCAACATATAAATAATCATGCAAAATAACAAAACAGAATGTAGTTAGTCAACAATCGGTATGCAGAGTGTTACAGAGACCTCTAAGTAAATTAGCAGGTAGCAATTCAACCATGGAGTTACAATTGGGAAGAATAGGTAGAAGGTATCACATATTGAAAAAATAATAGGAGACGTGTACTCAATGAATAGTGTTGAACTAGCAAGGGAAAGATAACAAAAGAGGTTTAGGGATGACAGTACACTCAATACTTCACATCCAATCATTGTGTAACAGCAATTAATAAACAAAAACATCTTAGTAATATAATAAAATGTCCCATGCACTTTACAGGAGCATTATGAAACAAAATAAGACACGAATAACGTAAGGACATATTCGGCTAGATGATCAAAAGCTTGGTCAAAGAGATAGGGAATGTCTTAAAGGAGGAAAGCGACGTAGAGATGCGAAGGGGTATAGGGAAGAAATTCCAGGGCTTAGGCAACTGAAAGCACGGCCACCAATGGTGGAGCAAATAAAATTGGGAACGCTTAAGAGGCCAGAATTAGATGAGCGCAGATATCTTGGACAGTTGTGGGGCTGGAGGAGATTACAGAGATAGACTAACAGAATGCTGAAATAAAAACACAAAATACTTGAAATGCACAGAAGGTTTGCCAGCATCTGAAAAGAGAAAGTGGACTAATATTTTGGATTTAGACTTAATCAAAATGGACAAAGGGTCTACACCCAAAACATTACATATCTTTTCTCTTTTCAAATGCTGGTAGTCCTGGTAGATCTTTTCTTTGCCCTCCTCTCCAATTGCAACACAATGGAGCTATATCATGAGACTGATCCTAAGGGTTGAAATATATGCACATGGCACAGGTCATGGCGGCAGCACCGGATATACATTTTTTAAAATATTCATTCATGGGATGTGGGCAACGCTGGCCAGGCCAGCATTTATTGCCCATCCCCAATTACCCTTGAGAAGGTGGTGGTGAGCTGCCTTCTTGAACCCTGCAGTCCATTTGGGGTAGGTATACCCACAGTGCTGTTAGGAAGGGTGCTCCAGGACTTTGACCCAGCGACAGTGAAGGAACGGTGATATAGTTCCACATTTACGGTGGGGAAGAATATGCGGTCGTGTCAGATTAGGTCCTAAAAATGATTTGGATCTTGGAGTGAGATGGATTATAATCCTGTTCTACAAACACAGCAACACAGTCCCACAATGGCCTCCGAAACCCCTTCTTCCCCTATGCAGCAATGCTTAAGGCTGTCTCCCTGTCACGGCAATGTGGCCTCTCGCCTCAGTGCTGCCAGGTTTTAACGGTCATGAACCCGAAGGAACGTGAGTCTCACATTCACAAAATAGTGCGGCAATCATTAAATTGGAATTCATTATAGTTAAATGAATTTAAAACAGCATTTCAACAATTTAAAGTAGGTTTCCATCAATGTCCTCCCTTACTTTATTCTTTCCTATGCTCTCCTTCCTTGTTTTGTTTATATTTATGCTGCTTACATTTCTTGTAGATCCCTCCCCACATCTTACTATTTCAGAGCCTTTGCCACCTCCCTATTTACCCTTTCTGCTAAGACATGGGTTCCATCCTGGTTTAGGTGGAGCCCATCTCATCGGGACAGCTCCATCCTGTCCATGAAAAGGAACCCCTCTTTCCCACACCAGCCTTTTAGCCACATTAATTCTCTTGATCTGCCTGCTCCTTTGCCAATTTGCATGTGACTCTAAGTATGTCATAGGACCCTGATATGCAAATTACAAGTGGCCATCCTTGTCAGGGCTCTATCTAAGATGACGATGGTAATAGGATATTTTCAGGCCATTTCAGCACTCTACACACTGAGTGGAAACACTTAAAATTGTCCTGTCTCTCATAATCATCTCGATCCCTCCTTTGTGCTTTAATATTAATGAATCCCTAAATGAGTTGTTTGTAAACACATCTACAAATTTATTAAAAATAATTCACAGATTCAGGTGTATCTTTGTGTAGAAAGAATGAAGTTGCATTCATATAGTGCCTACTGCTGTATTATTTTTGCATGTTTTGCAATATTTTGGCAATAAAGGGTGAAATTGTTTTAAATGAATATCTTAAAAATATATACTTAAATTAATTGGAGGAGCTCCCACAGAGTCCTCAAAGTACTGCTATCAGGAAATAAGGGGCAGGAGGAGAAGTTTTCAGGTTGAAGGCTCTAGTATTGAGAGGAGGGTATGGAGGCTGCAGCATTCAATGGGAAGGAAGGAACAGAGCCACAGATAGAGCACTGTAGCGTGGGCCTGTCGTTAAAGGCCGGCTACCCGACCCGAACCCAATGGGGGACGCGACAACGTGTCGGGTTTGGGTTTGCTCGGGTTGCACTTCTGGGTCTGGCGTTCGGGCTCGGGTCGGACACACTCTATCACAGGTAAGTGGCTCCAATGTTAATTTAATTTTTGGACTAGAAAGGTGGTTTTGTTACAGTTATTTTAAGCTTGTGAAGATCAGCAACAAAGTGAAAAACGGAAGGTAAGTTAACTGATGGTCGGGTTGGGTCGGGCATGGGAAAAAATGGAAGGACTTGGGCTGGGTCAGATGTGGTTCTGTCAGGCTCGGGTTGGGGTTTTTTTTGCAGACCCGAGTAGGCCTTTACCGTTGGGAAGGAGAGAGGGCTGGAGCAATTGGGAGTTGGGAACTGCCTTGCTGTGATGGGTGAAGCTAAGATAAAGCTGTAGCTTGGATTGGATCTGGGAGGGTGAACATTGGGATGGAGGGGAATAGAGGACTGTTGGGCTTTTAAAAAAATTATTTCATGGGATGTGGGCGTCGCTGGCAAGGCCAGCATTTGTTGCCCATCCTGAATTGCCCTTGACAACTGAGTGGCTTGCTAGTTCATTTCAGAGGGCAGTTAAGAGTTAACCACATTGCTGTGGGTTTGGAGTCACATGTACACCAGGCCAGGTAAGGATGACAGATTTCCTTCCCTGAAGGGCTTTAGTGACCTGATGGGTTTCTATAACAATCGTTGATAGTTTCATGGCACCATTACTGAGACTAGCTTTCGATTCCAGATTTTTACTAATTAACTGAATTTAAATAGCACCAGTTGCCGTGTGGAATTTGAACCTGTGCCCCCAGGGTATTAGCCTGGGCCTCTGGATTGCCAGTTCAGTGACATTACCACTATGCCACTATCTCACTATCTCCCCCTTGGGAAGGTGGCAGTGCTCAGACAGGGAAGGCAAAATGCTAAGGTAAGGGGAGGAAATATAAAATTATCATGGCAACAAGTAGGTTTCTCAAGAATCTAATTGTTCTGTGGTGCCGTGTGATTAGTACGGATCAATCAGAAGCTCACAATACCAGTAAAATAGTTCAATATTACAAACACACAGACACAATTTTTAATATAATTTTGGCACCAGAGGTTTAGCAGGGATTGCCAAAGCCTGAAATCATCTTAGATTAATTAGGGTCTGTGCTGTATAACTCTATGACTCTAATGTCTTTAAAATATTATAAGTTGGTACTGTTTCAATACATTTACGTTTTGTTGCAATTGCATGGTGCGTTAAGAACCAAACCAAAGTAAAAGCAAAAATATCTGAGTAAAGAGCTGAAAATAATGTTGTAATAAATATATAAAAATGGAAGTAACCGTAAAGCATAATTTTGTCTCAGCCATCAGTAAAGGTTGAGACTTGAAACTGTTCTAGACTGAAACAGCAGCATTAAATTAATGGAATTGTGAAAAGGAAAGAATTGTCTTGCTATTTATTTGCTCCTATTCCTCACAAGTTTCCTAGTAGAGAAAAGACTTGTCATCAGTTACTGACATGGCTTCTGACATTCTGTGAGAGCTTGTGAATGCAGTGAACCATGCAATTCAAATGCAGTGACACGGTTACCAGCGACCAGTCAGACATGTTATTATGGACCAATCATGGCAGGATGTAATGTTGACGTGGCTACTGTAGAACAAAATTAAAATCCAACCCGGGCCTGAGTCCTCTAATCTTTTTTGCACTGACCTGGCCCAAATATCGCAATAAATTTAATGATATCAAACATGTTATTGTGCTCTACCTTATCCAAATGGTAATACTTGTGATCCTGTTCATCCGTTCTAGCAGCAGGCTATTCCTGCAGATGGAGTTGTGGAGAATCATGGGTGAGCCTGATCCCGTGAGTTCCCGGAGGCAGCACTGACCAGCCCGACCTGACCCGAGCCCGAATGCTGGACTCAGAAAATAGATCCGACCTGACCCCAACACATGTAGTTGGGTCCGGGTCGGGTAGCCAGGCTTTATGATAGACATGGATAAACATAAATATGTTTATTTGCATAGATTTTTAAATAACATTTCTTGGACAGTAGATTCTCCAGAATATTGTTTCGCAGTATTACAACATTGGTGCAGACGTCCTTGTATCATACACAGCAAAGTGGCCACAAATCATTACAACACCTCTATTATATATAAAAAAATCCAAAAAGAGTATTTAAAAAGGGAAAGATGTTAAATAAGAGTCACCATTAGATGGAGCCTGAGAACCATGGAGGGTGGAAGCAGTAACAGCATTCTGATTAACCTATTCCAACCTTATTTCTGTGCATTATAGCCATTAACATTTCCAATCTGTGGCAGGATCTTCAACATGTCATTCACTATTTTCTAGTTGAAATGGGCAGATGCATTGGTGTAGATCTGTGCCAGTGCTGTTCTTCAGCCAAGTGTCTAGAGGGGTTTGAAAGTATATTCCCACCATTACTACAGGACACTGCATTCTACCACTCCATGGAACAGCAGTTGCAGCAACAGCGCACTGAGATAGTTAACCTGTATTGATACTGGATTAAAGGAAGGGGGTAGAATTACATCAGAAAAGTACATCACTCCCTGCAATCAGCAGCAGAAAATATTTTGCTCCAATTTAATTCTGCAAGTTGTAACTGGAGTGATTTGGAGAGCAAGTCAGAGAACAATTCCATAAATGTCAGCAACATTCCCTTTGACGATGCAGTAATTAGGGAGACTGATTGTAATTTCTTTGCATTATGAACTGAATTTGAATGATACAGAATTGGTTAATTTTACTATAAATGCCACAATTGGCAAGGGTGGGAAAATATTATTGTTGGGTTGTGCTGGAGAATGAGTGTTACATACTTCTTCAAGAGATAGGGAAGATGCAATATGTCAGTGATTGATATTCCATTGCTCAGTAGGCTGGGATATTTCTTCTGCTTATCTGGTCACAAAAGAAAACAACAGTCTGGATCTAATGGGTGAACATATAATTACTTATTCTACTGTGGTCCTGGGAGCCATAAATTAAGCCAGTGAAGACTGCTATCGCACTTACTTACAGTCTATTGTACTGTAGACCTCGATATTTTATGTCCTCCCATCACCACTAATTTTTCATTCAACTACACTAAAGACTGAGTGCACTGTTAATTTTATTTTTCCATTCTGCAAACAGGTATGAGGATGAAAGATAAACAGTGCTGGGAAATTGATTATTTTGCTATTCAGCCACCTGTGACACAAATGCTTCAAGGTCAGATGAAGAACTGGCCAGATGTTGCACCAATCCTTGCGTACACTGACATAACAATACGGCTGTATCTCAACCACACACAACTGCCCCCAGCCTAACCCACTACACAGTTCTGTTCCGTATCTTCACTATTCTTTTAGTAACTTGGAGTTGAACAACAAACCAGTGTCAAATTCAGAGACACTTTTGTGCTGGGGCCACTGGCCACAGTGAATTAACTATTGCTGGCAAAACTCATTTCATTTGGATCCTAAGATTTCTTTAGGGTGATAAATAATGTTATGAGTTTAAGTTTTATGCTTACAGTTCCACAGTTATTTAACCAAAATATATATGTATGTATAATCCTGCAAGTGGGTGTCCCAGTTTTGTCTCTTTCCAGGCGCCATCCAGGCTATGGAGGTTTTTGTGGCCAAGAAGAAAGAGAAGAGAGATTTCTCCCAGATGGATCATCATGTGCTATGGTGCACAACACCAGCCTAGCGAGGACACAACAAACAAGTTTTCCTTCCTCCTAGGAGAAAAAATAATAGTAATCCATTGAACAACTCCCTGGGCAATTTAGCTGAGATCAGGAACTTGGTAGCATTAGAGATTAGACCAACATACAGTCATAGCAATAGAGTCATTATGGCACAGGAGGAGATAATTTGGCCCATCGAGTCCATGCTGGCTCTCTGTAGAGCAATCCAATCAGTCCCATTTCCCCACACTATCCCTATAACCCTGCAAGTTTATTTCCCTCAAATGCCCATCCAATTTCCTTTTGAAATCGTTCATAGTCTCCACTTCCACCACTCTCATAGGCAGTGAGTTCTAGGTCATTACCACTTGCTGCATAAAAAAGTTCTTCCGCATATCCCCCTCTATTTCTCGCCCAAAACTGTAAATGTGTCCCCTAGTCCTTGTACCTTCAGTTAATGGGAACAGCTCTTCTTTGTCTACTTTATCTAAACCTGTAATAATCTTGTACACCTCAATCAGATCTCTCCTCAACCTCCTTTGCTCCAATGAGAACAGCTTCTCCAACCTAACCTTATAGCTAAACTCCTTCATCCCTGGAACCATTCTGGTATATCTCCTCTGCACCCTCTCACATCCTTCCTAAAGAGTGGTGATCAGAACTGGATGCAATACACTAGTTGTGGCCTAACCAGAACTTTATATAGGTTCAGCATAACTTACTTCCTTGCATTTGTACTCAATGCCTCTACTTATGAAGCCCAAGATCCCATATGCTTTGCTAACCACTCACTCAATATGTCCTGCCACCTTCAAAGATCTACACATATGAACTCCCAAGTCTCTCTGTCCCTGCACACTCTTTAGAACTTCTGCCAAAATGTATCAGCTCATACTTCTCTGAAATAAATTCCATCTGCCACTTGTCTGCCCTTCTAGTCTATCTATGTCCTGTTGCAGTCGATTACGTTTTGTATCATCGGCAAATTTTGAAATTTTACTCTGTATTTCAACATCCAAGTCATTTATATATATATCAAAAAAACAGTGGTCTGAGCACTGATCCTTGGGGAACACCACTGTCTACCATCCTCCAGTCTGGAAAATGACTTGCTGTTTTCTGTCCTTAAGCCAATTTTTTAGCCATCTCCTCACATTGCGCCACCAGATGCTACAGCACCGATGTAAGGTGTCACTGTGTGACCCTCAATTTCAACTGATTAGGAAAAAATCAGTGTCATAATCCTAAAAGAAATAAAGTTACACAATCTTGATAAGAGCATAATGCACCAAATAAAAAGTTAACGCTTTCCATTCTACTGACCACAGTAGAGGTGGCAACATTAATGGAAGTGTAATACCAACAATAATGATGTTAAGACCTCTGCAATTGTGACCATAGTATTATGACATTTACCTGTGTCAGATTACTGGGAAAGAAACATCCATTCTGTAAAAAGCTATTAAAAATGTTTGACAAAAGTGATACTGGTTGAGGGATAAATTAGATTATTCAAAAGATAATACAGGTTCTGGTCCCATCAATATTTAAGTAAGGACAATGACCCATGTAGTCTTGCTGAATCCAAGCTGGGATACAGAGGAACAGGAGAAGGCTATACAGCCCCTCGATGTGCTCTGCCATCTAATTAGATCATGGCTAAGATTTGACAGTTGCAGTTTTCAGAGTTTTTAAGATCAATCTTACAGAGGCAGCAAAATCCTCACCTACACCTAGATTTTAAGACAGATAATACCATAAACAAAAAAAGTCTGCACTGACATAGGATAATGTGACAGAATTGCAACATGTCGACGTTTTTTTTTATATTCGTTCATTCGTGGGATGTGGGTGTCGCTGACTAGGCCAGCATTTATTGCCCATCCCTAATTGCCCTTGAGAAGGTGCTGGTGAGCTGCCTTCTTGAACCACTGCAGTTCTTTGTGTGTAGGTGCACACACAGTGCTGTTAGGAAGGGAGTTCCAGGATTTTGACCTAGCGACAGTAAAGGAATGGCGATATAGTTCCAAATCAGGATGGTGTGTGGCTTGGAGGGGAACTTGCAGGTGGTGGTGTTCTGCTGCCCTTGTCTTTCTCGGTGGTAGAGGTCGCAGGTTTGGAAGGTGCTGTCGAAAGAGCATTAGTGAGTTGCTGCAATGCATCTTGTAGATGGTACACACTGCTGCCACTGTTTGTCAATGGCGAAGGGAGTGAATGTTAAAGGTGGTAGATGGGGTACCAATCAAGCGGGCTGCTTTGTCCTGGATGGTGTCGAGCTTCTTCAGTGTTGTTGGAGCTGCACCCATCCAGGCAAGTCGCGAGTATTCCATCATACTCCCGACTTGTGCCTTGCAGATGGTGGACAGGAGGTGAGTTATTCGCCACAGAATTCCCAGCCTCTGACCTGCTCTTGTAGCCAAAGCATTTATGTGGCTGGTCCAGTTCAGTTTCTGGTCAAGGGTAACCCTCAGGCTGTTGACAGTGGGGGATTCAACGATGGCAATGCCATTGAACTTCAAGGGGAGATGGTTAGATTCTCTCTTGTTTGGGATGGTCATTTCCTGGTGTTAAGATGTCACAAACTGCAAAATCCAAAGGTCAGTTTATCCGCAGTATGTAAAGGCCTTGTGTGTCTTGCTCTTGAAATAAACATGAGTGATATTCTCTATAACATACAGAGAGTAATTTTTCAAATGCACGCTGGCAAAGGGGAAACCTTGAAATGAAAACAGAAAGTGCTGGAAATACTCAGCAGGCCTGGCAGCATCTGTGTAGAGAGAAACAGGGTTAACGTTTCAGGTCTGATAAGGATGTCACTGGAGAGCACTCTCAGGGTAGCGGGGGTGGGTGGCGGGTGGTGAACAGCCAGCAGTCGTGGTCCAGATAGGTACCAACGACATAGATAGGAAGAGGGATGTGGTCCTGCAGAAAAAGTTTACTGAGCTAGGTAAGAAATTAGCAAGCAGGATCTCAAAAGTAGTAATCTCCAGTTTACTCCCAGGACCATGCGCAAGTGAGTATAGAAATAGGAAGATAGTACAGATGAATGCGTGGCTGGAAAGATGGAGCAGGAGGGAGGACTTTTGATTCCTGGGACCAGTTCTGGAGAAGGTGGGACCTGTACAGGCAGGAAGGGTTGCATCTAAACAGAACTGGGCCAAATTTCCTTGTGGGGAGCTTTGCTAGTGCTATTAGGGAGGGTTTAAACTAACTTGGCAGGGATGTGGGAACCAGGAGGAAAAATCAGAGAGGAATACCAAGATGCACAGAATACTGAGAGAGAAAGATAGCATTAGAGTAGAGAAAATTAAATTATTAGGTGGGATCAGAGTAAGGGAGAAAGTAATAAAGTCTAAATCAGGGTTAACGTGCATATATGTGAATCCACGGAGTGTTGCTAATAAGATTGGTGAGTTACAGGTGCAGATTGACATGTGGAAATTTGATGTTGTGGCTATAACACAGACCTGGCTGAAAGAAGGGCAAAACTGGGTATTGAATATTCCTGGATACAAGGTGTTCAAAAAAGATAGGAAAGGGAAAAAAGCGGAAGGGGTGGCAGTATTAATTAAGGAGAGCATTGCAGTGCTGGAGAAAAAGAATGTCGCAGAGGGGTCGAAGACAGAATCAATTTGGCTAGAACTAACGACAAAAAAAGTGCAGTTTGTTATGACTGAGGCAGGAGGAGTGCACTGTTTCTTCCAGTCCCACTTCTCCACAGATCACAACATATATTTAAATTTTCCCACTTACCGTTACAGTCAACCATATACTCTATTTTTCCCAGAATAAAACACACCAACTAGGTTTCTTTAATAAACAACAAAATTATCAGTTTATTATAAAACAAGTCTTAACTAATAATGTAAAGTAGAACATACACACATAAATCAAAATATTAAAGCCCCTTATTTATCTCAGACACACACACACACACACACTGGTTAACTGGGAAAAATAAAAAGGGATTTTTGTTTATAGCGCTGTTACAAAGAAGAAAAAAAACACTTAGGCTGAATACTTGTCCTTGGTTTTGGTTTGGCGTCCCAAATTTATAGACAGCTGTCACTGGGATCTTCCTAGAACAGTTCTTTCCAGATGATGTTGAAGATCAGTTTGGGTAGGCTTTCCAAGGAATGCAGTTACAGAGGCTTCAGATAGGTCTTACAGCAGAACTGCAGCAACAAGGGTTTCAGTTCCCACACATTCGATACGCAGGCTTTCTTCAAATACAGTTGGAAATAGGAAACTGACACACTGCATGCAGGGTTTCTTTTCGAGAGAGAGTTGGGTCTTCTTTGGCAGGCAAAAAACTGTCTTTTGTAACAAAGTAAAATCAAAATACTGAGGATGTTGGAAATAAAAACAGAAAGTCCTGGAAATATTCATCAGGCCTGGCAGCATCTGTGGAGAGAGAAGCAGAGTTAACGTTTCAGGTTTGTGACCTTTCATCAGAATGAGCAAAGGTTAAAAATGTAAAAGGTTTTAAGCAAGTGAAGCGGGGGTGGGGTGGGGGGGGGCGAGAACAAAAGGGAAGGTGTGTGATAGGAAAGAGGGCTGGACAGATTAACTGACAAGGAGGTCATGGGGTAAAGGCAAAAAGAGTGTGCTAATGCTGTTCCAGGAATGCCTACCTTGAAGAAGTTCTGCTCTTCTGTCTGATGGGATTTCCGTTAATTTCTTTTACCTTGTTCTCATTCATTGCTTCCTATTTCCCCCCTGGTGTCTGATAAGGTGTCTACCAAAACTCGTTTTCACAGCCACATCTCCTTCCTCAGAAACTGTCTCTGGCTCTGACTTATTCCACGTGGATTCCAACTGAAGTTCCATCCTTCATGTTTTGAATCCACCCAGGATTACAGGGATCTCCAAGATCTATAATGCTCCTCCGACTGCTGTTATTGCCGCATCCTGAGATCCACACTCAGTTCCATGCACATGTACACACAAGACCTCTCTCCAGAAGCACCACCGCACTTTATCTCAAAGCTGTTCTGCTCTGCAGTTTCATTTCATCCTTCGTCTTATCCGACGCGTTAACAAAAAACATTTTTTCTTCCTTTCAGGTGTTAAGGAACGCAAGCTCCAGCAGCTGATGGAGACAAATGTCCCTCCAGATCCTTCTTCCCCTTCACTTCCCTCTGACCCCATCCTTTCTAATCTGACCCCTTGCCGTGTATTCATAATACCCTCTGACCTTCTGCTCTCTGACGCTGAACGATCTGTACTCAACAAAGGACTCAGTTTTATCTCTTTATGCCCCCACCTCAATGAATTTCGTGCTCGGCATGATGTTGAGCTCTTCTTCTGTCATCTCTGGGCTCATTTCTTTGACCGGGAGTCCTCCCCCTGACAAGCAGACCCATTCACCCGCCTCCAGCATTCTCCCTCCACCTGGACCCCTCCCTCTGGCCTCTTACCCGCTCTTGATCTTTTCATTGAGAACTGTCGGCGAGACATTGGCCATCTCAATTTCTCCACTCTTCTCACTCACTCTAACCTGTCTCCCTCCAAACTTGCTGTACTCCATTCTCTTAGGTCTAACCCTGTCATTGTGATCAAACCTGCAGATAAGAATGGTGCTGTTGTTGTCTGGCGTACTGACCTCTACTTTGCAGAGGCTGAGCGCCAACTCTCAGACACTTCTTCCTACCTCCCCCTGGACTATGACCCCACCACCGAACATCAAGCTACTGTCTACAGGACTGTCACTGGCCTCATCTGCTCGGAGATCGTCCCTCTGCAGCTTCCAACCTCATCGTCCCGCAACCCCAGGCAGCTCGCTTCTACCTCCTTCCCAAAATCCACAGACAGGACTGTCCTGGGAGACCCATCATTTCAGCCTACTCTTGCCCCACTGAACATTTCTTCCTATCTTGACTTTATCTCTGGTCCAATCTCTTGCCCCTACATTTGTGACTTTTTGGATGCCCTATCTCATTTTGACAATTACCAGTTTCCTAGCCCTAACTGCCTCCTCTTCACTACGGATGTCCAATCTCTCTGCACCTCCATCCCCACCTGGACGTTCTGAGAGCTCTCCGCTTCTTCCTTGAGCAAAGGCCCAACCAGTCCCCATCCACCTCCACCATCCTCCACCTGGCTGAACTTGTTCTCACATTGAACAACTTTTCCTTCAACTCCACTTACTTCTTTCAAATAAAAGCTGTTGCTATGGGAACCCGCATGGGTCCTAGTTATGCCTGTCTTTTTGTGGGGTATGTCAAACATTCCTTGTTTCAGTCCTACTCAGGCTCCCTTCCCCAACTCTTTTTCCGGTACACTGATGATTGTATCAATGCCATTTCCTGCTCTCGCCCCAAACTGGAAACCTTCATCAACTTTGCTTTCAATTTCCACCCTTCTCACCTTTACATGGTCCATCTCTGACACTTCCCTTCCTCTACTTCTCTGTCTCCATCTCTGGGGATAGACTGTCCACTAATATTCATGATAAACTCACTGACTCCCACAGCTACCTCTAATATACTTCCTCACACCCTGCTTCCTATAAGGACTCCATTCCATTCTCCCAATTTCTCCATCTCCGACGCATCTGCTCTGAAGATGAAACCTTCCAAACAGCACTTCTGATGTGTCTTCCTTTTTCCTCAACTGAGGACTTCCCCCTCCCCCCCCATTGTGGTTGACAGGGCCCTCAACTGTCTCCGACCCATTTCCCGCACTTCTGCCCTCAACCCTTCCTCTCCCTTCCAGAACCAGGACAGGGTTCCCCTAGTCCTCACTTTCCACCCCACCAGCCAACACATTCAAAGGATCATCTGCCACCATTTCCGCCACCTCCAGCATGATGCCACCACCAAAGCATCTTCCCCTCCCCTCCCCTGTCAGCATTCCAAAGGGATTGTTCCCTCCGTGATACCCTGGTCTACTCCTCCATTATCCCTGAGACCTCAACCCCTTATCATGGCACTTTCCTGTGGAATTGCAGGAGGTGTAATACCTGCCTTTTTAATTCCGCTCTCCTCACCATTCAAAGCACCAAACACTTCTTTCAGGTGAAGCAGCAATTTACTGTATTCGCTGATCACAACGCGGTTTGCTCTACACTGGGGTGACCAAATGCTGACTGCGTGACCGCTTTGTGGAACACCTCCTTTCAGTCCGAAAGCATGACCCCGATCTTCCGGTTGCTTGCTAATTCAACACACACCCCTGCTCTCATGCCCACATTTCTGCCCTTGGCCTGCTTCAGTGTTCCAGTGAACATCAACTCAAGAACAAAGAACAGTACAGTACAGGAACAGGCCATTCGGCCCTCCAAGTCTGCGCCGATCTTGATGCCTACCAAAACGAACACCTTCTGCACTTCTGGGGCCCATATCCCTCTATTCCCTTCCTATTCATATATTTGTCAAGATGTCTCTTAAACGTCGCTATCGTATCTGCTTCCACCACCTCCCCTGGCAGCAAGTTCCAGGCACTCACCACCCTCTGTATAAAAAACTTCCCTCGCACATCCCCTCTAAACTTTGCCCCTCGCACCTTCAACCTATGTCCCCTAGTAACTGACTCTTCCACCCTGGGAAAAAGCTTCTGACTATCCACTCTGTCCATGCCGCTCATAACTTTGTAAACCTCTATCATGTCGCCCCTCCACCTCTGTCGTTCCAGTGAAAACAATCCGAGTTTTTCCAACCTCTCCTCATAGCTAATGCCCTCCAGACCAGGCAACATCCTGGTAAACCGCCTCTGTACCCTCTCCAAAGCCTCCACGTCCTTCTGGCAGTGTGGCGACCAGAATTGCACGCAATATTCTAAGTGTGGCCTAACTAAGGTTCTGTACAGCTGCAACATGACTTGCCAATTTTTATACTCTGTGCCCCTACCGATGAAGGCAAGCATGCCGTATGCCTTCTTGACTACCTTATCCACCTGCGTTGCCACTTTCAGTGACCTGTGGACCTGTACGCCCAGATCTCTCTGCCTGTCAATACTCCTAAGGGTTCTGCCATTTACTGTATACCTCCCACCTGCATTAGACCTTCCAAAATGCATTACCTCACATTTGTCCGGATTAAACTCCATCTGCCATTTCTCCGCCCAAGTCTCCAACCGATCTATATCCTGCTGTATCCTCTGACAATCCTCATCATTATCCGTAACTCCACCAACCTTTGTGTCGTCCGCAAACTTACTAATCAGACCAGCTACATTTTCCTCCAAATCATTGACATATACTACGAACAGCAAAGGTCCCAGCACTGATCCCTGCGGAACACCACTAGTCACATCCCTCCATTCAGAAAAACACCCATCCACTGTTACCCTCTGTCTTCTGTGACTGAGCCAGTTCTGTATCCATCTTGCCAGCTCACCTCTGATCCCATGTGACTTCACCTTTTGTACCAGTCTGCCATGCGGGACCTTGTCAAAGACTTTACTAAAGTCCATATAAACAACATCCACCGCCCTTCCCTCATCAATCATCTTCGTCACTTCCTCAAAAAACCCAATCAAATTAGTAAGACACGACCTCCCCTTCACAAAACCATGCTGTCTCTCGCTAATAAGTTTGATTGTTTCCAAATGGGAGTAAATCCTGTCCCGAAGAATCCTCTCTAATAGTTTCCCTACCACTGACGTAAGCCTCACCGGCCTATAATTTCCTGGATTATCCTTACCACCCTTCTTAAACAAAGGAACAACATTGGCTATTCTCCAGTCCTCTGAGACCTCACCTGTAGCCAATGAGGATGCAAAGATTTCTGTCAAGGCCCCAGCAATTTCTTCCCTTGCCTCCCTCAGTATTCTAGGGTAGATCCCATCAGGCTCTGGGGACTTATCTACCTTAATGCTTTGCAAGACACCCAACACCTCCTCCTTTTTGATAATGAGATGACTGAGACTATCTGCACTCCCTTCCCTAGGCTCATCATCCGCCAAGTCCTTCTCCTTGGTGAATACTGATGCAAAGTACTCATTTAGCACCTCACCCATTTCCTCTGGCTCCACGCATAGATTCCCATCTCTGTCCTTGAGTGGGCCAACCCTTTCCCTGGTTACCCTCTTGCTCTTTATACATGTATAAAAAGCCTTGGGATTTTCCTTAAACCTGTTTGCCAATGACTTTTCATGACCCCTTTTAGCCCTCCTAACTCCTTGCTTATGTTCCTTCCTACTGTCTTTATATTCCTCAAGTGCTTCATCTGTTCCTAGCCTTCCAGCCCTTACAAATGCTTCCTTTTTCTTTTTGACTAGGCTCACAATATCCCGTGTTATCCAAGCTTCCCGAAACTTGCCAAACTTGTCTTTCTTCCTCACAGGAACATGTTGGTCCTGGATTCTAATCAGCTGACGTTTGAAAGACTCCCACATGTCAGATGTTGATTTACCCTCAAACAGCCGCCCCCAATCTAAATTCTTCAGTTCCTGCCTAATATTGTTATAATTAGCCTTCCCCCAATTTAGCACCTTCACCCGAGGACTACTCTTATCCTTATCCACAAGTACCTTAAAACTTATGGAATTATGGTCACTGCTCCCGAAATGCTCCCCCACTGAAACTTCGACCACCTGGCCGGGCTCATTCCCCAATACCAGGTCCAGAATGGCCCCATCCCTAGTTGGACTATCTACATACTGTTTCAAGAAGACCTCCTGGATGCTCCTCACAAATTCTGCCCCATCCAAGCCCCTAGCACTAAGTGAGTCCCAGTCAATATTGGGGAAGTTAAAATCACCCACCACTACAACCCTGTTACCTTTACATCTTTCCAAAATCTGTCTACATATCTGCTCCTCTACCTCCCGCTGGCTGTTGGGAGGTCTGTAGTAAACCCCCAACATCGTGACTGCACCCTTCCTATTCCTGAGCTTCACCCATATTGCCTCGCTGCATGACCTCTCTGAGGTGTCCTCCCGCAGTACAGCTGTGATATTCTCCTTAACCAGTAATGCAACTCCCCCACCCCTTTTACATCCCCCTCTATCCCACCTCTATCAAGCTCGAGAAACAGCACTTAATTTTCCAATTAGGCATTCTACAGCCTTCTGGACTGAACAGAGTTCAAGAATTTCAGAGCATGACTGGCCCTTTTTTAATTATTATCTTATTTTATTTTGTTTTATCATTTTTTTACCATGTGCCTGCCTTAAACTGGGTTTTCCACGTTTTTGCTTTTGGCTAGGGCTGTTCATTATTCTGTCATGAACACTCTCTGCACCTATGCTTTGTCTTTCACCACACAATTAACATTCTCTCTTTGCCTTTGCCCCATGACCTCCTCGTCAGTTAATCTCTCTGGCCCACTGCTCTATCACACACCTGCCCTTTTGTTCTCTTCCCTCCACCCCCCTACCCCTGCTTTACTTGCTTAAAACTGATTACATTTCTAACCTTTACCAGTTCTGATGAAAGGTCAGTGACCTGAAATGTTAACTCTGCTTCTCTCTCCGCAGATGCTGCCAGACTGCTGAGTATTTCCAACACTTTGTTTCTTTTCAGATGTCTTTTGTAACAGTTCAAATTAAAATTAAAAACGGTCCAGAAGTCAAGCCTTCTGACCTCTATAAATCTTAACCTGTCACTTCTTTGTAAACATCTCCCCAAGTCAAAAACAACCCCTGCTGGGTGATTATCCACAGACAGGTGCCTTCCGGTAAGACTTGTTGCCAAGCCAAATCCAGAAACCTTCTGGTGACGTCTTTTAAAAAACCACAAAATTCTGCATCTCTTCAAGGTTCCAGATGAATCAATGTCCGTAATTCCACTATAAGTCCTTAAAACCTATTTTACAAAAAAATAGAAGGACTATTAACACCACCCCCCTTTGGAGAAATGAAACACCATTTTTAAATACATTTCATTGCAAAGTGTAAAAAACAGAAGATGACAACATTTTAAAACACATTTTCACACTCATCCCCATTCACTCTTTACCTGTAGTTAATATTGCCCACAATATGGATAATCTGTAAGTGATAGGAGTGATAGGGCTGTAATAGTAAACTCTATCGGAATAGTCTGACATTCTGGTTTATATATTTTTCCACAAAGGCTAGGGGTTTAAGATCAGTATATATACCAGTGTCTCTCTGTAGTCGTGGCGGACATAGACTTCAAAATGCTTAAGAGCCTGTAATGGACCAAGGGTTTCTTTTTCCACTGTTGAATATATATTTTTGGTGTCGATTTAATTTCTTTGAAAAGTATCCCACTGGCCTTTAGAGTCCTAGAGTTATACAGCACAGAAACATGCCCTTTGGCCCGTCATGTCTGTGCCAGCCATCAAGCACCTAACTATTCTCATCCCATTTTCCAGCACTTGGCCCGTAGCCTTTCTATGCCCGATTCATTGTCTTGTAACAGGACTGCACCGACCCCCAGGTTATGAGCATCAATTGCTACCTTGAAGGGCTTAGTGAAATTTGGAGCAGCCAACACTGGTTCATTAGTCAAAATGGCCTTCAGCTTCTTAAAAGATGCTTGGCACTCCCCTGACCATACTACCTTGATTTTATTTTTCTGTGGCAGATCTGTTAGTGGAGCAGCTATAGTGCTAAAATTTGGTACAAACTTTTGATCGAAACCACACATCCTTCTCGCTTAGTCCTCGGGGTAGGGAACTCCACCAATGCTTGTACTTTTGCTGTTCTTGGCAACACTTGCCTTGCCCTACTATCTACCTGAGGTAGGTTACTCTCGCTTTTGCGAATTCACTTTTGGCAAAGTTTATTACTAAATCAGCCGATTGTAATTTTCTAAACAGAGCTTCTAGTTGTTTCAAATGGTCCTTCCAAGTATCACTATATACCAGCACTTCATCAAGGTAAACTACACAGTCAGGAATACTGGCTACCACTTGGTTCATTAGTCTCTGAAAGGTTGCTGGGGCATTTTTAGCCTGAATGGCATCACTTGGCACTGGAAAATACCATCCGGTGTGACAAAAGCCGATATTTGTTTAGCTCGGGGTGTTAAAGGATCTTGCCAGTATCACTTTAACAAATCTATTTTTGTAAGAAACATGGCACTGCCCACTCTGTCAATACAGTCTTCCAAGTGAGGTATTGGGTAGGAGTCTGGCTTGGTTACTGCATTAACTTTTTTGTAGTCTATGCAAAGTCTAGTTGAACCATCAGGTTTAGGCGCTAATACTACTGGTGAACTCCAGCTGCTTTGACTGGGTTCTATTAGGTGGTTTTTCAGCATGTATTAGATTTCTGCTTTTACCTGGGCCGGTTTCTCTGGACTTAAGCGGTAAGGATATTGTTTTATAGGAAAGGATTCCCCTACATCCACATTGAGTGCGGCTAAGGTTGTACTTACTGGTTTATCCCTAAAGACTCTCTTAAATGCTGTGAGTAGCCTTGTTAGGTCTTCTCATTGTTCTGCATCTAAATATGAAAGCATACTGTCCAATCTCCCTAGCAATTCTGTATTAGCTAACTGTATAACAGAGGTTCAATTTTAGAATTGTCTAAGCCCCCTTCTGCCTCATCCTGACTATTCCTTTCATTCTTCACTGTCTCTACTACCTGACATACATGTGCTTGCTTATCCTTCTTTCAGGGATAATATTGTTTTAACATATTGATATGACACAGTCGATTCATTTTCCGGCAATCTGTGGTGTCAATCAAATAATTTACCTTACCAATTCTCTTGAACATTTTATATGGACCACTGAACTGTGCTTTCAACAGTTCACCCTGTAAAGGTAGTAAGATTAACACTGTTGCTGGGGCAAAATCCTGGAACCCCCTTCCTAACAGCACTGTGGGTGTTCCAACCCCACATGGACTGCAGCGGTTCAAGGCGGCGGCTCACCACCACCAGCTTCTCAAGGGCAATTAGGGATGGGCAATAAATGCTGTCCGAGGCAGCGATGCCCACATCCCATGAACGAATAACAAAGAAAAATAAAATCATCCCTGGCTGAAATGTTCAGGTCTTAGCATGCTTGTCTGCACATTTTTTCATAGTTGTTTGGGAAACTTTAAGGTGTTCTTGAGCCACTTTGCAAGCCCTCATGAACCGTTCCCGGAACACAGATACATAATCTAGCACAGAAGATTCAGAATTTCAGAGCATGTCTGGCCCTTTTTTATTTTTATTTGATTTTATTTTGTTTCATCATTCATTTTTTTTACCATGTACCTGCCCATTGTTTTTTTCATGTTTGTGCTTTTGGCTAGGGCTGTTCATTTAACACCCTCTCCACACCATTAACACATTCTTTGCCTTTGCCCCATGACCTCCTTGTCAGTTAATCTCTCCGACCCTCTATCCTATCAACACCTTCCCTTTTGTTCTCCTTCCCCCACCCCTGCTTTATTTGCTTAAAAGCTATTACATTTCTAACTTTTGCCAGTTCTGATGAAAGGTCACTGACCTGAAACGTTAACTCTGCTTCTCTCTCCACAGATGCTGCTAGACCTGCTGAGTATTTCCAGCTCTTTTTGTTTTTATTACAGAAGATTTGTCCCTCTGTTCTAAAAACCTTTCTTTAATTTGTTTTAGAGGACCTCTTATCTCATGTCCGTAAACTAATTCAAAAGAACTAATATCTGTAGACTCATTTGGTGAACCCTAGTGGCAAACAAATGAAATTCTAGCCCTTTATCCCAATCATGGGGATATTCACGACAGTATGCCCTGATCATCATTTTGAGGGTCTGATGGTACCTTTCTGAAGCTCCTTGTGTCTGTGGGTGGTATGCTGAAGACTGTGTTATACCCAAATTACCCATAAATTCCTGAAAACTTTTAGACATAAAATTGGAACCTTGATCTGACTGAGTCTCAATCAGTAATCCATATCTAGTGAAGAACTGGGTTATCTTCTCTACCACTACCTGAGCAGAAATTGTTCTCAAGAGAGTGGCCTCTGGGAACCGAGTAGCCATATCCATGATTGTGAGTATATTTTGGTGTCCTGCTTTTGTTTTTGGTAAAGGTCCCACACAATCTATCAACACCCTACTCAATGATTCCACAATAACTGGCATGGGAATTAGAGGTACCAGCTTCATGGCAGGTTATGGTTTTCCCACAATCTGGCACATATGGCACGTTTTACAAAACTGCACCACATCCTTGGAAAGACCTGGCCAGTAAAATGTTGATTTATATGTGATTTGGTCTTCCAGATCCCAACATGTCCCACTATAGGAATTTCATGCGCTAACCTTAATAGTTCCTGGCAATACTTAGACGGTACCGCTATCTGATGAATTACCGTCCATTCTTCATCAGCAGGTCTGTGAGGAGGTCTCCACTTCCTCATCAGAATTCAATTTTTAATATAATAGCTTTCTGGAACTCCTTTTGCCTCAGCATCTGTTTGAGCTAATTGTGCCACTTTATTTAACTCTGGATCAGCTTGCTGAGTTGTGATCAGAGAAGATTTCTTAAACATTTCCTTCAGATTATCTAAATCCCCAAAGAAAGTTTCAGATATCTGTCTGTGGTGCCAACTTTACCTTCAACAACAGAACTTGTTTCGCCATTGCTTGAGTTATTGCACACGAAGGAAAAATTCCTGGAACCTTTTCCTGTCTCTTTAACTTCACTTTGTTTTGCTGTAACTGCTGGAAAAGCTACTACTTTCACTCTGGCCAAATCATTCTCCAAGCGTAGGTCAACTCCGTCCACTTACAAACGATTAGTTATCCTTCAGTTATCATTCCAGACATTAGGTCATGCTCTAGGTGCACCCAATACATTGATAAGGAAGGTAAAATTAGAGTACAAGAGAAAGCTAGCTAGAAATATAAAGAAAGTAAGAGTTTCTGTGGATATTTAATAAAGAAGAATTAACAAAGTGATCGTTGGTCCTATAGAAAGTGAGTCTGGGGATTCAATAATGGGTACTAAGGAGGTGGCAGATGAATTGAACAGATATTTTGCATCGGTCTTCACTATTGAGGATACACGTAACATCCCAGTATTACCTGTAAGTCAGGAAATGGAAGGGAGGGAGGAACTCAAGAGAATTACAATCACCAGAGAAGTGGTACTCAACAAATTGTTGGAACTGCGGGCTGACAAGTCCCCGGGTCCTGATGGACTTCATCCTAAGGTGTTAAAAGAAGTGGCTAGTGAGATAGTTGATGCGTTAGTTTTAATTTTCCAAAATTCCCTAGATTCGGGGAAGGTTCCGTTAGATTGGAAAATAGCGAATGTAACTCCTTTATTCAAAAAGGAAGGGAGACAGAAAGCAGGAAACTACAGGCCAGTTAGCTTAACATCTGTCTTAGGGAAAATGTTAGAAGCTACAAAGAACGATGGCATAGCAGGGCATTTGGAAAATTCAAGGTAATCAGGCTGAGTCAACATGGTTTTGTGAAAGGGAAATCATGTTTAACCAATTTATGGGAGTTCTTTGAGGGAATTACATGTGCTGTGGATAAAGGGGAACCAGTGGCTGTATTGCACTCAGATTTCCAGAAGGCATTTGATAAGGTGCCACATCAAAGGTTATTGCGGAAAATAAAAGCTCCTGGTGTAGAGGGTAACATCTTGGCCTGGATAGAAGATTGGCTTGCTAACAGCAAACAGAGTAGACATAAATGAGTCATTTTCTGGTTGGCAAGATGTAACGAGTGGTGTGTCACAGGGATCTGTGCTGGGGCCTCAACTTTTTACAATTTATATAAATGACTTAGATGAAGGGACCGAAGGTATGGTTGCTAAATTTGCTGATGACACAAAGATAGGTAGGAAAGTAACTTGTGAAAAGGACATATGCAGGCTACAAAGGGATATAGATTGGTTAAGTGAGTGGGCAAAGATCTGGCAAATGGAGTATAATGTGGGAAAGCGTGAAATTGTCCACTTTGGCAGGAAGTATAAAAAAGCATATTATCTAAATGGTGAGGGATTGCAGAGCTCTGAGATGCAGAGAGTTATGGGTGTCCTACTGCATGAATCACAAAAGGTTAGTATGCAGGTACAGCAAGTAATTAGGAAAGCTAATAGAATGTTCTCGTTTATCACGAGGGGAATTAAATACAAAAGTAGGCAGGTTATGCTTCAGCTATACAGGGCATTGGTGAGACCACATCCGGAGTACTGTGGACAGTACTGGTCTCCTTATTTAAGGAAGGATGTAAATGCATAGGAGGCAGTACAGAGAAGGTTTACTAGACTAATACCTGGAAGGGGCGGGCTGTCTCACGAAGAAAGATTGGACAGGCTAGGCTTGTATCTGCTAGAATTTAGAAGAGTAAGAGGCGACTTGAATGAAACATATAAGATCCTGAGGGGTCTTGACAGGGTGGATATGGAAAGGATGTTTTGCCTTGTGGGAGAATCTAGAACTAGGGGTCACTATTTAAAAATAAGGGGTCGCCCATTTAAGACAGAGATGAGGAGAAATTTTTTCTCTCAGAGGGTCATGAGTCTTTGGAATCCTCTTCCTCAAAAGGTGGTGGAAGCAGAGTCTGTGAATATTTTTAAGGTGGAGGGAGAAAGATTCTTGATAAGCAAGGGGTTGGAAGGTTATCGGGGGTAGCTGGAAATGTGGAGTAATCAATTCAGCCATGAATGTACTGAATGGCAGAACAGCCTCGAAGGGCTGAGTGGCCTACTTCTGCTCCTAATTCATATGTTCCTATGTAAAGGTATGGGTATATACTCCCTGCCAATACCATTCACTAAAACTTTAGCATTCAGTGCGCTCTCTGGTGGAAATGTTATGCCTTTCCCCAGCAAAGGAGTTTGGGTTGCTCCTGTATCCCTAACTATAACTATAAGTTTGTCTGCCTCACTTGAGGGATAAGGAGTTACTTTTCCTTTCGACAAGAATTCCCAATAACTCTCAGGTATCTTATTCACAACCCCTGCACTCACATTAGTTGTTGTATTTGGCCTTACAGCTGCAGTCAAAGCTATAGCCTGATCCGCTGTACTCTTGGTCAGGGCCCCTTTCTCTGCATTGACTTTGTGTACCCCAATAAGTCCCATGGGTTTACCCTGCAACTTCCAGCATTCTGCACGAACATGTCTCATCTTATGAAAATGATAACACTTAGGCTTGTGGACCTCACTTCCACCCTCAGCATCTTCCTTTCTGGCCTGCGGAGGGGACCCTGGGGTATTCCCAGCTGTCCCTTCTTGTCCCCAGCTACTTGCCTTCCTTTCACCCTCCCACCTTTTCTTCTCGGGTTTGTGGGGGTGACGGACAAAGGGTTTGGTCTTATACACAAGTTCATTATCATCAGCAATTTCCACTGCCTGTCTGGCCGTTGAAACCTTCTGGTTCTCTACATGGGTGCTTACTATGGGAGGGAGTGAATTTTTAAATTCTTCCAGGAGAATTAGTTCCCTAAGGTTCCCATACATGGCTTCTTTGGTGCACATATCCAACGATCAAAATTAATTTGCTTTACCCTCTCAACTGCTTTGTAAGTCTGCCCAGACAATCTCCGGAGGTTCTGAAATTTCTGTAGGTAAGCTTCAGGGACTAACTCATATGCAGTGAGAATAGCCATTTTTGTCATCTCATAATCTGCAGAAGCCTCCTCAGAAAGCATAGCATAAACTTCATGAACTCTGTCCATCTACCTGCTTTGCATAAGCAGTGTCCAGCTTTCCTTTGACCGCTTCATTTGTTTGGCTATCTTTTCAAAATAAATGAAAAATGCCTTTATGTTCCTTCCCTCAAACTTAGGGAGGGCTTGTACAAATTTCAACAGCTCTCCACTGGGTCCTGGGCTGGAGTCAGATCTTACGTCACCAGAATCTTCACTGGAGTCAAGACCACCCTGTTGTCTTAGTTCCTGCTTTTTAACTTCGAGTTCCCTTCCTTCTCTTTCTCTCTGCAATTCTATTTCAGGTTTTTTTTATTGTCAATTCTTTTTGAAGCTCTAGTTTTTTCAATTTTTCTTCCTGTTCAAGCTTAAGTTTTTCCATTTCTATTAGCTTTTCTTTGTCAAGTTCAAGCTGCCTCGTCTGTAACTGAGTTTTAGCTGATTCAACCTCACTACCCTCTGGTTTGCTTTCTTCTTCTTCCAATTGCAAATGCTGTGCTATTACTTCAATTATGTCTGCTTTCTTAGCTCCTGGTTTTAACTCTAATCCCAATTTTGCTGCCAATGCTATTAGCTTAACCTTAGTTAAGTACCTCAAACCACTCAGGATTACATCCTCCATCCCCAGAAAAGTTGCAGCAACTGTTAAAGACATTCCGGTGGTGTAGACTTCACTCTATTACACCAGAAACCTGGTTCGCTTTATTTTTCCTTTTTCAATTATTATTACCCCACTTACAATTAAACCTCGTGGGCGTTGGGTTTCTCCCGGACGAGCGCCCAAATTATATGTTACGACTGAGGCGGGAGGAGTGCACTGTTTATTCTAGTCCCACTTCTCCACAGGTCACAACATATATTTAAGTTTTCCCACTTAGCGAAACGGTCAACCATATACTCTATTTTTCCCTGAATAAAACACACCAGCCAGGTTTCTTTAATAAACAACAAGATTATCAGTTTATTTTAAAACAAGTCTTAACCAATAATGAAGTAAAACATACACACACAAATTGAAATATTAAAGCCCCTTATTTATCTTAGCCCCTTACACACACACCGGTTAACCGGGAAAAATAAAAAGAGATTTTTGTTTATAGCACTGTTACAAAGAAAACAAAAGAAACACTTAGGCTGAATACTTGTCCTTGGTTTTGGTTTGGTGTCCCAAATGCGTATAGACGGCTGTCACTGGGCTCTGCCTAGAACAGTTCTTTGCATGTGATGCTGTAGGTCAGTTTGGGTAGGCTTGTCAAGAAATGTAGCTGCAAAGGCTTAAGATAGGTCTAACCGAAGAAATACTGCAACAAGGGGTTCAGTTCCCACACATTCAACAGGCAGGGTTTCTTCAAATACAGTTGGAAATAGGAAACTGACGACTGCATGCAGGATTTCTTTTAAAGACAGAAAGAACTGGGTCTTCTTTGGAAGGCAAAAACCAACTGTTTTTTGTAACAGTTCAAATTGAAACTAAAAACAGTCCAGAAGTCAAGCCTTCTGACCTCTATAAATCCTGACCTGTCACTTCTTTGTAAAAATCTCCCCAAGTCAAAAACAACCCCTGCTGGGTGATTATCCACAGACAGGTGCCTTCCAGTAAGACTTGTTTACAAGCCAAATGCAGGAACCTTCTGGTGACTTCTTTAAAAAAAAACACAAAGTTCAGCACCACGGATGGCTCTGCTGCAGCGCAGGGGATGAAAAAGAGTGGGAGAGCCATACTGATAGGGGATTCAATTGTAAAAGGGAACAGAGAGGTGTTTCTGTGACTGCAAACGAGACTCCAGGATGGTATGTTGCCTCCCTGGTGCTTGAGTCAAGGATGTCTTGGAGTGGCTGCAGGACATCCTGAAGGGAGACGGTCAACAGTCAGAGGTCGTGGTACACATTGGCACCAACGACATAGGTAGTGAGAGGGATGAGGTCCTGCAACAAGAATTTAGGGAGCTAGGTAGCAGACTAAAAAGCAGGACCTCAAAGGTTATAATCTCTGGATTACTCCCGGTGCCATGTGCTAGTGAGTGTAGAAATAGGAGGATAGAGCAGATGAGGAGGTGGTGCAGGAGGGAGGACTTTAGTTTCCTGGATTACTGGGTCTGTTTCTGGCAAAGTTGGGACCTGTACAAGTTGGACGGGTTGCAGCTGAACCGTAGCGGGACCAACATCCTTGCTGGGAGGTTTGCTAGTGCTGTTGGGGGGTTTAAACTAATTTGGCAGGGGGATGGGATACAGAGTGGAGTTACAGTAGGGGTGATGCACAGTCAAATATAGAAGAGAAACTGAGTCAGTCTGGAAGGCAGAGCAAATATAGACCTGTTAAGGCACAAGTGAAAAATGCAAGGCTGGATGGCACCTATTTTAATGCAAGGAATCTTACTAGTAAGGCAGATGAATTGAGGGCATTGATTAGCACATGGCATTATGATATTGTTGCTATCGCAAAGACATGGTTGAGGGAGGGGCAGGACTGGCAGCTCAATATTCCAGGATATAGAATTATCAGACGTGACAGGGGAGGGGGTAAAAGAGGAGGTGGCATTGCACAGTTGATCAAGTAGTCAATTACTGCAGTAAGGAGGGCTGATATCTTAGAAGGTTCCTCAAATGAGGCCATATGGGTAGAACTTAAAAACAAAAAGGGGGCAATCACTTTGCTGGGAGTGTACTACAGACCTCCAAACAGTCAGGGAGAGATAGAGAAGCAGATATGTAGGCAAATCTCAGAAAGGTGTAAAAATAATAGGGTAATAATAGTAGGGGATTTCAACATCCCCAATATCAACTGGGATAGTCTTAGTGCAAAAGGCTTAAAGGGGGCGGAATTCTTAAAATGCATACAGGAGAGCTTTTTCAGCCAGTACATAGAAATCTTACAACAGAAGGGGCAGTATTGGACCTATTCCTAGGGAATGAAGCCGGACAAGTGTCAGTGGGGGAAGATTTCGGGGATAGTGACCATAACTCTGTAAGATTTATGGAAAAGGACAAAGGTGGACCGGAAATAAAGGTACTGAATTGGGGGAAGGCCGATTTTAAAAAGATAAAACAGGATCTGGCTAAAGTGGACTGGGAGCAGCTAATTGTAGGAAAGTCTACATCAAATCAGTGGGAGCCATTCAAAGAGGAAATAGTGAGAGTCCAGAGCCAACATGTACCCATTAAGGTGAAGGGTAGGACCAACAAGTTCAGGGGATCCTGGATGTCAAGGGATATAGAGGTCTGGATCAGGAAAAAAAAGGAGGCTTATGGCAGATTCAGAGTGCTGAAAACAGTGGAGGCACTAGAGGAGAACTGAAACATAGAAATTAGGAGCAGGAGTAGGCCATTCGGCCCTTCGAGCCTGCTCCACCATTCAGTATGATCATTGCTGATCATCCAACTCAGTAACCTGTTCCTGCTTTCGCCCCATACCCTTTGATCCCTTTAGACGCAAGAACTATATCTAACTCCTTCTTGAAAACATACAATGTTTTGGCCTCAACAGCTTTCTGTGGTAGCGAATTCCACAGGCTCACCACTCTCTGGGTGAAGAAATTTCTCCTCATCTCATCCCCGTATCCTTAGACTATGACCCCTGGTTCTGGACTCCCCCACCATCGGGAACATCCTTCCTGGATCTACCCTGTCAAGTCCTGTTAGAATTTTATAGGTTTTGATGAGATTCCCCCCTCACTCTTCTGAACTCCAGCAAATATAATCTTAACTGACTCAATCTCTCCTCTTATGTCAGTCCCACCATCCCAGGAATCAGTCTGGTAAACCTTTGCTGCACTCCCTCTATAGTAAGAACATCCTTCCTCAGATAAGGAGACCAAAACTACACACAATATTCCAGGTGTGACCTCACCAAGGCAGCAAGACATCCCTGCTCCTGTACTCGAATCCTCTCACTATGAAGGCCAACATACCATTTGCCTTTTTTACCGCCTGTTGCACCTGCATGCTTACCTTCAGTGACTGGTGTACGAGAACGCCCAGCTCTCGCTGCATATTCCCCTCTCTCAGTTTATAACCATTCAGATAATAATCTGCCTTCCTGTTTTTGCTACCAAAGTGGATAACCTCATATTTATCCACATTATACTGCATCTGCCATGCATTAGCCCACTCACTCAACTTGTCCAAATCACCCTGAAGCCTCTCTGCATCCTCCTCACAACTCACCCTCCCACCCAGTTTTGTGTCATCTGCAAATTTGCAGATATTACATTTAGTTCCCTCATCTAAATCTTTAATATATATTGTGAATAGCTGGGGTCCGAACACCGATCCCTGTGGTACCCCACTAGTCACTGCCTGCCATTCGGTAAAAGACCCATTTATCCCTACTCTTTGTTTTCTGACCGCCAACAAATAATTTTCTATCCATTGCAATACACTACCCCCAATCCCATACGCTTTAATTTTACATGCTGATCTCTTATGTGGGACTTTGTCGAAAGCCTTCTGAAAGTCCAAATAAACCACATCCACTGGCTCCCCCTCATCAACTCGACTAGTTACATCCTCGAAGAATTCCCTTTCGTAAATCCATGCTGACTCTGCCCGATTCTACCACTGTTCTCCAAGTGCTCTGCCTGAAAATCTGATAATGGACTCTAAAATTTTCCCCACTACCAACGTCAGGCTGACTGGTCCATAATTCCCTGCTTTCTCTCTACCTCCCTTTTTAAATAGTGGGGTTACATTAGTTACCCTCCAATCTGTAGGAACGGTTCCAGAGTCTATAGAATCTTGGAAGATGACCACCAATGCATCCACTATTTCTAAGGCCACTCCCTTAAGTACTCTGGGATGCATACCATCAGGCCCTGGGGATTTATCGGCCTTCAATCCCATCAATTTCCCAACACCATTTGTCTACTAATACTGATTTCTTTCAGTTCCTGTCTCTCACTAAGCCCTGTGTTCCCCAACATAGTATAGAAAGTGTAGGGGGGTACTTAAAAAAGTAATTAGAAGAGTGAAGAGGGGACATGAAAAAACACTGGCAGGCAAGATAAAGGAAAATTCTAAGGCAAGGATAACCAGGGAAAGAGTAGGGCCCATTAGGGACGAAAGTGGCAATGTGTGTGTCGAGCCGGACGATGTAGGTGAGGTTTTAAATGATTACTTTTCATTTGTGTTCACTATGGAGAAGGATGATGTAGGTGTACAGATCAAGGAGGGGGATTGTGATATACTTGAACATATTAGCATTGAAAGGGAGGAAGTATTAGCTGTTTTAGCGGGCTTAAAAGTGGATAAATCCCCAGGCCCAGATGAAATGTATTCCAGGCTGTTATGTGAGGCAAGGGAGGAGATTGCAGGGGCTCTGACACAAATTTTCAAATGCTCTCTGGCCACAGGAGAGGTGCCAGAGGATTGGAGGACAGTGAAAGTGGTACCATTATTCAAGAAGGGTAGCAGGGATAAACCAGGTAATTACATGCCGGTGAGTCCAACATCAGTGCTTGGGAAACTATTGGAAAAAATTCTGAGGGATAGGATTATCTCAACTTGGAGAGGCAGGGATTAATCAGGGATAGTCAGCATGGCTTTGTCAGTAGGAGATCGTGTCTAACTAACTTGATTGAATTTTTGGAGGCGGTGACGAGATGTGTAGATGAGGATAAAGCAGTTAATGTAATCTACATGGACTTCAGTAAGGCTTTTGAAAAAGTCCTGCATGGGAGACTGTTTAAGAAGGTAAGAGCCCATGGGATCCAGGGCAATTTGGCAATTAGGATCCAAAATTGTCTTAGTGGTAGGAGACAGAGGGTAATGGTCGAGGATTGTTTTTGTGAGTGGAAGCCTGTGACCAGTGGTGTACCGCAGGGATTGGTGCTGGGGCCCTTGCTGTTTGTAGTGTACATTAATGATTTAGATGTGCATATAGGAGGTATGATCAGTAAGTTCGCAGATGATGGGGTGGTGCAGTGGTTAGCACCGCAGCCTCACAGCTCCAGCGACCCAGGTTCAGTTCTGGGTACTACCTGTGTGGAGTTTGCAAGTTCTCTTTGTCACCGCATGGGTTTCTGCCAGGTGCTCCGGTTTCCTTCCACAGCAAAAGACTTGCAATTTGATAGGTAAATTGGCCATTGTAAATTGCCCCTAGTGTAGGTAGGTGGTAGGAGAATTGAGGGAAGGTGGGGATGTGGTAGGGAATATGGAATTAGTATAAATGGGTTGATGGTCAGCACAGACTCGGTGGACCGAAGGGCCTGTTTCAGTGCTGTATCTCTCTATGACTATGACACAAAAATTGGTGGTGTTGTAAATAGTGAGGAGGAAAGCCTTAGATTACAGGATGCTATAGATGGGCTGGTAAGATGGACGGAGCTGTGGCAAATGGAATTTAATCCTGAGAAGTGTGAGGTGATGCATTCTGGGAGGACTAACAAGGCAAGGGAATATGCAATGGATGGTAGGACTCTCGGAAGTACAGAGGGACCTTGGTGTACTTGTCCATAGATCACTGAAGGCAGCAGAACAGGTAGATAAGGTGGTTAGGAAGGCATATGGGATACTTGCCTTTATTAGCCGAGGCATAAAATATAAGAGCAGGGAGGTTATGATGGAGCTGTATAAAATGCTAGTTAGATCACAGCTGGAGTACTGTGTACAGTTCTGGGCAACACACGATAGGAAGGATGTGATTGCACTGGAGAGGGTGCAGAGGAAATTCACTGGCATGTTGCCAGGGCTGGAGCATTTCAGCTATGAAGAGAGACTGAAAAGTCTACGGGTGTTTTCCTTAGAGCAGAGAAAGCTGAAGGGAGATATGATTTAGGTATACAAAGTTATGAGGGGCATTGATAGGTTAGATAGGAAGAAACTTTTTCCCTTAGCGGAGGGGTCAATAACCAGGGGGTATAGATATAAGGCAAGGTGTAGGAGGTTCAAGAGGGGATTTGAGGAAAAATGTTTTCACCCAGAGGGTGGTTGCAATCTGGAACACACTGCCTGAAGAGGTGGTGGAGGCAGGGACCCTCACAACATTTAAGAAGTATTTAGATGAGCACTTCAAATGCCATAGCATACAAGGCTATGGGCCAAGTGCTGGTAAATAGGATTAGAATAGTCAGGTGCTTGATGGTCGGCACAGACACGATGGGGGACTTTAATTATCCAAACATAGACTGGGATAGTAGCAGTGTAAAGGGAGTGAGGGACAAGAGTTCCTAGCTTGTGTTCAGGAAACTTTTCTACAGCAGTATGTTTCTAGTCCAATGAGAAGGGAGACACTGCTAGACCTGGTTCTTGGGAATGAGGTGGGTCAAGTGGATCAATAGATGATGATTTCGGGAACAGTGATCATTGTATCTTAAGTTTTAGGCTGACTATGGAAAAGGACAAAGGACAATCCAGAGTAAGAATAATTAACCTGGCGAAAGACAACTTCACATCTGTCTTCACCCAAGAGAATGAGGATGTCGATATGGAACTTAGAGAGAGAGACTGTGAGTTTTTTGAGCAAATTGTCATAGGGAGTGACAAGGTATTGGAGGTTTTGGAATGCTTAAAAGTGGACAAATCTCCAGGTCCAGACAATTTGTGTCCCAGGATGGGCAGCACGGTGGCGCAGTGGTTAGCACCGCAGCCTCACAGCTCCAGCGACCCGGGTTCAATTCTGGGTACTGCCTGTGTGGAGTTTGCAAGTTCTCCCTGTGTCTGCGTGGGTTTTCGCCGGGTACCCCGGTTTCCTCCCATCACCAAAGACTTGCAGGTTGATAGGTAAATTGGCCATTATAAATTGCCCCTAGTATAGGTAGGTGGTAGGGAAATATAGGGACAGGTGGGGATGTGGTAGGAATATGGGATTAGTGTAGGATTAGTATAAATGGGTGGTTGATGGTCGGCACAGACTCGGTGGGCCGAAGGGCCTGTTTCAGTGCTGTATCTCTAAATAAAATAAAAAGGATGCTGTGGGAGGCGAGGATGCTGTGGGTCTATTTAAAAAAGGTTGGAGAGAAAGGCCAGGGAAATACAGACCAGTGAGTCTCACGTCAGTGGTAGGGAAACTATTGGAGAAAATTCTGAAGGAGGGAATCTATCTCCACTTGGAGAGGCAAAATTTGTTTAGGAATAGTCAGCATGGCTTTGTCAGAGGGAGGTCATGCCTAACAAATTTGATTGAATTTTTTGAGCATGTGACCAGGTGTGTAGATGAGGGTGCAGTTGATGTAGTTTACATGGATTTCAGCAAAGCCTTTGACAAGGTCCCACATGGGAGACTTATCAAGAAAGCAAATGCACATGGGATACAAGGTAACTTGATAAGGTGGATTCAAAATTGGCTTAGCTGTAGGAGACAGAGAGTGATGACAGACGGCTGTTTCAGTGACTGAAAGCCAGTGTCCAGTGGCGTACCACAGGGATCTGTGCTGGGTCCCCTATTGTTTGTCATTTATATAAACAACATAGATGACTATGTGGGGGGTAGGATCAGTAAGTTCGCGGATGACACAAAGATTGGCCGAGTGGTTAACAGTGAGGTGGAGTGTCTTAGGTTACAGGAAGATATAGACGGGATGGTCAAATGGGCAAAAAAGTGGCAGATGGAATTTAACGCTGAAAAGTGTGAGGTGATACACTTTGGAAGGAGTAATGTGACACGGAAGTATTCAATGAATGGCCCGACACTGGGAAGTTCCGAGGAACAAAGGGACCTTGGCGTGTTTGTCCATAGATCTCTGAAGGCAGAAGGGCAGATTAATAGGGTGGTGAAAAAGGCATAAGGGACACTTGCCTTTATCAATCGAGGCATAGATTTCAAAAGCAGGGAGGTCATGTTGGAGTTGTACAGAACTTTGGTAAGGCCACAGCTGGAGTACTGTGTGCAATTCTGATCGCCACATTATAGGAAGGATGTGATTGCATTGAAGGGGGTGCAGAGGCGATTCACCAGGTTGTTGCCTGGGATGGAACATTTAAGCTATGAAGAGAGGTTGGATAGGCTTGGGTTGTTTTCGCTGGAGCAGAGAAGACTGAGAGGTGACCTGATCGAGGTGTACAAGATTATGAGGGGCATGGACAGGGTGGATAGGGAACAGCTGTTCCCCTTAGTTGAAGGGTCAGTTACGAGGGGTCACAAGTTTAAGGTGAGGGGCGGGAGGTTTAAGGGGGACTTGAGGAAGAACATTTTTACCCAGAGGGTGGTGACGGTCTGGGATGCAGGTTGCCTCACATCCTTTAAAAAGTACCTGGGTGAGCACTTGGCAAGTCATAACATTCAAGGCTATGAGCCAAGTGCTGGCAAATGGGATTAGGTAGACAGGTCAGGTATTTTAATGCATCGGTGCAGGCTCGATGGGCCGAAGGGCCTCTTCTGCACTGTATCATTCTGTGATTCTGGGTTAAGAACTGAGCTGGGGCGAATAAACTGAAAAAACGAACAATGGGCTACCTTCAAAGAAGAGATAGTTCGGGCACAGTCAAGGTATGTTCCCTTGAAGGGGTAAGGTAGGGTCCTCCAGAGCTCCCTGGATGACAAAAGAGGTAGATATTAAAATAAAGAAGAAAAAGTGTGCTTATGACAGATGCCAGATAGAAAATACTATTGAGAACTTGCAGTTAACATTAAAGAGAATCCTAAAGTTTTCCATAGACATCTCTCTCTCTTCTCTTTGAACTCCTTGTCTCGGGAGACAATGGGTAAGCGCCTGGAGGTGGTCAGTGGCTTGTGGAGCAGCGCCTGGAGTGGCTATAAAGGCCAATACGAGAGTGACAGACTCTTCCACAGGTGCTGCAGAAAAAATTGGTTGCCGGGGCTGTTACACAGTTGGCTCTCCCCTTGCGCTTCTGTCTTTTTTCCTGCCAACTGCTAAGTCTCTTCAACTCGCCACACTTTAGCCCCACCTTTATGGCTGCCGGCCAGCTCTGCCGATTGCTGGCAACTGACTCCCACGACTTGTGATCAATGTTATAGGACTTCATGTCTCGTTTGCAGACGTCTTTAAAGCGGAGACATAGATGGTCGGTAGGTCTGCTACCAGTGGCGAGATCGCTGTACAATGTGTCCTTGGGGATTCTGCCATCTTCATGCGGCTCACATGGCCAAGCCATCTCAAGCGCCGCTGACTCAGTAGTGTGTATAAGCTGGGGATGTTGGCCGCCTCGAGGACTTCTGTGTTGGACATGCGGTCCTGCCACCTGATGCCAAGGATACTCCGGAGGCAGCGAAGATGGAATGAATTGAGATGTCGCTCTTGGCTGACATACATTGTCCAGGCCTCGCTGCCATAGAGCAAGGTACTGAGGACACAGGCTTGAAACACTCGTACTTTTATGTTCCGTGTCAGTGCGCCATTTTCCCACACTCTCTTGGCCAGTCTGGACATAGCAGTGGACGCCTTTCCCATGTGCTTGTTGTTTTCTGCATTGAGAGACAGGTTGCTGGTGATAGTTGAGCCTAGGTAGGTGAACTCTTGAAGCACTTCCAGAGCGTGGTCGCCGATATTGATGGATGGACCATTTCTGATGTCCTGTCCCATGATGTTCGTTTTCTTGAGGCTGATGGTTAGGCCAAATTCGTTGCAGGCAGCCACAAACCTGTCGATGAGACTCTGCAGACACTCTTCAGTGTGAGATGTTAATACAGCATCGTCAGCAAAGAGGAGTTCCCTGATGAGGACTTTCCGTACTTTGGTCTTCGCTCTTAGGCGGGCAAGGTTGAACAACCTGCCACCTGATCTTGTGTGGAGGAAAATTCCTTCTTCTGAAGACTCGAACACGTGTGAAAGCAGCAGGGAGAAGAAAATCCCAAACAGTGTAGATGCGAGAACACAGCCCTGTTTCACGCCACTTAGGGAATCCTAAAGTTTTCTATAGACATCTCTCGCTATAGACATACAAACAGTAAAACGGTGGTAAAAAGGAGTTGGGCTGATTATGGACATAAAGGGGATTTACGCATGGGGGCAGAGGGCATAGCTGAGGTATTAAATGAACACTTTGCATCTGTCTTTACCAAGAAAGAAGATGCAATCCAGGTAATGGTGAAAGAGGAGGCAATTCAGATGTTAGAAGGGTTTAAGTTTGATAAGGAGGACGTGTTAGATAGGCTGTCAGTACTTAAAAGTGGATAATGCACCAGGACTGGATGAGATGCATCCAAGGATACAGAGGGAAGTGAGGGTGGAAATTGTGGAGGCACTAGCCATAATTTTGTAGTCTTCCTTAGATTCGGGGGTGGTGTAGAGGGCTGGAGAATTGTAAATGTTACATCCTTGTTCAAAAAAGGGTGCAAAGATTAGCCCAGCAACTACAGGCCAGTCAGTTTAACTACAGGTTTTAGTCCTTTCGAATTGGTTTACAGACATGAAATAAGAGGTCCCCTAAAACTTATCAATGACAGGTTCTTAGAACAAAGGAATGAATCTTCGAGACTAGACAATGTATGTGTTCCGGGAAAGGCTCATGAAAGCTTGCAACGTGGCTCAGGACACCTTAAACCATCCCAAGCCAATATGAAAAAATGGGCAGATACAAACACAAAGACCCGAAATTTTTAACCAGAGGATGAAGTATTAGTTTTAGTTTTAGTTTAGTTTTAGAGATACAGTATTATTATCTTTACAGGGTGAACCATTAAAAGCACGGTTCAGTGATCTGTATAAAGTGGTCAAAAGAGTGGGGAAGGTAAATTACTTGACTGACACCCCTGATTGCCAGAAAAAGAATCAGCTGTGTCATATCAATATGTTAAAGCAATATTATTGCAGGGAGGTGGATAAGCCAGTACAGGTGTCAGGTAATGGGGACTGTTGAGAAGGAAAGGGATAGTAAGGATAAAGCAGAAGGAGACCTAAACAATTCTCAGGTTGAACGTCCAACTATCTGGTTAGCTAATACAGAATGGTTAGGAAAATTGGACAACAGGTTTTTGTACTTAGATGCAGAACAACAAGACCTAACAAGGCTACTCACAGCCTTTAAAAGAGTCTGTAGGGATAAGCCAGGATGTACAACCTTCACCACACATGATGTGGATGTAGGTGAATCCGTTCCTTTAAAACAGCATCCTTACTGCTTAAGTCCAGACACACAGGCCCAAATAAAAGTAGAAATCCAATTCATGCTGGAAAACAACTTAATTGAATCTAGTCAAAGTATCTGGAGTTCACCAATAGTATTAGTGCTGAAATAAAAACAAGAAATCCTGGAAATACACAGCAGGTCTGACAGCATCTGTGGAGAGAGAGGCAGAGTTAACGTTTCAGGTCAGTGACCGATGAGTGCCGAAACCTGATGCGTCAACCTGACTTTGCATAGACTACAGAAATGTCAATGGAGCAATGAAGGCAGACTCCTGCCCAATTCCTCACTTAGAAGACTGTATTGACAGATTGGGCAGTGCCAGGTTTCTTACAAAGGTAGATTTCTTAAAGGATACTGGCATGTTCCTTTGGCACCTCGAGCTAAAGAAATAGCAGCTTCTTTATCAGTGCCGAGTGATGCCAATGGGCTAAAAATGCCCCAGCAACATTTCAGAGACTAATGAATCAAGTGGTAGCCAGTGCTCCCAACTGTGTAGTGTATCTTGATGCTGTACTAATTTTTAGATTAGAGATACAGCACTGACACAGGCCCTTCGGCCTACCGAGTTTGTGCCGAACATCAACCACCCATTTATACTAATCCTACACTAATCCCATATTCCTACCAAACATCCCCACCTGTCCCTATATTTCCCTACCACCTACCTATACTAGTGACAATTTTATAATGGCCAATTTACCTATCAACCTGCAAGTCTTTTGGCTTGTGGGAGGAAACCGGAGCACCCGGAGAAAACCCACGCAGACACAGGGAGAACTTGCAAACTCCACACAGGCAGTACCCGGAATCGAACCCGGGTCCCTGGAGCTGTGAGGCTGCGGTGCTAACCACTGCGCCACTGTGCCGCCCTAATCTACAGTAACACTTGGAAGGAACACTTATAACAGCTAGAAATTCTGTTTAACAAATTACAAACAGCTGATTTAGTGGTAAATCTGGCAAAAAGTGAATTTGCAAAAACAAGAGTGTCCTAACTCAGACATATAGTGGGGCAAGGACAAGTGTTGCCAAGAACAGCAAAATTACAAGCCTTCATGGAGTTCCCTAAAACGAAGCGTGAGATCATGAGGTTTTTGGCGATGTGTGGTTTCTACAGAAAGTTTGTGCCGAATTTTAGTGCTGTAGCTGCTCCACTAACCAATTAGCTACAGAAAAAGAAAACCAAGGTAGTATGGTCAGGTGAATGCCAGGCAGCTTTTGAAAAGCTAAAGGTAATCTTAACTAATGAATCAATGTTGGCTGCTCCAAATTTTGCTAAACCCTTCAAGGTACCAATTGATGCCAGCGACCTGGAGGTTGGTGCAGTCAAAGAGTCACAGAGTTATACAGCACAGAAACAGACCCTTCAGCCAACGCATCTGCGCCAACCATCAAGCACCCATCCAATCTAATCCCATTTTACTACACTTGGCCCGTAGCCTTGTATGCTATGGTGTTTCAAGTGCTCATCTAAATACCTCGTAAATGTTTTGAGGGTTCCTGCAGTGTGTTCCAGATTCCATCCACCCTCCGAATGAAAACATTTTCCTCAACTCCCCTCTAAACCTCCTGCCCCTTACCTTAAATCTATGCCCCCTGGTTATTGACCTCTCTGCTAAGGGAAAAGGTTTATTCCTATCTATCCTATCAATGCCTCTCATAATTTTATATACCTCTATCAGGTCCCCCTCAGCCTTCTCCGCTCCAAGGAAAACAACCCCAGCCTATCCAGTCTCTCCTCATTGCAAGATGACGAATCAGGCATAGAAAAACCAGTAGGGTACTTTTCAAGAAAATTGAATCGCCACCAAAAAAAGTATTCCACTGTGGAAAAGAAACAGTAGGACTATTGCTGACTCTTAAACATTTTGAAATATATGTCCGTCATGACTACAAAGAAACACGAATATGCACTGACCATAACCCATTAAACTTTGTGGAAAAATTTAAAAACCAAAATGCCAGAATATTCAGATGAAGTTTATTGCTACAGCCTTATCACTTGAAAATTGTACACATTTCAGGAAAAAACAATGTTATCGCCGATCCTTTGTCACAAATTTAACCTCATTGAGTTAAATGAATAACAATGATGCAAAGCAAAATTGTGTTAACTGCCAGTGGAGTGAATGATGGGCATGAATGCGAAAATATGTTTAAAATGTTTTTTCGATTTCTGTTTTACATTGTAATGAAGCGCATTCAAGAACGGCGTTTCATTTCGCCAAAATCATTCATTTTTTTTTACCATATGCCTACCCACTGTTTATTTTCATGTTTGTGCTTTGGGCCAGGGCTGTTCATTTTTCTGTCAATTAACACCCTCTCTGCACTGACACTTTGTCTTTCAACACACCATTAATATATCGTTTGCCTTTGCGCCATGACCTTCCGGTCAGTTATTCTTGGTGCCCCTCAGTCCTATCAACACCTTCCCTTTTGTTATCTCTTGCCCCACCCTTGCTGTATTTGTTTAAAACCTATTACTTTTCTAATATTTGTCAGTTCCGAAGAAGGGTCACTGACCCGAAACGTTAACTCTGCTTCTCTTTTCACAGATGCTGCCAGACCTGCTGAGTGGTTCCAGCATTTCTTGTTTTTATTTCAGATTTCCAGCATCCGCAGTATTTTGCTTTTATAACATATGGAGACTTTGACTTGAAAAGGACCTGTAGAAAGTACTGAATTTATCTTTCAACTGATTAAGATGATGGGGTTTGTATTTATTGTCACATAGTCAAATAGAGATTAACCTATTTGGACTAAATTACAAGAATTAAATAATTTGAGGATTTTTATTTTTCAAGCTATTTCCCCCATTATTACTGCATTCTCACTGCACCCATGCACTGTCCTCTAGAGAGTAACCTCCATGCTGATGGAAAGAAGCATCAAAGTTGTGGAAGCAAAACAGTGGAAATAAACTTGAACTGCTTGAAAAATAAATAACTGCAAAACATTAAATACTTACATTATCATTCGATCCATTGTTATCTTCATATTTTGTTTCTATATGAATGGAGAACTTAGGTAAAAAGGAGCACTGAAAAACAAAATTAAATGAATTAATCACCTTTTTGTTTACATTCATGGCAAAACAATGTTCAATGTGGAAGCATAAAATGGTGTTGATTAGAGATTCACTATTTCTAAGTTTATACATGCAGCATTTCAAGCTTTTAAAACATTTTGCAATCAGCTTCTTTGAATGTTAGTTATCCCATTCCTCATCCACCTGACTGATACCTCTGCAGCTAAGAGGGCAGATGCATGCCCTTGCTCTAAGAGCTCTTAGATGATGTCAAAGTTATTTGTAGCCAGCTCTCAGGGACTACTCTCCCTACTGATTTTGCAAATCTCCCTCCACAGCAGGGAACCACCTCTGTTCCCTATGCTGCACTCAAGCAGACGGGGAATCAAGTCTGCATCTATCCAATGGTATTTCACTGAGCATTAGTGCTTTAACACTTTGCACCATTGTGCTACACAGTTTGCAAATTTCAAAATTGTTAGTCACCACTCAAAGAGAAGATATTGATTGATAGACAATGTGTTCAAAGATAGTCAATTGACGGATGGCACCAAAAAGCACGAGAAGAAAAACAGATTGTTTGTTAACTGCGTCCATAACGGAATGCTTCCTGTAATCCAAAATCAGACCTAATATTATTTAGAATACACTAGTAAACTTTCCATGGCTTTGTACAAAGACAAGAGTCTTCAGACACTTGCTCCCTACAGCCATCACAGTGGCCAGCGCCTGTAATGACACAGTGACATCAGAAAATTGAATTGAAAATGCAGCTATAGGCCAGGATTTTATGGGCCCCCGAGGCAGAGAAGGAGGTGGGGGAAAGCAGGGGGTGGGGGTTGGGGGGCAGCGGGGTGCAGGGCCCTGTCACCAATCAATCTTTCCAGGGACAATGGCTTTCTCACCCAGAGGCCAATGATGGCCCTTAAGTGGCCTATTAATGGCCAATTAAGGGCCTGGTCCCGCTGCCGCTGGGATCTTACCAGCAGTGGGAGAGGGGGCCTCCGCCGTGCAGGGAGGACGTCTCACAACACAAGGCGCCCTCCCTGCGGGCTTGGAGGCGGCCCCTCCTCCGTGGGCAATTTGTGACCCACGGAGGACCCCCACTGGGAACACCTTTACTTCCGGGAACCCCCTCCCACTGGACTTCATGCCCACCCCCCTTGCTGGGGCCTTCCAGACTGGCCCCGGCGACCCCACATCACCTACCCCCTTGTCCGGGGTTCCAGCGCTGGGCTTGGGTCCAAGGCCTCTGCAGTACCAGCAGAGGCCACCGCTCCCGGTGGCGCTGCTGATACCGCTGAGCTGCCAGCCCTCTGACTGGCCAGCAGCTCATGGAGACAATAATACAATTACAGTATATGCATGCCTAGACACTAGCCACTGGACTACAAAGTTTGGGTTGTAAATTTTCCTTCCAACATTTCCTTCTCTTAGGCTATTGCAGGAAAAAGAAAACAAGGAATATGGAACAAAAATGTTTTTTAAAATTAAAGAAACACTGGCTGATGTTCTGTGTTGGAAGATTTCTTCAGAGGATTAGAAAAGATGTACATTTAATGTCACTGCTGTGTTTCAACATACAGGAGTATTAAAAAGAAAAATGATTTTCATTTATTTGTAAAGATGTGCACTTCTGGTTATCTCACAATTCAAGGAAATCTGTGAGAGAACTGACCACAGCTCAAAAAATAGTTCTGTGTCCTGTCTGTCAGGGTGAGCTAAATATAACTTCCTATTCAATTCAGGCTTTACAAATACTGTCAAATCTATTTGCTCCCTGTGAAACACATGTCAAATGTTTCCCATCCCAGCTGCTCTCTCCTGAGAAATCACGACATCAAATTAATTCATCTTAGACATGACTGGTTTGAGCCCTGAAATTCAGATTGCCAATCCCCAAAACAAAAATTGGCAGCAAAGAAACAAGTAGGTGTGGCAAATACACTTAAATTGAGCTCAGTCAGAATTTAAATTACATTATTTACACTATTATGAATATTGCAACAAAAGGAATGAGTGCATTAAAATGGATAAATCTGCTTTTTAAATGTTTACTAAGAAACACTGTGTCACATGTCAGCATCTAGTTTGTATGCATCCAGTTAGTATGGTTGGTGGAACTGGCTGCAGATGGAATGAAAAAAACAGAGCTCCAGGCAAAAGAGAGGGTGGTCAGGTTCATGGATAGGGCACTGGAGGCCTTGGTGATGGAGGCCAACTGGAGGAGAGAGGCCATGTTTCCAGAAGGGGCCAGGAGGCCCTCAAGGCGCACTGTCTTCAGGATATAGGAAAACGTGGCCAGGAAGGTTAACTCCTGGAGTCTAGCCCTCGCAACCTGCGGATTGCTGCAAGAAGTTCAATAACCTTACACGGGTGGTAAAGGTCAGTGAATGAATCCCGGAAGGACATCTCATGTCCACCACATCACCAACCTCTCAAGCTGCTCAATGCACCACACCACACCATCACTCACCCATCAGCAGCCCCGAGTAGTCAGGACTCCGGCCTAACATTCAGATGCTCCAACTCACCCTCACACACCTTCCAATGATGCAAGCCTCACACTCACCTCTCACAGCCTCCACATACTTGCAGGCCTGCTCTAGTGCCCTTCCCAGCATGAATTGTGGCTTGGACTGTGCCGTAAGTAACAGGAAGTGCTGTGTGCCATTTGCTGATCTCGGGGCTTCCATAGTGCTGGCACCAGCAGCACTACAGAGCCCAATTTCGCAGCTGAAAAGTAAAACTGCAAGAGAAAATTATCGAGACAACTATTTGGTGTAATGCAAAACTTCCACACAGATGTGATGTATTGCTGGGCTCTTGTGATAGAAAATGCACATAATCAACTTACAAATGGATATTCATCTTGAAAAAGTGTTTGAAAATAGAAATACTGTGGTTTCCTTATTCCCTAAAAGATTATGCCATTTCTATAATGGCATTGTTCAAAATGACAAACCCAACCTGGGCAATATTTATCCCTCAATCAACATAATGACAGATAACCTGCTTTTAATTATCACATTTCTGTTCATGGGACCTTGCTGTGCACAAGTTGGCTGCTGCGTTTCCTACATTACAACAGTGAGTAAACTTCAAAAGTACTTAATTGGCTGTAAAGTGCTTTGGGATGTTCTGAGGTCATCAAAAGCGCTTTATAAATGGGTCTTTATTTTCCTTTCTTCCCTTCCCAGGATATAGAATCATTGGACACAATCTTCAAAAGAGTATTGCAAAAAATCTTTCTGCAGCATCTTCCAAGATTTTTTGACACATTTCAGAATAAAAAGACAAAGGCATCAGATGTATCTTATGAACAATTTTCAAAACTTTGTTCTGACGAAAGGCTCTGATGGAAAATTAGCATTCAGTGCCCCCACAACAGTCATTTTCAGTCATCAAAAGTCATTAATGCCCAAAAGTTATGTAGTGAGCATAATTACCCACTTGAAAAAAGATTCTGACATGGTACTGTAAACTAAGCAAAAACTAGTTGTTTTATGTGGTTATATTTATTAAGTATAAATCAACCAGTAAATTCAGATTTAAAAATCTTCATTTGAGTCATACACACTGCCAACAAAAAGCAGGACAAATCCAACCTGGCCAATTACAGCCCTATCAGTCTACTCTCGATCACCAGTTATACCAGGAACTCCATAATATCATTAGTAGCATTCCTAATACCGAACATTTGTTCGTGCTGGGGGACTTTAAAGCCAGGGTTGGGGCTGACCATGACTCATGGCCCTCCTGCATTGGGCGCTATGGCATTGGAAGGATGAATGAGAATGGACAGAGACTGCTGGAGTTGTGTATCTATCACAACCTCTGCATCACCAACTCGTTCTTTCATACTAAACCCTGTCACCAGGTTTCAGGAGACACCCAAGATCACGTCGTTGGCACCAGCTGGACTTCATTGTCACAAGGCGAGCCTCTATAAACAGTGTCCAAATCACATGCAGCTTCCACAGTGCGGACTGCGACACCGACCACTCCCTGGTGTGCAGCAAAGTTAGACTCAAACCAAAGAAGCTACATCACTCCAAGCAGAAGGGCCGCCCATGCATCAACACTAACAGAATTGTTTATCCACAGCTGTTACATAAGTTTCTAAATTCACTTGAAAAAGTCCTTCAAAACACTCCTGCAGGGGATGCAGAGACGAAGTGGGCCCACATCAGAGATGCCATCCATGACTCAGCAATGACCACCTTTGGCAAACGTGAGAAGCAGAATGCAGACTGGTTTCAATCTCACTTTGAAGAGCTGGAACCTGTCATAGCCGCTAAGCGCACTGCACTGTTGAAATACAAGAAGGCCCCCAGTGAGCTAACATCCGTAGCACTTAAAGTAGCCAGAAGCACTGCACAAAGAACAGCCAGGCGCTGTGCAAATGACTACTGGCAACACCTCTGCAGTCGTATTCAGCAGGCCTCTGACACCAGAAACATCAGAGGAATGTACGATGGCATCAAGAGAGCTTTTGGGCCAACCATCAAGAAGATCGCCCCCCTCAAGTCTAAATCAGGGGAAACGATCACTGACCAATGCAAGCAAATGGACTGCTGGGTGGAGCACTCTAGAACTGTACTCCAGGGAGAATGTTGTCACTGAGACCGCCCTCAATGCAGCCCAATCTCTGCCAGTCATGGATGAGCTGGACAAACAGCCAACAAAATCGGAACTCAGTGATGCCATTGATTCTGTAGCCAGTGGAAAAGCCCCTGGAAAGGATGGCATTACCCCTGAAATAATCAAGAGTGCCAAGCCTGCTATACTCTCAGCATTCCATGAACTGCATTGCCTCTGCTGGGATGAGGGAGCAGTACCACAGGACACGCACGATGCCAATATCATCACCTTCTATAAGAAGAAGGGTGACTGTGGTGACTGCAACAACTACCGTGGAATCTTCCTGCTCAGCACAGTAGGGAAAGTCTTTGCTCGAGTCGTTGAAAATAGACTCCAGAAGCTGGCTGAGCATGTCTACCCTGAGGCACAGTGCGGCTTTCGAGCAGAGAGATCCACCATTGACATGCTGTTCTCCCTTCGCCAGCTACAGGAGAAATGCCACGAACAACAGATGCCCCTCTACGTTGCTTTCATAGATCTCACCAAAACCTTTGACCTCGTCAGCAGACTACTAGAAAAGATCGGATGTCCACCAAAGCTACTAAGTATCATCACCTCATTCCATGACAATATGAAAAGCCCAATTCAGCATAGCGGTGCCTCATCAGACCCCTTTCCTATCCTGAGTGGAGTGAAACAGGGCTGTGTTCTCGCAACTACACTATTTGGGATCTTCTTCTCACTGCTGCTCTCACATGCGTTCAAGTCTTCAGAAGAAGGAGTTTTCCTCCACACAAGATCAGATGGCAGGTTGTTCAACCTTGCCCGTCTTAGAGTGAAGACCAAAGTATGGAAAGTCCTCATCAGGGAACTCCTCTTTGTTGACGATGCTGCATTAACATTCCACATGGAAGAGTGTCTGCAGAGACTCATCAACAGGATTGCGTATGCCTGCAACGAATTTGGCCTAACCATCAGCCTCAAGAAAACGATCATGGGGCAGGACGTCAGAAATGGTCCATCCATCAATATTGGCGACCACACTCTGGAAGTGGTTCAAGAGTTCACCTACCTAGGCTCAACTATAACCAGCAACCTGTCTCTCAATGCAGAAATCAACAAGCACATGGGAAAGGCGTCCACTGCTATGTCCAGACTGGCCAAGAGAGTGTGGGAAAATGGCGCACTGACACGGAACATAAAAGTACGAGTGTTTCAAGCCTGTGTCCTCAGTACCTTGCTCTATGGCAGCGAGGCCTGGACAACGTATGTCAGCCAAGAGCGACATCTCAATTCATTCCATCTTCGCTGCCTCCGGAGTATCCTTGGCATCAGGTGGCAGGACCGCATGTCCAACACAGAAGTCCTCGAGGCGGCCAACATCCCCAGCTTATACACACTACTGAGTCAGCGGCGCTTGAGATGGCTTGGCCATGTGAGCCGCATGGAAGATGGCAGAATCCCCAAGGACACATTGTACAGCGATCTCGCCACTGGTAGCAGACCTACCGACCATCTATGTCTCCGCTTTAAAGACGTCTGCAAACAAGACATGAAGTCCTATAACATTGATCACAAGTCATGGGAGTCAGTTGCCAGCAATCGCCAGAGCTGGCCGGCAGCCATAAAGGTGGGGCTGAAGTGTGGCGAGTTGAAGAGACTTAGCAGTTGGCAGGAAAAAAGACAGAAGCGCAAGGGGAGAGCCAACTGTGTAACAGCCCCGACAACCAATATTTTCTGCAGCACCTGTGGAAGAGTCTGTCACTCTAGAATTGGCCTTTATAGCCACTCCAGGCACTGCTCCACAAACCACTGACCACCTCTAGGCGCTTACCCATTGTCTCTTGAGACAAGGAGGCCAAAGAAGAAAAAGAAGTCTACTGTCAATCACCAGCAAAGTGATGGAGGAGGTCATCGACAATACTATCATGCGGCACTTGCTCAGCAACAACCTGCTCACTGATATTCAGTTTGGGTTCTGCCAGGGCCACTCAGCTCCTGACCTCATTACAGCCTTGGTCCAACACGGACAAAAGAGCTGAACCCCAGCGGTGAGGTAAGAGTGACTGCCGTTGACATCAAGGCAGCATTTGACTGAGTATGGTATCAAGGAGTCCTTGCAAAACTGAAGTCAAGGGAAAACTCTCTGCTGGTTACAATCATACCTAGCACAAAGGAAGATGGTTGTGGTTGTTGGAGGTCAATTATCACAGTCCCAGGACATCACTGCAGGAGTTCCTCAGGGTAGTGTCCTGGGCCCAACCATCTTCAGCTGCTTCAGTGATTTTCCCCCATCATAAGGTCAGAAGTGGGGGTATTCGCTGATGATTGCACAAAGTTCAGCACCATTCGCAACTATTCAGATACTGAAGCAGCCCGTGTCCATATGCAGCAAGACCTGGACAACATCCAGGCTTGGGCTGATAAGTGGCAAGTGACATAAACGCCACACGTTTGTCAGGCAATGACCATCTCAAACAAGACAGAATATAACCATCTCCCCTTGATGTTCAATGGCATTACACCATTGCTGAATTCCCCACTATTGACATCCTGGGGGTTACCAATGACCAGAAACTGAACTGGACCAGCCACATAAATGCTGTAGCTACAAGATCAGGTCAGATGCTAGAAATGCTGTGCTGAGTTGTTCGGGTCTGAAGTTCTGTTAATGGATAATAAATACCTGGTAGGTCCAAGGTAATATGCCTTACAGGCTAACTAATTAACATTAGTTAATTGTATTCAAATGTGTATATATAAAGAGCCAGCCAAAACTGGTGGTGGGTTGTTAGGAGGGGAGAAGTAAGCTCTTTGGCAAGCAATAAACAGTCTCTATCTAAGCTTTCTGGTCTCAGTGTCTTCTTCACAAACAGGCTTGTAAGTTCTATAACATTGGTAGCAAAGGATGGTTGCTTGAAAGTGAAGATTGGAGACTAAGATTTGTTTTCAGACAGGAGAAGGCTGTAATTGGAGTTTCTCTTTTGAAGACTGATGACCCACACCAGGTGTAAGGTGTCGGGATATGATTTTCCACCGCTGTTTTGCGAAGTCGAAACTTAAAATCTATGGACTAAAGGCCTGCTACCCGACCTGAACTCGATGGGACCCGATGACATGTGTTGGGTTCGGGTCGGGTTGCACTTCCGGGTCTGGCATTCGGGCTCAGGTCGGGTTGGGCCGGTTCGGCTGCTCTATCACCACCTCAGGTAAGTGACTCTAATGTTAATTTACTTTTTGGACTTTAAAGGTGGTTTTGTTAGATATTTTAAGCTTGTGCAGGTAAGGAACAAAGTGAAAAATGGAAGGTAGGTTAATTGATGGTCGGGTTGGGTCGGGCGCAGGAAAAAATGGAAGGACTCTGGTCGGGTCAGGCTTGGGGTTGGATTGGGTTCTGTCGGGTTTGGGTCGGGTCTCATCTGCAGACCCGAGTAGGCCTTTGCTATGGATACGGGTTACATCTGTACCAAAAAGGAAGCAAGGAATAGCCCTTGCACTTTCACTTCCCACCAGAATCAAGATCAGGGGAAAGGTGTTCTCTGAGCTAGAGGCTCATCATTTGGACAATGAGGAAGGTTTGGAAAATCTCTTGAAATTTATGGATAAAATTTATATGAAAGATGACTTATTGAATGTGTATGAGGCATAGCAGGACTTTGATAAATTTAGAAAAATGGATGGTTCTTCCATAGGTGTTTTATTATGATGTTTAACTGATTAGATGCAAGGTTGCAGCAATTCTACTTAGAAATTCCTAGATCAGTACTGGTCTTCAAATTAAAATCAAAATACTGCAGATGCTGGAAATCTGAAATAAAAACAAGAAATGCTGGAAATATTCAGCAGGTCTGGCAGCATCTGTGGAGAGAGAGAAGCAGAATTAACGTTTTGGGTCAGTGACCCTTCTTCGGAACCCTTCTTCTGAAGAAGGGTCACTGATCTGAAATGTTAACTCTGCTTCTCTCTCCACAGATGCTGCCAGAATTGCTGAGTATTTCCAGTATTTCTTGTCTTCAAATTGTTGGATTGTGCTAGGATATTGAACATGGATAGGCTCTTGGTATTAACCGGAGTTAGATTCAAAGAAAAAGACATGCTTTTTGATCAGATGTCTGATGCCCTGAAAAAATATTTGGGAAAACATTCCTTTCCGACTAATTTCATGGCACAGATGGGTTCTTCAGCGGTGACACCGAAGATGGAGGATATAAGGCTAGCAGCATTTTGAGGCCATTCAAATATGGGGCCCAAACTTCAGTATGAAAGGAGAATCACACACAAAGTAATGAGGAAAGAGACCCTTTTGGCAGCTATAACAGACATCAGCAATTATGGCAGAAGGATGAACTCCAGGAATAACCAAGGGGTGGTCAACAGGTGTTTTGGATATGGCTCAAAGTATTACTATGCGTTGCATTGTCCAAAAAGGATCAACAGGGTTTTTGAGACAACACATGACGTGGAAGGTTCGGAAGGCGAGGGTGACGCTACTGATCAATCAGAAGGAATTGTACTGGTCACAAGAAGCTTCAGTCCGGTAATGAGTGACCTAGTCGCAGATTCATTCAGTTGTGTAGTACTAGACAGTGGGTGTATATCCACAGTATATGGAGTGGATTGGTTAAGGTGTTACATGGATACTTTAAGTAAGGAAAACCGAAATAAGATCAAAGAATATGACAGTTGTACCTGTTTCAGGTTTGGAGATGACAACACGTTGAAATCACTAAAAAGAGTGGTAATTCCATGTATAATAGCAGGGGTAAACCATTTTATTAGTACGGATGTAGTATCCAGTGATATACCTTTGCTGTTAAGTAAACCGTCTATGAAAAAGTTTCGGATGAAATTGGATATTAAACATAAGGCGATTGTCTTTGGGAAATCTGTAGCTCTGCGGTTTACACAGTCGGGATATTATTGTATTCCTTTAGTGAGACCTAACATATCTAAGCAGGATGTTAAAGAATTCTTAATGGCATCCAGGGCTAGGGATTTAAATGAGAAGGCAAATTATTTCAAAACTACACTGACAGTTTGCACATCTATCTCGTCATACGCTGAAGATTCTGTTAAAAGACGCAGTGGGAGGGGTTGGGGTAATAGATGATGACTACACTAAACTTAAGATATCAGTGAAAAATGTGATATTTGTTAAATGCAGGAGGATGCCATCACCACCCATCGTGAGTCTCCCATTAGCAAGGGACTTTAATGAAACCGTAGCGATGGACTTGAAGGTATGGGATAAAGACAAAAACATTTTTCTTCTACACCTTATAGACATGGTGACTAGATTCAGTCTGTCAACGGTAATTTATAGTAAAGACAAAAAAGTAATAGTGGACAAGATAATGGAAAGGTAGATAGGAATGGGACTGGGAGCACCAGCTAACAATGGAGGAGAATTTGCCAATGCTAAATTCAGGAGTGTGTGAAAATATGAATATTGTAGCAATGCACATGGCAGCAGAAAGTCCTTTTAGTAATGGGATTTGAGAGAGAAATCATGCTGTACCTGACAAAATGCTCTGGAAAATTTTAGCTGACCAGCCAAATTGTAAATTGACTGCTGCTCTGGTGTGGGCAGTACATGTGAAAAACATGCTTCAAATGGTTGGGGACTACAGACCCTATCGATTAGTTTATGGCAGGAATCTGAAAATACCTTCGCTAATGTGGGATCATCCCCCAGCTTTAGAGAGGACTACAATTAGTTCAATTTTTGCTGAACATTTGAATGCCATGCATGCAGGGAAAAGAGCATTTATTAAAGCGGAGATTTCAGAAAAAATCAGGAGAGTTTTGAGGTGTCGGATCAGGCCATCAGAAAAGATTTTAGATACCGGGGATATGGTGTATTACAAAAGAGAAAAGCAGAAAGAATGGAGATGCCCAGGAAACGGTATTAGCACTGATGGCAAAACAGTGATTTTGTAACATGGCAACCAAATTGTTAGAGTACTTTCCGTGCGGCTTATTGGCACTGATTATACATTGACAGAATCTGAACAAATGATGGACACTGATGCACCATGTACTTCACATGCACATATGTCGGACCTTTGCGAGCAACAGATTGTGGCAAATAATGGGCTGACTGAGAGTGGACCAAGTGATAGTGAAGATCCAGATAAGGCCATTTATCCCAAAGGTCAACTGCCAAAAGTTGGGACTAGAGTGACATATATATGCCAGAAGGGACTAGTGAATGGAGAAAAGCCACAAGTATAGGAAGAGCAGGAAAGGCCACAAGGAAATATAAACATTGGCTGAATGTGCAAGACAAGGGACAGGATATCAGACCTATAGATTGGCAGAAGTGAAAATGTGGAAGGCCAGAAAACATAGTGTAAGTTCAGATAGTGGGCCTGAAGATGATCATAGTCCAAGGAAAAGGTCACGAACTTGTGAAAGGAAGTCTGATTGTAGGAGGGAAAGGTCGAGGATCAGTCCAGAAAGGGATAGGAAATCTAGTAGGGGACGTCGTTTCACAAGAGCAAGGACCAGAGAGCAGACCAGGAGTGCCACAAGAAGTAGGAGCCCTTACAATAGAGAAGCTCTAGTGGCTACTAACAAGTTAGATGGTAAATTGGTAAAGGATGCTAAGCAAAAAGAGCTTGACAGTTAGAGAGAGTTTGATGTATACACAGATGCCAGATAGAGGACAACCAGAATTGTCCCATAGATGGATCTGTACAGAGAAAGTAATTCCCAATGGTACGTATAAAGCTAAGGCCAGACTTGTAGCTCGGGGATTTGAGGAATGACTAGGTGACCAAGAAGTTAGAATGGACTCCCCAACAGCAGGAAAAGCAAGTTTGAGGATTTTCCTAGCCCTTTTAGCAACACACTCATGGGAATGTAAGTCCATTGACATCAAAGCAGCATTTTAGCAAAGGGAAACATTTCAAAGGGAGGTATTTTTAAAACCACCAAAAGAAGCTGGAGATATAAAAGGGAAATTATGGAAGCTACACAAGTGTGTTTATGGGCTAAATGTTGCATCCAGGGGTGGTATTTTTCAGTTAGGTCCCTCCTACAAAAAGCTGGTTGTGTTCAGCTAAAAGTGGATCTGGCAATGTTTTATTGCTACGAAGAAGAAAAACTAGCAGGCATTTTCTTGATGCACATGGACGATTTTCTGTGGGGAGGATTTGAGACATTTGAGAAATTTGTGGTAGATAAAGTTCTACAGGAATTTAAAGTTGGAAGTCGGGTTTCCAGAGCTTTTAAATATATAGGGTTGAATATTAGGCAGACTAAGTTGAGGGTAACCCTAAATCAACAGTCTTACCTAGAGAATGTTAATAGGATCCCAATAAATTGGGCCAGATCCTCACAAAAGGAAGACTCTGCAACCAAGGAAGTAGCAGACCAGTTAAGGAGCTTAATCGGGCAATTAAACTGTGCACACAAACTAGGCCAGATGCTTGCTATGATGTATTAGAATTGAGTATCATGCTGAATCATGGTACTATTGGGGAAATACTGAAAGCAAACAAGACATTGAAGAAATTGAGTTTTGACAAATGTACACTCCAGTTTCCAGCATTGGGTGACCCAGAAGAAATTAAATGAGTCATTTTTAGTGATGCCTCACATGCTAATCTTCCCGCTGGTTATTCGAGCACAGCAGGGTTCATTATATTTTGGTGGGAAGAAATAAGTGCTGTCCATTAGCCTGGGAACCGAAGAAAATAAAGAGGATAGTTAAAAGCACCTTAGCTGCTGAGACACTTGTACTGATAGAAGCGATATGCATTTATCGAGTATTTTATAGGAACTCATATAAGGGGCAATCGGAGAAAAGTTTTCTATAGAATGCTATATAGATAACCATTCTCTCAGGGACAATGTCCATTCGACAAAAAGTGTCATGGAAAAGAGGTTGAAGATTGATCTCGCGAGTATAAAAGAAATGTTGGAAAGAAAAGAGATTTCCAAAATAAAATGGGTCGACTCAAGTCATCAGTTGTCGGATCATTTTACGAAGAGAGGTGCTACTTTAAAGTTTTTTTTGTTAAAGGGGGAATATACAGCATGTTAATGGTTGGTGCTGTTGAAAGTTAATGATAAAAAATGGAAGATAGAGAAAAATGTATGTGTGTATATATAATAAATGTATATATTTAATTTAAAGAAAAGGGGGAATTTGTTATTGTCAGAAGTTCTGTTAATGGATGATAAATACCTGGTAGTTCAAGGTAATAGGGTGAACAAGTGTTGGGTGTTAATGTTAATTGTATTCAAATGTGTCGTCATGCAGACCCCCACCTGTCAAGAATGAGGCATATTACTTTTGTCATATGAACTTTAATTGTAAACTGTTGCTGGAGGAAGAAATGCCTTGTTAAAGAAATCACCAGACCTTTGAATGCAGGATATTTGCATACTAAAAGACTACTCCCTGGGCCAATTAACCCAATGGTATTTTGATCACCAGACATTGAACGTGTAAGGAAGCATATTCCAGGGATTGCTAAAATGATACAATTCACAAACGCAGGAGTGGTTAAGCCAGTTAGTCACATGGCTGACCTGGCTAACTTGGAGTTGAATTGTGCCACACAGAAAGAAACAGACGGCAGTTTGCAACTGAAACTGGAACAAGGAAGCCTCTCCCCTGGCAGTCGCTCTCTCTTTCTCCCAAGCCACTGGACCCACGGAAGACACGTAAACTTCAAGAGAGAAAAGACTCTAACACTGAAGTAAGTTGAAGTGTGAACTGGGCCCCAACCAACAACAGGATTTACCGGCAATTAAAGACTCCACATTGAAATTAAAGGACTAATTATAACCCAGCTATTGCCTCAAACTTTCCCCTTTATTATTTTCTACTTTTTCTGTCTCTATCTGCATGTGTGTTTATCGCGTATGCATGCCAGTGTGGTCGTGTCGTATATTCATCGTTGTTAACTGGATTAGAATTTAAGATTAATAAACTTCCACCTTTCTTGTTTAAATCTAAGGAAACCTGTCTGATTTCTTTGCCTTACAATTAGAGCAGTGAACAAGGATTCACAGGGGGAGCTAAAAACAGTGTTTCTAAAATTAAACCCTGTTGCTGTTAAACGAGGCAAAGGCTGAGAGGGAACCCCGAGATCCCTTCTCACCTGGTTGTAACAGTGTATATACAAAGAGCCAGCAACACACGTATCCCATGAGCGAATTTAAAAAAACATAACTTTAAATTAAATTCACCAAGCTACAAGTCGCACTGTCTTGTTAGAGGTCTATTGTTCCAACTGATTACATTCATCTAATGTACATAAATGCGTATAATTCAGAAGCATTTTGGTTGGACTGGTACAATGATCTATGATCCTCCAAACCCAGACCTCCTGATCTTAGCCATCCCATTAAGGACAGTTGCTGAGACAGAGGCCAGGAGCTTCTATGCAGAAAGACAAGAAAATCAGAGGGAGTGTATATCTCTGGCCTGTTTCCCATATATCAAAGACTGGTTTCAGAGCAACATCTGGTAGAGGCCTTGAAGCTGGATTAGTGGGTACCATAGGAAGACGTTAGCAAGGCAAGAAAATATCTCAAGAGGGTGTGACCCTAAAAAGAAATAATTAATGTGTGTTCAAATCCAATACTTGGTTGAGCACTGAACACAATGGAGTCAGTGGCCTTTCACAGCCTTTAAAATGGAACTTATTTTTTTGCACCGGTAAACTTCACCTTTGTGGGAGGACAAGGTCAGAACCATTCACCAAAAGCTGTAAATCTTTGCTAGTTTATTTTCATGTTGGATGTTTCATCACTTGAAATATTACTGCCAATTGATATTTTCCACACAACTGGGTATTTCTACCCTCGAATGTAAATAATGGTGGTGAAAGACAGTTAACAAACCAAGTCATTTATTGATTCTTTAAATACTATACTATGAAAGTTAATAAATTTTACAATGTTATCTCAATCCTCAAAACCCCAGGCTAAATTTGTAATGCATACAAAAATGTAATTTCCTCTGGCACTGCACTGGTTAATGTATTTGCATAAAATCCTTCTGTTTGCTATTTTAAAGTAGTTATTAATCAGTACACTACAAAACCAGATTAAAGTCCTGGTGTATTAGCAGATATCCTGCAACAGGTGGGACTGGGTTTCTGCATCAAAGTACAACAGTATGATATTTCACTGGCAATTCGACCTCTGCTGCCTACAAGAACAGGGACACCAGGTGCATGGGAACACCACCACCTCTTCTAAGTTCCCCTCCAAGTCACACACCATCCTGACTTGGAAATAAACTGGTGTTCCTTCATTATTGCAGTGCCAAAATCCTGGAATTCCCTACTTAATTGCACTTTGGATACACCTAAACCACACATTCTAGAGTGGTTCAAAAAGTCAGCTCATCACCTTCTCAAGGTCAATTGGGGAACAGCAATAACCAGCAACACCCACATCCCAAGAACAATTAAAGTGATTTTTAAGAGTTGTTTAGAAAACAAATTAAGCACAAAAATTCTAAAAAATAGATTAAAATTTCTACCGTCACTTATGCTGGTAGCTAGTGGTCAAATCACACCTTAACTGCATTTGTACAATTTTAGTCCTAGGTTCATTTTTCTCCAGTCTTGTTGCACCGTTGCCATAACTACCCCATTCTGTTTCCCACAGTTACCTAGTATCTCAAATTAGTAAAATAAAAATCTTTCCATGCTCGCACACATTGAAATACTTGAGATACATACATCAACAAAATTACACAGAGGACCAGTGGTATAAATTCAGTCAGCCTTCACATTCATACTGTGCCCAAATTAAGCCACAGTTGGTTACAGTAAAAAGTAATCAGAGCTTTCTTCGCATTAATCGCTAATTTGGCTTACTAAGGATATTAGGCTACAGGATGCCTATTTCTGAATAAAGGCCAGAAATATATATGGTTATATAAGGCCATTATCAAATTTTTTTTGAACAGTATGGCATCAAATTGAATTTTTCTAGGAATTTTAGACTTTGTGCTGACTTAAAAAGGGCATGTTTCCAGCTGTCATTTACCACCCATTTTTGGGCAGATGCAGGGAGGCCAAAAGAGTAAAATGGGTCAGGAGGTGTACTGGCAAATCTCTGCACATAAAAAACATCATGACCAGCAAGATGATGATGTTGATGACCTGCAGTGTCTGCTAATATACTGCCTGTCACATGCTGATGTTTAAATATGCCTAGAATGTTGAATGTATATTTGTCTCCCTTAATGCCTGTGGCTGTTCCAAAATGAATGTTTGGGGCTGTTAGATGCCACAGTCCACAGGTAGGAGCTGAGTTAAAGATCACGTAACGAAGTTACTTTGTAGTTTGCTGCCTGTTTGTTCTGTAATATTTTTTACTGCTGCTGACAACTTCAGCACTGCTTATGGTGCTTTTTTCCTCCTCCATGATTTTTTCTACTTCATGAAACATGCCATGAAGACAATAAAGAGCAAGATTAGGAGAACAGATTCAGGACGTTCAGCTTAATTAACCCCATGTTTGTCCCACACCCACAGGTACTCATGTCTCCATGTATACAAACATAGATGGTTACACTTGAATCTCACAACTTGGCAATGCTTGAGAAGGCTGTGCTTCCCTCATGAGGCAGTAACTGACATCAGCCACAAGCTCTGGACCTTACCACAAAACCTAGCTGTTAATCATCTCTATCTTTTTTTTTTACAACTTTTTAGTCCTGCTCCTAACAAGATAGTCATCCAGCTTTTAAAATAAAAGCCAACAAGTAACACATTAACTGGTTTAACAGTGAAGTTATCCTGAGGATGTAGAAATTCCCTCTAATCTTTCCATTTTGATTAAAATGAGTACAGTTTAGTACATTTCTCCTCATACCTTAAAACTCAGAGCCCCCAAATCATTCATATTTTCCTCTAAATCAATGAAAATTGGATGCCTAAATATGCACACAATATTCAACAGTGGTCTACACAAGATTAGAATAAATTGGTTCATCTCACAATCAAATGCTTTTGAGAAGTATTACAGACTGTGATCAGCCTTGTTGATTAATAGTTTCACATTCAGGGGATACTTCCTCTAAATGGTCACTAAATACACCCAAATCCTTTACCTTTGATGCAAATGGACTTTCTCATTGTTTCATTTTTACTTATTGACCATACGTAACCTTACACTTATCCACATTAAAAATCAATTTGCTATTTCTGAAACCCATCCTTTTGGTTCAGATCTCTATGAATGCTAAAATGGGTTTGTGTACTCTTTTCGTAAATCCAGCAGCAGTGTGGCAGATGGACTGTCAGTTAGGCTGGGATTCAGATAGAGCAGGCATGGGACTTCTCTGGATATTCCCACTGGGTATCACATGGGGCAGAGCCTCTACCCACTCCAAACGTGGCCCCCAGCATCAGAGGGAATGCAGCCGGAAGCTGCAGGCGAGGAGCGTCCTCAGCTATCAACTTCAGCTCAGTTGTAGCACTTTCAGCTCTCAGACAGAAGGTTGAGAGTTCAAGTACCACTCTCCAGAGACTTGAGCATATAATCTAGACTGACACTAGTGTGGCACTGAGGAACTGCTGAACAGTTAGAAGTGCTGTCTTTTGGATGATGTCTTGTTTTCCCTTGGGCAACTGGAAAAGATCGCATGACACCATTTGAAGAAGATTGACGGAGCTCTCCCAGTGTCCTGGGCAATATTTATAACTCAACCAACACCACTAAAACATTCAGATGCTTATTAGCACTCATCGTTTTGATTTATAGTTGTTTTTATTATCTGCAATCTGTATATATTGGAGTTGAATTAGTCTGCCATCTGCTTTCTCTCATTTCTGCTTCTTCAATAGTACATATTTGCTTTTTTATGTGCTTCTTGTGTCAACTGCTGAGTCGCTATAATTAGTATTTATGACCGGGTAGATACTAGATAGTCTTGTTTTATTTTCTCACCCTGCTTTCTGCTCTGTTAGTTGAATGTCAAACACTTACAAATCCAAGTCTTGTTCACTCCCTTCCAATACTAACAAACCTAATTATATCAGTGAGCTCCAAGGTGAACACTGATTGATATCAGAACTCATAGCTCTGTTACTGTGATGCCCAAGATAAAAGTGTGTACAATTTCATGAAGCTCAGATAAACTGGAAAACTGGGCTGGTATTTCCAGCTGAATTTGTATGGATTTCAATGCAGTTTAAAGAATTAGATTTTTGGATCGTTGAGCTGAATTTCATGGGACGTTTAGGGATGAGCTGGGAGGCGGGATGGCTGGCAAATGGTGTGGGAAGGCATCAGGTGGCATGCCCGATACCTTCCCACCTCCATGCCATTTTGTCTCCGGCAGGTAAGGTGGCAGATGACTCGTCTGCCAGAAATCCAATTGAGCCACTTGTGGCAAATTAAGGGCCTCTCCCCACCTCTGGTATTTTAGGAAGGGGGGTGCCCTCTGCCTTATGGGGAGACCGCCAGGTAAACCCTTGTGGCCTCCCAGCGGGCTCCCGGGAGGGCCACTCGTTGTCCCATGGAGGGGCCCCCCCAACAGTAATGGCCACACCCACGGCATAGTCGTTTCCAGCCCTGAGCGACCCAACCCCCAGGCCCTGGCGGCCCCAGATCCCACTTACCTGGTTGTGAGGGTGTACATCCATTGATATGTGCTCTTCTCCCAGATGCAGCCCCAGTACCACTGCCACTCCCAATGGCACTACTGAGGCTACTGAGCTGTCAGCCCTCTGATTGGGCCAGCAGCTCTTGGGGGCGAACTGCTGTGCTCAACAGGATGGCAGACCCAGCAGCAGCCACTTAATTGGCTGTGGCCTGTAACATGCAGCCCCAGGAGCCATGCTGCCTTGGCAAATTTCTGGCTGTTGTGCCTGAACAGATGGGAAAATATCACTGGATATAATGCAGTAAATTCTAAAATCCATAATAAAACCTCTTGGGTATGATTCAACAAACCTGGATGGTATTTCATGATCTCACAAGTACTTGTGCAGAATATTGTCCTCAAGTGCAACAGGTTATTGAAAAAAATGGAGGGATAGGGTGGTGCAGTGTGTTACCATGTGCTTTCACTTCTGTGTCCTGGATATGAATTCAGTCCAGATTGAAGATATTTTGTCTTGCTGTAAATAAGGATCCCAAGTAAAATAAGCTTGGGCAATATCATCCTGCTTCCTCTGGACATCAACATATAGCACAGATCTGCAATTAACTCATATTATCTTGACAATCTCTCTTTGACTAACATTTTATTTTATTTTATTTAGAGATACAGCACTGAAACAGGCCCTTCGGCCCACCGAGTCTGTGCCGACCAACAACCACCCATTTATACTAACCCTACAGTAATCCCATATTCCCTACCACCTACCTACACTAGGGGCAATTTACAATGGCCATTTGAAGAAAAGATGATTGAGGGAACTCCTCTCTTCACTCTATCCTCAATCTGTATAATCCATAGTTTATTCCCCATCTCTTGCCCAACCCTCACTAATTGTAACATAGTAAAGAAGTCTGTTAGTTGCTCCTTTGATCCATTTCAGTCCCATTTGCTATCCACCCACCTTCCCCTCTCAAGTCTTTTGCTCACTGACCTCCAACACTGGCCTATATTCCTGCAAAAATCATCATTTATCACTGCTTCCTCAAAGAACCCACTCTCATCCTGTTCATCCTCTCCAATTCCTCTCTGAAGCCCTGCAATAAATCCTTACCTGTTCAGAACACTCCAATCCAGCCTCTGCCCTCCCACAACACCAAGTTTGCATTGGCTTTTTGTTCCCACTCCTCAAGTTCCCAGCTCCTTTCAATACCATTAGCCACTTCATCCTCATCCAATGCCCCTTCTCCAAGATATTTCTGTGAAATTATTCTTTTTTTTCCAACCATGCTTTTGGCATGGTCCTAATTTCAAACTTATATTCTCTTCTCTTTTGGTGTCCATTTTCTTTCCATTCTGTAAACTGCTCAGATGTTTTTCTTATATGCAAAGTGCTATTGCATTGTATCTTGTCCATGTCATTTTTTAAAAAACTGGATGCAAATGTGGGTGTAATGCAAGTTTTGCATTGGAGGACATGTCAGAAGCTCGGCTTTACTCTATAGCATCTGACCTAGGGATGCTTGGTGAAGTGGGGTACTTAAAAGTGGGAAAATTCTCCACTTCTTTGTATTAACACATTTCACCTTGGTAAATACAAAATAACAGCAAAATTGTTTGTTTTTTTTTGTCTTTTTTGTTGCTAATTTCCTTTGTCTCCTCCTCTCAGGCTGAAATAAAGAGAAAAAGAAATTACAGGAAAATCTCTGGGTTGTATGCTGCACAGAAAATCACAGGAAAATGGTTCACTTCATTGAGTGCTTCTCAACCACCAATGGTATTAATGACACTGATTACAATGGTGATGCGGAATGTCATCCAGGCAGTCAACAGAAATCTATCTTACAGAAATTAGATGCATCAAATGATGCCTCAGTATTCGCTTTGGCATAAGAGGTGGAAACTCTTTTACTATTCGTTGAACCAAGCTAATCCACTGTAAAGCTTCAAAGTGAATCAGTCTCAATGAATTTCTGTTTTGGTAGGGTACAAACAGAAACCAACTTCACACCTTCATTTTAAGTACCATGATAGTACTAAGCTTATTATGAGATAACTTATTACTGTGTAAACATAAAGCAACCCTTTGGGAAATCTGGGATCATCAGTAGCAGCACGTCATGCACACTAACACACTGCATTATGAAGATGTAAGATGTGTGTCCGGTTTTCACAATTTGCTTCAGATGGTGAGTTTCTAAATTCAAGTAGGTCATTTTTGTGGAGGGGAGGGTCCCCAAGAATAGAGAGTGGGGAAATTACAGGCCGAGTTAACCAGTGTTCATCTGACACACCTCACAACAGCAGGTATAAGAGTAGCATACATATGAACATACGAATTAGGAGCAGAAATAGGCCATTCAGCCCTTCGAGCCTATTCTGCCATTAAATAAGATCATGGCTGATCTGTTTTTGTTTCGAATTCCACACGCCCATCTACCCCCAATAACCTTGGATTTCCTCGCCTATCAAGAATCTATCTAAAATAAAAGCAAAATACTGCGGATGCTGGAAATCTGAAACAAAAACAAGAAATGCTGGAATCGCTCAGCAGGTCTGGCAGCATCTGTTGAAAGAGAAGCAGAGTTATCGTTTCGGGTCACTGACCCGAAACGTTAACTCTGCTTCTCTTTCCACAGATGCTGCCAGACCTGCTGAGTGATTCCAGCAAGAATCTATCTACCTCCGCCTTAAAAATATTCAACAACCCCGCCTCCACCACCTTCTGAGGCAGAGCGTTCCAAAGTCACACAACCCTCGGAGAAATTTTTTTTCCTCATCTCTGTCCTAAAAGGGTGACCCCTAATTTAAAAAAACAGTGCCCCCTAGTTCTGGACTCACCCACAAGAGGAAACATCCTTTCCACATCCACCTTGTCAAGACTGTTCAGGATCTTATAAACTTCAATCAAGTCTCCCCTCACTCTTCTCAACTCCAGTGAAAACAAGCCCAGTCTGTCCAACCTTTCCTCATAAGGCAATCCGCTCATTCCAGGTATCAATCTAGTAAACCTCCTCTGAACCGCCTCCAACACATTTACATCCTTCATTAAATAAGGAGACCAGACCAAAACTACACACAGTATTTGAGATGTGGTCTCACCAATGCCCTGTATAACTGAAGTATAACATCCTTAATTTTATTTTCAATTCCTCTCATAATAAAGAACAGCATTCCATTAAGCCTTCTTTATTATTTCCTCTCGTAATAAAGTAACACCTAGATCCCTCTGCACCTCTGAATTCTGCAGTCGTTCTGTGTTTAAGTAATACTCTGCTTTTTAAAAATTCTTCCTGCAAAGTAAACAACTTCACATTTTCCCGCATTATACTCCATCTGTCAGATTGTTGCCCACTCAACCTATCTATATTGGTCGCAACCTCCTTATGTCCTCTTCACAACATACTTTCCTACCTATCTTTATGTCATCTGCAAATTTAGTTACAATGTCATCACTCCCGTGCCATAGCATTAGTCAGTGTCTGGGAAGAAGCCTACCTTCCCACCCTGCCCATTAAAATGGAGAATTCCCCTCAGAAATTATTTTGTGAACACTATTGCACAAGGAAAAGGGAAGATACAATAACAGGTTCAGATTTGCTTACAGGTATCTGGCCAAACCAACTAACCTTTGGTATGATAGTAACTAAACAAAATAGCTCCAAGTAAACATAATCATAGAATGATTACAGCATAAAAGGCAGCCATTAGGCCCATTGTCTATTTGTCTCTCCGCAAGAGCAACTCACCTAGTCCCACTCCCCTGCCTGTTCCCTGTAGCCCTGCAAACTTTTTCTCTTCCGATAACTATCCAGTTCTCTTTTGAAAGCCACAATTGAGAGATAACTACTCTATCCAGACCCTTCACGATTTTGCACACCTCTATCAAATCACCTCTGAATCTTCTCCAAGGAGAACAGCCCTAGCTTCTCCAATCTATCCATGTAACTCAAATCCCTCATCCCTGAAAGGATTCTTTTGAAATTTTTCTGCACCCTCTCTAATGCCTTCCCTCAAGTGTGGTGCCCAGAATTGAACCCAATACTCCAGTTGAGACTGAATCGGTGTTTTATACAGGTTTATCATAGCTTCCTGTTTTTGTATTTTATGCCCCATTTATAAAGTCCCCAGGACCCCATATGCTTTATTAACCACTTTCTCAACCGGCCCTGCCACCAATGATTTTTGCACATATCCCCCAGGTCCCTCTGCTCCTGCATCCCCTTTAGAATTGTACCCTTTAATTAATATTGCCTCTCCTCGTTCTTCCTACCAAAATGAATCACTCACACTTCAGTATTAAATTTTATCTGTCACTTGTCCACCCATTCCACCAGCCTATGTCCTCTTGCAGTTTATCACTATCCTCCCCATAGTTCACAAGTAAGTAGATTAGTTGGTGATTAACTGCTGTTAGGGTTTGTGTGTAAATAGCTGGAAAATTAGAAAAACGTAAAATTTTCTTTGAAAATAACCCTCACCTTAAGAGGTAAAATTTATCGGTATTAATAAGGTTTAAATTAGTAACGCAAGTGGTGAGTAGAGGCATTAAATTAAAAAATCATTTAAAAATGATTTAAAATTAAATTAATTAAATTTGAGAACCATGGAAAAATTACAGCACAGAAGGAGGCCATTCAGCCAGTCATGTCCGTGCTGGCCAAAAAAACTAGCCACCCAATCTTCCAGCACCTGGTCCATAGACTTGCAGGTTACAGCACTTAAGGTGCATGTCCAGGTATCTTTAAAAAAAAAATTGAGGGTTTCTGCCTCCATCACTGTTCCTGGCAGTGAATTCCAGACACCCACCACCTTCTGGGTGAAAAGTTTTTCCTCATGTCCCCTCTAATCCTTCTACAAATCACCTTAAATCTGTGCCCCCTGGTAATTGACCTCTCTGCTAGGGGAAACAGGTCCTTCCTATCTACACTATCTAGGCCCCTCATAATTTTGTACACCTCTATTAAGACACACCTCAGCCTCCTCTGTTCTAAGGAAAACAACCCTAGCCTATCCAATCTTTCCTCATAGCTGCAACTTTCAAGCCTTGACAACATTCTTGTAAATCTCCTCTATACTCTCTCCAGAGCAGTTATATCCTTTCTGTAATGTGGTGACCAGAACTGTATGCAATACTCCAACTGTGGCCTAACCAGTGTTTTATACAGTTCCAGCATTACATCCCTGCTTTTGAATTCTACACCTTGGCCAATAAAGGAAAGCATTCCATATGCCTTCTTGACTCTCACTTCTTCTACCCCTCTCATTATTCTCCCATTTATTGTGGATTCCCTCGCTTTATTTGCCCTCCCCAAATGCATTTTCTGAATTGAATTCCAATTGCCACTTTTCCACCCACTCAACCAAACCATTGATATCTTTCTGGAGTCTACGGCTCTCCTCTTCACTATCAATTTCCCAATCATGCCTCCCACATTTAAGTCCAAATCATTAATATATACCACAAACAACTTTCCTCGCACTGAGCCAATTCTGGATCCAACCTGCCACATTCCCCTGTATCCCATGGGCTTTCATTTTACTGACCAGTCTGTCAGGAGACCTTGTCAAATGCCTTACTAAAATCCACGTAAACCACATCCACTGCACTACCCTCATCAATCCTTCTTGTTACTTCCTCAAAAAACTCTATCAAGTTAGTAAGACATGACCTTCCCTTAACAAATCCATGCTGACTATCCCTGATTAATCCATGCCTTTCTAAGTGGCAGTTTATCTTGTCCCTCAGAATGGATTCTAACAATTTACCCCCCACCGAGGTCAGACAGACTGGCCTATAATTATTTGGCCTACCCCTCGCACCCTTTTTTAAACAATGGTACAACGTTCGCAGACCTCCAATCATCTGGTACCTCTCCTGTATCTAGTGAGGATTTGAAGATGATCCTCAGTGCATCTGCTATCTCCTCTCTGGCTTCCTCTAACAATTTGGGAAGCAATCCATCTGGCCCTGGTAATTTATCCACTTTCAAGGATGTCAGACCCTCTAGTACTTCTCTCATTATGCTCATCATATCTAATATTTCACACTCCTCCTCTTTAACTACAATGTCTACATCAACCCTCTCCTTTGTGAAGACAGAGACAAAAACTCATTAAGAACCCTGCCCACATCTTCTGCAATCATGCATAAGTTCCCTTGTACATCTCTGATAGGCCCTTTCCTTAGTTATCCTCTTGCTCTTAATGTACTGCTAAAACATCTTTGGGTTTTCCTTGATTTTACCTGCCAATAGTTTTTCATGTCCTCTCTTTGCTTCTCTAATTTTCTTTTTTTACTTCATCCCTGCACTTTCTATACTCTCAGTTTTCGAAAGTATTAAGATTTTTGTGATCGTCATAAGCTTTCTGTTTCGCTTTAACTTACCCTGTAAGCTTCTAGATAACTGGGGGCTCTAGATTTGGCAGTACCACCCTTTATCTTTGTGGGGATATGCCTACACAGTGCCTGTAGTTTCTCGCTTTTGAATGCCTCCCACTGGTTTGCCTCTGATTTTCCTTCAAGTAGTTGTATCCAGTCCACTTTTGCCAGGAAATCAAATAGTTAATTAAAACACAATAAAGATGGCAGGGCAGGTGATGTGTTGCAGCTCTAGCATGTAGGAGCTGGTGGACACCAGTGTGATCCATGGCAACCACATCTGTAGTAAGTGTCTGCAGCTCGAGGAACTTCGGATAAGAATGGATGAGCTGGAGGCTGAGCTACAGAAACTGCGGTGCATTAGGGAGGGGAAAAGTTACCTGGACACTTTGTTCCAGAAGGAAGTCACATCCCATAGGATAGGGTCTTCTGAATTGGTAAGTGGTCAGGGACTGTGAGTGAGGCAGGTAAGGGGATTGAAAAGCAAGAGGTAGAGGAGTCTCAGCGCTTGCAATTATATAACAGGTTTGAGGTTCTTTCAGCTTATATGGATGGGTGTGATGGCTACAGGGTGGATGAGAAAACTGACCATGGCATTGTGGTACAGGAAGACATTCAAGTCAGGGGGAGTAAATAGGAATGTAGTGGTAGTAGGGGACAGTATAGTCAGGGGGATAGACACAGTTCCCTGCACCCAAGAGTGGAATGCTGTGCTGCCTGCCCAGTGCCAGGGTTTGGGACATCTGTTCAGGGTTGGCGAGGAACTTGCAGTGGGAGGGGGAGGATCCAGTTGTTCTGGTCCACGTGGGTACCAATGACATAGATGGGAAGAGGAAAAAGGTTCTGAATAGAAAGTACGAGCAGCTAGGGGCTAAATTAAAAAGCAGAACCTCAAAAAGGTAATAATCTCTGGATTACCTGAGCCATGAGCAAACTGGAATAGGGTCAATAAGATTAGAGTTAAATGCATGGCTCAAAGATTGGTGTGGGAGAAATGGGTTTCGATTCATGGGGGACTGGCACCAGTATTGGGGAAAATGGGAACTGTACTGCTGGGATGGTCTTCACCTGAAGCGTGCTGGGTCCAGTGTTCTGGCAAGTCATATAACTAGGGCGGTAGGTCGCATAACTAGGGCTTTAAACTAAAGACCGGGGGCGAGGGATCAAGTGAGGGATGATGTGATAATTTAGGGAAAGGAGAAGGCAAGAGAGAAAGGTAACAATAAGGGAATTGATAATCTGAGTGTGGCAGGAAGGGAAGATTGGAGGGAAGCAAAACAGGAAGTAGAAAAGTAGTAAGCAAAATTCAAAGACAGATGAAGCAAAGGCAAGCATCAAATAGGATCAGAATGCAGAACAATTTTAAAAAGACAAAGTTAAGGGCACTACATCTGAATGCACGCAGCCTTTGAGTGATTTGAAGGCACAAATTAAGGTAAATAGGTTTGATTTAATTGCCATTACAGAGACATGGTTACAGGGTGACTAAGACTGGGAACTGAATATTCAAGTATATTCATCATTTATAGGAAGGATAGGAAAAGGAGGTGGGGTAGCACTCTTAATAAGGTTCAAGGTCAGCACATTAGAGAGAGAGGATCTTAGATCAAAGGATCAAGATGGAGAATCAATTTGGGTGGAGCTAAGAAATAGCAAGGGGCAGCAAATATTGGTGGGAGTTCTTTATAGGCCACCAAACAGTAGTGGTAATGTTGGGCACAGTATAAATCAGGAAATTAGAGATGCATGTAATATGGGTAATGCAGTAATAAATGGGCGAGTTCAATTTACATACAGACTTCTTTTTCTTTTGGGCCTCCTTATCTCGAGAGACAATGGATACGCGCCTGGAGGTGGTCAGTGGTTTGTGAAGCAGCGCCTGGAGTGGCTATAAAGGCCAATTCTACAGTGACAGGCTCTTCCACAGGTGCTGCAGAGAAATTTGTTTGTCGGGGCTGTTGCACAGTTGGCTCTCCCCTTGCGCCTCTGTCTTTTTTCCTGCCAACTACTAAGTCTCTTCGACTCGCCACAATTTAGCCCTGTCTTTATGGCTGCCCGCCAGCTCTGGCGAATGCTGGCAACTGACTCCCACGACTTGTGATCAATGTCACACGATTTCATGTCGCGTTTGCAGACGTCTTTATAGCGGAGACATGGACGGCCGGTGGGTCCTGATACCAGTGGCGAGCTTGCTGTCCAATGTGTCTTTGGGGATCCTGCCATCTTCCATGCGGCTCACATGGCCAAGCCATCTCAAGCGCCGCTGACTCAGTAGTGTGTATAAGCTGGGGGTGTTGGCCACTTCAAGGACTTCTGTGTTGGAGATATAGTCCTGCCACCTGATGCCAAGTATTCTCCGAAGGCAGCAAAGATGGAATGAATTGAGACGTCGCTCTTGGCTGGCATACGTTGTCCAGGCCTCACTGCCATAGAGCAAGGTACTGAGGACACAGGCCTGATACACTCGGACTTTTGTGTTCCGTGTCAGTGCGCCATTTTCCCACACTCTCTTGGCCAGTCTGGACATAGCAGTGGAAGCCTTACCCATGCGCTTGTTGATTTCTGCATCTAGAGACAGGTTACTGGTGATAGTTGAGCCTAGGTAGGTGAACTCTTGAACCACTTCCAGAGTGTGGTCGCCAATATTGATGGATGGAGCATTTCTGACGTCCTGCCCCATGATGTTCGCTTTCTTGAGGCTGATGGTTAGGCCAAATTCATTGCAGGCAGCCGCAAACCTGTCGATGAGACTCTGCAGGCACTCTTCAGTGTGAGATGTTAAAGCAGCATCGTCAGCAAAGATGAGTTCTCTGATGAGGACTTTCCGTACTTTGGACTTCGCTCTTAGACGGGCAAGGTTGAACAACCTGCCCCCTGATCTTGTGTGGAGGAAAATTCCTTCTTCAGAGGATTTGAACGCATGTGAAAGCAGCAGGGAGAAGAAAATCCCAAAAAGTGTGGGTGCGAGAACACAGCCCTGTTTCACACCACTCAGGATAGGAAAGGGCGCTGATGAGGAGCCACCATGTTGAATTGTGCCTTTCATATTGTCATGGAATGAGGTGATGATACTTAGTAGCTTTGGTGGACATCCGATCTTTTCTAGTAGTCTGAAGAGACCACGTCTGCTGACGAGGTCAAAGGCTTTGGTAAGATCAATGAAAGCAATGTAGAGGGGCATCTGTTGTTCACGGCATTTCTCCTGTATCTGACGAAGGGAGAACAGCATGTCAATGGTCGATCTCTCTGCACAAAAGCCACACTGTGCCTCAGGGTAGACGCGCTCGGCCAGCTTCTGGAGCCTGTTCAGAGCGACTCGAGCAAAGACTTTCCCCACTATGCTGAGCAGGGAGATTCCACGGTAGTTGTTGCAGTCACCGCGGTCACCTTTGTTTTTATAGAGGGTGATGATATTGGCATCGCGCATGTCCTGAGGTACTGCTCCCTCGTCCCAGCACAGGCATAGCAGTTCATGTAGTGCTGAGAGTATAGCAGGCTTGGCACTCTTGATTATTTCAGGGGTAATGCTGTCCATCCCAGGGGCTTTTCCGCTGGCTAGAGAATCAATGGCATCACTGAGTTCCGATTTGGTTGGCTGTATGTCCAGCTCATCCATGACTGGTAGAGGCTGGGCTGCATTGAGGGCAGTCTCAGTGACAGCATTCTCCCTGGAGTACAGTTCTAGGTAGTGCTCAACCCAGCGGTCCATCTGTTTGCATTGGTCAGTGATTATGTCCCCCGATTTAGATTTGAGGGGGGCGATCTTCTTGATGGTTGGCCCAAGAGCTCTCTTCATGCCATCATACATTCCTCTGATGTTTCCGGTGTCTGAGGCCAGCTGAATATGACTGCATAGGTGTTGCCAGTAGTCGTTTGCGCAATGCCTAGCTGTTCTTTGTGCAGTACTTCTGGCTGCTTTAAATGCTGCGGATGTTAAATCGCTGGGGGCTTTCTCGTAGTTCAACAGTGCAATGCGCTTAGCGGCTATGACAGGTTCCAGCTCTTCATTATGAGATTGAAACCAGTCTGCATTTGTCTTCGCACTTTTGCCGTAGGTGGTCAAAGCTGACTCATAGATGGCGTCTCTGATGTGGGCCCACTTGGTCTCAGCATCCCCTGTGGGAGTGTTTTGAAGGGCTGTTACAAGTGAATTTAGAAATTTTTGTAACAGCTGTGGGTGAGAAATTCTGCTCGTGTTGATGCGCGGGTGGCCCTTCTGCTTGGAATGATGCAACTTCTTTGGTCTGAGTCTAACCTTGCTGCACACCAGGGAGTGGTCGGTGTCGCAGTCCGCACTGTGGAAGCTGCGTGTGATTTGAACACTGTTTAAGGCGGCTCGCCTTGTGACAATGAGGTCTAGCTGGTGCCAACGACGCGATCTTGGGTGCCTCCATGAAACCTGGTGACAGGGTTTAGTGTGAAAGAACGAGTTGGTGATGCAGAGGTTATGACAGGTACACAACTCAAGCAGTCTCTGCCCGTTCTCATTCATCCTTCCAACGCCATAGCGCCCAAGGCAGGAGGGCCATGAGTCATGGTCGGCCCCAACCCTGGCATTAAAGTCTCCCAGCAGGAATAGGTGTTCGGTGTTGGGGATGCTGCTAATGATGTTATGGAGTTGTTCATAGAACTGGTCTTTAGCTTCAGGTGGGGAGCAGAGTGTTGGAGCATCGATGCTGAGTAGGTGTACTGGACCAGAGGTGGTGAGCAGTCGGATGGACAGTATGCGTTCAGAGCCATTTGAGGGAGGCTCTATCATGCTGAGCAAGGAGTTTCTGATGGCGAAGCCCACTCCATGCTGTCTTGGTTCTTCAGGATCCCTGCCCTGCCAGAATAAGGTGTAGTCTTGCTCTGCTAGAGAGCCACTCCCCGGGAGGCGAGTCTCCTGAAGTGCTGCAATGTCCACATTGAATCTGAGCTCGTTGTTAATGATGGCGGTCTTCCGAGAATCGTTGATTTGTGTAAGGTCTTCCGACAGTCCAGGACACATAGTTCTGACGTTCCAGCTTGCAAAGCGAAGGGCTGGTACCTTCTTTCCTTTTTTCGTGTTGTTTGGTGCGGTGTATCAGTCCACCTTTCGGGCAATGACCCTGAGCTCCAAGCACCCATTGAAGCAGGCAGACTGTGGCGGGACAGAACCTTATTGACCGGGGGCTGCCCGGTTTGAGGCGGGCGGTAGCTGTCCAGTGAGGTGCAATGACCTCTCCCACCGACAAAGGCAACCCGTGGCGCCCAGTTTCTACGCCAATTTATCTGGACTTATAACCCGTAACTGCTGCCTTCCGTGTTGTTTTAGTCGCTGTGAGGCAACTATGGAGTGACCTCTCCATGGCGCATGCCTGGGCAAATTTATGGAGGTTGAGAGTTGCCCAGTCGTCAAAACCCCCCTCTCAGCCTTTCTGGTGGGGTCCAAAGGAGTGCAGGACACGACGTTTGGCACCAGTATGGCTGCAGGAACTGCCGGAAACATGCCAAAGGTGACACATGACCGCCTACGGGGTTCCGCTCCGGATTATCTGTTAGGGTTTACTCCTTAGCCTTGGTCTCTCCCGAGACGCCCACAAGGCAGTGGGATTGTTGGGGCCCCTACACAGGTGTAGGATGGTGCCGGTGGGAGGAGGGGATGCAAGGGGGAGGGGTAGAGGGAGGGGGTGGGGGGGGGTGCAGGGGAAGGGGGTGCGGGGTGAAGATGGTGCGAGGGGGGGGCGGGCTGGGACGGGGTTGTGAGGGGGTGAGCTGAGAGGGTGGAGCAGGGAAGGGGACGGGGGTGGGGGGGGGGGGGGTGGAGGGAAGCTGGTGCAGGTAATAAGCCATACAGACTGGGTACACCTAATCAGCACTAATGCTGTGGAGGATGAATTCCTGGAGTGTGCATGAGATGGGTTTCTGGAGAACCTGTTGAAGAACCAACTATTTTAGATTTAGTGTTATGAAATGAGTTAGGGCTAAATAACAACCTTGCTGTCAAGGAGCCTTTGGGAAATCGTGACCATCGTATGACAGAAGTTTACATTAACTTTGATAGTGATATAGTTCATTCTGAAACTAGGATCTTAAATCTGAATAAAGGAAACTATGAAAGTATGAGGGACAAGTTGGCTATGGTGGTTTGGGAAAATACACAAAGATTTGACAGTAGACAGGCAATGCTAGTATTTAAAGAAGTATTACATGGATTGCAACAGATGTACATTCCTCTAAGACAAAAAATCTAACAGGAAAGATGAATCAACTGTGGCTAACAAAAGAAGTTAAATATTGCATTAGATCAAAGGAAGTGGCTTATAAGGTTGCCAAAAAATGTGATAAGCCCGAGGATTGGGAACAATTTAAAATCCAACAAAGGATGACCAAGAAATTGATAGAGAGGGAAAAGAGAATATGAATAGAAGCTAGCAAGAACCATAAAGGCGTACCTTATGAGGTGGGAATGCAAGTTGTGAAGAGGATGCAAGGAGACTTCAAGCGGACTTGGACAGGCTAAGTGAATGGGCAAGAATGTGGCAGATAGAATATAATGTGAATAAGTGTGAAGTGATCCACTTTGGTAGAAAAAACAGAAAGACAGAGTATTTCTTAAATGGAGAGAGGTTGGGAAGTGTTTATGTCCAAAGGGACTTGGGTGTCCTTGCTCATGAGTCACTGCCAGTGCAGACACGATGGGCCGAATGGCCTCCTTCTGCAATTCTGAAAAGCTACCATGCAGGGGTCCCAACACTGAACCCTGGGGAATCCCAGTATATACATTCCTCCAGTCCGAAAAACAACCATTCACAACTACTCTCTGTCTCTTATCATTCAGCCAATATGCTGTTACTGTCCCTTTTATTCCATGGGCTCTAACTTTACTGACAAGCCTGTTTTGTGGCAGTTTATCAAATGCCTTTTGGATGTGGCACTTTATCAAACGCCGACAGAGAATTAATTTCAGTCTATTCTCTAAAGCTATAACAGTCTTTCTTATTACTGTGTAAAAATGCATCAAAGTTGATAGGTAAATTGGCCATTGTAAATTGCCCCTAGTGTAGGTAGGTGGTAGGAGAATGGTGGGGATGTGGTAGGGAATATGGGATTAATGTAGGATTAGTATAAATGGGTGGTTGTTGGTCAGCACAGACTCGGTGGACCGAAGGGCCTGTTTCAGTGCTATATCTCTAAATAAAAAAAAAATAATTCACCAATGATTTGTGATATATGAATAATAACATCCATGTGTCCAAAGGTCAATGCTGTAAAAAGCATACAATAATGAAGTGAAGACATCCAAACACTACTACTAATAAAGGAAAGAACTTGCATTTATATAACACCTTTCACAACCTCAGGAAGTCCCAAAGCACTTTACAGCTAATGAAATACTGTTGAACTGCAGTTACTGCTGAATTGTAGGGAAATGCACAGCCAATATGCACACAAAGAGCAATGAAATAAATGTCCAATATATCTAATTAAACTGTTTTAGTGATGCTGGTTGTGGGATAAATGCTGGCCAGCACATGGTGGGCGGTGGTGGTGTCGTGGTAATGCCACTGCACTAGTAATCCAGACCGCAGGCTACTGCTCTGGTACATAGGTTTGAATTCCACAACAGCAGATGGTGAAATTTGAATTCAATTAATAAATCTGGAATTAAAAAGCTAGTCTAATGGTGACCATGAAGCCATTGTCAATTGTTGTAAAAACCCATCTGGTTCATTTAGAGAAGGAAAACTGCCATCCTTACCTGGTCTGGCCTACGTGTGACTCCAAACCCACAGCAATGTGGTTGACTCGAAAATGCCCTCTAAGATGGCCTAGCAAGCCACACAGTTATAGCAAACGACTACGAAGCCTAAGAAAAAGGACATTCACCCCAAGGACTGCATCAGTCCAAGGAGGCAGCTCACCACCACCTTCTGAAGGGCAATTAGGGATGCTGGCCTAGCCAGCGCGCAGAGCCCACAAACAAATTAAAAAACATCCTCTGCTCTGCTTCTAATAGTGCCATGGGATGTTCGACACCCACCCGAGAGGGAAGACAAGACTATGATTTAATGTCTCATCTGAAAGACGGCACTTCTGACAGTGCAGTAGTCCCTCAATACTACATTGGAGCGTCAGCCTGTATTTTGTGCTCAAGTCTCTGGGATGGGTTTGAATCCATAACATTCTGACGCAGAGGCAAGGATGCTCCCCACTGAGCTGACTCCTGAATGTATTCTTACCACACAATAATGGTAAAGAAAACAAATCTGCTCCATATATTCCAGGGTGTTTTACAGACACATGCATGACCAAACTGTTGTTTTGCTTCTGCCTGAAACAATTAAAACTACCCCAATTAACCTAAATAATTTTTACTTTATTAAAAAACTGGTCCAGAGACATTGGGTCTATTGTTCTAATTCATCACAAACAAAACAGGCCTGGGTAAAGGTAGCTGACATCATCAGCGGCAGAAACATTAACAGAAGGACGTAGATCCAGTGCCGCAAGAGGTTCAACGATCTGAGATGCTCTGGCAAGGTGAGTGCTACACCTTTCCCCCAATATAGGTCTCAGGATATGCACCCTGCAGCAGACATACCACCTGAGGACCAGTAGGGTGCATGCTACTCCTGAATATTGGAGGACTGTGTGCCCAAGGTACCTACTCATCCTCTCAGAATGGCAGTCACTGTGACATGTAGCTTCTAATGAATAGGGACAGATGCCATTGACCACAGGACACCTGTGCCTTTTCTCGCTCTCTTTTGTCCTTAGAGGAGAAATGGGCTCATAATGTTCTTGACTATCAAAGGATAATGCCAACTGAAGAAACAGCTATGGAGATTGCTAGGATTTCGGACATGGAGGAAGTCAGGCTTGATGAGATGAGAACTCACAGTGCAGATGGTGATTGCTCAGGGTGAAACGCTCAATAGGTGCGGTCAACGCCACCCCGTCTGGTCGCATACTAAACACTCAGCACTGCAGTGGCTTCTGCTGTCTAGGCTGGTTCTCATGATCTTTTCTTGTGTCTCTCACAGGTATTCATCCGAGGACTCCCTCTCCCACTCCCTTCATGGCACCATCACACCTGAAGCACAGATACTCTCACCTCGGTGAGTCCTGGCACGCATTTAGATAGGGTGGTATGGGGTGACGAGCATGGTACAAGTGTCCAGGAGGAGGAGTTGCCTGAGGCAGAGGTGACTGTGGACAGTTCCCCTTGAGGGAGGGAGAACAGACACAGCCCTGCCCAGCTTGGCACAGATGCAGGGCCTCAGGAGTCACAAGAAAGAAGGCTCAACTTGCAACATTAACAGGAGATGTGCGGCACCCCACATGCCAGAGTTCCCTCAGGCAGTGCGGGATCATGGGCTGAGGATAGAGGAGTTCATCCAGCTCATGTGCCCCACAATGGATTAGGGCTTTGAGTGCATGAGCTCCTCCATTGAGAGAGTAGCCAATCTGTGGACAGACATATGTGGCATCACTGAGTGGATGCAGGAGCAGTGCACTGACATGCACAGAATGCATACTATACTGTGTAGCTTGGAGAGGTCAGTGGCACTGGTGATGCAGAGATATCTGGAATGGATGCCAGCTGCACCCAGCTGGTTTCTGCCTCCAGCCATCTGGAGTGCCAGCCAAGGGCTGAGGATGTCAAGGAAGAAGGTAAGAGTGCCCACCCCTTCAGCATCGTCGGTCTTCTTGGCTCCCGACTGTGGGAACCTCTGTGCAATAGGGCCAGGTGACGGAGGCTGCACCAGCAATGATGCAGGTGCAGCAGCGTCTGGAGATGCCCCCATGGGGATTCCCATGACTAGGACCACCGCCACATGTATCTCTGCCGCTGGAAGACCAGTGAGCAGGCTACCTCCACCTTCTGAGGCCACAAGGAGAGCACCGTGTAGAAGTGGCAGTATGTGGAGGCCAATGCGCCACGCAGAGCACTGAGGGGATCACTGGAGTGTCTTCTTACTGTCTATGTGCACTGTTTCTCTTTGTTATTATTTTATAAATAATCACATTTCAAGGGACGAGTCTGAAACTCCTTTTATTGGTGGTGAGAGGGGAAAAGTGGTATGAGATGGTGAAAGAGATCAAGGAGGGCAAAGCCTCTGGGCATATGTGCATCCTTCACTGGCAGTCAAAGTTCAGATGTTCCAGTCTTTGTCTCCAATGGATGTGTTAATACAGTCACTTCAAGGTCCATTGCATCCCATGCTCTTCAACAATGTGGAAAATTGCCCAGGTATGTCCTGTCCACAAAAGGCAGGACAAATCCAATCCTGTCAATTACTGCCCCATCAGTCTCAATCATCAGCAAAATGATGGAAGGTATTGTTGACAGTGCTATCAAGCGGCACTTACACAGCAATAACCTGCTCACCGATGCTCAGTTTGGGTTTCACTAGGGATCCAGACTTCATTATAGCCTTGGTCCAAACAGGGACAAAAGAGTTGAATTCAAGAGGTGAAGAGAGAGTGACTGCCCTTGACATCAAGGTGGCATTTGACCAAGTGTGGCATCAAGGAGCCTTAGCAAAACTAGTGTCAATGGGAATCAGAGCACTAGAGGCTTATCGAACAAAAAAATTTCCAATACATCTGGTTGCCCATCTTGTTTTTAATATAGATAATATTTTTTAGCCAAAGGAGTACTGTTGGAGATAAATAAGAAAGGCAACTGGCAGAAAATGATACTATGATTCATAATTTTCACCAACAGAAAAAGCCAACAAGAATTAGGACAGAAAAGGTATGTATTGCCAAAGCAACAATTCACACTCCAGTATTCAAAAGGAATAAAGTGGGCAAGATTTCTAACAATTACCTGGAACAGACTAAATAACAATGTTAAAATATCTGTACAAGCAGGATAAAATATTTCTATGGCTCATATTTATTTTTATAAAGACAAGGGGCTGGGATTGGAAAATGATGGGAGCTAAAAATAGCCCTGTTGACCTGCATTTTTTTGAATTCTTTCATGGAATGTGGGCATCACTGGCAGGCCAGCATTGTTGCTCAACCCTAGTTGCCCTTGAACTGAGTGGCTTGCTATGCCATTTCAGAGGGCATGTAAGAGTTAACTACATTGCTGTGGGTCTGGAGTCACATGTAGGCCAGACCAGGTAAGGACGGCAGATTTCCATCCCTAAAAGACATTAGTGAACCAGATGGGTTTTTACAACAATGATTGTCTCAGTAATAATGCCATGAAACTATTTCAATTCCAGATTTTTTTTTTTTTTTACTTAATTGACTTTAAATTCCACCAGCTGCCGTGGTGGGATTTGAAGCAGTGAGCCCAGGGCATTATCTTGGGCATCTGGATTAGTAGTCCAGGGACATTATCACTACACTACCGTCTCCCCGGCATGCTAGTTCCCTGGCTCCGTTCCATCTCTGGGCCATTTTTGTGCAGGCAGGATCTGCGGCCAACATTCTACCTGTCCATATGCAGTGGGTAACCAACCAGGCTCATTAAGAGCCTAAATGAGGCCAACTAAAGGTGGTCAACTTGAATTTTCCAGTTGGCCTCCAGATTCTGACAGCAGGGGTAGTTTAACTGCCTGGTGGCAGTCTCCTGCAGCAGACTGGTGTGGGGTCCAGTGCTCCAGGCAGGCCTAGAGGCCCTCTCCGTCTGCCTGGATACAGGAGCAGCCACAGGCCACCCTGTAGTGGGGTCCCCCTCTACAGTGGTGGCCTGGGAATGAAAGCTATTTTTTAAAGACTTAAAAAAGTTGGAGAGGGCACCTCCATCTTGAAGCACTCTCTCTCTCACTTACCTTCCATTATTGCCTATTGCTCCTCTCAAGTTTAAAGACCTCTGATTGGCCCTCCAGCTTCAAGAGCCCACCTGTCATTCTTAATTGGACAGCAAACTTGTCTCCAGGCCAATTAAGGGGGTGCCCCAGAGAAAATCACAAAGTGACCTTCCCCCCGCGATCTCCCCAGGGTCAGTTCAGAACCCGGAAGCACTCTCGACCTGTTTCCTGCCCCGAGTGGGAAATCCAGCCCAAGATCTTTGTTCTTGGACAAGTCAAAATTAACCATAAAAGAAAGTAACTTCCTGCATACATGGTTATCCAGGACAAATCAAAGACTCATCAAGTTAATGGGTATTTATGAAATGCATTAATGGCAGTGTTGCTAAATGTCAAATGCTGCATGTAATCTAGTGCTGCCAATTTTGATTAGATGTATTGTTAGGAATTTGATTGCGTGACATTTGATCACATGGCATTTGATCATATGACACTGCTCGTGTTCTGCTTAATCAAATCACATTTGATCATGTGACATTTCTCCACTGTTTGCATATAGTTTTGCAGCATTTGCCTAAGTTGACTTAACAAACCAAGCCCAAATAAAAATGTGACTTTTTGTTTTATAGTGAGACGAATAACATTATTTCTAATCAAAGAAAGAACCCAGAAGAACAGAAAGAGTTAAGAATAAGTAATGTTTAAATCAAAACTATTTTCCTCTCTACTCATTCTTTGACCTCCCTGCAGAATGTGCCACACCCAGGCTAGAAGTCTGCTATTTAGTGACCCGCTCCTAGGCTCCTGCTGATGCCATTCTTAACCAGACATTTGGAGGTTGATGAAAATGACCCAAGGTGACTCTCCGACCAATTTTCTTCTTTTGTTGCGAGAAACACATGGTGGGGAGGGGAGGGTTTAAACATACGAATTAGGAGCAGAAGTAGGTCATTCGGCCCTTCAAGCCTGCTCCGCCATTCAATATCATGGCTGATATGTTTGTTTCGAATTCCACATGCCCATCTACCCTGATAACCTTTGATTCCCTTGCCTAACAAGAATCCATCTACCTCTGCCTTAAAAGTACTCAATGACCCCAGTCTCCACCACCTTTTGAGGCACTGAGTTCCAAAGTCACACAACCCTCAGAGAAAACATTTCTCCTCATCTCTGTCCTAAAAGGGTGACCCCTAATTTTAAAACAGTGCCCCCAGTTCTGTACTCACCCACAAGGGGAAACATCCTTTCCACATCCACCTTGTCAAGACTGTTCAGGATCTTATAAACTTCAATCAAGTCTCCCCTCACTCTTCTAAACTCCCCTGAAAACAAGCCCAGTCTGTACCACCTTTCCTCATAAGACAACCCGCTCAGTCCAGGTATCAATCTAGTAAACCTCCTCTGAACCACCTCCAACATTTACATCCTTCATTAAAAAAAGGAGACCAACACCGCACAAATATTCGAGATGCCCTGTATAACTGAAGCATAACATCCTTACTTTTATTTTCAATTCCTCTCATAATAAAGAATAGCATTCCATTAAGCCTTCTTTATTATTTGCTGTATCTGCAAACTAACATTTTGTGACTCATGCACTAGAACACCTAGATCCCTCTGCACCTCGGAATTCTGCAGTCATTCTCCATTTAAGTAATACTCTGCTTTTTTTAAATTCTTCCTGCCAAAGTAGCACAGTGGTTAGCACCACAGCCTCCCTCACAGCTCCAGCGACCCGGGTTCGATTCTGGGTACTGCCTGTGCGGAGTTTGCAAATTCTCCGTGACTGTGTGGGTTTTCGCCGGGTGCTCCGGTTTCCTCCCACAGCCAAAGACTTGCAGGTTGACATGTAAATTGGCCATTGTAAATTGCCCCTAGTGTAGGTAGGTGGTAGGGGAATTGAGGGAAGGTGGGGACGTGGTAGGAATATGGGATTAATGTAGGATTAGTATAAATGGGTGGTTGATGGTCGGCACAGACTTGGTGGGCCGAAGGGCCTGTTTCAGTGCTGTATCTCTAAAATAAAAAAATAAAGTAAACAACTTCACATTTTCCCACATTATACTCCATCTGCCAAATTTTTTCCCACTCACTCAACCTATCTATATCGGTCTGCAACCTCCTTATGTCCTCTTCACAACATATTTTCCTACCTATCTTTGTGTCATCTGCAAATTTAGCTACCAGGCCATCACTCCCCTCATCTAAGTTGATATAACCTCAAAAAACGGGCGGTTTTGGGACAGGCATGCCAAAAAAGTTAAAATCCTCCCCATGGTTTCAACTTGGCACCTTCCCGTAAGGACATGATCCAGGTCTTGAACTGTGGGAACTGATGGGATGAAATGGCGATTGACCACTCAGTGGCGCAGCCTTTCAATATTCCAAAACTATCATAACGGTCTGCATTTTAAATACTTTAGAAAGATTCTATCAGCTACAGAAGTTGACAAAGAAACACAGCTCTACTGGGTGCTGTCTGGGGGTGTTTTAAAACGCAATACTAAACTATTAATAGAGTCCATTTCCATCTTACAAACAGATTGTAAAATTTCCTGTCGTCTATGCAAACGTCTTACTGCTTTGGTTATAGCCATTTCCCTATAACAAAAAGCATAATGAAAAATATTTACAAATTCGCCTTTTTGGTTCATGGGTACCCTAACAGCATTTGCCTTTCTTCCTTAAATCCAATACAGGTGAAAGGGATCACCACCTGATTAGAAGCTTACAAAACTAAACAGCAGAATGAAACAACAAAAGAGAGAAAAACACAGAAGTGATGGAGTTAAAAGGGAGAAACAGAAATTAAGCAGGAATGGGATAGAGTACGAGAGAAATAGAGTGAGATAGAAACAGTTGTAAAAGAGAGGGAAAGTGAGAGGAATAGAAATGAAAGAGGAGAGGCAGGAACAGAAATGAAAGAAGAGAAAAAGGGAAACTAAAGTCAAGGTAGAGATGCCAAAATGTGGCGCAAGATGAAACAGAGTGAAGGAGGAGACAGTGAAACAGAAGTGGAGAATAGAAAAACTCTTTTGCAGACTTAGAGGCCCCAACATTCTTAGCTAGATGTATGCACATGATTATGACAACTTATCGGGGTGCAGGGGCACATCTAGCATAAAGAAAAATGAAATGATGGGGCCCAGTACTACATCATCCATCTGTCCACTCCTCCCCCAAGACAGTCCTATTAAATAAGCTGCACGGGTATGCTTTCAATACTGAGGTACAATATTTGATAATTATCTTTGATGATATGATTGGCATAAACATTAGTAAACATGTGTTATTTTAGAATATCACATTGCTATACTGGGCATGCATGTTTAGGAGTAAATCTTTAATGATACTTATGCAGATTCTTAGTTGCTGACAAGATTTTCAGACCAAATATTTCTTACCAAACATTTACCAGATTAAATATTTATGATGTGCAGGAGATATTGAACAGGAACTTCTGTTTCAAATTCTTATTCAGCCATTAGGAGAAAATGTTTCACTCTTGTGTCTTTGAAATGAATTACAGTAGCACTGGTACTTCTGTGACCAATAATTACATTTGATATTTTTCCAATTTTAGTGATGGCTGATTATTCAGCAAAAATAATATCACAGTTCCAGAACAGAAATAAATCAGACAAATATTTATGTCCTCACTTTTCTTCAAGCAGGAATTCTTACACTGTTAAAGATAAACTTTTTTCTAACATGAATGATATCAAAGCTACTTGAACTTTTTAATGACATTTTGATAACTGTCCTAATGAAGCATTGGTTCCTGTGAATGAGTCACAAAGGTCTTTTAAGAGAGAAAGGTTGATGGCAGTCATGAGTGCAGTATTCAATGTACTCTAACTTTAGATATAACACTGTGCAGAATGCAGAACACAGGGTCAACCATATACAGAGTAGCCAACAGCAGGTAATGATTACAGGACTGTAATCTTATTGATGACGTTAAATCGCCGGAGTGAAACCTAAGCAGTTTATGAGCGTCATCAGAATTCATTTCCGATAATACCTTGCAGTCTTGAAAATCATTTCCCGCTGTCTTATTATTTTTAGTATCAACTAAATATTTTACAATCTGATCATTCACAGGCTCTATGAAATATCTGGACCCTTTCAAAGCTTTCTATATTTGGAAATAAAGAAGCTTCTGACAAGTTTCATATCTGTAACTGGTTTAAAAATGTGATTTTAAATGAGTTATTGTTCCCTAGGAGATAAAACAATTCCTCCTAGTCAGTCATGGTGATTAAATGAGGGCTGGCAGAAGCAGAGGCAAAATCTCTTTTCAGGCATAGTTTTTAAACTGCTACTATTCTAGTCCCTTGTAAATTCCTATGACAAACTGACAGCTGAGAGCAGCACGATATTCCCAGAAATCTACTAAAATGATGTGCCATTAGACCTGAAGGTTCACAGTAAAAATAATTTCCAGTTTAATTCAGCCATTCTGTATTCAGTATATGGCGCATAAAGGACAACAGGAACCTCTGAGTAAATTTATAAAACCAGTGTTCAGTTGAGATGCACAGATTGTGTCATGAATAATGACAGCAGAGGTTTATGAATGTTCTCTGAACCCAAGAAAGAGTTATTCCCTGAAATTATTTTTCAAGAATATGTTATAATTTGTAATAAATAAATCAGAACATTTTCTCCAACCATTATTTCAAATAACCAATGTCGGTTCTTTTTGATATTGAGGTTTTATCCAGATGAATGCAGTGATGTCAACAACAAGAAGGGAGGCAATGGTGTAGTGGTAATGTTGCTGGACTAATAACCCAGAGCCCCAGGCTAATGCTCTGGGGACATGGGTTTGAATCCCATCATGGCAGATGGTGGAATTTGAATGCCATTAATAAATAAGCAATTAAAAAAAGAGGTTAGTTTAGTGATGACCATGAAACCATTGTTGTAAAAACCCATCTAGTTCACTAATACCCTTTCGGGAAAGAACTCTGCTGTCCTTTCCTGGTCTGGCCTACATGTGACTCCAGACACACAGCAATGTGGTTGCCTCTGAAATGGCCCAGCAAGCTACTCAGTGTGTCAAACCACCACAAAGTCAAAGAAAAGGAATGAAACCTACATTCAAGTCCAAGTCAAATGATATATATCACAAAAAGCAAGGGACTGAGTACTGAGCCCTGCAGAACCCCACTGGAAACTGTCTTCTAGTCACAAAAACACCATTGAAGGGTCACTGACCCAAAACGTTAACTCTGCTTCTCTTTTCACAGATGCTGCCTGACCAGCTGAGTGGTTCCAGTATTTCTTGTTTTTATTTCAGATTTCCAGCATCTGCAGTATTTTGCTTTTATATCTAACTCTTTCTTGAATATATTTCATGATTTGGCGTCAACTGCTTTCCATGGTAGAGAACAGGTTCACCACTCTCTGGGTTATGATTTAGGTTTTCTACCAACACTTTTAGCTTGTGTTCATGGGAGAATGGTAGTTCCATCCATAAATTGAGTGCCCTGTGAACTGAAATATTACTTATGCTTGAATGGGACAGTAATACCTCATGGTTAGAAATTATCCCTCAACTATGGTTTGCTGCACTGGAGATCATGTGGCATGCTGGACATGTTCTCCTGCCCTCTAAATTGCAATAAATACTAAACTGTCAGGCTATCTACTAAAACATATAGGTCATTAACAAGAGTTAAAGCCATGCATCACTTTTTGTTGCTCTGATATCATCTGTGGCTGTTTTAACACCGGGTGGCTGAGGCATCCATCTACCAATCCAAATTTGCGAATGACACAAAGATAGGCATAATTGTAAGCAGTGTAAATGGAAGCAGCGGGACCCGAGGGAAGTCTTGAGAAAAGGTGCCCCGAACACCCAAAAAATCCACAAACTGCCCCCCGGCCGCAACTTCAAAGTGCCCGCAGGAGATGGCTCGGACAGCATCTGCAGCGCACTGTCGGCAATGCTGCATGCCTTTATTTAAACCACTGCAAAAAACCCTTAGCGAACGTAATCACCTCTAAGTCTGCCAAAAGATGCTTCACCTCCCGAAGGACGTGGATGAGCTTTCCGGACGTCGATGGTGGGCACTGAGGAAATGGCTTATTACCTGCACCCGCTTTCCCCCCTTCCACACCCCCGGCCCTGCTCCACCCTCTCAGCTCACCCCCTCACAACCACGTCCCAGCCACCCCCCCTCGCACCATCTTCCCCCCGCACCCCCTTCCCATGCACCCTCCCCACCCCCTTACAGCCCCCTTCCCAGCTCCCCCTCGCACCCCACTCCCTCCACCCCTCCCCCTTGCATCCCCTCCTCCCACCGGCACCATCCTACACCTGTGTAGGGGCCCCAACAACCCCACTGCCTTGTGGGCGTCTCGGGAGAGATCAAGGCTAGGGGAGTAAACCCTAACAGATAATCCGGAGCGGAATCCCGTAGGCGGTCATGTGTCACCTTTGGCATGTTTCCGGCAGTTCCTGCAGCCATACTGGTGCCAAACGTCATGCCCTGCACTCCTTTGGACCCCACCAGAAAGGCCGAGAGGGGGGTTTTGACGACTGGGCAACTCACAACCTCCATAAACTTGCCCAGGCATGCGCCATGGAGAGGTCACTCCATAGTTGCCTCACAGCGACTAAAACAACATGGAAGGCAGCAGTTACAGGTTATAAGCCCAGATAAATTGGCGTAGAAACTGGGCGCCACGGGTTGCCTTTGTCGGTGGGAGAGGTCATTGCACCTCACTGGACAGCTACCGCCCGCCTCAAACCGGGCAGCCCCTGGTCAATAAGGTTCTGTCCCGCCACAGTCTACCGGCTTCAATGGGTGCTTGGAGCTCAGGGTCATTGCCCGAAAGGTGGACTGATACACCGCACCAAACATGAAAAAAGGAAAGAAGGTACCAGCCCTTCGCTTTGCAAGCTGGAACGTCAGAACTATGTGTCCTGGCCTGTCGGAAGACCTTACACAAATCAACGATTCTCGGAAGACCGCCATCATTAACAACGAGCTCAGTAGACTCAATGTAGACATTGCAGCACTTCAGGAGACTCGCCTCCCCGCGAGTGGATCTCTAGCAGAGTAAGACTACACCTTCTTCTGGCAGGGCAGGGATCCTGAAGAACCAAGACAGCATGGAGTGGGCTTCGCCATCAGAAACTCCTTGCTCAGCATGATAGAGCCTCCCTCAAATGGCTCGGAACGCATACTGTCCATCCGACTGCTCACCACCTCTGGTCCAGTACACCTACTCAGCATCGATGCTCCAACACTCTGCTCCCCACCTGAAGCTAAAGATCAGTTCTACGAGGAACTCCATATCATTAGCAGCATCCCCAAAAGCAAACACCTATTCCTGCTGGGGGACTTGAATGCCAGGGTTGGGGCCGACCATGACTCATGGCCCTCCTGCCTTGGGCGCTATGGCGTTGGAAGGATGAATGAGAACGGGCAGAGACTGCTTGAGTTGTGTACCTGTCATAACCTCTGCATCACCAACTTGTTCTTTCACACTAAACCCTGTCATCAGGTTTCATGAAGGCACCCAAGATCGTGTCGTTGGCACCAGTTAGACCTCATTGTCACAAGGCGAGCCGCCTTAAACAGTGTTCAAATCACACGCAGCTTCCACAGTGCGGATTGCGACACCGACCACTCCCTGGTGTGCAGCAAGGTTAGACTCAGACCAAAGAAGTTGCATCATTCCAAGCAGAAGGGCCACCCGCGCATCAACACGAGCAGAATTTCTCACCCACAGCTGTTACAAAAATTTCTAAATTCACTTGTAACAGCCCTTCAAAACACTCCCACAGGGGATGCTGAGACCAAGTGGGCCCACATCAGAGATGCCGTCTATGAGTCAGCTTTGACCACCTACGGCAAAAGTGCGAAGAGAAATGCAGACTGGTTTCAATCTCAATGAAGAGCTGGAACCTGTCATAGCCGCTAAGCGCACTGCACTGTTGAACTACAAGAAAGCCCCCAGCGATTTAACATTCGCAGCACTTAAAGCAGCCAGAAGCACTGCACAAAGAACAGCCAGGCACTGCGCAAACGATTACTGGCAACACCTATGCAGTCATATTCAGCTGGCCTCAAGACACCAGAAACATCAGAGGAATGTATGATGGCATGAAGAAAGCTCTTGGGCCAATCAAGAAGATCGCCCCCCTCAAATCTAAATCAGGGGACATAATCACTGACCAACACAAACAAATGGACCGCTGGGTTGAGCACTACCTAGAACTGTACTCCAGGGAGAATGCTGTCACTGAGACTGCCCTCAATGCAGCCCAGCCTCTACCAGTCATGGATGAGCTGGACATACAGCCAACCAAATCGGAACTCAGTGATGCCATTGATTCTCTAGCCAGCGGAAAAGCCCCTGGGAAGGACAGCATTATCCCTGAAATAATCAAGAGTGCCAAGCCTGCTATACTCTCAGCACTACATGAACTGCTATGCCTGTGCTGGGATGAGGGAGCAGTACCCCAGGACATGCGCGATGCCAATATCATCACCCTCTATAAAAACAAAGGTGACCGCGGTGACTGCAACAGCTACAGTGGAATCTCCCTGCTCAGCATAGTGGGGAAAGTCTTTGCTCGAGTCGCTCTGAACAGGCTCCAGAAGCTGGTCGAACGCGTCTACCCTGAGGCACAGTGTGGCTTTCGTGCAGAGAGATCGACCGTTGACATGCTGTTCTCCCTTCGTCAGATACAGGAGAAATGCTGTGAACAACAGATGCCCCTCTACATTGCTTTCATTGATCACACCAAAGCCTTTGACCTCGTCAGCAGACCTGGTCTCTTCAGACTACTAGAAAAGATTGGATGTCCACCAAAGCTACTAAGTATCATCACCTCATTCCATGACAATATGAAAGGCACAATTGAACATGGTGGCTCCTCATCAGAGCCCTTTCCTATCCTGAGTGACGTGAAACAGGGCTGTGTTCTCGCACCCACACTTTTTGGGATTTTCTTCTCCCTGCTGCTTTCACATACGTTCAAGTCCTCTGAAGAAGGAATTTTCCTCCACACAAGATCAGGGGGCAGGTTGTTCAACCTTGCCCGTCTAAGAGCGAAGTCCAAAGTACGGAAAGTCCTCATCAGGGAACTCCTCTTTGCTGATGATGCTGCTTTAACATCTCACACTGAAGAGTGCCTGCAGAGTCTCATCGACAGGTTTGCGGCTGCCTGCAATGAATTTGGCCTAACCATCAGCCTCAAGAAAGCGAACATCATGGGGCAGGACGTCAGAAATGCTCCATCCATCAATATTGGTGACCACACTCTGGAAGTGGTTGAAGAGTTCACCTACCTAGGCTCAACTATCACCAGTAACCTGTCTCTAGATGCAGAAATCAACAAGCGGATGGGAAAGGCTTCCACTGCTATGTCCAGACTGGCCAAGAGAGTGTGGGAAAATGGCGCACTGACACGGAACACAAAAGTCCGAGTGTATCAGGCCTGTGTCCTCAGTACCTTGCTCTATGGCAGCGAGGCCTGGACAACGTATGCCAGCCAAGAACGACGTCTCAATTCATTCCATCTTCGCTGCCTCCGGAGAATCCTTGGCATCAGATGGCAGGACCGTATCTCCAACACAGAAGTCCTCGAGGCGGCCAATATCCCCAGCTTGTACACACTACTGAGTCAGCGGCGCTTGAGATGGCTTGGCCATGTGAGCCGCATGAAAGATGGCAGGATCCCCAAAGACACATTGGACAGCGAGCTCGCCACTGGTATCAGACCCACCGGCCGTCCATGTCTCCACTTTAAAGACGTCTGCAAACGCGACATGAAATCCTGTGACATTGATCACAAGTCGTGGGAGTCAGTTGCCAGCATTCGCCAGAGCTGGCGGGCAGCCATAAAGACGGGGCTAAAATGTGGTGAGTCGAAGAGACTTAGTAGTTGGCAGGAAAAAGACAGAGGCGCAAGGGGAGAGCCAACCGTGCAACAGCCCCGACAAACAAATTTCTCTGCAGCACCTGTGGAAGAGCCTGTCACTGTAGAATTGGCCTTTATAGCCACTCCAGGCACTGCTTCACAAACCACTGATCACCTCCAGGCGCGTATCCATTGTCTCTCGAGATAAGGAGGCCAAAGAAGATGGAAGCATAAAATTATGAAGAGATAGTAACAGATTAAGTGAATAGGCAAAACAGTGGTAAATGGATTTCATTGTAGGCAATATGAGGTCATCCACTTTAAACCTAAAAAAGATCAAACAGGGTACTTTGTAATTAGGGAAAAGCTAGAAAGAATGTAGGTCCAAAGAGACTTGGGGGTCCAGGTACACAGATTATGAAAATGTCATGAACAGGTACAGAAAATAATCAGAAAGGCTAATGGAATGCTGGCTTTTATATCTAGATAACAAGGGGATAGGAAGTCATTCTTCAGCTATACAAAGCCAGGTGTTGGAGCACACCTGGAATCCAGCAAGCAGTTCTGGACATTATGGACCGAATTTTTGTACTCGGGTCGGGACCCCAACAGTTGGTGCATTGACGTGATTTTTGATGAGCAGGCCAATTAGTGGCCAGGGTGCATGCTCGTCTTCCAATTAAGGATGGTGAGTGGGCTCCTGTGCTGAAGATGGGAGCTGTCGAATGTAGGTCGGAGTATTTAAAAACTTAAAAGAAAAAAAGAGGCCACAGCTGCCAGGCCGTCATCGTGGAGGGGGAAGCCCTGCATAGGACAGCTTGTGGCCGCAGCTGTGACCATCTTGCAATCACAGCCACGAGGAGGGGGATCTTAAAAATGACAGATGGAGCACTGGCACCCCGTCTGCCACCAGGAGGCCACCTCCATTCATCGGCTAGGATTAGACAACGGGGTGGGGGAGGGGTCAACTGCCGACTGGAAAGTTCTAGTCGGCATCTGCACAGTGGCCTTAATAAGTCCATTGCGGGGCATAATTGCCTCCCTGGCACTTGTGGGTGGGTAGCAGTCACCACCCGCCCCTCCCCACCAGAACTGACATGTTTAAAAATGGCCTGGAGGCAGGACCATGCTGCATTGGGCCCGTCTGCCTCTGGTCCCACCTCCGTGGCCATTTAAAAATTCAGCCCCACACCTTAGGAACGATCTTTTGGCCTTGGAGGGAGTGCAGCGTAGATTTACTAGAATGATACCTGGACTTCAAGGGTTAAGCTATGAGGAGAGATTCAACAAACTCGGGTTGTATTCCCTGGAATTTGGAAGGTTATGGGGTGGTTTGATCAAAGTTTTCAAAATATTAAGGGGAGGATAGGATAGATTGGGAGAAACTATTTCTGCTCATTGAGGAGTTGGGGGCATAGTCTAAAAATTAGAGCCAGACCTTTCAGGAATGAAATTAGGAAACACTTCTTCACCTAAAAGGTGGCATAAGTTTGGAATTCTCTTCTGCATTCAGTAATTGATGTTAGATCAATTGTTAGTTTTAAAATTGAGATTGATAGATCTTTCGTTCGCCAAAGGTTTGAGGAGATATGGGCAAAGCCAGATACATGGATCACAGATCAGCTGTGATCTCTTGAATGGTGAGATAAGCTCGAGAGGCAAAATGATCTACTCCTGTTTCTATGCACTTCTTTTCCTTTGGACGGGCTTGGAACCCATTCTGAAAATGCCTGAACCAGGAAAAGCTAGGTCCAAACTTATTTAAAATAGGATTTGCCAATAGAAGTCATTAGATATGACTGCAAAACCAATGAAGTTCCCATCTGTATGTTCATGTTTTCCATTTCCCTCCCCATCTTTCTCTTGAATATGGTGACTAATGCTGGGGCACAGTGTCAACAGCCCTTCAGCACCTTGCCTAAATAGCCATTCTTCATGTGTTACCCAAGATAGAGTATGTTGGAAGGCTATCCAGTGTTGGGCATCACAGACAAGCAAAATCCTATCTTCATCTGACATCGACACATGTTCATATTCCAGGATAGCAACCAACTTATCTAACTCCCCCTTAACCACTCCACCCAGCAGCCAAGGGAAGCTGAGACCAATTTCACCATCCCCACTATCTTCTCAGTTGCTATCAGCAATCTCCATACAGACCAGGACCAACCTAGGGCATTTCTGGTCTGTATGGTTTAGTTCAATTCACCAACTGAGCAATCAGGGTGGCCCATCTTTTTATTCTTCAGCCTATGAAATAAAGGAAAATGGAAAAGTAATACATAACTTAAAAAATCTTGCTTTGGTATAAACAGAACACAGAGTACAACTGGCTTCTAATTTTTATACCCACTTGTTACCAGAAATAACATAAATCATAAGTCTTCAAGCACTTGTTTCCATGGACTGCTTAGGTGTATGCCATGTAGCCTTGCAATCCATAAGTAAATATAACTCAAGTTGCAATATATGTGCTCTAATTTATCCACGAACTGAGACAACACTAGGAAAGGCCCTTTCTAACTTCCAGGTCCATGAAATTCAAGTAAGACAAATCAGTGAGCAAGAAATATAAGCACAAATAGAACTGAGCTGTTTGGATTTCATGAATTCCCAGGATTGCCAGGGCTTAGCTGGAAATGTCCTATAGGCCATCATTTGGACAACCCGGTTATAACTAACTCAGCCATCCCTGGTAGTCAGTCAATGAACTGTAGGGGAAAGTGCAGACCTATAAAGAAATGGGGGCAAATACACCAGATTTGTAACTGTTTTTTGAAAATGTGAGGAAAAGTAATTTCCTTTTAAACAAAAATATAATTTAACAGTACAGACCACTAATCAATCAAAATTTGGCAGTTCACCATAAATGATTGTTACCCAATGTATGCATTCAGTCTGCTAGGTAGAAGCACATCTGTAGGGATGTTAGATAACAATACTGACATAAGAATGTGGTCTGTTTTAGACCTAAGCTAACAGACAGGAAAAAAGTTAGTTCAGACAAAAAAGAATATAAATGTTAAATATCTGATACCAGTCGAGTTTGAAGTGACTTGCCTTCCAATAAGTTTGTAATTCCTTGATGAGATACAGTTTCTATTGGTGCCAGTCAAGTAGCTTGCCCAAATGGTCATTTATTCAAACATGAGTCTTGGTAATGTGTCGGCAACCTATACAATCATGAGGACTGTTGAAGTCATATATAGTGTTCCTACTGCTGCCCCAATTAACACCTTAAATTAGATAATTCAACAAAGACTGTTGATCATACCTCAGGCCTTCCTAACCTAAATGTTTCAGCTACTCACTTACTGAGTCACTGAAGGAACTTACAAGTCTGACTGTCAACAATTCAGATAATTATGGTCCTCCAATAAATCAGAATTGGATTCAATTATGTGAAATAACAAACTGAATACTTAACTGATCACTCCTTACCAAAATTTAAATATTAATTTTAGTATTTTAAATTCAGCTACCAAACAAAAATAAAACAATGCATGGGGTACTTACTGTGTATTCTGTATCATATCCCCACCAATAAAAGAGCACATAAAGAGAAAGATAAAGACATGCAGTAAATTTCGGGAGCTTGGATTCACAATTCACAATGAACAATTTAAGTACATACAGCAGTTTAAAAACCACAAACTGAATATTATAAGCCACTGTTAGTACAATCAACTTACCCTGAAGAAAACTGTAATCAAAAACATTAAGACTGCCACACATATAGCTTGGGGGAGGGAACAGAAAAATCATCAACATTCATCAAGGTCTGGTTTATGTGTTTGATTAGTTATTACTTTTGTGGTGATGACCAAACATCCTGCTCTGATTGGTCATCAACATGGAAATTTAGTTGATTCAGAAAATTCACTGCTCCATGAGTAATAGGATACACAGACCCTTTTATTCAACTTTAGCTTTTGTTTTTGTATGAAAGCAGAAATCCTTTTCTCTCTGGGCCATCCTTCAATTAGGGCTAAGAAGGGGAATGGACAGCCTAATTCCAGACCTCTGCCAGTGTTACTACACATTGGTAGTCAGAAAATACAAAAGAACAGCCCAGTGGTCATTCTCTTTCAGATTACTCGCCCCACAACAACATGACTGAGATAGAAAATTCAGCAATATGGGGATAAATTGAGGGGGCTGTGTATCCCGAACAAAGCTCTCCCTGGCTAAATGTGTTGAAACTGCTGTGCACTGCTTTACTTCCAAGCATTGTTATACTTTTAAAAAGTCAGACTAAGGGTACTAGTGGCTCAGGTCTACAAACACTCTGCCTCTATTAAACTTCAATTTCAAGAAATGCACTCATCTGGTTCCAGAATTGTAAAAATAGAAACGTTATATCAGGAATAGTGATGGCAATGGTGTTCATTATTACACATCTGAAATCCAATAAAATACTCGAAGGACCAATAAGTAACTGCAATAAAAATGGTAATTGAATTCTCAAGTAATCATGAATAAAACATAATAGATTCACTTATGGCTGAGAATCTTTCCAAAGACTGAATGTGATTTGTCTCCACGTTACAGCTCTCAAACGAAGAAACAAAAAGAATGATTAAATACCACAGGATGGCTCAACTTTCGTTATCTTTTGCCCCGCCCCCACTTTATTTGCTTAAAACCTATTATATTTCTAACCTCTGCCAGTTCTGATGAAGGGTCACTGACCTGAAACGTTAATTCTGCTTCTCTCTGCATAGATGCTGCCAGACCTGTTGAGTATTTCCAGCATTTCTTGTTTTTATTTCAGATTTCCAGCATCTGCAGTATTTTGCTTTTATGTTATTGAAAGTATTGTGAACTGTGAGGAGTATAGTGATAAACTTCAAGGGGACATCGGCTGGTGGAATGGGCTGACACCTGGCAGATGAAATTTAATACAATGAAATGTGGAGTGATACATTTTGGTAGGTAGAATGAGGCAAGGCAATATAAAGTAAAGGATGCAATTCCAGAATGGGTGCAGGAGTAGAGGGATCTGAAGGTATATGTGCACAAATCGTTGAAGGTGGCAGGACATTTTGAGAAAGCGGTTAATAAGGCATTGATATCCTGGGCTTTAGAGAAGGTGCAAAAAAGATTTGTGGGGCGGCACAGTGGCACAGTGGTTAGCACCGCAGCCTCACAGCTCCAGCGACCTGGGTTCAATTCTGGGTACTGCCTGTGCAGAGTTTGCAAGTTCTCCCTGTGACCACGTGGGTTTTCGCCGGGTGCTCCGGTTTCCTCCCACAGCCAAAGACTTACAGGTTGATAGGTAAATTGGCCATTATAAATTGCCCCTAGTATAGGTAGGTGGTAGGGGAATATAGGGAAGGTGGCGATGTGGTAGGAATATGGGATTAGTGTAGGATTAGTATAAATGGGTGGTTGATGGTCAGCACAGACTCGGTGGGCCGAAGGGCCTGTTTCAGTGCTGTATCTCCAAATAAAAAAAATAAAAATAAATTTAGTGAATAAATTACTTCCTGCAACATGACAACAATGCCAGTTTGATTTTTCACTTTGAGTCAGTATTTTAAACTCATTTTTGTTTGATTAATTAGTGCTGATCACAACACTGAGAACCTTCTCAGAAGAGCTCCTTAGTCCAGCAATATGTGAGACAATAACAATCACTGAGTTAACGAATGTCTCCCCTGATATTACTTCATCTCCTCCATGCTATTTCCTATGTACTGTGTACAGCAATCACTATTTAAAGACGGTAAAGTGTGCAGGAACTGCTTTCAATGTAAAGCACTATACTTCCATCTAGTTATAGACAAGATATCCACGACTAAATTTTTATGACTGATTGGCATCCAGGACTGAAAAGGTTGCCAAAAGGTACTGGCTATTCGAGGGAACTCAGCAATAGAGTCAGTGTTGAGCTGTTGAGTTTGAGCCTTGATACATTGGGTCTTTCTGCAGTTGCAGTGGCGATCACATTTTTTTTTTTAAGTACACTGTCATTCCTCATCATGATCAACACACAGCTGAAATTCCAAATTTGAAAGGTGTTGAACTGTATAGATTTGTGCCCACGAGACTAGAGCTCAGTTCGATTGTAGCCACAAGACCTTTCATCTGCTTTCCTCCAGCTGAGTTTGACTTCAGATATCTATTTGCATTTTTCACATCACAACACGAATTTAGAATGGCAAATGAAGGTCAAATATATTATTCTGCAGTCTCTTCCTTTATCTCAAGTCACAACCATGCCTGATGTCCTTTTTTCCCTTCCCACTCCATTTATAACTAAACCACTCCATTTTCCTCCCATTGTTCAGTTTCAATGCGGTTGGTCTCCTCTCTTCACCTGCTCATTGCCCTGCATAGTTCCTCTTACTAACTCTAATTGCAGCTCTTCCTAGAATCTGCTTTTCCAAGTATAACCTGCTCAGTATTTTCTTGTCTCCCTCCCAAAAGTAGATACAATTCTTGGTCTTCTTTCTCCCTTGACATTCCTTCTCCATTAAAGGTTTTAGGTTGTCAAATGCTGCGACTATGACAATGAGAAAGTTAAGGGTGTCGGAAATAAAGTGATGCATCCCTGGAACTGAGACTACTATGTTAGCTAATTACCACAATCTCATTTACAGTATTTAGCATACAACATTAGTTACAAACCTACAAGATGACAAGATATATTTGAATGTGCTGCAGCTATAAAAGAAAGGATTAAAATTGAATATCAGAGTGTTGTAGAATGAACTGCAGATACATGACCAGATTGTGAATTTAAGAAAATGCACAAAATTACCTAGGGACCACAAAATGATTGCTTCAGGGGAACTAACATAACAATTTGTGTATATCAAAACTGTATCTTAGTAACACAAACCCACAAATATCACCAGGGTATTAGAAACAAAATCAACTCAAGGACAGCATTGCAACACACTGAATTTTCAGAGAAGGAGTTTGTCATTGTTCGCATAGTAAATTCCCTGTTTCAGCCACTGAGAATGTGAGGGTTTCCCCAAAAGGGAACAAGAATTAAAAGATACAAAATCAAAAGGTGACTCTTGCACTTTGTTAGAATTTTACAGAGTAGCACTGGCAGAACGTTGACAGCAGGTTACTTTCCTGCACTCAACAATAAAAATGTGCACAGTGCAAGAATAGAAGAACAAAGGGTTGGTGGGGGGACAATGGATAATGAAAAAACTTCAACAATGGGGCCAAAAACCAATTAAAATCAAGCTTAGAGGATCTGGTTACATTTTGATATTGATCGTGACGGAGCTCTGTGTGCAAATCTACATTGAAGTATTTCTTACAATTACTTCCCTAATTAACTACAAAACACTATAGTGCTACAAAACCAGTAAAAAAAAATCTTATTGTTTAAAATACCAATAAGTAAATCAACTGCATTTTCTGAAGTATCCAAAATGGTCCAGATAAATGAAAACTGATTAAAATGGGACACTAACATCATGGGGGAGGTGATGGTGTAGTGGTAATATTGCTGAGCAAAGAATCCAGAAGTTTAGGCTAAGCCCTGGGGACATGGACATGGGTTCAAATCCCACCATGGCAGCTGGTGGAATTTAAATTCAATTAATTAATAAAAAATCTGGAATTAAAAGCTAGTCTCAGTAATAGTGCCATGAAATTATCATTGATTGTCGTAAAAGCCATCTAGTTCACGAATATCCTTTGTTGTATAGGACTTTGGTTCGGCCACATTTGGAATACTGCGTGCAGTTCTGGTCGCCACATTACCAAAAGGATGTGGATGCTTTGGAGAGGGTGCAGAGGAGGTTCACCAGGATGTTGCCTGGTATGGAGGGCGGTAGCTATGAAGAGAGGTTGAGTAGATTAGGATTATTTTCATTAGAAAGACGGACGTTGAGGGGGGACCTGATTGAGGTGTACAAAATCATGAGAGGTATAGACAGGTTGGATGGCAAGAAGCTTTTCCCCCAGAGTGGGGGATTCAATTACTAGGGGACACGAGTTCAAAGTGAAAGGGGAAAAGTTTAGGGGGGATATGCGTGGAAAGTTCTTTACGCAGAGGGTGGTGGGTGCCTGGAACGCATTGCCAGCGGAGGTGGTAGACGCGGGCACGATAGCGTCTTTTAAGATGTATTTAGACAGATACATGAATGGGCAGGAAGTAAAGAGATACAGACCCTTAGAAAATAGGCAACAGGTTTAGATAGAGGATTTGGATTGGCGTAGGCTTGGAGGGCCGAAGGGCCTGTTCCTGTGCTGTAATTTTCTTTGTTCTTTGTTCTTTGGGAAGGAAATCTGCCATCCTTACCCAGTCTGGCCTATATGCGACTCGAGACCCACAGCAATGTGGTTGACTCTTAAATACCCTCTGAAATGGCCTAGCAAGCCACTAAGTTGTCAAGGGCAATTAAGGAGGGCAACAAATGCTGGCCTTGCCAGTGATGCCCACATTCCATGAAAATTTTTTTTAAAAAAACTAACATTCCCAGGTAAAGCTAAATCACAACAAACACATTTCTCAGATTTGCTCCATTAATGAATGCTTTGTGTAGCAGTAGGAGTTACATCAAAGAAAGAATAGCATGGAATCTTAAATAAACTTGGCATTTGGTTTTAGAAGTGACACTTGGAAACTGTAGCTTAGTAACTGCGACAGTCTGCTCTATCAGCTCAGTAAGTGTTCTCTCTTTCTGCAATAATTTGCATGGCAATTATGTTAAGACAGATATTGCTAGGTTCATGCACTTCTGGGATACAAAATGCATTTTTATGACATTACATTTACTAAACAAAGCAATGTATTGTAATCCCACTTACATTCTATATCAAACTGTGCCATGGTTGATGGGCAGCATATGTCAGGTCAGGATATAAGGAATGAATCAGGAAAGGCATTTCAGCCCATCCAGTGTATCCTGTGGTTTAGGTCATTCACACTATTTTCTGTGCCTCTCTCTGCCTTGGACCAAAGCCCAGATTTTAATAAGGATCCACTCAAAGGCTGTTCTTAAAATGAATGTGCTCTATTTCTTTCTTTCTGTTCTCTTCTCCTAAGGAGAGTGATTCATTCTGGGCGACGGTTCTGTAGAAGCCCTCCAGTGCCTTGTCCCAAATTGCCATTGTTCATTGTGAGCCTGGGAGACAATGAGTTGCAAGGAGTTCATAAGCCCCAGTGGTGGAAAGGAGCTGAATTAACACACACAGCTCCAGTAACAAGTTGACCAGCAATTCAGTGGCACCGCATAATGGCATGCCATTGAGATGTGTGATGCAGGTCTGTGCTTAGAAGTTCACAATGGTAGTTCTGACATCAATAGAGAGACACTTCCCCACATAATAGAACCATAGACCATAGAAAAGTTACGGCACACAAAGAGGCCATTCAGCCCATCATGTCTGCACCGGCTGGGTTAATGGGAAAACTGGAATGCAATTCTTCCCAGGCCACTTCCCAGAAGCTGGCTCAAGATCTTATTGATGAAGTGGGGAAGACCATGTTTCTAATCTCTTGGATAGAGCTGGGTGAGAACTACAGAAGGAGGTATTCGAAAGGCTGACTGTACTAAAGTTGATAAGTCTCAAGGGCTGGATGGAATGCATCTGAGGATGCGGAGAGGGGTAAAGGGGGAAATTGTGGGGGGTATTGACCATAATCTTGCAATCGTCCTTAGATATGGGAATGGTGCCAGAGGACTGGAGAACTGCAAATGTTACACCCTTGTTCAAAAAAGTGTGTAAGGATAAACCCAGCACCTACAGGCCAATCAGTTTAACCTCAGTGGTGGGAAAGCTTTTGGAAAAAATAATCCGGAACAAAATTTAGAGTTACTTGGACAAAGATGGATGAATTAGGGAAAGTCAGCAAGGATTTGTTAAAGGCAAATCATGTTTAACTAACTTGGTTGAGCTTTTTGCTGAGATAACAGAGAGGGTTGATCAGGTGTACATAGACTTCCAAAAGGCATTTGGCAAAGTGCCACAAAATGGGCTTGTCAGCAAAACTGACATCCATAGACTAAAAGGGCACTGGCAGCCTGGATACTAAGTTGGCTGAATGACAGAAAACAGAGAGTAGTGGTTAATAGTTGTTTTTTGGACTGCAAGTATACAGTGATGTTCTCCAGGGGTCAACACTAGAACCACTGCTTTTCTTGGTATATATTAATGACCTAGTCTTGGGTGTGCAGGGTAAAGTTTCAAAATATGCAAATGCCACAAAACGTGAGAGTACTGTGAATTGAGAGGGAGGAGAATGAGAAGACCTCAAGAGGACATAGACTGGCTGGTGGAATGGGCAGACGAAATTTAATGGAGAGAAATGAAAAGTGATACATTTTGGTAGGAAGTACGAGAGAGGTAATATAACTAAAGGACAATTCTAAAGGGAATGCAGGAACAGAGAGATTTACGAGAATGGTTCCAGGGATGAGGGACTTCAGTTATGAGGATAGATTGGAGAAACTGGGGTGTTCTTAGAGAAGAGAACATTGAGAGGAGATTTGTTGGAGGTGTTCAAAATCATGAGGAGTCTACGGAGAGTAGATACAGGGAAACTGTTCCTTATAGCGGATGGGTCGAGAATTAGAGGACACAGATTTAAGATGATTGGCAAAAGAACCATAGGCGACATGAGGAGTCATGCTTTTTACACAATAAGTGGTTAGGATCTGGAATGCACTGCCTGTGAGGCTGATGGAGGTCGATTCAATTGTGGCTTTCAAAAAGGAATGGGCTAAGCACCATCAGATAAAAAAAATGTGCAGGGTTACGGGGAAAGGGTGGGACAATGGGAATTGCTTTTGCAAACAACTGGCATGGACTCAACGGGCCCAATGGCCTGCTTCTATAAGTAGAGAAAGAGAGCTGGTTAACTATATTTAACTACAAGATCCACAAGTGAACACAGTATGGCACTGCCATGATGTCTTCTGGGTCTTAACAAAGCATACCTGTGTAATCTTTGAGGTAGGACTATTTGATACTGCAGCAACAAAAGTGGTCTTGTGTCAGACCCAATGTACAAGGAAAGGTTTCCATTTTACACACTTGATTTCCATATCCATATTCACACTTCAACCAAAAAATATAATTATTCATTGCAAATTAAGTGCAAGATATCAATTAGTTAAATCATTTTGAATGCATTTTATTCATTTGCAAATTACTGAACCAGTATCATCTTATTAAAAATGTCAAAGCAAATGTGAGTGCATCTGGGGCTGAATTTTCAATCGCCCACAGGGGCGAGTTCGGGTACAGGTGGGCACAGAAAATCATGCACTCAGAAAGCATCACTGGTTCCCAATGCCTCAGTGATGAGAATAGATTTTCAAAGAGAAAGGGCGGGAGGGCGAAACTGGCAATCCGTACACCTCTAACTAATTGCTTGTTGAGCTCACTGTGAAGCTCGTTGGGAGTATGAGGTGCAACAGTTAGTAATTTTCAAATGGCAGCACGGGGAACACGGAGGATCTGGGACATAGTTATTGGGAACACAAAGAGGAACAATTAGTGCTCATGACTGCAATGTAAAAAGTTGTATAAAAGGGGAGATTTGAACTCAGTTGCTGATGCAGTGGCACAGAGTTGCATCGCCAAAGCAGAGAGGCTTGATTTTGTGAGATGAGTGTATTTGGACTGCAGAAAGGAATTCGAAGTTGCTGGCATCCATGGCCACCTCTATCCATGTCTGCTTGGTCTGGCTCACTGGAGGTCTTCTTCCAGATGGAGGGAAGAGTACAGCACTCCTGTTTGCCACAGCCTTGATCAGGGCCTCAAGGGAGGCAACAGAAAAACATGGGGCAGCCCAGCCGATGACTGCCCAAACCACCACTCTCCCTGCCATTTCCAAAGGCAACAGCAAACACAGTCATGGCTGCCATTTGCCTTTCCCTCTGTGCTCAGCTCCTGCCTGTGTCCTACGCCCCTAATTGGGCACCAACCTCTTCTCCCAGCCAATTAGTGGCTGACATTTTGAAAATGGTATTGCGCCACTGATGCTGACATGGCGCCAGGCCAGAACCTGGAAATGTTCCGGGCTCGGGGTCCTGAACTTGGAATGAAAATTTGGCCCCTGTATTTGCAATTTTTAAAATGTGCCAACGGATACCCATGATTACAAATCTTAGGTTATACAATATTGAACATCCAATTATTGTTCTGAAAGTGCCTCTGCATTTTGTTAAATATATTTTGAGGATTCATTTCTGAAAGATTGAAGAAATGTTAAATTTGGGGGTTTTCAAAGGGGGTCATGTAAAGGCCACTTGACTTTGAAAAACAGTCCCTGGAAATGTTTTTTTTGTTTGTTTGCACTGGAGTGCTGACTTGGGTTGCATTAGAGTGCCAAAGTGGAAGTTTGGTGACTGAGGAGGTTCGGTGAAGAGGGAGCGAGGAGCTCCTTTCATTTCCTCCCTGTCCTCAGTGAGGGGAGCCGAGAGTTTCCAAAGAGCACAGCTGACTGGTGAGTAAGTCCTGGTGGGTATTTTTCAAACTGGGTTGTATTGTAAGTCATTGTTTTAGCAAGACTTAGTTGTTTTAAAAAAAATTATAATAGTCTTCTAAAGTTTTAAATTTAAAAGGGTTTAGTCATGGCAGGAGAGCTTAAAGCCGTGGTTTGCTCCTCTTGCAGCATGTGGGAATCCGGGAACATTTCCAGTCCACGGGACCAGCATGTGTGCAGGAAGTGTGTCCAGCTGCAGCTCCTGGAAGCTCGGGTTTCAGAGCTGGAACGGCGGCTGAAAACACTGTGGTGCATCCGCGAGTCTGAGAGCATTGTGGATAGCACGTACAGAGAGGTGGTCACACCGCAGCTGAAGGGACTTGAGGGAGGAAGGGAATGGGTGACCACCAGGCAGTCCAAGAGAAACAGGCAGGTAGTTCAGGAGTCCCCTGGGGTCCCGCTTGCAAATCAGTATTCCATTTTGGAGGCTGATGAGGCTGGTTCCTCCAGGGAGTGCGGACAGAGCCAAGCTTCTGGCACCGCAAGCAGACTGTCTGTACACGAAGGGGGAAAGAGAGAGGAAGAGCAATAGTAATAGGGGATTCTATAGTCATGGGAACAGATAGGCGCTACTGTGGCCGTCAACGTGACTCCAGGTTGCCTCCCTGGTGCCAGGGTCTGGGATGTCACTGAACGGCTGCAGCGCATCCTGAAAGGGGAGGGTGATGAGGCAGAGTTCATGGTACATGTTGGTACCAATGACATAGGTAGAAAGAGGGATGAGGTCTTGCATCAAGAATTCAGGGAGTTAGGCAGGAGACTAAAAAGCAGGACCTCTCGGGTTGTAATCTCTGGATTACTCCCAGTGCCACGTGCTAGCGAGTATAGAAATAGGAGAATAGCACAGATGAATGCGTGGCTTAAGAGTTGGTGCAGGAGGGAGGGTTTTAGATTCCTGGACCACTGGGACCGTTTCTGGGGAAGGTGGGACCTGTACAAACAGGACGGTCTACATCTGAACCAGAGGGGGACTAACATCCTTGCTGGTGGGTTTTCCAGTGCTGTTGGGAGGAGTTTAAACTAATTTGGCAGGGGGAGGGGACGCAGACTCCTAGCAGAATAGGGACACAGTTAAACACAGGAAAGCGAACAAGTCAGAGGGAATACAGCGGAAGTAAATTTCAAGGGAGTAAGACCAGGATGGGAGGCCTCTACTTTAATGCCAGGAGTATTGCAGGTAAAACGGTTGAGTTAAGGGCAAGGATTGACACACGTGAAATTGTGATATAGTAGCCATCACGGAGACATGGTTGAGGGAGGGGCAGGATTGGCAGCTCAATATCCCGGGATATAGAATCTTCAGGCGAGACAGAGGAGGGGGTAAAAGAGGAGGGGGCATTGCAATATTAGTTAACGAGTCAGTTACTGCAGGAAGGAGAGATGATATCTTGGAGGGGACATCAAATGAAGCTTTATGGGTAGAGTTTAGGTATTAAAAAAAAAAGGGACAGCCACATTGCTAGGTGTTTATTATAGACCCCCAGATAGTCAGTGGGAAATTGAGGAGCAAATATGTGCGCAATTTGCAGAGGTATGTAAAAATAATGGGGTAATTATATTAGGTGATTTCAACTTTCCCAACATTAATTGGGATAGTCATCGTGTTAAGGGCTTAGATGGAGTGGATTTCTTAAAATGTATACAGGAGAACTTTTTAGCTCAATGTGTAGAGGATCCAACAAGGGAGGGTGCAGTGCTGGACCCAATTCTGGGGAATGAAGCCGGACAGGTGGTTAATGTGTTGGTGGGGCAGCATTTTGGTGATAGCGACCACAACATGGTACAATTTAAGCTTGTTATGGAGAAAGAAATAGACAAGTTGCAAAAAAAGGTTTTGGATTGGGGGAGAGTGAATTTTAGTAAAATAAGGCAGGATCTGGCTAAGGTAGACTGGAAAGACTTACTTGTCGGAAAATCTACAGAAGAGCAGTGGGGGGCATTCAAAAAGGAAATGGGGAGGGTACAGGCCCAACATGTTCCCTCGAGGGTAATAGGTAGGAGCAACAAGCCCAGAGAACCATGGATGACCAGAAACATTCAGGGTACGATGAGAAGGAAAAGAGAGGCTTTTAGCAAATACAAGGAGAGCAAATCAATGGAAGCATTAGTGGAGTACAAAAAGTGTAGGATGGAGCTTAAGAAAGCAATTAGGAGAGCAAAGAGGGGATATGAGAAAGCTCTGGCTGGTAAAAGTAAGGAAAATCCCAAGATATTCTATAAGTATATCAATGGGAAGAGGATAACCAGGGAAAGAGTAGCACCCATTAGGGACTAAGGGGGAAATTTGTGGGTGGAGCCAGAGGACATTGGTAGGGTGTTGAATGAAACTTCACATCTGTCTTCACCCAAGAGAATGAGAATGTAGATATGGAACTTAGAGAGAGACTGTGAGGTTCTTGAACAAGTTGTCATAGGGAGTGACAAGGTATTGGAGGTTTTGGAAGGCTTAAAAGTGGACAAATCTCCAGGTCCGGACAACTTGTGTCCCAGGATGCTGTGGGAGGAGAGGGTGGAGATTGCAGGGGCTCGGACCCTAATTTTTAATTCCTCTCTGGCCACGGGGGAGGTGCCAGAGGACTGGAGAACAGCTAATGTGGTCCCACTATTTCAGAAGGGTTGTAGAGATAAGCCAGGGAACTACAGACCAGCGAGTCTCACGTCAGTGGTAGGGAAACTACTGGAGAAAATTCTGAAGGAGAGAATCTATCTCCACTTGGAGAGGCAAAATTTGATTAGGAATAGTTAGCATGGCTTTGTCAGAGGGAGGTCGTGCCTACCACATTTGATTGAATCTTTTGAGCATGTGACCAGGTGTGTAGATGAGGGTAGTGCAGTTGATGTAGTTTACATGGATTTCAGCAAAGCCTTTGACAAGGTCCCGCATGGGAGACTTATCACGATAGCAAATGCACATAGGATACAGGGTAACTTGATAAGGTGGATTCAAAATTGGCTTAGCTGTAGGAGACAGAGAGTGATGACAGACGGCTGTTTCAGTGACTGGAAGCCAGTGTCCAGTGGCGTACCACAGGGATCTGTGCTGGGTCCCCTATTGTTTGTCATTTATATAAACAACATAGATGACTATGTGGGGGGTAGGATCAGTAAGTTCGCGGATGACACAAAGATTGGCCGAATGGTTAACAGTGAGGTGGAGTGTCTTAGGTTACAGGAAGATATAGACGGGATGGTCAAATGGGCAGAAAAGTGGCAGATGAAATTTAACGCTGAAAAGTGTGAGGTGATACACTTTGGAAGGAGTAATGTGACACGGAAGTATTCAATGAATGGCCCGACACTGGGAAGTTCCGAGGAACAAAGGGACCTTGGCATGTTTGTCCATAGATCTCTGAAGGCAGAAGGGCAGGTTAATTGGGTGGTGAAAAAGGCATATGGGACACTTGCCTTTATCAATCGAGGCATAGATTACAAAAGCAGGGAGGTCATGTTGGAGCTATACAGAACTTTGGTAAGGCCACAACTGGAGTACTGTATGCAATTCTGGTCGCCACATTATAGGAAGGATGTGATTGCACTGGAGGGGGTGCAGAGGCGATTCACCAGGATGTTGCCTGGGATGGAACATTTAAGCTTTGAGGAGAGGTTGGATAGGCTTGGGTTGTTTTCACTGGAGCAGAGAAGACTGAGGGGTGACCTGATCGAGGTGTACAAGATTATGAGGGGCATGGACAGGGTGGATAGGGAGCAGCTGTTCCCCTTAGTTGAAGGGTCAGTTACGAGGGGTCACAAGTTTAAGGTGAGGGGCGGGAGGTTTAAGGGGGATTTGAGGAAGAACTTTTTTACCCAGAGAGTGGTGACAGTCTGGAATGCCCTGCCTGGGAGGGTGGTAGAGGCAGGTTGCCTCACATCTTTTAAAAAGTACCTGGATTAGCACTTGTCACATCATAACATTCAAGGCTATGGGCCAAGTGCTGGAAAATGGGATTAGGTAGACAGGTCAGGTGTCTTTAATGCATCGGTGCAGACTCAATGGGCCGAAGGGTTCTGCACTGTATTATTCTGTGATTCTGTGAAAAAGGGGCACTGAGAGGTCTTGTGAGGAAAACAAGCCTTTCTGGGAAACCACTGACTTCCAGCAACAAGAAGCTTCTCCGGGATACCACCTGACATCCAGCTCAATAAATAATAGAGAACTTTGGACACCTGGAGAAGTTGTTTACAAAGAAGTGACAGGTCAAGATTGATTGTTATCCTGTTGTTGGTTTCGCTTTTGAATTGTTTTGAGTTGGGGTTGAACTGTATAAAAAGGGAGAGAACTTCCAAGGAGAGAAGAGAATACCCAAGGAAGGAGAGAAGACAACAACCCTGCTCAGCTTTCCGGCACTTCTCTAAAAGATCCCACTGTGTCAACTCATCTAGTCTCCTGTCTTTGAAGAAAAGTCTGTTAAATTAATTGTCAATGCCGCCTGAAAACTGTTCTAAAAGATCCCAGTGACCCGTCTACCTGTACACGGAGGCCAGTCTGTATACCAATTTTGGAACATAAATGTATCTCATCTGCTGTTATTTCAGGAATGAGCTAGTATTCAGCCCAAGTATTTTTTTTTGTCAGTAACAGAGCTCTAAAAACAAAAATCCCTTTATTTTTTCGGTTAACAGGTGTGTGTGTGTGTGTGCGTGCGTGCGTGTGTGTGTAAAGAAAAAAGGCAACTTTAATATTTCAATCTGTGTGTTTATGCTTTACTTCATTACTGGTTAAGACCAGTTTTATAATAAACTGATAATTTAGTTCTTTATTATTGGTAAGTGGGAAAAAATTTAAATATATGTTGTGACCCGTGGAGAATCATAGAAAGTTTAAGGCACAGAAAGAGGCCACTTGGCCCATCCCGTCTGTGCCAGCCGAAAGACAATCCATCTATTCTAATCCCACCTTCCAGCATTTGGTCCGTAGCCCTGCAGATTATGGCACTTGAGGGCCATATCCAGACTCCTTTTGAATGAGGCAGTGAGCTCCAGACCCCCACCACCCTCTGGATGAAAAAGACTTTTCCTCATCTCCCCCCCAATTTTTCTACCAATCACTAAATCTTTGCCCCCTTGACACTGACCTCTCTGCTCAGGTGAATAAACCCTTCACCTCCACTGTATCCAGGCCCCTCAAAATTTTGTACATTACAATCAGATCTCCCCTCAGCCTTCTCTGTTCCAAGGAGAACAACCACAGCATATCCAATCTTTCCTCATAGCTGTATTTTCCCAGTCCTGGCAACATCCTCGTAAATCTCCTCTGTACCCTCTCTAGTGCAATTACATCCTTTCTGTAATGAGGTGATCAGAACTGTACACAGTACTCAAGTTGTGGCCCAACCAATGAGTTATACAGTTCCAGCATAACCTCCCTGCTCTTATATTCCACACCTTGGCTAATAAAGGAAAGAATTCCATATGCCTTCTTAACCACCTTATCGACCTGTCCTGCTATCTTCAGAGATCTGTGGACATTCACTCCAAGGTCCCTCACTTCCTCTACACTTCAGTATTTTCACATTTATCGTGTATTCCTTTGCCTTGCTTGACCTCCCCAAATGCATCACCGCACACTTCTCTGGGTTGAATTCCATTTGCCACTTTTCTGCTCATCTGACCAAACCATCAATATCTTCCTGCAACCTATAGCTATCCTTCTCGCCATCTACCACACAGCCAATCTTTGTGTCATCTACAAACTTCTTGATCATGCCACCTACATTTCCATCCAAATTGTTAAAATAGATCACAAGAAGCAGGGGACCCAGTACTGAGCCCTGCGATACGCCATTGGAAACAGCTGTCCAGTCGCTGAAACAATGGTCCATGTCGCTAAAACACCCATGAACGATTACCCTTTGTTTCCAGCCACTGAGCCAATTTTGTATCCACCTTGCTGTACTTCCCCAGATCCCATGGGACTTTTTTTTTTTTAAAACTGGTCTACCATGTGGAATCTTGTCAAAAGCCTTGCTAAAATCCATGTAGACCACATCAACTGCACTCCCCTCATCTATCTTCCTTGTTACTTCTTCAAAAAATTCAATCAAGTTGATCAAACAAGATCTTCCCTTAACAAATCCATGCTGACTATCCTTGATTAACCTGTGCCTTTCTAAGTTACAGTTTATCCTGTCTCTCAGAATGGATTCCAATAATTTGCCCACTACTAAGGTTAGACTGTCTGGCCTGTAATTATTCGGTCTATCCTTCGCTCCCTATTTAAATAGAGGTATAACGTTAGCAGTTCTCCAATCTCCGGCACCACACCTGTATCCAGTGAGGACTGGAAAATGATGGTCAAACCTTCTGCTATTTCCTCTCTTGCTTCTTTTAACAGCCTAGGGTACATTTCATCTGGCCCTGGTGATTTATCAACTTTCAAGGATGCTAATCCCATTAATACTTCCTCTTTCCCTATGTTTATCACATCCAATAATTCACACCTCTCTTCATTAACTACAATATCTGCATCATCCCCCTCTTTTGTGAAGACAGACTCAAAATATTCATGAAGAACCAGACCAACGTCTTCCGCCCCTACTCATAGGTTACCTTTTTGGTCTTTTATGGGCCCTACTTTCTCCGTAGTGATCCTCTTACTCTTAATGGATTGATAAAACATCTTTGGGTTCACCTTGATTTTGCTTGCCAATATTCTTTCATGCCCTCTCATTGCTTTCCTTATTTCCTTTTTGATTTCACCCCTCCACTTTCTATACTCCTCTTGGCTTTCTGTAGTATTGACTGCTCGGTGTCGGACATGAGCTTTCCTTTTCTGCAAGTTCCTTGACATCCATGGGGCTGTAGATTTGGCCGTCTCACCCTTTTTCTTTGTGGGAACATGTTTACTCTGAACCCCTTGAATCTCCTCTTTGAATGCTTCCCTCTGTTCTGACACTGAATTACCTTCAAGAACTCTAACTCCTGTTCTATCTCTGTCCTTTTCCATCATGGAAAATGAGAAATGGACCTAGAATAAGCAGTGCACTCCTCCCGCTGGATTGTACCATTATCTCACGGTATCTCGAACACAATACTAACGTCATTATGAGGTGAATCATTCATCTGCTGATTTCACAATTTTGTGAAATGTATTTCTTCATATCACTAGCTAGCCTTTGCATTTGGATTGTGAAGATGATTGCTATTTGATGCCAATTCCCAATGGCCATATTGAGCACATTTTACTGTTCTTCCTCCCCACACCCCTCACTGACAGAATCTAATAGTCTTGTGATGTAGCAACATTTTGTTTTGTTTCCTACAGAAGCACCCATGACAGCCACTACTTTCTCTCTTGTTTGCATGGTAACCTAGCGACATACTTTCCTCATAATGTACTTCCAAAAACAGAGCAAAGTAATATGCATGCGAAAGACAGATGTACAATGAAGTATCATGAAATTTTTAAAAACTGTTGCTGGCACAACACCATTTGCCAACTTTTCCAGGCCCTATCCAAAATATCTGGTCCTCTCCAATGCGTTCACTCTCCTTGATTAGCTGAGAGGTCAGGCGCACACTCACTCCCTCTGCCTGCTTTCTTCATTTTATTTTTAAGCTATCTATTTGCTCCAAGGCTGCTTTCTCTGTCCCTTTCCTAGCTACTTGCCCAATGCGCTCAACATTAACACACACTCCACTTCTCAATTGCTCTCCAGGCAATGGAAAGTTAGTATTGAGGAAAATGGAGTTCACTAGCAATCCTCAGGTAGAAATCTGCAAGACAGGTGATTAAAACTGATTTCTGGTGGTGTCATGTAAAACAACCTCAGTCTTCGAGGAAAAAATCTGCTGCATTGCACATTAAAAGTTATATGTTAAGTAATTGTGCTAAGTCTTACCTGTGATGGTGTATGGATAATAATTCCAGGCTTTTTCAGTGACATAAAAGATCCTTGGAACCACTGCTCGAGCCCAGCTAGGAAGCTTGCTGTAAATAAAGCAAGAATAGTTTCAAAAATAAATATGAATGTCATATTTCAATTCTTCAAAATAAAAAAAAAATCCAACCAAGAAGTGTTAAAAACAGAAGAAAATAAACTCATGGAATAACCTGCATTAGTTCTGGCACATCCTGTGTAAGTCATCCCTCGCTATATGGTCTATTGTTATCAGCATGCATTTTCTCTTGAATGAACCGCTTAGACAATGACTTTGCAGTTCACACTGAAAGCATTACTGATGCTTAGAATCATCATTTCTCATTATAATGCACCCCCTAAGGATGCATAGTGGGTCAAATTATAGGATCTTACTGCACACAAGGAGGCTGTTGTTCTTGTGGCAACTATTTGAAAGACATTCGATTAGTCCCCCTCCTCTGCTCTTTCCCCATTGCCCTGAAAATTTTCTTTTAAATCTGAATAACTTCCTTAAGTTAATACAAACTTCTAATTGTTTAAATTTATAATCTGCAATTGTAGCTTTATTAAGGTACCTCTGCTTCAAATCAAGGCGAAATGCATTGCCAGTGGAGTCATCACCAAACCAACTGTAACTATTTCAGTGTAGTATTTCACCTTGCTGCAGCTTATGGTGCACAAAGAAAAGTGTTATAATAGTAATAGATAAAACTAATTCATATAGGAGACACTGAGATCCTGGATACTAATTAATAAATGTCTTCAGCTGGAACACGGATTTCAAATTTCTTCCACAAAATATCTTCTTCTTTGGCCTCCTTGTCTCGAAAGACAATGGGTAAGCGCCTGGAGGTGGTCAGTGGTTTGTGAAGCAGCGCCTGGAGTGGCTATAAAGGCCAATTCTAGAGTGACAGACTCTTCCACAGGTGCTGCAGATAAAATTGGTTGTTGGGGCTGTTTCACAGTTGGCTCTCCCCTGGCGCTTCTGTCTTTTCTCCTGCCAACTGCTAAGTCTCTGTGACTCGCCACACTTTAGCCTCGCCTTTATGGCTGCCGGCCAGCTCTGGCGATCGCTGGCAACTGACTCCCACGACTTGTGGTCAATGTCGCAGGACTTCATGTCGCGTTTGCAGACATCTTTAAAACGGAGACATGGACGGCCAATGGGTCTGATACCGGTGACGAGCTTGCTGTACAATGCGTCCTTGGGGATCGTGCCATCTTCCATGCGGCTCACATGGCCAAGCCATCTCAAGCGCCGCTGACTCAGTCGGGTGTATATGCTGGGGATGATGGCCGCCTCGAGGACTTCTGCGTTGGAGATACGGTCCTGCCACCTGATGCCAAGGATTCTCCGGAGGCAGTGAAGATGGAATGAATTGAGACGTCGCTCTTGGTTGACATACGTTGTCCAGGCCTCGCTGCCATAGAGCAAGGTACTGAGGACACAGGCTTGATACACTCGGACTTTTGTGTTCCGTGTCTTTTTCTTTTTTTTCTTTTGGGCCTCCTTATCTCGAGAGACAATGGATAAGCGCCTGGAGGTGGTCAGTGGTTTGTGAAACAGCGCCTGGAGTGGCTATAAAGGCCAATTCTGGAGTGACAGGCTTTTCCACAGGTGCTGCAGAGAAATTTGTTTGTCAGGGCTGTTGCACAGTTGGCTCTCCCCTTGCGCCTCTGTCTTTTTTCCTGCCAACTACCAAGTCTCTTCGACTCGCCACATTTTAGCCCTGTCTTTATGGCTGCCGGCCAGCTCTGGCGAACGCTGGCAACTGACTCCCATGACTTGTGATCAATGTCATAGGATTTCATGTCGCGTTTGCAGACGTCTTTATAGCGGAGACATGGACGGCCGGTGGGTCTGATACCAGTGGCGAGCTCGCTGTACAATGTGTCTTTGGGGATCCTGTTCCGTGTCAGTGCGCCATTTTCCCCACACTCTCTTGGCCAGTCTGGACATAGCAGTGAAAATTCCTTCTTCTGAAGACTTGGACGTATGTGAGAGCAGCAGGGAGAAGATCCCAAACAGTATAGGTGCAAGAACACAGCCCCAAATATAGTCAGAGGGAAAAAAGGAAGATAGACTAGTTTCAAGACTCCTTCTATAACTGTACTGAGTTAGCCAACCTATGCAATGTGAATGCGTCCACTATCTGTCTTCAGCATCCCAGATTAGGGAAGACCTGGTCAGGGCTCAGGGGCTGAATTTTTGGGGCCCCCTTGCCTCCATTCCTGATTTCAGTGCTGGATGGCATATCAATTTCAAGGCACCGATCCCGGTGTCGCAATACTTACCTGGGCTGGGGAGAATGGGCATGAATCTCACTCTTCTCCCAATTGAGTCCAAATAAACTTGTTAAAAAGCTCATTTAGAGCTGGTCAGGGGCTGAACTTATAATTTTTAAAAGGGGCGCAGAGCTGACCTCCCGCCTTCAGAAACGGATCAGCTGAAGGCTGGCGCATAAAGAGTGGGGAGCCAGTCATGGCTGCACCAGGGCATCGCCTGAGCCCCATAAGAGGGTCAGTGGGGCAAAGGGGGACTGGGCAGTTGGTAAGAGGGTACCCTTGGTGCTGCAGAGCTGGCAGGGAGAGTGGGCATTCAGCACCCAGGCTTTGAATGGGGACAGCATCCTCCTAGCATCAATGGGGCAAAAAAGCTGGGGCAAGGCTGCCAAGGAAAATTGGGCGGCCATCTGCCTAGAAGGAAATAAGAGCAAAATACTGCGGATGCTGGAAATCTGAAATAAAAACAAGAAATGCTGGAACCACTCAGCAGGTCTGGCAGCATCTGTGGAAAGAGAAGCAGAGTTAACGTTTCGGTTCTGAAGAAGGGTCACTGACCCGAAACGTTAACTCTGCTTCTCTTTCCACAGATGTTGCCAGACCTGCTGAGTGGTTGCAGCATTTCTTGTTCTTATGCCTGGAAGGAAGGCTGCAGCTGGTAATGGGGACACACCTGGCAGATTCTGGGCCAAGTGGCGGTGACAGCCACACCCTCCACAGGAAGGACTGAAATCCGAGCATCAGGAGTACATGGGAGACGAAAGAAGAGCAGGAAGGCCACAGAGGCAAAACCCTCAAAACAGGAAAATCTGCTGAAGACGGAGCTACCTGGAGGTGAATGAGAACTAGTGCCGCATGGGACTGCGACTCTCCAGGCAGATGGTCACAGAGATTTGTATCCTTGTCGCTGAAGACCTCGCACCACACAGCACTGCTCACCATGCCCTGCCAGCAGCCATCAAAGTCACTGTGGCCTTGAACTTGTTCGCTTCCAGCAAATTCCAAGGATCAGCTGCGGACCCTAGTGGCATCTCATTGCCAGAGATGGTGGCAATGTGGTAATATCACTGAGTTAGTAATCCAGAGGCCCAGCTAATGTCCTGGGGACATGGGTTCAAATTCCACCATGGCAACTGGTGGAATTAAAATTCAATTAATTAATAAAAATCTGGAATTGAAAGCTAGTCTCAGTAATGGTGCCATGAAACTATCAATTGTTCTAAAAACCATCTACTTCACTAATGTCCTTTGGGGAAGGAAATCTGCTGTCCTTACCTGGTCTGGCCTACATGTGAGTCCAGACCCACAGCAATGTGGTTGACTCTTAACTGCCCTCTGAAACGGCCTAGCAAGCCACTCAGCTGTCAGAAGAAATTAGGAATGAACAACAGATGCTGGCCTTGCCAGTGACACCCACATCCCTTAGACAAGTTGGTGGAATGGGCAGACAGGTGGCAGATGAAGTTCAATGCAGAGAAATGCGAAGTGATTCATTTTGGTAGGAAGAACATGGAGAGACAATATGGAATAAAGGGTATAGTTCCAAAGGGGGTGCAGAAGCAGAGGGATCTAGTTCTGTATGTGCATAAGTCATTGAAGGTGGCAGGACAGGTTGAGAGCATGGTTAATAAAGCATACAGGATCCTGGGCTTTATTAATAGGGGCATAGAGTACCAGAGTAAGGAAGTTATGTTGAACTTGTGTAAGAGCTGAACTCAAGAGGTGAGGTGAGAGTGACTGCCCTTGACATCAAGGCAGCATTTGACAGAGTATGGCATCAAGGAGCCCTAGCAAAACTGAGGTCAATGGGAATCAGGGGGAAAACCCTCCACTGGCTGGAGTCATATCTAGCGCAAAGGAAGATGGTTATGGTTGTTGGAGGTCAATCATCTGAGCTCCAGGACATCACTGCAGGATTTCCTCAGGGTAGTATCCTAGGCCCAACCATCTACAGCTGCTTCATCAACGACCTTCCTTCAAACATTAAGGTCAGAAGTGGGGATGTTCGCTGATGATTGCACAACGTTCAGCACCATTCGTGACTCCTCAGATACTGAAGTAATCCGTGTAGAAATGCAGCAAGACCTGGACAATATCCAGGCTTGGGCTGATAAGTGGCAAGTAACATTCGCGCCACACAAGTGCCAGGCAATGACCATCTCCAACAAGAGAGTATCTAACCATCTCCCCTTGACATTCAACGGCATTGCCATCGCTGAATCCCCCACTATCAACATCCTAGGCGCTACCATTGACCAGAAACTGAACTGGAGTAGCCATATAAATACCATGGTTACAAGAGCAGGTCAGAGGCTAGGAATCCTAAGGTGAGGAACTCACCTCCTGACTCCCCAAAGCCTGTCCACCATCTACAAGGCACAAGTCAGGAGTGTGATGGAATACTCTCCACTTGCCTGGCTGGGTGCAGCTCCAATAACACTCAAGAAGCTCGACACCATCCAGGACAAAGCAGCCCGCTTGATTGGCACCCCATCTACAAACAGTCACTTCCTCCACCACTGACGCACAGTGGCAGCAGTGGCTACCATCTACAAGATGCACTGCAGCAATGCACCAAGGCTCCTTAGACAGCACCTTCCAAACCTGCGACCTCTACCAACAAGAAGGACAAAGGCAGCAAATACATGGGAACACCACCACCTGCAAGTTCCCCTCCAAGTCACACACCATCCTGATTTGGAACTATATCGCCATTCCTTCACCGTCGCTGGGTCAAAATCCTGGAACTCCCTTCCTAACAGCACTGTGGGTATACCTACCCCAAATGGACTGCAGCAGTTCAAGAAGGCAGCTCACCACCACCTTCTCAAGGGCAATTAGGGATGGGCAATAAATGCTGGCCTGGCCAGTGATGCCGACATCCCATGAATGAATAAAAAAAAAAAGCCTCAACTGGAGTATCGCGTTCAGTCTGGGCACTGCACTTTTAGGAAAGACGCGAGGGCATTGGAGAGAGTACAGAAAAGATTCACAAGAATGTTTTCAGGGATGAGGAATTTCAGTTATGAAGATAGATTGGAGAAGTTAGGACTGTTTTCATTGGAGAAGAGAAGGCGGAGAGGTTATTTAATAGAGGTATGCAAAATCATGAGGGGTCTGGACAGTGTAGATAGAGAAAAACCGTTCCCACTCGTGAAAGGATCGAGAATGACTAGGCACAGATTTAAGGTATTTGCTAAGAGAAGCAAAAGTGACACGAGGGAAAACGTTTTCACGTAGCAAGTGGTTAAACTTGGAATGCACTGCCTGAGAACGTGGTGGAGGCAGATTCAATTGAAGCATTCAAAAGAGAATTAGACAGTTATATGTCAAGGAAGAATGTGCAGGGTTACAGGGAGAAGGCAGGGGAATGGAACTGAGGGAATTGCTCTTTCAGAGAGCCAGTGCAGACTTGATGGGCCGAAAGCACTGCAACGATTCTGTGATTCTGTTTGTAAGTCTTCAGTCCTCTGGCATCACCGGAGTCTAAAGAAGGCTGAAAAATTATGGCCAATGCCTGCGCAATTTCCACTCTCACTTCCCTCAGTATTCTTGGATGCATCTCATCTAGTCCTAGTGCCTTATCTACTTTTAAGTACAGACAGCTTATCCAATACCTTCTCCTTACCAATTTTAAACCCTTCTAGTGCCTGAATTACCTCCTCTTTCACCATTACCTGGGTTGCACCTTCTTCCTTAGTATAGACAGATGCAAAGCATTCAAAGAACAAAGAGAACAAAGAAAATTACAACACAGGAACAGGCCCTTCGGCCCTCCAAGCCTGCGCCGATCCAGATCCTCTATCTAAACATGTCGCCTATTTTCTAAGGGTCTGTCTCTCTTTGCTTCCTGCCCATTCATGTATCTGTCTAGATACATCTTAAAAGACACTATCGTGCTCGCATCTACCACCTCCGCTGGCAATGCCGTTAATACCTCAGCTTTGCTCTCTGCCTCCATGCGCAAATCCCCTTTTCGGTCCCTAATCAGCCCCATCCCATATTTTACCACCCTTTTACTGTAGAAAACTTTGGATTCCTTTCATGTAAACTGCCAGTCTCTTTTCATTTTCTCTCTTTGCATCTCTTATTTGCCTTTGCACTTCCCCTCTGAACCTTCTATATTCAGCCTGGTTCTCAGTTGTATTTTCTACCTGGCATCTGTCGTAAGTACACTTTTTTTTAAAAAATTTATCTTAATCTCTTGTCATCCAGGGAGCTCTGGATTTGTTTACCCGACCTTTGCCCTTCGAGGGTACATACCTTGACTGTGCCCGAACTATCTCTTCTTTGAAGGTAACCCATTACTCAGCTACCATTTTTCCTACCAACCTCTGACTCCAATTTATTAATCCCAGATCCGTTCTTACCCCATTGAAGTTGGCTTTCCCCAGGTTAATTGTTCTTACTCTGGCTTGTCCTTTGTCCTTTCCATGGTCAGCCTAAACCTTATGAAAAAATGATCACTCTCCCCTAAATGTTCTCCTATTGACACCTGATCCACTTGGCCTATCTCATTCCCAAGAACCAGGTTTAGCAGTTCCTCCTTTCTCATTGGACTAGAAACATACCACTATAGAAAACTATCCTGAGCACACGCTGCCCCTCACTGCCCTTTGCATTACTATCCCAATCTATGTTTGGATAATTAAAGTTCCCCATTATAACGACCCTATAATTTTTGCACCTCTAATTTCCTTGCAAATTTGTTCCTCTACCTCCTTCCCACTAGTTGGTGGCCTATAGACAACACCGAGCAATATAACTGCATCTTTTTTGTTCCTTAGCTTTAGCCAAATAGATTCTGTTCTCAACTCCTCTGGGATATCCTTTTTCTCTAGCACTGCAGTGCTCTCCTTAATCAAGCCTGCCACCCATCCTGCTTTTTTCCCTTTCCTATCTTTCCTGAACACCTTGTATCCAGGAATATTTAACACCCAGCCCTGCCGTTCTTTGAGCCAAGTCTGCTATAGCCACAACCTATTTCCACATCAATCTGCACCTGTAACTCACCAATCTTATTAGCAACACTCTGTGCATTCATATACATCCACGTTAATGCTGATTTATTACTTTCTCCCTTACTCTGACACCACCTAATAACTTACTGTTCCCTACTCTAGTGTTATCTATCACTCCCAGTATTCTGTGCACCTTGGTATTCCTCTGATATTTCGTCCTGGTTCACACACCCATGCCAAGTTAGTTTAAACCTTCCCTTCTTTTTAAGAAGTCGACAGAGTCCAGAAAATCATCTGTTGGTTACAATGGAATTTCTGGATGTTTTTGCAAGTGCCAATATACCATTGGAAAAACTTGATCACCCAGAGCTGTGGGTATCCATTTAATCTTTTCTTTATTCTTTCATGGGATGTGGGCGTAGCTGGCAAGGTCAGCATTTGTTGCCCATCTCTAATTGCCCTTGACAACTGAGTGGCTTGCTAGGCTATTTCAAAGGACAGTTAAGAGTCAACCAAATTGCTGTGGGTCTCGAGTCACATGTAGGCCAGACCAGGTAAGGACAGCAAATTTCCTTCTCAAAAGACATTAGTGAACCAATGGGTTTTTACAACAATCGATGAGTTTCATGGCACCATTACTGAGGCTAGCTTTCAATTCCAGATTTTAAGTTAATTAATTGAAATTAAATTTCACTTAATGTGCAAAATGGTGGTTGCTTGCCAAGTGCAAATGAGCTCTGACAGGACTGCCTACCGAAGGTTTTTGCTGCACATTGCAAGCAGATGAACTCTGTGGAATGCAGAATCCTCCACCTTGCAAGGCTAGCAGGGCGCTGCCTGACAATTCCAACAAGCTCTGTGGATGCGGAGAGTTATGTCTAAATACGGACAGGTGTTCACAGTGCAGAGACGGGGAATGAAGAAAAAGGCAGTTGCAGGTAGCTCCATGCTCACATTCAACCACGGACTTCAGTGAGTAGACAACGTACCTGTTTATTGTCAGTTTTTTACAATAGTTTTTGAGTATGCAAAATATGCCATTTGAAACCAGAACCCTCCTTAGTCTTTTTCTGTTTTAAATAGATAATTTTCACGTTTGTTGCAACACCGTGAAATTTATGCTTTAAATATGTGAAATTCATGATTCTTAAAATGCCGCACCTGTGGAATTTGTAAAATTTGACTGTGAATTTAGTAGGGCCCTAGTCATGCATCAAGAATGAAACAGGCGAAGTAAGGTATGACAGATGGGTCAGAATAATAGGTTAACAGCCAAAGTAACATTTGAGGAACCAGGAAATTATTGGAAAATGTTTAAAAATGAAGCTATAATTTTGAATCTGTGCAGACAGGCCAGAAGACTTTGTTATGCTGTAGAAAACCGTTGGTTGAATTTAATGGTATGGCTGGGCGATAACTACAGTTGGTCATTCAATCCGCTTTCCTTTGCCAACAAATTCTAAGATCAGTGGTGTGTTTCAATCAACTTAAAGCCTCCATTTCCAAAGTGCAGTCTATTCAGTCATTAATTTCTAGTTACTAGCATGTGGTTTCAAACAATATTTGGGTAGGTAATCTATGAATTTTGAGTCAGTTATAATTTCAGTAAGGTCTGAATCTAAATCTGGCTTTTGAAAGGACTTTGCTCACAAGTAGATCAGGTCTCTGCCTTTAAGATTGCAGTAAAATAATTAGGTTTTTGAAAGGTGGAAGCTGAACATGGATTAAGATTGAAAATGTTGATATTTGGAATAATCACTTTTTGATTTTTGGAACCCAATATCATTGTCAACCACACCCAGGTCAGGTATAGAATTGCTAGATATTTGATAAAACTTCATCCACATATACATTAATCCCAAACTCAGTCAACACCATAAGTCAGTTTGATGCTTTCGCTTCCCATAGAGCCATCCTAATGACCTCATTAAACAACAATCTGTATTTATATTGCAACTTTAAGCAGAAAAATACTTCACAACGGCATAAGGAAAAATTGACACTGAACCGAATAAGGAAAGGTTAGGAGGGAAGACCAAAACACAGACAAAGAAGTGAGTTTTAAGGATGGTCTTAAAGGAGGAGGAGAGGAAAGGAGTGGTAAACTGGTTTAGGGAGAAGATTTCAAAACATGGATCCTAGGTGGCTGCAAGCACAGCTGCCAATGACACGACAAGCGAGGGGATGCACAAGAGGCTGGAATCAGGGGAGTTGCCAGAGAATCATCCGCAATGGCTTCTCTCCCAGCTTCCACACTGTTACTTCTGTTGTCCCCCAAGGATCTATTCTTGGCCCTCTCCTATTTCTCATCTGTATGCTGCTCTTAGGTGACATCATCTGAAAATTCAGATTCAGTTTCCATATGTACACTGATGACACCCAGGTCTAGCTCAGCGCCACTACTCTTGACCCCTCCACTATCTCTAAATTGTCAGACTGCTTGTCTGACATCCAGTACTGGATGAGAAAAAATGTTCTCTGAATATTAGGAAGACAGAAGCCATTGTCTTCAGTCCCAGTCACAAACTTTGTACACTAGCTACTGACTCCATCCCTCTCATTGGCAACTGTTTTAGACTGAACCAGACTGTTTGGAACCCTTGGTCTCATATGCAACCCAGAAATGAATTTCTGAACACATAGCTGCACCATTGTTAAGACCGTCTATTTCCAAGTCTGGAACATCACCTAATCAGTCCTGCCTCAGATCATTTGCTGCTGAATCCCTCGTCCATGCCTTTGTTATCTCTACACTTCATTACTCCAATGCACTCATGGTTGCCCTCCTAACTTCTACTCCCATAAACCTGAGGCGTTCTAAAACTCTGCTGCCTGCGTCCTAATTTGCACCAAGTTCTGTTTAAGTTTTTTTTTTATATTCGTACTTGGGATGTGGACATTGCTGGCTAGGCCAGCATTTATTGCCCATCCCTAACTGCTCTTGAGAAGGTGGTGGTGAGCTGCCTTCTTGAACTGCTGTAGTCCATCTACAGTGTTGTTAGGAAGTGAGTTCCAGGGTTTTGACCCAGCGACAATGAAGGAACGGTGATATAGTACCAAGTCAGGATGGTGTGTGGCTTCGAGGGAACTTGCAGGTGGTGTTCCCATGCATCTGCTGCCCTTCTCCTTCTAGGTGGTAGAGGTCGCGGGTTTGGAAGGTGCTGTCTAAGGAGCCTTGGTGCGTTGCTGCAGTGCATCTTGCAGATGGTATTCACTGTTGCCACTGTGTGTCGATGGTGGAGGGAGTGAATGTTTGTGGATGGGGTGCCAATCAAGTGGTCTGCTATGTCCTGGAGCTGCACCCATCCAGGCAAGGAGAGTATCCCATCACAGGCCTGACTTGTGCCTTGTAGATGGTGGACAGGCTTTGGGGAGTCAGCAGGGGAGTTACCTGCCGCAGGATTCCTAGCCTTGTAGCCACGGTATTTATATGGCTACTACAGTTCAGTTTCTGGTCAATGGTAATGGTAATGGATGTTGATAGTGGGGAAATTCAGCAATAGTAATGCCATTGAATGTGAAGGGCAGATGGTTAGATTCTCTCTTGTTGGAGATGGTCATTGCCTGGCACTTGTGTGGCGCAAACGTTACTCGCCACTTATCAGCCCAAGCCTGGATATTGTCCAGGTTTTACTGCATTTCTACATGGATTGAGTCGTCGCGAATGGTGCTGAACATTGTGCAATCATCAGTGAACATCCCCACTTCTGACCTTATGGTTGAAGGAAGCTCATTGATGAAGCAGCTGAAGATGGTTGGGCCTAGGACACTACTTTGAGGAACTCCTGCAGTGATGTCCTGGAGCTGAAATGATTGACCTCCAACAACCACAACCATCTTCCTTTGTGGTCAGTATGACTACAAACAGCAGAGAGTTTTCCCCCGATTCCTATTGACTCCAGTTTCACGAGGGCTCCTTGATGCAATACTCAGTCAAATGCTTCCTTGATGTCAAGGGCAGTTGCTCTCACCTCACCTCTGGAGTTCAGATCTTTTGTCCATGCTTGAACCAAGGCTGTAATGAGGTCTGCAGCCGAGTTGCACTGGCGAACCCAAACTGAGCGTCACCGAGCAGGTTATTGCTCAGCAAGTGCCGCTTTATGGCACTGTCAATGACACCTTCCATCACTTTACTGATGATTGAGAGTGGACTCATGGGGCGATAATTGGCCGGGTTGGACATGTCCTGCTTTTTGTCTACAGGACATACCAATTTTCCATATTGACGGATAGATGTCAGTGTTGTAGCTGTACTGGAACAGCTTGGCTAGGGGTGTGGCAAGTTCTGGAGCACAGGTCTTCAGTGCGATTGCTGGAATGTTGTCAGGGCCCATAGCCCTTGCAGTATCCATTGCCTTCAGTTGTTTTCCTGATAGCACGAGAAGTGAATCGAATTGGCTGAAGACGGACATCTGTGATGCTGGGGACCTCAGGAGGAGGCTGAGATGGATCATCAACTTGGCACTTCTGGCTTCAGATTGTTGCAGAAGTATCATCCTGTGCTCGATCGACATTGGCTCCGGGTTAAGCAATGGATCCTTGTTTTCAAATCCTTCCATGGCCTCCCCCCTCCCAATCTCCGTAATCTCCTCCAGCCCTACAACGCTCTGAGATATCTGTGCTCCTCTAATTCTGTTTTTTTGTGCTTTGCTGATTTTAATCACTCCACCACTGGTGGCTGTGCCTTCAGCTGCGAAGGCCCCGAGTTCTGAAATTCCCTCCCTAAATCTCTCTGCCTCTCTACCCCTTTCCTCTTTTAAGACACTCCTTAAAACCAACAACTTTGACCAAGCTTTTAGTGATCTTCTCCAATATCTCCTTATGTGTCTCGGTGTCAAATTTTGTTTGAAAGTGCTCCTGTGAAGCATCTTGGGATGTTTTACTATGTTAAAGTCACTATATAAATACAAATTGCTGTTATTGAATATGGGAGCAGATATAGGGCTGGAGAAGGTTATGCAGTTAGGAAGGGGAAAAGTGTGGAGGGATGTAAACACAAGGATGAGTATCTTAAATTTGAAGTAGGGGCTGGGAGCTTTAAGTATGTCAATTTAGTTGCAATTGGTGCCAACATGAACACTTTTCTACTATGAGCTAGGCGGAGACGACCCAAACTCATTCACAATAGACTTTTATAACTGGCAAGAAAATAAATAGAGAACTTTCATCTCATCAGTCTGGGTCTAACTCAAATTCAGGTCCCTAATGTAAAAGGACTGTGTTCTAACTCACAATGTCAGTTAATTTCATGAGAAATTCTGATGTTTTGGCAAAAACAGAACTGGAAAACCACTTTAAACTGAAAGCTGTACTGAACACAGATTCCAGGTTTCATTGTTCTTCACAGTTGAAGTTATAATTAGGAAGATAGCCATTTTGATGAGGATCACCAAGATGTATCTTTCCTTTTTGAAAGTTCTGAATCCCACAAGTCTTGCTTATTTTAAATTTCAATAAGGCACAACATCCTGGTCAGTTCAAGATGCAGTTTCACCCTCAGGACCTCAAATAGTTGCAAAGAATTATGATTAACATCCTTTTTGTTTTCAGTTTTTCTTCCAACTATTAATGCAACAGACAAAGTAGTAACCTGTGTCAGCCATCATGTATTCCAGGTGAAACTAATAAATTTACAAGGAATGCTCTTTCCTTGTAACTTGCTATCAAAACAAATAGAATTTCATGGCTGCATGAACCATGTGATTCAAATGCAGGAAACAGAATAATGAGAGATGTTGCTGTCAGAATTCACTAAATTTCTATCTATTGTTAATTGATCTCCTTTGGTGTTGCTGATGGACAATTTTAAAAAAAGTTAATCTCTCTTCCTGTAATGGTTTCTCTGCTTGTTTTCCATTCTCTAATTACCTGAATTAGAATAAAGCAGCTAAGAAGCAGAGAATGATGTCATTCAGCTTGGACTAAGTTTCTTTAAACATATGCATGTGATCTGACAAGTAATGGGCTTATTCTTTCTGGTAAGGGATGTTTAAATTCTGATGGGGAAAGTCTTTCACTACTGCAGCGCAGGTGCATTATCATCTGTTCCTTTACGCACCCTTGCTTATCTCTTACACATGGTTTGAGATCAGATTCCGTCACTGCCTGTCCTTTCCTCCACGTAGCTCAGCATTGAATTCACTTATATAGAGGTGACCAATTTTATTTATCTCAATGCCAATGATGTAATTACACATTATGAAACGAAGGAAGGAGGATTACATAACAGTGCTGATTATAATATTGCACATGATCTATTATTAGAAATGATGGAAACATTTTTTCCAGCTCCGCTCAATCTAATTCCCCACCCCACACTATTCTTCAGTTAAGTAATGCATCTGTAGGCTGCTCTTGAATCAGCCATTAAGAGCTATTTAAGAGTGATGTGATTCAACTTGTCCTTGGATCTGTCCTCTTCCTTTCTGAGGAAGTGTGTCCCAGGCAACATAGCTAGAATTCTGCCATTTGTGGAATTGCTGTGAAAACTAATATTCTGTAGTGTTGGTACACCAATTCCCAGTACTATTGAATTGGCCAACCTCAGCATTTTTTTGAATTCTCTAGCTGAAAACTAAGAGGCTGAATTAATTGATACAAAGGTTTACTCTTTATCTTCTCTATTGATTTCACCATGCTTATTTATAGCTCACTTAGTGCATGGATATAAATGATAGTAATGATGAACTACATGATTATCTGCAACATGAAAAGACCATCTAGTCCATCAACCTGTCCTACACAGCTGTGATATCTGAAACATCATCATTCGACAACTCCAACACACCAAATACCATGTCATCTCCCTTCTCTAATTGGAAAAGAAAAAAGGCAGCTAATCACAAAACAAGCTAATGAGTTAATAAGCCATTCAATAGGTGTAAATGTTGAAACGTTTGTTAAGATGGCAGTGATGAGTGCAATATTCATGTAAAATAGCTCAAGGTCCTGATCATGACTGAACTGGAGAAACAGTAGCAGATTTTTGATGGGGAGAACTATGTAAAAGAAACAGCAGGGGTGACAGGATGTCACAGGAAGAATCAATGCAGTGCCAATGACTCAGAGGACCTGGCAAAAGATGCAGAAAACAGTTACACAATTTAAAAAACACCACAAAGACATGCCATGAATCTTCATGTAAGTGATGCAGACACATAAAAGTGCTATACAGAGAGAAGAATGGGGCAGCTGGAGCAAGTAAGGTTACAGAAGTGAAAATTACAAAGGTTATGCAATCATAGGAACATCAGAGATAGGAGCAGGAGTAGGCCATTTGGTCCATCGAGCCTGCACTGCCTTTCAAACAGATCATGTCTGATCATCTACCTCTATGCCATTTTTCCCCACTATCCCCATATCCCTTGATGTCATTGGTATCCAGAAATCTATTGATTTGTCTTGAACATGCTCAATGATTGAGCTTCCACAGCCCTCTTGGGTAGAGAATTCCACAAATTCACCACCCTCTGAGTAAAGAAATTCCTCCTCATTTCAGTCTTAAATGGCCTGCCTCTTATTCTGAGACTGTGTCCCCTGGTTCTAGATTCACCAGCCAGGGGAAACCTCCTATCCACATCTACCATGTCACACCCTTTAAGAATTTCTTTGAAATTCTTTCTTTGAAACTCGGGAGAATACAGGCCCAGTTTCTGCAATCTCGTAAGACAATCCCACCATCCCCAGGATTAGTCTAGTGAACACCCATTGCACTCCCTCTGTGGCAAGTATATTCTTCCTTAGATAAGGAGACCAAAACTGCACACAATACTCCTAGTGCGGTCTCACCAAAGCTTTATACAATTGCAGCAAGACATCTTTACCCCTGTATATAAAACCAAAAAATGCTGGAAATACTCAGCAGGTCTGGTAGCATCTGTGGAGAGAGAAACAAAGTTAACGTTTCAGGTCAGTGACCTTTCATCAGAACACAGTGGTGGTCATTGGTTGGTCCATGATGTTGGCCCTTTCTGACTAGCAAGTGGAGACAGACAGTGGGCCTACTGCCTCATGACAGCACAGTTCACATAATCCTGCAAAATTGCCAGTAAGTGCCCTCTCGGTCATTAACTCCAACAGAGGTATATCAGTGTTGGTCACAAAAACAGAGTAGTGGGTTCTCTAAATCTGATGCAGTTTGCCAGATGGATATGCAGCCACTTAGCTTCAATCACCCAAGTACAATGTAGTCATATACAGACACAATCAGCATGAAGAGTTCAGAAGCAAAGGCAGAAGCAACATTAAAAATGTACATCATTACCACTGCACAACAGTGTAAAATTAAGACTTATGGTCATATGCAGAATCAACATCAACACAAATTGGTTAGGCCAAATGGCCTGTTTTTGTGTTGTAATTTCTATTTAATTCTATTATAGACAAGCTAATGCACAGGCACGATGGGCCTGATGTACTTATGTTCTGTATGATTCCATGATTCTAATTGTGCATTCATCAGCTTATTATTCTTTAGTTGTGCAGAAAAGCACCAGAAGCAAAAAATACCAGATCAACCAAACAATAGGTTTGATTGAAAATGTATCGATTGTAAAAACACTTTGCTACTCAGCAGTAAAGATTTCCCAAAGCCTCTTCGCCACCTACAAGGCAAAAGACTAAAGATCAATAGATTTTTGTTAGGCAAAGGTATCACGGGATACGGATCAGCAATGATCTAAATTAATGGCGGAACAGATTCAAGGGTTGAATAGCCCACTCCTGTTCTTAAAACAGCTAGTTAATTCTAACAGCAGACTGCTGTCCCCTACTTGCATTGGTCTTTTCACTACAACTAGTAAACAGAGCAAAATATACTCATTGTGCTTTTATTACCTCAGGCTGAACTAAACCAGTGAAAATATTTTTCAACAGTAGTGCTGGTACTGTTTTTTTTTAAATGAATGATAATGTGCAGTGGTGCAAATATATTTTCTGCACTTTGTAAGCAGCATTTTTCCTGAAATGTTTCATTATAACACTTTTTAAACTTGATTTCAATGCAGAACCAGAACAAAATTAAGCAAAAAAAAAAAAGCCAGCATTCTCCTACAAAATGCCCTGCAAATGCCCAGCTGGCAGAACAATTAGGCAATCCCTTCCGATAGCCTTCATCCAAAATATCTCTGAAAAAGAAGCTATTTGAGCAGATTCTGGGGTGACTCCACCTCTAACATTCTTTCCCGTTTTATGGCCTATAGTAACCACATCATTCTGATTGAAGATCAAGTTAATAAACTCACTACATGGGATCTGTTGCTACAATTTTATACAACACTGCATTGAAGCAAAAATACCATTTACTTGCATCCAATTTTCTCCCTAAATTTACCCTCCTCTCCTGAAGGTAGCAATTCATGCTGAGGTACAATTCTACCACATCAGCCAAGTGTCCATTCTTCACATCTGAGCCGAAACAATGAATGTTAGCAGGTTATCTGACAGTGTGACCTGATGCTGTGCTCACCCAAAGTCCGCACAAATACAAGTTCCCGCAGGTGTGACTACTTGATTTTCCTCTTCCCTAAACCTGGAGGAGAAGACAAATGTACTGGCTCCACTGAACAGAAAGCTGCTGTTACCACCTGAGGGCTGATTTTCCAAATGTGCACTACCAGCAGGGAACACTGTCCACAAGCCACACATCAGGAAATCATGAACACGATTCCTGTGATTTTCTTTCCATAAGTATGAATGGATGGAAAATCATGGGCAGTGTGTCCATAATTCCGAACATACACAACCAGCTTGTGATACTCCACATCAGACCCAAGGCAAAATGGCCGTGTAATATTGCTACATTTTGTCTCCATGGCATTGCTCCCAGACAAAAAGAAATGAATGATATCTGGTCGATCTGTTTGTTTTGAATCTGAATATGTTGCTAGCTAAAATAAAACAAATGCTTTTTTTCTGTAAAATGTCCCAGATCTGCCAAAGTAGTTGCCAGAATATATTAAAACACATGCTCTCAAATCAAATTATAGATTTTAGTTGTTATTTTCCATTGACTTTGAAAATATTGCTAAGATTTTTTATTTCAAACCAAGTAAACGTGATAGCGAGACTAGGAAATGAGTGTCCAAAAAAAGAGTTTGAACTATCATTCTGTCAACTTCAGTGGAATGATGATTGCACGCGGTGAAAAATCGGCTGCCAATTTGCTACGAGGCTGCTTCACGCTGCTGGCATAGACCAATTTCACCCCCAGAGGGTTTACCAAAATGAGGATCACCACATATAGGAGAGAGCTATTTCATCAAATATTGTAGGATCTTTTACTGAGGGATAAACAAGTAAGCTGATCACCAAAATATGGAGGAGTGAGGGAATGCTAGAATAAATCAATCCGAGCCACTTAATCCTACCGCTCTGTTGGAGCGCCCAGACTGCATGACAATAATTTAGTGTTGCATGCATACAGAAAGGATCAAATACAGAATACTTCCCTGGGTGAATCTTAGTTGTTGATCACACTGCACATGTGTGGTGCTTTATTTTGCAAACCACAGGTGCAACCAGCATTCCAATCATTCACGAAAGAACACAATGAGTACCAACAAAGTTCTCTATCATACTGCTATATATGCAGGTTTTCAAGGTGACATACCACAGACTTCATATGAATTAGGAGCAGGAGTAGGCCACTCGGTCCCTCGAGCCTGCTCCGCCATTCAATAAGATTATGGCTGATCTGATTGTAACCTCGATTCCATATTCCTGCCTATCCCTGATAACCTTTCACCCCCTTGCTCATCAAGAATCTATCTACCACTGCCTTAAAAATATTTAGAGACTCTGCTTCCACTGCCTTTTGAGGAAGAGAGTTCAGAAGACTCACGACCCTCTGAGAAAAGAAATTCTCCTAATCTCAGTCTTAAATGGGCAACCCCTTATTTTTAAACAGTGACCCCCTAGTTCTAGATTCTCCCACAAGGGGAAACATCCTTTCCACATCCACCCTGTCAAGACTCCTCAGGATCTTATATGTTTCAATCAAGTCACCTCTTACTCTTCTAAATTCCAGTGGATACAAGCCTAGCCTATCCAACATGTCCTCATAAGACAACCTGCCCATTCCAGGTATGAGTCTAGTAAACCTTCTCTGAACTACTTCCAATGCATTTACATCCTTCCTTAAATAAGGAGACTAATACTCCAGATGTGGTCTCACCAATGCCCTGTATAACTGAAGCATAACCTCCCTACTTTTGTATTCAATTCCCCTCGCAATAAACAATACACCAATAATCACATAATATTCGGTGTATATATTTCTTTTTATGCAAATATAATCACAACAGAGAATTAAGGAAATCTTAATTGTTTATAATTTATTTTATTTTGAAGAGCCACTAAATCCTGACACTGGTAATTTTACAACTACAGGAAACCTAACAAAATCAAATGATATATTGATAATATAAAATTCAAATCCTAAAAAAGGTTTCTATTCTGGTAAAGTACAGATTTTAAGGGATAGAATTAATCCCATGCTCATTGCAGAATTCTGTGATGTCTGGCCATCACTTTCAATGCACCAAGCAGTCACTATGATCTGCAAGATAGAGTTCTTGAAAATGAATTGTATAAAACATTATTTTTACAAGGAATTTGGAACAAATAGTATTTAGTATTCTCAAGGCTCCCAGGTGACAAATGTTTTAAGTTATATATGTATACATATTACTCCAAAGCCTTCACCGTGGCAACTATGCTTACTGAAAAAACTATAGGACAGTGACATTTCAGGAGGACAAAATAACTTTCAAAATTTTAAGTCCTAGCAATAGATGATGGTTAATTCACAAAATAAAGAGATTTACAAAGGATCACTTAATAACTTCCTCTGTCCTTTATATTATGTGCTTGCTTTGGAAATATATGCCTAGAATTTCCAGCAGAAGATTAAAACCCTCAGTGATACAGCGAAGAGGCTAAAGACAACTGCATACACCATTTCCCCAGGGTCTCCACTTCAGTTACAGCAGGATCAAAGTTTACTTGATCTGATCCCGTAGAGTCTCCACGTCAGAAGAAAGGGCCTCCTATAAGTTGTCTCAATGACCATAGTCAAAGTCTTTCCAATCAAATGTGGATTTGTGCTTTGGAACTCTTTTCAGTGTCTTCCCTGCAGATGGCTCTGGAGTTGGTATTGAATCTATGGAGAACTGAGGATTTCCCAATCCTCTTCACAAATGTACAGATATCAGCGTTGTACTTCTGCAGAGTCTCTTGCATACCATACAGGGAGCTCTGAAGAGTCTCAAAGCAAAAATAATAACAGCAGCAACAACCTGCATCTCTATAACACTTTGGGATGTAGGTCATACCAAGTAGGGGTGGCAGGATCCCTACCCTGAAGAACATTGGTGAACCAGTCAAGTGTTTATGATATTCCAGCAGCTTTTAAGGTTATATTTCTACTGCTAGTCTAGAAATGATCACATTCATTAAATCCAATTTCACAATTTGTCATAGTGGAATTTGAACTCATGACCTCTGGGTAGCTAGTTATATTAGAATTCAGAAAATAATTAAAGAACACACTGATCCTTTGATGGATTTAACAGGGCAGGTGAAGGATGAGGATAAAGATATGACAGATGAGCTAAATAGACACTTAGCATCGGTTTCCACTTCTGAAAACAATGCCATGGTCTCAATAGTGCAAGTTAAGTGTACAGCTAAATTGTTTTAATGAAAATTATTGCTGAAATTATCTTAACTAAGATGAAGGCACTTACCGTCGTTAAGGACATGATTTCACTTACTCCAGAGTGCTACTGAAAATGGGGATGTCTTATATGAGCCATTGGCGGATATATTCAGTAATTCATTGCAAACTGAACTAGTTCCCATTGATTGGAGGGAGGCTCACATGATTACATTATTTTAAGAAGGAAAATAAGTCAAAACCTGTGAATTATACACCAGTGAGTTTAACATCAATTATAGGAAACCTATTGGAGGCATTATAAGGTGTGATTTATGATGACTTGGGAATTTCACCAGTTACTGGAGAACTCTAGCATGGCTTGAGGAAAGGTAGCTTCTGCCTCGCTAACCTGATTCAGTTCTTTGAGAAAGTGATCAGTATGATAATGATAATCCTGTTTATTTTATATACCTTAATTTCCAGAAAGCATACGATCAAGTTCTGCATTAAAGGCACGTGGATAAAATTAGATCCTATAGAATACTGGTCTGATATTATTCTGGATGGAGAACTAATTGAGATCTCATAGCAAGAAAAGACAGACTTGTATTGAAATAGTGCCTTTCAAGACCAAAAGACTGATGGGGTGGTAACTGGTCTGATTGGATTTGTCCTACATTTTTTGTGGACAGGAGATATCTGGGTACTTTTCCACTTTTTCAGATAGATGCTAGTGTTGTAGCTGTACTGGAATAGCTTGGCTAGAGGCATGGCTAGCTCTGCAGCACAAATCTACAGCATTAGAGCTGGGCTGTTGTCAGGACCAATAGATTTTGTTGTATCCAGTGTGCTCAGTCGTTTCTTAATATCATGTGGAGTGATTCAAATTGGCTGACGTCTGGCTTCTGTGATTGTGGGGGCCACAGGAGGCGGCTGAGATTGATCATCCACTCGGCACTTCTGGCTGAAGAAGGGTGTTAGTTGCTTAATTATCCACCACCATTCACAACTGGATACGGCAGAACTGCAGAGCTTTGATCCAATTTGCTGGTTGAGAGGTCACTTAACTCTGGTTATAGCATGCTACTTCCACTGTTTCGCAGTGTAATCCTGTGATGTAGCTTCACCAGGTTGGCACTTCATTTTTAGGTATGCCTGCTCCTCGCATGCTCTCTCCTACACTCCTCATTGAACCCAGTTGGTCCCTGGGATTGATGGCAATGATAGAGTGAGGGATATGCTGGGCCACGAGGGTACAGTGGAATATAATTCTGCTGCTGCTGCTGATGGTCCAGTGACTCATGGATCCCAATTTTGAGCTGCTAGATCTGTTCTTCAAGAGTTAGTGTTATTCACTTTATTTCCCCAAAGACTTAAGGGGGGATATGATTAACCCACTAGCCACTTCTCACCTACCTCTTAGTAGCCAGTTACAGAGCAGCATTGGCGGAGATCTGGGAGCATGTTGTTTTCCTGCTCTGCTGACAGTAGAAGGGACTGTATAAAAATACTTCAAAATTATATTAACTTCCTGATCATATTTTAAACTGTATTATATATTACCACAATTATACTGATTTATAATCATTCACTTCTTTATTTCTTGGCAGAAATTTTTTTTTTTCTAAATCAACATATATTATGTGTACAGTATTTCTATTTCTTATGTTTGCATTGCAGCACTTCAGGAGACACGCCTCCCTGTGAGCAGATCACTAAGAGAGCAAGGCTACACCTTCTACTGGCAGGGTAGGGATCCAGAGGAACCAAGACAGCATGGAGTGGGCTTCGCCATCAGAAACTCTTTGCTCAGCATGATAGAACCACCGACAAATGGCTCGAAACGCATACGGTCCATCCAACTGCTCACCGCCTCTGGTCCAGTACACCTACTCAGCATCTATGCTCCAACACTCTGCTCTCCACCTGAAGTTAAAGACCAGTTCTATGAGGAACTCCATAATATCATTAGTAGCATTCCTAATACTGAACATTTGTTCCTGCTGGGGGACTTTAATGCCAGGGTTGGGGCCGACCATGACTCATGGCCTTCCTGCCTCGGGCACTATGGCATTGGAAGGATGAATGAGAATGGACAGAGACTGCTGGAGTTATGTACCTATCACAACCTCTGCATCACCAACTCATTCTTTCAAACTAAACCCTGTCACCAGGTTTCATGGAGACACCCAAGATCACGTTGTTGGCACCAGCTGGACCTCATCGTCACAAGGTGAGCTTCTATAAACAGTGTTCAAATCACACACAGCTTCCACAGTGCGGACTGCGACACCGACCACTCCCTGCTGTGCAGTCACTGTTATCAGACCCACCGGCCGTCCATGTCTCCGCTTTAAAGACATCTCCAAACGCGACATGAAGTCCTGCGACATTGACCACAAGTCGTGGGAGTCAGTTGTCAGCGATCGCCAGAGCTGGCGGACAGCTATAAAGGCGGGGCTAAAAAGAGTCGAGTCGTAGAGACTTAGCAGTTGGCAGGAAAAGAGACAGAAGTGTAAGGAGAGAACCAACTGCTTAACAGCCCCGACAACCAATTTTATCTGCAGCGCCTGTGGAAGAGTCGGTCACTCTAGAATTGGCCTTTATAGCCAATCCAGGCGCTGCTCCACAAACCACTGACCACCTCTAGGCACTTACCCATTGTCTCTCGAGACAAGGAGGCCAAAGAAGATGATTTCTATTTCTCATATTTGACTATTGGAATTTTGTCATTGCTTTCAAATTTATTTTCCCTTCCAGACATTCATTAAGTTGCCACCTCTCCTTGATGGAAATTGGATACCAATGCAACAACAGCTATTCAATTAATTAAAGGAAGGTGGGCTGGTGCTGTGAACAGCATGTGCCACCTGATTATTCAGTGCCTGCTGACAGACTTGTAACAGGGGATACCGATATTCTTTTCTTACTGGAAGACTACAATGGCTTTCCAATCCCAAATCACCAAGTAACATATTGTGGGATATAAACATATCATGTTTAATGTGATCACTCCCCTGTTGGGAATCTCCAGTTACTAATTTGTCAGCAATTAGCTACTTGTCCTTAGCTAAACTTTTTGTGCAAAAGATTTAATTTTCAGGACTTTATCACATATAAATGATTTCCCCTCTTCCTCTGAAGGTGGTGATTCATAAGGTTGCCAAATCTGGTTGGAGGCAGTCCTGTAAGTCTGATCAAATTACACTATGATCATGTCATTTGACCACATGTGTCCAATCACATAATCCATGATCACATGAAGTCTACAAACATTATAAAAAGATTGGGTTTCCTGTAGTTCAGCATCTTTACTTGTGGTTTTGAGCCAGCAGTGGTTGTGTGAGAAATTCCAAGAACCAGGAAGGTGAAGAAGGGAAACTGAGGATGGAGAAGAAGGGAAGTCAAAAGGTAGGGGAACGATTCATAGAGGGAAAACCAGAACTGGGCAGAACTTTGATTCCACCAATAACTCACTGAAATGGTACTGATAACCAATAGTAACACACTGATAATACACCGATTCCGCTCATATCCAACAGTAATACAATAATTCACTGACAGTTTAAACGCAACTGGTAGTAATAGGTGATATGTATTTGCACTTTTCACATCAAAACCATCTGGCACAGACCGACCTAATCAAAACTGAGCGATCAACCAAAGGGCCACAGGCTTGGTGCACTTCTTAGAGGACATTCTCCTAAACTTACCTTAGCACCAACACTTACAAACCACTCCCTGGGCTCAGACTCAATAAAAGAGATTGCATCCTGTCCCAGTGCTGGCTTTCTCTCCTGCAACTCAGATTCTTGCATATTTTTCTTTCCCAAATATTTATCTCATTCACTTTAAAATTATGGGCTGAATTTTCCCGGCCCATTGGGGTCAGGCTGGGAGGCGGGAGGGCTGGCAATATGGCGGGGGAAAGCGTCTGGAGGAGAGCCTGACGTAATGCTGCCACCATGGCATATTGCCAGGGTCGGGGAGCTCGGCGGCTCAGCCGCCCACCAGGTGGCCAAATGAGCCGCTTAAACAGTCAATTAATGGCCATTTCCATTCCCCATGGGCATTTTGCCCACATTGGGAGGGCGAAATGCTGTGTAGGGAGACCGCAAGGTACACCCTGGCTGCCTCCCAGTGGGTTCCAGGGGGGTCCCCTCTTTTATGGGTACTCTATGGCCCACAGAGGAGGCCCCCAGTGGCAATGGCTGCCCCTGCGACACGCTGCCGCGGGTGATTGCAACCCCAGTTCCTCTCGATCGCCGGGGTCTGCCTGGCTGGTCCCGGCTTCCCTAAAAAGACTCACCTTCTCTTTGAGGGTACCTCACTTTTGAGGCGATCTCATTCTGGAGCTGCAGCCTCAACACTGGCAACCACTAGCGGTGATGATGCTGATCTGCCGGCCCTCTGATTGGGCCAGCCTCTCTTGGGTGCGAGCCACCATCCTCAACTAGACGGTGGCCTGGCGGAAGCCTGCTAATTGGCTACTGCCAGCAAAATGCCACCCCAGGGTCCTGCTGCCTGCTGAAGCGGGGTCAACTCCTGCTTTTGGCCCTGGCGGCAGGTCTTCAATGTCCCCAGTAAAATTAAGCCTCATGTTTTAATTTTTACCTAAATAGCTACTGGTAGTGAAAGATCCCATGATCTAATAGGCCTCAGTTCAAGAACTTTCCTTCTCCCTTCTTTGGTTGCACCAGTGAGAATCCATAGTCTCCGTCTCTTTGCTCCCCATTTACCAGTGGAAACAATCTTTCACTGTTTACCCACAATGAAGTCCCAAAGTTTTACTCACCCTTTTACTGGCTGCTGCTCTCTCTGTACCTCTCCCAATACCACATTGCTGTTTCTGTTCCTGACTCTGCAGGAAATTCAGGTACCCATGCCCACTGCATTCCTGCATGTCTCCTTCGACCAAGCTACATTTTCCCCATCCCCAGACCCCTTCTTTCCCCGGTCCCTCATTCTCTCATCCCTCCTCTCATCACCCCAGTCCTCAGCCTCCCTGTTTCATCCTTATTGTCTTGTTGTCCATCGGGGGAATACCAAGTGTCATGGAACAATTTTTTTTCCTCCTCTGTTTAAACCAGTGTGCCTTTAAGACTCTGTCTAAAAACCTTTAAGAAAGAGACAGAAATTTTTAGATTCTTTGAGAACTGTGTGCCACAGCAGGCCTGTTCCCTAGATAGCAGCAGGAGACATGCTGTAATGTTTCAATTTGACTGTGTGTAGGGACTGGCTGAAACCAGTCTGATTTGGGACCCCAATGAAGTGTGCTTACTAAAAAGAAGCTGTCTATATCTTAGCAGAGACAATCTACATTGAGGTTAGACTGTGTTTGCCTAAGGAAGGAAAAAACCCCTGGAAAGAACATTTTCTTTGTTGGCGGTAGTAAATTCTGTTTTACTTTGAAACTCTAAGAAGTCTCTGCTGCAGAAGTAACTCTCTCTATTGCCTGTTCGTGTTTGCTGGAATTCTCAGTAAAGTTTCTACCAAATGACTGCCAGTTTAAAAATCCAAGTAGACCTATTGTTGTACTCCTCATTGAAAGAATTGTGTGACGCCTGCTGCAGCTGAAATACTTTGAATGCCTATCTATCAAAGACTGTTTCGTCAAATTCGTCTGGAGACTTTGCGTGGCATCTGATTATTCTACTCTGGGACACCTCAACCAGGAACGTAACTCAACAGGACTTACAATCCAGCTACTTATTTTATTCTTAAGAAACACCATTTTTAAAACCGGTTAACCGTAGATTTTTAAATGTATGTGTGAGTGCATGGGGGTTAGGATAAGAAAGAAGTTAAGATCTTTAGACATAAATTTATCTTAAAGGTGTTTCAGATTTATTTTATTAATAAATAGTTAATATGTTGTTGTCTAAAGATACCTGGTTTGGTGTATTTTATTCTGTGGGTTAATAAAGTGTTTAATTTGGCTGTTTTCCTGTAGATAGGAAAAAATTAATAATATGGGGCGACCTGGAGTATTAGGACTGAACTGGCAATGCATTACTCCCGCCTCGGTCGTAACACATTGCCATGTGGTTTTGGAAGGAAATATCCATGGGTAGGGGCACAATAACTGAAAAATATGACTTTATATTTGTCCATACTGCATCAAATCCGTAATTAATCAGAACAATGAAGAGTGTCGGCTGAGACATGTGAAAGCTAAATCTGAGCTTGTGGAAGATGTTGTTGAAGGATGGAATCTGGATGAGAAATAGGACAGACCCAAGGATGGAGCCTTGGGGTGTATTATAGGAGATCACGTTGGTGCAGGAGGAGACATTATTTCAGGAATATAATGAAACAGTGGAACATGTAAGACTGAAATCATGTGAAGAGTAAAATCAGGCGTGTAAGAGTACCGTGGAATTAGATAATGGCAAAAATACCAAGAACTTCAAGAGTACAGTTGCTGTCATAGGAGAGTAATTTAGAGCTTGGTTTAGATTTAGGAATAGAAATAACATTAAATTTGACTTTTATAAAATAGAGTTTCTTCCTAAAAAAGCACAAAGTTTATTTTGTGGGAGGAGGGTCAGTTATGATGGGAAAATTATGCTGCATGATTCCGAATGCCAACATAAGCAAAACAGTAGAATGCAAGTCAGAGGAAGTCATTATGAAACTGTGCAGTGCTCTAGTCAGATCACACATTGAATATTGCAGCACTTCTGGTTGCTAAGAATCACGGGAGACATGCAAACATTGGAGATATTGCAGAAAAGAGTCGAAGGCTGAACAATAGTGCCGGGGTCCTAGTTATTAGAAAAGATTACAGAAACTTGCGTTGTTCAGCTGACTAAGGAGATGTCTGAACAGTGATCTTATAGATGCATATATGACTGTTAAAGGAATGGAAGAAGTAAATCCATAATATTGCTGAAAAAAGAGACATACTATCAAAGATTTTCGTCTTGCACTCATCAGGACAGCTGCAAGAATGCCAAATTTCAAAGGAAGCAACGATTTATACTGTGAGAAAAGGGTGCTGCTTGGCTGGCAAGTCAACTCTGATTGGTTGAAGTGTTGCCATGGAGAATGCACCTGGGAAGTATTATCCCCATGCTTTTATTTAATTCAAAAAAGGAGCAATACCTGGACAAGTTAATTTTTTCTTCAAGACGAAAAACTTCGACAGCATGTCTCTTTTTTCAGCATTACTCAAGTTCTGTACTACCAAGCAATTAAATCCAGAATATTATGTTAAATTAAATTGCAGGAGTAAAAGCAGATGTAAATTAGTAAAAGTTAATTTTTGAACTGAGATCAGAAAATACTTCCATGTCGAACACATGGTATGGATCTCCAGATCGAGCAGTGGAGGTGAAAACCCTGGCATCATTTGAGAAACAACGGGATACTACCATGGGACGATTTTAGATTCTTTCAATTGAACTTCATCCACAATAAATCTGTGATATTGTGAAATAGAAAGTTGTGACTTTACAGCTTGCTGCCATTTACTACATTAGAGAAAAGGTAACAATATCAGCGTCACCTTTTGCTGTCACCATTCCAAGCCAGGCGAGCTCTGCTGCTCTCAATGAGACTTGACAATAATAAAGAGGTTATTCATTGCAAGCAATGGACATATTTGCATCAGAGCAACACGCAGAGCATGTTGGGTGCTGCGGGGGAACCTGCTTTCTGAAAGTGAGTAATTTCTTGAATCACATCTGAGTGGAATACTTTGTCACTTTTCAGAACTATGGCAAGCCACAGATATAGAAGCCTTGTGGCCATTCAGAATGTCATTTCCTCCCAGCCAAACCCTGCAGTTCCGAAGAAGGGTCACTGACCCGAAACGTTAACTCTGCTTCTCTTTCCACAGATGCTGCCAGACCTGCTGAGTGAATCCAGCATTTCTTGTTTTTGTTTCAGATTTCCAGCATCCGCAGTATTTTGCTTTCATTTTTTCCTGAGTTTTCTCTCAATGAGATTTCTTTCTGAAACAAAGTACTGCTTCTTTTCTATGTGTCTGAGACAACACGAACATCCAAATATGTCAGGATATATTCCACTTCCCTTCAGAAGAAGGTTTACATTTCTGCTAAGTTTAGAAATCTTATTATTGACTTCAGAGAGCCAGGAGTAATTAAAATCAGCAGTAGCGTTAGAAGAGTATGTTGTGTTGCTGTAAGTATCAGTTTATAGAGTAAAACATGAATTGTTATACAAACACTTGTTCTTATTTTAGAAGAAAGCAATACTTTAATTCAAATATTTTATGTCTTTCCTCCACCCCAACATCCTCTACTAATGCCGACTGTATATTAAGACACTGCTTCTGATTCTGTTCCCCCCACTACTGCTAGTAATGCTAGCAGTGGCCCAAATCTGGGGATTCACAGATTCACTGTTGAAGATTCACTGTTGCAGAGGTCCTGAAACAAAGGGTTCTATACAGAGCAAAGGGCCATTCAGTCCTTACATTTTTGCATAGGCCACTCAGGTGCAGTATGGGCTTTTCCCTAACTTGAATAGGAACAGGAGCCTTAATGGGCCCTGTGCACAGTGCAATTGATGGTGCTCATGAACTACATGATGGGACATTGTGTGCTGTGTAGGCCTCAGTGACTGATCAAGCACTGTGCATGGTTACCTCACACAGTTGTGCTTTGGGCACCACAGACAGCATTATCAGCCACTATGACACATGCTGAATCCACAAAGCCTGCCAATTGTAATGTATTAATAGATCAATGCACTGTTTTCTTGTCCAAGAAAAAAGCAAATTAAATTTGTTGAAAATGTATTACATCAAGGAAGAGGCATTTGATAGTCAAGCTTTGAAAGAAGTGACTGAAATATACATAGCTTGATTTTAAAAATGCTTAATGTACTCATTCGGAAGTCATTTTTCTTATACAACCTTTTACGTCAACATTTTACTGCTGGAGGGTGTATCAAATACAATGCTATGACAGAAAATGTTTGGTGAAACATACATGAAGATTTTTCTTTTTTCCTACCTTTCTTGCTGTGTAAATACTGAATGCTGCAGACAAGAAATCCAATTAATCATATATATATCAGACATACTTATTTACAGCTGTACAGTCTCTTGCACCTTGCTGTAGTTATCAAAACCAAGAAAGCACTGCAATCATCTTATTTTCTTTGAATAATAATCCTCCCTGCCACCGCATTTAAGAGCAGAGTTGTGAAATCTAATTGTTTTTAAGTCAGGAGTCAGCAGCAGGATAGAGACCCCATGAAGGAAGATATGCAGGATGGCCAGCAAAAATTAATGCTGCAATTAAACGGCTATCTCAATCATACACTACAGTTGGTCCAGTCACATCAGTCCTTTCAGTGGACATTTCCTTGAAATTCATTTCAGTTTAGTGGTGACATTTGCTATTCCTACAATTTGAAAGACTGCAATCACCTTAATTTAAACTATTTTAAAGGACTGAGATGCACAATACATTTAAATGGCTCTTTAGAATGATTCTTAACAACACTAATCTTTTCCAGGAATTTGTCACCTCAGGATGGCTGCAAAATGTGTAAATGACATCTCCTCCCACCCAATATACTTCTACAAAATGTTCCAAGAAGAAAATGGTTACCCTTGGGAGCTATAGTATGTTGGACCAATTAAAGAATGCAAAAGAGCACAGATGTCCAATAATCTGGCCTCTGGAACGCGGGAACAGGAGTCGACCCCTTGAGCCTGTTCCGCCATTGATCTGAATATAGTCATGCTTTAAAAATCTAACAATACTTTACTGCCATGATTAAAAACAGTGATTGGGTAGCTAGTAGTTCACTCAGATTAGAATCATTGCATGAGAACAGGAGGTTGAATCTATTTCCGTACATGTTTAAGATTTGTCTGCAGGAAGGGCTAGATGACAACAATGGAGACAGATACTGTCATGGTAAGAATGTAAGTAAACATCATAAATAATATACCAGGAAGAAAATGGAAAATTATTGGTGATGCTGCAGATTTCTGTACCAACTTGTTACACCAAGGTAAAATGGGACACAACACTCATCCACTCTCCATATTTCACGTTCCCAACTTTGGTTGTGCTAATTCAGAGATGTAGAATGTAGGCCAAAGACTCATGAAAATGGAAGGAAGAAAAATTAGTCTTTAAATCACCTAGGCCCACGATCACAGGCAACTTAACAACTTGTTTCAGTGTAGCATTGGCAGGTAATTGTTGGCAAGTCACTTGCTTGCCCTTTCAACCAGAAGGTAGTTTATAACATGGCTACAAAACAAAACCAATGGAATAGAATAAAATAAGTTGAGAATCAGTGAGAATAGACCTGAGCTTGCATCCAACATATGAGTTCAGTACAGTCCCTACCAATTCTCAGTTCTGATTTACCATTCTCTTACAAGCATCTATAGGAGTCCTCATATTTGTACTTTAAAATGAAATACTTTCCATGTAATATAGTTTTCATTTCCACAAGTATTACAATGGAATTAATTACTATTTTGTTCCAATAAGTAATGGGAGAGACAAGAGTTATAAAACATGAAATGCCATAGTATTTTGAATTAATTATAAAATACGTATAGATATTATGACTTAACAGCAGGCTACAGATAACAATTTTAAATCACAATATCACAATCTGAATTTACCTGTTGAGGTAAACTCTCTTTTCTGTATACTGGCCCTTGCCATGAATAGGGTCCTCATAAGGCTCGTTCTGCACCACCTCCACACCCTCTCCTCTGTCACTCTGCTCATGGCTGTGCTTGCTGATCATGTACAGCTGTCCAATTCTGTACTGGAATAAAACAAAGAAGTTTATTCAACCAACAGAGTAAGTTGCTATGGTGGAAGTGGGCAGAGAAATATCAAGTATGTCAAACACTAAAAAAAATGAAGTCAGTCTATTTGACAAAATTCCACAGGGGTAATTTTAGTATTGGGTGTTAAACAAGCGATAGTGAAGGAGCCCCCTCTTATACACATCCGATTTTCAAGAAAAAGCAAGTAAAGCAATCAGACATTATTCCATTTCTTGATCTATTCTAACCATTATTCCTCAGTTGAGCGAATACTTAGGCAGCCTGACCAATGTGAGGAATCTTCAACATCTGCCTGAAATGGGTGCAAGGTCAGAAGAGCGGCTGCACCGCTCACCCAAAAGCCGATGTCGGGAAACCCAAAATATCTTCAGGTTCATTTGATCCTTATTTGATTGCAGCCAACAAAATTGCAGGCATCTAATGAGCACACTGCTGCAACTCAAGTTTTGAGTGTGGGAAATCTTGAGAGGGTGGGAAATCATGAGCGAGCCAGCTGGGTGGTTTTGGGGGCTGGGCATCTCAGGGTAGCTGCTCTCAGAGGGTCAAACGCAGGCCAGCAGCAGGCTGCAGTATTTTTGTGGGGCCAGCAAGGAGACATACTGCTCCTCCTGGTACCAGAAAAATAAAGTTAGAAAAAAAGTTGCGGCCCTTTTCTGGAGTGTGTACATCTTTGCCAATTAGGCTGCTCACCACAGACTACAGATGGGCATATATTCATGGTACATGCTCCACTCATTAGTATTTTGAAATTGCAACTGGGGTCCTGCAAAGGTGTAGAAACCCAATTTATATTATTTGAACAGCCTCCCACTTCTTTTGGATGGGTATGGTGTGTAATATTACTTGCTCCTCAATATCACTTCCTCTGATAACGTTCACTGCAGTCTTGAAAGTAGTCCAGTCTTATGGTAATGGCAGAACATGGGTGTTTCCTCATTTACAAGCCTGCCTGAAAATTGTATTAGATGGGTCTTGGGCATCCAAGGGGCAGCTGTGGCTGCCTCCCCACCACCAACCCACCCAAGTTTCAACTGCCGAATCGGTTTTCAGGCAAGAAACAAACATTCCTTAGTTGAAAACTGCTTCCTATGTCTTTACCTATAATGATCCATAACCGCGTGCCGTTAGTGTGATGGCAGGTCATTGTGATTCTCATGCTAAGTTTTCCCACCGTTCTTGTAGGGACACTGCTCATCACTTCCTATTTCCTCACACCTGGATGAGATTGACACCATGTCCTCTCACTCCATGATGCAGTTAATAAGTTCACCAACTCACTGCACCAGTACTAATAAGAAAAAAGATTTAGCTCTTTAAGAGACTGATGGGTCATTACTCCATCAAAATTCAAACAAAAATGATTCAAAAGCAGCTGATAAACTGAAACGACTAATTTCCAGATTGTGTGTGTTGGATATGATCTTCCATTCTATTGTGCTTTTCGGATTTATTGAGGTTTGTAGCAGCAGTTCATATCTTGTGCTCCTGCATATAAGTTCATACCACATACTACTACTATCATATTTTGGTCTTTGGGCTCTCAGGTTCATATACAATGATGTATATAACTGAGCTGTTCCCTTTCACGTAGATCGATGAGACAGTCTTCTTGACATATGTAAACAAGGTGAGATGATTTCAGAATGCAGGTTATAAAGGGGAATCAGACACTAATGTGAGGGAAATAGGCACTGTGACATTCAAAAGGGGAAGTAGTCACTATAATGTAGATAACCAAGGGGAGATGGGCACTGCGAGGCAAGGCAATGAGAAGTCACTGCAAAATGAGAAGAGATGAGTGCGTTGCTAAGGATTTTCTTTGTCATGTATATGTTTAGTCTAAGAATGTCAAGTATTTAAAGATGTTCTTCATGGTTTTACATAATTCTCTAATTCTGTTTCACAGCATTCACATTGAGAGCTTCTTCATATTTTAAATGAACTGTGCACGTTGAAGACAGTAAACTTCTGTCAGCATCCAATTGGGCTGTAACTTATCAGGAAAGAGAATTTGTGCTCTGTTGTATTTCTGCCAAGGTTCATTTATCATACAAAAGTCAAATCCAATCTTTCACGCTGCAGCATTCTTTGCACATTTAGGAATTTCTAAGAAATAACTGGGACTTAAAAGCCGAGGGTTCAACAGCAGCCCTCTCAGACTCCAGTATATATCAGTGAAATTCTACCTGAAATGCAGTTGTTTTTGGTTTCTGTTACCATGGCAAACAAATGCCTCCAGTTCTGTCTTCATGGAAGGTTCGGTCAGTACATCAGTTAGGTAATAGAGGATTTTAAATTGATAGTCAGAGTTTCTGATATAAAACCACAGAGTGACAATATGTGAAGAAAATATGTTAGGGTAACATCCAGGCATCAACAGACTCCACATCAGTTTTTGCAATAGCATTTTCAAACATTTATCAGAAGTACTTGGAAATGTTTTCAATCTAAATTTCATGGTTGCAGATATTTCAAATTTTAAATACTGTTAATGGCCCCCAAGGAGTACAAAAATAGTCGACTTAATTGAAATTAAGCACTATTATGCCAATTACACTAGCATGATTTAAGAAGCAGCACCATAATTAATAAGTGGAAGTAAGAATTTTAGAAGAACCACAGTAATTCCTCACGCTCCTGAATTCCCAATATCTACTATATTGTGTTGTGTGACAGTGTTGAATGGATTGGATCTTTTGCCTTTCGACTATTTGTTCCTTTCTTTGGAAAAGTATCTCAGCTGTACTCAAAGAGTCCTGGGATATTTCGTATGTTAAAAGTGATCTAAAAGTGCAACTTGGTACTGGTGCTGCTACTGCCGCTTAGTTCCCTTAAATATACCAGCTTGTTGGCTTCTTCAGATGCCTCGCTTTATAGGAGCTTATATCCGACTGGACTGAAGGAGCTAAACTCTACTTTCACTACGGTTAATACTTGTACATGCAGCTTTAGTTTGCTGAACAGGAAGGTTTCCAAAACAGTATTCCTAAGTCTTCTGGCTTATCAAACTATTTTGCACTTAGCACACTGCAATACCATGTTTGTATTTAAGTCAGCATACAAATATTTCTATAATAATGAAACAAACAAAACAAACCTGAGTACTACCATGATACCCTTAAATGCACCACCTTTCAAGTCGCTGAGTACAATCAGTAAAATTGAATGGCGAGTAACACATTGTATTTGATCATGGTAGAAAATGACAATTTAACAACGAAAGGGACAGCTGAAGGAATAATGTATAAAATAAATTCAGTGGACAAACCGAGGTAGGTCACGCCTTCTTTTCTAAATTTGTTTGTGGGATGTGGGCATTGTTGACAAGGCCAGCATTTATTGCCCATCCCCAATTGCCCTTGAGAAGGTGGTGGCGAGCTGCCTTCTTGAACTGCTGCAGTCCTTGGGGTATAGGTACACCAAGAGTGCTGTAAGGAAGGGAGTTGCAGGATTTTGACCCAGTGACAGTGAAGGAACGAAGATATAGTTCCAAGTCAGGATGGTGTGTGGCTTGGAGGGGAACTCGCAGGTGATGGTGTTCTCATGCATCTGCTGCTCTTGTCCTTCTAGATGGCAGAGGTCTTGGGTTTGGAAGGTGCTGTCGAAGGAGCTTTGGTGAGTTACTGTAGTGCATCATGTAGATGATACACACTACTGCCACTGTGCGTCAGTGGCGATGGGAGTGAATGATGAAAGTGGTGGATGGGGTGCCAATCAAGCGAACTGCTTTGTCCTGGATGGTGTCGAGCTTCTTGAGTGTTGTTGGAGCTGCACCCATCCAGGCAAGTGGACAGCATTCCATCACACTCCTGACTTGTGCCTTGTAGATAGTGGACAGGCATTGGGGAGACAGCAGGTGAGTTACTCATCGCAAAATTCCCAGCCTCTGACCTGCTCTTGTAGCCACGGTATTTATGTGGCTGGTCCAGTTCAGTTTCCAGTCAATGGTAACCCCTAGGATGTTGATAGTGGGGGATTCAGTGAAGGTAATGCCATTGAACATCAAGGGGAGATGGTTAGATTCTCTCTTGTTGGAGATTGTCATTGCCTGGCACTTGTATGGCACGAATGTAAATTGCCACTTATCAGCCCAAACCTGGATATAGTCCAGGTCTTGCTGCATCTGACATGGACTGATTCAGTATCTGAGGAGTCACAAATACGAACATATGAATTAGGCACAGAAGTAGGCCATTCGGCCCCTCGAGCCTGCTCCGCCATTCAATAAGATCATGGCTGATTTGGTTGTGTTACGAATTCCACACTCCCATCTATCCCCGATACCCCTTGATTCCCTTGCCTAACAAAACTCTATTTACCTCCACCTTAAAAATATTTAATGTTCCTGCCTCCACCACCTTCTGAGGCAGAGAGTTCCAAAGTCGCACAACCCTCAGAGAAAAAATGTCAACTCATCTGTCCTAAAAAGGTGCCCCCCAATTTTAAAACAGTGCCCCCTAGTTCTGGACCCACCCGCAAAAGAAAACATCCTCGCCACATCCACTTTGTCAAGATCATTTAGCATCTTTATAAACTTCAATCGTCTCCCCTCACCCTTTGAAACCAGAGTGAAAACAAGCCCAGTCTGTCCAACCTTTCCTCATAAGACAACCCGCTCATTCCAGTTATCAATCTAGTAAACCTCCTCTGAACCACCTCCAAAGCATTTACATCCTTCCATAATTAAGGAGACCAAAACTGCACACAGTATTCAAGATGTGGTCTCACCAATGTCCTGCAAATGGTGTTGAACATTGTACAATCATCAGCAAACATCCCCGCTTCTGACCTTATCATGGAGGGAAGGTCATTGATGCTATCATCTGAAGATGGTTGGGCCTAGGACACCACCCTGAGGAACTCCTGCAGTGATGCCCTGGGACTGAGATGTTTGACCTCCAACAACCACAACCATCTTCCCTTGTGCCAGGTATGACTCCAGTAAGTGGAGAGTTTTCCCCCTGATCCCCATTGACTCCAGTTATGCTCGGGCTCCTTGATGCCATACTTGATCAAATGCTGCCTTGATGTCAAGGGCCGTCACTCTCACCTCATCTCTGGAGTTCAGCGCTTTTGTCCATGTTTAGATCAAGACTCTAATGAGGTCAGTAGCTGAGTGGCCCTGGCGGAACCCAAACTCAGTATGTTATTGCTGATCAGGTGCTGTCAACGACACCTTCCATCACTTTGCTGATGATTGAGAGTAGAGTGATGGGGCAATACTTGGCTGGGTTGGATTTGTCCTGCTTTTTGTGTACAGACCATACCTGGGCAATTTTCCACATTGCCAGGTAGATGCCAGTGCTGTAGCTGTACTGGAACAGCTTGGCTAGGGGTGCGGCTAGTTCTGGAGCACAAGTCTTCAGTACTATTGCCAGAATGTTGTCAGGGCCCATAGCCTTTGCAGTATCCAGTGCCTTCAGCTATTTCTTGATATTACGTGGAGTGAATCGGATAGGCTGAAGACTGGCATCTCTAACGCTGGGGACCACAGGAGGAGGTTGCAATGGATCATCCACTCAGCACTTCTGGCTGAATATGGTCATAAAGACTTTAGCCCTGGCTTTTGCACTGATGTGCTGGGCTCCCCCATTGTTGAGGATGGGGATATTTGTGGAGCCTCCTCCTCCTGTCAGTTGTTTAATTGTCCACCATCATTTACGACTGGATGTGGCAGGACTGCAGAGCTTAGATCTGATCCATTGGTTGTGGGATCATTTAGCCCTGTCTATTGCAAGCTGCTTCCACTGTTTAGCATGTAAATAGTCCTCTATTGTAGCTTCACCAGGCTGACACCTCATTTGTAGGTATGCCTGGTGCTGCTCCTGGTATGCCCTCCTGCATTCTTCATTAAACCAGGATTGTTCCCCTGGCTTGATGGTAATGGTAGAATGGGGTTATGCCAGGCCATGAGGTTACAGATTGTGGTTGAAAAATATTCTGCTGCTGCTGATGGCCCACAGCGCATCATGGATGCCCAGTTTTGAGTTGCTAGATCTGTTCGAAATCTACCCATTTAGCACGGTGGTCGTGCCACACATGTTGAAGATACCCTCCATCATGAAAACAGGACATTCTCCACAAGGTCTGTGCGATGGTGTCTCCTACCAATACTGTCATGGACAGATGCACCTGTAACTGTACAGCTGCAGCTGTACAGAACTTTAGTTAGGCCACACTTAGAATATTGCGTGCAATTCTGGTCGCCACACTACCAGAAGGACGTGGAGGCTTTGGAGAGGGTACAGAAGAGGTTTACCAGGATGTTGCCTGGTCTGGAGGGCATTAGCTATGAGGAGGGGTTGGATAAACTCGGATTGTTTTCACTGGAACGACGGAGGTGGAGGGGCGACATGATAGAGGTTTACAAAGTTATAAGTGGCATGGACAGAGTGGATAGTCAGAAGCTTTTTCCCAGGGTGGAAGAGTCAGTTACTGGGGGACATAGGTTTAAGGTGAGAGGGGCAAAGTTTAGAGGGGATGTGCGAGGCAAGTTCTTTACACAGAGGGTGGTGAGTGCCTGGAACTTGTTGCCGGGGGAGGTGTTGGAAGCAGGTACCAGAGAGACGTTTAAGAGGCATCTTGACAAATACATGAGTAGGATGGGAATAGAGGGATACAGACCCCGGAAGTGCAGAAGGTTTTAGTTTAGGCAGGCATCAAGATCGGCGCAGGCTTGGAGGGCCGAATGGCCTGTTCCTGTGCTGTACTGTTCTTTGTTCTTTGTTGTAACCAGTAGATTGGTGAGGACGAAGTTAAGTAGCTTTTTCCCCTCTTGTTGGTTCCCTCACCACCTGCTGCAGACCCAGGCTAGCAGCTATGTCCTTTAGGACTTGGCCAGCTCAGTCAGTAGTGGTGCTACTGAGCAACTCTTGGTGATGGACATTGAAGTCCTCACCCAGAGTACATTCAGTGCCCTTGCTACCCATAGTGCTTCTTCCAATTGATGTTCAACATGGAGAAACACTGATTCATCAGCCGAGGACAAGGGAGGGGGGGGGGTGGGGGGAGAGGGGGGGGCGGTGCATGGTAGGTGGCAATCAGCAGGAGGATTCCTTGCCCATATTTGACCTGTAAAATTTCATATATCTGATCATGGAGTGACACTGACAGAAGCCAAGGGGTTGGGTTTCTGTCTCACCCTTTTTCCCAGGTTATGGCAGATGATGATAGAAAGGCCTTCAAAAGGGAAGATCAATGAAGAAGTTCCGACATACAAAATCTTCAAAATTGTTGAAACTGGTATCAAATGATGGCCACAAATCAGCATGTAGTTCATATCTACTGGGCCCTTAAACCTCACTCAACAAGGATAAATATTCCCATAGCATACATTAAGTACTTCATATAAAACTAAAAAATTATTTTTTTTTTAAAAACTGAATACTTTACTGTAGTCTTGCTGCTTTAACCCTGCCTGTCATTAAGATTTAGCTTTCATCCGAGGCCAAGAAAACATTTTGCAGGTTAAGCAACTTGTGGAGGAAGCCAGCAAGGATGATTTTAAATATGGCATTTTATAAACTATTAATACAAATGCTTATGTGCCCAGGCATCACTTTTTCTATAATTCATAGATTATTGGATTTTTAAAACATTACGTTAATCACTATAATGCTATTATCCAAATTATTCATACTTCATTTTTTAATATCATGAATAAATTATATTATAATCAATACCCTTTTGCAACCATTGCATTCAATAGTGCTGTCTTTCTGATTGCCTTTGCTGAGAAAACTTGAATCAAATTTTTTATTTAATACGTTAGTTTTCTTCTCAAAAGAACATATCAAATTATAGAATGAAAAAAACCCATTGAGTGCACTTCTTCCAGCAGATCATGGATATTTTGTACTATTGTGGCCCTTCATCAACTTACTTACTGGGGAGATGGTGGCGTAGTGGTAATGTCACTGAACTAATAATCCAGAAGCCCAGGCTAATGTCCTGGGGACACAGTTTCAAATCCCACCATAGCAGATAGTGGAATTTAAATTCAATTAATTAATACAAATCTTAAATTTTAAAAAGCTAGTCTCAGTAATGGTGACAGGAAACTATCATTGATTGATGTAAAAACACATCTGGTTCACTAATCCCCTTCAGGGAAGGGAAATCTGCCATCCTTACCTGGTCTGTTCTGGCCTACATGTGACTCAACACCCACATCAATGTGGTTAATTTTTCAGCATTTATCATCCAGGAGAGGAACAGGGAGCAGTTAAATAAAGTCCAAGAATCACAGCCTACAGCACTTACTTTCCAGGAGGGCAGCTGAAAGGAGGCCAGCTGTGCCTGAGTTTAAAGTAAAGTGAGCAGTGACATCACAGGAAAATTGTAAGGTGATTGGTTGGTGAGTAACTGCTGTTAGGGAGTATCCGTGAATAGCTGGGTTAGTACACTACTGTTAGAGTACGTGTGTAAATAGCTACAAATTAGAAAAAAAACTTAAAATTAAAATTTATGTAGCTACCTTATAATTAATTAAGGCATACAAGCAGAAGGGAACTATCCCAACTACCTGAATATCAACAGGGATACAAGCAGTGTGAAGGGCACAGAGGGCACAAAATTCTTGAACTGCATTCAAGAGAACTTTTTTAGCCAGCATGTAACAAACCCAACGAGAGGGAGAGCAATTCTAGATTTAGTCTTAGAAAATGAAGCTGGGCAAGTGGATGAAGTAGCAGTGGGTGACCATTTTGGATACAGTGACCACATTAATGTTAGATTTAGCATGATTTTGGAAAAGGACAAGGATAGAACAGGAGTAAATGTTTTAAATTGGGGGAAGGCAAATTTTACGAAACTGAGAGGTGATCTGGAGAAAGTAGACTGGATACAGCTACTTGAAGGAAAATCAGTGGTAAGTGGGAGGCATTCAAAAGCGAGATTCAACAGGCACAGTGTAGGCATGTCCCCACAAAAATATAGGTGGTACGGCCAAATCTAAAGCCCCCTGGTTATCTAGAAGCTTACAGGGTAAATTAAAACAGAAAAAGAAAGCTTATGATAATCACAAAAAACATAATACTTTAGAAAGCCGAGAGGAGTACAGAAAGTGTAGGGGTGAAGTAAAAAAGGAAATTAGAAAAGCAAAGAGAGGACATGAAAAATTATTGGCAGGTAAAATCAAGGAAAACCCAAAGATGTTTTATCAGTGCATTAAGAGCAAGAGGATAACTAAGGAAAGGGTAGGGCCTTTCAGAGATGTACAAGGGAACTTGCACATGGATGCAGAAGATGTGGGCAGGGTTCTTAATGAGTACTTTGTCTCTGTCTTCACAAAGGAGAGGGTTGATGTAGACATTGTAGTTAAAGAGGAGGAGTGAAATATCAGACATGATTAGCAGAATGAGAGAGGAAGTACTAGAGGGTCTGACATCCTTGAAAGTGGGTAAATCACCAGGACTGGATGGATTGCATGCCATGTTGTTAAAGGAAGCCAGGGAGGAAATAGGGGATGCTCTGAGGATCATCTTCAAATCCTCACTGGATACGGGCGAGGTGCCAGAGGATTGGAGGTCTGCCAATGTTATACCATTGTTTAAAAAGGGTGCGAGGGATCGACCAAATAATTATAGACTGGTCAGTCTGACCTCAGTGGGGGGTAAATTATGAGAATTAATTCGGAGGAACAGGATAAATTGCCACTTAGAAAGGCATGGATTAATCAGAGACAGTCAGCATGGATTTGTTAAGGGAAGGTCATGTCCGACTAACTTGATTGAGTTTTTTGAGGAAGTAACAAGGATGATCGTTGAGGGTAGTGCAGTGGATGTGGTCTACATGGATTTTAGTAAGACATTTGACAAGGTCGCACATGGCAGACTGGTCAGAAAGTCCATGGGATACAGGGGAATGTGGCAGGATGAATCAAAATTGGCTCAGTGAGAGGAAACAAAGGGTAGTGGTCGACGGATGTTTTTGCGAATGGAAAGCAGTTTCCGGTGGTGCTTTTTAAAAAATTAATTCATGGGATGTGGGCGATGCTGGCCAGGCCAGCATTTATTGCCCATCCCTAATTGTCCTTGAGAAGGTGGTGGTGAGCTGCCTTCTTGAACTGCTGCAGTCCATTTGGGGTAGGTATACCCACAGTGCTGTTAGGGAGGGAGTTCCAGGATTTTGACACAGCGACAGTGAAGGAACGGCGATATAGTTCCAAGTCAGGATGGTGTGTGACTTGGAGGGGAACTTGCAGGTGGTGGTGTTCCCATGTATTTGCTGCCCTTGTCTTTCTAGTTGGTACAGGTCGCGGGTTTGGAAGGTGCTGTCTGAGGAGCTTTGGTGCATTGTTGCAGTGCATCTTGTAGATGGTACACACTGCTGCCACTGTGCGTCGGTGGTGGAGGGAGTGAATGTTTGTAGATGGGGTGCCAATCAAGTGGGCTGCTTTGTCCTGGATGGCGTTGAGCTTCTTGAGTGTTGTTGGAGCTGCACCCATCCAGGCAAGTGCAGAGTATTCCATCACACTCCTGACTTGTGCCTTGTAGATGGTGGACAGGCTTTGGGGAGTCAGGAGGTGAGTTACTCGCCTCAGGATTCCTAGCCTCTGACCTGCTCTTGTAGCCACGGTATTTATATGGCTACTCCAGTTCAGTCTCTGGTCAATGGTAGCCCCTAGGATGTAGATGGGGGATTCAGCGATGGTAATGCTGTTGAATGTCAAGGGGAGATGGTTAGATTCTCTCTTGTTGGAGATGGTCATTGCCTGGCACTTGTGTGGCGCGAATGTTACTTGCCACTTATCAGCCCAAGCCTGGATGTTGTCCAGGTCTTGCTGCATTTCTACACGGACTACTTCAGTATCTGAGGAGTCACGAATGGTGCTGAACATTGTGCAATCATCAGCAAACATCCCCACTTCTGACCTTATGATTGAAGGAAGGTCATTGATGAAGCAGCTGAAGATGGTTGTGCCCAGGACACTACCCTAAGGAACTCCTGCAGTGATGTCCTGGAGCTTAGATGATTGACCTCCAACAACCACAACCATCTTCCTTTACGCTAGGTATGACTCCAGCCAGCGGAGGGTTTCCCCCTGATTCCCACTGACCTCAGTTTTGCTAGGGCTCCTTGATGCCATACTCGGTCAAATGCTGCCTTGATGTCAAGGGCAGTCACTCTCACCTCATCTCTTGAGTTCAGCTCTTTTGTCCATGTTTGAACCAAGGTTGTAATGAGGTCAGGAGCTGAGTGGCCCTGGTGGAACCCAAACTGAGCGTCACTGAGCAGATTATTGCTAAGCAAGTGCCGCTTGATGGCACTGTTGATGACACCTTCCATCACTTTACTGATGATTGAGAGTAGGCTCAGTGCTGGGACCCTTGTGGTATATATTAATGGTTTGGACTTAAATGTTGGAGGCATGATTGGAAAATTTGCTGATGACACAAAAATTGGCCGTGTAGTTGATAGTGAAGAGAATAGCTGTAGACTCCAGGATGGTATCAATGGTTTGGTTGAGTGGGTGGAAAAGTGGCAAATGGAATTCAATTGGGAGAAGTGTGAGGTAATGCATTTGGGGAGGGCAAACAAAGCAAGGGAATTCACAATAAATGGGAGGATATTGAGAGGGGTAGAGGAAGTGAGAGACCTTGGAGTGCATGTCCACAGGTCCCTGAAGGCGGCAGGACAGGTAGATAAAGTGGTGAAGAAGGCATGTGGAATGCTTTCCTTTATTGGCCAAGGTATAGAATACAAAAGCAGGGATGTATTGCTGGAATTATATAAAACACTGGTTAGGCCACAGCTGGAGTACTGCACGCAGTTCTGGTCACCACATTACAGGAAGGACGAAATTGCTCTGGAGAGAGTACAGAGGAGATTTATAAGAGCTTGAAAATTGCAGCTATGAGGAAAGATTGGATAGGCTAGGGTTGTTTTCCTTAGAACTGAGGAGGCTGTGGAGTGACTTAATTGAGGTGTACAAAATTATGAGGGGCCTAGATAGAGTGGACAGGAAGGACCGGTTTCCCCTAGCGGAGAGGTCAATTATCAGGGGGCACAGATTTAAGTTGATTGGTAGAAGGATTAGACTGGACATAAGGAAAAACATTTTCACCCAGAGGGTGGTGGGTGTCTGGAATTCACTGCCCAGATCAGTGGTGGAGGCAGAAACCCTCAACTCATTTAAAAGGTACCTGGACCTGCACCTGAAGTGCTGTAACCTGCAAGACTGTGGACCAGGTGCTGGAAGGTGGGATTAGATTGGGCGACTAGTTTTTCAGCTGGTGCTGACACGGTGGCTGAATGGCCTCTTTGTGTCGTAACTTTTCTATGGTTGTATGTTTCTATGGTACTTTGTCTCCTGCAAAGGCAAATAGATGCAGATAACCTTTCTAAGAAAATGAAAGTTCAAGATTTCTAGTTAGCCTGCATGATACATACAGAAAGTTACAGGGCTGAAAATTTGGCTCTGCAGTGTCCGGGTTTTCAGCGCTATGGGTGCCGTTTTGTGTCCAAAATGGGGCTACGCATCCGTGCACAATTCTGGTGCGGACCATGCCAAACGCCAGTTTGGTAAGCGTCAAACAAGAGACGTCCTTTACCCATGTAAGAAGTAGGAATTCAGTCAGAATTGTGCACGGATGCGTGGCCCCATTTTGGACACAAAACCACACCCATAGCGCTGAAAACCCAGACACTGCAGAGCTGGATTTTCAGCCCTGTAACTTTTGGTATGTATCGTGCAGCCTAGTTAGAAATCTTGAGCTTTCATTTCCTTAGAAAGGTTATCTGCATCTATTTGCCTTTGCAGGAGACAAAGTACCACAGAAACATATAACCATAGAAAAGTTACGACACAGAAAGAGGCCATTCAGCCATCGTGTCTGCGCCGGCTGAAAAACTAGTCGCCCAATCTAATCCCACCTTCCAGCAACTGGTCCAGAGTCTTGCAGGTGACAGCACTTCAGGTGCAGGTCTCGGTACCTTTTCAAAGAGTTGAGGGTTTCTGCCTCCAGCACCATGTTAATGGCAAATAAGGGCCTCACGCCTACTTTTGCTCTCTTGCAACTTTGGCTTGTGCCTGAGGCAGCCAATACCAGTATTGATTGCCTCCAGAAAAAACAACACTAAGCAGCACAGAATGAAAAAAGGTTAGTACTCACCTTAATCATTGCCGTTGCTGGTCCTGAAATCTCTGACCTCTCTCCCAACTTGGATCTCAGCGCCTGCGCCCCCACCCCCGTTCATCCCCCGGCCCTCGTCCCAACCTCCAAACCCCCAAATGCACGCCGAGGCCTGGCCAACATTACCGCAGATCCCAAGATGTTCTTTCTCGACCTAACAGATGCCCCTGATCGCACTCCAAGGCCCAGTCAACAATACTGCAGACCCTTGAGATGTTCTTGCCTGACCTCCTAGTCCTCACCGCCCCTATTGCACTCCGAGGCCCAGTCAACAATGATTCAGATCCCCACAATGTTCCTCCCCAACCTCTTAGCCCCACCCAGTCGCTTTCCGAAGCCCAGCCATTCACTAGACCCTCGTGATCAATCACCCAATTACCTGAACATTGGTGCACAAACCTGTGTAGACTCCTACTGCTGCGCCTTCTAAATGATAAGGAGGTCCAAGGCCTAAAATTGCGTGTCACAACCCTTTGAGCGAAAGCAGTTAGCACTCTGCGAGTGAGGTGCCCAAAAATGGACACTGCCGAGTTTCTAGGCCATAATTTATAATCCTGACTGCATGCATCCATGGATGATATCCCATAGTCCTAAATAAGTTAAAGCTACAAACTTTGTCTGGAATATTTAATTATCAATGTTTATACTTATCCCTATTAACTTCAATCCTTTTGCAGAATGACATATTTATACTGCTTTTTAATTCTCCGACATCTTTATCAGAATTTATTTTATTCCTTAACAACTATTAGCTGTTGTACACTTAATTTACTCATCCTACGCCCAGCACAGGTGTTTTGTGATGAATCTTTGAAAATTATAATACTTTACCCAGACTCCTTAAAAAATAATCACCCATTATCCAATGATGTAGGAGTGGTCTGGAGAGGCCCGCTGCCAAAATTCCACCCCTCCTGTGACCCTAATCTCACCAGAAGAATGTCATGCTACATTTAATTGAAGCACAGGGCTAAGTACTCTCTGAGATTTCACTGAATTTTCTCCTGCTAACCCTCTCTCCAAATCACCAGCATTATAAGGTTGGCGGTGCAGAGCCTATACTCTACCCAAAGGTGGAAAGAGATTGTGAAGGTTCAAGGCCAGACATTATGTGTTCCTGAACAGTGTGGAGGTGAGTTATGCTTCCAGCAGTATCTCAGCATCTACATGCCTCCACTTACTTTGGTCAACCTGGTAAGGCCATTAAAATATTTCTGGAGCAGAAAAAAATCAAAGGGCAAACCCCCCAAGCCACATTCATACCCTACTGAGGAGCAACGCAACAGTGTTACAAGTACAGGTGGATTGTTTATGCACTCAAAAAGGAAAGGTGCTTGACCTGATAAGATGTAAGGAGGAAGAAGATAAAAATTACAAAATGTGCTGGAGGAAATTAATTTTAGTTGTACCTAAACAATGATTCAAACATGCACATTGGCACAATTATGTTACTCTGTTTTTGAACAGGTCAAGTAGTTTTCAAGATGTCCATTGAAATGGTTGATTTCAGGCTTTCTTTTCCATAAATATAGTGCATGTTGATATATCAAATAAGTTGTCACTTCATTTGCTTTCTTTTCACAAAGTTTGATAACAGCCACTTCTATGACAAGTAGAAAACTAAAGGTTTGATATGCACTATACAACAATGAATTCCAGAAACATGTGAGTCCCTGGTATTTTCTGAGTAATAGTTAAACATAACTAATGAAACAGTTAATTAAGAAACTTCTAATAGGCCCAGTATCTTCTTCGCACAACTACTACCTAATAAAAATGTTAGGAAATTTAGAAAGGGAATATAAATCCATGATCAGCAAAATGGAAAATCAGAGGCAAAGGTATAAGTATCCTGATCATCCTGGATTTTTTCTCTTTTTTGAACAACTTTTTCAATCTTCCTGCCATTACTCAGATGTCATTACTTATACAAATTCTTTTGCTATTCTAGTATGGTTGAACATTTTCTATAGGAGCCATACCTTCTTTACATATTGGCTTGCAATAAATGTTCATAGTAAATTAGTGGAGGAGTCAACCCACAAATGACTTCTTTTAAAATATGCAGCAAGCTATATAACGTATGAAGAATTAGAAGAGCGAATTTAACTTTAGAACCAAGAAACAAAACCTACAGAGCAAACCACTCATAACAGTTACAAATCATCCTATCCAAAGCCTAGAGAGAAATTTCTTACAACTCCCCTTTCAGGATGCCGATTTACCAAACAGGTTGCGTGCCTTTCTAGTTCTGTCTCATCTTTCAGGACTTGACCTGTCAATTCTTCATCCTCAACCATTTGTATTCTGCCTTTTACAAGCTTAGCTCCCAGAAGCAACTTCCTCATTATCTTGCAATTTGATTTTCTAATAACATACCTTCATCCTTTTAGCCATTTTACTTTCTGTGGCAAGTTCCTCTCCTCTCTTTGAGGCATCCCACATTCCACCTATCTGTCCTTGTACCTGTTCCATGTTCAGAGGTTGCCAGGCAATGTATTCCTAGGCCACTGTCAATGCTGCTCTCCTAACAAATGAGAGTGGATCAAATAACTCTCCCTCCGGTTCTCCTCCATGCATGTGGGCCTTTACTCAATGTGTCAGGCAATTTATCATGGCCCAGATTTTGTGTTGATAACAATGGCGAGGTTAACAGCGCTCACTGTTATTGTGGAGTCAATCAGACAGCAACTTCTGGTGTCCGCAGATGCACACTCAAATGTGGAAATCTGGAAGTTGCTGTCAGGGATACCCTGCTCCTCTACAGGCTGCACTGTAACAGTCTTCACCGATAGTCTTGGCACTAAAATCAATATAATGATGTGAAGTTGCTGTACTTGCACACTACTTAGCCACAAAGGATGCCAGAAAAAGTTAGAGCTGGTGCATTCAGGAGTAAGCGATCAGTGATAATTATTGCCAAATCACCTCCCTGTATATTTAATTTTACAAGTGTGGAGTCTCATTCCTTCAGAATTTATTTACTATTGGAGAGTTAGAAAAAATAAAATACATATCTTCTTACATTGTCTGTCTGCCTCTTTTATCTCTCTCTCTTAATCCCATCATTCTTTCTCAATCTTTATTTCAAGTTTGGTGCATGATTTAAATGTAATTTATACTTCCTGGTTTAGACTCTGTGTGTCTCTTAAGGATTTTTCTATTTGATTGGTTGAAGAGCCTCACTGTTCTGCTCAAAAATGCCACAGATTCCCTGTCGAGGGTGCCATGGTGTATCAAACACCTAATGAGAGCATGTTTCTGCTCAGTAGCCCGCAAAGGCTCTGTGGGCAGCTATCAGTGTCGTGAACAGTCCTTTGCAACTGACTGCAAAATCTGGGCCTATAATGGAAACTGCAGACATCCCAGCACTATGTAGTACAATAGATTGGGCCATTTTATATTTAGAATTAACAGTGAGCATAAAAGTCTACATTATATTTAATTTTGATGCATTCAGGTTACCACTTCCAATAATTAATTTCAGCATATTTTATGATGTTCAGAACCTGGTTCATCCCCTAACACAAAATCACTGTAGAAATTATTAACAAGTCTTCACCTCACTTTTTTATAAGTCAATGTAAAAATCTAAAGAAGCCCCTGTGGTGCTGCTTTCAGGTCTGAAGCTCAAAGCTATGAATACCCTGTTCCCTCTCTGTCTGCCTTGACTAGACCCTAATAACCCTGCTTTCATAAAATCATAGAACATTACAGCACAGAAACAGGCCATCACATCAGACATGTATTTTTTTTACAAGCCATCTAGCCTAATTTTGCTCTCCTGCTTGCTTCCAAACCCCTTTAATATTATTTTTCAAGCAAATGTTGCATTTCCTTTTAAAAGAAGTTATGCACTGCACTTCAACAATGGTTTGTGACAGAAGCCCACATTCTAATCACCAATTCTAATTGGTGGCAGGACTGAAGAAGTTGGACATTTAGTGGAACTGAAACAGACTGTGGTAGAAACTGGTTTAATGAGTCCCGGAAATATGTGTTTTGGGAAGTTGTTCTTTGTGTAGGAGTGTGTGTCTTTGTGTGCCCTTGCACACACCCACCCCCTCTACTCAATGAAACAGCCTTCAGTCATAATAACTCTACATATTGGAATTCATTTTATAAAGGTCTCTTCAAAAACTCTCTATTTGACCATGCTTCTGTAAATTTCTTTTAAACTTCTTTTAATTTCTCTTCACTGTCCATTTCCCCTTTTTATAAATGCTCTAGGATTTACTGCTTTTCTAAAGGTATTTTGAAGTGCAAGTTGCAGTTGTTAAGCCTGAAAAGGAATTATGAATATCTGCATTGGTGGATAACATAGTATCACTGAATATTACAGCACAGAAATGGGAAACTTTGCCCATCAAGTCTCTTCTCCACATGAGCCATTTTCTGTTCATTCCCTACACCCATTTAATATCACTATTCTGTTACAGAAAAATCATACGACTAAGGTGGCCCTCGCATAATAAGTTGCAACTCTGAAACTTGTTCTGCACAGCCTGTTGTTACCTCCTACATTCTACTGGTGTGGTGCTCTGAGGAGGAAAGCTAGAGGCCTAGCATGTGCTGTGGTCCTGAGAAAACAAGCAGGTCAATCAAGCTGATTGGTGAGTGACTGTTAAGTTATTCTACTTATTCCATTAAATATAACTAGTTTGTAAAGTTAAGGTATGGCTGGGCAGCTTGGCCGAATGGAATGTGCCTGCTGTGGTATGTGGGAACTCGTGGAGGTGCCATCTGTCCTTGACAAACACACCTGCAGGAAGTGTTACCAACTGCAGAAGCTTGAACTCCGGGTTTCAGAATTCGAGCGGCAGCTGGAGACAATATGGTGCATCTGCGAGACAGAGAACTACCTAGATAGCACGTTTAGGGAGGTGGTCACACCGCAGGTTTAGAGTGTGCAGGCAGAGAGGGACTGGGTGACCGCCAGGCAGTCTAAGAGAACCAAGCAGGTAGTGCAGGAGTTCCCTGAGATGATCTTTCTCACTTACTGGTTTTCCAATTTTGGACACTGGTGAGGGTGATGGTTCCTCAAAGGAGTGCAGCAACAGCCAAGTCTGTGGCACCACGGGTAGCTCAGCTACGCAGGAGGGGAGAAGGAAGAGTGGAAGGGCAATAGTGATAGGGGATTCATTAGTTAAGGGAACAGACAGGCGTTTCTGTAGCCATAGACGTGACTCCAGGATGGTATGTTGCCTCCCTGGTGCCAGGATCAAGGATGTCACAGACCGGCTGCAGGACATTCTTCTGGGGGAGGGTGAACAGCCAGAGGTTGTGGTCCACATGGTACCTACAACATAGGTAGGAAGAGGAATGAGGTTCTGAAAGCAGAGTTTAGGGAGTTAGGAAAGAAATTAAAAAGCAGGACCACAAAAGCAGTTATCTCAGGATTACTCCCAGTGCCACGTCCTAGTAAGCATAGGAATAGGAGGATTGAGCAATTAAACACGTGGCTGGAGATTTGGTGCAGGAGGGAGGGCAGCAGATTTCTGAGGCATTGGGACCTGTACAAAATGGACGGGTTGCACCTTAGCAGGACTGGGGCTAACACCCTCGTAGGGAGATTTGTTAGTTCTGTTGGGGAAGGTTTAAACTAGATTGGCAGAGGGTTGGGGAGCTGTCAGGGAGCTCAGATTGGAGGGAAGTAGAAAATAGTAAGCAAAATTAGAATGCAGACGAAACGAAGGCAAACATCAAATAGGATCAAAACAAGGAATAATGTTAAGACAAAGTTAAGGGCACTCTCTCAGAATGCATGCAGCATTCACAACAGGGTAAATGATTTGAAGGCACAAAGAAAGGTAAATGGGTATGATTTAATTACCATTATGGAGATTGGTGGAGTAGCAGATAGTGAAGGGGACTGTCAGAGAATACAGCAGAATATAAATAGATTGGAGAGTTGGGCAGAGAAATGGCAGATGGAGTTCAATCAGGGCAAATGCGAGGTGATGCATTTTGGAAGATCCAATTCAAGAGTGAACTATACAGTAAATGGAAAAGTCCTGGGGAAAATTGATGTACAGAGAGATTTGGGTGTTCAGGTCCATTGTTCCCTGAAGGTGGCAATGCAGGTCAATAGAGTGGTCGAGAAGGCATACGACATGCTTTCCTTCATCGGACGGGGTATTGAGTACAAGGGTTGGCAGGTCATGTTACAGTTGTATAAGACTTTGGTTCGGCCACAGTTGGAATACTGCGTGCAGTTCTGGTCGCCACATTACCAAAAGGATGTAGATGCTTTGGAGTGGGTGCAGAGGAGGTTCACCAGCATGTTGCCTGGTATGGAGGGCGCTAGCTATGAAGAGAGGTTGAGCAGATTAGGATTATTTTCATTAGAAAGACGGAGGTTGAGGGGGGACCTGATTGAGGTGTACAAAATCATGAGAGGTATAGACAGGGTGGATAGTAAGAAGCTTTTTCCCCAGAGTGGGGGATTCAGTTACTAGGGGTCACGAGTTCCTAGTGAGAGGGGAAAGGTTTAGGGGGGATATGGGTGGAAAGTTCTTTACGCAGAGGGTGGTGGGTGCCTGGAACGCGTTGCCAGCGGAGGTGGTAGACACGGGCACGATAGCGTCTTTTAAGATGTATCTAGACAGGTACATGAATGGGCAGGAAGCAAAGAGATACAGACCCTTAGAAAATAGGCGACATGTTTAGATAGAGGATCTGGATCGGTGCAGGCTTGGAGGGCCGAAGGGCCTGTTCCTGTGCTGTAATTTTCTTTGGAGATGTGGTTACAGGGTGACCAGGACTGGGAACTGAATATTCAGGAATATTCGTCATTTAGGAAGGATAGGTGGAGGGGAAAAGGAGGTGGGATAGCACTGTTAATAAGGGACCAGATCAGTACATTAGTGAGAGAGGATCTTAGATCGAAGGAGCAAGATGTAGAATCAGTTTTGGTGGAGTTAAGAAACAGAAAGGGGCAGCAGTCATTGGTGGGAGTTGTTTATAGGCCACCAAACAGTGTTGGTAATGTTGGGCATGGTGTCATGGTCCTGTAGTTTTTTTTCAGAATATGTGGTTTGCCTTTAAGGCTTGCAAGGGATCAGGATTGCTTTAAGAACCAGCAAGCCTTAGGAATTATAGGAAGGTGCATTTTTGTTGCCTTAGAAACAACCATTTGGAGATGACAATTCAAAGAGTTCATTCTCGTTACCATAGATCTAGCCACTGGGAGTGAGCTTGATGCGATACATTTGTTACAATTCAGTTTTGAGCTGGCAGTTAGTAAGACAGTTTGTTCTAACAGAACACAGTCAGAAGACGCAGACAGCTGTGATGAACACACCTGAAAAAGAGCTCTCAACCATTTAAACTAAAGGAAGAGGATTTTAGTCAGTCTAATTATCTCTCAAAATTCTAAAACATCAAGCCAAAACAGAGATCTCTGGTAATTTAAATTGAAGAAAGGGAAGTTAAACTACGACAATCTTTTATCCCTCAAAAACTCTTAAAGTCAGATTGATCCTGTTGAAAGTGTTTGTAGGTCATTAATTGTTGAAATTCGCTGGAGAAGGAAGGCAACATCCTGTGAGGACTACGAGCAACATTGGACAGTAAGTTTGCAAGGACTCTAATTTTTTCTATTTTAAATGTTGTTTATATCTTCATAGTGTTTAAGAATTTAGTTTTTCTAATTAAAGAGTTGATTTATTGATTTAAAGACGCCTGGTTTGGTTAGCCTCATTCGGGGTTAATAGATGTTTGTGTCTTTCTTTAATTTGGAAAGTTTTTAAATGATATGTTAGGAGATCTGTGGGGCGACGGGATTGAATTATCAGTTGGTCTCTCCCACCACAATCAGAATTGTATATTTTGATTGGGGGGCTTTGACAGGAGCGGTCAGTCGTAACAATGATATAAATCAGGAAATTAGAGCTGCATGTAGCATGGGCAAAAGAGTAATAATGGGCCTGTTCAATTTACATATAGACTGGGTAAACCTAATTAGTACTAATGCTGTGGAGGATGAATCCTGGAGTGTGTATGAGATGAGTTTCTGGAACTGTATGTTGAGGAGCAAACTAGGGATCAGGCTATTTCAGATTTAGTATTATGTAATGAAAAAGGGCTAATTAATAACCTTGCTGTGAAGGAGCCATTAGGAAATAGCGACCATAATATGATAGAATTTTATAGTATGTTTGAAAGAGATATAGTTCATTCGAAACTTAGGTCTTAAATATGAACAAAGGAAACTATGAAAGTGTGAGAGGCACGTTGGCTATGGTGGATTGGGAAGATACATGAAAGGATTTATAGTAGATAGGCAATGGCCAGTATTTAAAGAATTATGACATGGTTTACAACAAATGTACATTACCCTAAGACACAAAAACCCAACAGGAAAGGTGAATCAACCGTGGCTAATAATAGAAGTTAAAGGTTGCATTCGATCAAAGGAAGTGGCTTATAAGGTTGCCAGAAAAAGTGGTAAGCCCGAGGATTGGGAGCAATTTAGAATCCAACAAAGGAGGACCAAAAAACTGATAAAGAAAGGGAAAAAGAAAATATGAATGCAAGCTAGCTAGAAACATAAAGGCGGACTGTAAAAGCTTCTTTAGGTATGTGAAAACAAAAAGATTAGCAAAGACAAATGTGGGTCCATTACAGGCAGAGACAGGAGAATCTGTGGAGAATGGGGAAATGGTGGAAAGACTAAACAATTACTTTGTGTCTGTCTTCACAGAGGGAGATACAGAAAATGTCTCAGAAATAATAGGGAACCAAGGGACTTGTAATAATGAGGAACTGAGAGGAATTAGTATCAATAAAGAGGTAGTACTTGAAAAATTAACTGGACTTAAAGTTGATAAATCCCCTGGACCAGATGAGCTACATCCCAGAGTATTGAAGGAGGCGGCTATAGAGATAGTGGATGCATTCGTCGTTATCTTTCAATATTCTATAGATTCTGGAAGGGTTCCTGCAGACTGGAAAGAAGAAAATGTAACCCCACTAATTAAGAAGGAAGCGAGAGAGAAAATGGAGAACCACAGACCTGTTAGTTTGATGTCAGTAGTAGGTAAAATGTTAAAATGATAAAGGATGTGATAACTGGACACTTAGAAAATAACGATATGATTGGGCAGAGTCAACATGGTGTTATGAAAGGGAAATCATGTTTGACAAACCTGCTGGAGTTTTTTGAGGATGTTACTTGTAGCATAGATAAAGGAGAACCAGTGGATGTGGTGCACTTGGATTTTCAGAAGGCTTTTGATAAAGTCTCATACAGGTTAGTTTAGTGAACAAAATTAGAGTACAGTTGCATACCATACATTAAACTATCTTTAAATACTGTTATGCAGATAAGGAACATAATTACATCCTAGCCTTGCACATGGTTTCCTGATCTCAGTCAGGCTTCCCTGGGGTGGGCACCGAGCACAGAATTGCTATTTTCCAGGGTGGGTGGGGAGAAGTGCAGAAGAAAAGTGGAATAAAAGGTTAAATCACCTTGGTCAGTGCATCTTGGTCATGTATAGCACCCTATCAAATTCACAGCCATGCAAAATGCGTCACGGACCGTGAAGTCTTGAGTCATCTGTGAAATCGCGTGTTTTCCGCGAAATCAGACATTTTGCGAACTTTGCACATTTTACTGATGACACAAGCCTCAACTCTCTGATTGGTAGATGAGGGAGGGCTTCTGGTGCAGTTTTGAGAGAAGCAGTCTCAAATGCTAGCAGACAAGTGAGGATGCCAGAATGAGCAAATAAAAACAGCCACAACCATTACAGCAGCACATCGAATTAAAGAATTTTGAAGCCAAATTCTGTATGCCAATGGTGGAATACTGTTTTGTATAAGCTGCAATGTTTCTTGTTGGATCACAAACGGCGGGCAATGGTTCTGCGCCACTTAGAGCACGGAAGCCATCGCAGCAGAAAGAGAGCGTTCAACACCACAGCGCTGGAAATCAAACGTGGAAAAAAAACAGCAACGATTTCATCTTTTCACAGAATCACAGAATTGTTACAGCACAGAGGAGGCCATTCAGCCCACTGTGTCTGCACCTGCTCTCCTAATGAGCATTTCACCTAGTGCCATTCCCCCACCTTCTCCCCGTAACCCTGCACATTATTCCTTTTCATATAACTGCCTAACTCCCTTTTGGATGTTTCAATTGAACCTACCTCCACCACACTGTCAGGCAGTGCATTCGAGATCTTCTTAACCCGCTGCATGAAAAAGTTTTTTCTCATGTCACTTTTGCTTCTTTATCAATTACTTTAAATCTGTGTTCTCTCATTCGCGATCCTTTCACAAGTGGGAACAGTTTCTCACTATCTACTCTGTCCAGGCCCCTCATGATTTTAAATACCTCTATCAAATTTTCTCTCAGCCTTCCCTTCTCCAAGAAAAACAGTCCCAACTTCTCCAATCTATCTTCATAACTGAAGTTCCTCATCTCTGGAACCATTCTTGTGAATCTTTTCTGCACTCTCTCGAATGCCCTCACATCCTTCCTAAAGTACAGCGCTCAGAACTGGATGCAATACTCCAGCTGAGGCCGAACTAGTGTTTTATACAACTTCAACATAACCTCCTTGCTCATGTACTCTATGCCCCTATTAATAAAGCCCAGAATATTGTATGCTCTCTCAACCTGTTCTGCCACCTTCAATGACTTATACACATATACACCCAGATCCTTCTGCTCCTGCACCCCCTTTAGAATTGTACCCTTTATTTTATTTTGTTTCTCCATGTTCTTCCTACCAAAATGAAGCATTTCACATTTCTCTGCATTGAACTTCATTTGCCACCTGTCCGCCCATTCTACCAACTTGTCTATGTCCTTTTGAAGTTCTACAAAATCATCTTCACAGTTCACAATGCTTCCAAGTTTCATATCATCTGCAAACTTTGAAACTGTGCCCTGTACACCAAGATCTAGGTCATTAATACATATCAGGAAAAGCAAGGATCCCAATGCTGATCCCTGGGAAACTCCACTGCTTAACCTTCCTCTAGCCCGAAAAACATTCATTAACCACTACTCTTTGTTTCCTGTCAATCAGCCAATTCTGTATCCATGTTGCTACTGTCCCGATTATTCCATGAGCTATAACTTTGCTCACAAGTCTGTTGTGTGGCACTGTATCAAACACCTTTTGGAAGTCCATGTACACCATATCAACTACATTGCCCTCATCAACCCTCTCTGTTACCTCTTCAAAAACTCCGGCAAGTTGGTTAAACATGATTTTCCCTTAAGAATTCCATGCTGGCTTTCTTCAATTAAAACGCATGTGTCCATGTGACTATTAATTTTGTCCCAAATTATTCCTTCTAGAATTTTCCCCACCACTGACTGTCTTGTAGTTGCTGGGCTTATCTTTACACCCTTTTGTAACGTTTGCAATTCTCCAGTTCTCTGGCACTACCCCCGGGTCTAAAGTAGGCTGAAAAATTATGGTCAGTGCCTCCGCAATTTCCACTCTCACTTCCCTCAGTATCCTTGGATGCATCTCATCTAGTCCTGGTGCCTTATCCACTTTAAGTACAGACAGCCTATCCAATACCTTCTCCTCATCAATTTTAAACCCTTGAATTACCTCCTCTTTCACCATTTCCTGGGTTGCATGTTCTTCCTTAGAAGACAGATGCGAAGTATTCATTTAATACCTCAGCTATGCCCTCTGCCTCCATGCGCAAATCCACTTTTCGGTCCCTAATCGGCCCCACTCCTCCTTTTACCACACTTTTACTATATATATGTCTATAGAAAACTTTGGGATTTCCTTTAATGCTAGTTGTCAGTCTCTTTTCATGCTCTCTGCTTCCCTTATTTGCTTTTTCATTTCCCCTCTGAACCTTCTATATTCTGCCTGGTTCTCAATAGTATTTTCTACTTGGCATCCGTCGTAAGTATACATTTTCTTCTTTATCTTAATCTATATTTCTTTTGTCATCCAGGGAGCTCTGGATTTGTTTACCCTACCATTGTCCTTCGAGGGAACATGCCCTGACTGTGCCCGAACTATCTCGTCTTTGAAGGTAGCCCATTGCTCAGCTACCATTTTCCCTGCCAACCTTTGACTCCAATTTATTCGTGCCAGATCCATTCTTACCCCATTCAAGTTTGCTTTCCCCCAGTTAATTATTCTTACTCTGGCTTGTCCTTTGTCCTTTTCCATAGTCAGCTGAAACCTTATGATACAATAATCACTGTCCCCTAAATGTTCTCCTATTGACACCTGATCCACTTGGCCCACCTCATTCCAAAGAACCAGGTCTAGCAGTGCCTCCTTTCTCATTGGACTAGAAACACACTGCTGTAGGAATCTTTTCTGAACACACGCTAGGAATTCTGCCCCTCACTGCCCTTTGCACTACTATCCCAGTCTATGTCTGGGTAATTAAATCCCCCATTATAGCTACCCTATCATTTTTGCACCTTTCTGTAATTTTCTTGCAAATTTGTTCCTGTACATCCTTCCCACTAGTTGGTGGCCTATAGACAGCACCGAGAAATGTAACTGCACCTTTTTTGTTCTTTAGCTCTAGCCAAATAGATTCTGTCCTCGATCCCTCTAGGACATCTTTTTTCTCTTGCACTGCAATGCTCTCCTGAATCAATACTGCCACCCCTCCCGCTTTTTTCCCCTTCCTATCTTTCTTGAACCCCTTGTATTCAGGAATATTTAACACGCAGTGCTGCCCTTCTTTGAGCCAGATCTGTTATAGCCACATCATATTTCCACATCAATCTGCGCCTGTAACTCATCAATCTTATTAGCAACACTCAGTGCATTCACATCCATGCACGTTAACCCTGATTTAGACTTTATTACTTTCTCCCTTACTCTGACACCACCTAATAACTTACTGTTCCCTACTCTAGTGCTATCTATCTCTCCCAGTATTCTGTGCACCTTGGTATTCCTCTGATATTTCGTCCTGGTTCACACACCCCTGCCAAGTTAGTTTAAACCCTCCCTTTTTAAAAAGTCGACAGAGAGCCCAGAAAATCGTCAGTTGGTTACAATGGGATTTCTGGATGTTTTTGCAAGTGCTAACATACCATTGGAAAAACCTGATCACCCAGAGCTGTGGGTATTCATTCAATCTTTTTTTCATTCTTTCATGGGATGTGGGCGTAGCTGGCAAGGTCAGCATTTGTTGCCCATCCCTAATTGCCCTTGACAACTGAGTGGCTTGCTAGGCCATTTCAGAGGACAACCAAATTGCTATGGGTTCGGAATCACATGTAGGCCAGACCAGGTAAGGACGGCAAATTTCCTTCCCTAAAGGACATTGGTGAACCAGATGGGTTTTTATGACAATTGGTGACAGTTGCATGGCACCATTACCGAGACTAGCTTACAACTGCAGATTTTTTAATATTAATTGAAATTAAATTTCACGTAATGTGCAAAATGGTGGCTGCTTGCCAAGTGCAAATTAACTATGACAGGACTGCCTACCGAAGGTTTTGCTACATATTCCGAGGATATAAACTCTGTGGAATGCAGACTCCCCCACCTTACAAGGCTAGCAGGGCGCTGCCTGACAATTCCAACAAGCTCTGTGGATGCGGAGACAGTTGTGTCTGAATACGGACAGGCATTCACAGCGCAGGGACAGAGACTGCGAATGAAGAAAAAGACTGTTGCAGGTAGCTCCATGCTCACATTCAACCACTGACTTCATGAGTAAAAAATTTACCTGTTTAAAGTCAGTTTTTTACAATAGTTTTTGAGTATACAATATATGCCATTTGAAACCAGAAACCTCCTTAGTCTTTTTCTGTTTTAAATAGATCATTTTCATTGTTTGTAGCAACACTGTGAAATTTATACTTCAAATATGTGAAATTCATGATTCTTAAAATGCTGTAACTGTGGAATTTGAAAATTTGACCATGAATTTGGTAAGGCCCTAGTCATGTATCAAGAATGAAACTGTCTAAGTAAGGTATGATGCTCAGCAAAGAGAAAACCAGAACCAAACTGAAACTTTTATTTTTGCACAAAGCAGCTTGGAGATTATTGAAATTATTAGCAGGTAAAATTGCACATTGATGTAGAGTCAACAATTTAAAGAAAATGGGGATGATTCTTGTTGCTCCATTCACGCTGATCGGCAGACAAACATTTAAAGAAAAACTCTGGCCCATTAACTATCAGAGGTCAGCTTGTCTCAAATTTTGAGTGTCTCAAAAATGATCCTTTCCACTCCAGATATTTCAATATTTAAATGGAATCCTATATTGATTGTAGAAACCCGACAGAATTTTCCTGTATCAATGAGAAAACTGTGGCACACAGGTGCCATCCATTAGATACCGCTTAAAGGGACCACTGCAGGCCCCTCAACAACTGGTGGCTCGCCTCCCACTGATAGCATCAGTCACTCTAAAAATGTATCCTATTGTCTTAATGTGGAGCTTTCTGGAAATTCCAGGCGCAGATCATTTGTATAATGAGTTTCATACAGTATTCTGTTCTGTGTTTAAAATGCTATTACCTATTCTGGTTAATTCCCCAATAGAACATTATTCTTAAATGTTCTGGATGTATAACTTTACTGGGTTTATTAAATTTTCTGGTTCAGTAATTTCACTGATTGTCTAAGATTATGAAAACAAATTTGGGAACCTCTCTATAAACAATTTTGATCCTGGCTTCAATAAGAATATTAATGAAGAGCAAGTTGCACCTTTACATCAAGATAGTACATGCTGTTTGGAACTGTGACTGAGAACAATATTGTTCTTTGAATGATACCTGGAGTCCAGTGGATATCTGTCAATAAATTAGAAGCAAAGAAAGGCTTCAAATGCTATCATAAAGCACAAGTGCAAAGCTCGAGTAGTTGATGTGCGCTTGCTAAGCCCAAGATTGTGAACATACTTTACATTCAATCAAGATCATGAAATCACCCAGGAAGGGCAAATCAGTACAATAGCCTCTACCATTCAGAGAAATTGTTTTTAAAATGACAATTCATGCAAAAGATCCTTTCCTTTTTGGCCTTTTTGTCTCGAGAGACAATGGGTGGTGCCTAGAGGGGGTAAGTGGTTTGTGGAGCGGCGCCTGGAGTGGCTGTAAGGGCCAATTCTAGAGTGACACACTCTTCCACAGGTGCTGCAGGTGAAGTTGGTTGTCGGGGCTGTTACACAGTTGGCTCTCTCCTTACACCTATGTCTCTTTTCCTGCCAACTGCTGAGTCTCTTTGACTCAGCTCTCTTTAGCCCTGCCTTTATAGCTGTCCGCCAGCTCTGGCGATCACGGGCAACTGGCTCCCACGACTGAAGACTTAAACATGTGAGAGAGCAGCAGTGAGAAGATCAGGATCTGATATATGTTCCATTTTAGCATACTATCCTTTGCATGAATTGTCATTTTAAAAACAACTTCCAGAAGAACCAGGACAGCTTGGAGTGCGTTTCTCCATCAGAAACTCTTTGCTCAGCATGATAGAGCCACCTGCAAACTACCAGTACATCTTTAAATCCCCATCCCATGCCATTCCATCCTTTCCATGTAATCTCTCTCATGCCATCCCCATCCCATTCCTTTCATCCCTCTCATATCAAACCCATCCCATCTCCCATCCCACCCTTTCTTCCTATGCCAACCCCATCCCCCATTCCATCCCTGGCATCCCATTCTCATCCCTTTCCACAAGTCCCAGGCCATTACAGCTCCCCCTTTCATGCCGTCCCCCCTCCCCAACGTGCTGTTCTCCCTCTCATGTTGTCCCTCCCAATACGCCATGCTGTTCCCTCCCTCCCATGACATCACCCCACTCCCGCAATGCTGCCTGCAGCCTTGCCATCATCCGCCCGTCACATGACATCCCCCATCCACCCAATGCTATTCCCCCATAACCCCCACCCCCTTCACCTCCACCACACACACCCCACGATGCCCCTCCACTTCACTGCCATGCCCCCAAGTCCCCCCTCTCACTATTCCCCCTTTCCCCTGCCTCCCCACCCACCCCACCACACCCCTCCATGCCAGCTCCCCCTCGCCACCCCTTCCCATGCTGTGCCCCCTCCCTCCACCTGTTAAACTCCAGAAAGCTTGTTATGGAAGGATAATGCTGGAGCCTATCTTTACTCAGTTTCACATTTATTGTACAGAGTAAACATGCAGCTCCTCACTCAAAACTCTCCAGCAATCTCAGTAAGTGCCTGTTTATAAGTGCTCAAGTAAGATCCCAATTCACACCCTCCACCTGTGTATAATCAAACAATTGATACACAATTAGATTTCCTTCTTTCTTTTATAATACAACGTGGATTAATATGCTCAAAGAACATTTCAAAATAAATTCCATATTGGGTACAAAGTATTACATTGTGAGACGCCAATCCTCTAGCACCCCTAACAATTTATTTGTACTAGCATTTCTTTTTGTGAAACAATCGGATAGCTGATAACGTGCATCTACCCGTTTAAGTTTGGCGATTTCCTTCCTCTCCAGCATTTGTTTCAATCCAGCAAGGTCAATATGTCGTCTTTTCTCACTCTCACTTTTTGTAGAGTGTACATTGTCCACATAACATTCAGTGGGTATCCTATCTTCAGTATGTCCCTTGTTCAGAATTTCACCCAAAATATTTGACAAATAGAACACCATATCCATGGATAAATGTGACATTATCCACTTTGGTAGCAAAAACAGGAAGGCAGATTATTATCTGAACAGCTATAAACTGAGAGAGGGGAATATGCAGTGAGACCTGGGTGTTCTCGTACACCAGTCGCTGAAGGTAAGCATGCAGCTCCAACAGGCGGTAAAAAAGGCATATGGTATGTTGGCCTTCATAGCGAGAGGATTTGAGTACAGGAGTAGGGATGTCTCGCTGCAATTATACAGGGCCTTGGTGAGGCCACACCTGGAATATTGTGTGCAGTTTTGGTCTCCTTATCTGAGGAAGGATGCTCTTGCTATAGAGGGAGTGCAGCGAAGGTTTACCAGACTGATTCCTGGGATGGTGGGACTGACGTATGAGGAGAGATTGAGTCAGTTAGGATTATATTCGCTGGAGTTCAGAAGAGTGAGGGGGGATCTCATAGAAACCTATAAAATTCTAACAGGACTTGACAGGGTAGATGCAGGAAGGATGTTCCCGATGGTGGGGGAGCCCAGAACCAGGGGTCATAGTCTAAGGATACAGGGTAAACCTTTCAGGACTGAGATGAGCAGAAATTTCTTCATTCAGAGAGTGGTGAGCCTGTGGAATTCACTACTACAGAAAGCAGTTGAGGCCAAAACATTGTATGTTTTCAAGAAGGAGTTAGATATCGCTCTTGGGTCTAAAGGGATAAAGAACAAAGAACAAAGAACAAAGAACAAAGAAAATTACAGCACAGGAACAGGCCCTTCGGCCCTCCAACCTACGCCGATCCAAATCCTCTATCTAAACCTGTCGCCTATTTTCTAAGGGTCTGTATCTCTTTACTTCCTGCCCATTCATGTATCTGTCTGGATACATCTTAAAAGACGCTATCGTGCCCGCGTCTACCACCTCCACTGGCAATGCGTTCCAGGCACCCACCACCCTCTGCGTAAAGAACTTTCCACCCATATCCCCCCTAAACTTTTCCCCTCTCACTTTGAACTCGTGTCCCCTTGTAATTGAATCCCCCACTCTGGGAAAAAGCTTCTTGCTATCCACCCTGTCCATACCTCTCATGATTTTGTACACCTCAATCAGGTCCCCCCTCAACCTCCGTCTTTCTAATGAAAATAATCCTAATCTACTCAACCTCTCTTCATAGCTAGCGCCCTCCATACCAGGCAACATCCTGCTGAACCTCCTCTGCACCCTCTCCAAAGCATCCACATCCTTTTGGTAATGTGGCGACCAGAACTGCACACAGTATTCCAAATGTGGCCGAACCAAAGTCCTATACAACTGTAACATGACCTGCCAACTCTTGTACTCAATACCCCGTCCGATGAAGGAAAGCATGTCGTATGCCTTCTTGACCACTCTATTGACCTGCGTTGCCACCTTCAGGGAACAATGGACCTGAACACCCAAATCTCTCTGTACATCAATTTTCCCCAGGACTTTTCCATTTACTGTATAGTTCACTCTTGAATTAGATCTTCCAAAATGCATCACCTCGCATTTGCCCTGATTGAACTCCATCTGCCATTTCTCTGCCCAACTCTCCAGACTATCTATATTCTGCTGTATTCTCTGACAGTCCCCTTCACTATCTGCTACTCCACCAATCTTAGTGTCATCTGCAAACTTGCTAATCAGACCACCTATACTTTCCTCCAAATCATTTATGTATATCACAAACAACAGTGGTCCCAGCACGGATCCCTGTGGAACACCACTGGTCACACGTCTCCATTTTGAGAAACTCCCTTCCACTGCTACTCTCTGTCTCCTGTTGCCCAGCCAGTTCTTTATCCATCTAGCTAGTACACCTTGGACCCCATGCGCCTTCACTTTCTCCATCAGCCTACCATGGGGAACCTTATCAAACGCCTTACTGAAGTCCATGTATACGACATCTACAGCCCTTTCCTCATCAATCAACTTTGTCACTTCCTCAAAGAATTCTATTAAGTTGGTAAGACATGACCTTCCCTGCACAAAACCATGTTGCCTATCACTGATAAGCCCATTTTCTTCCAAATGGGAATAGATCCTATCCCTCAGTATCTTCTCCAGCAGCTTCCCTACCACTGACGTCAGGCTCACCGGTCTATAATTACCTGGATTATCCCTGCTACCCTTCTTAAACAAAGGGACAACATTAGCAATTCTCCAGTCCTCCGGGACCTCACCCGTGTTTGAGGATGCTGCAAAGATATCTGTTAAGGCCCCAGCTATTTCCTCTCTCGCTTCCCACAGTAACCTGGGATAGATCCCATCCGGACCTGGGGACTTGTCCACCTTAATGCCTTTTAGAATACCCAACATTTCCTCCCTCCTTATGCCGACTTTACCTAGAGTAAGCAAACATCTGTCCCTAACCTCAACATCCGTCATGTCCCTCTCCTCGGTGAATACCGATGCAAAGTACTCGTTTAGAATCTCACCCATTTTCTCTGACTCCACGCATAACTTTCCTCCTTTGTCCTTGAGTGGGCCAATCCTTTCTCTAGTTACCCTCTTGCTCCTTATATATGAATAAAAGGCTTTGGGATTTTCCTTAACCCTGTTTGCTAAAGGTATTTCATGACCCCTTTTAGCCCTCTTAATTCCTCGTTTCAGATTGCGCCTACAATCCTGATATTCTTTCAAAGCTTCGTCTTTCTTCAGCCTCCTAGACCTTATGTATGCTTCCTTTTTCCTCTTAGCTCGTCTCACAATTTCACCTGTCATCCATGGTTCCCTAATCTTGCCATTTCTACCCCTCATTTTCACAGGAACATGTCTCTCCTGCACGCTAATCAACCTCTCTTTAAAAGCTCCCACATATCAAATGTGGATTTACCTTCAAACAGCTGCTCCCAATCTACATTCCCCAGCTCCTGCCGAATTTTGGTATAGTTGGCCTTCCCCCAATTTAGCACTCTTCCTTTAGGACCACTCTCGCCTTTGTCTATGAGTATTCTAAAACTTACGGAATTGTGATCACTATTCCCAAAGTAGTCCCCTACTGAAACATCAACCACCTGGCCCGGCTCATTCCCCAACACCAGGTCCAGTATGGCCCCTTCCCAAGTTGGACTATTTACATACTGCTCGAGAAAACCCTCCTGGATGCTTCTTACAAATTCTGCTCCATCTAGACCTCTAACACTAAGTGAATCCCAGTCAATGTTGGGAAAATTAAAATCTCCTATCACCACCACCCTGTTGCTCCTACATCTTTCCATAATCTGTTTACATATTTGTACCTCTATCTCACGCTCGCTGTTGGGAGGCCTGTAGTACAGCCCCAACATTGTTACCGCACCCTTCCTATTTCTGAGTTCTGCCCATATTGCCTCACAGCTCGAGTCCTCCATAGTGCCTTCCTTCAGCACAGCTGTGATATCCTCTTTGACCAGTAATGCAACTCCTCCACCCCTTTTACCTCCCTCTCTATCCCGCCTGAAGCATCGGTATCCTGGGATATTTAGTTGCCAATCATGCCCTTCCCTTAACCAAGTCTCAGTAATAGCAATAACATCATACTCCCAGGTACTAATCCAAGCCCTAAGTTCATCTGCCTTACCTACTACACTTCTTGCATTAAAACAAATACACCTCAGGATCAAAGGGTATGGGGCGAAAGCAGGAACAGGTTACTGAGTTGGATGATCAGCCATGATCATAATGAATGGCTGAACAGGCTCAAAGGGCCTACTCCTACTCCTATTTTCTATGTTTCTGTGTTTCCACTGCCGCCATAAGACACAATGTTTCTGCAGCTTAAGTGCTTTTAACGGTGCGTTTTATTTTCTCAGCCTCCCAAGCTAAAAGGACAACATTTTCCATTTTCACCCATCAGCAAGATTAGCATGTGAAGCATCACTAAAAATTATTAGCTTCATGTTCTTTGGGTCACCAAAGGATGGGAACTTCTCCAGATTTAGTTTTTTTAATGTTTTATTTGCCTTTAAAACATTCTCAACTTTCGGATGTTTGAGCACCGTCCTTAACTCCAGCACATCAAAACTAGCAACAGGCCTAGTCTGAGAGCACAACCAGTTTAATTGACAAATCAAGCTTCGCAATTGCTCAGTCTCTGCTTTCGACATATTATCATTAACCGGGATGGGAGTAACACTCTCTGAAGGATTGTTGATTTGAAGTTATTCCAGACTTACTCTAATATCTAAACGAATATATTTAAAGGCCCCACAAGCCTGACTCCCAATTTTAAATTCTGCCCTAATCTTAGTAATAATATATTTCTCAAAATCCTCAGTAACCGCCCCATAAGATGCCTGAAAGATTCCCTTTACACCAATAAACCATTGCAGGATCTGCTTTTATTTGAACACAACCAATTTTCAACAACAGATCTCAGCAAGAAATACCACACCCCGGAAGCATTATTAAGGCCAGAGACACATTTGTTCAGTTTCCATAGTTTTCCTTCTGCATCTGCTGCCTCTTTGGGTGGTTTCGAAACACTCCTCTCTGAAAAGTAACACCCTGCAGAAATGCAACCTACACGCCCACGAATATGTGGCCAAAAGAGCTAAAAGTATTTTCAAGATTACTTTTCCAACTGTAGGAGAGTCCACTCTAACATTGGTATCTCCCTGTCACTCTTCAAAATCCCTCGCAACTAGCCTCGCTTTAGCCTTATAAGTTCCATAGGGAAGGACTTTTTCAATACAAATCCATCTATGTGAAAAGGCTGGCTGTCCCCTATCTGGTACCTTAGAATAAACTCCAAACTCTCCCCAACTCATTAATTTCTTATGTTTTGCTTCTCTTATTAGTTTATCCTCAAGTTTATTGGTGGCCATTAAAACTTCACGGTCATGAGGATTTATGCTTCTAGTTCTATTCCAAGACAGCTCTCGCCTTCATTTCATTGTACAATCTGCTCAAACTACATCCTCTATCAGTACTTGGATGTCTTTTGGGACCACTGCTGGAAGAGCTCCCTTGTAGATTATCAGAGGCTCTTTCTCCAGTGTGTGAAGGCATCCTTACGCAAGAGTCACTTCCAGATCCACCATTAGAACATGCACTGTGCTTTCGTACCCTCCACTCTTCCACCCCATTCTGCCGGTCCATGGACCTTGCTTCTTGGCCATAATCTTGAATATTTAACCAATATTTAAACTTGCCTTTAGATTTTCCTGCACGTCGCACAATTATTGCATCCCTCCATCTATTAGACCCCTCTGGAATATATGTCACCCGAATACCTACTCAGGGCAATTGTCCTTTGGATGTGATAACTCCTTCTTGAGCGTTATGATCCCTCACATTACTATTCAACCCTTGATCTACCTCATTCTGTTCCTCAAGACCTTCATCACAAAACAGATGAGTATTTGAGGTACATGGTGCATCTTTTCCCTCTATCAACTGCTCAGATTCTGAGATTTTGTAATCAACCCCGATCAATCGTGAGGAATGAACCTTAACAGTTTGATTTCCATGCTTGATAACTACTGGTTTACCATTATGACCTTACCAGGGCCGTTCTATTCCCTATGACCCTCTCTTTCACAATACACCAAATCTTCTGAATTAAATTCTGCCTCAGATGGCCTTATACGATGCCTCAGAGCTCTCATAATTTTCTCATCTACCTCAGCCTTGATGAAAGCCTGTTTCCCTGCATGTAAAGCATTCAAATGTGCAGAAAGAATGGATTTAATTGTAGTACCTTCTAGAGCAGGAAGACTGTCACACAGTACAGAAGGCAATTTGTGATTCTGCACATAGATCAATTGATAGGGACAATATCCTCCAACCATCTGAAGCAAATTCTTTGCATGAACCGCCCATGCCAGGGCAGTTGTCAACTTGCAGCTTGGCTGGTCAGTTAAGATTTTATGCAGCACTTCATCAACCACTGCATGATTCCTTTCACAGAGCCCATTGCTGAAAGGACTTTCAGCTGCAGTATTCATAACCATAATGTTCATGTTTTCACATGTCTCTGAACTCGTCATTGGCAAATTCCCCTCCATTATCAGTTAGAAACTTAGCTGGTGCCACAAGCCCAGTCCCTATCCATTTCTCCATGATTTTGTCTATAATCACCCTTTTGTCTTTGCTATATATTATTGCAGAAAGATTAAATCTAGTTGCTAGGTCTATAAAATGTAGAATGAAAATATTCTTGTCTTTGTCCCATACCTTTAAATCCATAGCAACTAACTCGTTAAAGTCACGTGCCAATGGAAGGCTGACAATAGCACATGACGGTATCCTCTAATACTTTTGGCAAATTTCACACTTTTTACTAATCTCTTCGTCATCCTCATACACTCTTCATCAATCACACCTGCATCCTTTAGCAGAGTTTTTAATCTCTGACAAGAAGGGTGAGCAAATTGTCTGTAACTTTACGACAACTTGCTTTTTATCTCTCTGATTCTTAACACTTGATGCCATTAATGCTGTTCTAACACTCTGATTAGAAACATCAGGTTTTGTTAAGGGTATACAAGAATGACCTGATTGGGTAAACTGCAAATTCACTCACTTTCCAAAAACAATTGCCTTATCATGCTCCATATCAAGTTTCATTTGTACCTTTTTCATTGAAGGCTTACTCAACCGTAAAGGTATCTGACTAGAGACTACATCAGTACTGATAAAATGGCTTACTCCAGCTATTTTACATGGAATTACTACTCTCTTCAGTGACTCCAATGTGTTGTCATCACCAAACCTAAAGCTGGTAGAAGTTTTATACTCCTTAACCTTGTCTTGATCCTCACTACTAAGTGAATCCAGATAACATTGTAATCAGTTGTAATCATTGTAATCATTGTAATCATTGTAATCATAATCAGTTCCACAGTGTCGACCTGCAAGCACTATTCAATACAGTACAGTTGAAAGAATCCACACACATTCATTACAGGACTAAAACTCCTTGTGACCAGTACAATTCGTTCAGATTCATCAGTATCTTCCTATCCTGCCTCAGAATTCTCTGCGTCGTGTGTTATTTCGAGGACTCTGCCCCTCAAATTAGGGCAGTTCATTGCATAATGATACTTTGAGTCACCTCTGAATCACCTATTAACTGTTCCTTGGGCATTCCTGGGATTCATTCTGTCTTCCACTGTAATAGGCAGATCTGCTAAAGGTGCTTTCATCCTCATTCCTCCTATCTTTAACTCTTCCATAGTACTTATGCCTGCTTCCAATATCAAGACCATTACAAAAGCTAGTAAACATTGAGTCCTCCATTCTTTACATCACTGCAGAATGCCCTGTTTCTTCTACCAAGGCTGCAGGAAATGACTACTTCCCCAGGAATTTCTTTAAGGCAGCAGACATTTGATCCAACAGGGAGTCTTTGTCCACGAACTGAATCCCAGTTAGAATCAGGAGTCTGTCCATATGCGACACCCTAGCACAATCTAGCAATTTAAATGCTAGCACTGAACCAGGGATCTCCAAATTGAATTCTTCAATCTTCTATACAGTCTATTAAAGTCCATGATATATTCCTCCAATGAATAATCATCTATTTTCTGAAATCTATCAAAGTTTGACCATGCCTCATATGCATTCAATAGATCATCTTTCTTGTAAATTTCATCCAAGAATTCTAACAGAAGATCCTACCCTTCATCAGTATCCAACTGACGAGCATCCATTTCACAAAACACTTTACTTCTGATATTACATCTGGTAGGAAGTGAAGCCAAGGCCATACCTTGTTTCCTCTTTGGTAGAGATGTAACCCGTGTCCGCATATCCACTTCATTCTTCCACTGGTCTTGGGTTTAGACTCAGAACATCAGAAGGTAATCAAACCCTGATAATTTACACTTGCTTTCTGCCATATTTTCCACAATAGCCCGGAAGATTTTAGTTTTCTATGTAAAAAGAATTTCCAAGTTTCCAACCATCTGCTTTCGGCAACCATCCTCTGCTACCATGTTAAACTTCCGAAAGCTTGTTATGGAAGGATAATGCTGGAGCCTATCTTTACTCAGTTTCACATTTATTGTACAGAGTAAAAGGATTACAAACATGTAACTCCTCACTCAAAAACCCTCCACCTGTCTCAGTAAGTGTCTGCTTATAAGTGCTCAAGTAAGACCCCAATTAACACCCTCCACCTGCATATAATCAAACAATTGATAAACAACTAACAGATAAACACCACCTCCCATGCCATCCTGGCCTTCACCCCCTCCCATGCCATTAGCCCCCCCATCACCACTCCCCATCATTGACAAGAGCCCAGTAAGTGAAGCCACGGAGTGGCAAGGGCCAGGATCCAGTAAGTGAGGCTGGGAAGCAGCAGGGGCCAGGGAGGGGCGAGAGCCAGGGGCCGGAGCCCAGTAATCGAGGCCAAAATTTGCATCCTCATCTACTACCCGACTAACATTAGAGCATTCTAGGCTCCCCTTACCTTTGCCATTTTATATTTTATATGACTGAGTTTCAACTCTTTCCAGTAACTGAGGCGCGGAGCAGTGAGAGCTGGGAACCAGTAACTGAGGTGCATGCATCAGGCTCCGCCCACCAATTCAACTCACCAACCAATCAGGAAAGTGCAGACAGACCAAAACTGTGTATTATTAAATAAGTTGGTTGCTATTCCTGGATAAGGAATATAAGAAGCTGTTTTTCCAACATTAACTTTCCAGCAATCAACCCTCTTCCCTTACTCTTGATGGGGCATGAGTAATAATGATAGTACCAGGGGAGAAACTGGCCTTGAGGAGTTATTGGGTTGAATATTGTGAAGGAGCTGAATCAACATTTCTGCCTAAAATTATTACAAATATAACTTTGGGTTATATTGTCTGGCTCAGTAACTTCTCCATGCCAAATCTCTTGATGAGCTTGTAAGCAATTGTTAGTCTGAAGAATTGAAACACAAATTTCAGAAGGAAGCTAAAGGGCACAAATAAAAGCTTCTTTCTAGTGGCATGATTTTCAAAGGTCACCTTGCTTGTGCGATTTAAGCTTTAAAGAATTAAATATAAAACCAATGAAAGACAGAGCACATTTAAGTTTTCTAAAAAGTAAAAATCTGCCCTGTATTTGCGCTTTATACATGGTGTTGGGAAAATCATCTTTCAAATATTCAAATGGAAGATGAAATATTCCAAATTCAGTGACCCATTGAAACAGAATGGTTATAATCATAGAATTATAGAATGTTTATGGAACAGAAAGAGGCCACTTGGCCCATTGTGTCTGGGCCGGCCGAAAAACGATCCACCCAGTCTAATCCCACCTTCCAGCATTTGGTCCGTAGCCCTGCAGATTACAGCACTTAAGGTGCATATCCAGACTCCTTTTCATTGAGTTGAGGGTTTCTGCCTCAACTACCCTTTCAGGCTGTGAGTTCCAGACCCTCACCACCCTCTGGGTGAAAAGGTTTTTCCTTATCGCCCCTCTAATCTTTCTACCAATCACTTTAAATCTATGCCCCCTAGTCACTAACCTCTCTGCAAAGGTAAACAGGCCCTTCACATCCACTCTATCCAGGCCCCTCACAATTCTGTACATTTCAATCAGATCTCCCCTCAGCCTTCTCTGTTCCAAGGAGAACAATCCCAGTCTATCCAATCTTTCCTCATAACTGCATTTTTCTAATCGTGGCAACATCCTCGTAAATCTCCTCTGTACCCTCTCTAGTGCAATTACATCCTTTCTGTAATGAGGTGACCAGAACTGCACACAGTACTCAAGTAGTCGCCTAACCAATGATTTATAAGTTCCAGCATAACCTCTCTGTTCTAATATTCTATACCTCGGCTATTAAAGGAAAGGATTCCACATGCCTTCTTCGCCATCTTATTGACCTGTCCTGCTATCTTCAGGGATCTGTGGACATTCGCTCCAAGGTCCCTCACTTCCTCTACACTTCTCATTATTTTTCCATTAATCTTGTATTCCCTTGCCTTGTTTGATCTCCCCAAATGTATCACTTCACACTTTTTTGAGTTGAATTCCATTTGCGACTTTTCTGCCCATCTGACCAGACCTGATACCTGACAGCTATCCTCCTCGCTATCTACCACATGGTCAACCTTTGTGTCATCAACTTCTTGATCATGCCCCTACATTTATGCCTAAAAAGTTGATATATACCACAAAAAGCAGAGGTCCCAGTATTGAGCCCTGTGGAAAGCCACTGGAAACAGCCCTCCAGTTGCAAAAACACCCATCAACAATTACCCTTTGTTTCCGGCCACTGAGCCAATTTTGTATCCACCTTGCTGCATTTCCTTGGATCCCATGGGATTTTATTTTTTTAACCAGTCTGCCATGTGGGACCTAGTCAAAAGCCTTGCTAAAATCCATGTAGACCACATCAACTGCACTACCCTCATCTATCTTCTTTGTTACTTATTCAAGAAATTCGATCAAGTTGGTCAGACAAAATCTTCCCTGAACAAATCCATGCTGACTGTCCTTGATTAATCCATGCCTTAAGTGACAGTTTATCCTGTCTTTCAGAATTGATTCCAGTAATTTGCCCACTACTGAGGTTAGACTGACTGGCCTGTAATTATTTGGTCTATCCCTTGCTCCCTTTTTGAACAGAGTTACAACGTTAGCAGTCCTTCAATCCTCCGGCACCACACCTGTATCCAGTGAGGACTGGAAAATGATGATCAGACCTACTGCTATTTCCTCTCTTGCTTCTTTTAACAGCCTGGGGTACATTTCATCCGGCCCTGGTGATTTATCAACTTTCAAGGATGCTAATCCCATTAATACTTCCTCTCTCCCTATGTTTATCACATCCAATACTTCACATCCCTCTTCCTTAGCTACAATATCTGCATCGTCCCCCTCTTTTGTGAAGACAGACGCAAATTATTCATTAAGAACAATACTAACATCTTCTGCCCCTACACATAGGTTACCTTTTTGGTCTTTTATGGGCCCCACTCTTTCCTTAGTTATCCTCTTACTCTTAATGGATTGATAAAACATCTTTGGGTTCATCTTGATTTTGCTTGCCAATATTCTTTCATGCTCTCTCTTTGCTTTCCTAATTTCATTTTTAATTTCTCCCCCCGCACTTGCTATACTCCTCTCGGCTTTCTGTCGTATTGAGTTCTCGGTGTCGGACATAAGCTTTCCTTTTCTGCCTTTTCTTACTCTGTAAGCTCCTTGATATCCATGGGGCTCTAGATTTGGCCGTCCCACCCTTTTTCTTTGTGGGAACACGTTTACTCTGAATCCTTGAATCTCCCCTTTGAATGCCTCCCACTGCTCTGACACTGATTTACCTTCAAGTAGCTGTTTCCAGTCCACTTTCACTAAGTCATTCCTCAGTTTAGTAAAATTGACTTTGTCCCAATTGAGAACTCTAACTCTAGTGCTATCTTTGTCCTTTTCCATAATTATGTTAAAACTGACTGAATTATGATCACCAATACCAAAATGCTCTCCCACTGCTACTCCTTCCACCTGCCCATCTTCATTTCCTAAAACTAAGTCTAAAACTGCACCATCCTGCAGTTCCAAAGAAGGGTCACTGACCCGAAACGTTAACTCTGCTTCTCTTTCCACAGATGCTGCCAGACCTGCTGAGTGAATCCAGCATTTCTTGTTTTTGTTGCACCATCTCTTGTTGGACTTGCTGCACACTGGTCATAAAAGTTCTCTTGAATGCACCTTAAGAATTCTGTCCCCTCAATTCCTTTCACACTAAAACTATACCAGTTAATATTGGAGTAGTTAAAATCCCCTACTATTACTGCCCTATTGTTCTTGCACTTCTCAGAAATTTGCCGACATATCTGCTCTTCTTTCTCCCTCTGACTGTTTGGGGATCTATAGTACATTCCCAGCAGTGTGATTGCCCCTTTTTTGTTCCTCAGCTCGATCCATATGGATTCATTTGATGAACCTTCCAACATATCATCCCTCCTCACAGCTGCAATTGTTTCTCTGACCAAAATTGCCACTCCCCCTCCTTTCTTATCCCCCTCCCTATCATGTCTGAAAACCCTGTAACTAGGAACGTTGAGGTGCCATTCCTGTCCCTCCTTAAGCCATGTTTCTGTAATAGCTATGATATCATACTGCCACGTGTCTATCGGTGCCCTCAGGTGATCTGCTTTATTTGCTATACTCCTTGCATTGAAATAGATACCCTTGAGCACTGCCAAATTCTTTTTTTTATTTTCTAACCTTTGTTTCCTCTGTCTTTCAGACTCATCTATTAATTTTCTGCATTCCATTTTCATTTCTGATTTTGTCCCAACGGAATCTACCTTCAGGTCCCTATTGCCCTGCCAAACTAGTTTAAACCCTCTCCAACAGCTTCTTCTTCTTAGGCAGTCCCTCAGGAATGATTAGATTAGATTTTTTTTTAGATTAGAGATACAGCACTGAAACAGGCCCTTCGGCCCACCGAGTCTGTGCCGACCATCAACCACCCATTTATACTAATCCTACACTAATCCCATATTCCTACCAAACATCCCCACCTGTCCCTATATTTCCCTACCACCTACCTATACTAGTGACAATTTATAATGGCCAATTTACCTACCAACCTGCAAGTCTTTTGGCTTGTGGGAGGAAACCGGAGCACCCGGAGAAAACCCACGCAGACACAGGGAGAACTTGCAAACTCCACACAGGCAGTACCCAGAATCGAACCCGGGTCCCTGCAGCTGTGAGGCTGCAGTGCTAACCACTGCGCCACTGTGCCGCCACTGAGAATGACTTTCTTCCACTCCAGGGTTGTGGGTCCTTAGGTGACTGAACAGTAAAAATCTGGATCCACACACTCTGCCACAGGTGGGGCAGGTGGTGTTTGGTGAGGCAAGTGAATGGGATGCTCAAAATTCCGAATGCCCCTTCCGCTGTTTACATTTGGTCACTGCCTGGGCATGTCAACGTTGTTCGAACTGGCTGGCACCGTCGCGGATGCTTCTTCTCCATTTTGGGCGGTCTCAGGCAAGAGATTCCCATGAATCGGTGGAGATGTCATATTTTTTCAGGGAGGCTTTAAGGACCTCCTTATAGCGTTTGCTCTGCCCTCCTGGTAGCCTCTTGGCGTGACAGAGCTCAGAGTTGAAAGCTTGTTTTGGGAGTCTTGTGTCAGCCATGTGGACGATGTAGCCCGCCCAGCATAACTGACTAGCCATGACCAGTGTCTCGATACTGGGGATGTTGGCCTGAGAGAGGATACTGATATTGGAGCGCCAGTTCTGCCACTGAATTTGCAGGATCTTGCGGAGGCAGCGCTGGTGATATCTCTCCAGGGCTTTGAGATGTCTGCTGTACAGTGTCCATGTTTCCGATGCATACAGGAGGGCAGATAATACTGCGGCCCTGTAGACCATGAGCTTGGTGCCAGGTTTGAGGTCTTTGTCGTCAAACACTCTTTTCCTCAGACGATCGAAGGCTGTGCTGGCACACTGGAGGTGATGCTGAGTTTCATCGTCGATGTCTGACCTTGCTGAGAGGAGACTCCCAAGGTATGAGAAGTGATCCACATTGTCCACAAAATGTCCCACAAGGAACTCAGTCCTGGCTCTGTTCAGGTGCAACCCGTCCGGCCTGTACAGGCCCCATATCCCCCAGAGCCGGTCCCAATGTTCCAAGAATCTAAAGCCCTCCCTCCTGCACCATCTTTCCAGCCATGCATTCATTTGTCATATTCTTCTCTTCCTGTACTCACTTGCATGTGGCACGGGGAGTAATCTGGAGATTACTACTTTTGAAGTCCTGCTTGCTAATTTCTTACCTAGCTCCCAAAATTCTGACTGCAGGACCACATCCCTCTTTCCACCTATGTCGTTGGTTCCAATGTGGACCCTCCCCCTTTAGGATGCTCTGCAGCTGCTCAGTGACATCCTTTACCCTGGCACTAGGGAGGCAACACACCGCCCTGGATTCACGTCTGCAGCCATAGAAACGCCTGTCTGTTCCCTTGACTATTGAATCACCTATCACTATGGCTCTTCCAGTCTTCCCTGTACCCCACTGTGCAACTGAGCTACCTGCAGTGCCGCACTCCAATATCAGTATTCTCTCTCAGGCCAACATCCCAAGTATCGAGACACTGGTCATGGCTAGTCAGTTTGTACTCTATGCTCTGCTGCACTCCCCAGATGAACCATCACTCTCCTCAGTATTCAGAACTGAATACCTGTTGGACAGTGAGATGCACTCAGGGGTCTCCTGCATTAACTGCCTGTTTCTTTTTGACTGCCTGGTAGTCACCCATTCCCTCTCTCCCTGCATACTCTTAAGCTGTGGGGTGACCACATCTATAAACGTGCTATCCACGTAGCTCTCATCTTCTCAAATGCACTGCCATGTCGCCAGCTGTCGCTCAAGTTCCAAAACCCGGAGCTCAAGCTGCTACAATTAACAACACTTCCTGCACAAATGGTTATCCAGGATACGGGAAGCATCCTGGAACTCCCACATAGCACAGGAGGTGCACTCTCAATGTTCAAACAACCCTGCCATTCCTTTATTTATCAGTTGACCCTTTGCTACTGCTAAAGAAATGTTACCAATACTAAACACAATATTAAAACCGATAAATCCTACTACTAATCAATGCAGTTTACTAGTTAAAATAAACCTTTACTCAAAAAAGATAATACTCACCAGCTACTCACTTGTTCCTTATTATTAATACTTAATTTTTTACTCGTTTTTAGTCTGCCAGTTGTTGAGACGCGACAACCCAGCTATTTCGACATGCACCCTGACAGTCGTGTACTAACCCAGCTATTTACAGATACTCCCTAACAGCAGTTAGTCACCAACCAATCACCTTACAGCTTTCGTGTGATGTCACAGTTCACTTTTTTTTTCAAACTCAGGTACGCTTGGACTCCTGTCCGCTGTGCTCCCGAAAGTTAATTTCTTTGGGCCATGATCCTCGGGCTTTATTTAACTGCTCCCCACTCCGTGTTCCTCCTGCAGATCCGCTCCTGTCCGCTGATCTCCCGGAAAGTAAGTGCTCAGCACAGAAGGCGGCCATTTGGCCCATCGTGTCTCTACCAGCTTTCTGCAAGAGCAACGTACTTACTCCCACTCCCCTGGCTTTTCCCGGTCACCCTGCAAATTTTTTCTCTTCAGATAATTATCCAATTCTCTTTTGAAGGCCTTGATTGAATCTGCATACACGACGCTCGCAGGCAGTGTATTCCAGATCCTAACCACTCACTGTGTAAAACGTTTTTCCTCATGTCGCCATTGCTTCTTTTGCCAACCACCTTAAATTGGTGTTCTCTGGATCTTGATCCATCCACCAACGTGAACAGTTTTTCCCTATCTACTCTGTCCAGACCTGTCATGATTTTGAAAATCTCTATCAAATCTCCTCTTAATCTTCTCTTCTCCAAGGAAGACAGCCTCAGCTTCTCTAATCTATCCATGTAACTGAAATTCCTCATCCCTGTAAATCTTTACTGCACTCTCTCCAGTGCCTTCCCATCCTTCCTAAAGTGTGGTGCCCAGAACTGGACACAATTCTCCAGTTGAGGCTAAACCAATGTTTTATACAGGTTTATCATAACTTCCTTGCCTTTGTACTCTTTGCACCTATTTATAAAGCTTTATTTTATATTGCCTCTCCCGGTTCTTCCTACCAAAATGAATTATTTCACACTTTTCTGCATTAAATTTCATCTGCTACTTGCTTGCCCATTCCACCAGCCTGTCTATGTCCTTTTGAAACTGATCACTGTCTTCCTCACAATTCACAATACTTCCAAGTTTTGCATCATCTGCAAATTTTGAAATTGTGCCCTGTACACCCGAGTCTTGGTCATTAATATATTTGAAGAAAAGCAGGGATCCTCATACCAACCCCTGGGGAACCCCGCCATATACCTTCCAGCAGTCCAAAAAAACAACCGTTCACCACTACTCTGGGTTTCCTGTCATTCACCCAATTTTGGATCCATGCTGCAACTATCCCTTTTATTCCACAGGCTCTAAATTTGCTGGCAAGCCTATTATGTGGCACTTTATCACATGCCTTTTGGAAGTCCTTGTCCACCACATCAACTGCATTACCCTCATCAATCCTCTCTGTTACCTCATCAAAAAACTCAACCAAGTTAGTTGAACATGATTTGTCCTTAACAAATCTGTGCTGGCTTTCCTTAATTAATCCACGTTTGTCCAAATGACTGTTACTTTTGTCCTGAACTACTGTTTCTAAAATCTTTCCCACCACCAAGGTTAAACTAACTGGACTACAGTTGCTGTTCTCAGCCAACCTGACTGAAGTTAACATGAGTTATGTTTATTTGAAAAGCGATCAGGGCCTTCATTGTCAGCTGCAAGGTGAACTGAATTTATTAATACTCATCAACAGCTGCAGCCAATCCAGTTTATTTTCTGACCATGCCTTTTATTTACAGAGATAAAAAGCTAGTGTTCACTCCTTCCATTTGCATTTGTCTTAAAGGTTAAAGAATGTTTTGTTGTTTTTAGTGGATAATTACCATTCAGCTTGCCTCCCTTAGTTCATCTGAGCTTTCCATCACCTGTGGGAAGATGATCTGTTCCTGGGTTTTCACAAATGTTGAACTGACTGCCATTCTTATCTATCCATTTGTCGCCAGAGAATCATCTGCAACATCTTCTCTTCCTTATCATTACCTCTAGAGTCTCTCAAGAATCTATCCATGGTCCCCTCCTTTTTCTCATCTGTGGCCCCTCAGCAACAACATTCGAAAATATGCTGGGTTCCACATGTACACCAAAGACACCCAGCTCTAACTCACCACCGGTCCACTGTCTGATTTGTCACACTGGTTGTATGACATTCAGTACTGAATGAGCAGGGATTTGCTCCAACATAATATTGGGAAAACGAATGCCATTGTCTTTGGACCCACCACAAACTCCATTCCCTATCCACCCACTCTATTCCTCTCCTTGGTAACTGTCTGAGGTTGAACCAGACCTTTCGCAACTTTGGTGTCGTATTTGACCCCGAGATGCGCTTCTGACCACATATCTGCTCCATCACCAAGACCACCTACTTCCATCTCCATAACATTGCCCAACTCTGTCCCTACCTCAGCTCATTTGCGGCTGAAACCCTCATTTGCACCTTTGTTAGCTCTAGACTTGACTATTTCAATGTACTCCTGGCCAGCCTCCCATTTTTCATCTGACATAAACCTGAGCTCATCCAAAACTCTGCTGCCTGTTTCGTCCCATTCACCCAACACCCGTGCTCGCTAATCCACATTGACTCCCAGTCCAGCACCGCTCGATTCTAAAATTCCCTTCCTTGTTCTCAGATCCCTCCATGGCCATGCTGCTCCCCATCTCTGTAACCTCCTCCAGTCCTCAAACCCTCTGAGATCTCTGCAGTCCTCTAATTCTGGCCTGATGTGTATCCTTGATTTTAATCACTCCACCATTGGCGGTTGTGTCTTTTGTTGCCGGAGAATTAAGCTCTAGAATTCCCTCCATTAATCTCTCTGCCTCTTGAACTCTCTCTCCTTCTTTAAAGTCTTCAGACTTACCTTTTTGTTCAAGCTTTTGGTAATCTGTTATTACACCTCCCTATGTGCCAAATTTTGTTTGATAATGCACCTTTGAAGCATTAACATTTTACTATGTTAAAGGTGGTTCATAAATATAAGTTGTTATTGTTGTTGATGTAAGGAAAAGAATCAGAAACTAGTCTCCATTCTCCTCTATAGATGTGTGGCCTCTACCCTGGTGCCTCTTCACAAAAGGGAGGCTGATATTTGTTGCTCACCAGAGTGGACAACTGAACCTAATGGCAGCATGCTATGCTTCAATCCACATCATCAGTATATATATAGCACAGAGGGAGCAATATAAACTTAATAAAACTGAAAGTATCTATTCAGTTTCAAAGTATGTCAAACATCATGATAATTATCCGTTACTTATCAGAATTCATGAGTGGTAATTTATGAAATACATTACAATTAAACATTATAAAGATTTATGTGAGATGCCCAACCTCCGTATTTAAGACAAAAACAAGAAATGCTGGAAATACTCAGCAGGTCTGGCAGCATCTGTGGAAAGAGAAGCAGAGTTAACGTTTCGGGTCAGTGACCCTTCTTCGTAAGGGTCCCACAAAAACTGACCTGCTCTCCACTGCCCTTTCCTGGGATCCCCCTCCCTCCAGATTCAGAAAACGATAACTAGACTCAAAGGGGGAAGACACCAATTTCCCATTCTCCCATTTGGTGAGCTGCCTGTCAATACCCAAAACATATAGGTAGTTCAATGTGGATAATTATAATGGCGGTGACCATGAAAATGGTTTTTGCCTACAAAGCAACAGTGACCGCACTTCAAAAGTAACTCATTGGTTGTGAAGTAATTTGCTCTTGTTGGTTCCAATGGACGGAAGTCCCAAGAGGTTCACCCACCACCTGCTGACGTACTCATGAAATTCTATCCCACTGTGTGTTAGAAATGTTAATACTTAGCGGACTCTTATAGTTCCCTGGGTCTGCACAAATAATGTGATGCAAAGATCTACATTCTGCACTATTTTTTCTTGTGCATTAACTGTCATTTGAGACACATTTTTGAAAGCATCAAACCCAACAACTGTCATTAAGCAACTTGCATGACAGCAATGATACAAGGTCCCTCCAATTTAAACTTAGCACATCAACCATAAATTGATTGTTCACTTGAAAGTAAGCTGACAGTGTAGCCTGACATTAGTGCTCGGTTCATGTCCTCAGTCTGACTATCATAGTCATGGTCCCTTCATCAAACTGTCAGCCCTGGCTCAGTGGTAACACTCTTACCTCTGAATCGGAAGATTATGGATTGAAGCATCACTCCACACACCTAAGCACATAATCTGGGCTGACATTTCATTGCAGGACTGAGGAGGTGCTATCTTTCAGATGGGATCTTAAACCAAAGCCATTTCAGGATGAAGTAAAAGATCCCACTGCACTATACAAAGAGCAGGGGAGGTGTCAACATTTATCCTTCAACCAACATTACTAAAACAGATTATCTGACGGTTATCACATTGCTGTTTGTGGGACCTTACTTTGGGCAAATTGGCTGCCATATTTTTCTATATTACAACACTGACTACACTTCAAAAGCCATTCATTGGCATTCTAATGGTGTTGTCTGTGGAATATTTTGCCCAACCTGTATGCCTTATATTAATACTGAACAGCATTTCTACAAGGGTACCAAAATTTTCCAGCGTTGCAATGAGGGGCAAATATTTTCTAAAGAAATTTATTAATTGCAATTAAACTATTCTATATAAAACAAGCTGACTTTTGTTTTAAACGACATTGAAATAACAATACCTTCACTTACCACAAAAAATATTTCAGCTCTTTTAGGGCAATTCTTATTGATGTCTCCATATAGTTTTGTTTTATAAGTACTGTGCCCAGAAAATATCTGCGGTACTCGCGCAAAAAAGCGACAGCGAATTGACTTCAACTAAAAAGGAAATCGGGCTGAGTGTAAAACGGACTGCTATTGCCCAAGAAGAGTTTTACCTCCATTGTGCAAATTCCAAAGATCTTTTTTTAACAAAACACAGGACCTATTATTCATTTGCTCTGGACAATGCTACTTTCAGAGTATGAATAACATATATAGAATAACAGTTGGTTTAGAATATTACAACAGCAACATTTATAGTCTTCAAAATGTAGGGATTAAATTACAGACTTTAATTCTCTCCAGACCCGCTGTTTTATATACGTATATGTATGTTTTTGTTTTACACACAGGTTATATAATCTTTCCGTTATAAATGCTGACTGTATAATATACCATTTTAGATTGTATGCTACTTGTGCATGTGCAGGAAATCTCTGAGGATGCAGTTATGGTCCCATTTTCGTGTTAATACAATTAACACTGGTATGAACGGACTCCAGATTGCACCAATAGAAGGCCATGTTGGGTGTAGATTATTAGATATCCAGAAGCAGTCTTTTTAATGTTGGGAAAGTGGACGTTCCTGTGCGTATTCTCAAAATACTTAAAATATTAACAGCTGGAAAATTTCATACACATAGGGGCCTTCTCTCAGCAACCAGTCTGCAATTCACAGCAAAGCAATAGAACACCAGTTTTGCTGGCTGCAAACTGTACTGCCATCTCAAGTGCAACATAACTGCAGCGTGAGTTCCGGTATAGTGCGAGTGTGTTGGTGGAAGAAATAACAAAGATAGGGTTTAACTGAATGCTTTTGCACCATTTCAACTGGAAGTTATTTCAAGGCAACTACATCAATTGACAGGAACATAACTATGTAACAGGGTTGATGACAAAAGTCTTCAGTAGTTCCATTATGAGCCAGCATTACAGAGAATATTTCCACTTATGCTAGCTCTCCTGCATACGCTTATCCACGGATACTCGTAGCTTAGCAACTTAAACCTTTCCAGAAACAACGTGATTATACTCAGATTATGCAACACGAGAAGAGTACATTTCAAGTTGTAGTAGTTTTGTTATTTTCTGTAATATTGCCATTCTGTTAAAGGAGTGATGGTAAATTCATGAAAAAAAATTCACAAACTAAATTTCACGAACAGCTCAAAAAAAGGTCTAAAGGCATAATCATTGTTTGGTAACGACTAAGAAACGGCTGAAACTGTAGTATACGCTGTTTGACCTTTGAGATAATGCTTGTGCAATACAAACTTCAACATTTGGTTTCCCCCTTATTAAATCTCGATAAGCATGAACAGGTGTCTAATTTTGAATGAAACTATTTAAAAAAGAAAAGACATGGGCCCGGATTTTACAGTGGGCGGACGGGAGCCGGACTCCGACCTAAATGCTAAAATAAAAGCGAAATACTGCCGATGCTGGAAATCTGAAACAAAAACAAGAAATGCTGGAACCACTCAGCAGGTCTCGCAGCATCTGTGGAAAGAGAAGCAGAGTTAACGCTTCGGGTCAGTGACCCTTCTTCTGTAAGTGAGGGGGTGGTGAACGAGACACCTGAGAGTTCTAGGGAATTTTTGTCAAAAGGAAAAGTAACTCCTTATCCCTCAAGTCAGGCAGGTAAACCTATAGTTATACTTAGGGAAACTGGAATCACCCAAACTCTTTGGCAGCGGAAAGGCATGACTTTTCCAGCAGAGAGTGCACTGAATGCTAAGGTTTTAGTGAATGGTATTGGCAGGGAGTATATACCTTTGTATCTGGTGCACCTGGAGTGTGACCTAATGTCTGGAATGGTAACTGTAGGATTGTCCATAGTTTGCCTAGAGACGGAGTTGACCTACTCCTGGGGAATGATTTGGCCGGATCAAAGGTAGTAGCTTTTCCAGTAGTTACAGAGGGACCAAGTGAAGTCAAAGATACAGAACAGTTGGAGGAAAAGGTTCCAGGAATTTTTCCTTCATGTGTTGTGACCCGAGCAATGGCTAAACAAGTTTCATTGTTGGAGGTCAAATTGGCACCACAGATAGCCGAATACCTGAAACATTCTTTGGGGATTTGGATAATCAGAAGAAAATGTTCAGTAAGTCTTCTCTGATCAAGGCTTAGCAAGCCGATCCAGAGTTAAGTAAAGTGGCACAATCAGCTCTAACTGAAGCTGAAGCAAAGGGAGTTCTGGAAGGCTACTATATTAAAAATGGGACTCTGATGAGGAAGTGGAGACCTCCTCACAGACCTGCGGATGAGGAATGGACAGTGGTTCACCAGATAGTGGCACCGCCGAAGTATTACCAGGAAATATTAAGGATAGCCCATGAAATTCCTACGGCAGGACATATAGGGATCCGGAAGACCCAATCATGTATAAGTCGACATTTTTACTGGCCAGGTCTTTCCAAGGACCTGGTGCAGTTTTGTAAAATGTGCCATACGTGGCAGATTGTGGGAAAACCGCAACCTGCCATAAAACTGGCACCTCTAATTCCCATACCAGTTTTTAGGGAACCATTTAGTAGGGTGTTGGTAGACTGTGTGGGACCTTTACCAAAAACAAAAGTGGGACTTCAATATATACTCACTGTTAGGGATATGGCTACTCGGTTCCCAGAGGCCATTCCCTTGAGAACAATTTCTGCTAAGGTACTGGTAGAGAAGTTAACCCAGTTCTTCACGAGATATGGATTACCGAATGAGATCCAGTTGGATCAAGGTTCCAATTTTATGTCTAAAATATTTAAGGGAGTTATGAGTAATCTGGATATAACACAGTTAAAGTCTTCAGCCACAAACACAAGGGGCTTTAGAAAGATGCCATCAGACCCTCAAAACGATAATCAGGGCATACTGTCACGAATATCCCCCTGATTAGGGTGAAGGGTTGGAATTTCTTTTGTTTACCACCAGGGATTCACCTAATGAGTCTACCAGTTTTAGTCCTTTTGAATTAGTTTATGGACATGAGATAAGAGGTCCTCTAAAACTAATCAAAGAAAAGTTTTTAGAACAGAGGGACGAATCTTCCGTGTTAGATTACGTATTCATGTTCCGGGAGCGGCTCACAAGAGCCTGCAAAGTGACTCAGGAACACCTGAAGGCTTCCCAAACAGCCATGAAGAAATGGGCAGACAAGCATACCAAGATCCAAACATTTCAACTAGGGGATAAGGTGTTAGTATTACTGTCTTTACAGGGTGAACCGCTGAAAGCACAGTTCAGTGGACCATATAGAGTAGTCAAAAGGATTGGTAAAGTAAACTATTAGCCATTAGTAGTCAGGACCCTAAGCTCAGGAATTCCCTCCCTAAACCTCTCTGCCTCTCTACCTCTTTTTCTTGCTTTAAGACACTCTTTAAACCCTATTTGTTTGACCAAGCTTTTGACCATCTTCCCTAATATCTCATGTGGTTTGATGTCAAATTTTGCTCTATAACACTCCTATGAAATCCTTGGGACATTTTATTATAATTCCTCGAATGAAAGTGTTGTCCTATGAGGAGAAATTGAGTAACAATTTTAAGGGTTGACACAGTGGCACAGTGGTTAGCACCGCAGCCTCACAACTCCAGCGACCCGGGTTCGATTCTGGGTACTGCCCATGTGGGTTTCCGCCGGGTGTTCCAGTTTCCTCCCACAGCCAAAGACTTGCAGGTTAATAGGTAAATTGGCCATTGTAAATTGCTCCTAGTGTAGGTAGTTAGGTGGTAGGAGAATGGTGGGGATGTGGTAGGGAATATGGGATTAACGTAGGATTAGTATAAATGGGTGGTTGTTGGTCGGCACAGACTTGGTGGGCCAAAGGGCCTGTTTCAGTGCTGTATCTCTCTATAACAAGAGACACGTCTCTTTAATATTCAACAGTATTATCATTGCTGTATCCTCCAAAATCAACATCCAGTAAGTTATCATTGACCTGAAACTTAACAAGAGCATCCACATAAATACTGTGGCTATAAGAGCAAGCCAGAGTTTGGGAATTCTGCAGTGATTAATTCACCTCCTGATTCCCCAATGCCTGTCCACCACCTACAAGTCACAAATCAGGTATGTGATTTTTTTTTTATTCATTCATGGGATGTAGGCGTCACTGGCCAGGCCAGCATTTATTGCCCATCCCTAATTGCCCTTGAGAAGGTGGTGATGAGCTGCCTTCTTGAACCGCTGCAGTCCATTTGGGATAGGTATACCCACAGTGCTGTTAGGAAGGGTGTGCCAGGATTTTGACTCAGCGACAGTAAAGGAACGGCGATATAGTTCCAAGTCAGGATGGTGTGTGACTTGGAGGGGAACTTGCAGGCGGTGGTGGTGTTCCCATGTATTTGCTGCCCTTGTCCTTCTAGTTGGTAGAGGTCGTGGGTTTGGAAGGTGCTGTCAAAGGAGCCTTGGTGCATTGCTGCAGTGCATCGTGTAGATGGTACACACTGCTGCCACTGTGTGTCGGTGGTGGAGGGAGTGAATGTTTGTAGATGGGGTGCCAATCAAGCAGGCTGCTTTGTCCCAGATGGTGTCGAGCTTCTTGAGCTGCACCCATCCAGGCAAGTGGAGAGTATTCCATCACACTCCTGACTTGTGCCTTGTAGATGGTGGACAGGCTTTGGGGAGTCAGGAGGTGAGTTACTCGCCGCAGGATTCCTAGCCTCTGACCTGCTCTTGTAGCCGCGGTATTTATATGGCTACTCCAGTTCAGTTTCTGGTGAATGGTAGCCCCTAGGATGTTGATAGTGGGGGATTCAGCGATGGTAATGCCGTTGAATGTCAAGGGGAGATAGTTAGATTCTCTCTTGTTGGAGATGGTCATTGCCTGGCACTTGTGTGGTGCAAATGTTACTTGCCATTTATTAGCCAAAGCCTGGATATGGTCCAGGTCTTGCTGCATTTCTACACTGACTGCTTCAGTATCTGAGGAGTTACAAATGGTGCTGAACATTGTGCAATCATCAGCAAACATCCCCATTTCTGACCTTATGATTGAAGGAAGGTCATTGATGAAGCAGCTGAAGATGGTTGGGCCTAGGACACTACCCTGAGGAACTCCCGCAGTGATGTCCTGGAGCTCAGTTGATTGACTGCCAACAACCACAGCCAGCGGAGGGTTTTCCCCGATTCCCATTTATCTCAGTTTTGCTAGGGCTCCTTGATGCCATACTCGGTCAAATGCTGCCTTGATGTCAAGGGCAGTCACTCTCACCTCACGAGTTCAGCTCTTTTGTCCGTGTTTGAACCAAGGCTGTAATGAGGTCAGGAGCTGAGTGGTCCTGGCAGAACCCAAACTGAGCCTCACCGAGCAGGTTATTGCTAAGCAAGTGCCACTTGATGGCACTTTTGATGACACCTTCCATCACTTTACTGATGATTGAGAGTAGACTGATGGGGCGGTAATTGGCCGGGTTGGACTTGTCCTGCTTTTTGTGTACAGGACATACCTGAGCAATTTTCCACATTGCAGGGTAGATGCTAGTGTTGTAGCAGTACTGGAACAGCTTGGCTTGGGGCGCGGCAAGTTCTGGAGCACAGGTCTTCAGTACTATTGCCGGAATATTGTCAGGGCCCATAGCTTTTGCAGTATTCAGTGCCTTCAGTCGTTTCTTGATATCACGCGGAGTGAATCGAATTGGCTGAAGTCTGACATCTGTGATGCTGGGGACTTCAGGAGGAGGCCGAGATGGATCATCAACTCGGCACTTCTGGCTGAAGATTATTGCAAATGCTTCAGCCTTATCTTTCGCACTGATGTGCTGGGCTCCCCCATCATTGAGGATGGGGATATTTGTGGAGCAACCTCCTCCAGTTAGTTGTTTAATTTTCCACCACCATTCACGGCTGGATGTGGCAGGACTGCAGAGCTAAGATCTGATCCTTTGGTTATGGGATCGCTTAGCTCTGTCTATCGCATGCTGCTTATGCAGTTTGGCATGCAAGTAGTCCTGGGTTGTAGCTTCACCAGGTTGACACCTCATTTTGAGGTATGCCTGGTGCTGCTCCTAGGATGCCCTCCTGCACTCTTCATTGAACCAGGGTTGGTCTCCTGGCTTGATGGTAATGATAGAGTGGTGGGCCATGAGGTTACAGATTGTGGTTGAGTACAATTCTGCTGCTGCTGATGGCCCACAGCGCCTCATAGATGCCCAGTTTTGCATTGCTAGATCTGTTTGAAATCTATCCCATTTAGCACGGTGCTAGTGACACACAACACGATGGAGGGTATGCTCAATGGACTGTCCAGTGGTCACTCCTACCAATACTGTCAGATTGGTGAGGACGAGGTCAAGTATGTTTTTCCATCTTGTTGGTTCCCTCACCACCTGCCACATACCCTGTCTAGCAGCTATGTCCTTTAGGACTCGGTCAGTAGTGGTGCTCCCGAGCAACTCTTGATGATGGACATTGAAGTCCCCCACCCAGAGTTAGGTACAACTGAGTGGCTTGCTAGGCCATTTCAGAGGGCATCTAAGAGTTAACCACATTGCTGTGGGTCTGGAGTCACATGTAGGCCAGACCAGGTAAGGACGCAGATTTCCTTCCCTGAAGGACATTAGTGAACCAGATGGGTTTTTACAACAATCGGCAATGGTTTCATGGCCATTATTAGACTAGCTTATAATTCCAGATTTATTAATTACATTCAAATTCCCCCTTCTGCTGTGGTGGGATTCGAACCATGTCCCCAGAGAAATACCCTGGGTCTCTGGGTTACTAGTCCAGTGATAATACCACTACGCCACCGCCTACCCTCAATTGAATACTCCTTACTTGCTTGGATGAGTGCAGCTCCAACAACACTCAAGAAGGTAGACACCATCCAGGACAAAGCAGCCCGCTTGATTGGCACCCCAACCAACATGTTTAACATTCAGCCCTCCATCACCGGTACACAGTGACTGCAGCCTGTATCATTTACAAGATGCACTGCAGCAACTCATCAAGACTTTCCAAACCCGCAACCTCTATCACCTCTAAGGACAAGGGCAACAGGTACATGGTAACATCACCACCTGTAAGTTCCCCGCCAAGCTGCTCACCATCCCGACTTGGAAATCTATCACTAGTCCTTCATCGTCACTGGGTCAAAATTCTGGAACTCCCTACCTAACAGCAGTGTGGGTGTACCTCCATCACAAGCAGTTCAAAAAGGTGGTTCACCACCACTTTCTCAAGGGTGATTAGGATGGGCAATAAATGTGGGCCTTGCCAGAGACACATACATTCCATGGATAAATAATAAAAAAAGAATGGGCCTATATTTTTTGGAGTTTAGAATAAGAGGTGATCTCACTGAAACGTACAAGATTCCACAACAGCTTGACAGGGTAGATACTGAGAGGTTGTTTCATCTTGCTGCAGAGTCTAGCCTAGAGTCTAAGAGTCATAGTTTCAGGACAAAGGGAGAGCCAGTTTGGACTGAGATATGGAGAATTTGCTTCACTCAGAAGGTTGTGAATCTTTGGAATCCTCTATTCCAGAAGGCGTAGATGCTCAAATTTTGAATATATTCAAGGTCGAGAGTGATAGACTTTTGGAATCTAAAGGAAACAAGACAGTCAAGGAACAGGTGGGAAAACGAAGTTGGGGTCAAGGATCAGCTGAGATCTTATTAAATGGCAGAGCAGGTTTGAGGGGCTCAACTTCAACTTTATAAACTGCTTCCTGATTTCACTCCTATATGGCCTAATTAATTTTAAGATTATGCCCCCTTGTTCTGGATTCCCCCACCAAAGCAAGTAATTTCTCTGTTTACCTTATGGAATCCCTTCATCATTTTAAAGACATAAATTAGATCATTTCTCAACCTTCTAAGCTCAAGGGAATTTATGCACTTGTCCTTATAATTGAACCGTTAAACCATGGTATCATTCTTGTGAATCTGCACAGTACCTCCTCCAAGGCCAGTCTATCTTCCCTATGGTGTGAACAGAATGGAGTACTGTAGATGAGGATTGACCAAGGCTCTGTACAACTAGTGCATCACTTGCTCGTTTTTATATTCTAACTCTCTTGAGGTGAAAGCCAACATTCCATTAGCCTTTTGATCCTATCTAAAATGGATGTAATCTGCTGATTGCACAGAAAGAAAACTGTAACCTTCAAAAAAGCTGAAACTCCCCAAATGTGATGCTGAACTGGGAATGACCGCAAACAGACGGGAACAGACAGATCAAATGTACAGGATTTGAATAAATGGGGAAGCTGGGCCAAAGACGACAGCAGGAATCTAAGGGGACAGCAGGTAAGGAAGGATCAGAGTTGGTTCACTCATCTGACTCTTGGCTAACTTCATTATCTTTTTCATCAATCCTTTCCAACATGTCTACTACAGTCGACCACAGTCAAAGAAGATGTGATGCTGTGCAGCTTGTGTTTGTGTTTTTGAGACAGTCCCTGATTTGAGGCAGGGGATTTCCAAGTTCTGGGGAGTCAAACCCAGGTTAAGTCCTGTGATTGAGAAAAACAGCTGGTTTTTATTTAACCAAGGACATGCGACTGGAAATTTTAGTTTCCGTTTGTCAAGAAAGCTCTACAGAGCATTAAGCCAGCTAAAAGGAAAGCTGGATGTGTTGTCTGACCAGAAGTTTTTTGAAAAAGGTGGAGCAAGGCTGCTTTGTGTTTTGTAAAAAGACTTTTGGAAAGTTAAGAAGGACTCTGCAGTGGATGGAAAATCAGCCAGATAGTTTTAAAGAGACAGGCTGAGAGCTACAGGTTTCTGGGCTTCTAGAAAATCAGACTACAAAGCAGCTGATTGAAGCAGTTTAACTGCTGGCAAAGAAGCCTGAACTGAGGGCTAACCATTGGTGAATGGCATACAGCAGTTGTCTTCAGTGACTGAAAAGTTATCAATGATACCATGCCATCAGGATGGTAGTGGGCAAGGCCAAAGTAGTTCAAGAGGTGACACCAAAACATTAAAAAGAAAATTGCATCGCTCGCTATCGACGGGACCTCATTATTTCCTTACTTGAATCTTGGAGGACAGAACTTGAAAAACTACCTGAGGAAGATCCTGATTTTTTTATACTGTGGAACTGTTCAGCACCACCTTGCTGCTAAGACTATGCTGAAGGTCTGTAAGGTCCATCTTTGATGCTTCTGCTAATATAATGTGTAACCTTTAAGATATATATATGATATGTCTATATCGAATGCGAGTTAACTGTTATTTCATATTTAATTTATGTTAGTTTTAGTTGGAGTGTTAAAGTAAACTTTATAAAAGTGAAATCTTGTCTGTTTGGTTTTTGGTTTCCTAAATTGGGGTTAGTCAATGGATTCAATTCATTTGGTTTGTTGGTGGTCTCCACGGGGATCATAACAATGGTAGCAGGGTAGGGCAAGAGATACAGGCACAGAAGAGGATGCTATAATTTCAACAATTCTGATCTGCAAGCTCCTCTCAAGAAAATAATCATCAAAGACATCGAGGAGACACAGACTGCTGAGAGCCAATTTTATTCTTGCTCACCAATTGGCGACCAGGTGCGCTGACAGTCAAAATGGCCCTTGTGAATTCCTGGGTTCAGGTATGAGGCTGATGAGGCCTGGGGGTGAAAATCTTCATTGTCTCATATTGTAAAGGTCCAGACAGTTTGCCACCTGCCCTCAAGACTCCAGCCCTAGTTACAATCAGCCCCCTGGTGTCCATGGCAGCCAAACCAGAAATGTAATTTATACCACTTGGATGGAGGTGGCACTGGCTTTGGGTGAGATGTTATGCTTTAGAATGGGTAGTAGTTCGAGGGAATGTGCATTTATCTGCAAGTGGGGAAGGAGAGAGGGCTCTAGTATCAAAGGTACACTGTAATAAATAGAAGAGGAGATTTCAGTATGATGTGTTTTGATGCCCCTTGCTGCAGTCACTGAAGAATGCTCTGACTGAAGATCATTGTGAAGTTCTGCTCCAGTAGAGCCATAAACCCTTCGTTTGCATTGTGAAAGTCTAGCCCTTTTTATATGGTAAAGTTGTGCATGGTACTGTAGACTACAACTATTCATGACTCTCATGAATATTGCAGAACCCCTCCCAGTCTGTCCAAGTAGCAGAAGCATGCTTTTGAGACTTTGATGATACTCTGAATGAATAATTTTACAGAGGCATGTGCCTTGTTGTACATAAGAACGTAAGAAATAGGAGCAGGAGTAGACAATATGGCCCATCAAGCCTGCTCCGTCATTCACTAAGATCATGGTTGATCTTAAGCTTCAACTCCACTTTCCTGCCCGCACGCCATACCCCTTGATTCCCTGAGACACCAGAAATCTGTCTATCCCAGCCTTAAATATATACAACGATTGAGCATCCACAACCCTCTGGGTTAGAGATTTCCAAAGATTCACAACCCTTTGAGTGAAGTAATTTCTCCTCATCTCAGCCCTAAATGATTGGCCCCTTATCCTGGGACTGTGCTCCCATGTTTTAGATTCCCTGACCAGCGGAAACAACCTCTCAGCATCTACCCTATCCAGCCCCTTTAGAATTTTGTATGTTTCAATGAGATCGCCTCTCATTCTTCTAAACTCCAGAGAGTATAGGCCCAATCTACTTAGTCTCTCATTATAGGACAACCCCCTCAACTCAGGGACCAATTTAAATGAACTTTTGCTGTTTTGCCTCCAACGCAAATATACGTCTTTGGCCTCCTTATCTCGAGAGACAATGGGTAAGCGCCTGGACGTGGTCAGTGGTGTGTGGAGCAGCGCCTGGAGTGGCTATAAAGGCCAATTCTAGAGTGACAGGCTCTTCCACAGGTGCTGCAGAAAAAATTGTTTGTCAGGGCTGTTACACAGTTGGCTCTCCCCTTGCGCTTTTGTCTTTTTTCCTGCCAACTGCTAAGTCTCTTCGACTCGCCACGCTTTAGCCCCGCCTTTATGGCTGCCCGCCAGCTCTGGCGAACGCTGGCAACTGACTCCCATGACTTGTGATCAATGTCACAGGACTTCATGTTGCGTTTGCAGATGTCTTTAAAGCGGAGACATGGACGGCCGGTGGGTCTGATACCAGTGGCGAGCTCGCTGTACAATGTGTCTTTGGGGATCCTGCCATCTTCCATGCGGCTCACATGGCCAAGCCATGTATCCTTTCCAAATATATCCCTTCTTAAATGTGCAGATCAAAACTGCACATAGTACTCCAGATGTGGTCTCACCAAAACCCTGCACACAGTGGCAAGATTTCTTTATTCCTGTACTCCAATCCCCTTGCACTAAAGGCTAAAATGCCATTTGCTTTCCAAATTGCTTGCTGTACCTGCATGCTAACTTTCTGTGTTTCTTGTACAAGCACACTCAAGTCTCTTTGAACATCAACACTTACAAGTTTCACACCTTTTAAAATATATTCTGCTTTTCTATTCTTATGACTTCACACTTCCCTACATGATACTCCATCTGCCATCTTGTTGCCCACTCATTTAACTTGTCTATCTCTTTGCAGCCTCTCCGTATCCTCCCCACCACTTACCTCGCCACCTCCTTTGTATCATCAGCAAACATAGATAATTACTCTCTGTCTCTTCATTTAAGTCATTAATATAGATTGTAAATAGCTGAGGCCCCAGCACTGATCCTTGCGGCACTCCACTATCCACTGCCTGCCACCTTGAAAATGCCCTGTTTATGTACACTCATTGCTTCCTGTCCATTAACCAATCCTCTATCCATGCTAATATATTACCCTCAACTCTATGAGCCCTTATCTTGCCTTTTTACCTTTTGTGTGGCACCTTATCAAATGCCTTTTGGAAATCCAGCTATACTACACCTACTGGTTCTCCTTTATCTACCCTACTAGTTGCATCCTCAAAAAACTCTAATAAATTTGTCAAACAGGACTTCTCTTTAGTAAAATCACATTGACTTGTTCTAATCATACTGTGCTTTTCTTCTTTAATAACAGATTCCAACATTTTCCCAACGACTGATGTTAGGCTAACTGGCCTGTAGTTCCCTGTTTTCTCTCTCCCTCCTTTCTTGAAAAGCGATGTAACATTTGCCAAACTCCAGTCTGATGCGACTGTTCATTAATTTAAGGAATTTTGGAAAATCATAGCTAGTGCATCCACTATATCTGCAGCTATCTTTTTTAGAACCCCAGGGTGCAGGCGATCAGGTCCCAGAGATTTGTTGGATTTTAGTCCCTTAAGTTTCTCCAATACTTTTTCTCTGCTAATATTAATTTCCTTAATTTCCTCACTATTGTTAGCCCCTAGATTACCAGCTATTTCTGGTATGAAACTTGTGTCTTCTACGGTGAAGACAGACACAAAATATTTGTTTAATGCCTCTACCATTTCCTCATTCCCCATGATAATTTCTCTGCTTCTAAAGGACCAATGTCACTTTAGCTTCCTTTTTATACAAGTATAAAAGTTCTTATAATCTGTTTTTATAGTACAGGCTACTTTACTCTCGTTCTATTTTTCCCTTTTTTAATCAACTTTTTGGTAGCCTTTTGCTGGTTTCTGAAGCACTCCCAATCCTCAGACTTGCTATTTTTTTTTTATAACATTGTAAGCCTCTTCTTCTACTCTAATACTATCCTTAAATTCCTGAGAGAGCCACGAATGGGTCTTTCTTGCAGAGTTTTTGTTTTTCAATGGAATGTATTTTTGTTGAACATTTTGAATTGTTTCTTTAAAGGTGTTCTACTGTTCATTTACCACCATGCCTTTTAGTTTATTTACCCAATTTACCTTAGCCAGTTCTCCCCTCATACCTATGTAATTGACTTTGTTTAAGATTAAGATTCTTGTTTGTGATTGCAGTATGTCACTTTCAAACTTAACATGGAATTTAATGGTATTATGATCATTTTTCCCCTTTACTATGACATTACTAATTAACCCTGTTTCATTATACAATACTAAATCTGACAGAGCTTTATCCCTCGTCAGTTCCACAACATATTGCGCCAGGGAACATTCTACAAACTCATCTTTTAGACCACTCTTGCCAATTTCTTTGTCCCTGACTACATGCAGATTAAAGTCCCCCACAATTTTTACATTGACTTTGCTACAAGCTCCAATAATCTCTTGTTTAATACTACTGTTAGGGGGCCTATAAACTACTCCCACCAGTGTTTTCTGATTCTTGCTATTCCTAATTTCCACCCATACTGATGATACTTCATGATCTTCTGAGGCCAGATCTGTTCTCACTAATGTCCTTATATCATCCTTTATTATGGTTACCCTTCCTCTTTTGCCATTCTGTCTTACTGAAATATTGTGTACCCTGGATTATTTATTTTCCAAACTTGATCATCTTGCTCGTCTGCTGCTGTTTGAGCCACTCTGAGCTCGTCATTCAAGGGAGCAGGGGCTCGGCTTCATCAACCAGAAGCCATCTGCTGACAGGATTTGCCTGAGGTCAGGTTGGGCCTAATTTGTAAGGATGAATGCATCATGACAACTTGCAGCACATCTGGCAGTCATATAGGATCCTCTGCATGTTGTCAACACAATTTCTACATTCAGATTGTGGCAGCTGTTCCTATTGAGGGAGTTTTCTGTACGAGCTCACAAGGCAATGTGGATGCCATCAATTGCATCCTGCACTTTGAAAAGCCAACAACCTTATAAAACTGGATGGCCCGATCACATTGTTGCATTGATGTAATAACAAAAGTGTTGAATTTCCCATCTCTCCTGTAAATGCATCAACCATCTGACGAATGCATGCCCATACTGCTGCCTGGCTAATATTACAGAGATCGCCCATGGCTGCCTGAAATGGGTGAGAATCTTGAGTTGATACAGAAAAACCTTAAAGATAAATTAAACAATTACATTAAATATAGCAGGAGGAATCAACTTACAAAAATAATTGAATTGAACTATACATGGATTGTTTGTAAAAGTGTAAAACTTGCAAATTCTACAAATTGAAAATCTTATCTGGCTGATAGTGAGCTGCAGATGACAGGGACTGGCAGCAAGAGCTAGGTTTAGGATTTAGGACTGAAAGCCGGGGAAGAACGGGCATAGATGGAACAGACAGGATGCCAGGGCCTAGGAGTGAGTAGGCTGAGTAGGGTAGGTGGGCCATGAAGCACTTGTGTGGAGGTACACAAAGAGTAGATAGGCAGGCTCGGAGAAGTGGGTTGGTTAGCTATAACTTTCATCTAGTCTGCTTACATTACAAGCATTTATTGACCAGTACAGGATGTAGATTTGTTTCTAGGATGTAGTCAATGTGGCTTTATAAGTGTGCAGAAGGAATTGACTAAGAATTAGATGCCTTGACTTGGCTGTTTATCAGTGGAGGTCATTAAATTACCATACTGTGGCTGATCTCATCTACATCCCACAACTCTGTTGTCCATCATGTTCTTCATTGTGTCTCATGATAATTTACCCAGTCAATTATGCACTGTGGTCCATCTGTATAATTGGTATTTATGCAGATTCCTTCACATAGTGTACTATATTTTAGTTTATAAACTTATTAAATAAGATATATTACATTTAGTAAGAGATGATTTGTGGCCTCTTGTTGGATTCCATAAACACTTCAGGACCATGTAAAGTATATCAAAGCAGTGTATCCCTAGACCATTTATTATGCTATATATAACATAATCTATCTATTTTTAGGTGGATTGGATACTTTTGATGAGAGCGGAAAATCTGCCCAAATATTCGCAAGCAATAAAAGGGATGGGTTTCCAGACATCTGTGCTGACAATCCCATATCCAAACAGCATGGAATTTTGTTGCTTTAATAAAGCCTTCATAAAAAACTGGAGACCACAATTTTTTTTTTTTTAAAAAGCTCAGTTTCAAAAACTGGCAGGACTACACAGTACACTTCTATAGGGTATTTAATCGTGACTGAAACAGTTGCAGGGTTCACAGCCTTTATCACGTCTTTTCATGTGACTGAGAAAGGGTTGACAGTTGGCAAGAAAATTACACATTAACGTACTGTTAGACCACTTTGTATTCACAGTGGTGTGCAGTATGCTGGCTGACACATGTATTTTCAAATACAGCACTTGCACCATATGTTACTTTCCAGGGTTGACATTTATGTGCTATATTTTGGAAACTTTTTGAACATCCAAGATTTTATGAGGTCAAAGGTTTTTTTTTAAAGTTATTTTTATCCATGAGTGCATCATGTGGTCTGCATGTCAGCACCATATGTTGCAAAGCAGTCATAGGATCCATGGAAAATATCACATTCCAGACAGATCATAACCAAGCGCAGCACAAGCTGGGTGAACAGTTCAATTCTTGTTGAGGTCTGTACCTCATTCAAAACCTAATGGTGAATGAACATTCACCTAAATTAGGCAACTGGCTTGATAGCTTCCCCAAGATCATAATACCTGTTACTAACTTGCTATTCCATTAACAGTCTTTGTTATCTATTAATTAAATATTTTATAGTTCCTGTAATATCAGTGAAATGACCAGACCTCTTGGGAACTGGTGTAAAAGTAAACCCCATCCCCTCCAGGTTTACTACTAGGAACAGAAAGACCAGTTCCCTGCAATGTTAACATTCTGATAGAATAGTTTTAGTTCTCAATGTTAGCTACACTATTAGGACAAGGAGTCACATTGGGTGAGTATACTGGTAAGCTTTGAATTTAATTTAAATTACTCAACTATAAAGTAAGACTAAATCAATTAACTAGTATAAAAACAAAAGCGAATTTGTTAATTTTTCACACAATTACATTGCCTACCTGGCAAAACTTCCTCTGCTCTAGTCATGAACTTGCAACTTTTTCTAGTTTCTCTCCTATCTCCCCGTATGCCCTCTCTGAGCTCAGAGTCATTTACGGCACAGAAGGAAGCCATTTGGCCCATCAAGTCCATGCTGGCTCTCCACGGAGCAATCCAGTCAGTTCCACTCAACCGCTCGATCCTTGTTGTCCTGCAAGTTTATTTCCTTCAAGTGGCCATCCAATTTCTTTTTGAAATCATTGATTGTCACCACTTCCACCACTCGTGGGCAGTGAGTTCCAGGCATTACCCCCTGCTGCGTAAAAAAGTTCTTCCTCACATTCCCCCTGCATCTCTTGCTCAAAACCTTCAATCTGTGTCTCCTTGTCCTTGTACCTTTAGTTAATTGGAACAGTTTTTCCTCGCCTAACTTATCTATGCTTGTCATAATCTTGTACACCTTTATTAAATCTCCCCTCAATCTCCTTTGCACTAAGGAGCACAACTCCATTTTTTCGAACCTAACCTTGCAACTAAAATCCCCCATCCCTGGAACCATTCTTGTCCATGAGACCCACCTGCTCCCTTGATCCTATTCCCACCCTACTTCCCTTCCTGGTCCCCATGTTAGCAGTTCTCTCTTCAGGTATTGTCCTTCTTTCCTTGAAATCTGCCATTATCACCTCTCTCCTCAAAAACCACCCTTGACCCCAATATCCTTGCAAACTACCATCCCAGCACCAACCTCCCTTTCCTCTCCAAAGTCCTTGAAGGTGTTGTTGCCTCCCAAATCCATTCCCATCTTTCCCGGAACTCCACATTTGAATCCCTCCAATCAGGCATCCGCCTCTGCCACAGTACCAAAACACCTCTTATTAAAGTCATAAATGACATCTATGTGACTGTGACAAAGGTAAACTTTCCCTCCTCATCCTTCTCGACCTATTTGCAGCCTTTGACACAGTTGATCACACCATCCTCCTCCAACGCCTCTCCACTGTTGTTTAGCTGGATGGAACTCCTGTCACCTGGTTCCATTATTATCTACCTAATCAGAGCCAGAGTATCACTTGCAATGGCTTCTCCTCCTGCTCCCGCACCTTTACCTCTGTTGTCCTCCAAGGATCTATCCTTGGTCCCCTCCTACTTCTCATCTACATGCTGCCTTTCGGCAACATCATCTGAAAGCACAGCATTAGTTTTCACATGTACGCTGACGACACCCAGCTCTACCTTACCACCACTTCTCGACTCCTCCACTGTTGCTAATCAGACTGCTTATCCGACATCCGGTACTAGATGAGCGGAAATTTCTTCCCATTAAATAATGGGAAGACTGAAGCCACCATTTTCAGTCCCCGCTCCAAATTCCATTACCCAGCTACCAACTCCATCCCTCTTCCTGGCAACTGTCTGAAATTAAGCCAGTCTGTTCGCAACCTTGGTGTCACATATGACCCTAAGATGAGCTTTCAAACTCAAATTCACACCATCCCTAAGACTGCCTATTGCCAGCTTGCTAACATTGCCCGACTTCGCCCCTGTCTCAGCCCATCTGCTGCTGAAACGCTCATTCAAGCCTTTGTTACCTCTAGACTTGACTATTCCAACACACTCCTGGCTAGTCTCCCACATTCTATTCTCTGTAAACTTGAGATCATCGAAAACTCTGCTGCTCGTCTCTTAACTTGCACCAAATCCCGTTTCCCTCTCACCCCTGTGCTCGCTGACCTACATTGGCTCCCGGTCAAGCAACATCTTTTGTTTTATTTTTATTTTATTTATTTTTTTATTATTTTATTTATTTAGAGATACAGCACTGAAACAGGCCCTTCGGCCCACCATCAACCACCCATTTATACTAATCCTACACTAATCCCATATTCCTACCACATCCCCACCTGTCCCTATATTCCCCTACCACCTACCTATACTAGGGGCAATTTATAATGGCCAATTTACCTACCAACCTGCAAGTCTTTGGCTGTGGGAGGAAACCGGAGCACCTGGCAAAAACCCACACAGTCACAGGGAGAACCTGCAAACTCTGCACAGACAGTACCCAGAATTGAACCCGGGTCGCTGGAGCTGTGAGGCTGCTGTGCTAACCACTGCGCCACTGTGCCGCCCTTGATTTTAAAATTCTCATCCTTGTTTCTAAATCCCTCCATGTCCTTGGCCCGCCCTGTTTCTGTCATCTCCTGCAGCCCCACAATCCTCCAAGATATCTGCACTCCTCTAATTCTGGCCTCTCATGTATCCAGGGTTTTAACTGCTCCACCATTGGTGTCCACGCCTTCAGTTGCTGAGGACCCAAGCTCTGGAATATCCTCCCTACACTTCTCAGCCTCCCCACCTTGCTTTCCTCCTTTAAGAGGCTCCTTAAAACCTAACTTTTTGACTGTCTTTGGTCTTCTGACCTGATATCTCCTTTTGTGGCTTGGTGTCATACTTTGTTTTATAATGCTCCTGTAAAGCGCCTTGGGACATTTTATTACGTTAAAGGTGCTAGCTAAATATAAGTTGTTGTTATTTATGAGCGTGATGGTTCCTCTGGGGAGTCCAGCCAGAGCCAAGTTCACGACCCCATGGCAGGCTCAGCTATACAGGGGGTAAGGAGGAAGATTGGGAAAGCAATAATGATAGGGGATTCTACAGTCAGGGGAACAGACAGGTATTTCTGCAGCGGCAGACATGAATCCAAGATAGTATGTTGCCTCCCTGTTGCCAGGGTCAAGATTATCACTGAAAGGCTGCAGAGCACTTCGGTACCAAGGACATAGGTAGAAAGAGGGATAATGTCCTGCAGGCAGATTTTTATGGAGCTTGGAAAGAAACTAGTAAGCAGGACCTCAAAGGTAGTAATCTGGATGACTCACTGTGCCACACACTAGTGAGTACAGAAATAGGAGGATAGAGCAGATGAATGCTTGGCTGCTGCAGAGGGAGGGCTTTAGATTCCTGGGACATTGGGTCTGGTTCTGGGGGAGATGGGACCTGTTACAGGCTAGATTGATTGCACTTGAACACAGCTGGCACCAATGTCCTTAACAGGCAGTTTGCTAGTCTTGTTGGGGAAGTTTTAAACTAATGGCAAGTGGGTGGGAACAGGAGGTAACATTAAAGAAAAAAATGGTGCACAAAGAATTGGGAGAGACAGATAGCAGTAGAAGAAGAAATAATGAAGCATTAGGTGGGGTCAGAGTAAGAAGAATTGCAATAAAGTCTAAATTAGGTTTTCTGTGCATGAATGTCAACACACAAAGTGTGGTAAATAAGGTTGGTGAGCTGCAGGTGCAGATAGCCATGTGGAAATATGATATCGCAGCGATAACAGAGGCCTGGCTCAAAACAGGGCAGGACTGGGTACTAAATTTTCCTGGACACAAGATGTTCAGGCAAGATAGGGAAGGAAAGAACGGAGGAGGGGTAGCAGTATTGATAAAGGAGAATATTACAGTGCTGGAAAAAGAGGATGTCCTAAAGGGGTGAAGGACAGAATCTATTTGGTTACAGATAAGAAACAATAGATGTATCATTAAACTACTGGGTGTATTCTATAGGCCACCAGTGGGGAAGATATCGAGGAACAAATTTGCAAGGAGAGGTGCAAGAATTATAGACAGTTATAATGGAGGACTTTAATTATCCTAATATAGACTGGAATAATAATGGTGAAAAGGGCAGAGAGGGGGAAAGAGTTTCTGAAGTGTGTTCAGGAGAATTTTCTTGATCAGTATGTTTCTGGTCCACCAAGGAAAGAAGTATTGCCGAATCTGGTTCTGGGAATGAGATAGAACCATAGAAAAATTACGGCAAAGAAGGAGGCCATTCAGCCCATCATGTCTGCACCAGACGAAAAAAATAACCGTCCAATCTAATCTAATTGATCAAGTGGATCAAGGGTCAGTAGGGGAACATTTAGGTGACAGTGATCATAGTATCATAAGGTTTAGGTTAGCTATGGAAAAGGACAAGGAGCAATACAGAGTAAAAATAATTAATTGGGGGGGGGAGGCCAATTTCAATGGGATGAGAATGGATCTGGCCCAGGTAAAATGGGATCAAAAATTGACAGGCAAAACTGTAACAGAACAATGGGCTGCCTTTAAAGAGGAGATAGTTCGGGTACAGTAGAGGTACATTACCACCAAGGGGAAAGGTAGAACAAACAAAGCCAGAGCTCCCTGGATGACAAAAGAGATAGAAATAAGATGAATCTGAAAAAGGGTGCATATGACAGATGATAATACAAGTGTGAGAAGCAGGCTGAATATAGAAAGTTCAGGGGGGCAATTGAAAAAAAGAGAAGCAAAGACAGTGTTAGAGAAGAGACTAGCAGTTAACATAAAAGGGAATCCAAAAGTCTCCTATAGGTATATAAACAGTAAAAAGGGTGGTAATAGAAGGGGTGGGACAAGTTAGGGAGCAAAAAGGGGATTTATGCATGGAGGCAGAGGGCATGGTTAAAGTGCTAAATGAATACTTTGCATATGTCTTTACTAAGGATGCTGCCCAAGTCAAAGTGAAAGAGAAGGTAGTTAAGATACTGGATGACCCAGGAATTGATAAAGAGGAGGTATTAGGAAGGTTGGCTGTACCTAAATTTGATAAGTCACCAGGACTGAATCAGATACATCTGAGGATACTGAAGAAAGTAAGGGTAGAAATTGTGAAGGCACTGGCCATAATCTTCCAATCCTCCTTAGATACAGGGGTGATGCAGGAGGATTGGAGAATTGCAAATGTTACACCCTTGTTCAAAAAGGGTGCAAGGATAAGCCCAGCTACTACAGGCCAGTCATTTTAATTTTGGTGGTGGGAAAGCTTTTAGAAACGATGATCCACGACAACGTTAACAGACACTGGACAAATGTGGATTAATAAGGAAAGCCAGCATGGATTAGTTGACAAATCATGTTTAACTAATTTAGTCATAGAGTTATACAGCACAGAAACAGGCCCTTCGGCCCATCGTGTCCATGCTGGCCAATCACCTATCTATTCTAATCCCATTTTCCAGCACTTGGCCTGTAGCCTTGTATGCTATGGCGTTTCAAGTGCTCATTTAAATACTTCTTAAATACTGTGAATGTTCCTGCCTCAACCACCCCTTCTGGGAGTGTGTTCCAGATTCCAACCACCCTCTGGGTGAAAATGTTTCCTCAAATCCCCTCAAAACCTCCTGCTCTTACCTTAAATCTATGCCCCCTGGTTATTGACACCTCCGCTGAGGGAAAAAGTTTCTTCCTATCTATCCTATCAATGCCCCTCATAATTTTGTATACCTCAATAAGGTGCCCCCTCAGCCTTCTCTGCTCTAAGGAAAATAACCCTAGCCTATCCAGTCTCTCTTCATAGCTGAAATGCTCCAGCCCGGGCAACATCCTGGTGAATCTCCTCTGCACCCTCTCCAGTGCAATCACATCCTTCCTATTGTGTGGCGACCAGAACTGTACACAGTATTCCAGCTGTGGTCCAACTAGCGTTTTATACAGCTCCATCATAACCTCCCTGCTCTTATATTCTATGCCTCGGCTAATAAAGGCAAGTATCCCATATGCCTTCCTAACCACCTTATCTACCTGTGCTGCTGTCTTCAGTGATCGATGGACAAGTACACCAAAGTCCCTCTGACCCTCTGTATGTTCTAGGGTCCTACCATCCATTGTATATTCCATTGCCTTGTTAGTCCTCCCAAAATGCATCACCTCACGCTTCTTAGGATTAAATTCCATTTGCCACTGTCCTGCCCATTTTACCAGCCCATCTATGTCGTCCTGTAATCTAAGGCTTTCCTCCTCACTATTTACGACACCAGCAATTTTTGTGTCATCTACGAACTTAATGATCATACTTCCTATATTCACGTCTAAATCATTAATGTACACTACCAACAGCAAGGGTCCCAGCACCGATCCCTGCGGTACACTACTGGTCACAGGCTACCAATCGCAAAAACAACCCTTGACCATCACCCTCTGCCTCCTGCCACAAAGCCAATTTTGGATCCAATTTGCCAAATTGCCCTGGATCCCATGGGCTCTTACCTTCTTGACCAATCTCCCATGTGGGACCTTATCAAAAGCCTTACTGAAGTCCATGTAGACTACATCATCTAGACACCTAGTCACCGCTGCGAAAAATTGAATCAAATCTCCAAGTGCAGATTAATCCTGTCCCTCAGAATTTTTTCCAATAGTTTCCCTACCACTGATGTTAGACTGACTGGCCTGTAATTACCTGGTTTATCCCTACTGCCCTTCTTGAATAATGGCACCACATTTGCTGTTCTCCAATCCTCTGGCACCTCTCCTGTGGCCAGAGAGGATTTGAAAATTTGTGTCAGTGCCCCTGCAATCTCCTCCCTTGCCTCACATAGCAGCCTGGGGATTTATCCACTTTTAAGCCCGCTAATACTTCCTCCCTTTCAATGCTAATTTGTTCAAGTATATTTGACTGAGTTTTTTGATGAGGCAACAGAGTGAGTTGAAGAGGGTAATGCGGTTGATCTGGTGTGCATGGACTCTCAAAAGGCATTTGATAAATTGCCAGATAACAGGCTTGTCAGCAAAGTTAAAGCCCATGAAATAAAAGGGACAGTGGCAACATGGATACGAAGTCAGCTGAGTGATAGGAAATGGAGAGTAGTGGTTGTTTTTCAGACTGGAACAAGGTACATAGTGGGATTCCTGGGATTGGTACTAGGAGCACAGCTTTTCTTGATCTATATTAATGACCTAGCCTTAGGTGTGCAGGGAACCATCTCAAAATATGCAGATTGGAAGTGTTGTGAACTATGAAGAAGATATTGATGGACTTCAAGAGGACATAGACAAGTTGGTGGAATGGGTGGGCATGTGAAAGATGAAATGTAATGCACAGAAGTGTGGAGTGATACATTTTGGTAGGAAAAACAAAGAAAAGCAATATAAAATACAGGATATAATTCTAAAGGAGGTGCAGGAGCCAAAGCACCTAGGGGTATATGTGAACAAATCATTGAAGGTGGCAAGGCAGGTTAAGAAAGCGGTTAAAAGGCATACAGGATCCTGGGCTTGATAAATAGAGAGTACAAAAGCAAGGAAATTATGGAGAATCTTTATAAAACACTGGCTTGGCTTCAACTGGAGTATTGTGTCCAATTCTGGGCACCACACTTTCGGAAAGATGTGAAGGCGTAAGAGAGGGTACATAAAAGATTTACGACAATGGGATAAGGGTCTTCAGTTACATGGATAGATTAGAGAAGCTGGAGTTGTTCTCCTTAGAGAATAGAAGGTTGAGAGGAGATTTGATAGAGGTGTTCAAAATCATGGGCAGTATGGACAGAGTGGATAGAGAGAAATTGTTCCCATTGGCGGAAAGGTCAAGAACCAGAGGACACCAATTTAAGGTGAAGGACAAAAGAACCAAAGGCAACATGAGGAAAATCTTTTTTATGCAGCGAATGGTTAGGATCTGGAATGCACTGCCTGAGAGTATGGTGGAGGCAGATCCAATCGTGGCTTTCAAACGAGAATTGGATAATTATCTGAAGAGGAAAGATTTGCAGGGCTACAGGGGAAAGGCAGGAGCATGGGACTATCCAAGTTGCTCTTGCAGACAGCCGGCACAGACACAATGGGCCAAATGGCCTCCTTCTGTGCTGTAACGATTCTACAATTCTATGATAAACAAAAAAGTCCCCATTGCAAAATATTTTCAATCATACATCATTGGCCACTCTCTTTGACCACTGCCCATTCACTCCGTGATCAGCCCAAAGAAGATTTCATTTCTGTGTCAGTAAGATTAGCATATGAATCAGGTTTTTTTTCCCTTTCTCATCAAAGTAGTTCAAAAACCTGCTGTCGGCACTTTGAATTTCCAATTAGATTTCATTTAGGATTCAAATTTTGAGAAGTGTAGCTGAGCAGAGAGACCATGGTGTCCATATACACAAATCCTTCAAGGTAGCAGGGGAAGTTGATAAGGTCGTTAAATATAGGTTTACAAATACAGGCATAGAATATAAAAACAAAGAGATCATGCTAAAACTTTATAAATCGCTAAAATAAAAGCAAAATACTGCGGATGCTGAAAATTTGAAATAAAAACAGAAAGTGCTGGAAATACTCAGCAGGTCTGGCAGCAACTGTGCAGAGAGAAACAGAGTTAACGTTTCAAGTCAGTGACCTTTCATCAGAACCCTGAGTTCTGTGGACAATTCTGGGCACCACACTTCAGGGAAGATGTTATGGCCCTTGAAAGAGGTGGTTTACCAGAATGTTACCAGGGATGAGGGACTTCGTTTATGAGGAGAGTTAGGACTGTTTTCTTTGAAACAGAGGTTACGAGGTGACCTATTGGAGGTTTTCAAGATCATGAGAGGTTTTAGTAGAGTAAATAGAGAAAAGCTACTCCCCCTGGTGAGTAGCTGAATAACCACAAAATGCACACGGATGAGGCACCCCCCCACCCGCCCCAAGCCCGCAGGGAGGTTGCCTCATTTTACTGGACAACCTCCCTGTGTGGTGGAGAACACCACCCGCCACCCCCCTCCCACACACCTCCCCGCCTCCCACCCCTGGTCCCCTGCCACTGACTTAATCCCAGCAGTGGTGGGAAGAGGACCTTAAGTGGCTGATAATAGGCCTCTGGGCGGGAGGGCCGTCATTGCCTATCCTGCCCCCGACTTAATTATGGTGCGACAGGAAGGCGACGGGCCCTCCGCCCCCCCACTTTCTGACACAATTCTATGGGCCCCCCTCCACCTCGTAGCCCGTATCCGGGTGGGGGGGGGGGGCATTAAATTTAGCCCAGTGTCTTCCTCTCTTTGAGTTCAGGAACCTACCAGATGCTAAATCTAAGGCTCCAGATATCTTCCTAAAACATGAACTGTGGCAAAATTAGTGGATGCTGGATTTACAATTAATGTCGAAATTATCGTTAAAATTCTTAAACCCCAACAATGCTTGTTGTGGATAGTACTATTCATATTTGGGCATTGGTGGTGTTGAAGGTGCCACTGCAATAGCAGTTGCACATTTAGTGCTTCCTGATAATGCCAGACATGTTTTAGGATGATATCTGAAGACTATAATTCTCTACACAGTGAGTTACTGTTCTCTGGAGGCTTGTCAGAAGAAAAGTATTTCCATTTACACAGAATTACAGCACAGAAATAGGCTAATACAAGAGCAAAATACTGCAGATGCTCAAAAATAGCTCAAACATAGCTTTAAGTTGAGGGGTGATAGATATAGGACAGATGTCAGAGGTAGTTTCTTTACTCAGAGTAGTAGGGGCGTGGAACGCCCTGCCTGCAACAGTAGTAGACTCGCCAACTTTAAGGGCATTTAGGTGGTCATTGGATAGACATATGGATGAAAATGGAATAGTGTAGGTCAGATGGTTTCACAGGTCGGCGCAGCATCGAGGGCCAAAGGGCCTGTACTGCGCTGTAATGTTCTAATTCTAATTCTAAAAATCTGAAATAGAAACTGAAAACTCTGCAAATACTCAGCAGGTCTGGCAGCGTCTGTGGAGAGAGACAAACAAAGTTTCAGGTCGATGACCTTTCATCAGAACTAGGAAAAGTTACTTATGTAATAGGTTTTAAGCAGGTGAAATGGGGGAAGGTGGGAAAAAGAACAAAAGGGAAGGTTGGTGATAGGGTGGAAGTCTTTTTCTCACACTCCTTCATTTCATCTACTTAAATCCTATTACAGAAATAAGGTATTCAGCCCAACTACTCTGTGCTGATGTTTATAATCCACACAAATCTTCTCCCACTCCATCTATTTCATCTCAGCCTTTCATCATATCTTTCTATTCCTTTTTCTCTCATGTGCTCAGTTAGTTTCCATTTAAGCTATTTGCCTCAATAGCTTCCTGTGGTAGTGAGTTCCATATTTTAAACACTCTGAGTAAAGAAATTTCTCTGTATTTCCTCATTGGATTTTGTACTTTTTACTTATTCATTCACTGGATGTGGGTGTTGCTGGCAATGCCAGGATTTACTGCCCATTCCTAATGCCCTTGAGAGGTGCCGTCTTGAACCCCTACAGCCTGTGTGGTGAAGGTGCTCCCACGGTGCGGTTAGATAGGAAGTTTCAGGATTTTGACCCAGTGCTAATGAAGGAATAGTGATATATTTCTAGGTCAGGATGGTGTGTAACTTGGAGGGGAATTTTAAGACAGTGGTATTCCCATGCACTTGCTGCCCTTGGTCCTTGTAGTTGGTACAGTTCACAGGTTGGGGAGGTACTGAAGAAGCTGCAGTGCATCTTGTAGATGGCACACATTGCAATCATGGTGCGCCTGTGATGGAGCGATTGAAGGCTTGAAGTGGTGGATGGATGCCGACCAAGCTGGCTACTTTATCCTTGATGATGTTGAGCTTCTTGAATGTTAGATCTGCACTCATCCAGGCAAGTGGAGAGTATTCCATCGCACTCCTGACTTATTCCTAGTCATTGTGGATAGGCTTTGGAGAGTCTGGAGGTGAATCTCACTGCAGAACACCCAGCTTCTGACCTGATCATGTAACCACATTATTTATGTGACTAGTCCAGTTAAGTTTCTGGTCAGTTGTGACCCCCAGGATGTTGAATGTCAAGGGGAGGTGGCGGACTCTCTCTGTTGGAGAATGTCATTGCCTGGCACTTGCGTGGCGTGAACATTACTCTCCACATATCAGCCCAAGCCTCAATACTGTCCACGTCTTGCTGCATCTGGGTATGGACTGCTTTGTTATCTGAGAAATTGTGAATGGAACTCTGCAACTATAAGCGAACATCCCCACTTCTGACCTTATGATGGAGGGAAGGTCATCAATGAAGGAGCTGAAAATTGCTGGACCTCAGAATCGTTACAGTGCAGAAGGAGGCCATTCGGCCCATCGTATCTGCACTGCTCTCCGAAAGAGCAATTCACATAGTGCCATTCCCCTGCCTCTCCCCATAACCCTGCACATTCTTCCTTATCAGATAAAAGTTTCATTCCGTTCTGAATGCTTCAATTGAACCTGCCTGCACCACATTCTCAGGCAGCGCATTCCAGACCTTAACAACTCGCTGCGTGTAAAAGATTTTCTTCATGTCGCTTTTGCTTCTCTTATCCTTTACTTTAAATCTGTGTCCTCTTGTTCTCGATCTTTTCCCGAGTGGGAACAGTTTCTCTCTATCTACTCTGTCTAGACCCTTCATGATTTTAAATACCTCTATCAAATCACCTCTCAGCCTTCTCTTCTCCAAAGAAAACAGTCCCAACTTCTCCAATCTATCTTCATAACTGAAGTTCTTCATCCTTGGAACCATTCTCATAAATCTTTTCTGCACTCTCTCCAATGCCCTCACATCTTTCTTAAAGTGTGGCACCCAGATGCAATACTCCAGCTGAGGCCGAACAAGTGTCTTATATAAGTTCAACATAACCTCCTTCCTCTTGTACTCTATGCCCCTATTAATAAAGCCCAGGATACCATATGTTTTATTATCAGCTCTCTCAATCTGTCCTGCCACCTTCAATGACTTATGCACATATACACCAGGTCCCTCTGCTCCTGAACCCACTTTAGAATTGTACCCTTTATTTTATATTGTCTCTCTATGTTCTTCCTATCAAAATGAACCACTTCACATTTCTCTGCATTGTACTTCAACTGCCACCTATCCGCCCATTCCACCAACTTGTCTATGTCCTTTTGAAATTCTACACTATCCTCCTCAAAGTTCACAATGCTTCCAAGTTTTGTATCATCTGCAAACTTTGAAACTGTGTCCTGTACACCAAGGTCTAGATCATTAATATATATCAGGAAAAGCAAGGGTCCCAACACTGATCCCTGGGGAACCCCACTAGAAACCTTCCTCCAGCCCAAAAAACATCTATTAACCACTACTCTGTTTCCTGTCACTCAGCCAATTCTGTATCCATATTGCTACTGTTCCATGAGCTATAACTTTGCTCACAAATCTGTTGTGTGGCACTTTGTCAAATGCCTTTAGAAAATCCATGTACACCACATCAACTGCATTGCCCTCATCAACCCTCTCTGTTCCCTATTCAAAAAACTCCAGCAAGTTAGTCAAACATGATTTTCCCTTAAGAAATCCATGCTGGCTTTCTTTAATTAACTCGTATTTGTTCATGTGACTGTTAATTTTGTCCCAAATTATTCTTTCTAGAAGCTTCCCCACCACCGGAGTTAAACTGACTGGCGTGTAGTTGCTGGGTTTATCTTTACACCCTTTTTTAAACAAGTGTGTAACATTTATAATTCTCCAGTTCACTGGCACCACCCCCGAATCTAAGGAAGACTGAAAAATTATGGCCAGTGCCTCTGCGATTTCCACTCTCACTTCCCTCAGTATCCTTGGATGCATCTCATCCGGTCCTGGTGCTTTATCCACTTTATGTACTGACAGCCTATCTAATACATCCTTCTTATCAATTTTAAATCCTTCTAGGATAGATTGATAGAAAGGTAATTGGCTGGATTAGAGTTATCCTATTTTTTCTGGATTCCACTTACCTGGGCAATCTTCCACACTGTCGGGTAAAGGCCAGAGTCATAAAAGTACTGAAATAGCTTGGCTAGGAGCAGCTAGCCAAGTCTTCAGCACTACAGCTAGGATGTCAAAGCCTATAGCCTTTGCTATGAACATGGCATCCAGATGCTTCTTGGTTCAAGTGAAATGAACAGAAATGGCTGGACATTGGCATCTATGACGGTGAGCACCTCAGGGAGAGACCGAGTAGGATCATGAACTGAGCACTTTTGGCTTAAGACATCCAAAAACACTTCAGACTTGTCTCTTGCATTCATGTCCTCACCTTGGTTCAGGATAGGGATTTTAATGGAGACCCTCCTTCTGTTAGTTGCCTGTTTATTCAACACCATTCTCAACTAAGTGTGGTAAGGCAACAGAGCTCTGCTTCAATCTTGTGCCTTACACCCTCTCACAGGATGAGAGCATTTGTGTTTCCATTGCTGCCACTCTTCCAGTGCCTCCTTGTGACTAAATTGTAAGTGGAAAATACAAATTAGCAGCTTCAGTTTTCATAACGTAAAGTACAGTTCATCAAGGTCCACCCCATTCCCGAGACAGAACTGCACACTTGAAGTATGATAATTACAGGAAACATCTATTCATAGTCATAGAGAGATACAGCACTGAAACAGGCCCTTCGGCCCACCGAGTCTGCGCTGACCAACAAGCACCCATTTATAATAATCCTACATTAATCCCATATTCCCTACCACATCCCCACCATTCTCCTACCACCTACCTACACTAGGGACTTTGGCTGTGGGAGGAAACCGGAGCACCCGGTGGAAACCCACATGGTCACAGGGAGAACTTGCAAACTCCACACAGGCAGTACCCAGAACCGAACCCGGGTCGCTGGAGCTGTGAGGCTGCGGTGCTAACCACTGCGCCACTGTGACGCCCCCATTCAATCACTGTAAAATGGCGGAATCGCCAACTAAAATGCACATTTCTGTAACAATTAGGTGTCTATTTCAAACACAATGTATTTTCTCTGCTCACAATATGAAACCTAGTATCAAGTTTTCTTTATGCATCAGTTGGAAATCATTGTTAATTATCTATACAATCAATAGCTTTGCACCTCAATTGTCCAACATGTACATAGCCCATAGGAAATTGAACATGTTCAGAGTGCAAAGCATCCAAACTGCAACACCTTCCCTGAAGTAATGTCAGACCCCAGCCTCCCTGGAGTACTGCCAGCTCCCACTCTCTCAAGTGCTGCTAGACCAACTGCCTTTGAGTACTGCCAGATGACAGAACCCATCCTTATTCCCAAACGGTGGCAGAACCTAACCACTTTGCTTTTCATGTCCCAACACCCTTTTTGGTCCCATCCCTTTTCCGGAGTACTGCAAATTCCCAGCCACTTCTCCTCCAGGCCATCCATTCAACATCAAAGCCCAGTCCTAGTTACTTTTTCTCAGCCTGTCGATCCCACAGACTATCCAAAAGCCCATTCTCCTTCCCAGCCCCAGATACTCTTCTCCTGGGACAGCCTGTCCTCAATCACCGCATGTTGCTGTCTGCCCTGAGTTGGATATCTTTCAAAATAATAAAAGGTTAATAAAGTAAATTTAATAGTGATAGAGGCAGTGAAATTCCTTGGGGGTTCTACTGGCCTTCTAACTCTGATAGGACACCAGCAAAATGGGGGACAAATTTACAGTAGTCACAAAAATAAATAAATGGGAAGTTAGAAAAAAATGTATTGACTTAAAAGGTGTCTGAAATGTGGAACCTCTGCATTAAAACAAAAAATCTCAAAGATAAAGATTGTTGGTGAATTAGTAACAAAGGGGCAGAGAATTAGCACTGAAAAACAAAGAATGAAGTTAGAAGAATTTTTTCTCACGGGCTATCAGAATGAGGATTGCTTTACTGGAAGTGGCAATTGATGAGATTATGATATATTTGAAAAATGAAATTGTTTAAATATTTGAAAAGCAATATTAAAAGGATACAGGATATATGTTGAAATAGTATTAGTGTAGATAACACCAGTTAAGGAGCTAGCACCTTCACAGGCATAATGGTCTATTTCTGTGCTGTAATTTCTATTAATTGCCATCTAAACAAGCTGTAGTCTATATTTAGGACAGCACCCACGCATTTTCCTTCTTTTCTAGGTTGAAGCAACATTTCTAATCTATGTAGATGTCTCACAGTAAAGGACACCTGAAACAGCTAAAGTTCAATAAAGGTCTTAACAGAATTGTTTTAAAAATTCATCAAAAGCAAGCTTCAAACATTAGACTTCACAACAACCAGACCTTATTGAGTACTTTCATTGTACAATATACCCTGAAGAGGTTAGTTTTCCTCTCTTCTTGTATCAGCTTAGTTAAAATGTAACATTTTAAAAGTTATATTGATTTTTCTTGACAACACTTTAAAGGGGTTTCTACCTTATTCAAGTCCAAGCATTCAAAGCTTTCAGGCTCGAAAGTAGCAGCGTGCTTCAGAGAAATAATATTACAACTGCTTTAACTGTTCACAGTACAAATGTTGACCTATTAAAAATTACGCCGTAACAATACAGGTCTTATGTCAGAAACAGATGATACATGCTCCTTTAACAGCAAAGGGAAAGAAACATATTTTACATTTTAAAAAATCAAAACCAACATATATTGTAATCTAGTCAATCTCCCATGACATTCCTCACAGACAACAGGGAAAAGTAAATCTTTTGCCGAGTAAATCTACCTCTACCATACCATTGTACAAAAGTCCTTATTTCGCAAATGTACTGATCAGATCAGCTGGATAACATATTTCTTTATTTACAAAACCCCCAAAATATTTACTTGAAATATATTGGGTCTGGCTAAAAGAAAATGCCTGAAATATTAATATACATAAATATATACACTTGCTGTATTATAGGGGACCCCACAGTTCTATTTAGCAATCTTGAACTGGAGACAAGGAAATGGACAAATGTCTAAAAGGGCGGCACAGTGGCGCAGTGGTTAGCACCGCAGCCTCACAGCTCCAGCGACCCGGGTTCAATTCTGGGTACTGCCTGTGTGGAGTTTGCAAGTTCTCCCTGTGTCTGCGTGGGTTTCCTCCGGGTGCTCCAGTTTCCTCCCACAGCCAAAAGACTTGCAGGTTGATAGGTAAATTGGCCATTATAAATTGCCCCTAGTATAGATAGGTGGTAGGGGAATATAGGGACAGGTGAGGATGTGGTAGGAATATGGGATAAGTGTAGGATTAGTATAAATGGGTGGTTAATGGTCGGCACAGACTCGGTGGGCCGAAGGGCCTGTTTCAGTGCTGTATCTCTAAATCTAAAAAAAAAATCAAAAGGAAGTGGTCAATTTTATGGGTAACGTTAAAGATGGTTTTGTTTCATTTAGTTCAGTCTGGTTTGTTGGTGTTATAAATTTGTTTCTTTCAGTGTATATATAATGTCTGGCTGAAAAAGAAAATGACCACTGAAGTAAATCAGAATAAACTGCTTCTTCAATTTGACTGGTTGTATGAGTTGCTGGATTTTACCTGCTGGCTGGGATTTTACCCTAGGTGGACAGGAGCTAGTTTCAATAGTTCTGAGGCAGGACTTCCATCCGCTTGAGGTAGGAAGTCCCGCCTAATGGAGCTGCCAGCCAATTAGCGGGCTGGCAGCTCCTAGACTCAGCAGCGCCACCGGGAGCGGTGGCCACTGCTGGGACTACAGCCCAGCTAGAAGTCAAGATGCTGTGGAGCCTACATAGCAGTTAAGTTTTGGTTGCCTCGCCGGGGGTAATTAGTGGGCCCCCGGTGAGACAAGGGTGGTTGGTTGGGGGATGGGGGGGGGTTGTTGGGGATGGTTGGGGTAGTGGGGGCGGACCTCCATCGGGCATGGGGTGCCCGATCATGAGGGCACCCCCTGGGACGTTTGAGAGCCATTTGGTATTGTCAGGCGGCTTCTCTCGGGTCCAGGACGTTGGCTTGCCACACGTAAAATTGCGTGGAGGCGGGTGAAGGCCCTTAAGTGGCCATTAAGTAGCCACTTAAGGACCTTGATTGGCCTGGGCGGGTGGGCAGTTTTACGCCGCCGCCCTGCGTAATGTGTCGGCGGAGGCAGGAGCGAGGTCGGGAAGGTCTCCCGGAGCCTCCCACTCCATTTTATGCCACCCCCACCACCATCCCACTCGTCGGGGTGGCGTAAAATTCAGGCTGCTAGCTTTATCTATCTGTCTGTAGTTGAGTGCATCAATATGGTTACTGTGGATCACCTAGCTGAACCCAAAATTAAAAAGAACATGATATTCCATCCCATATTCCTCAATTACTCCTTTCATCAAAAAACTATACAGCTTCTTCTTCAATTGCCAAACTAACTGCTTCCAATAACTTGCTGAGATGTCCATTACACAGGGTAACCATATTCTGGGTTCTTTTAGATTTCACCTGTCCTACACATCAATACTTAAGCCTATTCCCCAAATGCAAGGATGTGTGCAAAATAACATATGTCAATTTGCTCTCATATTAATTCCTCTACTTATATGATGTAAGAGTAAAGTGTCACAATTTGTCAATTAGATTACTTCCTTATAATCACTCCCAACCATCAATTATTTTATATCAGACGTAGGTGTATTATTAATAAAAAAACATATTAAGCCCTACAAACTGTGCTCCTTCAATAATATTATGTTTCCTTTAGTAATACCGTTGAGTTGGGGATTGACAGTGCAAGTACTGTACACACCTTGAGGTCAATTTTAATATGCTGACTCAGCATTAACAGGAGAGTACCTGCCTCAATGGGCAGGATTTTTAGGCCCGGTGGGACGAGTGCGGAGGTGGGTGGGCACAAAAATTCACAAGGTGGGCCATTTTCCCGGAGGTGGAATGGGGTGGGGGTATGGCTGGCAGGCTACCCATCTGCAAGCGGCAGGGAGCCAATTAAGGGTCTTCAGAGATCTATTAAAGCCTATTGTCAGAGGTTGACTGGATGTTTCCAGTCGGCTTCTGGCCACCTCCCTCCCCACCCCCACGAGGTGTCAGGGACCAGGCCAGCTGCCTGGAGATGGCCTCCCAGCAGCAGACCGAGGTGCCAGCACTCTGGGCAGGCTTTCAGGGCCTCCCTGCCTGCCTGACCACAGCTGTGCGTCATCCTGTGGAGGGGCACCCCCTCCATGATGGTGGCTTGGCTGCTGAAGACACTGTTAAATTTAAAAGTTTAAAAAGTTGGAGAACTCTCTCTCTTACTTGAACTGTAAGCTGCTGCTTCTTTAGTGTTGGAGGGCCTCCTACTGGCCCTCCAGCTTTGAGAGCCCACCCACCACCCTCTAGCCAATAATTGGCCAATTCAGAGAAAATCAACTGCCAGGTGATTGCTCCCCACACAGTGCAAGTTTGCAACCCCCATTTGACCCCGCGACATCGGGGTCCTGACCCAAAGGGAAAGATCCTGCCCAATATAGGTTGATAGACTTACCATTTTGCGAACATTAATGCTCTGCCTGCTGTCACTTTTACACTCCCTCAAATGGCTCGGAACGCATACTGTCCATCCGACTGCTCACCACCTCTGGTCCAGTACACCTACTCAGCATCTATGCTCCAACACTCTGTTCCGCACCTGAAGCTAAAGACCAGTTCTATGAACAACTCCATAACATCATTAGCAGCATCCCCAACACCGAACACCTATTCCTGCTGGGGGACTTTAATGCCAGGGTTGGGGCCGACCATGACTCATGGCCCTCCTGCCTTGGGCGCTATGGCGTTGGAAGGATGAATGAGAACGGGCAGAGACTGCTTGAGTTGTGTACCTATCATAACCTCTGCATCACCAACTCGTTCTTTCACACTAAACCCTGTCACCAGGTTTCATGGAGGCACCCAAGATCACGTCGTTGGCACCAGCTAGACCTCATTGTCACAAGGCGAGCCGCCTTAAACAGTGTTCAAATCACACGCAGCTTCCACAGTGCGGACTGCGACACCGACCACTCCCTGGTGTGCAGCAAGGTTAGACTCAGACCAAAGAAGTTGCATCATTCCAAGCAGAAGGGCCACCCGCGCATCAACACGAGCAGAATTTCTCACCGACAGCTGTTACAAAAATTTCTAAATTCACTTGTAACAGCCCTTCAAAACACTCCCACAGGGGATGCTGAGACCAAGTGGGCCCACATCAGAGACGCCATCTATGAGTCAGCTTTGACCACCTACGGCAAAAGTGCGAAGAGAAATGCAGACTGGTTTCAATCTCATAATGAAGAGCTGGAACCTGTCATAGCCGCTAAGCGCATTGCACTTTTGAACTACAAGAAAGCCCCCAGCGATTTAACATCCGCAGCACTTAAAGCAGCCAGAAGTACTGCACAAAGAACAGCTAGGCGTTGCGCAAACGACTACTGGCAACACCTATGCAGTCATATTCAGCTGGCCTCAGACACCGGAAACATCAGAGGAATGTATGATGGCATGAAGAGAGCTCTTGGGCCAACCATCAAGAAGATCACCCCCCTCAAATCTAAATCGGGGGACATAATCACTGACCAACGCAAACAGATGGACCGCTGGGTTGAGCACTACCTGGAACTGTACTCCAGGGAGAATGCTGTCACTGAGACTGCCCTCAATGCAGCCCAGCCTCTACCAGTCATGGATGAGCTGGACATACAGCCAACCAAATCGGAACTCAGTGATGCCATTGATTCCCTAGCCAGCGGAAAAGCCCCTGGGAAGGACAGCATTACCCCTGAAATAATCAAGAGTGCCAAGCCTGCTATACTCTCAGCACTACATGAACTGCTATGCCTGTGCTGGGACGAGGGAGCAGTACCCCAGGACATGCGCGATGCCAACATCATCACCCTCTATAAAAACAAAGGTGACCGCGGTGACTGCAACAACTACCGTGGAATCTCCCTGCTCAGCATAGTGGGGAAAGTCTTTGCTCGAGTCGCTCTGAACAGGCTCCAGAAGCTGGCCGAGCGCGTCTACCCTGAGGCACAGTGTGGCTTTCGTGCAGAGAGATCGACTATTGACATGCTGTTCTCCCTTCGTCAGATACAGGAGAAATGCCGTGAACAACAGATGCCCCTCTACATTGCTTTCATTGATCTCACCAAAGCCTTTGACCTCGTCAGCAGACGTGGTCTCTTCAGACTACTAGAAAAGATCGGATGTCCACCAAAGCTACTAAGTATCATCACCTCATTCCATGACAATATGAAAGGCACAATTCAACATGGTGGCTCCTCATCAGAGCCCTTTCCTATCCTGAGTGGTGTGAAACAGGGCTGTGTTCTCGCACCCACACTTTTTGGGATTTTCTTCTCCCTGCTGCTTTCACATGCGTTCAAATCCTCTGAAGAAGGAATTTTCCTCCACACAAGATCAGGGGGCAGGTTGTTCAACCTTGCCCGTCTAAGAGCGAAGTCCAAAGTACGGAAAGTCCTCATCAGAGAACTCCTCTTTGCTGACGATGCTGCTTTAACATCTCACACTGAAGAATGCCTGCAGAGTCTCATCGACAGGTTTGCGTCTGCCTGCAATGAATTTGGCCTAACCATCAGCCTCAAGAAAACGAACATCATGGGGCAGGATGTCAGAAATGCTCCATCCATCAATATTGGCGACCACGCTCTGGAAGTGGTTCAAGAGTTCACCTACCTAGGCTCAACTATCACCAGTAACCTGTCTCTAGATGCAGAAATCAACAAGCGCATGGGTAAGGCTTCCACTGCTATGTTCAGACTGGCCAAGAGAGTGTGGGAAAATGGCGCACTGACACGGAACACAAAAGTCCGAGTGTATCAGGCCTGTGTCCTCAGTACCTTGCTCTACGGCAGCGAGGCCTGGACAACGTATGCCAGCCAAGAGCGACGTCTCAATTCATTCCATCTTCGCTGCCTTCGGAGAATACTTGGCATCAGGTGGCAGGACTATATCTCCAACACAGAAGTCCTTGAAGCGGCCAACATCCCCAGCTTATACACACTACTGAGTCAGCGGCGCTTGAGATGGCTTGGCCATGTGAGCCGCATGGAAGATGGCAGGATCCCCAAAGACACATTGTACAGCGAGCTCGCCACTGGTATCAGACCCACCGGCCGTCCATGTCTCCGTTATAAAGACGTCTGCAAACGCGACATGAAATCGTGTGACATTGATCACAAGTCGTGGGAGTCAGTTGCCAGCATTCGCCAGAGCTGGCGGGCAGCCATAAAGACAGGGCTAAATTGTGGCGAGTCGAAGAGACTTAGTAGTTGGCAGGAAAAAAGACAGAGGCGCAAGGGGAGAGCCAACTGTGCAACAGCCCCAACAAACAAATTTCTCTGCAGCACCTGTGGAAGAGCCTGTCACTCCAGAATTGGCCTTTATAGCCACTCCAGGCGCTGCTTCACAAACCACTGACCACCTCCAGGCGCATATCCATTGTCTCTCGAGATAAGGAGGCCCAAAAGAATGCTCTGCCTGCTGTCACTTTTACAGGGACTTACTACTGCACCACCAAAGCACCTGCCCATTTCAGACAATAGATGTTTTTAATATGCAAATCAATATCTTATAGTGTACATGGGATCCCAACTGCCATTTTAACAGAGAACTGGTCAGTGTGCTCTGCAGCCAGTTTTACAGCAACAGATCTGATTAGGTCCCAGAAAGCTACGTTTTGTGGGGCCAGAAGGAGCTGTCAGATACTTGAAATATTGATGCAGTCTTTATTTGTTGGGATTTGGTTTTGCTTGTTCCAAGAAATTGAAAATATCCATGTGCACCACATCCATTCTGCATATTCCACTCAATATGCCAATACAAGACCTATTTTTTTCTGCTGTTTCTTTTCCAGTAAGTTGATTAATGTCTGCAATGGGCAAAACTCTTAAGTCTTCGACACATAAAGGTTATGAAAAGCATTATGTTCATAAACCTAAAATTATGTATTATTGTCAGCATCCTTCCATCTACAAAAGATGATGGACATGCAGCAAACAATCCATTTAGGTGGGGTGTCTTCTCTTGGTGCACCTTTGTTAATGGCTGTGCAGGCCAATCCTTGAGAGGCAGGTTTTGCCACAAGTGCCGCACATGAAGCTGCCAAGTGTGACGATGGTGCTTCTATATTTTTTGTTAAGTTTTTCTTTTGAGAACTCATTTATTTTAGAATTTTGGACATTGCTTTATTTGGGAAAACTGAAAAGTATTCCATGGGTTATTTTCCACTGGGGCACTGAAAAGGGGTCGCCGGAAGGTCATTTAGACTTGGTTTGTAAACAACACTTACTGGAACTCACCTGTCTACAGATAAATACCCAGCAGGGGCTTTTTGATTTGGAAGAGATGTTTGCAGAGAAGAAGTGATAGGTCAAGATTTATAGGGGTCAGGAGGTTTTACTCGAGATATTGTTTTTGGTTTTGCTTTGGACAGTCAGTTGGGGTTTGGACAGTGTTTTGAAAGGAGTTTAAGAATCAACTTGCCAAGGACAAAACCCCAGCTCAGCCTTTTCCATCTCTTTGAAAAGCATGCCAGTTTTTCCATCTCTTTCAGAAGCTCTTAGAAGCAAACATAATAGGGAAATTGATGCTGCATTCCTCCTGAAAGGCCTGCCAGAAACCCATTGCTACATTTCTCCTGGAAAACCTGCCAAACTGATCGTCAACGTCACCTGAAAATAACTGTTCTAGAAAAATCCCAGTGACAGCGGTCCACGCCATGACAAAAGTATTTCCATCTTTTGTTAAGTTTTGAGGACTTGTGTTTTATTTGGGAAAACTGAAAAGGATTCCAAGGAAGTTTTTTCTCTGGGATCATTAAAAGGACTGAGATGTCTTGTTTGCAAACAACATGTACTGGAAGTCACCTGTCTTCAGATAAATACCCAGCATGGGACATTTTTTAAACTTTGAGAAGATGTTTACAGAGAAGTGACAGGTCAAGATTTATAAGGGTCAGGAGGCTTGACTCTTGAGATTGTTTTTGGTTTCACTTTGGACAATCAACTAGAGTTTTAAAAACCAGCTAGGAGAGCAGTCACCCCAGCTCAGTCTTTTCCAAATCTTTGAAAAGCCTGCCAGCTTTTCCATCTTTTTGAGAAGCTCTTAGAAGAGAGTGTAAGAAATATAGAAATTGATGCTACATTCGTCCTGAAAGGCCTGCTTGAAACCCTTGTTGCTGCATTTCTCCTGAGATGTTGGAAAAGTCTGCTGGATAAATCCTCGACGCTGCCTGAATGAATTGCTCCAGAGAAAGATCCCAGTGACAGCCATCTACTCATATTTGGAAATTACTGAGCTTCTTTACTGGTAGCTGTAAGTCGTCCATGTTTCGCAGACATACAGCAAGGTGCTGAGAACACCTTGAGTCACAAATTAGTGTTAATTTACCCAATACTGTGCTTACTGTAAGATTAACAAAATTTACAAAACTTACATACCTATTCAAATCAAAATTATAAAAAAAAGTCGATGTTGCAGTGTGTTGGTATACTAGAGCGCTGTAACATAAGCACACATAGTGAGATAACGGTGTCAGCAGATCCACAAGAGGGTGGTATAGAGCAGAAGACACTAATGATAAAAAGTTATACATTTTATGTTAGAATTTTACATTTTCTTTTAATTTCTACCAATGTCACTACCAAGAACTGACCAAGTGAACATTGAGTAAGGAACCAACTCACAGGCAACTAAGAAAAGCACAAGATAAGATCTGATGGAAAAAGAGAAAGTGGCATCAGCAGAAAGCTCAAAATAAGTCAAATTCCTGCCTTCACAGCTGGTAAACTATATGTGGAGTGGTGGGCTCTTAAAATAGAGCATCAGAACAAACAACAAAGATAATATAGAATAAAAATAAATCATCTTAGACAAATGTTAACTAGCATAATGTCTGCAGCACTATGAATTCATTGTATATTGATATTCAGATAATGATTTCATTGCAAAAAGTATCAGCTCTTTTTTCAGGTCAGCTCACACTGATTTTTAGTCTTACTTGATCTAATCTGATGACCAGCCTAATCCAAAGCAAGCGGGATGGTAGGATTACATCAAAGGACCCAGAAATTCATTTTCTCAAACTGCAGAATGCTTTGAAACTACTTGTTTTTGAAGTGAGAATCCAACAATGAGACAGAACATCTAAGTTAAAATACAACAATACTGATTAGGGGGATGGAGCTATCAGGATATGTGGGGTGGGAGAGGAGAGAAACAGGGTGGCACTTGGGGTAAGGACCCACTGTTGGAATACCAAGCAGGTATTTTAAAATATAATGAAGCCCAAACATAGCAGAGAGATTAGATGTGGGCCTGCACCATTCTTTTAATTTCTGCCAGTTACTATGCTAAACCTGGACACTATAATTTTCTAGACCCACATACAGTTTCAATTATCAATGAAGACCTTGATCGTGAAATTGACATTGTCCAATGACTATTTTATCAACTAAAAAAACATTCAGGCGCTGGATGCAGAATCAGACCCCCCTCCCCATCCAAGCATGACCTGCCTACAGGGATAGAGAAACACAGATTTAGCTTACTGTCAAGATTATCAAGAACCACGGCTGATTAGGGTCAGTACAAGGTGATCAGAATGAATTCTACCTGGTCCATATGTGCCTTCTTTAGTATGTAGAGGATTAGGGAAAGAGAGGAATCAGTTGAAGATACATCTGTGTCCAGGAAAAGAGAAGCCGTTCCATTGCCACACAGATGTGTCCCCAGTCCCACAGCATGACTTAGACAGCTGAAGATTGTCCAGGGATGCAAAGACTTCCCTGTCCACCCCAGTTTGCAGAATATTCTTTGAGTTTCCTGAGAAAAGATCTTTCAATCATGGGAATAATAATAGGGCAACTGAGGGTATCATCCTTGAGTTATCCACTCCCATCAATGCCAAGTCATTTTTTCTCCAATGTTCCCTCTAAGCTGCACGGGTGCGCAGCAATCAGGAACGTGTCACGCAAGGAACAAACAGGCCATACACAAGCAATGTTCCATTCAAGATGCACAATATGAGCAGCTGTGCGTCAATCTTAAAGGGACCGCACAGTGCAACAAGCTGGCCGCACACAGCAAACAGAACTTTGAGGGAACATTGGACCACAGACCAGAGTGTCGTCCATAGTTTATCCAAATACAATAATTGAGAATGAGTTCCCTTTCATCCACCTGTTGATGTAATGGTCTACTGAGATATTGGGAGGAATTTTGACTTTGGGAGATAGTGTAAAACAGCCAATGCCAAATTAGCTTGCCCATTATACATCTCTCCTGATTTTCTCTGATATTACACTATCACTCAAAGTCAACACTACCTCCATGTCAGACCAGACTGACTTTCTCCAGCTGCATAGCAGAAAATGCTGCTATGACAGCACAGAGTCTGAAAATCTAAGCAATTGCAGGTCCTTCTCCTTCCTCTCTATACTCTATATTGATAGATACCTGCAAGACTCATGCAGGAGCTTTGGTTGGCTAGATCAAACCAAAATAATCCATCATTATGCTGGCGTCTGGCTGCCCACATGGGCCTGAGAGAATGTGTTTTTGAGAAATATTACAAATAAAAGGAGGAAACAAATTCTGTCTTCACAAAAGGAGGAAACAAACTACCTCCCTGAAATGTTGGGGAACATAGGATCTAGTGAGAAGGAGGAACTGTATGAAATCAGTATTAGTAGGGAAATGGTGTTAGGGAAATTGATGGCATTGAAGGCTGATAAATCCCCAGGGCCTGATAATCTACATCCCAGAGTACTTAAGGAAGTGACCCTTGAAGTAGTAGATGCATTGCTGGTCATTTTTCATAATTCTATAGACTCTGGAACAGTTCCAATGGATTGCAGGGTAGCTGATGTAACCCCACTATTTAAAAAAGGAGGCAGAAAGAAAACAGGGAATTATAGACTGGTTAGCCTGACATCAGTAGTGGGGAAAATGCTAGAGTCCATTATAAAAGATGTAATAGCAGAACATATGGAAAACAATGACATGATTGGACAAAGTCAACATGGATTTACGAAAGGGAAATCATGCTTGACAAATCTACTGGAATTTTTTGAGGATGTAACTAGTAGGATAGATAAGGGAGAAGCAATGGGTGTGGAGTATTTGGACTTTCAGAAGGCTTTCGATAAGGTCCCACATCAGAGATTAACATGAAAAATTAAAGCACATGGGATTGGGGGTAAGGTACTGAAATGGATAGAGAACTGGTTGGCAGAAAGGAAACAAAGAGTAGGAATAAACGTGTCTTTTTCCGAGTGGCAGGCAGTGACTAGTGGGGTACCGCAGGGATCGGTGCTAGGACCCCAGCTATTCACAATATATATTAAGGATATAGATGAGGGAATTAAATGTAATATTTCCAAGTTTGCAGATAACACAAAGCTGGGTGGGAGTGTGAGGAGGATGCAGAGAAGCTCCAGTGTGATTTGGACAGGTTGAGTGAGTGGGCAAATACATGGCAGATGCAGTATAATATGGATAAATGTGAGGTTATCCAATTTGGTGGCAAAAACATAAAGGCAGATTATCTGAATGGCTACAGATTGAGAAAGGGGGAGGTGCAGCGAGATCTGGGTGTCCTTCTGCATCAGTCGCTGAAAGTAAGCATGCAGGTGCAGCAGGCAGTTAAGAAGGCAAATGGTATGTTGGTCTTCATAGTGAGAAGATTCGAGTACAGGAGCAAGGATGTCTTGCTGCAATTATACAAGGCCTTGGTGAGACCACATCTGGAGTAATGTACGCAGTTTTGGTCTCCTTATCTGAGGAAGGATGTTCTTGCTAGAGAGGGAGTGCAGCGACGGTTCACCAGACTGATTCCTGGGATGGCAGGACCGACATATGAAGAGAGATTGGGTCGATTAGGCTTGTATTCGCTAGAGTTTTCAAGAATGAGAGGGGATCTCATAGAAACCTACAAAATTCTAACAGGACTGGACAGACTAGATGCAGGAAGGATGTCCCCGATGGCGGGGGAGTCCAGGACCAGGGGTCACAATCTAAGGATAAAGGGTAAGCCATTTAGGACTGAGATGAGGAGGGATTTCTTCACCCAGAGAGTGGTGAACCTGTGGAATTCTCTACCACAGAAAGTAGTTGAGGCCGAATCATTAAATATATTCAAGAAAGAGTTAGATATAGTTCTTAGGGCTAAAGGAATAAAGAGATATGGGGAGAAAGCTGGAACAGGGTACTGAGTTTGGACGATCAGCCATGATTGTATTGAATGGCAGTGCAGGCTCAAAGGGCCAAATGGCCTACTCGCTCCTATTTTCTATGTTTCTAAACTTTCTTGACTTGTTTCTATAAAAACAAAAATAACAAATGTTAAAAAGTACAAACTAAATGTTGTATTTCAATTATCACTCCAGATCTTTCTTTGTATATTAGAGAGACTGGTATAGTTCATTAACATATTGTTTGCCTTTGCTCCATGACCTTTTGGTCAGCTATGTGGCCTTGTCCAATCTACACCTTCTCCTTTGTTATCTCTTGCCCCACCCCCACCTCACTTGCTTATAACCTGTGACATTTTTAATATTTGTCAGTTCCGAAGAAGGGTCACTGACCCGAAACGTTAACTCTGCTTCTCTTTCCACAGATGCTGCCAGACCTGCTGAGTGGTTCCAGCATTTCTTGTTTTTATTATAGTTCATTGCTTTCTTAGTTAAGTGCATAAAGTTGCCAGTAAAACAGTGACCTTCTTTGTCTTTACTTGTTCCTCCAGACATTTTGTTTTTATAAATTGTTGAACTATTAGGCTGTCTTAGGACTTTTTTTGCCATTGTTAGTCACACTGGATCCATGGAACTCTCCATGGTTAATTATTTAAATCTTTACTGACCTAATGCTCATACCAGCTATTTTTGTTAAACTGGACTTGGTACATGTGCCTTTTCCTGGTCATTTTTGTTTGTGGTTTAGTTTGAAAAATGTAAAATAGTGAATACCTGGGAATGATTACAGAGGTAGTCTTATCGAGGGATTCAAATGATATCATAAAGCACAAGAGCAAAGCTTAAAGGGTAGGCGAGATAGTAACCTCAAAATTACTTAAAGGTTCACATTTTTTTAATATAATTTTGTCATGACACTCAGCTTTATTTTTAAATCAATGCTGGCAATGCCCTCAAAACAGATAATGTGCCGCTTCATGCCATTAATGTACAATGGTGACCGATGAAAGACAAATAATTGATGAGGCAAGCACTAAAATCTATTCAGTGATAAGGAACGATTTTCATTATCTGGTAGTGATATATGGCTGTAGTTCAATTTCAGAGGTTACAACACCTGCCAAGTATATATTATTCATAATATTTTATTACAAATTCAAGTACATTGAAACTACATTCCAAAGAAATATTAGTGATTTCATAAACTTTCATATATGCATATGTAAAGATCATAATAGATTCACAAAAAATTTCTTATTAATATGGATTCTTCTTTAGGTACTAAATGAAGGTTCCTTTCCGTCTCAGTTAAAAATAAAGCTCCTACCAGGGCAAGATATTTTAAAAACTTTTAGCCCACATTCTAGAATTCTCAGAGCATTTCAAATCCAAACCCCGTACTATGGAACAAACAAAAAATCAGGTTTGTGTTTACTATCAACTAAATGATCAGTTACAAATTCAGACTACTGTCTTCTCGAGTTCAGCGGTATCAGTCAGTAAATGGTCTCAGTGGGCTGAATTTTACAAGCTCCTCGACATCGGGGGTCGTGGCGAAGTGGCCCGTAGAATTCTACTGGGAGAGGCCCGCCTTGACCCCGACTTCGAGAAGGTCCCACCCCATTTTTACGGCGGCCACCCGCTTCATTAAAATATGGAAATTAGAAACATTAACATGTAAATGAACTTACATGCCATCGCCATATGGAGTTCCGAGGCGAGAAACTGGTGGGGGGGTGGGGGGGAGGGGGGGGGGGCGGGGAGGAGCAAAATTATCATGGCGGAGGAGGAGAGTGGGGAAAGCCTTTTTTTATTGGTTATGGGGATGGTGGGAAGGGGTTGAAGGGCAAAAGTGAAGAGGTTGGGGGAAGTTGGGGTTGGGAATAAAGATCATGTTGTTCATATTGTCCCGAAAACAAACATTGGGGGGGGGGGGGGGTCGAAAAGGGCCTCCAGCATTTATTGCAATGTATACATTCAATGCACCAAAATATTACTTCAAAAATTAAAATTACTTATCAGGGCTTACAGCCCTTTAAAAATGGCACCGATGCCTCCGCGGTGACGCCGGACACCATTGCCGGGGACGTGGTGGCCGCCCCCTCTATGTCATCAGGGTGGCCACTCTGCCCCCTACATTTAAATGAGCCCGCGCAAGTAATATCGCGGAGGCTCTGCGGCGGTACTTCCGTGTCGGAAGGCCACCGACTTCACAAGGTGCCGCCGCAGAGTGCACTGTTAAAATTCAGCCCAGTGTCTAACTTTAAAGGGAGTTGACTCACACTACCACTATTTCTACTTGTAGAATGGAGGTGAAATGAAAAATCCTCCTTGTGACCTGAACCAGATGTCTTTTACATGTGTACTTCATCAATCTATCTTACGGCAGTCTAAACAAGCACTTGATGAGACATGGCTTAATAATGAATTGTTAAGCTGTTTTATTTCATAGTGAGTGAATATTTAGCAATTATGATTGGATTCACTTAACTTAATTATTAAAACTTGTCTTTGGGTACTGTCCATAAGTTCACAGACAACATGACAATCTGTGCTAGTGTTCTGGCCCTAGATAAGAATAGATTATAATTTGATCTTGATGCGATGGATGATTGGGCCTGCATCTGGCAGATGCCATTTAATGTGGCTAAATTCAGTGTCATACATATGGGTAGGGATGTCACCAAGCCTATTTACCTGAATTGAATTATATTGAGTGGGAAAGGGAATGAGGCATAATAGTGCGTGCATTTCTGAAGGTGCACAGCGAGTGCTGTGAGGCTATTGATAAAGGAATTAGTATACTCAGATGTTCAGCCAGGAGAATTCAGAATAAAACTAAAATAATTGTAGTGTCCTTGCACAACACTTTAGTTAGGCCTCATCTGAAACAATGGGCTGAATTTCACTCGCCACCTGTTGGTGGGAAGGTAGGTTGGGGGGTAGGATGTGGTGGGGCCAGTAAAATAGCAGGGAGCCACATTGGGATGGCACCACGTCACTGTCCTGTTGCCAGGGAAGTTCCTCAGCAGCAGGGGGGAGGCAGAACAGCTGCTGCTTTATGGAGGCAGGCAGCTGATTTGCATAATTAAGGCCAAATTAGGAGGCCGTCTGCGATAACAGCACTAAGTCAGTCCCACTGCTAGCAACTGCTGGCTCGGAACACATTTTTCAGCCTGATGCCAGGGTTCCAAAGTCCATGGTAAAGTTCAGCCACTGTGTTCCGTTTTGCTTCCATCACATGGTGGGTGATTTAGAGGTCATGAGAAAAGGCTCAAAGGGCCAGTAGAATGATCCCTAGTTTAAAAGTCCATAATTAGCGCTATAGGTTCGCAAAACTGGGTCATTTTACTCTCAAAATGTTTAGGCTTCTGGAAAAGTTAACTGAACTGTTTAAAATGACGAAGGAACTAGACGGTCTCTGTGTGGATCTACTATTTGAACTAGATAGGTTGGGGAAATGAGGGACAATGCAAGCGTAGGACTAAGTTAGATGTCAGGAGATTTTTCTTTACACAAAGGGTTGTCAACATTTGAAACAGGTTACCAGGTCATGTGGTGAGCGTGGATTCGCTGCAGCAGTTCAAAAAGCAGCTGGTCGAGTTCCTTGCTCTGGCTTTTATTATTGTGCAAATTAAGTAGGTGAGATGCTGGTATGTATCTCATGACCTTTGATGATCTGCAACTCATCTTGATCACCTTTGGGGTGCACAGAATCACAGAATTGTTACAGCGCAGAAGGAGGCCATTTAGCCCATCATGTCTGCACCAGCTCTCCTATTGAGCAATTCAACTAGTGCCATTCCCCAGCCTTCTCCCTATAACCCTGCACATTGTTCTTTTTCAGATAAGAGTCTAATTCCCTTTTGGATGCTTCAACTGAACTTGCCTCCACCACATTTTCAGGCAGTGCATTTCAGACCATAACCACTCGCTGCATGAAAAAATTTTGCTCATATCGCTTTTGCTTCTTTTACCAATTACTTGAAATCTGTGTCCTCTTGTTCTCAACCTTTTTACAAGTGGAAAGTTTCTCCCTACCTACTCTGTCCAAACCTTTCATAATTTTGAATACCTCTATCAAATTACCTCTCAGCTTTCTTTTCTCCAAGGAAAAAAATCCCAATTTCTCCAATCTTCCTTCATAACTGAAGTTTCTGATCCCTGGAACCATTCTCGTGAATTTTTTCTGCACTCTCTCCAATGCTTTCACATCTTTCCTAATGTGCAGCACCCAGAACTGTACGCAATACTCCAGCTGAGACTGAACTAGTGTCTTATATAAGTTCAACATAACCTCCTTGCTCTTGTACTCTATGCCCCTGTTAATTAAGCCCAGCATACTGTATGCTTTATTAACTGCACTCTCAACTGTCTTCCCACCGTCAATGACTTATGCACTTATACACTTAGGTCTCTCTGCTCCTGCACCCACTTTAGAATTGTGTCCATTATTTTATATTGTTTCTCCATGTTCTTCCTACCAAAATAAATCACTTCATATTTCTCTGCATTGGAACTTCATCTGCCACCTGTCCGCCCATTCCACCAACTTGTCTATGTCCTTTTGAAGTTCTACATTATCCTCCTCACAGTTCACAATGCTTCTAAGTTTCGTATCATCTGCAAACTTTGAAATTGTGCCCTGTACACCAAGATCTAGGTCATTAATATATATCAGAAAAGCAAGGGTCCCAATATTGATCTCTGGGGAACTCCACTACAAACCTTCCTCCAGCCCAAAAAAATCCATTAACCACTACTCTTTGTTTCCTGTCAATTAGCCAATTCCGTATCCATCTTGCTACTGTCCCTGTTATTCCATGAGCTATTACTTTGCAGATGTGTGGCACTGTATCAAATGCCTTTTGGAAGTCCATGTACACCACATCAACTGCATTGCCCTCATCAATCTTCTCTGTTACCTCTTCAAACAACTCCAGCAAGTTAGTTAAACATGATTTTCCCTTAAGAAATCCATGCTGCTCTCTTGAATTAACCTGTGTTTGTCCATGTGACTATTAATTTTGTCCCAAATTATTCTTTCTAGAAGTTTCCCCACCACCGAAGTTAAACTGACAGGCCTGTAGCTGCTGGGTTTATCTTTACAACCTTTTTTAAACAAGGGTGTAATGCTTGCAATTCTCCAGTTGCTGGGGAATTTCCCAAACAAAGTCAGAGGGGGTAATTTTAGATACACCGCAATGGGTGGGGGTGCTAAATTGTTAAATTTGTTAAACCCAATTCCGACCCACATTCCCACATTTTGTTTTAACCACATCGAGTTTCACGGTGTCCAAGCAACCTGCCCTGCAGAGGCAGGTCTGTAATTATAATATTCAAATGAAGCTCCGATCCTGAAATATTTGCAGCAATTCAAATTTAATGCCTCCTGCATGCGTTTCCCAGGGATCAGGAAACCCAGCAGCTAAAGGGAGACCACAGCAGTGAGATCCAACAGGTAAGTGTTTTGTTTTTTTAAAAAGAGAACTGCTTGAGAGCCAGGAAGAACAGGAGTGTTTTCTCCAGCTCTCAGCAAATCTCTGCCATGGTCAGCCAACTCTATCCTTCCCCATTCTCCCCTAGTACCCCCTCCTTCTCAATTGTCATCCAAAACCCCCACCAACCCTGATGTTTCCTTTTACTGTTGGCTTTCCCGTCTGGAAGTCAGCCAGCCTGTCAATCTGGCTGGCTGCCAGATTGGAAATGAAGTAAAAAATTGATTGAGGTCCTGCTTATCAAATTTGGCAGGACTTGTGTTCATGCCATTTCTAGACTTACTGTGCAAACACACTCCCACATGTAAATATAGAGGCCAGAGAGTCGGAGAGATTCTACTGAGAGATGTTCCAAGCACCCTTTAGTAAACCTTACTCCTGACATCCCAGTGTCTTCTTTAACCAAGTGTACTACACAGGACCATACAGGGTGTAGCATATTTCCGTCCCACTAATGCACTATTTCTGAGCATGGTTCTTAGCAGTTTCGCTTATTATTGGTAAAGCAGTTCCTGTTTAGGTAAGTCTCATCATGATTTTAGTTAGTTTTGATTCTCAGTATTCATATTAACTACTAACTCCAATCAGTTGAACACCATTTAAGCTGTCATGCAATTTACAGCCCATTTTCCCTACAAGATGCTGAGTAAGCAAGTGTCCAGTAGGAAGGAGATACTCTCTCAAGTGGATGCATGGTAGGTGCCAAGACAAATCAGTCAACAGGCACAGGAAGGGGTGGAAGAAAATGCCAATGTTACCACAATTATCCCCAGCTCATGGTTGCAGTGCCGAAAAATACTTAGTCATCTGACCAGGACGGCCAAGGCAAGACACGCTTTCACATCTCTCATACTCTGCACTGTCCTGCATGATTCCACTTTAGTCTCAGCACGATAATTCTTCACTGCTCACTGGCACTCAAGTCTCAAGAGAACACTTCAACGCACCTCTTTTCTGCTTGCACTCACACCATCAAAGCTTGCTACTATCCACACATCTACCTCTCCACTATAAGTCATCATACATGTTTACTCATCTCTGCTCCTCTTGCAGGAGAAGCTGGCACCTGACAGGAGGGAGGCAACCATAACAGGAAGAGGTCATTCATCTGCTCGTGCTTACCCTTGCCACTACATACCCCTGTCCCCTTTTTCTAGGTCCATCAAGCCACTCAAGTGTTTCAGTCACATAGACCAGTGGTTCTCAAACTTTTTTTGTTGAAGGATCCCTTTTCAAGTGGGATTAGTAATCACAAACCACCACCTCCCACGATCTAAATTATAATACTATTTAATATGCAAGTGCTGCTTTAACTATGTGAAGAATTTACAGAATGACCTTGTCCAACAGGAATTCTGTTTCCTTCGTTGGTCTGGCAATGCACTTCTCAGGAGCATCAAGAACAAGTTAAGTCAGAGGTGTAAAAAACTTTTATTATTGTGGGCTGCAAACCTAGAGTGTTACAGAAGTCAGTGAGGTGTGTGTGCCTGCTTCTTACTGCACAGTATGTAGTGCTTAAATATACTTTTTTAAGACTCTCTTTCTTGAACAAGGCTGAACTTAACTGGTGCCCACCAATGATCTTGGTGACTGCGGGCCTACCTAGCGATCTTCGTGCTGTTCTCAGCACTCCTCCATGCGCGGTCCCCTCCTAGGTGAGACGGCCAACCCACTCTGCATCGCACATGTGGCAGCTGCACTCTGCTCCAGCCTCCCGGCTCACTCCAGGCCAAACTCCAGCCACTGCTCAATTATTTTGCAGACTCCCATTAGCCACAGATCCCAATTTGAGAACCACTGGTCTATACAACCAGTCCTCATAATTTAACCTTTGCAGCCTTGATATCATTCTCGTGAATCTGTGCTGCACCTCCTCCAAAGTCAATATATCCTTCCCAAAGTGCTATGTCCAGAACTGAATGCAGTGTTCCAGATGGGGTCGGACCAGATCAAACCTCTGACCCAACATTAAATCAACGGGTAATTCAAGTGGATAACTCATTATTCCAACCTTTACAAAAATACTCAGCGTCTTGCGATTCTTTTTTGAATGCAGTGGTTTAATTTCTTTAATGTGCAGAACAGAACAAAGATGGTGAGACATCCAGCACAAACTACTGATATTTCAAATTATTTGAATAAATAGAGAACAGACAGTCAATAAATACCAAGTTTTTAAAAAACCTCTCCAATTCACAAACTGGGGAGCAGTATTACTGTTGGCCTACTATGTTTTTTCTCTAATATTTGTAGAGACCTATGCAGCAGTGATTCTCGAACTATGATGAAACATGTGGCAGCTGGGTTCCGCTCCTAGCTTGCACCAAGCCTGCCTCTGGCTCGTGCTCAATTATTTTTGCAGAACCCTTGGAAAGTCTCTATGGATCCCAGTTTGAGAACCATTAACATAAACTGAGCAGAACAACCCTTGAGAAGATGCATAGTCATGCTTTCTCATCTTTCCAGCAAGGACAGTATATCGAACAGGTCTGCACTGGGTGATTCAGCGAGCACAACTGAGCAGGATCATTTGCAGGTGATGGGACTTTGGCTTATCAGCTCAGAGGAAAAACACTATGTCCAACAATTCAACATGCCATCATTGCACCGAAATGTCAGCCTAGATACTGTGCTCAAGTCCTATAGAGCAAGTTAAACCCACAACCTTATAACTCAGGAAGTACTACCAATTGAGCAATAATGATATCCAGTTTAGTACTCAGGGTCCAACATTTCATCTGTGAACCACAACAGGTTACAAAGTGCCAAGTCCACATTGCCAAAGCTTGGAGATCACTCTCACCTACAGAGTTTGAACCATGATTAGTTCTGAAGAGGTGTTGTTTTGGGATACAGGCATGCGCGGCATTGCAACACTCCTGGATAGTTTAGTTTAGTTTAGTTTAGAGATACAGCACTGAAACAGGCCCTTCGGCCCACCGAGTCTGTGCCGACCATCAACCACCCATTTATACTAATCCTACACTAATCCCATATTCCTATCACATCCCCACCTGTCCCTATATAGTTCCCTACCACCTCCCTATACTAGGGGCAATTTATAATGGCCAATTAACCTATCAACCTGCAAGTCTTTGGCATGTGGGAGGAAACCGGAGCACCCGGAGGAAACCCACGCAGACACAGGGAGAACTTGCAAACTCCACACAGGCAGTACCCGGAATCGAACCCGGGTCCCTGGAGCTGTGAGGCTGCGGTGCTAACCACTGCGCCACTGTGCCGCCCGTAATCAGGTGAGGAAATCGTGATTGATTCTTCCTCTTCATTGCCTGCTGCACTGAGGCCAAACTGAGATGAAGAAGTGCACTCAGCCTATGCTAGCTCACCCATCAGGAATAAACACATAGTTAGTTCTCTATTACAGCTTCTAAATACTTCGTAAGTTATTCCAGGGCTTTTGCCTCCGCTACTTTGTGAGGAAGTTCATCATATCAATTATTCTTTTTTTTCAAACATACAGAAAAATTTTCTGACATCAATCCTGAATTTGCTTTTTGCCATTTTGAACTGGTGATTCCTTTTCCTACTGCCAGTTTAATATAATGTTCCTGATTTACATTTACATGCATAAATCTTCTCTCAGCTGTGTTCATTCAAGACTGCAAAGCTTGTTTCTGTCCAAGATTGAATTTTAGGGCTGCATCAAACCTATGTTTCAGGTTTTTCTTTAACTCCTGAAACATTATGCCAATATGCAACACCAAACTTTATAAAGGATAAAATGGGAATGATGGCAAAGCTTTGAAAAATCAGCACGGGCACTCGATCCATTGAACAATTTAAGTTTGCAACAATACTTAACTATTTAATTTTGCAGGTCTTATTTACAGATTATTCCCTTGTAAAACAAATGCAATATGTTCCCCCCCCAAAAAAATTCAGACCAAGTTCATTCCAAATCCTCTGACATCTGTTGTTCATTTGCTTATGAATATTTTATAAACATGGATAACCAAGTCTAATTAAATGAATGTACTGTAACAACCATAAAAATGAATGGCTGTAATAACAGCATGCCCACACATGAAGTACTTTCCACCTCATCAGCAATGCTGTTCACTGGCATGGTATTGTCAGAATAATACGGCACAATACTGGATGCTAATTTCAAGATGGAGAATCGTGAGATCTCAAAAATTCCCATCTCTATTACTGAAAACAAAATTGCTTGACACTTTGGTTTCCTCCCCTCTTTGTAAAGTGTTGGTAAGACTGTACTGATTTTTGGTCACACAAAGCTGTCTTCTTGGTTGTAATAGAGATAATTAAACACAAACGAACAACAGGTTTGACTTGACAGGGTTATTTATGAATGCCAATTGAGGAGGAGCGTAGTGTGGTTGGTTTTATCTAGAACATATCATGATTTGTTTATCAGGCATTACTTGTGGTTGAGTTTGTAATTGTCCACAAATTTTGCTTCCTTGAAAATAACTTATTTCATTCCTGGTTATTTTTTTTATTTATTTTTTTATTTAGCGATACAGCACTCGGCCCACCGAGTCTGTGCCGACCATCAACCACCCATTTATACTAATCCTACACTAATCCCATATTCCTACCACATCCCCACCTATCCCTATATTTCCCTACCACCTACCTATACTAGGGACAATTTATAATGGCCAATTTACCTATCAACCTGCAAGTCTTTTGGCATGTGGGAGGAAACCGGAGCACCCGGAGGAAACCCACACAGACACAGAGAGAACTTGCAAACTCCACACAGGCAGTAGCCAGAATTGAACCCGGGTCGCTGGAGCTGTGAGGCTGCGGTGCTAACCACTGCGCCACTATGCCGCCCCAAAATTCCACCTTTTGCTGTGGTGGGATTCGAACCCATGTCCCCAGAGAAATACCCTAGGTTTCTGGGTTACCAGTCCAGTGATAATACCACTATGCCACCACCTACCCATCTAATAATGATTTAATTTCTTATATACCAGACAGCAAGCATCACGCTTTAGAGAACATACATTAACACCACTCTTGCCGGCAACTAAAATTCCTTGGACTCAAGCTTTTTTAGATATTATTGCTCTTGGTAATTTTCTCTCTTGTAACAAAGGCCTCTACACCGTGCTGGGATATGATTTCATGATGCCACAGCACCTTCAGTACTTTGCCCATGAGTGTCAACAGACTATTAGATGTGATAGCATCACAATTGAGCCCAAAACTGTCCTCACCCGACATACACAAATGCTGGTTGCTGGACAATGAGCAGGGGTACACATTCTGACCAATTTTTCCCTAGACTAAACTATCAATTCTGAGAGATAGGATAAACTGCCATTTAGAAAGGCACAATTAATCAGGGATATGGATTTGTTAAAGAAAGATCATGTCTTACTAACTTAATTGAATTTTTTGAAGAAGTACCAAGGATGATTAATGAGGGTTGTGCATTGGATGTGGTCTACATGGATTTTAGTAAGGTATTTAACAAGGCCCCACATGGCAGACTGGTCAGAAACATAAAAGCCCATGGGATACAGTGGAATGTGGCAGGTTAGATCCAGAATTGGGACAGGAAACAAAGGGTAGTAGTCGAGGGATGTTTTTATGAATGGAAAGTGGTTTCCAGTGGCGTTCTACAGGGCTCAGTGTTAGGTCCCTTGCTGATGTGGTATATAACGATTTGGACTTAAATGTTGGAGACATGATTGGGAAATTTGCTGATGACACAAAAATTGACCCTGTGGTTGATAGTGAAGAGGATAGCTGTAGACTCCAGAATGATATCAATAGTTTGGTTGAGTGGGTGGAAAAGTGGCAAATGGAATTCAATCTGTAGTAGTGTGAGGTAATGCATTTAGGGAGGGCAAGCAAAACAATGGAATACACAATAAATGGGAGGATATTGAGAGGGGTAGAAGAAGTGAGAGAGCTTGGAGTGCACGTCCACAGGTCCCTGAAGGTGGCAGGACAGGTAGATAGAGTGTTGAAGAAGGCATATGGAATGCTTTCCTTTATTGGCCGAGGTGCAGAATACAAAAACAGGGATGTAATGCTGGAACTGTATAAAATGCTGGTCAGGCCACAGCTGGAGTACTGCGTACAGTTCTGGTCACCACATTACAGGAAGGACATAATTGCTCTGGAGAGAGTACAGAGGAGACTTACAAGAACATTGCCAGGGTTTGAAAGTTGCAGTTATGAGGAAAGATTGGATTGGCTAGGGTTGTTTACCTGAGAACAGAGGAGGCTGAGGGGTGACTTAATTGAGGAGTACAAAATTATGAGGGGCCTTGATAGAGTAGACAGGAAGGACTGGTTTCCCCTAGCGGAGAGGTCAATTACGAGGGCGCACAGATTTAAAGTGATTGGTAGAAGGTTCAGAGGGGACGTGAGAATAACTTTTTCACCCAGAGGATGGTGGGTGTCTGGAATTCACTGCTCGGATCGGTGATGGAGGCAGAAACCCTCAACTCATTTAAAAGGTACCTAGACATACACCTGAAGTGCTGTAACCTGCAAGGCTATGGACCAGGTGCTGGAAGGTGAGCTTAGATTGGGCAGCTAGTTTTTTCAGCCGGTGTAGACACAGTGGGTTTAATGGCCTCCTTATGTGCTGTAACTTTTCTTTAGTTCAATGGTAATATTACTCGGAAACCTCCTGGTGCTCATTTGATAAACTAGCTAGGTCAGTCATCATCGAGCCTTGTACCTGCCTTATTCTGAGAATAAGATAATCCAGAAGATTATCTCTGAGGAACAGAGGATTGCTGAATTTCCCTCTCCATCAACACTGACTGGAAACTTAACTGGATCAACCACATAAATACTGTGGCAACAACAGCAGATCAGAGGCTGGGTATTCTCTGGTGAATAACTCACCTCCTGACTCCCCAAAGACTCTCCACCATTTACAATACACAAGTCAACAGTGCGATGGAATACTCTCCACTTACCTGGATGAGTGCAGCTCCAGTGACACTCAAGAAGCTCAACACCGTCCAGGACAAAGCAGCCCACTCTACTGGCACCCTATCCAGCAGCTTAACAATTCACTCCCTAAACCAACAGTGTACCAGTGCAGTGCAGCAATTTGTCAAGGCTTCCTCGCAAGCACCTTCCAAACCCACGACCTCTACCACCTAGAAGAACAAGGGAAGCAGGCATGGGAATACTGCCACATGCAAGTTCCCTTCAAGTCGCACGCTCTCCTGACTTGGAAATATATTGACATTCCTTCATCGTCTCTGGGTCAAAATCCTGGAACTCCCGACCTAACAGCACTGTGGGTGTACTTACACTACAGGGACCTCAACAGTTCATGAAGGCAAGTCACCACCACCTTCTGAAGGGAAATTAAGGATGAGCAATAAATGCCCACATCCCAAGAATGAATAAAAAAAGGATGTAAAACTGACACTGCTCTCACTAGATTTTGGAAGACGTCCTTTTTCTTGTTGCATGTTTTTTTATTTCATTATTAAATTATGATTTGTATTGGTGGCAAGAATTAGAAAAGCATCAATATACCATACAGCAGCATATTAAACTTGCACTTCTAGGATTACAGTATGGGGATTCTGGCATGCAGCATTTCATGATCATGCAATTCATTGGCAAGCATATTCTTATTTACGAGTTCATCCTATTTGAATTCTGTGAGCATATGAACAGACGTATACACGAATTAGGAGCAGGAGTAGGCCACTCGGCCCCTCGAGCCTGCTCCGCCATTCAATAAGATATGGCTGATCTGATTGTATCCTCGACTCCACATTCTAGCCTACCCCCTGATAACCTTTCACCCCCTTGCTTATCAAGAATCTATCTACTTCTGCCTTTAAATATTCAAAGACTCTGCTTCCACTGCCTTTTGAGGAAGAGAATTCCAAAGACTCACGACCCTCTGAGAGAAAACATTTCTCCTCATCACGGTCTTAAATGGGCGACCCCTTATTTTTAAACAGTGATTCCTAGTTCTAGATTCTCCCACAAGAGGAAACATCCACCCTGTCAAGACCCCTCAGGATCCTATATGTTTCAATCAAGTCGCCTTTTACTCTTCTAATCTCCAGCAGATACAAGCCTGGTCTTTCCTCATAAGACAACCCGCCCATTCCAGGTATTAGTCTAGTAAACTTTCTCTGAACTGCTTCCAACATATTTCCATCCTTCCCTAAATAAAGAGACCAATACTGTACACAGTACTCCAGATGTGGACTCACCAATGCCATGTATTACCTCCCTACTTTTGTATTCAATTCTCCTCACAATAAATGATAACATTCTACGAGCTTTCCTAATTACTTGCTGAACCTGCATATTAACTTTTTGCGATTCATGCACTAGGACACCCAGATCCCTCTGCATCTCAGAGCTCTGCAATCTCTACCAGTTAATGTGCTTCTTTTTTATTCTTCCTGCCACAGTGGACAATTGCACATTTTCTCACATTATACTCCATTTGCCAGATCTTTGCCCACTCACTTAACCTCCTTATGTCCTCTTCACAAGTTATTTTCCTACCTATCTTTGTGTCATCAGCAAAGTTAGCAAGCATACCTTCGGTCACTTCATCCAAGTCATTTATATAAATTGTAAAAAGCTGAGGCCCCAGCACTGATCCCTGCGGCACACCATTCATTACATCTTGCCAATCAGAAAATGACCCATTTATGCCTACTCTCGGTTTCCTGTTAGCCAATCTTCTATCCATGCCAATACGTTACCTCTTTCACCCTGAGCTTTTATCTTCTGCAATAACCTTTGATGTGGCACCTTATCAAATGCCTTCTGGAAATCTAAGTGCAGTACATCCCCTTTATCCACAGCACGCTACTTCTTCAAAGAACTCCAATAAATTGGTTAAACATGATTTTCCTTTCACAAAGCCATGTTAACTCTGCCTGTTTACCTTGAATTAGTCTAAGTGCCCTGCTATTTAGCCTTTAATAATAGCTTCTGACATCTTCCCTAAGACAGAGTTAAGCTAACTGGCCTGTAGTTTCCTGCTTTCTGTCTCCCTCCCTTTTTGAATAAAGGAGTTACATTGGCTATTTTCCAATCTAATGGAATCTCGAGAATGTTGGAAAATTAAAACCAACGCATCAACTATCTCCCTAGCCACTTCTTTTAGGACTCTAGGATGAAGTCCATCAGGACCTGTGGGCTTGTCAGCCCGCAGCTCCAACAATTCGCTCAGTACCACTTCCCTGTTGATTGTAATTTTCTTTATTTCCTCCCTCCCTTCCATTTCTTGATTTACAGCTACTTCTGAGATGTTATTTGTACCCTTGATAGTGAAGACCGATGCAAAATACCTGTTCATCTGCCATCTCCTTATTTTCCCTTACTAATTCCCAGACTCACTTTCTATAGGATCAACGCTCACTTTGTTAACTCTTTTAAGTATCTATAGAAACTCTATCTGTTTTTTATTTCTAGCTAGCTTTCTCTCGTACTCTAATTTTTCCCTCCTTATTTATCTTTTAATCAATCTTTTAGTCATTCTTTGCTTTTTTAAAAATATTCTGTCCAATCTTTTGACCTGCCACCCATCTTTGCACAATTATCTGCTTTTTCTTTAGGTTTGATGCTATCTTTAATATTTTTAGTTAACCACAGATAGTGGGTGCTGCCCTCGGAATTTTTCTTTCTTGTTGGAATTATCGACTCTGTGTATTCTGAAATATCCCCTTAAATGTCTGCCACTGCATCTCTAGTGACCTTTTCCTTAACCTAATTTTCCAGTTCACTCTCGCTCGCTCTGCTTTCATGCCCTTATAATGGCTCTTGTTTCAGTTTAAAATACTCGTCTGAAACTGAATGTAAAATTCAATCATATTATGATTGCTGCTACCTAGGGGCGCCTTCACTATGAGGTCATCAATTAATCCTATCTTGTTGCACAAAACCAGGTCTAGTATAACCGGCTTTCTGGTTGGCTCCAAAATGTGCTGTTCTAAGAAACATCCTATGAACTCCTCATCTAGGCTACCTTTGCCCATCTGATTCTTCCAGTCTATATGTAGATTAAAATTTCCCATGATTATCGCCTTACCTTTCTGACAAGCTCCCATTATTTCTTCCTTTATACTCTGTTATACCGTGTGGTTATTTAGGGGCCTGTACATCACTCCCACGAGTGACTACTTGCCTTTATCATTTCTCATCTCAACCCAAACTGGTTTCCTGAACTTAGGTCATCCCTCTCTTTTGTGTTAATACCATCATTAATTAACCAAAGTGACTTCTGACAAAGCAGAACATGCGCAGAGCAATCGCGACATCATCAGTGCATGCGAACATTTGCCCGCTTGCCAGGATGAATGCGCGCATGCGCACGCATGAGGTCACCACGCTATGACATCCTCACCTCTCAATAGCAGTCTCCATTCACCCGAATGGTACCCTGCTCCTTCCCACCATCCCTGCTTCAATCGCCGCTCCCCCCACCCCCCGCTCGTCCGCTCGCTCCCCACCACCTTCCCTCAGCCACTCGCTCCCCCCCGCCCGCTTCCCCCGCCTCAGCGAATCGCTCCCGACCCACCAGCTGCTCTCTTCCCACCCACCGGCCACTGTCCCTCTCGGCAGTCGCTTCCCCCCCACCTCAGCCACTTGCTCCAGACCTCGGCACTGCTCCCCCCACAACCCTAGGCAAATCGTTACCCAATCTTTGCTTCCCCCCACCCCACTAACCCCGCTGTCCGGCTGCCTGCTCCCCCCACCACTCCCCTTAGCCACCCCCACACCCCCGCTGGCCCCTTGCTCACCGCGTCCCTCCCGTGGCCGCTCACTCCAGGCTGCATGCTTCCCTCCCCTCGGCCACTTGCTCCCATGTCACCCTGTCAAGCCTCGCGGCCCACCTTGCTTCTTTGAGCGGCACGGCAGGGAATGATCAAACGTGGGAGCGAATGCCTGACAGGAGGGAAGCAGCGCAGCCTGGAGCGAGCGGTTGGAGTGGTAGGGAAGCGGGGAGTGAGCGGGCGGAGGGAAACGGCGCGTGGGTGGCCAGACAATGGAAGGGGGGGGGGGAGGAAGCAGGAGGCAAACAGCCAGACAGCACGGTGGGGCGGTGGGGGAGGAAGCGGGGAGCGAGCAGCCGGAGGTGGGTGCAACTGCGAGGCTGGAGTGTGTGGCTAAGGGAAGGCAGCAGGGAGAGAGCAGCAAGAAGACGGGCGCAGGAGGGAGCAGCGAAGAGAAGCGTGATGGCAGGAGAGAACAGGGGACTGTTGGGGGTGGGATGAAGGTGGCGATGGCACCCATTGAAGGGATTTTTGGGTTGAATTTGTTTTTTGCGATAAATTGTGCAGCACCATCTTTATTACTGGCAGCTGCCTGTGACGTCACAGACAGTGACGTTTCAGTGGAAGAGGCTACATTTGCGATTGTGCTAGTGCTGCGCCACCTAGCGGTTGCGTTGTCAGCAAACACAGCCTTAATTAACAGGACCAGCCCTCCCCCTTTTCCTAGCTTCCTGTCCTTCCTTAATATCATCTGCCCTTCAATATTCAGGTCCCAATCTATGTCATCCTACAGCCATGTCTCTGTAATGGCTATTAGATCATACTTATTTATTTCTATTTGTGCTATCAGTTTAACTGTTTTTTTCGACTGCTATGTGCATTCAGATACAGAGCCTTCAGTTTTATCCTTTTATTATTTTGGAACGTCTAGCCTGGATTGCTGACTTAATCTTAGATTTGTTCTCTCTATCCCTTCCTGGCGTGGTCTGTTTATGATTTCCCATATTAATACTTTTCTCTCTTGCCTTGGTCTCTACTCTTTGATTTACCACATCTTCCCAAATTTGATCCCTTGCCCCCACTATTTAGCTTAAAACCCTCTCTACTTCCCTTGTATGTGGCTCGCTAGAACACCAGCCCCAGCACGGTTCAGGTGTAGACCATCCCAATGGTACAATCTTCAGTGAGTTTAAAGGTTTGGAAAGGGCTGTTGCCTCATTAGCCAATAAATGCTAAATCACAACAGCCTGGATTTAGCAGTTAACGATGAAGGAATGGCCCTGTTCACCTCAAGAAAAGCTGCCCACAAAGTTTTAGTGAGCTCTAGAACACAGACTTCCTCTTTTACTACTACAGTTTGAATTTGGTGCCTTCCACAGGGGTTCTGTTGGGGCTGTGAACAAGGCAGGCATCAAGGAGACTGATTTCAACAAATCAGATTGAAGAATTTCCACAGACGGCAAAGCAGGAAATAAAAAGCAGGAAATATGAATTACATTTAAAATCATTGTAGAGAAGTGAAATATAGATTGGGATATATACATGAGATTAATTGAGAAACTTAAATAGCAAAACACAAACTCCAAAAAAAAAAGCTGTAACATTTAAATTTTCTTTTCAGGGAATGAGACTTCACACTTATAAAATTAACTTTTCTGGGACAAAGAGGTTGTTCAGTAGGACATCTCCAACAGCAACTTCTGGATTTCCGCATTTGACTGTGCAGGTGTGAAAACAGAAGTTGCTGTCAGTTTTATCCTGTAATAATGGTGAGCGCCAACAGCCGACTTGACTACTACCGCAAATTCCAGGCCAATATCTTTTTTGTGTTCTTGAGATATATGAAATCATCAAGATATATGCAAATTAACAGAATGCTTAAATGCACTTTTCTATGTGGCTCCAAGGATCAGTGGTGCTTATTTTGGAATTGGCGAAGACAAAAAACTTAACCATCCCCACCAAAGAACACTTTTGTGAATTGGCTATGATACACTGTGTCTACTCTTACTGCTTTGACATGTGAATTTTGGTGGATGGGCTACACGGTAATACATCAATATGTTGCACTTGTAGACACCCACATGCTGTGATCCTAAACTAGTAGAGGGAAAGTAACTTCATTGGTTGAAGTACAAGTTTCAGTTTTATTCCCTCCAACTTGATCTGGGTAGGGGGAGATGAAAGTTTGTTTCCAAGTAAGATAAATGTCCAATGATGATTTCCTGTTCTTTACCAAGGGACATGAAAACTGAAAACATGCTTTGTAACCAGTAATAACACCTGGTGTAGAACTGAAGCTCCCAGGAGGTAGAGTTTGGATCATCATAATTGGAACCATGTTTGATCTCCTTTAATGTTGGTTACAGTGTAAACAAAACTATATTCTATAGTTACCACTCCATACTGATTAAAATTAATAGCAGCGATTAATTTCACAGCCACTTATTAACAACAATGTCAACTAAACCTTTGATTTTGTAAGGCAAATGCTATAGCACCACTGGGTTTAGTGACAACAATCAGCAGATTGTTTTGTTTTAAAAGTAACCTGAACACAATCACTGGTTCCTGTTTTTGGGCTAGATTTCAAGCCCAAGACCCCAGGGATCAAAGCACAAGCTTTTTTAGTCTTTCATTAAATACTACCCCCTTCCCACCAGTATCCCAATTCTCAGTATTGAGTCATGGCTGTAGTTCTTTGCAGCTTTCATATTTTTCCACATCTCTGCTCCTAAGTAACATTAGAAATACCTCAAACTACGGGTTCTTCTAACTACTAGGTGGGTTTACAAATGTCCCATCAAGACAGCTGGTGGTAGGGGGAATTTTCCCAGGTAAGTTTAGTTTAGTTTAGAGATACAGCACTGAAACAGGCCCTTCGGCCCACCGAGTCTACGCCGACCATCAACCACCCATTTATACTAATCCTGCACTAATCCCATATCCCTACCACATCCCCACCTGTCCCTATATTTCCCTACCACTTACCTATACTAGGGGCAATTTATAATGGCCAATTAACCTATCAACCTGCAAGTCTTTGGCATGTGGGAGGAAACCGGAGCACCCGGAGGAAACCCACGCAGACACAGGGAGAACTTGCAAACTCCACACAGGCAGTACCCAGAATTGAACCCGGGTCGCTGGAGCTGTGAGGCTGCGGTGCTAACCACTGCGCCGCCCTGAGGGGAGGTGGGTTTGCATGCATGCAGTGAATTAAATCCCCTGAAATTGTCATTGGGTCGGGATCCCAACATCTTCACTCCCACTTCCAGGATTCTGCGGGGCGGGATTGAAAGTGAGCGGGAAACCCCCTTCGACCTGTTGTTTAAATAATTAAGGAGATAAGAAGTCAAGGAAGAAATGTTTTAATCTTAAATTCTTTATTTCCCAGCCAGGGGACCTATTTCCTAACCTGTCAGCAACTTGCCAGGGTCACCGAGGCAAGAAAGCAGTGAGAAGAGCTTCTCCAGTGAAACTGACAAGCTGGGAAGGCTTTCATCAGTGAAACCATGGTCAGTTGAGAGGCTGCTGTTCAAAACACTTCTCTTCAGAGAGTGCTATCACTGCTTGACAGGTGATTGCCAACTTCTTGGAAGGCACCTGTCTAGCAATTCACTCCACCTTAAACAGTACCTTCCTTCACCACAGCATGGCAGCAACTTATGTAGCTACACCTTTCACCTCTGATGAGGGATAAGAGCAGAAGCAACACCACCGCCATCAGCACCAGCAGGAGCAACACCAGCAGCACCAGATGCTTTCTCTGCAGCTGCATGCCCCTCCACAGGGCAGAGGGAATGGAACAGAGATCCAGCTGGAAGGCAGCGAGACCCCCAACACATGGTCTACAGGCAGAGGCTCAGGCTCTCAAGGTAAGGCTGCTGACCTTGTTGGGGTCAGCCTTCTGGAACAAGACCTTCTTCCCAGTGGAGCAGGTGGGAGTGCATTTCCAGTGGTCGATAAGATGCCCGTCAGTGCAGAGTCACCCCCTACCCCCCTGAAAAGTCTCAGCCTCTCACCAAGTTGTGTGCTCTCCTCCTACAAGGAGGCAAAGCAGAGAGGTGTGAGCATTCATAATGGCTTATGTGGAGAGGAGGGAAGGACAGCATTTGTAGAGCGCGACTATGAAGCTTGTCTGCGAAAGGGCAATAGGATGACAGTGAATATGAGTGTTGATTGCTTAGGTAGGACTGAGATGCCTGGACAGATATAAGCTACATGGTGTGTTGTCCTGAGGAAAACTATGTAGGAGAATGCTGTGAAAGTCAGAGAGTTGGGTATGGCACCTGAAAACGTTATGCTATTCACCAGTCATGCCCTCCTGAGGTCCTGGATCTTCGGTGCACTGTCTCCAGGCTGGAGGGACTGCACTTCTGCTGCTCACTTCCTTGGCCACTTTCATCCGTGCCTGCTTGGTTGGATACTCATCATTGGGAGAACTCACCTCACTGCAGCCCCTCAGATCTCACAGTAAGACCTCCAGGTAAAAGTGAGGGACCCAGGGAGCAGCCTTCCCAGGTCTCTTCTCCATTCATGTGGTTGCTGCAGCCTCAAAAATCCAAGTGCTGGTGAGCCTTTCTAACCCATATTGTGGTCCCTTTAATTAGAAATCCTTCCTTTGAGAGATCCAGCGCGTCATTCTGCCTGTCCACGCTGATTGGTTGGAGAACCCAGAGGCGGGATACGAACGCCATGGCTCTGGGCAACAGCCTCAGCTAAACCCGCCAATTACTAAATCGGGTTCCTGACCCGTAAATGGCCCCACTGTTCCAGCAGGGACTAAGTGCAGCAGATTCCACCCCTGGTTTCAGTAAAGTGTGGGGAGTCGCTGCCCATGGTTTACATTCCAAGGATAATATCTGATATTCTGTTCTGGAGGAGGCACCAATGGCCTTACAACACAGCATCAAACGTGTCAAATGTCAAAATTTTGGAGGAGTGACGTATAGGATAATTATCATTTAGTTCCACGCAATAGTTAATTTAATGAAATAAAATGCAAGTGTAAGTAATTACATAACTGAGTCGTAGTTGAAGTGGCTTTGTGTATCTGTTTTAATCACATTTTGCTAGTGTCTGATACAAGGGTGATAAAACTCGAAACGTTAACCCTACCTTCCTCTTTCCACAGATGATGATTGCCTGTTGAGTATTTTTGTGAGTTGGGTACATTTTATAACCTGTATGTACTGTGGGGTATATCACAGCTTTTTTTAAAATGAACATTGCTTAAAAAATATTGCTGCACTCCCACAAATGTTTTTTCTTAAAAAACATCAAGTACTTATATCATTTCTAATATATATGACAATGTACTGCCTGAGCAATTGGGTTTCCACATTACAGGACAGAAACCAGTGTTTCCATCTCAGAAGGGGGACGCTGCATTGCAGAGCAGGTGGCAGGGATGTGGGGCCCTGGGAATGTTATGTGCCCATGCCTTATGATGTTGGACAATGTTGGTGGAGGAACCCTCAATCTGCACGCTCATGGCTGGCAACAGGACCTCACAGTTAAGGGTCATAGTGGTACGAAAGCTCTCTACGTTGGAAGATAAATTTAGAGGTTATCAGTCTCAAGGACATGGGGGTGATCAGGTAAATCGCTGCTGAATCAGCATCGCCCTTGCTGGCATGCCAGCCTGCAGTTCACCCTGAAGTCTGGGACAGCGTTGATAGGTGTCCTCTGCTGGCTGGGCATCGGTCACCGCTTTGAGCTAACCACTCAAAGGACATTTCCACCCACTCTTTTGAAAATAGAGCAACAATAGCTAGAAGCATCATATGTCATATGTCTGGGCACCAGGTTTGTCTGGTTTACTCTTCTGAAAGCCTCAGACTAGAAATAGATAATAATTGACATGACGTATCCCAGTATCCCTTGGTCTGCCTGTCCTTTTTGGTTGATGATTTCAAAGGACATAAGGCTGGTAGGAACTGAGAACAAAATTCAACTATGCAAGGAAAAAATTTAGAACAGAAGTTCACTCAAAGGCTATTGCTTACAATTATTTGCCAGCCAAGCTAGTCAAAATACAGACAGTAGAGGTGTTTAAATTGCAGTCAGATACTAGCTGCAAGAATTAGGGTACCAGAAGATGAGTTTCAACGGTCTAAATAGTCTGTTCTTGTCCTTGACATTTGTAATGACAGAGACTGACTGAGCAGTTGTAAAACTGTGGCCAGGGGTCATCAGTCCTCTACTTCTCCTTCCCTCCCTGTGGAAAAATCCTTGGTACTTTGGCTGTATTACAAACACAAATCCACTTTCTCCCACCATGCCTCCCCCTACATAATGATTACCTTGAAGAGTGCCCATTGCATTCACAAGTTAACACAAACCCCATGTTCCAGCAGACATTCCATACTGCAAAGCAAACATGGTTCTGGCATTGATTCCTCCCAATAGCTCCAGATCTTTGCGTCTGAATTTTTCAGCCACACAGTAATGACAATGTTTTTTTTTTAAATCAAATAGATGTAGTCTTCTTGGCATTTTTCATGATGCATATTTGTTCATTTTGAGAAATTATTCCAAATTGAGTTTGTCTGTACATAATCAGTTGTGGCAGTTACTATAAATCATTAGTACAGTTGTAGGGAGTTACCATTCATGAGGACTGTTCATTCTTGATGCAGAGCTGTGTTTAATCGGATTAAATGTCAGATGGAGTTGCACCACTCACCAGTGCATTGAGTAGATTAGTATGACTTTCCAAACATTGGTACATTGTACTGTTTGCATTCTCTGTGTCTTCATATTCAGATAATTTATAATCTAGTTAAGAAATGGACTTTAAAAGCCAATTCATTTTCTGCTACATCATATTTCTTTTAATCCCTTCCTTTCTTACCGTCTTATAGCAGTATGACCTAGGACTCGGGGCTGTTTCAACATTTGTCAGTATCACTTGCAACTGTCAATAGACAGCATAACTTTAAAAAGTGAGCAACATTATTGAAAGATTTTTTTGCTCTTCCTATGGTAGAGCATTCCACTAACACAAAACACTCCACTTTGTGGCCTGGCTGATCAACAAACATTCATAAGACATTCTTCTTTGGCCTCCTTATCTCGAGAGACAATGGATAAGCGCCTGGAGGTGGTCAGTGGTTTGTGAAGCAGCGCCTGGAGTGGCTATAAAGGCCAATTCTAGAGTGACAGGCTCTTCCACAGGTGCTGCAGAGAAATTTGTTTGTCGGGGCTGTTACACAGTTGGCTCTCCCCTTGCGCTTCTGTCTTTTTTCCTGCCAACTACTAAGTCTCTTCAACTCGCCACACTTTAGCCCCGTCTTTATGGCTGCCCGTCAGCTCTGGCGAACGCTGGCAACTGACTCCCACGACTTGTGATCAATGTCACAGGATTTCATGTCGCGTTTGCAGACGTCTTTAAAGCGGAGACATGGACGGCCGGTGGGTCTGATACTAGTGGCGAGCTCGCTGTACAATGTGTCTTTGGGGATCCTGCCATCTTCCATGCAGCTCACATGGCCAAGCCATCTCAAGCGCCGCTGACTCAGTAGTGTGTATAAGCTGGGGATGTTGGCCGCCTCGAGGACTTCTGTGTTGGAGATACGGTCCTGCCACCTGATGCCAAGTATTCTCCTGAGGCAGCGAAGATGGAATGAATTAAGACGTCGCTCTTGGCTGACAAACATTGTCCAGGCCTCGCTGCCATAGAGCAAGGTACTGAGGACACAGGCCTGATACACTCGGACTTTTGTGTTCCGTGTCAGTGCGCCATTTTCCCACACTCTCTTGGCCAGTCTGGACATAGCAGTGGAAGACTTTCCCATGCGCTTGTTGATTTCTGCATCTAGAGACAGGTTACTGGTGATAGTTGAGCCTAGGGAGGTGAACTCTTGAACCACTTCCAGAGCGTGGTCGCCAATATTGATGGATGGAGCATTTCTGACGTCCTGCCCCATGATGTTTGTTTTCTTGAGGCTGATGGTTAGGCCAAATTCATTGCAGGCAGCCGCAAACCTGCTGGGCTGCATTGAGGGCAGTCTCAGTGACAACATTCTCCCTGGAGTACAGTTCTAGGTAGTGTTCAACCCAGCGGTCCATTTGTTTGCGTTGGTCAGTGATTATGTCCCCTGATTTAGATTTGAGGGGGGCGATCTTCTTGATGGTTGGCCCAAGAGCTCTCTTAATGTCATCATACATTCCTCTGATGTTTCCGGTGTCTGAGGCCAGCTGAATATGACTGCATAGGTGTTGCCAGTAATCGTTTGCGCAGCGCCTGGCTGTTCTTTGTGCAGTGCTTCTGGCTGCTTTAAGTGCTACAGATGTTAAATCACTGGGGGCTTTCTTGTAGTTCAACAGTGCAATGCGCTTAGCGGCTATGACAGGTTCCAGCTCTTCATTATGAGATTGAAACCAGTCTGCATTTCTCTTCGCACTTTTGCTGTGGGTGGTCAAAGCTGACTCATAGATGGTGTCTCTGATGTGGGCCCACTTGGTCTCAGCATCCCCTGTGGGAGTGTTTTGAAGGGCTGTTACAAGTGAATTTAGAAATTTTTGTAACAGCTGTGGGTGAGAAATTCTGCTCGTGTTGATGCGCGGGTGGCCCTTCTGCTTGGAATGATGCAACTTCTTTGGTCTGAGTCTAACCTTGCTGCACACCAGGGAGTGGTCGGTGTCGCAGTCCGCACTGTGGAAGCTGCGTGTGATTTGAACACTGTTTAAGGCGGCTCGCCTTGTGACAATGAGGTCTAGCTGGTGCCAACGACGTGATCTTGGGTGCCTCCATGAAACCTGGTGACAGGGTTTAGTGTGAAAGAACGAGTTGGTGATGCAGAGGTTATGACAGGTACACAACTCAAGCAGTCTCTGCCCGTTCTCATTCATCCTTCCAACGCCACAGCACCCAAGGCAGGAGGGCCATGAGTCATGGTCGGCCCCAACCCTGGCATTCAAGTCCCCCAGCAGGAATAGGTGTTCGGTGTTGGGGATGCTGCTAATGATGTTATGGAGTTGTTCATAGAACTGGTCTTTAGCTTCAGGTGGGGAGCAGAGTGTTGGAGCATAGATGCTGAGTAGGTGTACTGGACCAGAGGTGGTGAGCAGTCGGATGGACAGTATGCGTTCCGAGCCATTTGAGGGAGGCTCTATCATGCTGAGCAAGGAGTTTCTGATGGTGAAGCCCACTCCATGCTGTCTTGGTTCTTCAGGATCCCTGCCCTGCCAGAAGAAGGTGTAGTCTTGCTCTGCTAGAGATCCACTTGCGGGGAGGCGAGTCTCCTGGAGTGCTGCAATGTCTACATTGAGTCTACTGAGCTCGTTGTTAATGATGGCGGTCTTCCGAGAATCGTTGATTTGTGTAAGGTCTTCCGACAGGCCAGGACACATAGTTCTGACATTCCAGCTTGCAAAGCGAAGGGCTGGTACCTTCCTTCCTTTTTTCGTGCTGTTTGGTGCGGTGTATTAGCCAACCACAAAACAACAATCCAGCTTGGATATGAGCACAGGTCTTTTTCTGATTGGGTGTGCAAAATTTCTGCTGCTGGAGTTACAGGAATGCAGCTCACAGTACAAAACTTATTCCTGTATCACTTCACCAAGATCAAAAGATATTGGCAAGAATGGAAACAACCGGAGCTGAACTTCATGATTCTCATTGAGAAATAGCTCTGTACAAACAAGTATTTAACTATACATTGATAGTTAGTTGCATTCAACTGGTTAAAAAAGACTTGTATTTATATAGTGCCTTTCATGACCACTCATGGACATCTCAAAGCGCTTTACAGCCAATGAAGTACTTTTGAAGTGTAGTCACTGTTGTAATGTAGACAACGTGGCAGCCAATTTGCACACAGTAAGCTCCCACAAACAGCAATGCGTTAATGACCAGATAATCTGTTCTTTGTGATGTTGATTGAGGGATAAATATTGGCTAGATCATGGGGAATAACTCCCTTGTTCTTCTTTGAAATAGTGCCATTGAAATGTTTAAGTCCACTTGAGGGTAGACGGGACTTTGGTGTAATCTTCATCTCTACCAACTAGCACCTAGGCCCTCGAGGCACAAATCACCAGGGGAGAAAAACAGAAAAAGCAGAAGGCTTGCATCACTTGTTTTCAAATTCCACATGCCCTTAAGTATAACACGCATCCATTAAATAAAATAATTTCACTTATAATTTTTTGCCATTTTTTTTTTAGATGTCAAAAAGCCAAATCAGAAAAATGGTTGACTCCTGTGATGTCTCCTGTAGGTGTCTAAATAGTCCATGTGGCATAAATGTTGAATGCAATGGTAAACTTTCCTATCCACTGATAGCACCTAAGAAATAATTGACTAACCCTGTAAGAGTTCATGGCTCTGGTATCACTACTCAGTCACACCCTCTCTGGTGATGCTGAGCTTACTCTTGATTAGATTAGAGATACAGCACTGAAACAGGCCCTTCGGCCCACCGAGTCTGTGCCGAACATCAACCACCCATTTATACTAATCCTACACTAATCCCATATTCCTACCAAACATCCCCACCTGTCCCTATATTTCCCTACCACCTACCTATACTAGTGACAATTTATAATGGCCAATTTACCTATCAACCTGCAAGTCTTTTGGCTCGTGGGAGGAAACCGGAGCACCCGGAGAAAACCCACGCAGACACAGGGAGAACTTGCAAACTCCACACAGGCAGTACCCGGAATCGAACCCGGGTCCCTGGAGCTGTGAGGCTGCGGTGCTAACCACTGCGCCACTGAACTACGACTCTGCCGTCCACCTCAGTCGTTGACTGTTACAGTAGGGTAGCACCCAAGTTAAATATTTTGTCTCCTATGCCCTCTCTCCTCCCAAGTCAGCCCTTCCTTCTCCTCTTCAGTCTGCTCCACAGTGATATAGCTGCCAACAGCTACTATACTAATGTTATGACAAAAAATTGGTATGATATTCACTTTTGTCCCTGCTGTGATGAGACTTATAGATAGTCTTGTTTGTCTACCTAACTCCAGGTTGGACTTCAGATAAAATGTTTACTTTTTGATAACCTAGGGAAAAATATTTTTCCCCCTCACTTTTTACACAAGAACTTAAGAAACTAATCAGAAAAGGCCACTCAGCTCATCAAGCCCACTCCATCCAGAACCCATGTATGATTATTCCATCATGAAATTCGCTCCCACGCCACCTGTTCATTCCCTACATCAAAGGGGCATCAGTTTCCTTCCTCTGCCAATCCTGAAAAAAACACTAATGTTAAATATCTCTCTAAACATCAATTCTGCTTTTCAACAGATATCAATCCAGCTGATTTTCAAAGGTGTCAGCTAATCTCAAATTAACTACCTCTTCTGGGAATTCTTTCCATCTGGTCACTATCCTATAGGGAAGAACAAATTATTTCTGATCTTTAACACTGCTCAGGGTTTGTGAATTTTGTACTTGTATTCTGTCGTCCTTTGCCGATTGTCCAAAGGAAATAGCTTGTTGACTTCCATCTCGTCCACAGCTTTCATTATCTTCAAGACCTGTATCATGCTTCACTCCATGCTATGCTTCAGTAGTGGCCTTGTTCTTTTTTGGACCTCTGACAATGGGTTCCTTACATGTTTTATACATTTACTATCACCACCTCCTATTTGTAGTATCACATCTATAATGATGCACAGTTTTTGTCTGACCAGACTTGCTTTGATTGGTCAGTTTAAGGGGCCCATCTGTTGGGTGGATCTGTTTGGTGGGCAGTGCCTGGCGCACGCAGAGGCACATGGCCAACAGTTGGTGGTGGCGGGGTGTGAAGGGGCCTTTTGGTGGGGAAAAAAAACTGTGGAAAGTAAGGAGAGCCCAACAACAAAGTTACCCTGGCTGGAGAGGTTGTTTCTGTGAGGGATGGATTGAGATTGATGGGAGGGATGGGGATGGTATGAGAGTGATGGGAACAATGGGATGGGGAATGGAATGACAGGAATGGCATGGGGAGGGAATGGCTGAGATGACAGAATTGGTTAAGTGTGGCAAAATGGCAGGGACAATTATTTGAAACAACATTATTCGAAAGCTATTCTTTGTGCTAAAAATGAAGATTCACTAGATTTGAAAGAAAAAGTTTTAGAAAAGCTGTCAGCTAAATTAAAGAATGCATCAGCGTTGATTCTACAGACTAAGATGATGCAGTCTATACCCTCCAGAGTTTCTACACAGTCGAACTCCAGTGGGCATGCCACCACACAAACTTAGACTCAAAGAAGGAGCAGTTATAATATTGCTACGACACTTGAATCCTAAACAAGGACTTTGTCATGGAACAAGATTGGTAACTGTTTTCTTCAATGGTAGATGCTGAAATTATAACAGGCAGATTTCAAGGGAATAGAGTGTTTATTCCTCGAATAATATTGAGCCCATCAGATGTAAACCTGCCATTTCAACTCCCCAATTAGACTTTCATATTCTATGACTATAAACAAGTCACAAGGCCAGACTCTTGAAAAAATCTGAATTTTTCTTCCTAGGCCTGTTTTTACATGGACAGCTTTATGTAGCTTTTTCCTGAATGAGACGTTTTGATTCTGTTAAGGTCTTTGGTGAAGGAATAACTAGAAATCCTGTACTTAAAGAAGTACTGTTGCAATAAAGATACAAATTTGGCCACAAATGTTTTGCGGGTCTCTGTTTATCCATATTGTGCCCCATGTACCATATTTCTATTACCATTGACCAGAAACTTAACTGGACCAGCCATATAAATGAAAACAGAAAGTGCTGGAAATATGTAGCAGGTCTGGCAGCATCTGTGGAGAGAGAAACTGAGTGAACATTTCTGGTCGATGACCTTTCATCAGAACGAGCAAATGTTAGAAATGAAATAGGTTTTGAGCAAATGAAAGGGAGGGAAAGAAGAACAAAAGGGAAGGTGTGTGAAAGGGCAGAGGGCAGGAAAGATTAAATGACAAAGATGTCATGGAACAAAAGGCAAAGAGATTGGTAATAGTTGTAGTAAAAGACAAAGCATTTGACGCGAGAGAGTGTTAATGGCAGAATAATGGACAGCTCTGTCTGAAAGCAAAAACATGAAAAACAAATTTAAGACTGGCACATGGTAAAATAGAACACAATCAAAATGGGGTCGTGGTCTGAAATTGTTAAACTTAATTAAAAGCAAAATACTGTGGATGCTGGAAATCTGAAATAAAATGCTGGAAATACTCAGCAGTTCTGGCATCGTCTGTAGAGAGAGAAGCAGAGTTAACGTTTCAGGTCAGTGACCCTTTTTCAGAACAGAATTGTTAGACTTAATGTTGAGTCCAGAAGGCTACAAAGTGCCTACATCGGAAGATGAGATGTGGTTCCTCAAGCTTGCACTGAGCTTCACTGGAACACTATAGCAGGCCGAGGACAGAAATCTGGGCTTGAGGGCAAGGTGGTGAATTAAAATGGCAAGCAACAGGAAGCTCTGGGTCAAGTTTGTGGACTGAGCGAAGGTGTCCCGCAAAGCGGTCACCCAATCTGCGTCTGGTCTCGACAATGTAGACAGAGCAGACTGCATTGTGAGCAGCAAATATAGTATACTAAATTGAAAGAAGTACAAGTAAATCATTGCTTCACCTGGAAGGAGTGTTTGGGGCCTTGGATGGTGAGGAGAGGGGATAAAAGGACAGGTATTACACCTCCTGCGATTGCATGGGAAGGTGCCGTGGGAAGGGGACGAGTTGTTGGGGGTGATGGAGGAGTGGACCAGGGTGTTGTGGAGGGAACAGTCCCTTTGGAATGCTGACAGGGGAAAGGACAGGAAGATGTGTCTGGTGGTAGCATCATGCTAAAGGTGGTGGAAATGGTTGAGGATGATCCTTTGGATGTGGAGACTGGTGGGGTTGAAAGTGAGGACAAGGGGAACCCTATTGCAGTTCTGGGAGGGAGGGGAAAGGGTGAGAGCTGAAGTGCAGGAAATGGGTCGGACACAATCGAATGCCCTGTCAACCACAGTGGGTGTGAATCCTTGGTTGAGGAAAAAGGAAGACATATCAGAAGAGCTGCTGTGTAAGGTTGCATCATCAGAACTGATGCAACGGAGATGGAGAAACTGTGCCATATAAATAGTCTGGCTATAAGAGCAGCAGGTCAGAGACCGGGAGTTCTGTGGAGAGTAACTCACCTCCTGACTCCCCAAAGCCTGTCCACAATCTACCAGGCACAAGTCAAGAATGTGAGGGAATACTCTCCACTTGCCTGGATGACTGCAGCTCCAACAACACTCAAAAAGCTTGACACCATCCAGGACAAAGTCACTTGCTTGATCAGCATCCCATACATCACCTGAAATATTCACTCCCTCCACCAGTGGCGCACAGTGGAAGCAGTACGTACCATCTACAAGATGAACTGCAGCAACTCACCAAGCATCCTTTGACAGCATCTTCTAACCTGCAACCTCTACCCACCTAGAACGGCAAAGGCAACAGACGCATGATAGCATCACCATCTGCAAGTTCCCCTCCAAGCCACATGCCATCCTGACTTGGAACTATATTGGCATTCTTTCACTGGGTCAAAATCCTGGAACTCCCTAACAGCAGTGTGGGTGTGCTTACACCACATGGACTCCAGAGGTTCAAGGCAGCAGCTCACCACCACCTTCTCAAGGGCAGTTAGGGATGGGCAACAAATGCTAGCCTTTCCAGAGACACCCATATCCCATGGAAGAATCAAAAAAAATCTAAGCCCATCAACTAATTGGTCAAAATCTCTCTTAAGATAATCAGTCTCCCTTCATCTTATTAAATGCTCATGAAGCTTTGTGTCCTTTATATCACCAGAACTGAGATTTAAAACTGCCGGGAAAGACTGAACAGGTTGGGGCTCTCTTCACTAGAAAAGAGAAGACTGAAGGGTGACCTGATTGAGGTTTTCAAATTTTGAAAAGGTTTAGTAGGGTAGACGTAGAGAAGATATTTCCAAATTCCGATGAGACCAGATCTAGGGGCCATAATGATATCAATAATTATAAGATAATCAATAATAAATCCAATAGGAAATTCATTAGAAACTTCTTTACCCAGAATATGGTTGGACTGTTGAACTTGCTACCAAGGTAGTAGCTGAGGTGAACAGCATAGATGCATTTAAGGGCAAGCAAGATACACACGAGGGAGTAAGGAAAGAAGGATATGTTGATGGAGTTAGATAAAGTCAGGTGGGAGGAGGCTCGTGTGGAGCATAAACACTGGCAAAGACCTGTTAGGCTGAATGGCATTAGAATCAGAATTAGAATATTACAGCGCAGTACAGGCCCTTCGGCCCTCGATGTTGCGCCGATCATCTGACCTACACTATTCCATTTACATCCAATTGTCTATCCAATGACCACTTAAATGCCCTTAAAGTTGGCGAGTCTACTACTGTTGCAGGCAGGGCGTTCCACGCCCCTACTACTCTCTGCGTAAAGAAACTACCTCTGACATCTGTCCTATATCTTTCACCCCTCAACTTAAAGCTATGTCCCCTCGTGTTTGCCATCCTCATCCGAGGAAAAAGACTCTCACTATCCACCCTATCTAACCCTCTGATTATCTTGTATGTCTCTATTAAGTCACCTCTCCTCCTCCTTCTCTCTAACGAAAACAACCCCAAGTCCCTCAGCCTTTCCTCGTAAGACCTTCCTTCCATACCAGGCAACATCCTAGTAAATCTCCTCTGCACCCTTTCCAAAGCTTCGACATCCTTCCTATAATGCGGTGACCAGAACTGCACGCAATACTCCAGGTGCGGCCTCACCAGAGTTTTGTACAGCTGCATCATGACCTCGTGGCTCCGAAACTCGATCCCCCTACTAATAAAGGCTAACACACCATATGCCTTCTTAACAGCCCTATTAACCTGGGTAGCAACTTTCAGGGATTTATGTACCTGGATACCAAGATCTCTCTGCTCATCTACACTACCAAGAATCTTCCCATTAGCCCAGTACTCTGCATTGCTGTTACTCCTTCCAAAGTGAATCACCTCACACTTCTCCGCATTAAACTCCATTTGCCATCTCTCAGCCCAGCTCTGCAGCCTATCTATGTCCCTCTGTACCCTACAACACCCTTCGACACTATCCACAACTCCACCGACCTTCGTGTCATCCGCAAATTTACTAACCCACCCTTCTACACCCTCATCCAGGTCGTTTATAAAAATGACAAACAGCAGTGGCCCCAAAACAGAACCTTGCGGTACACCACTAGTAACTAAACTCCAGGATGAACATTTGCCATCAACCACCACCCTCTGTCTTCTTTCAGCTAGCCAATTTCTGATCCAAAGCTCTAAATCACCTTCAACCCCATACTTCCGTATTTTCTGCAATAGCCTACCGTGGGGAACCTTATCAAATGCCTTACTGAAATCCATATACACCACATCCACTGCTTTACCCTCATCCACCTGTTTGGTCACCTTCTCGAAAAACTCAATAAGGTTTGTGAGGCACGACCTACCTTTCACAAAACCGTGCTGACTATCGCAAATGAACTTATTCTTTTCAAGATGATTATAAATCCTGTCTCTTATAACCTTTTCCAACATTTTACCCACAACCGAAGTAAGGCTCACAGGTCTATAATTACCAGGGCTGTCTCTACTCCCCTTCTTGAACAAGGGGACAACATTTGCTATCCTCCTGTCCTCCGGCACTACTCCTGTCGACAATGACGACTTAAAGATCAACAACAACGGCTCTGCAATCTCCTCCCTGGCTTCCCAGAGAATCCTAGGATAAATCCCATCTGGCCCAGGGGACTTATCTATTTTCACTCTTTCCAAAATTGCTAACACCTCCTCCTTGTGAATCTCAATCCCATCTAGCCTAGTAGGCTGTATCTCAGTAATCTCCTCGGCAACATTTTCTTTCTCTACTGTAAATACTGACGCAAAATATTCATTTAACGCTTCCACTATCTCCTCTGATTCCGCACACAACTTCCCACTACTATCCTTGATTGGCCCTGTTCTAACTCTTATCATTCGTTTATTCCTGATATACCTATAGAAAGCCTTAGGGTTTTCCTTGATCCTATCCGCCAATGACTTCTCGTGTCCTCTCCTTGCTCTTCTTAGCCCTCCCTTTAGATCCTTCCTGGCTAGCTTGTAACTCTCAAGCGCCCTAACTGAGCCTTCACGTCTCATCCTAACATAAGCCGCCCTCTTCCTCTTGACAAGCGCTTCAACTTCTTGAGTAAACCACGGCTCCCTCGCTCGACAACTTCCTCCCTGCCTGACAGGTACATACTTATCAAGGACACGCAGTAGCTGCTCCTTGAATAAGCTCCACATTTCGTTTGTGCCCATCCCCTGCAGTTTCCTTCCCCATCCTACACATCCTAAATCTTGCCTAATCGCGTCATAATTTCCTTTCCCCCAGCTATAATTCTTGCCCTGCGGTATATACCTGTCCCTGCCCATCGCTAAGGTAAACCTAACCGAATTGTGATCACTATCGCCAAAGTGCTCACCTACATCTAAATCGAACACCTGGCCGGGTTCATTACCCAGTACCAAATCCAATGTGGCATCGCCCCTGGTTGGCCTGTCCACATACTGTGTCAGAAAACCTTCCTGCACACACTGGACAAAAACAGACCCATCTAAAGTACTCGAACTATAGTATTTCCAGTCAATATTTGGAAAGTTAAAGTCCCCCATAACCACTACCCTGTTACTCTCACATGTGCTGTAAATACTATGTAACACAATGCATCATCACCAAATTTAATATGACTGGAGACTCTGTTTTTATACTCTTCAGATATTATCAGGGTTCTAAAACAGATCCCTGTGGAATGCTACTGATTACATTTTCCGGAACAAGGCATTTTTCATTTATCTCAGTCTTCTGTTGCCAAGCCAATTCACAATCCATCCTGTCAATTTCTCAGCTATTCGATGAATCTTAAGTTTCCTTACTTCATGAAGAACTTTCTCAAATGCTGCTTGAAAGGCCTTTTGAGACATACTGAATTACCCTCATTCATCAGCATACTTAGCCCCTCGAAGAATTCCAGCAGGTTTGCAAAACATGACCCATTACTGCTGAAATCAGGCTGACGGCTTCCTTTGATACCTGTGTTCTTTAAACATTTGTTCATAAACATCCCAAGCATTTTTGCCCAAGATAAATATTATGCTAACTGCCCTATAATTTCCAGGTTTGTGTTTTACTTCTTTTTCCAGTGCTGGGAATGACTATTTGCTGATGCTTGTTGATCCATTTTTGGAGGGGTTGGACTAAAACAGTTCTAAACATTGAACCGTTCATTTGTGCCATTATTAACCTTCAACTGGTTTTCCTAGTTTGAGCTGCTAGCTGATAGTCTGATGAAAGATCACATACCTGAAGTGTTAACTCTGTTTCTCTCTCCACAGATGCTGCCAGACCTGCTGATTGGGTGACCATTCTCGTCCAGTTTTGTACCGGACAGTCCAGGTTTCTGGCCCTGTTCCAATATCAGACATCCTCAGGTCCGATATTTTGAAATCAATAAATCTCATTCAGTGTGCAAAAATTGCAATTACAATGCTCCGTGCTCGTTTTAATTAATTATATCAGCAGGCCACAGGCCTTAAGCTCGTAGCCATTTTTGCTTGTGCACATGTGCGGGGGTTGGCTGGCCAGGTGGCGGTGTCTGTGTCCCATATTCCTGGCCTCTGCCAGTGACCAACCTACCTGCTGAGTATTTCCAGCATTTTCTGTTTTTATTTCAGTTTCCAACACCTGTAGAGTTTTGCTTTTGTATTATTTATTACAGCTGATAGTCTAATCCTTAACAGATGTCGAAAATTACAAACTATTGGTGAACTCTTCGCTACTGCTGCCAACATACTGAAGGGACTCAGTAGTTTACACCATTGCACATTATAGGCAGGATATTGTGCTGGAGGCAGGGTTCCCGATGCCGGGCCGAAAAGGCGGGGGAACAACGCCCCTGCCTTTTTGTGCCGCCCTGGAGCGATCCTCTGGTCTTTTTGACTCAAAGTTTTAGGAGGCGGGATCCCCATCTCTTTAAAGACTTTAAAGGGACGGGGATCCTGCCCCCCAGAGCTGCCAGACAATCAGAGGGCTGGCAGCGCCACCAGGAGCAGTGGCCACTGCCGGTACTGCAGAGGTCTTGGAACAAGGCACAGGGGTAGAACCCCAGAACAGAGGTAAGCGAGGTGGGGTCGCCGGGACCAGTCCGGAAGGCCTAGCAAAGTGGGGGGGGTAAAGTTGTTCCCGGTGGGGGTCCTAATTGCCCATGGAAGAGAGAACCCCCCCCTCCAAACCTAAGGGAGGGCGCCTCTGTTACAAGGCATCCTCCTCATGCAGCGGAGGCCCCCACCCCGCCGCTGTTAAGATCCCAGCGGTGGTAGGAAGAGGCCCTTAATAGGCCACATAGGGGCCTCAAATGGCCTCTGGGCAGGAAGGCCGTTGTCAGCCTATCCCACCCCTAGGAAGATCACTGAACAACTGGGGGGTGAAGGGCCCTCCACTCCACTACCCGTCGCTATTCTCCGTGTCCCCCCACCTTCAGTACCCGCTTCAGGGTGACCCGTAACATCCCAGCCTATATTCTTGTAAGGGGATTATCAATCAGTTCCAACTGTCCTCAAACTAAGTTTGAATGTGCAGCACTTTGTATTGTCAAGCATCATCATTAATCTGTGGTATGAATGCAGACGCTGCATCGAGTTATGTGGCACTACCACCGTGCTAAATGGGAAAGATTTCAAACAGATCTAGCAATGCAAAATTAGGCATCCATGAGACGCTGTGGGCCATCAACAGCAGCAGAATTGTACTCATCCACAATCTGTAATCTCATGGCCCAGCATATCCCCGCTCTACCATTACCATCAAGCCAGGAGACCAACCCTGGTTCAATGAGGAGTACAGGAGGGCATGCTAGGAGCAGCACCAGGCATACCTCAAAATGAGGTCAACCTGGTGAAGCTACAACACAGGATTACTTGCATGCCAAACTGCGCAAGCAGCATGTGATAGACAGAGGTAAGTGATCCCATAACCAGCGGATCAGATCTAAGTTCTGCAGTCCTGCCACATCCAGCCGTGAATGGTGGTGGACAATTAAACAACTAACTGGAGGAGGTGGCTCCACAAATATCCCCATCCTCAATGATGGGGGAGCCCAGCACATCAGTGCGAAAGATAAGGCTGAAGCATTTGCAACAATCTTCAGCCAGAAGTGCCGAGTTGATGATTCATCTCGGCCTCCTCCTGAAGTCCCCAGCATCACAGATGTCAGACTTCAGCCAATTCGATTAACTCCGTGAGATATCAAGAAACGACTGATGGCACTGGATACTGCAAAGGCTATGGACCTTGACAATATTCCGGCAATAGTACTGAAGACCTGCGCTCCAGAACTTGCTGTGTCCCTAGCCAAGCTGTTCCAGTACAGCTACAACACTAGCATCTACTCGGCAATGTGCACAATTGCCCAGGTATGTCCTGACAACAAAAAGCAGGACAAGTCTAACCCAGCCAATTACCACCACATCAGTCTACTCTCAATCATCAGTAAAGTGATGGAAGGTGTCATCAACCGTGCCATCAAGCAGCACTTGCTTAGCAATAACCTGCTCAGTGACGCTCAGTTTGGGTTCTGCCAGGGACACTCAGCTCCTGACCTCATTACAGCCTTGGTTCAAACATGGACAAAAGAGATGAACTCCAGAGGTGAGGTGAGAGTGACTGCCCTTGACATCAAGGTAGCATTTGACCAAGTATGGCATCAAGGAGCCCTAGCAAAACTGAAGTCGATGGGAATCAGGGGGAAAACTCTCAGCTGGTTGGAGTCATACCAACCACAAAGGAAGATGGTTGTGGTTGTTGAAGGTCAATCATCTCAGCTCCAGGACATCACTGCAGGAATTCCTCAGGGTAGTGTCCTAAGCCCAACCATCTTCAGCTGCTTCATCAATGACCTTCCTTCAATCATAAGGTCAGAAATGGGGATGTTCACTGATGATTGCACAATGTTCAGCACCATTCGCGACTCCTCAGATACTGAAGCAGTCCGTGTAGAAATGCAGCAAGACCTGAACAATATCCAGGCTTGGGCTGATAAGTGGCAAGTAACATTCGCAACAGACAAGTGCCAGGCAATGACCATCTCCAACAAGAGAGAATCTAACCATCTCCCCTTGACATTCAATGGCATTACGATTGCTGAATCCCCCATTATCAACATCCTAGGGCCTACCATTGACTGGAAACTGAACTGGAGTAGCCATATAAATACCATGGCTACAAGAGCAGGTCAGAGGCTAGGAATCCTGCAGCAAGTAACTCACCTCCTGACTCCCCAAAACCTGTCCACCATTGACAAGGCACAAGTCTGGAGTCTGATGGAATACTCTCCACTTGCCTGGATGAGTGCAGCTCCAATGACACTCAAGAAGCTCGACACCATCCAGGACAAAGCAGCCCACTTGATTGGCACCCCATTCACCACCTTCTACAAGATGCACTGCAGCAACGCACCAAGGCTCCTTAGACAGCCCCTTCAAAACCCGCGACCTCTACCAACTAGAAGGACAAGGGCAGCAAATGCATGGAACACCACCACCTGCAAGTTCCCCTCCAAGCCACACACCATCCTGACTTGGAATTATATCGCTGTTCCTTCACTGTCGCTGAGTCAAAATCCTGGAACTCCCTTCCTAACAGCACTGTGGATGTACCTACCTCACATGGACTGCAGCGGTTCAAGGCAGCTCACCACCACCTTCTCAAGGGCAATTAGGAATGGGCAATAAATGCTGGCAATCCAGCGACGCCCACATCCCATGATGAATAAAAAAAAAACCTCTCATTATGGTGAATTTAAAAAGTGAAGTATGGCACCACCATAAAATCAACAATTATCAAATTGTCTTTGCTTTCGGTAATTAAAGTGGTTACTATAAAATGAAAATATTGTGTTTGATCATTGAACCTAAAAGTAATATTTTTACCTGAAGGTCTGAAATAATTTGATTTTACTTCTTCAAAGATTGCTACAATTTATAGCATTTTCTTTTATGTTGCTTTAATTTTTAAAAAAGCTCGTATTTGAAATTTACAAAATAGAGTTTTGTGAATGTTAAAAAGAATATACATTTTGGAAGCTGCAAAGGACTTCCAATATTGGAGGGTGAAAATTCAGTCTGCTTTATTCAAAAGTTTTGTGCTATAGTCCCTTTCCAATAAAATCTTGTCCTAAAATGTTTTTGTTTTAAAAATACCACTGCACAGGCTTCATGTTACTCTTGCTTTTCATGTTATTTTCCTCACTGATTTTTTTCTTCCCTACCTCTAAACTAAAAGCTAATCATATCCTTACTTAACATCCACAGAGGTGTAGCAAAGATTACTGGGGGATGATCAGGAATGGGAACCCTGCTTTCTTTTGCCATCTTTAGCAGTTATGAGGCTAACTGAAGCAGCCTTATGCACTTTTCTTGCCCCACCTCTCTACCCAGCTAACAGACCAGGAATCGAATCTTGGATTCAGTTTCTATGGCGCAACATCTCACTGAATAAACTTGTTCAGTCATCTATTCATTTAAAATATCTTCTAGAATAGCAAAGAAAAAGAAATTTGAATTTTTTAAAATGCTAATGTTACTACAGTCATTGTTTTCAATATCAGATTTAAAAGATTGTCTAAAATATTATACAAGAAAATGCTATCAGAATCTTTAAACATCTTTTTCCTTCCATTTAATTTCACTCTAACTGATCTTGGGGAAAATGTACATTCTACCAGTGAATCAATCTTACCAATTTATCTCTGTGAAGCTGTGTGTAATGGTGCACACTTCACATGCTGCTTTAACAATACTGCAACACACACCACTAATGGAAAGTTTCCAGTGCTATTTAGTAAACACTCATCCATCCAAGAACTGGATCAGGCTCAGCCACATGCTCCTAGTCATGGATCTCACATTCTGCTCTTTTTCTTTCAACAAAGTTATGAGTTTCCCCCTTCTCCACCCCCACCGCTGACAAAAGTAACTTAAATTTAAATATTTTACACTATGCAGTTTAATATGCTGTTGAAAATCTCAATACAACAACAGTTGCTGTGACATTCTACTATCTACATTCAGCTCCTGATTACCTTTATTATTCTTCAACATCTCAACACTCACCTAAATTGCCTCAAATTTAAAAAAAATAAATTTGTCCTGAACTGACTTATGCACTGTATTAGAAAACACCATTAGCAGCAAGTTTAACACAAATGTAATCTCAACATTGCTGGATCCAAGAAAAACAAACTGGAACATTTTCATCCTATAAAAGGTGTTGCTATGAGTACCCACATGGCTCCTAGCTATGCCTGCCTTTTTGTGCAATATATGAAACATTCTTTGCTCCAGTTCTACGAAAGTCCCTTCCCTCACCTCCTTTTCAGAGACTTTGATGACTATATTGGTACTGTTTCCTGCTCTCACCCTGAAATGGAAAATTTCATCAACTTTGCTTTCAATTTCCACCCTTCTCTTGCCTTAACATGTTCGATCTCCAACCCTTCCCAGACATTCCTTGACTTCTCAGTCTGTCCCCAGAAATGGAGACAATCAACGAATATTCACTAAAAGCCCACTGACTCCCACAGCTACCTTGACTACACTTTCTCAAACCCAGCTTCCTTTAAGACCTCTATTGCATTCTCCCAGATTCTCCATCTCTGTCACACCTGCACGGATGATGCAACCTTCCATACCAACACTTCCAATATCTCTTCCTCTTTCCTCAACCAAGGATTCCTCCCCACCGTGGTCGACGGTGTCCGTTCTATTTAATACACTTCTGTTCTCACCCCGTCCCCTCCCTCCCAGATGCACAACAGGGCTCCCCTCGCCCTCACCTCCATCCCACCAGTCTCCGTTTTCAACTAATCATCCTCCACGTCCAGTGTGATGCCACCAGCAAACACATCTTCCCCTTTCAGCATTCCGAAGGGACCCTTCTTTCCGCAACACCCTAGTCCACTCCTCAGTTACCCCCAAAAGCAAGTGCAGATGATTTAGCACCTGCCCTGTTACCCCCTCCCTTCTCATCATCCAAAGCCTCATACACTCCTTCCAGATGAAACTGCGATTTATTTGTACTTCTTTCAATTTAGTATACTGTATTCACTGCTCACAATGTGGTCTCCTCTACACTGGGCAAACCAAATACAGACTGCGTGACTGCTTTGTAGATAACCTCCATTCAGTCCAAAAGTGTGACCCTGAGCTTCCAGTTGTCTGTCATTTTAATTCTCCTCCTTGTTCCCACTCTGAACTTTCTGTCCTCGGCCTCCTGCAATGATCTAATAAAATACAATGCAAGCTCAAGGAACAGCACCTCATCTTTCGACTGGGTACTTTCTAGCCTTCTGAACACAACACTGAGTTCAACTATTTTAGATAGTAACCTCTGTCCTGTTTTGTTTCCTTTTTCTTTGCTGGTTTGGTTCTCTTTTTTGCTTTCAGACACGATCTTGCCATTCCACCTCCTCTAGACACATCTTTTGTTCCTTTATTTGTCCCACTACCCTCCCTTTGGTGTTGTACTTTGAACTCTTCTGTCATTTAATCTCTCCCGCTCTCCACCCTATCAGACCTTTGCTTTTGCTCTTCTTCCCACCCTCTCCCTTTCACTTGCTCAAAACCTATCATATTTCTAACTTTTCCCAGTTCTGATGAAAGGTCACAGACCTGAAACGTTAACTCTATTTATCTCTCCACAGATGGTGCCAGACCTGCTGAATATTTCCAGCATTTTCTGTTTTTATTATGGATTATGTTCATAATAGGGAGAAACTAAGAACTGTAAAGGAGTAACAAATTTAGGTGTACATGTACATAAATCACTAAAAGCTAGTGCATAGGTACAAAAAGCAATCAAAAAGGCGAAAAGAATACAGGCTTCAAAGTCAACAGGGTAGAAATACAAAATTTAGGAAGTGTTGTTTTAGTTATATAGAGCCATGGTCAGACCCCATCTGGAGTACACAAGAACAGAAGAAACAGGAGCAGAACAGACCATATGGCTCATCAAGTCTGCTCCGCCATTCAACACAATCAATCTTTGGATTCAACTCCACTTTCCTGCCCCCTCACCATACACCTTGATTCCCTGAGAGACAAAAAATCTGTCTATCCCCGCCTTAAATGTATTCAACGATGGAGCATCCACAACCCTCTGGGGCAGAGAATTCCAAAGATTCACAACCCTTTGAGTGTAATAATTTCTCATCTCAGTCCTAAATGATCGGCCCCTGATCCTGAGACTGTGTCCCCGTGTTTTATTTTATTTAGAGATACAGCACTGAAACAGGCCCTTCGGCCCACCGAGTCTGTGCCGACCAACAACCACCCATTTATACTAACCCTACAGTAATCCCATATTCCCTACCACCTACCTACACTAGGGGCAATTTACAATGACCAATTTACCTATCACCTGCAAGTCTTTGGTTGTGGGAGGAAACCAGAGCACCCGGCGAAAACCCACACGGTCACAGGGAGAACTTGCAAATTCCGCATAGGCAGTACCCAGAATTGAACCCGGGTCCCTGGAGCTGTGAGGCTGCGGTGCTAACCACTGCGCCACTTTCCCCGACCAGTGGAAATAATCTCTCAGTGTCTATCCTATTCAGCCCGTTTAGAATCTTCTATGTTTCAATGAGATCACCTCTCATTCTTCTAAGCTCTAGAGAATACAGGCCCAATTTACTTAGTCTGTCATCATAGGACAATCCCCTCATCCCAGGGACCAATCTAGTGAACCTTCACTGCAATGCCTCCAATGCAATTACATCCTTTCTTAAATGTGGAGACCAAAACTGCATACAGTATTCCAGATGTAGTCTCATTAAAACCCTGTACAACTGTAGCAATACTTCCTTATTCCTGTACTCCAATCCCCTTAAATAAAGGCCAACATGCCATTTGACTTCCTAATTGCTTGTTGTATCTGCATGTTAACTTTCTGTGTTCCTTGTACAATATCATGAAGACCACACCTGCCAAAACTGAGGCATATTAATTTTGTCATATGAACATTAATTTTAAACTGTTGCTGGAATGAAGAAATGACTTGTTTAAAGAGATCAGCAGTGGCTGGAAAATAGTGGCATACTAAGAGATAGTGCCTGGAGACAACAAAACGGCTCCCTGATCCAATTAACCCAAATGGATTTTGATCACCAGACATTGAATGTGCAAGAAAGCCAGCATTCCAGGGTATCTGCTAAGATGGAAAATCCACAAAAGCAGGAGTTTGTTAAAACAGCTCATCATATGACTAACCTGCTGGCCCAGGTTTTTGTTTGAACTGCTCACAGCACAGTTTGCCAGATTGCAACTGAACTTAGAAGAAAGCCTCTCTCCTGGCTAGCTCTCTCTCTCTCACTAATCTCCGAATCCACTGAAGTCACTTAAACCTCAACAGAGAAAAGACTCCTACATCGAAACAAGTTTTAAAGCGTGCACTGGGCCCCAACGAAACGGCAAGACTTACCGGCAATCAAAAACTCGACATCGAACTCAAAGGACCGTGAATAAATCCCAGCTATTGCTTCAAACTTTTACCCTTTATTCTTTCTACTTTTCTGTCTCTATCTGTGTGTGTGTTTATCGCCTATGCATGCTAGCATGGTCGCATTGCATTTTCGTAGTCTTTTTAACCGAATTAGAGTTTTAAGGTCAATAAACTTGGGTGGCGCAGTGGTTAGCACCGCAGCCTCACAGCGACCCGGGTTCAGTTCTGGGTACTGCCTGTGCGGAGTTTGCAAGTTCTCCCTGTGTCTGCGTGGGTTTCCGCCGGGTGCTCCGGTTTCCTCCCACAGCCAAAGACTTGCAGGTTGATAGGTAAATTGGCCATTGTAAATTGCCCCTAGTGTAGGTAGGTGGTAGGAGAATGGTGGGGATGTGGTAGAGAATATGGGGTTAATGTAGGATTAATATAAATGGGTGGTTGTTGGTCGGCACAGACTCAGGCCGAAGGGCCTGTTTCAGTGCTGTATCTCGAAGCAAAAATAAATTTTTAAAAAACTTCCACCTTTCTTGTCAAAATCTAAGAAAACCTGTGTGGCTGATTTCACTGCCTTACAATTGGAGAGCAGTGAACAAGGATTCACTGAGGGGGAGCTAGAAACAGTGTTTTACAAATTAAACCCTGTTACAGTCAAACCAGGCAAAGGCTGAGAGGGAGCCCCTAGACCCCTTTCTCACCTGGTCGTAACAAGTACACCCAAGTCTCTTTGAACATCAACACTTACAAGTTTCACACCTTTTTAAAAAATTCTGCTTTTCTATTCTTATGACCAAAGTGCAAAACTTCACACTTTCCTACATTATACTCCATCTGCCATCTAGTTGCCCACTCACTTAACCTGTCTATATCTCTTTGCAGCCTCTCGGTGTCCTCCCCACAGCTTACCTTTCCACTTACCTTTGTATCTAAGTTTGCTGATGATACGTTACTCTCTGTCTCTTCATTTGTCATTAATATAGATTGTAAATAGTGGAGGCCCCAGCACTGATCCTTGCGGCACAACACTATTTACTGCCTGCCAACTTGAAAATGCCCCGTTTATGTCCACTCGTTGCTTCCTGTCTGTTAACCAATCATCTATCCATGCTAATATATTACCCCCAACTCCATGAGCCCTTATCTTGCTAATTAACCTTTTATGTGGCACCTTTATCATATGCCTTTTCGAAATCCAAGTATACAACATCTACTGATTTCCCCTTTATCTACTCTACTAGTTACATCCTCAAAAAACGCAAATAAATTTGTCAAACAGGATTTCCCTTTAGTAAAACCATGTTGACTTGTTCTAATCACCCCAATGACTGATGTTGGGCTAACTGGCCTGTAGTTCCCTGTTTTCTCTTTCCCTCCTTTCTTGAAAAGCGGTGTAACATTTGCCAACTTCCAATCTGATGGGACTATCCCGAATCTAAGGAATTTCTAAGAAAATCATAACTAGCGCATCCACGTTATCTGCAAGCATCTCTTTTAGAATCCTAGGATGTAGGCCATCAGGTTCTGGAGATTTGTCAGATTTCCGTCCCTTAAGTTTCTTCAATACTTTTTCTCTGCTGGTATGAATTTCCTTAATTTCCTCACTTTAGTCCATAGTTTACTGCCTATTTCTGGTATGGAACTTGTGTCTTCTACTGTGATGACAGACACAAAATATTTGTATAATGCCTCTGCCATTCCTCATTTCCCATGATAATTTCTCCTGTCTCTGCTTCCAAGGGACCAATGTCTACTTTAGCTACTCTTTTCCTTTTGATAAATCTTTAAAAGCTCTTAAAATCTGTTTTTATGTTACTGGCTAGTTTACTCTCATTCTATTTTTTCCTTTTATATCAACTTTTTGGTGGCCCTTTGCTGGTTTCTATAACACTCCCAATCCTCAAACTTGCTACTTTTTTTTTGCAACATTGTAAGCCTTTTCTTTTAATCTCATACTATCCTTAACTTCCTGAGTGAGCCACAGATGGGTCTTTCTGGCTCAGTTTTTGTTTTTCAAAGGAATGTATTTTTTAAAAAACATTTTGAATTGTTTCTTTAAAAGGTTTCCCTCTGTTGATTTACCGCCATACCTTTTAGACTATTTACCCAATTTACCTTAGCCAGTTCTTCCCTCATACCTACATAATTGGCTTTGTTTAAGTTTAAGATTCTTGTTTGTGATTGGAGTATGTCACTTTCAAACTTAACATGGAATTCAATGATATTATGATCACTGTTTCCCAGTGGATCTTTTACTATGACATTGCTTACTAACTCTGTTTCATTACACAATACAACATCTAATATAGCTTTATCCCTAGTTGGCTTCACAACATATTGCTCCAAGAAACTCCCCTATAAACTCAACTTCTAGACCACTCCTGCCAATTTCATTATCCCAGTCTATATGAAGATTAAACTCCCCCACAATTATTACATTGCCTTTGCTACATGCTCCAATAATTTCTTGTTTAATGCTCTGTCAAATGGTATAACGGGAATAATTGGTTCGGGGGCCTATAAACTACTCCCACCAGTGTTTTCTGATTCTTGCTATTCCTTATTTCCACCCATACTGATTCTACTTCACAATCTTCTGAGGTCAGACCCTTTTTTACTAATGCCCTTAGGTCATCCTTTAACATCAGTGCTACCCCTCTTCCTGTGCTTCTTACTGAAATATTGTGTACCCTGGAATATTTATTTCTCAACTTTGATCATCATGTAACCATGTCTCTCTGATGGCGGTTCGATCTAAATCATGTACCTCTATTTGTGCCACTTGTTCATCTATCTTATTGCAGATGCTTTGCGCATTCAGATATAGAACCTATAACTAAATTTTTGTGCTTCTATTCCCTTCAATGACCTTATTTGTTGATGTACAATTTCTGTTAAACTCTCTATCCCTTCCTGTCCCATTCTGCTTGTCTTTACCCACAACTCTATACTGTTCCGATGCCTTGGCCTTTCTCTTTGGATTTCTAAATCTCACCTCTCCCGAACCCTCTCTCCAGTCTGTTAGTTCACAACCTCTAGTCTTATCTGCTAGCGCACTCTTGAGTTTATATGCACTGTCCCTTCCTGTCATGCCCTGATTATCATTATCCTTATTGCTATCTTGCTCTCTTGCCTTCTACTTTCTCTTTATATTATCACATCTTCCCTCAGTTGATCCCTCACCCCAACTATTTAGTTTAAAACCCTCTCTACTGCCCGAGTTATACAACTCGTCAGAACACTGGTCCCAGCAAGGTTCAGGTGTCGACCGTCCCAACGGTACAGCTCCCACTTTCCCTAGTACTGGTGCCAATGCCCCAAGAATCAAAACCCATTTCTCCCACACGAATCTTTGAGGCAGGCATTTAACTGTCTAATCTCATTTACCCTATGCCAATTTGCTTGTGGCTCAGTTAAGAACCCAGAGATTATTACCTTTGAGGTTCTGCTTTTCAATTTAACTTCTAGCTGCTCATACTCCCAATGCAGAACCGCTTTCCCAGTCCTATCTATGTCATTGGTACCCACGTGGACCACAACAACTGGATCCTCCCCCTCCCACTGCAAGTTCCTCTCCAGCCCCGAGTAGATGTCCCAAACCCTGGCACCGGGCAGGCAACACAGCCTTCTGGACTTTCACTCTAGGCTGCAGAGAACTGTGCCTATCCCGCTGACTATACTATCCCCTACTACCACTACATTCCTATTTACTCCCACTTGAATGGCTTCCTGTACCACGATGCTATGGTCAGTTTGCTCATCCAGCATGCAGCTCTCGCTCTCATTCATACAAGTTGAAAGAACTTCAAACCTGTTGGACAATTGCAAGGGCTAAGTCCTTTACGTCTGCCTTCTCAATCCTCTTACCTGCCTTACTCGCAGTAACATCCTCCTGTCCCTGACCACTGACCAAATCAGAAGACCCTATCCTATGGGGTGTGACTGCCTCCTGGAACAAAGTGTCCAGGTAACGTTCCCCTCTCTGATGCATCACAGTGTCTGTAGCTCGGCCTCCAGCTCACTGACTCTGAGCCGAAGCTCCTCGAGCTGCAGGCGCTTACTGCAGACATGTTTGCCGTGGATCACACTGGCTCCCATATACTGCAGCCGCAACACATCACCTGCCCTGCCATCCTGATTGTGTTCTAAATAACTAATTATTTACTTAAATAATTAATAGCAAATATTAACCAGCCAAACTATTAAGCTTAATGGGAAGATTCTTGGTAGTGTAGATGAGCAGAGAGATCTTGGTGTCCAGGTACATAAATCCCTGAAAGTTGCTACCCAGGTTAATAGGGCTGTTAAGAAGGCATATGGTGTGTTAGCTTTTATTAGTAGGGGGATCGAGTTTCGGAGCCACGAGGTCATGATGCAGCTGTACAAAACTCTGGTGAGGCCGCACCTTGAGTATTGCGTGCAGTTCTGGTCACCGCATTATAGGAAGGATGTGGAAGCTTTGGAAAGGGTGCAGAGGAGATTTACTAGGATGTTGCCTGGTATGGAAGGAAGGTCTTACGAGGAAAGGCTGAGGGACTTGGGGTTGTTTTCGTTAGAGAGAAGGAGGAGGAGAGGTGACTTAATAGAGACATACAAGATAATCAGAGGGTTAGATAGGGTGGATAGTGAGAGTCTTTTTCCTCGGATGGTGATGGCAAACACGAGGGGACATAGCTTTAAGTTGAGGGGTGAAAGATATAGGACAGATGTCAGAGGTAGTTTCTTTACGGAGAGTAGTAGGGGCGTGGAACGCCCTGCCTGCAACAGTAGTAGACTCGCCAACTTTAAGGGCATTTAAGTGGTCATTGGATAGACCAATGGAATAGTGTAGGTCAGATGGTCGGCGCAACATCGAGGGCCGAAGGGCCTGTACTGCGCTGTAATGTTCTAATGTTAACTAGTATTAGGTAAATAAAACCTTACAATTAGTAAAATTACCTGAATTGTGAAAGATAACGAGAAAAAAAACTCACCAACCAATCAACTCCCTGTTTTCCCATGATGTCACAATTTGATTTTTTTCTCTCCTTAGAACGAGGTTGGTCCGCTCTGGTGGCCTGGACTGGCTGGTTCTCTCTCCCTGCCATTGCCCTTTTGAACTGCTCACCGGTCCCACTCTCCCTCTCTGCCGCCACTCTTCTGAGCTGCTCGCCAGTCCCACTCTCACTGCCACCGTTCTTTTGAACTGCTCACCGTTCCCGTGCTCTCTCTCCGTCACTGCTCTTTTGAACTGCTCGCCAATCCTACTCGCTCTCTCTCCACCGCCACTCTTTACAACTGCTCACCAGTCCCACTCTCTCTCTCGCCACTCTTTTGAACTGCTCAGTGGTCCCATTCTCTCTGGAGTAATGCTTTGTCTTCCACCACAAGCTTTAACACTCTATTTGCCTTTGTCCCATGACATCTTTGTTATTTAATCTCTCCTGCCCTCTGCCCCATCACACACTAACCTTTTATTCTCTTCCCCACCAAACCACCGCCCCACCCCAACCTTTACTTGCTTAAAGCCTAATTCTTTTCTAACCTTTGCCAGTTCTGATGAAAGGTCACAGATCTGAAACGTTAACTCTACTTCTCTCTCCACGGATGCGAACTGACCAGCACTTTGTCTTTTTATTTTCTTTTTAAAAATTCAGTCTGAAATGTTCTGATTGACTTCTTGCAATTAGTAAAATGTAATCGGAGCACAGGAAAAACTTCACCTTCTTGAGATTCAGCCATTCATAGTCTATGAAGGTGAACTGATTGATGGGCCTGAACTTAATTTGTGTGCAGTGGAGGCTTTGAACTAGGCATTCAGTAGCTGCCGCTGAGCCCCCGTGATATTATGCGCAGGGGCTCATTAGCATCATCACGATGCACCGCCACCCACCCCCCCCATATTACGTGGGGAGAGGCGGGACATCCGGTGCAGTGAGAAATCTTTTGACAGCTGTGCAGCAGGTGCTGGGGCCCTATTTAAAGCGCCCCAGCACCTGCTTCCTGATAGCTGTCAAATAAATACTTAACTCATTGCTGAAGAGCGGGGCTGCTGTTAATCTGGCAGCAAAGCCGAAAGCGCTGGAGAAACTCAGCAGGTCACAGAAGTAAAGTTAACTTTCAGGATTGTGAATTTGGTCACAGACCTGAAACATTAACTCTGCTTCTCTCTCCACAGATGCTGCCTGCCTGCTGAGCTTCCCCAGCACTTTCTGCTTTGCTGCCACATACTTACTCTGCTGTGTCCCAGTGTCCCATGAAGTTGCGATCCTCTTCTTCCACTCAAGTGTTATATTCCTTCTGAGGTGTGCCGCACCTGGGTGAATAATCTTAATTTTGCACATTCCAGGACGTGAGAATTAAATGTTAAATAAAAGGAAAATACAAAACAGAAATAAAACCATAATTGTTGAAGCATTTGATAAGGTGCCACATCAAAGGTTATTGCAGAAAATAAAAGCTCATGGTGTAGGGGGTAATATATTGGCATGGATAGAAAATTGGTTAGCTAACATGAAAGACTGAAGGCATAAATGGGTCATTTTATGGTTAGCAAGATGCAACGAGGTGTGCCACAGGGATCTGCACTGGGGCCTCAACTTTTTACAATTTATATAAATGACTTGGATGAAGGGACCGAAGGTATGGTTGCTAAATGTGCTGATCACACAAAGATAGGTAGGAAAATAACTTGTGAAGAGGACATAAGCAGGCTACAAAGGGATATAGATAGGTTAAGTGAGCAAAGACCTGGCAAATGGAGTATAATGTGGGAAAGTGGGAAATTGTCCACTTTGGCAGGAAGAATAAAAAAGCATATTATCTAAATGGTAGAGATTGCAGGAGTTCTGAGATGCAGAGGGATGAGTGCATGAATCGCAAAAAGTTAGTATGCAGGTACAGCACGTAATTAGGAAAGCTAATAGAATGTTATCGTTTATTGCGATGGGAATTGAATACAAAAGTAGGGAGGTTCTGCTTCGGCTATACAGGGCATTGGTGAGACCACATCTGGAGTACTGTGTACAGTACTGGTCTCCTTATTTAAGGAAAGATGTAAATGCATTGGAGGCAGTACAGAGAAGGTTTACTAGACTAATACCTGGAATGGGCGGGCTGTCTTATGAGGAAAGATTGGACAGGCTAGGCTTGTATCCGCTGGAATTTATTAGAGTAAGAGGTGACTTGATTGAAACATATAAGATCCTGAGGGGTCTTGACAGGGTGGATGTGGAAAAGATGTTTCTTCTTGTGGGAGAATCTCAAACTAGGGGTCACTGTTTAAAAATAAGGGGTCGCCCATTTAAGACAGAGGTGAGGAGAAATTGTTTCTCTCAGAGGGTCGTGAGTCTTCCTCAAAAGGCGGTGGAAGCAGAGTCTTTGAATATTTTTAAGGCAGAGGTAGATAGATTCTTGATAAGCAAGGGGGTGGAAGGTTATCGGGGGTAGGTGGAAATGTGGAGTAATCAGTTCAGCCATGAACTTATTGAATGGCGGAGCAGACTCCAGGGGTCGAGTGGTCAACTCCTGCTCCTAATTCATATATTCGTATATCTACATACTATGGTCTTCTAATCATCTGACTGTGAAAAGCCGCAGACTAATATGCATTTTGAATCTGTATTCATTTCTCTAACGGCTATGTGAAAATACATATAACTGCTATCAAACCAACTTTGTAAAAAAACAGAAAAATATGTTCATATTCTAGATGCACTGCCAACTAGAAATATTATATCAATAACTATGAACAGCTTCTGCAGAAGCAAAGTGTTCGTGAACATGTGTCAATGTGTAATAGACGAAAAACAATGATAACAGAACAGATTTTCTCACTAGTCCTGCATTGGTTTTCAAACATGTGCAAGACAAACCTTGCAGCCAGAAGTTAGAGCAGTTACACGGTGCAGTCACCTTTGCATTTAAAGGACCACATCAAAAATCAAGGATGGCAGAGGGGTACTCTAGGTTAGCCCCACAGTTCAGCGAAGCCTCCTTACTCACTCTCCTCCAGGCGGTGTGGGCAAGGCAGGAGGTCCTTTCCCAATGATGTTAAGAGGCCCTCCCGCCTGACCAAGGCAGCCTGGCTGGAGATGGCACAGGTGAGTAGCTGTGGGGCCATCCGGCGTCAAAGGGTCCAATGGAGGAAGAGGATGAACGAGCACTCCCTCAGCCAGCCGGGGCCCTCTAGGCCTCATGCGCACAGAGTACGAGTGCCAATGTCATCCAGAGCCAAAGGGCAATCAGATCAGCAATGTTCCTCCAGTCAGGCTGCTAGCGCAGAGGTTGCACTAAGAAGGGGCACTCGCAAGCATTTACAGAGAACACACTGACACAAATGGGAATGCTTGGGTATCACAGCAATGTAAATACGTCTTTCACTAAATGTTCTTCAACATGTGTGTTCTTTTCTCTGTGTGAAAGTTGTATCCTTCATTTATTCGAAGGTTCCTAACAGGACAGGGATTGGTGTTGCCGGGTACGTCAGTGCTTTCATGGATCAACTATGTGTTGTGGCAATGGCATTGCCCATCTAGGCCAACACTCAGAGTGGCACAGCATGACCACATCAAGATCCTACCAGCTGCATTGATTGCCCCCACCATCCATATCACCTTAACACTCCTACCCTTTCTGTCAGCCTCCCCACACACAGGGTGACTAGAGTTCCATTGCTCCTACACACAAACAAACGCAGAGTGCAACCTGTTTATGGAGGGAGGGTACCCAGTACCTCCCTTCATGCCTGCAGAGCTTTCCCTCCAGTAATCCAGACCCCTTCCCTCCACCATTTAAGAATGCAGAGCAGAGACCCCTGTAATCCCCCCTCCTTTTAAGAAAGCAGAGTGAGAGCCCTGTAATTACCCCCCTCCCTTCCAGAATGCAGAGCTGAGACCCCTGTAATTGCCCCCTCCCTTCCAGAATGCAGAGTGACACCTGTAATAGCCCCCCTCCCTCTAAAAATGCAGAGCTGAGACCCCTGTAAATCTGCATTTACCTTCACCGTCCAGTACTCCTGCTGTTCCGTCTGGTTTTCTATTCGTGAACAGGACGGCATGTGACCGCCGCCCATTATACGTAAAATGATGAAATGCGGAGCGAGAGGCGGCGGGATGCATAATCTGCAGAGGTAAATAGCGTTTTACATATTCTGACTGGGGTGCCGCCGAAAAGCAGGGGGCCGCACCGAGGCCCCCTCCCCCGACGCCGGTAATATGCAGCGGGCCCGTCTCAACGTCGCGGGTTGAGGCGGGCCTCTCCCTGCAGAACTTTACCGGCCCCCGCGCCACAACCCTCAACGTCGAGGGGCCGGTAAAATTCAGCCCACGGTCTTTTCTTAGTCTATGCTTATGATCAGAAAGCAGTAATGTAATCTGAATTTCAATTAAACCTTACAAAGGCTTAGCTCCCACATCAAAAAGAGGTGGTGAATGATTAATGTATTTTAATAGCGAATTTTGCACTTTTACATAATGAAGACTGTAAATATATTTTCAATTTTTACTGTGTTTAAAAGATCAGATTATCTGTACCAAAAAAAGTTCACAATCAGAGGTATAGTCATCTCTATTATTCAAATGAGTTCTCATCCGCATCCTTGATATTCCCTATGTCACAAATTACATGCCCGAGTGAGGCAATCTACCTCTTTAATGCCATTTTATGGTGCTGAACTGTCTCCACTTGAAATGGTCCTGATAATGTGTTTCAAGAACTGATAATCTGGAATTTGTTCAGTTTAAATTGTGAGTTGGATTTCAAAGCACCAACAGCAATTCTAAAAAAAGAATCCTTTTCTGTCGAAACTGGAACCTCAATTTTCTAGTTGCAGATCCTCTTTAATGTCACTAGCATCTACAGAAGCTAGTAATAAAGAAAATGCATTGCTGGGCTGTATTTGTGAATAGGCTGCCAGTTACCAGAAAATATGGTGGCACTTAGCACCGATTAATAGTTTATGCAATGATATATTTCCAGTCGCGAAGGAGGAAGACAAACCTCAAGCTTGTACTTGAGACTACAGAAGGCACTAATGCGACTTCAATTTATATTATAACATTGCTAATACGTGAAGCTCAGAGGATAGCTAGAAGAGTATAACTCAGGTCTTAGGGAGATGAGGGGAATAATAATAATCAGGAAAGGGGTGAAGATCATTATCAGAGCGATGAAGACCATTATCAGAGGAGTGAGATGGGTAGAGGCAATCAGGAAAAGGGACAAAAAGCACCTGTTTCTCCCGCCTCCACATTCAAGCAGCTTTTTTTTTTAAAAAGGGTGTCTTTTAGGTGACTGTCTCCAGCAATCCCTTTTCGACCTGCTCGACAGGCTGCATATAGATGTGGTTATCCTGAATGCAGCAGGCCTTGCACCAGCTATGTTCAGGGCAGCCCAATTTCGGGAAGGGTGTCCTTACGCATATGCAAAGGGCACAAAAGCTGTTTCAAGTTTTGGTCACATACGCCTATACTTCAGCTTTAACCAATATAGTGGATGTGCATGCTAGAACTATGGCATCCAACTGGCATTCAAACGGACCTGCATCAACTATTTTCCATGCTGTGTCTCCAAGTTTCTATAAATGTGCACAATTACATTATCAAACGTATCCCTGAAGTAATTATGCTATAAGCAGAGACCCACAAAACATTTGCAGTGAAATTATCTTCATCACAACAGTACTTCTTTAAATCTCCATCCCAAGCCATTCCATTGCTCCCATGCGATCCGTCTCACGCCATACCCAACCCATTCCTTTCATCTCTCGATCATGCCCATCCCATCCCATCCCAACTCCCGTCCCATGCCATCCCACCTCCCTCCCTCTTATGCTCTTCCCCCTTTCTCTCCCCCACCTTACATGCCACCACCCCCAGGCTGTCTACCCCCTCATTCCACCTCCCAAGCCGCACCCCCTCTACCACCTCCTGTGCAATCACCCCACCCCTTGCCACTGTCCCTCCTCCCCATCCCATACCATCTCACCCCCCATGCCATCTCCCCACTGCCTCCATGCCATCTCCTCCCACTCCCCCACAGTCTATGCCCCCCATGCCCTCCCGCCCATTCTGTCCCATCCTCCCCCCAGCCATTCTGTTAACCCCCCTATCACTTCCCTCCCATGCTGCTTCCCCCCTTCTTCATCAAGAGCCGAGGCCATGCAGCGGTGGGTGCCAGGTGCCAGTAAGGAAGGCCAGGGAGCGGTGGGGAAGGGGGCCAGTAAGCACAGCCTAGGAGTGGCAGGGACAGGGGCCAGTAATGGGGCCGGAGAGCATGAGAGCAGGGGGCTGGTGCCCAGTACCCAAGGCCAAAATTTACATCCTCGCCTTCTAGCTGACAAACGTTAGAGTAGCATTCTGGGCTTCCCTTACCTTTGACATTTATACTTCATATGCTGCTCAGGTTCACTCCTTTAAATCTTTCTCTTAGGGTGTCAGCCCAATAACCAAGGCTGGGGTGTGGCAACAGCCCAAGACCTGTAACCGAGGTGTGTGCACCAGGCTCTGCCCACTAATTCAACCCACTGACCAAGCAGAAAATGTGGAAAGAAACTATTATGCAAGATTTTACCTCAGCTTTTCTCTATTTTTCTTTAAATTCTGTAATGTCAAACCACTTTTATCCTAGTCTGCCTCCAAATCTTTCCAGTACCAATCACCATACTCTCCTCCCCAAGTGCCCAGGCACCGCCTACCAAAAATGTGTCGTCCCCATTCACCAGGTGCCTTGTAACGAATCGATCAAAAAAACTGTCACCCAACACACTTGAATGTTATAACAAAATGTTACAATCTCAAATCAACCAACTGTCAGCCCATGGGTGCAAAGCTTCACCGGACCTTACAAAACACTCCACAAACCAAGACCTACAAACCCAACAGAAGTTGTCATATTTTTAAAATAACTTACCCTCTGCGATCCGACCCCATCATCACCTCAGTCTTTCTCTATTTTTTTATTATGTTTTACCTCAATCTCTCTCTATTCTATATTACATTGATTAAATTTTACTTCAGTCCCTCCCAATTTTGTGTTATAGTGATTATGGGCTAAAGTTAACACCACCCCAAAGAGCGGGTGGTGGAGTGGGGGGGTTGGCGTGAAATGGAGCTGGAGGCTCCAGGAGGCATTGCCAACCTGCTCCTGCCTCCGCCACCGCTTAACGGCCACTTAAGGGTCTTTGCCCACCTCCACGCGGATTTTACATGTGGCAAGCGGGCGTCCTCGACCCGAGAGAAGCTGCCTGACAAAAGCAGGCGGCTCTCAAATGTCCTGGGGGTGGGGGGTCCTCATGATGGGGCACCCTGTGTCCAATGGAGGGCCGCCCCCCCTACCCCAACCACCCTCAACAACCCAACACGCCCCCACCCCCTTCCACCCAACTGACCACCCTTGCCTCGCTGGGGCCAGACTGATTACCCCTGTTGAGGCAAACAAAACTTACCTTTGCTCCAGGCTCCCCGACATCTTTTCTTCATGCTGGGCTGCAGTGAAGCTCCCGGTGGCGCTGCTGGGACTAAGAGCTGCCGGCCCGCTGATTGGCCAGCAACTCAATGAGGCAGGACTTCCTACCTCAAGTGAGTGGAAGTCCCGCCTCACACCAGTTGAAGCCCAGCGACCCACAAAATAGTCGGATCCCCAGGCGAGGCAAAAGCGGGTTCGCCACCGACCTTTCAGTTGGTGACTGGCTCCCGTCCACCTATGGTTAAATCCTGGCCTATATTTTACCTCAGTCTCTATTTTTTCTTTAAAATTTGCAATGTCAAATCTCTTTTATCCCAATCTGCCTCCAAATCTTGTCCTATTTATAAAATGGGTCTCCCTCTGCAATCCCCATATTACACTGATTATACTTTACCTCAGTCTCTGTCTATAATATTTTACCTCTGTCTCTCTCTATTTTATATTATATTGGCTATATTTAACCTTAGTCTCTCTCTATTCGATATTATATTGGATTAAGTTTACCTCGATCTCTCTCAATATTACAGTCTTGCGAGTGCTACCAAACTCATCTCTCACTGTATCTGTGAAAACCTTGAACATATCCACAATAGACTGGATCTCTCTGCTGTGTACTGAGTGCTGGCTCCACCCACCAATTCAACTTACCGACCAATCAGAAATGTGCAGGCAGACAGACAGAGACTGTATTATGTAAGATTCCTGTAAAAATGAAGTTAAGACATACACACTTCATTTTGCAAATGTGGTTAAGTTGAAGGATCATTTTGTGCTGTCTGTACTATTGAGACTCAGACCTGGTATACATTTTGAGAGCAGATTTTCCTGTTCCCAAGCATATTGACTCAACTTGTCACAATGAATAAAGGAAAATTGAGCAAACAGGAGTGCATACCTGAGAAAGTGTCCACTGGATTTTCAGTCCATTTAAATTAATGGTTGAAAAACAAGGAATGCAATCTGCTCCATCTAATTTTCTTCTATTTGTTGTGACCAGGTGAACCAATACACCCAAGGTAATGAAACAGGATAATCTGCCCCTTAAATTCTTTGATATGAAATTTCCTAACAAAAATGAATGTTTCCATTTAATGTCTAACATACTTTAGAGCAAGACTAAAATAAATTGATATTCAAATAGTCATTTGGTAGTACAGAACTTGTGAACTGCTGAAAATAGAGATATGTTGTCGAATGTAACAATCCCAACAAATGAGCTTCCTTTCCTTGGCATACTAGTTGAGAAATCTCTTAAGGGGTTCTCTACCACGGTCTACCGCAAACCTGCCGTCATGGTCAGTACCTGTGTTGGGATTCTTACAGTTCCACATGCTACAGGATTGGCCTTATCGGTAACCTCGTAAATAGGGCCCAAGCCATTTGCTCATCATGCAAGCTTGATGCTGAAATAGGGTGAATCAAAGACATCCTGCATGACAATGGCTATCCTGATCAGATCATTTCTCACTGTATATCACGCAGACTTATGAACAGGCCTAAAGCCGTCATTTTCGGTCCTGATAAGTGCCCAGGCCACCTCAAATTACCCTGGAAGGGTAATGTATCCCAAAAATTTGAGCAACAGGTAAAGCTAGCTGTTTCACGCTGCTACTATGCTGTAGCAACATGTGTGGTGTTAGCCACTAACAGGATGCTGCTGTCACGCCAAAAAGACGTTCTGCCTATCACGCAAATGAGTAATGTGCTATATGAATTTCAATGCCAGTGTGATGCTAGGTATATAGGCCGTACGTCCCAAAGATTGGCAGATCGCGTCAAACAACATGTCCCTTCCGCTGTTTGCAACGGGCAAGGTACAGGCCGTACCCAACCAGCCCGTGCTGGCAAAACTCAAAACACAGCGTCCAACATTAGATGTGATTCTGCAATTGGACAACATGTGCTAAATAATCTGCAGTGTGCTAAGAATTAAGCTGACAACCAATTTAAGATAGTCAGTAGGGCTTGTAGTGTGGTGCATTTGCGCGTACTGGAAACTACATATATGAATACACAGGGCCCTGTTCTTTGCAGACAAAGAACATGTACACACATTACGCCTGTTTCAGCTGAACAAAATAAGTGACAGCCATTCGCTGATTCATTCCTCACGGCAATGCCTTGACCAGAGTCAAGCTGCCTGGATTAAATTTCAAACAAAGCTTGGCAGTTAACTGTCAGTCACCGTAAACTGGTGCATTCTCCATGGCAATGCCTCTACCAGAGTTCATTTGCCAACCAATCAGTACTCTCTTCTCATGCAGTAGAAGCGCTCGTTTACCCTTACATTGGTTATTCTTGCATACAGTCCTGACGAGTGTAAAACGAAAAGCTTCGACAACATCTTTATTTTCAACAATTCTCAAATTGATATTCCTTTGAATTTGGCTTCAAAAACTTTGGACTTGAAAATTTAATTCTCCTCCCCTGCAATTATGTGAAGTACTGTACTGCTCAGATGTAAATGTTACTTTTTCTTAGAGATCAGTGGCAAGACACCTACTGTAAATATGTAAAATCAGAATGAAAGAAGTTTGAAGATTTTACTTGTGAATGTTCAAAGCATTTGAAGTCTTTGTTCCAGCATTATGAATATTTACACACAAGACAAGCACTCAGAAAGAACCTTAGGATCTTCCTTTTTATTAAGAAATCAAAGTGAAGAGCTGGAACCCATCGTACAGGGCATCTAAGGCTGAAAGAGTAAAATGTAGATCTTATAAATGAAAAATTTGGCATATAATCTGGACTGACACTTCAGTGCAGTACGCGGGAGCGCTGCACTGTCAAAGGCACCATCTTTTGCACGATACATTAAATGCAGGTCCTGTCTACACTCTCAGGTGAACACTAAATATCTCCTGGCACTATTCAAAGAAGAGCTGGGGATTGACCATGGTGTCCTGCCGAATATGTATCCCTCAACCAACATCACTAAAGCAGATTATCAGGTGAATTATCTCATCATCTGCTTGTGGAACCTGGCTGTGCGCTAGATGATTGTGACTGAACTGACCAGAAGCTAAACTAGTCTAACTATATCAAATATATATATTGTCATGCATTCATGGGATGTGGGCTTCTCTGGCCAGGCCAGCATTTATTGCCCATCCCAAATTGCCCTTCAGAAGGTGGTGGTGAGCTGCCTTCTTGAACTGCTGCAGTCCATTTGGGGTAGGTATACAAACAGTGCTGTTAGGAAGGGAGTTCCAGGATTTTGACCCAGCGACAGTAAAGGAACAGCGATATAGTTTCAAGTCAGGATGGTGTGTGGCTTGGAGGGGAACCTGCAGGTGGTGGTGTTGCCATGCATTTGCTGCCCTTGTCCTTCTAGTTGGTAGAGGTCGCAGTTTTGGAAGGTGCTTTCTGGGGAGCCTTGGTGCGTTGCTGCAGGACATCTTGTAGATGGTACACACCGCTGCCACTGTGCATCGGTGGTGGAGGGAGTGAACGTTTGTAGATGGGGTGCCAATCAAGCAGGCTGCTCTGTCCTTCTTGAGTACTTCTTGTCGAGCTTCTTTAGTGTTGTTGGAGCTGCACCCATCCAGGCAAGTGGAGAGTATTCCATCACACTCCTGACTTGTGCCTTGTAGATGGTGGACAGGCTTTGGGGAGTCAGGTGGTGAGTTACTCGCTGCAGGATTCCTAGCCTCTGACCTGCTCTTGTAGTCATGGTATTTATATGGCTACTTCAGTTCAGTTTCCAGTCAATGGTAGCCCCTTACATGTTGATAGGGGGATTCAGCAATGGTAATGCCATTGAATTTCAAGGGGAGATGGTTAGATTCTCTCTTGTTGGAGATGGTCAGTGCCTGGCACGAATGTTACTTGCCACTTCACTGCCCAAGCCTGGATATTGTCCAGGTCTTGCTGCATTTCTACACAGACTGCTTCAGTATCTGAGGTGTTGCGAATGATGCTGAACATTGTGGAATCATCAGCGAACATTCCCACTTCTGACCTTATGATTGAAGGAAGGTCATTGATGAAGCAGCTGAAGATGGTTGGGCCTAGGACACTACCCTGAGGAACTCCTGCAGTGATGTTCTGGAGCTGAGATGATTGACCTCCAACAACCACAACCATCTTCCTTTGCGCTAGGTATGAGTCCAACCAGTGGAGAGTTCCCGCCCCGATTACCATTGACTTCAGTTTTGCTAGGGCTCCTTGATGCCATACTCTGTCAAATGTTGCCTGATGTCAAGGGCAGTCACTCTCACCTCCCCTTGAGTTCAGCTCTTTTGTCCATGTTTGAACCAAGGCTGTAATGAGGTCAGGAGCTGAATGGCCCTTGCGGAACCCAAACTGAGCGTCACTGAGGTTATTGCTAAGCAAGTGCCGCTTGATGGCACTGTTGATGACACCTTCCATCACTTTACTGATGATTGAGAGTAAGCTGATGGGGCGGTAATTGGCTGGGTTGGCCTTGTCTTGCTTTTTGTGTACAGCACATACCTGGGCAATTTTCCACATTGCAGGGTAGATGCCAGTGTTGTAGCTGCACTGGAACAGCTTGGATAGGGGCGCTGCAAGTTCTGGAGCATGTCTTCAGTACTATTGCCGGAATATTGTCAAGGCCCATAGCTTTTGCAGTATCCAGTGCCTTCAATCGTTTCTGGATATCACGCGGAGTTAATCAAATTGGCTGAATTCTGACATCTGTGATGCTGGGGACTTCAGGAAGAGGCCGAGATGGATCATCAACTCGGCACTTCTGGCTAAAGAGTGTTGCAAATGCTTCAGCCTTATCTTTCGCACTGATGTGCTGGGCTCCCCCATCATTGAGGATGGGGATATTTGTGGAGCCACCTCCTCCAGTTAGTTATTTTACTGTCCACCACCATTCACAGCTGGACGTGGCAGGACTGCAGAGCTTAGATCTGATCCGTTGGTTATGGGATCGCTTAGCTCTGTCTATCGCATGCTGCTTATGCAGTTTGGCACGCAGACAGTCCTGTGTTGTAGCTTCACCTGGTTACACCTCATTTTGAGGTATGCCTGGTGCTGCTCCTGGAATGCCCTCCTGCACTCTTCATTGAACTTCAGGACTGTTGCCAACTGCTAAACTTCAAATGCTGCTTCAAGCAAGAGCTGGGAATTCCTCAGGGTCATCAGGATTGGTTGGTCTCCTGGTTTGATGGTGATGGTAGAGTGGTGGGCCATGAGGTTACAGATTGTGGTTGAGTACAATTCTGCTGCTGTTGATGGCCCACAGCGCCTCATGGATGCCCAGTTTTGCATTGCTAGATCTGTTTGAAATCTATCCCATTTAGCACGGTGCTAGTGACACACAACACGATGGAGGGTATGCTCAATGGACTGTCCAGTGGTCACTCCTACCAATACTGTCAGATTGGTGAGGACGAGATCAAGTATATTTTTCCATCTTGTTGGTTCCCTCACCACCTGCCACATACCCTGTCTAGCAGATATGTCCTTTAGGACTCGGTCAGTAGTGGTGCTACCGAGCAACTCTTGATGATGGATATTGAAGTCCCCCACCCAGAGTACATTCTGTGCCCTTGCCACCCTCAGTGCTTCCTCCGACTGCTGTTCAACATGGAGGAGTACTGAGTCATCAGCTGAGGGAGGGCAGTAGGTGGTAATCAGCAGGAGTTTTCCTTGTCCATATTTGACCTGATGCCATGAAACTTCATGGGGCCCAGAGTCGATGTTGAAGACTCAGTGAGTATGATTCAGTGAGTATGACTATGTCAGGCTGTTGCTTGACTAGTCTGTGGGACAGCTCTTCCAACTTTGCCACAAGCCCCCAGATGTTAGTAAGGAGGACTTTGCAGGGTCGACAGGGCTGGGTTTGCTGTTGTCGTTTCCGGTGCCCAGGTCGATGCCGGATGGTCCGTCCAGTTTCATTCTTTTTTATTGACTTTGTAGTGGTTAGATACAACTGAGTGGCTTGCTAGGCTATTTCAGACGGCATGAAAAGTCAACCACATTGCTGTGAATCTGGAGTCACATGTCGGCCAGACTAGGTAAGGACAGCAGATTTCCTTCCCTAAAGGACATTAGTGAACCAGATGGGTTTTTACAACAATCGACAATGGTTTCATGGCCATCATTAGACTAGCGTTTTTTTTAAATTCCAGATTTATTAATTGAATTCAAATTCCATCTTCTGTTGTGGTGGGATTTGAATGCATGTCCCCAGAGAAATACCCTGGGTCTCTGGGTTACTAGTCCAGTGACAATACTACCACGCCACCACCTCCCCCAACATATCCACCAAAGCTATTATGCAAAGATGGTTCACCTGCTAATTCCCTCAAAGTTTCTCCACCAAGTACAAAGCTCAAGTCAGTATGTGAAGGAGTGCTCACCACTCACTTGAACAAGTCCAACTGCAACAATGCACAATAAACTTGACACCATCCAGGACTGAGTAGTCTGTTTGACTGGCATCCCTGCCACTGAACTCAATATGCACCCCAACACAGGCGCACTGTGGCTGCAGTGCATACTATGTATAGAAATGTATTGCAGCAGTTTGTCTAGGTTACTATGACAGCACCTACGTTTCCCACGATATCACGAAGGATAAGAGTAGCAAGTTAGGTAGTTGGAGAAAATGCATTTGCCTGTACATCAAGGTGACCCCTATCCTTTTACCCAAAACAGCAAGACCAAAACCAAAATGAAGGGTATGAAATTAGACTTTCCAATAGCACAAAACAGGTGATAAAAAATTGGCAGCCCATTTGATATCCCACCCAATTTTCTTATCCATTACGATAAAAAGGCATCACCTCATTTATGGCCTTTCTTCAAGCGCAATCCTTTTTGTGCTACCTCCAAAGATGAATTTCACCCTTGAAAGGTCTGAATTGTTCTATTCTCAGTTGTCATTTTCTGTCTTGCTAATATATACAAAATACTCAATTTTTTATTAAATATAAAAGATGAAAAATGATTTGATGTGATATTTTACATAATACTGAGCTGCTCTACAGTGTAAATAACAAAGAAGTCCTGAGTTCAAGTTTAACGCTGTTACATAAAATATAAAACTGATAAGATCTGCAATTCAAATTCACGTTATAATAAAACAATAAGTATTCAAATTTGCTTTTTTTAAGAAACAAATTTAGTTTCAAACTCTAGTTAAGGGCGAAGAAAGTTTCTACCATCAAAAAAAAAATGTGCTAAGACTTGAGCTGAGAAACCACTGCTGGTGAGGTTAGCCAAGAAAGTTTAATATCGTCTGGCTAATAATCGTTATTTTAACGGAGGCTTTAGTTCATTGAAAATGAAAGTATTAACACCTGCATTAAAACAATGAACGAAGAAGTATCTAACAAATACATTTTTGTTAGGGGAGGTCTGTCCACTACTCACAGAATCCCAGGAATACTCCCAGAGCCACCTGCCAGTGAGCACAGGAATAGGAGGATTAAGCAATTTAACACACGGCTGGAGAATTGGTGCAGGAGGGAGGGCATCAGATTTCTAAGGCATTGGGATCTGTTCTGGGGTAGATGGGACCTGCACAAGATGGACGGGTTGCACCTTAGCAGGACTGAGACTAACATCCTCGCAGGAAGATTTTCTAGTGCTGTTGGGGAAGGTTTAAACTAAATTGGCAGGGGTTGGGAACCTAAGAGGGGGCTCAGATTGGAGGGAAACAAAGTAGTAGTAAACAAAATTGGAAGGCAGACGAGGTGAAGACAAACATCAAATAGGATCAGAATGAGGAATAATGTGAAGACAAAGTTAAGGGCACTCTATCTGAATGCACGAAGCATTTGCAACAAGGTAGATGATTTGAAGGCACAAATAGAGGTAAATGGGTATTGACTTAATTGCCAGTATGGAAATGTGGTTACAGAGTGACCAGGACTGGGAACTGAATATTCAGGGATATTCATCATTTAGGAGAGATAGGCAGAGGGGAAAAGGAGGTAGGGTAGCGCTGATAATAAGGGACGATAGCAGTACATTAGTGAGAGAGGATCTTAGATCGAAGGAGCAAGATGTAGAATCAGTTTGAGTGGAGCTAAGGAACAGCAGGGAGGATCAAACATTGGTGAGAGTTGGTTATGGGCCACCAAACTGTAGTGAACTGTTGGGCACAGTACAAATTAGGAAATTAAAGCTGCATGTAGCATGGGCAATACAGTAATAATGGGTGACTCAATTTGCATATAGATTGAGCAAACTTAATAAGCATTATGCTGTGGAGGATGAATTCCTGGAGTGTGTACAAGATGGGTTTTTGGAGCAATACGTTGAAGAATCAACTAGGGATCGGGCTATTTTAGATTTAGTATAATGCAATGAGAAATGGCTATTGAACAACCTTGCTGTAAAGACGCAAATAGGAAATACTGACCACAATATGATCGAATTCTACATTAAGTTTGAAAGAGATATAATTTATTCTGAAAACAGGGTCTTAAATCTGAACAAAGGAAACTGTGAGGGCACGAGCAGTAAGTTGGCTATGATGGATTGGGAAAATGCATTAAAAGATTTGACGGCAGACAAGTAATGGCTAGTATTTAAAGTAGTATTACACAGTTTACAACAAATATACATTCCTCTAAGACACAAAATCCCAATAGGAAAGGTGAATCAACAGTGGCTAACAAAAGAAGTTCAGGATTGCATTAGGTCAAAGGAAGTGGCTTATAAGGTCACCAGAAAAAGTGGTAAGCAAGAGGAATGGGAGCAATTAAGAGCCCAAAGGAGGACCAAGAAACTGATAAAGGGAAAAGGGATTATGAATCTAAGATAGCGAGGAATATAAAGGCAGACTGTAAAAGCTTCTTTAGGTATGTGAAAAGGAAATGATTAGCAAGGACGAATGTGGGTCTATGGCAGGTGGAGACAGGAGATTTTGTGGTGGAGAATAATGAAATGGCGGAGAGACTAAACAATTACTTTGTGTCTGCCTTCATGGAGGAAGACACAGAAAATCTCCCAGAAATACTAGGGAACCAAGAGACTTGTAATATTGAGGAACTGAGAGCAATTAGTATCAATAAAGAGATAGTACTCAAAAAATTAACTGGACTGAAAGTTGATAAATCCCCTGCACCAGGTGAGCCACATCCCAGAGAATTGAACAAGAGGTGGCTATGAAGATAATAGATGCATTGATTATCTTTCAAAATTCTATAGATTCTGCAAAGGTTCCTGCAGACTGGAAAGTAGCAAATGTAACCCCATTATTTAAGAAGGGAGCGAGAGAGAAAAGGGAGAACCACAGACCAGTTAGTTTGATGTCAGTAGTAGGGAAAATGCTGGATGAGAGAACTGGACACTTGGAAAATTATGATATGATTGGGCAGTCAACATGGATTTGTGAAAGGGAAATCATGTTTGACAAACCTGTTGGAGCTTTTTGAGGCTGTGACTTGCAGCATAAAGGAGAACCAATGGATGTAGTGTATTTGGATTTTCAGAAGGCTTTTGATAAGGTCCCACACAGGTGGTTAGTAATCAAAATTAGAGCACATGGGATTGGGGGTAATATACTGCAATAGGTTCAGAATTGGTTAACAGACAGAAAGCAATGAGTAGGAATAAATGGGTCATTCTCAGGATGCCTGCTGTGATGAGTGGGGTACAGCAGGGCACAGTGCTTGGGCCACAGCTGTTTACAATCTATATAAATGACTTGGATATGGGGACCAATTGGAATATTTCCAAATTTGCTGATGACACAAAATTAGGATGTGAGGAGGATGCAAGGAGGCTTCAACAGGCTAAGTGAATGGGGAAGAACACGGCAGATGGAATATAATGTGAATAAGTGTGAAGTGATCCACTTTGGTAGAATAAACAAAAAGAGTATTTCTTAAATGGAGAGAGGTTGGGGGAAGTGTTGATGTTCAAAGAGACCTGGGTGTCCTTGTTCATGAGTCGCTAAAAACAAGTATGCAGGTGCAGCAAGCAATTAAGGCGGCAAATGATATGTTGCCCTCATTGCCAGCATGGATTTCTTAAGGGAAAATCATGTTTAACTAACTTGCTGGAGTTTTTTGAGGAGGTAACAGAGAGGGTTGATGAGGGCAATGCTGTTGATGTGGTGTACATGGACTTTCAAAAGGCATTCGAGACAGTGCCACACAACAAACTTGTAACTCATGGAATAAAAGGGACGGTAGCAACATGGATACAACATTGGCTGAGTGACAGGAAACAAAGAGCAGTGGTCAATGGATATTTTTAGGGCTGGAGGAAGGTTTGTAGTGGAGTTCCCCAGGGATCAGTGTTGGGATCCTTGCTTTTCCTGATATATATTAATGACCTAGACCTTAGGGTACAGGGCACAATTTGAAAGTTTGCAGATGATATGAAACTTGGAAGCATTGTGAACTGTGAGGAGGATAGCATAGAACTTTAAAAGAACATAGACTAGTTGGTGGAATGGGCAGACAGGTGGCAGATGAAGTTCAATTAAGATAAATATGAAGTGATTCATTTTGGTATGAAGAACATGGAGAGACAATATAGAATAAAGGGTACAATTCTAAAGGGGACACTAATCCCATATTCCTACCACATCCCCACCTATCCCTATATTTCCCTACCACCTACCTATACTAGGGGCAATTTATAATGGCCAATTTACCTACCAACCTGCAAGTCTTTTGGCTGTGGGAGGAAACCGGAGCACCCGGAGAAAACCCACGCAGACACAGGGAGAACTTGCAAACTCCACACAGGCAGTACCCAGAATTGAACCTGGGTCGCTGGAGCTGTGAGGCTACGGTGCTAACCACTGCGTTGCCCAAATGTGAGGGCATTGGAGAGAATACAGAAGATTCAGGAGAATGGATGAGGAATTTCAGTTATGGAGAGATTGGAGAAGTTGGGACTGTTTTCCTTGGAGAAATAAGGCTGAGAGGTGATTTGATAGAGGTATTCAAAATCATGAGGTGTCTGGACAGAGTAGATAGAGAGAAACTGTTCCCACTCATGCTTAAAGTGTTTGGTAAGAGAAGCAAAAGTGACATAAGGAAAAACTTTTTCACTCATTAAGTGGTTAAGATCTGGAATGCACTGCCTGAGAACGTGGTGGAGGTAGGTTCAACTGAAGCATTCGAAAGGAATTAGACAGTTATATGAAAAGAAAGAAAGTGCAGGGTTATGGGGAGAAGACAGGAGAATGGAACCGAGGGAATTGCTCTTTCAGACAGCCAGTGCGAACCTGATGGGCCGAATGGCCTCCTTCTGTGCTGTAACAATTCTGTGATTGCAAGGGGATTTGAGTACAGGAGTAAAGATGTATTGATTCAATTGTATAAAGCCTTGGTGAGACCGCACCTGGAGTATTGTGTACAGTTCTGGACTCCTTATCTAAGGAAGGATATACTTGCCATAAAGGGAGTGCAATGGAGGTTCACCAGACTAATCCCAGGGATGGCGGGATTGTCTTATGAGATGAGATTGCAGAAACTGGGCCTGTATTCTCTTGAGTTTTGAAGAATGAGGGGTGATCTCATTGAAACTTACAAAATTCTTACAGTGCATGGCAGGGTGGATATGGATAGGATGTTTCCTCTGGTTGGTGAGTCTACAACAAGGGGACACAGTTTCAGTATAAGGGGTAGGCCATTTAAGACTGAGATGAGGAGGAATTTCTTTACTCAGAAGGTGGTGAATCTGTGGAATTTTCTACCCCAGAGGGCTATGGAAGCTTAATCATTGAACATGTTCAAGACAGACATCGATAGATTTCTGAAAACTAACGACATCAAGGGATATGGAGATAGTGGGGAAAAATGGCATAGAGGTAGATGATCAGCCATGATCTGTTTGAATGGTGGAGCAGGCTCAACGGACCAAATGGCCTTCTCCTGCTCCTATTTCCTATGATACAGTGATATGGTACTGTTACAGCCACGTGGTGAGGGGTTTGGATGGTTCCCACTGTTCAACTCCCACCTGACAACAGCAAATGTGTTTTGTTATTAGGGTTTAACCCCCTTGTGTTTTATTTGTCAAGTAAACAGACAGTGACAGATTTTCTTGTAGATTTAAAACAGAAAATCAATTATTTCATGATAAATTCGCTTTATCCCAAAATTATCGCAACTGCATCCATCATTCACTTGTGTTTACACATTCTTTTGGGCCTCCTTATCTCGAGAGACAATGGATACGCGCCTGGAGGTGGTCAGTGGTTTGTGAAGCAGCGCCTGGAGTGGCTATAAAGGCCAATTCTGGAGTGACAGGCTCTTCCACAGGTGCTGCAGAGAAATTTGTTTGTTGGGGCTGTACAAAGACAGATAGAGAGGAAAAAGGGTAAGTGGGTTTAAGTGGGGATAGGTTTTGGGCGGGGGGGTGGGGGGTGGGGGGGTCATGGTAAACCTGTTGAATTCTCCTGGAACTCAAGTTCTCATTGGTTGCAGGCCTGAGTGTTTATGGATTTTTCTCATGGTTGGAAGTTCAGTTGAAGACAGATGATCACTTCTAATTCACTGCTGTATAAAGTGTAGATGTAGAATTCTACAGCAGGGTGCATTCCTTCTGGTTTGCTGGAAACAAGCTTCTCGGCTGCTTTTTTAAGGTAAAGATGTGGTACATCTCGTCTCTGCTGGAAGACAGGTATTTTCTTCCCTGTAATGATCAACAATGGCCTAGGATATGACTACTTCACACCTTCTTTATTTCAGAAAAAAACATTCAATTTGGGAATGTTTCAAGATGGGTGTAGGAGAAGAGCAATTGACATCTCAGCTTTGAAGATTTGCCTTTGTATATTCAAACTGTCTGACAGGGACAAAGGACAAATCTTTTAACCTTTGGCAGCCATTTTGGAACACACTGTTCACTTTTTAAAACAAAGGTCCAAAACGAGGTGAGAGTGGCTGCCCTTGACATCAAGGCAGCATTTGACCAAGTATGGCATCAAGGAGCCCTAGCAAAACTGGAGTCAATGGGGATCAGGGGAAAACTCTCCACTGGTTGGAGTCATACCTCGCACAAAGGAAAATGGTTGTGATTGTTGGAGGTCAATCATTGCAGCTCCAGGACATCACTGCAGGAGTTCCTCTGGGCAGTGTCCTAGGTCCAACCATCTTCAGCTGCTTCAGCGATGACCTTCCTTCAATCAGAAGGTCAGAAGTGGGAATGTTCGCTGATGATTGCACAATGTTCAGCACCTTTTGTGACTCCTCAGATATTGAAGCAGTCCGTGTAGAACTGCAGCAAGACCTGGACAATATGCAGGCTTGGGCTGGTAAGTGGCAAGTAACATTCGTGCCACACAAGTGCCAGGCAATGACCATCTCCAACAAGAGAAAATCGAACCATCTCCCCTTGACATTCAACGGCATTACGATTGTTGAATCCCCCACTAACAGCCTGGGGGGTCATCATTGACCAGAAACGGAACTGGAAACAACCCTAGCCTAAACAATCTTTCCTCATAGTTGCAATTTTACAGCCCTGGCAACATTCTTGTAAAACTCCTCTGTACTCTCTCCAGAGCAATTATGTCCTTCCTGTAATGTGGTGACCAGAACTGTACACAATATTCCAGCTGTGGCCTAACCAGCATTTTATTCCAGCATTACATCCCTGTTTTTGTATTCCATACCTCGGTCAATAAAGGAAAGCATTCCATATGCCTTCTTCATCACTTTATCTACTGTTCTGCCACCTTCAGGGACCTGCGGACATGTATTCCAAGGTCTCTCACTTCCTTTACCTCTCTCGCTACCCTCCCATTTATTGTGTATTCCCTTTCTTTGTTTGCCCTCCCCAAATGCATTACCTCACACTTCTCCCAATTGAATTCCATTTGCCACTTTTCCGCCCACTCAACCAAACCATTGATATCATTCTAGAGGCTATAGCTATCCTCTTCACTATCAACAACACGGCCAATTTTTATGTCATCTGAAAATTTCTCAATCATGCCTCCAACATTTAAGTCCAAGTCATTAATATGTACCACACACAACAAAGGACCCAACACTGAGCCCTGTGGAACGCCACTGGAAACCGCCTTCCATTTGCAAAAACATCCGTCGACTACTATCCTTTGTTTCCTGTCACTGAGCCAATTTTAGATCCAACTCACCACATTCCCCTGTATCCCTTGGGCTTTTACTTTTCTGACTAGCCTGCCATATGGGACCTTGTCAAATGCCTTACTAAAATTCATGTAGGCAACATCCACTGCACTACCCTCATCAATTCTCCTCGTTACTTCTTCAAAAAATTCAATCAAGTTAGCAAGACATAACCTTCCCTTAAAAAACCCATGCTGATTTTCCCTGATTAATCCGTGCCTTTCGAAGTGACAGTTTATCCTATCTTTCAGAATTGATTCTAATAATTTGCCCACCACCAAGGTCAGACAGACCGGCCTATAATTATTTGGCCTATCCCTCACACCCTTTTTAAACAATGGTACAACGTTTGCAGACCTCCAATCCTCTGGTACCTTGCCTGCATTTAGTGACGATTTGAAAATGATCCACAGAGCAACTGCTATTTCCTCCCTGGCTTCCTTTAACAGCCTGGGCCCTGGCGATTTATCCACTTTCAAGGATGTCAGACCCTCTAGTACATCTTCTCTCATTATGCTTATCGTATCTAACATTTCACACTCTTCCTCTTTAATTACAATGTCTGCATCATCCCTCTCCTTGTGAAGACTAAGTACTCATTAAGATTCCTGCCCACAACTTCCGCATCCACGCTTAAGTTACCATGTACATCTGTGATAGGCTCTACCCTTTCCTTAGTTATCCTCTTGCTCTTAATGTACTAATAAAACATCTTTGTGTTTTCCTTGGTCTCTCCTGCCAATATTTTTTTATGTCCTCTCTTTGCTTTCCTAATTTCCTTTTTTACTTCACCCCTGCACTTTCTATACTCCTCCAGGCTTTATAAACTATTCCATTTTTTGTGACTGTCATAAGCATTCTTTTTCTGCTTTATTTTACCCTACATGCTTCTAGATAACCAGGGGGCTCGAGAGTTTGCAGTACCACCCTTCTTTGTGGGGACATGTCTATACGGTGCCCGTAGAATCTCACTTTTGAATGCCTCCCACTGGTTTGCCACTGATTTTTCCTTCAAACAGAAATGAAACTGCTCGATTCAGAACAATAAGTGCTGTATCACTTTTTTTTAAACCACTGTAACAGTACAGGGATGGAACATCATTAAGTTTGCATTGGCTTACACTCTCAACTAATATCCAGTTTTGTCTAACCCTGCTCAGGAAACAAAATCTGAGCAGCTAAAAACTGTAAACTGGCATCTATTGAGTTATGAAAATGTGAGTAAAAGCATAAGAAGAAAAATAGTAAACAATCTTGGAGACTTTTTTCTGATTAGGGCTCAGTAAAACTTATAGGAACTGGAGTCCCTCAAGCCTGTTCCACAACTCAATGCGATCACGGCTGATCTGTGATCTACCTCCACAACCTGTCTTTGCCCCACATTCTTTAACACCTTTGGTTACCAGAAATCTATCAATCTCAGATTTAAAGTTAACAACTGGCCCAGCATCTACTGCCATTTGTGGGAGAGTTCCAAACTTCTACCACTCTGTGTGCAGAAGAGTTTTCCAACTTCACTCCTGAATGGCCTTGCTTTAATTTTTAGGCTGTCCCTTAGTTCCAGATTACCCAACCAGTGGAAATAGTTTCTCTCTATCTACCCCATCAGTTCCCCTTAATATCTTCCATCAAATCACCTCCTAATCTAAGTTCCAGGGATACAACCCTAGTTTGTGTAATCTCTCCACACAATTTGTCCCTTAGAATTCAGGTAGCATTCTAGTAAACCTACACTGCACTCCCTCCAAGGCCAACGTATCCTTCCCACGCTGTGGTGCCCAGAACTGCACACAGTATTTCAGGTGTTGTCTAACCAGGGCTTTGTATAACCGTAGCATAGCTTTTAACCCACTGATTGTATTCCAGTCCTCTAGATATAAATGCCAGGGTTATATTAGCCGTTTTGATTATTTATACCTGTCCATGACATTTTAATGATTTATGTACATGGACCCCAAAGTCTCTTTGGACCTCCACTGTTTTGAACTTTTTAGTTATAAAGTGCTCTGATCTATCCTTTTTAGGTTTAAGTGGATGACCTCACACTTGCCTATATTGATAACTAATTGCCATAGTTTTGCCCATTCATTATATCTATTAGTATCACTTCGTAACTTTATGCTTCCATTTACATTGCGTACCATGCTGCCTATCTTTGTGTCATCGGTAAACTTGGATATGTGGTACACCATCCCATCATCTAAGTCATTAATAAAACTGTTCTTATTTCAGAAAAAAAATCAGAACTTGGCATAAATAATGCAATAGTCAAAAGTAATAATAGCTAGAAGCCATCATCCAGGCAGTTCACACTGCGTTTGGGTAGCACAACGTTCAAGTCTCTTAACAGTGCATCATTCTCGCAAACTTTGACCTTGATTGCAAAAGCAGCATATGTGGTAGAAATTTTACAACAACAGTCCTGTGCAGAGAACAAGGAGCCAAGATCAAATGCAGTTGGCAGGGTTAGAGCGGGATGAAAGAACAAAGGAATGGAAGAGCAGGGCTATGTCAAGGGAGAAGGTTGAGCATGTTTACATGGTGAAGGGTGAAATAGTAGAGAATAGTTCGAGAAGGTAGGACAGGTTAATGTCAAAGGGAGGGACAGAATGCTAAGGGTAGGGAGAAGGGAAAGTTAGAGTGTACTAAAAAGCCAATACTGTTAAAAGATCTGGATAAGGAGGGAGAGAATTAAAACCCAGAAGGACACCAAAGTCCAGAAGAACTGGCTGTGTTTTTCCAAACAATGACACCTGTACAGTAAGCCCAGCTGGAGGTGGGGGTGCAGAAGAATAGGAGGAACAGAGCACAAGGGAAAGGGGCAGAGACTCAACACCAGTAAGAGGATTTTGTCCAAAATGTTAATAGGAATGCAAGAAATAGGAGCAGGAGTAGGCAATTCAGCCCTTCAGGTCTGTTCCACTATTCAAGAAAATCATGGCTTATCTTCTAACTAAACTCCACTTTCCTGCCCTATCCTCCTATCCCTTGATTCTGAGTGCCCAAAATTCGATCTCTGTTTTAAATATACTCAACGAATGAGCACATGCAGCCCCCTTGAGGTGAAGAATTCCAAACGCTCACAATCCTTCTAGTGAAGAAATTTCTCATCTCAATCATAAATAGTCAACCTCTTATTCTGAGTCTGTGACCCTAGTTCTAGATCCCCCAACCAGGGGAAACATTCTCCCAGCATCTATACTCCCATGTTTCAATTAGATCACCCCTCATTCTTCTAAACGCTGGGGAATATAGGCCTAGTCCACTTAATCTCTCGTCATAAGACATCCTGTCGTCCTAGGAATCAGTCTAGTGAGACTTTCTGCACTCTCTCCTTCATTAGGTAAGGAAATGAAATCTATACATAGTACTCCTGGTGTGGTCTCACCAATACCCTATATATTACAGTAAGACTTGGTTACTCATACTCCAATCCTGTTGTAAGAAAGGCTAATACACCACTTGCTTTCCGAATTGCTTGCTGTGACTGCAAGTTAACATGCTGTGATTTGTGTAATAGGCCACCCAGATCTCTCTGCATACCAACATTTCCCAGTCTCTCACCTTTTAAAAAATATTCTGCTTTATTTTTCCGACCAAAGTGGGAAACATTTCTCCACATTATATTCCATCTGTCACATTTTTGCCCACTAACTTAACCTGTCTGTCTCCCTTTGCAGTCTCTTTGAGTCTTCCTCACAGCTTACTTTTCCACCGAGCTTTGTATCGCCAGCAAACTTGGATACGTTACGTCTGGTCCCCTCATCTAAGTCACTGATATAGGTTGTAAATAACTGTGCCCTAAGCGCTGATCCTTGCAGTACCCAACCAGTTACAGCCTGCCAACACAAAAATGACCAGTTCATTCCTACTCTGTTTTCTGTCCATTAACAAACATCAAACTATGCTATTACCCCCAATCCCATGAGTCCCAATTTTGTGTAATAACCTCGTGTGCCACCCTATCAAATGCTTTTTGAAAATCCAAATACACTACAGCCCCTTACCTACCCTGTTGGTTACATCCTCAAAAAACTCTAACAGATTTGTTAAATAAGATTTCCCTTTCACAAATCCATGTTGATGTTGCCTAATCATATGATTTTCTAAGTGTCTTGTTACATCATCCTTAATAATAGATTCTCGCATTTTCCCTACTACCTGTTTTCTCTCCCCTCCTTTATTGAAGTGTGGGGTTAATACTTGCTACTTTCCAATCTGTGGGGACCATTCTAAAATCTAAGGAATTCTGGAAGATCAAACCAATGCATCCACTATCTCTGTAGCCATCTCTCTCAAAACTCTATGACGTAGGCCAACGGGATCAGGAGGTTTGTCAGCTTTTCGTCCCATTAATTGGTCTAATATTATTTCTTGACAAATATTAAATTTCTTTAAGTTCCTCTTTCTCTCTCGGCCCTTGGTTTTCCAGCATTTATTGCCCACCCCTAGTTGCCCTTGAACTGAGTGGCTTGCTAGGCCATTTCAGAGAGCATTTAACAGTCAATCACATTGCTGTCAGTCTGGAGTCACATGCAGGCCAGACCAGGTAAGGATGGTAGATTTCCTTCCCTAAAGGACATTAGTGAACCAGATGGGTTTTTACAACAATCAACAATGGTTTCATGGTCACCACTAGACGAGCTTTTAATTCCAGTTTTTTATTAATTGAATTCAAATTTCACCATCTCCCATGGTGGGACTCGAACCCATGTCCCGAGATTTAGCCTGGGCCTCTGGATTGCTCGTCCAGCGGCATTACCACTACACCACCACCTCCCCTATTTACGGAATTTGTTTTTTGGGTCTTCTACCATGAAGATAAATGCATAGGAGAGAATTTTATGCTCTTCTCTACGGCAGGTTTGGTGGGGGGGAGAGCATAAAATCTGGTGGGATGGTTGTGGGGGTGGGGGGTAAACTTCCCGCCTCTGCCAAAATTAAGTCCAGGGTAGGAAGGCCTGTTAACGGCCTTCCTGCCCCGCTGCCAATTGAGGCCCTTTACGGTGCAATTAATTCCCGATTAAGAGCTCATTTTGCCGCCACTGCAATTAGCCAGACGGCAGGTGGCTCAGTCGCCACACAGGAAGCACGGCAAGAAAAACCTTGCGGGCTGCTTCCCAGCTCAGGGGGTGTGGGGTCCCTCATTAAAAGGCACTTGGTGCCTGAACGAGGAACCCGGAATTGGGCTTTCAGCCCATTGAGAACCACCCCCCTGTCCTTGCTGCTGAAACCCCCCTACACCCCCTCCCCTGTGAGACCCCTCATGCCCTGACCTATCTGGCCTGGGTCCAGCACTGCTCCTGGGTCTCGGTAGGTACTCCACTGGCAACGGCCACTGCCTCTGCAGTTGCGCTGCTCAGTTAAAGAGCTGCCGGCCACTGATTGGCCGGTTGCTCTCAGGATGGGACTTCCGTCGCCGGGGTCCTTGATCCTTTGAAAAGGTTGCCACTATCCACTTAAGTGCCTAATTGGCACCAGATTCGGCAGGCCTCCCAAAGAAGAGGCGATGCGGGGTTCTCGGCGTCACTTTTTACAGACATCAAGATCCCTGTTGCCAGAATAACATCCCGGCCAAAGTATGTGTTTAATGTTTCTGCCATTCCCTTATTCGCCATTATAATTTCTTCTGCCTCTAACTGTAAGGGACCCAAGTTTACTTTTCTAATCTATTACTATTTACATACATATCGAAATTTTTACAAGTTGTTTTTATGACTCTTTACTCTCATTCTATTTTCTCTCTAATGAAATAGTAAACAACGGACTCAAAAATATGATAAAACTAACAGAGGCCCGCAAACAGTTGCGGTGAAATTAGTATCTTTATTGCATCCCATGTTATTCCATCCTTCACATGCAGTCCCTCATGCCATAACCATTCCATTCCTTTCACACCTCTATATCATCCCCATCCCAATCCCCAACTCACCCCACCTTCCTATGCCATGTCTATCCCCCATTCCATCCCTCCTATCTCACCAATTCCATCCCTCCTATCTCACCAATTCCACACCTCCCAAGCCATTGCCCTATCCCATGCCATCCCCTGCTCCACCAGACCATGACATTCCCCCCCAACAACTCCCATCCCTCCCATGCCACCCTACCCCCACTCCCAACCCCCGTCCCTGGCTCCCTCCCATGCTGACTCCCCTCCCTTCCTCACTCCTTCCCTCCCTGTCTGTCCTCCTCCTTCCAATGCCATACACCAGTTAACTGGGCACTGCTGCTAGAAATCAATAGGGCTATAAACTTGAGGGAGTGGCTGACAGGCAAAGACCTAGAACAGAAGAGCAACGGATGTGGCAAGGGAAGAGAGCGGTAGAAAGCTAAAACAAGGTAGAGATGGGCCTCAAGAGGGACTTAAACTTCAGACAGGAGACAGAGAACCTTGCTAAATTAAGACAGTAGAGGAAAAAGCAGAGCAGGCTCCCAACCAAAAAAAAGAGCCTCACTAGTCCTTTGAAACAGCGGGGAGGGAGCCTAAATCTAGAGCGAATAAACAATATTAATATATACTAGAGGGCCAGATATGGAGAGGAAATGCAGGCAAATGAAAAAAATGCTTACCGGTTGAGGAAAGATGACTGTATAAGAATAGGAGGAGGAGTAGGCCATATGGCCCCTCAAGGCTGCTCTGTCATTCAATAAGATCATAACTAATCTGATCTTGGCCTCAACTCCACTTTCTTGCCTGTTCCCCATAACCCTGGATTCAAAAATCTGTCTATCTCAGCCTCAAATATATTCAATGACTCAGCCTCCATAGCTCTGTAATGAGGTGACCAGAACTGCACACAGTACTCAAGTTGTGGCCTAACCAATGAGTTATACAGTTCCAGCATAACCTCCCTGCTCTTGTATTCTATACCTCGACTAATAAAGGAAAGGATTCCATATGCCTTCTTAACCACCTTATCGACCTGTCCTGCTACTTTCTGAGATCTGTGGACATTTACTCCAAGGTCCCTTACTTCCTCTACACTTCTCAGTATTTTCCCATTAATCGTGTATTCCTTTGCCTTGTTTGACCTCCCCAAATGCATCACCTCACACTTCTCCAAGTTGAATTGCCCACAGTCACAGGAAAGCTGCAAGGTGATTGGTTGGTGAGTCACTGCTGTTAGGGAATAGCTCTAAATAGCTGGGTAAGTATCTGAGGTAAGAAAGGTTTAGAGTTTATTTTCATATATAGTAGTGTTTTTTTAGGGAGTTCGGTAGTAACGAGGACCAGGGAAGAAGGGCCCTAGAGTAATTGATATTATTTGAGATCAAGATCTTCCAAAAGGTTTGATTTAAAGGGTTAAGGTCATGGCAGGAGAGCTCAAAGCCGCGGTGTGCTCCTCGTGCTCTATGTGGGAAGCTGGGAACAATTCCAGTGCCCGGGACCAGCATGTGTGCAGGAGGTGTCTCCAGCCGCAGCTCCTGGAAGCCCGGGTTTCGGAGCTGCAGCGGCAGCTGGGGACACTGTGGAGCATCCACAAGGCGAAGAGTATCGTGGATAGCACGTATAGAGAGGTGGTCACACTGCAGGCTCAGACTCCACAGGCAGGAAGGGAATGGGTGACCACCAGGCAGAGCAGCAATCTCCTGTGGCTATTCCCCTGCAAAACTGATATGCTGCTTTGCATACTGTTGGGGAGGAATGGCCTCTCAGGGGAAAGCAGCAACAGCACCCCGGTTGGCTCTGCTGCATAGGGGAGGAGTAAAAAGCGTGGGAATGCAATAGTTATAGGGGATTCAATCGTAAGGGGAATAGATAGGCGTTTCTGTGGCCGCAAGAGAGACTCCAGGATAGTATGTTGCCTCTCTGGTGCTAGGGTCAAGGTTGTCTCAGAGCGGTTACAGGACATTCTGAAGGGGGAGGGTGAACAGCCAATGGTCATGGTACACATTGATACAAACGACATAGGTTAAAAAAAAAGGATGAGATCCTAAAAGCAGAATATAGGGACTTAGGAAGTAAGTTGAAAAGTAGGACCTCAAAGGTAGCGATCTCAGGATTACTACCAATGCCACGTGCTAGTCAGAGTAGAAATAGCAGGATATATCAGATGAATAGGTGGCTGAAGAGATGGTGTGAGGGGGAGGGTTTTAGATTCCTGGGACATTGGGACCAGTTCTGGGGGAGGTGGGACCAGTACAAACTGGAGGGTTTATACTTGGGCAGGACCGGAACTGATGTCCTAGGGGGAGTATTTGCTAAAGTGGTTGGGGAGGGTTTAAATTAAAATGGCAGGGGGATGGGAAACTTTGCAAGGAGTCAGAGGAGGGGGCATCAAAGACAAGAACAAAAGACAGTAAGGGGAATAAGAAAATGTAATGGCAGAAAAATCATGGGCCAGAATCAATGAGGGCCACAGTGAAAAATAGTGGAAAGGGGCCAAGTAATGTTAAAAAAACAAGCCTTAAGGCTTTGTGCCTTAATGCATGGAGCATTTGCAATAAAGTGGATGAATTAATCAGGCAAATAGATGTCAACGGGTATGATATAGTCGGGATTACGGAGACATGGCTGCAAGGTGACCAGGGATGGGAAATTAACATCAAGGGGTATTCAGTATTTAAAAAGGGCAGACAAAAAGCAAAAGGCAGTGGAGGTGCATTGATGGTTAAAGAGGAAATTAACACAATAGTGAGGAAAGATATTAGCTCTGACGAAGTGGAATCTGTATGGGTAGAGCTGAGAAATACTAAGGGGCAAAAAACGTTAGTGCAAGTTGTATATAGACCCCCACACTGTAGTGGTGATTTTGGGAATGGCATTAAACAGGAAATTAGAGACGCATGCGATAAAGGAACATCTGTAATTATGGGTGAATTTAATCTGCATATAGATTGGGCAAATCAAATTAGTCACAATACTGTCGAGGAGAAATTCTTGGAGTGTATACGGGATGGTTTTCTGGACCAATACGTTGAGGAACCAACAACAGAACAGGCCATCCTAGACTGGGTATTGTGTAATAAGAGAGGAATAATTGACAATGTAGTTGTGCGAGACCCCTTGGGAATGAGCGACCATAATATGATAGAATTCTTCATCAAGATGGAGAGTGACGTAGTTGATTCTGAGACTAGGGTCCTGAATCTTAGTGAAGGAAACTACGAAGGTATGAGGCCCGAGTTGGCTATGATGGATTGAGAAACGTTACTTAAAGGGATGACAGTGGAAATGCAATGGCAAACATTCGAAGAGCGCATGGATGAACTGCAACAATTGTTTATTCCTATCTGCCGCAAAAGTAAAACAGGAAAGGTAACCAAACCATGGCTTACAAGGGAAATTAAAGATAGCATTAGATCCAAGAAAGAGGCATATAAATTTGCCAGAAAAAACAGGCCTGAGGATTGGGAGCAGTTTAGAATTCAGCAAAGGAGGACCAAGGGATTGATTAAGAAGGGGAAAATAGAGTACGAGAGCAAGCTTGCGGGGAACACAAAAACTGACCGTTAAAGTTTCTATATGTATGTGAAGAGAAAAAGATCAGTGAAGACAAATGTAGGTCCCTTACAGTCAGAAACAGGGGAATTTATGATGGGGAACAAAGAAATGGCTGACCAACTAAATGCACACTTTGGTTCTGTCTTCACAAAGGAGGACACAAATATCATACTAGATGTTGGGGAACACAGGCTTTAGTGAGAGAGAGGAACTGAAGGAAATCAGTATTAGTAGAGAAATGGTGTTGGAGAAATTGATGGGATTGAAGGCCAATAAATCCCCAGGGCCTGATGGTCTGCATCCCAGAGTACTTAAGGAAGTGGCCCTAGAAATAGTGGATGCATTGGTGGTCATCTTCCAAGATTCTACAGACTCGGGAACAGTTCCTCCAGATTGGAGGGTTGCTAATGTAACCCCACTATTTAAAAAGGGAGGTAGAGAGAAAACAGGGAATTACAGACCAGTCAGCCTGACGTAGTGGGGAAAATTCTAGAGTCCATTATCAAAGATTTTATAGCAGAGCACTTACAGAACAGTGGTAGAATCAGACAGAGTCAGCATGGATTTACAAAAGGGAAATCATGCTTGATAAATCCACTAGAATTCTTCGAGGATGTAACTAGTGGAGTTGATGAAGGGAGCCAGTGGATGTGGTTTATTTGGACTTTCAGAAGGCTTTCGACAAAGTCCCACATAAGAGATCAGTGTGTAAAATTAAACTGCATGGGATTGGTGGTAGTGTATTGCGATGGATAGAAAATTGGTTGGCACACAGGAAACAAAGAGTAGGGATAAATGGGTCTTTTTCTGAATGGCAGGCAGTGACTAGTGGGGTACCGCAGGGATCGGTGCTAGAACCCCAGCTATTCACAATATACATTAATGATTTAGATGAGGGAATTAAATGTAATATCTCCAAATTTGCAGATGACACAAAACTGGGTGGGAGAGTGAGTTGTGAGGAGGAAGCAGAGAGGCTTCAGGGTAATTTGGACATGTTGAGTGAGTGGGCAAATGCATGGCAGATGCAGTATAATGTGGATAAATGTGACATTATCCACTTTGGTAGCAAAAACAGGAAGGCAGATTATCTGAACGGCTATAAACTGAGAGAGGGGAATATGCAATGAGACCTGGGTGTTCTCGTACACGAGTCACTGAAGGTAAGCATGCAGGTCCAACAGGCGGTAAAAAAGGCAAATGGTATGCTGACCTTCATAGCGAGAGGATTCAAGTACAGGAGCAAGGATGTCTTGCTGCAATTATACAGGGCCTTGGTGAGGCCACACCTGGAATATTGTGTGCAGTTTTGGTCTCCTTATCTGAGATAGGATGTTCTTGCTATAGAGGGACTCCAGCGACTGTTTACCAGACTGATTCCTGGGATGGCGGGACTGACATATATGAGGAGAGATTGAGTCAGTTAGGATTATATTCGCTGGAGTTCAGAAGAGTGAGGGGGGGATCTCATAGAAACCCATAAAATTCTAACAGGACTTGACAGGGTAGATGCAAGAAGGATGTTCCCGATGGTGGGGGAGTCCAGAACCAGGGGTCATAGTCTAAGGATATGGGGTAAACCTTTCAGGACTGAGGTGAGGAGAAATTTCTTCACCCAGAGAGTGGTGAGCCTGTGGAATTCGCTACCACAGAAAGCAGTTGAGGCCAAAACATTGTATGTTTTCAAGAAGGAGTTAGATATAGCTCTTGGGTCTAAAGGGATCAAAGGGTATGGGGCAAAAGCTGGAACAGGTTACTGAGTTGGATTATCAGCCATGATCATAATGAATGGCGGAGCAGGCTTGAAGGGCCGAATGGCCTACTCCTGCTCCTAATTTCTATGCTTCTATGTTTGAATTCCATTTGCCACTTTTCTACCCATCTGACCAGACCATCAATATCTTCCTGCAGCCTACAGCTATCCTCTTCGCTATCTACCAGTCAACCTTTGTGTTGTCCACAAACTTCTTGATCATGCCCCCTACATTTACGTCCAAATCGTTAATATGTGCCACAAAAAGCAGGGGACCCCGTACTGAGCCCTGCAGAATGCCACTGGAAGTAGCTCTCCAGTCGCTAAAACAACCGTCAACAATTACTCTTTGTTTCCTAGCACTGAGCCAATTTTGTATCCACCGTGCTGCATTTCCCTGGATCCCATGGGATTTTTTTTTTTTTTAAAACCAGTCTGCCAAGTGGGACCTTGTCAAAAGCCTTGCTAAAATCCATGTAGATGAGGTGTGATATCTCTAACAGTAAGACTCCTATCAAAGCACCCCCACGAGTAGTACTGCGAAGGTTTACAGCCATGTGGACATTTTCCTGCAGTAGAGGTTTACACAGAACTTTTCAATGAAACATGCGATATATACCACATTTAACATTTATAGATAGATGGGTGAGAGTCCACCAAAGCAGTGTCTAGAAGTAGAAAATAATTTTCTTAGACAAGATAATATGAATTACATTTCCTGCTTTTCTCCAAAAATACAATAATTCAAAGCATTCCCAAATCCCCAAAACATTGTTTTTCCACCTTCCACAAAATTTTACAAAAGTCCAGGCATTCCTTAAAATTCTTCTAATCTCTAAAATGAGACCACAAATGATTAATTTCCCCTGAATACCTCTACCATATACAGGGCATCTTGATTGCTGATCATAATGGAAGTCTCCCTCATTAACCACTAGATAACAAAGAATGACTGACAATGCAACCCTTCAATTACAAAATGTGACCCAACTCAGAGCCTCAATTTCTGGTAGTCCAATTTATTTATTTTTTTTATTTTGAGATACAGCACTGAAACAGGCCCTTCGGCCCACCAACAACCACCCATTTCTACTAACCCTACAGTAATCCCATATTCCCTACCACCTACCTACACTAGGGCCAATTTACCTATCAACCTGCAAGTCTTTGGCTGTGGGAGGAAACCGGAGCACCCGGCGAAAACCTTCACGGTCACAGGGAGAACTTGCAAACTCCGCACAGGCAATACCCAGAATTGAACCCGGGTCCCTGGAGCTGTGAGGCTGCGGTGCTAACCACTGCGCCACTGTGCCACAATTTGCAGATGAATAATAGCCGCATGGAAGATGGCAGGATCCCCAAAGACACATTGTACAGCGAGCTCGCCACTGGTATCAGACCCACCGGCCGTCCATGTCTCCGCTATAAAGACGTCTGCAAACGCGACATGAAATCCTGTGACATTGATCACAAGTCGTGGGAGTCAGTTGCTAGCATTCGCCAGAGCTGGCAGGCAGCCATAAAGACAGGGCTAAATTGTGGCGAGTCGAAGAGACTTACTAGTTGGCAGGAAAAAAGACAGAGGCGCAAGGGGAGAGCCAACTGTGCAACAGCCCCGACAAACAAATTTCTCTGCAGCACCTGTGGAAGAGCCCGTCACTCCAGAATTGGCCTTTATAGCCACTCCAGGCGCTGCTTCACAAACCACTGACCGCCTCCAGGCGCGTATCCATTGTCTCTCGAGATAAGGAGGCCCAAAAGAATAGATGGGGACATAATCACAGCTGTGTTGGGTTTTCAGTTTTACAAAATCTAAAATTTGCAGCATTTCCAGTAAATCTCATTCATGGGAGCAACCACAGCTCCTTTCCCAAACCCCACAAGGGATTTAACCATCAACGAGAACCAGTCTGGATTCACAGTCTTGCCCAACCCACAATGATGCATTCCAAAGATACAGAAAGCAGCAAATTAATGGGATTTCATTCATTCATGAATGAGTGAGAGAATTTAGTAGTTCCCACAATGGTCCAGTGAGTAAAAGCTCCATAGCTTTCCAGCCAAGCCCTCGATCCAATTCAGAATTTGGACACCAGATTCAATTCCTAGACTAATTTAAATAGAACCAGTGAGATGCCTGCCTCCAATGGGTGTCCCAACGCAGCTTGCTGGATACCGGGTGATGCAATGTCGGGTGGTTCGGGAGTCGTCCAGCCGACAGCAAGGTCCGTCTGTGGGTAGGTTCATGAACACACAGCAAGCAAAGGTGTGGAGTAGGGGAGGGATGTAAAAGCACGGAGCAATAAAGGCGCAAGTTAATTTTGTGCAGCCCTGCACCTCCTCATTTGACAAAAGTAGGCTGAAATGCTGAAATGTAACTTTTTGAGACCTCATCTCCTGTACCAATAAAAGTGGTTGGAGTGTGCACACAGCTTTTGAAAACCAATAACGTTACTAAATGCTTTCAGTTTTATTCTTTGCAATAGCAGACAGGATCTGAATATGATGGAATGGTTACAGTACAGAAGGCGCCATTTGGCAAATCGTGTCCGTGCTGGCTCTTTGCAAGAACGTATCAGCTAGTGCCACTCCCCAGCCCTTTCCCCATAGCCCAGCAAATTTTATCTCTTCAGATAATTATTCAATTTACTTTTGAAAGCCATAACTGTTTTTGCCTCTAACACACTCTCAGGCAGTGCATTCCAGATCCTAACCACATTGGGCGGCACAGTAGTTAGCACTGCAGCCTCACAGCTCCAGCGACCCGGGTTCAGTTCTGCGTACTGCCTGTGTGGAGTTTGCAAGTTCTCCCTGTGACCGCGTGGGTTTTCGCCGCGTGCTCCGGTTTCCTCCCACAGCCAAAGACTTGCAGGCTGATAGGTAAATTGGCCATTGTAAATTGCTCCTAGTGTAGGTAGGAGAATAGTGGGGATGTGGTAGGGAATATGGGATTAATGCAGGATTAGTATAAATGGGTGGTTGTTGGTCGGCACAGACTATGTGGGCCAAAGGGCCTGTTTCAGTGCTGTATCTCTCTTTGACTCTATGCTGCATTGAAAAGCTTTTCCTTATGTCACCTTCAGTTCCTTTGCCATTCACCTTAATATGACTGCTAACAACTGGCAGATGGAGCTGGAAGGTACCTTCAAGAATCAAAGGCTGTTTAAAAGCAGATGTGCAGTCATCACTATTTGTCTCCAGTCATCCAAGTGTGAACCCTTCCCCATGTCTTTTAAAAAAAAGAATGCACTACTTCAACTGGAGTCAGATAATCAGTTTCTGATTTAGAATCAATATTTAATCTATATTTTGAGGCAGATACTGCCTCTACTTAGGGATACCAGTGGATTTAAGTGCCCTCAAAAATAGAAGCAGCCAAAGGAGATATCCACTGAACCATAATCAGTCATTCTAATATTACTTGGTCTTTACCATCACAGAAAAGAATTGGGTAAAGAGTCATTTGGCACTCGTGTTGAAGAAATATGTGGTAAAGCAGCTGATACCGAACAATAGATCTCTTAACAATTGTAGATGATGCGACTGTTTCCTAGGAAGAGGACATACTCATTCCAGACAGCTAGTTAGACTTAGAGCATGGGATTAATTCTTGTCACAGACTAAACAAATACTGCTTTTAATTCTACTAGCTGAATATAGATCCATTTGATCTCTGATTAAAACTGTGCCAATCACAACTGACACTCATGAAGGATACTGTAATAATTGGTTGGTAAAACGGTGCATATGACCATTGCTAGCACCCATGAAGAATACTGTAATAACTGTCAATACTGACTGGCTGTAATTATTGTTTTCTTCAGAACCATTATTTCTTGAACTTCAATGGCAACAGAAGTAAAAGAGACATTACAATTCTGCTTGATGTTCATCCAGATTATTTAGTGAATAGTATGTTGAAGCTGAGCTGTTTTCCAGACCTTCATGTCACATAAATCATTTATCATTTCAACTAAAACACTGCAATGAGAAGCAAGGCAATGGTGCTGCTTGTCAGTGCTCCAAAGCATTGGTGTCTACAAAGAACAATAAAATGCAATTATATACCTGAATGATATGAATTCATAACACAGGCTGCAAAGTCAGGGTTTGGCTCATTACCAGAAGGGGAGCAATACATTTTTTTTTAAAAAGCACTGTTTAGAAAAAAACACAAGCTTAGTGAGTCACTGCAATGCATCTTCTAACTGCTAGCTCACAAATAGTATTATCAGAGACCAAGGTGGATATTGCCTTACCTCCAACCTGGGAACTGTCCACAGGCATAAGGCGATCTAAAAATTAAGGGGAAAAATCCTAGAAGTCTCCCACACCAATGCTTACAAAATGGAGGATGTCTGTTTTATAAAAACAAGAACATTGCATTATGTAACTCAAGAGTTGCCAACGTCTGCCATCAATGTACAGGTGTGTGTTCCCATAAGGTTAAAAGACCTAATGGCTCTGTATTCTTGAACGCAATTAGAAACTGAGTGGTCTAGCAGATCAGCAATTCAATCAGCTGTACATCAAAATGGCTTTCTCTGAATGAAATGTAACTCCTACAGCCAATCAGCAGGTACTTTGTGCCTTGCTCAGGCCAAGTAGAGAATGAATGATCTTAGTAGATGATCAAGTTAGTTAGAAGGTCAGACTGGTTTATCTTTTTTTTTAAAAAAGTGTGACTCGAAATTGTGGGACTGTGGAAGCAATGGACACAGGCACACATTAGATGCAACATTTTCACATAGTAGCAGATTTCCTGCGGCATTTCTCACAGTCAGAAGGTATACTGTTTTATCACATCTAACATACTATATGTTATAAAAAGGGTACTGATTTATGATAATTGAATAGGGCAAATTGTATTTTTACAACAGAACATTGTGGGAATTTTGGTGGTACTTTCAAATGCTTGTATTCCAAGGTTGTATGCATATTTATTATAATCTGATCAGCATACTCATATAAGTGAAGAATTAATGACCAAGGGAACAGTGGAACTGCTGTATAATGCCACTTAATTTAGAAAGCATGAAATGTAAGGAACAACTATTCTATAAATAGCACCTTGTGCTTGAGGCATGCTATGTCTTTCACGTTAAAGCAAAAAACCACTAACTCAGACTGACAATTATCATGAGCATCAAAAATCTAATTTTAAAAATCTTACATGAAATTTTTAATTGGGCAGTCATTCTGGAAACCTAGAAGATTTTTTTAGTGAAAAAATTAGTCATTATGTAATAGGCATCTTAAATGTAGATTATTTCGGAACTTTTTGAATTGGTAAAAGTTGAATTTATGTTTAAGCATTGTGTACAAGAAATATAACATTTTTTCTGAAAAGATTTAAAGTAAATACTTTGCATCACAGAGGCACAAAATCCCTGTATTGTAGAATAATTCAATACAAAGTTTTCCCTGGAATACTTTACATGTGGAATCTTATCTCTCAATTTGGCTGTCTGGGTGAGGTGCAGAGGCAGAATGGGACATGAGAAGAGATGCACTGTTGCTATACACCTAAAATAGATTATTGCTGAAAATAGAGACATTTTGTCAAAGTCTTTTGTCTTGCACTCATCAGGACAAATCCGAACAATACCAATTTAAGGAAAACAACAAATTTTTACTGTATGAGAAGAGAGCGCCGATTGGTTGGCACGTGGACTCTGATTGACAAGACATTGCCCTGGGGAATGAACCAGCCAACAGCTGTCACTTATTTTGTTTAGCTGAGACAGGCACAATGTGTGTACATGTTCTTTCTGTCTGCAAAGAACAGGGTCTTTTGTATTCATATATATAGCTTCCAGTACGTGCAAATGTGCCAATCTGCAAGCCCGCCTGACAATCTTAAATTGGTTGTCAGCGTAATTCTTAGCATACTGAGGATTAATTTAGCAAATGTTGTCAAATCGCGGAATCACATCTAGCTCGGGCTGGTTGGGTTTGGCCTGTACCTTGCCCGTTGCAAACAGCGGAAGGGACATGTTGTTTGATACAATCCACCAGTCTTTGGGACGCATGGCCTATTTACCTAACATCACACTGGCATTGAAATTCATATATCATTACTCATTTGTGTGATAGGCAGAACGTCTTTTTAGCTTGACGGCAGCATCCTGTTAGTGGCGAACACCACACGTGTTGCTATTGCATAGTAGCAGCGTGAAACAGCTAGCTTCACCTGTTGCTCAGATTTTTGGGATACATTACACTTACAGGGTAATCGGAGGTAGACTGGGTACTTTTCAGGGCTGAAAATGACAGCCTTAGGCCCGTTCATAAGTTTGTGCAATACACAGCGAGAAATAACCTGATCAGGGTAGCCATGGTCACGCAGGATGCCTTTGATTCGCCCTATTTCAGAACCAAGGGTAATTTTTTTCCCCAAAGGTTTTTCCTGGTGTCCTGCCCAGTATTTATCCCTCCACAAACATCACAGATTATCTGATCACCATCACATTGCTGCCTGTGGGAGCTTGCTTCGAGCAAATTAGTGGCTGTATTTCCTACATCACAACAGTGACTACACTTCAAAAGTACTTCATTGGCTGTAAAGCACCTTGGGATATCCTAAGGTCCTGAAAGGTACTACATTAATGTAAGTCTTCCTCTTCTTTCAATGCAGCTAAACAGCATTCCTTCTATCCAGTACTGCTAAATTCTAGATATCTAGCCCCAACTGGAGCATCTTGCTTTGACGCGCAACCTTAAAACGGTAAGTGATACAAATTAAATAACTATCTCATGGAACATATGCAAAATAAAGACCATTCATTTATAAATTTCAGAGTATTGGACAATTGTGGATTTCAAACAGTGGTTAGCACCGCAGCCTCACAGCTCCATCGATCCGGGTTCAATTCTGGGTACTGCCTGTGTGGAGTTTGCACGTTCTCCCTGTATCTGCGTGGGTTTTCGCCGGGTGCTCCGGTTTCCTCCCACAGCCAAAGACTTGCAGGTTGGTAGGTAAATTGGCCATTATAAATTGCCCCTAGTGTAGGTAGGTGGTAGGGAAATATAGGGACAGGTGGGGATGTGGTAGGAATATGGGATTAGTGTAGGATTAGTATAAATGGGTGGTTGATGGTCGGCACAGACTCGGTGGGCCGAAGGGCCTGTTTCAGTGCTGCATCTCTAAAAAAAAACCCAAAGCACCAGTAAAGATCCCAAACTACCATTTAATAAAAATAAAATTTGACCTAATTAGGTACTGTAAATTATTGTAGCTTTGCTGCTGAGCCATAAAGAACACAAGATGAAACAGCAACTTCCTTCAACTGAAACTTAAGAATTTGTAATATTTCAAAAATTCAGCAAACAAAAAATGCTGTTTCTCTCTGCCAACAATTATTGTTAACTTCATTCTATCCCTCTTAGATCAGATGGTTAGAATTGTTCGTTCTGTATAGTTCCGCAATTTAGATCAGGGACATACCTCAAATGATCTTCCACAAGGTTTACTTGAATGCTAGGATGCATTTTCTATTCCTAGGCAACCCAGAAGAATGATCTAAGCCATACTTCAAGAGAAGGATAACAGCAAGAATCAGATGAGACAACAATTTAGTTACAAGCTCAACACAGCTGCTACAGCTACTGGCCACCTCTCTAATTTACAAATCCAGATGTGGTTAACTGCATTTTTAATTACTAAATTAAATAATTAGTAATAGACAGAGTTATTGAACATGTGAAGTCAATACTCATCAATATGTTTTGCGAATATAAGATGTTAAGATGAAAGCAATGTGAAAGTGTTTTTTGATCATATAGAATTACCTCCTTGGTACTGAATGGCAGTGGAGATTTGTTAGGTAAATATACACATTAAGTACTTTCACCTGTATTGCGTGAGTGGGTGTAAAACATTTTCTACTAAAATTAGTGCATGTGGATCTAACAATTCCTCTTGGAAAGTGCATTGGAGAGATCAGGCTTAACTGTGATGTCACACTCTCACATTTTTAAAACAGTTCCTTGGGTAAAGGTAGCAGAAGGGGTGCCAGAACCTGAGGAACATTACCTTCAGGAGAGAAGGGGACAAAATTGGAAAGGTGGTGAGAAAGAAAATATAAAACTTCATGTGGAACAGGAAATAACATAAAATAAATGGGAAATATGTGCCAAAGTTGATGACCATACTGTGTGATGACATGAGCTTAAGTTCTTATGCACAAAACTCAAATTTGGTGAGCAGGATATTGCCAAGTCAAAAACACAGAAATGCTTGTATCTGATTTATAGTAGGAAAAAAATTAATGCTCACATTCTTCTACAGCATTTTAATTCTATTGTGCTCACACCCACAAAATGTAACACACCATTTGGATAGACTTTTCCGTTTTATTCCCTTATCAGTCCCTTCCAGGCCACATTCATGGGCAAAATAGGGCGAGTCAGACCTAGTCCCAAGCAACTGCTAATGCTACCCTTTGTCAAATACCAAGACAAACACAGAACATCACTATTTCTAAACAAACCTTTTCTCCTCCATTCACCCATCTTTGGTCACTTGCTGACTCCACAAATTCATCTCAAAGACTGGAATCTCATTGGAAAAGATGACAACCTGCATCCCTGTAGTCTGTGGTGTGTGCTTTGGTACCTTACTTGGATATTAAAGTTATGTAAATGACTTCCGCTCTATCTGTTCTCTCTTTTTAAATATTTGGTAAGAGATAAATGACAGAGAGCAAACAGGCACAGCAAAACCAACAATAAATTACTCACTTTGCAGGCTGGTATTAAGCAAAAGGAAATAAAGTTGATCAACATGTGGAAATACTTCTTCACAGAAATGTGATTCAATTCAATTTGGTTTACATAATAATTCCACATGGATTTTAACAGAAGGTGTCACACAACTTTTTTAAAGATTAAAGCAATCTTTAACACTGTGCTCACAAGGTAATAGAATTTACTACCTAAACTCCCTCTATGGCCTCTTGGGAGCTGTAACATTGCATTATGATGGTATCTAGCTGCAAATGATGAGCTATGCTTTCAAATTGCTGCTGTTAATACACAAACATGCAGTCATACTGAAACCTGTGCACTATTGACAGTTACCCCCTTTATTCATTTATTTCAAATGAGTTAAAACCGGCTTTAAAATAACAGAGGTGTTTGGTTTAAGTTAAAGTTAAATGCATGTACAGAAACAGTACTGGCTGAAAAATATATCCCAATATTTGTCAAACACCAAAGCTAAGACTAATGGACCCTGATATTACGGGGAGGTGCAGAGTGTGCTGTGGAGAGCAAAAATGGCTTGGGAACGTGTCGAGGCTTGGGAAGCTCAGGTCCTGCCGAATGTAAATGGTAGAACCCAGTCATAATTTTTTTTCTTCTGTTTCCCAACTGGCAACCAAAAAAATTGTCAGATTGGCCAGCTGACAAATGGGAATGCCATCGGTGTTTGGAAGAGAACCAGGGCAGTCAGGATAGCGGAAGAGAGGGGGGATTGCACAACTCCTCCTAAGCACCAATCTACACAGGGGAGGCTGAAAGGCTTTATTGAGAGGTCTGGGGGCACATTCATGTTCCTCCAAGCCAACAACGAATGCTATAAAGGATACATCTCTTCTTTGCGCTCCCTGCATGGCAAGAACATCCTTCCTTAGATAAGGAGACGAAAACTGCACACAATACTCCATCTCTTCTTGAATCATCAGCGCCCGCTTCCCTTTTACTGTCAGGTTTTATAAGACCTGGGAAATCAGTGCAGTAACTGTTAAATTTAGATCAGGCTTCAAACTGCATTTCAGTTAAAATATGAAGTTTCCCACCTGTCCACAACGGGACACTCAAAACCACCGCCGTGAAAATGTCAGCAGGCGTGTAAGCAGTGGTTTGGTGACATGTTCCATATTGTAAAAAAATGTTGGGGGAAGTTAGTATTGAGGCCCTGGCTTCACTATGAAACTTGAATTGCTATAATATAAGAAAAAGAAAACTTGATGGAATCCTATTATTTTGCAATGGAAACAAAAAGGCATAATTCCTAATTTTAGTTACTGAATAGTAAACCATTTTTATTTCAACTGAAAAATAAAGCTGGAATACCATATACTAGGCTTGTTTTTATTTCTTTCATTCATTGAATCTGAGCGTCACTGGCAAGACCAGCATTTACTGCCCATCACAAATTGCCCTTGAGAAAGTGGTGCTGAGCCACGTTCTTGAATTGTTGCAGTTCATATGGTGTAGGTACACCCATAGTGCTGTTAGGGAGGGAGTTCCAGGATTTTGACCCAGCGACAGTGAAGGAACAGCGATATAGTTCCACACCAGGATGGTGTGTGGCTTGGAGGGGAACTTGCAGGTGGTGTTCCCACCCATGTGCTGCCCTTTGTCCTTCTAGGTGGTGGAGGTCGCAGGTTTGGAAGGTGCCGAAGAAGTCTTGGCAAGTTACTGCACTGCATCATGTAGATGGTACACACTGCTGCCACTGTGCGCCGGTGGAGGAGAAACAAATTTTTAAGGTGGTGGTGGGGTGACAATCAAGTGGGCTACTTTGTCCTGCATGGTGTCAACCATCTAGTGTTCTTGGAACCGCACTCATCCAGGCAGAGAGTATTCCGTCACACTTCTCACTTGTGCCTAGTAGAAGGTAGACAAGCTTTGGGAGTCAAGAGGTGAGTTACTTGACAGAATTTCCAGCCTCTGACTGCTCTTGCAGCCACAGTATTTATATGGCTTATACAGTTAAGTTTCTGGTCAATGGTAATCCCCAGAATATTGACGATGGGGGATTCAGAGATAGTAATCCTGTTGAATGTCAAGGGGAGATGGCTAGATTCTCTCTTGTTGGAGATGGTCATTGCCTGGTAATTGTGTGACACGAATGTTACCTGCCATTTATCAGCCCAAGCCTGAGTGTTGTCCACATCTTGCTGCACGTGGGCAAGGACTGCTTCAGTGTCTGTGGAGTTGTGAACATCCCCGCTTCTCACTTTATAATGGAGTGAAGGTCATTGATGAAGCAGCTGAAGATGGTTGTGCCAATGACACGACCCTGATGAACTCCTGCCACGATATCCTGGGACTGAGACGATTGACCTCCAACAACCACAACCATCTTCCTTTGTACTAGCTGTGACGCCAGCCAGTGGAGAGTTTTTCCCTGATTCCCATTGACTTCAATTTGCTAGGGCTCCTTGATGCCATACACAGTCAAATGCTGCATTGATGTCAAGAACAGGTCACTCTCACCTCACCTCTGGAATTCAGCTCTATCGTCCATGTTTGGGCCAAGGCTGTGATGAGGTCTTCAACTGAGTGGCCCTGGCAGAACCCAAATTGAGCATGGATAAGCAGGTTATTGCTGAATAAGTGCCGCTTGATAGCACTGTCAATGACATCTTCCATCACTTTGCTGATGATGGAGAGTAGATTGATGGGGCGGTAATTGACTGGATTGGATTTGTCCTGCTTTTTATAGACAGGACATACTTGGGCAATTTTCCGCATGTTGCGTAGATGCCTGTATTGTAGCTGTATTGGAGCAAGGGATGTGGCGAGTTCTGCAGCACCAGTCTTCAGCACTACTGCCGGATGTTGTCAGGGCCCATAACCTTTGCTATACCCAGTGCCTTTAGCCGTTTCTTGATATTATGTGGAGTGAATAGAACTGTCTGAAGACTGACATAGAAACACAGAAAATAGGAGGAGGAGGAGGAGGCCTGCTCTGCCATTCAAAGAAGATCATGGCTGATCGTCTAATTCAGTACCCTGCTCCCGCTTTCTCCCTATATCCCTTGATCCCTTTGGCATTAAGAAATATATCTATCTCCTTCTTGAATCTATTTAGTGATTTGGCCTCCACCGCCTTCTGCGATAGAGAATTCCACAAGATCACCACCCTCAGAGTGAAGAAACTTCTCCTCATCTCGGTTCTAAATGGCATATCCCATATCCTGAGACTGTGACCCCTGGTTCTGGACTCCCCAGCCATCGGGAACATCCTCCCTGCATCTAGCCTGTCTAGTCCTGTTAGAATTTTATAGGCTTCTGGGAGATCCCCTCTCATTCTTCTAAACTCGAGTGAATACAGGCCTGGTCGACCCAATCTCTCCTCAAACGTCAATCCTGCCATCCCAGGAATCAGCCTAGTAAATCTTCTTGCACTCCCTCCATGGCAAGAACATCCTTCCTCAGATAAGGAGACCAAAACTGCGCACAATACTCCAGATGCGATCTCACCAAGGCCCTTGATAACTGCAATAAGACATCCTTGCTCCTGTACTCAAATCCTTTTGCAATGAAGGCCTTCCTAACTGCTTGCTGCACCTGAACTTGCTTTCAGCGACTGGTGTACAAGAACACCCAGGTCTTGTTGCACCTCCCCTTTCCCAATCTATCACCATTCAGATAATAATCTGCCTTTCTGTTTTTACAACCAAAGTGGATAACCTCACATTTAGCCATGTTATACTGCATCTGCCATGCATTTGCCCACTCACCCAACTTGTCCAAATCACATTGGAGCCTCTTTGCAAACTCCTCACAGCTCACGACCCACCGCGCCCCCCCACCCCCAGCACCCTCACTCCCAGCTTTGTGTTGTTTGCAAACTTGGAAACGTTACATTTAGTTCCCTCACCCAAGTCATTAATATATATTGTGAATAGCTGGGGCCCAAGCACTGATCCCTGCAGTACGCCACTAGTCACTGCCTGCCACCTGGAAAAAGACCCGTTTATTCCTAGTCTGTTTCCTGTCTGTCAACCAATTCTCAATCCATGCCAGTATATTACCCCCAATCCCATGTGTTTAATTTTGCATACGAACCTCTTATGTGGGACCTTATCAAAAGCTTTCTGAAAATCCAAATACACCACATCCACTGGTTCTCCCTTATCTATTCTACTAGTTACATCCTTGTATTTGGGTGGTTTAAAATCTCTTTCTTTTCGTTTTGGTGACTGCAGCTTTGACAGTAGCGAAGGTGCGAGAGCGAGCTTACAGCTGGGAAGTCAATTTCAGTGGAAGTTTAAAAGTTAATTCCCTTTTGTTTTCGGAGGACCAGGGACTGCTGGGTAAGTAAAAACTATATATTTGGGTGGTGGCTGTACCCGAGACACTACACGTGTAGTGTCTCCCACCCACCCTCCTCCTCTAACCAAAAAAAAGGGCTCTGTTGTGTTGATAAGGTAAGCTTTTTATTTAAGAAGTTCTGTCCGTTGGATTGCTAACCTTACATGTTTTGACATTTCTTTTTGGTTTTTCAGTAGATTTGTTGGGAATTTAGAATAGAGGGAATGGAAGTTAAGGCAGTTGTATGTTCCTCCTGCAGAATGTGGGAGGTAAGGGTCGCCAAGAGTGTCCCTGCTGACTGCATCTGCGGGAAGTACACCCAACTCCAGCTCCTCGAGAACCGCGTTAGGGAACTGGAGCTGGATGAACTTCGGATCATTCGGGAGGCGGAGGGGGTTATTGAGAGGAGTTATGGGGAGGTAGTCACACCTCAGGTAAAAGTAGGTAGATGGGTTACCGTCAGGGGAAGGAGAGGTAACCAGCAGGCAGTGCAGGGATCCCCTGTGGCCGTTTCCCTCAACAACAGGTATACCGTTTTGGATACTGTTGCGGGGGACGACTTACCAGGGGTAAGCAATGGGGTACAGGTCTCTGGCACAGAGTCTGTCCCTGTTGCTCAGAAGGGAAGGGGGAAGAAGAACAGAGCATTAGTCATTGGGGACTCCATAGTTAGGGGAACAGATAGGAGGTTCTGTGGGAACGAGAGAGACTCACGGTTGGTATGTTGCCTCCCAGGTGCCAGGGTTCGTGATGTCTCGGATCGTGTTTTTGGGATCCTTAAGGGGGAGGGGGAGCAGCCCCAAGTCGTGGTCCACATAGGCACCAACGACATAGGTAGGAAGAGAGATGGGGATTTAAGGCAGAAATTCAGGGAGCTAGGGTGGAAGCTTAGAGCGAGAACAAACAGAGTTGTTATCTCTGGGTTGTTGCCCGTGCCACGTGCTAGCGAAGCGAGGAATAGGGAGAGAGAGGAGTTGAACACATGGCTGCAGGGATGGTGCAGGGAGGGAGGGTTTTGGTTTCCTGGATAATTGGGGCTCTTTCTGGGGTAGGTGGGACCTCTACAAACAGGATGGTCTTCACCTGAAGCAGAGGGGTACCAATATCCTGGAGGGGTAGATTTGCTAGTGCTCTTCGGGGGGGTTTAAACTAATTCAGCAGGGGAATGGGAACCTAAAATGTAGTGCCAGTGTACAGGATGTTGAGAGTAGTGAGGTCAGGGATAAGGTTACAAGGACGCAAGAGGGCACTGGCAAGCAAGAACCTGGTTTAAAGTGTGTCTACTTCAATGCCAGGAGCATCTGGAATAAGGTGGGTGAGCTTGCAGCATGGGATGGTACCTGGGATCTCGATGTAGTGGCCAATTCGGAGACATCGGTAGAGCAGGGGCAGGAATGGATGTTGCAGGTTCTGGGATTTAGATGTTTCAGTAAGAACAGAGAAGATGGTAAAAGAGGGGGTGTGTGGCATTGTTAATCAAGGAGGGTATTACAGCGACAGAAAGGACGTTTGAGGACTCGTCTACGGAGGTAGTATGGGCCGAGGTTAGAAACAGGAGAGGTGAGGTCACCCTGTTGGGAGTCTTTTATAGACCTCCAAATAGTTCCAGAGATGTAGAGGAAAGGATAGCGAAGATGATTCTCGACAGGGGCGAGAGTAACAGGGTAGTTGTTATGGGGGACTTTAACTTCCCAAATATCGACTGGAAATACTATAGTTCGAGTACTTTAGATGGGTCAGTTTTTGTCCAGTGTGTGCAGGAGGGTTTTCTGACACAGTATGTAGACAGGCCAACCAGGGGCGATGCCACATTGGATTTGGTACTGGGTAATGAACCCGGCCAGGTGTTAGATTTAGATGTAGGTGAGCACTTTGGTGATAGTGATCACAATTCGGTTAGGTTTACCTTAGCGATGGGCAGGGACAGGTATATACCGCAGGGCAAAAATTATAGCTGGGGGAAAGGAAATTATGATGCGATTAGGCAAGATTTAGGATGCGTAGGATGGGAAAGGAAACTGCAGGGGATGGGAACAATCGAAATGTGGAGCTTATTCAAGCAGCAGCTAGTGCGTGTCCTTGATAAGTATGTACCTGTGAGGCAGGGAGGAAGTTGTCGAGCGAGGGAGCCGTGGTTTACTAAAGAAGTTGAAGCGCTTGTCAAGAGGAAGGCGGCGGCTTATGTTAGGATGAGACGTGAAGGCTCAGTTAGGGCGCTTGAGAGTTACAAGCTAGCCAGGAAGGATCTAAAGGGAGAGCGAAGAAGAGCAAGGAGAGGACACGAGAAGTCATTGGCGGATAGGATCAGGGAAAACCCTAAGGCTTTCTATAGGTATATCAGGAATAAAAGAATGACTAGAGTTAGATTAGGGCCAATCAAGGATAGTAGTGGGAAGTTGTGTGTGGAATCAGGGGAGATAGGGGAAGTGTTAAATGAATATTTTGCGTCAGTATTTACAGTAGAGAAAGAAAATGTTGTCGAGGAGAATACTGAGATTCAGGCTACTAGGCTAGATGGGATTGAGGTTCACAAGGAGGAGGTGTTATCAATTTTGGAAAGTGTGAAAATAGATAAGTCCTCTGAGCCGGATGGGATTTATCCTAGGATTCTCTGGGAAGCCAGGGAGGAGATTGCAGAGCCTTTGTCCTTGATCTTTATGTCGTCTTTGTCGACAGGAATAGTGCCGGAAGACTGGAGGATAGCAAATGTTGTCCCCTTGTTCAAGAAGGGGAGTAGAGACAGCCCTGGTAATTATAGACCTGTGAGCCTTACTTCGGTTGTGGGTAAAATGTTGGAAAAGGTTATAAGAGACAGGATTTATAATCATCTTGAAAAGAATAAGTTCATTAGCGATAGTCAGCACGGTTTTGTGACCGGTAGGTCGTGCCTCACAAACCTTATTGAGTTTTTCGAGAAGGTGACCAAACAGGTGGATGAGGGTAAAGCAGTGGATGTGGTGTATATGGATTTCAGTAAGGCGTTTGATAAGGGTCCCATGGTAGGCTATTGCAGAAAATACGGAAGTATGGGGTTGAAGGTGATTTAGAGCTTTGGATCAGAAATTGGCTAGCTGAAAGAAGACAGAGGGTGGTGGTTGATGGCAAATGTTCATCCTGGAGTTTAGTTACTAGTGGTGTACCGCAAGGATCTGTTTTGGGGCCACTGCTGTTTGTCAATTTTATAAATGACCTGGAAGAGGGTGTAGAAGGGTGGGTTAGTAAATTTGCGGATGACACGAAGGTCGGTGGAGTTGTGGATAGTGCCGAAGGATGTTGTAGGGTACAGAGGGACATAGATAGGCTGCAGAGCTGGGCTGAGAGATGGCAAATGGAGTTTAATGCGGAAAAGTGCGAGGTGATTCACTTTGGAAGGAGTAACAGGAATGCAGAGTACTGGGCTAATGGGAAGATTCTTGGTAGTGTAGATGAACAGAGAGATCTTGGTGTCCAGGTGCATAAATCCCTGAAGGTTGCTACCCAGGTTAATAGGACTGTTAAGAAGGCATATGGTGTGTTAGCTTTTATTAGTAGGGGGATTGAGTTTCGGAGCCACGAGGTCATGCTGCAGCTGTACAAAACTCTGGTGAGACCGCACCTGGAGTATTGCGTGCAGTTCTGGTCACCGCATTATAGGAAGGATGTGGAAGCTATGGAAAGGGTGCAGAGGAGATTTACTAGGATGTTGCCTGGTATGGAGGGAAGGTCTTACGAGGAAAGGCTGAGGGACTTGAGGTTGTTTTCGTTGGAGAGAAGGAGGAGGAGAGGTGACTTAATAGAGACATATAAGATAATCAGAGGGTTAGATAGGGTGGATAGTGAGAGTCTTTTTCCTCGGATGGTGATGGCAAACACGAGGGGACATAGCTTTAAGTTGAGGGGTGATAGATATAGGACAGATGTTAGAGGTAGTTTCTTTACTCAGAGTAGTAGGGGCGTGGAACGCCCTGCCTGCAACAGTAGTAGACTCGCCAACTTTAAGGGCATTTAAGTGGTCATTGGATAGACATATGGATGAAAATGGAATAGTGTAGGTCAGATGGTTTCACAGGTCGGCGCAACATCGAGGGCCGAAGGGCCTGTACTGCGCTGTAATGTTCTAATTCTAATTCTAAAATCCTCAAAAAACTCCAGTTAATATGATAATCATGATTTCCCTTTCGTAAACCCATGCTGATTTTGCCCAATCCCGTTTATGCTTTCTAGATGTTCTGCTATCACATCCTTTATAACAGACTTTAGCATTTTCCCTACTGCTGATGCAAAGCTCACTGGTCTGTAGTTCCGTTTTTCCTCTCCCTCCTTTTTAAATAGTGGCGTTACATTTGCCACCCTCCAATCTGTTGGAACTGCTCCAGGATCTATATAACATACTATGAACATACGAACTAGGAGCAAGAGTAGACTGGCATCTGTGAGAATATCAGGTGGAAGCCAAGATGATTATCCACTGGCTGAAGCTGGTTACAAATGCTTCAGCCTTGTCCTTTGCACAAAACTGAAGATTGTGGGGATAAAGGGGACAGTATAAGCATGTGGCTGCCCGCCAGCTCTGGCGAATGCTGGCAACTAACTCCCACGACTTGTGGTCAATGTCACAGGACTTCATGTCGCGTTTGCAGACGTCTTTATAGCGGAGACATGGACGGCCGGTGGGTCTGATACTAGTGGCGAGCTCGCTGTACAATGTGTCTTTGGGGATCCTGCCATCTTCCATGCGGCTCACATGGCCAAGCCATCTCAAGCGCCGCTGACTCAGTAGTGTGTATAAGCTGGGGGTGTTGGTCGCTTCAAGGACTTCTGTGTTGGAGATATAGTCCTGCCACCTGATGCCAAGTATTCTCCGAAGGCAGCGAAGATGGAATGAATTGAGACGTCGCTCTTGGCTGGCATACGTTGTCCAGGCCTCGCTGCCATAGAGCAAGGTACTGAGGACACAGGCCTGATACACTCGGACTTTTGTGTTCCGTGTCAGTGCGCCATTTTCCCACACTCTCTTGGCCAGTCTGGACATAGCAGTGGAAGCCTTACCCATGCGCTTGTTGATTTCTGCATCTAGAGACAGGTTACTGGTGATAGTTGAGCCTAGGTAGGTGAACTCTTCAACCACTTCCAGAGCGTGGTCGCCAATATTGATGGATGGAGCATTTCTGACGTCCTGCCCCATGATGTTTGTTTTCTTGAGGCTGATGGTTAGGCCAAATTCATTGCAGGCAGACGCAAACCTGTCGATGAGACTCTGCAGGCACTCTTCAGTGTGAGATGTTAAAGCAGCATCGTCAGCAAAGAGGAGTTCTCTGATGAGGACTTTCCGTACTTTGGACTTCGCTCTTAGACGGGCAAGGTTGAACAACCTGCCCCCTGATCTTGTGTGGAGGAAAATTCCTTCTTCTGAGGATTTGAACGCATGTGAAAGCAGCAGGGAGAAGAAAATCCCAAAAAGTGTGGGTGCGAGAACACAGCCCTATTTCACACCACTCAGGATAGGAAAGGGCTCTGATGAGGAGCCACCATGTTGAATTGTGCCTTTCATATTGTCATGGAATGAGGTGATGATACTTAGTAGCTTTGGTGGACATCCGATCTTTTCTAGTAGTCTGAAGAGACCACGTCTGCTGACGAGGTCAAAGGCTTTGGTGAGATCAATGAAAGCAATGTAGAGGGGCATCTGTTGTTCACGGCATTTCTCCTGTATCTGACGAAGGGAGAACAGCATGTCAATGGTCGATCTCTCTGCACGAAAGCCACACTGTGCCTCAGGGTAGACTCAGTTGCCAGCATTCGCCAGAGCTGGCGGGCAGCCATAAAGACAGGGCTAAATTGTGGCGAGTCGAAGAGACTTAGTAGTTGGCAGGAAAAAAGACAGAGGCGCAAGGGGAGAGCCAACTGTGCAACAGCCCCGACAAACAAATTTCCCTGCAGCACCTGTGGAAGAGCCTGTCACTCCAGAATTGGCCTTTATAGCCACTCCAGGCGCTGCTTCACAAACCACTGACCACCTCCAGGCGCGTATCCATTGTCTCTCGAGATAAGGAGGCCCAAAAGAATAAGCATGTATACAAAATTGGCTAAGGTATGGAAAACAACTGTGGCAAATGGCTTTTTTCCAGATTGGAGGGAGGTATACTGTGTTCCCCATAGTTCAGTACTGGGCTCTCTGCTGTTTTTAATATCAAAGTGATTCCTGCCACTGACGTCATCAGGCTGCGCCGCGGTGCGCACATGCACAGACGGTCTCCTGCTCTCTGCGCATGCGCTGCGTTCCGGCTTACCAAGACTGGTTAGCGCATGCGCCGATGACGTCATCGCGTGACGTGTTCTTCTTTGGGCAACGCGCCTGGTTGGCCTCTGCGCATGCGCTTTATGCATCGCCAACGGGTATTCACGCATGTGTCAATCTTCTGATATTCACGCATGCATCAAAGCTTCGGTGCGAGTTTTTGAAAGTGGAAGGAGGAGAGGTTTCGTCGGGCATTTTCTCGCAATTATTTAGTCGTTTTGGAGATTTCAGTCTGCTTCATTTTTATTAGAAAGAGGAGATTGCTCCAAGGTAAGCTGCTCTGCTGTTGTAAGTTGCTCTGAAAATATTTTCATTGTCTGGGGCACTGCATGTGCTCCAGTCCCTGTTGTAAGTTGCTCTGAAAACATTTCCATTGTCTGGGGCACTACATGTGCCCCAGAAGGTCCTGAAGAGAGGGATTCAAAAGGCAGGGACCAGAGAGCTGCAATGCCTGAAGTACAGTTGAGAAGTGGGGGAGAAAGCGGCTGGATGGGGGATCTGCACCTGGAGAGAACGGCTGGATGGAGAGGGCCGGAAGCGAGAGGCCGAAGAGAGCCACGGGGAGCGAGCGGCCGAAGACCTTGGTGTCGCCGGGTGCGGGTAAGTTTGGCAAGTCTTTTGCCGTTGCAAATTTATGGCACATGTGTAGAATAACGTACTCCTCTGCTGTCTCTGGCCGCTCCGCTTCACTCAGTCATTGGGCCATTTGCTCGCCCACCCGTCGGCTGCTCCGCTCCCCCCAGGCCCGCTCCGCTCCCCTCCGTCACTGGGCCGTTCGCTCGCCCACTTGCCGACTGCTCCGCTCCTACCAGGCCCGCTCCACTCCCCCCACCCTCCCCGGCCCGCTCCCCCCACCCCCTCCCCGGCCCGCTCCCCCCACCCCCTCCCCGACCCGCTCCCCCCACCCCCTCCCCCCACCCCCTCCCTCCCCAGCCCGCGCCCCGACCAGCTTGTTCGCTCTCTCACTCCACCATTGTGTGCTGACATGTGTTTGTTCGGTTGCCTCCGTGTGATTATTTGAGCAGCGCTATCTTTAGTCCTGGCAGCTGCCTAAAGTCGCAGTTTGTGACGTTTTAGCAGCACATGCTGCATTTGCACATGTGCCACAACAGCGCCCCCCAACGGTAGCATTGTCAGCAAATGCAGTCTTTTAATATACATTAATGACTTGTACTTGCAGGTACATAACAGTTTCAAAATTTGCAGATGACATGAAATGTGGAAGTGTAGCAAACAATAATAGACTTCAACAGAACATAGACAAGCTGGTGGAATGGGAAGATACATGGCAGATGAAATTCAACGCAGGAAAGTGTGAGATGATACATTTTGCAGGGAAGAATGAGGAGGGACAATGTAAGCTAAATTTTAAATGAGGGGCAAGAACAGAGGGACTTGGGGTGCTTGTGCACAAATCTTTGAAAGTGGCAAAACAGGTTAACAAAGCAGTTCATAAAGCATATTGGATCCTTGGCTTTTTAAAATAGAGTACAAAAGCCAGGAAGTTATACTAAACCTATATAAAACACTAATATATAATGTCCAATTCCGGGTTCCACACTTTAGCAAGCAATTAAAGGCTTTGGAGAGGATACAGAAGAGATTTATTAGAATGGTTTCAGGGATGAGGGATTACAGTTATGTGGAGAAGTTAGTGTTGCTCTCCTTAGAGCAGGGAACCCTAAGAGGAGATTTGACAGAGGTATTTAAAATCATGAAAGGTTTAGATAGAGTAAATAAAGAGAAACTGTTTCCAATGGCTGAAGGGTTGATAATCAGAGGGTACAGATTTAAGGTGATTGGCAAAAGAACCAAGGCGACATGAGAAAAAACTTTTTTTAAGCAACGAGTGCTTGGGATTTGGAATGAATTGCCTGATAGGATAGTGGATGCAGGTTCAATCGAAGCTTTCAAAAAGAAAATGAAGCAGAAAAATTGCAGGGATAGGGGAGAAGAGCAGAGAATTGGGACTAACTGGATTACTCTTTAAAAGAGCCAGCGTATAGTCCATGGACCAAATGGTCTCTTTTTGTGCTCTACTATTCTATGGATCTGCAAGATGAACAGCCCTGGCAAGCTAAACCAATTGTCAAGAAAACCCTATCTGCCAAATGAAAAATATTAATTTCATTGTTTGGAAACTTAGATTAGAATTTTAATGGAGAAAATCTTGCAGTTAACCTTTTTTTTAAAAACTTGCAGCCAAGATGGTCACCGCAATTTCCATCTCAAACACCTTTTCATATTCAAAAGATCCACCCGGAGCCAAAGGTTTGAGCAGCATGGACCCAGACAATGGCTTGCTCCAAGTGATTCTATTACCTAAAATGGCTTCATTAGCATGACAGTCAAGGCAATCCTAACAAATTGACTTTGAAAGAGCAAACCCCCTACAAGTGTAAATTGGCATCTTGGGGCCTGTGGAGCCAATTCCTAACCTTCAATTTCATTAGAAGGTTCCAGAAAACCTGAAGCAGCCATGTGACCTTCTGTCCAACTTGGAGGAAGCTGTTTTTTCCCTTGGAGCAAGAGACAAGCAGTAACTCAGACTATGCAGCAGAAAAGGGCTGTGTGCCTCCCTCTCTCTCAAGTAAACATCAAGTTTGAAAACCGCCTGTGGCTGTGGACCCTACAGAATGCTACAGCCAGAGACTAGGCCAACCACAAAGAGCACTTTGACCAGCCGAGGACTTCAAGAATACGTCTTCAACTGGAATACTACCAAGTCATTCGCTTCACAGACTGTGTATTGAAGTTCCATTTATTCTGGACTCTAATCCAAACACCAAATCTATTCTTCCCTCTGTAATCTATTTGTGTGTGACATTCTTGTGTGAATGTGTGTGGGAATGTGTAGCTTTTTAAAAAATTATTTTTAAATCGGGGTTAGATTGTTAAGTATAATAAACTTACCTCTTTCTTGTTTAAACTCAAGAAAACCTTTCCGATTGGTTCTTTCACGATCACTGTAAAGGTAGAAGGTAAAACACTCACAGAGGTGGTACGCACAACCACTGTTAAAAAGGAATAAATACAGTTGCGGTCAAATAAGAGGAAGGGTGGGAGGGGCAACTGTGACCCCCCTCCCCCTCCTCACTTGGCCATAACACAATGTAGAAGCGCTTAATTCTTGTAATAGAAAGGATTGGGTTTGAATTCCGTGGAGAGGCAGAGAAGTTTAAGAAGGGAATTTCCGAACCCTCTAGACAGTTGTCCAGGTGGGGTGAAGGGAGGGACCATGGACAAGAGGCCAGAGCCAGATGAACACAGTTTTGGGTGGGGTGGGGGAGGTGTTATAGAGTTGCAGTAGGTTACGGACATAGGGAGGAGTGAAATCATGAAAGGATTTTAACATGAGGATCAGAATTTTAAATTGAAGGCACTGGGAGGCCAGCAGCTAATGTAGGCTATCAATAAGAGGGGCTTGATGAGTGGGATGGTACCGTCAATAGAGTTTTGGATGGGCTGAAGTTTGCAGATGATGGATGATGGGGGAACTTCAGCAAGTGCAGGGTACAAAGAGAAGCCATTGCTGAAGCAGCTCTGGCCACAATCATATAAGTAAAAAGTGGAACCAAGTGAGGGCAATCCCACCAAGTTGGACAACGGAGGAGAGGTATTGGGAGGAGGAAGGTGTGGCTGACCAAGCCAAAAGATGTAGAGTGGTGAAGGATAGAGAGTGAACCATGGTAAAAGTCATAGATGATGTAATTTATTACTTTGATCAGGGCCCTTTCAGTGCTGTGGTAGGGGCTTAAACCTGATATGATAGATTAAAATACAGAGTTCGGGACAGTGGGCACAAATATGGAGATATCAATACTTTCATTGACTTTAGAGAAATAGGTAAAGGAGACAAGGCAGCAGTCTGCAAGGACGCTAGGGGGTCAGTGTTCTTTCGATCACAACTTTCATCAGCTTTTGCAACGTTAAGGTACAATATGTGGCAATTTACACAATTTCATCACACAGCACAACTTCCCACCAGTTTTACTACTCACTGGAGCTTCAATTTGTCTTGTTTCTCTCCAGCTACCTAACAGTGAAAAAAGTTTCAAGCTGGTACAGTAGCAGTTAGTCTTGCAGTTGGAAGAAGCTCTACTCACTGGCATCATTTAAGATTAGAGTTAATTAAAGTCCCTGTGAGTGGAGCAGAGGTGAGTGCCTGGGGAACGTAGCTTTCTTTTATTCATTCATGGGATGTGGGCATCACTGGCAAGGCCAACATTTATTGTCCATCCCTAATGGCCCTTGAGAAGGTGGTGGTGAGCTGCTTTCTTGAACCGCTGTAGTCCGTGTGGTGTTGGTACACCCACAGTGCTGTTAGGTGGATAGTTACTTTCCTGTAGCAGTTTGATACAACTGAGTGGCTTGCTAGGTCATTTTAGAGTTTAGTTAAGAGTCAACCATATTGTTGTGGGTCTGGAGTGACATTTAGGCCAGATGGGGTAATGACAACAGATTTCCTTCCCTAAAGAATAATAGTGAACCAGATAGGTTTTTACAACAATCTGGTAGTTTCACGATCACCTTTATAGATCATTTTTTAATTCCAAATGTATTTCATTAACTGTATTTCAATTCCCCAACTGCAGTGGTGGGATTCGAATTCATATCTCTGGATCATTAATCCATACCTCTGGATTATTAGTCCAGTAACATAAACCATTATGCTATTGTACCTGTAAACTATTACAGTGATCAACTCATCTTATGGACTCAACATGGATTCACCTCTGTTCCATCCATTTGAACTTTAAATCAGACTAATTTTAAATAAAAAACAGAAAATTCTGGAAGTACTCAGGATATCAGGCAGCATCTGTGGAGAAAGAAACAGAGTTAACGATTCAATGATAGCTCAGGTAAATAGTTCAGGTGAATGCATTGTCAGCTGACTGTACCTCCAGCTGTTACCGTAACAGCAGCAAACATTTTTCACTGCTTAGTTGGCAGTGAAAAGGTAGAACACAGCCAGTGAGGTGAGAATCTGAATGTGATGCACACACCTGCAAGTAAAATATCACCCATAATTACTGCTGTTTAATTACATAAGTCACTGCATTTTAAAATTAATTCATTGTATATGAAGCACTTTGAGACACTTCTGAAAAGATGTGAAGACATAATTAATTCTCTTTTCTTTTATTTTCCCTATAAAAATGGAATTACTTAGCTCTCTTAGTTTTGCCTTTTAAAATCTTAATGCTTTTAAAAATGAAGCTTGGCATGAGCACATCACTAACTGCTGATTTACCACATTTCTTTGAAAGAACATTGCCTGATCAGTCAGTCTGCAAAATATAGATGTATCAAGCAAGTGACAAGTATTATGTTTGCACAAGGAAACATTTTCATTATTTTTCCTATGGAAAAGAAGCATGATCTGTACAGGAAGCAGTGATTTAACCAGGTGGCAGGATTCCAATGAGTTCAGAGCATCATAGGTGGCACCCATAAGACAATCAAGGCTACTCTAAGGCATATATGAAAATAAAAGTGTTTTCCCTCAAAAAAATGTTTAAATGGTATCTGATCACAGAGGTATTGTGCAACCGTGGCTAACAAAAGAAGTTAAGGATTGCATTAGGTCAAAGGAAGTGGCTTTTTCGGTCGCCAGAAAAAGTGGTAAACCAGAGGATTGGGAGCAATTTAGAGTCAAACAAAAGAGGACCAAGACACTGGTAAAGAAAAAGGAAAAGAGATTATGAATGTAAGCTAACTGGAAACATAAAAGGTGGACTGTAAAAGCTTCTTTAGGTATCTGAAAAGGAAACGATTAGCAAGGACAAATGTGGGTCCACTGCAGGCGGAGACAGGAGAGTTTGTGGTGGAGATTACTGAAATGGCCGAGAGACCAAATAATTAATATGTATCTGTTTCATGGAGGAAGGTACTGAAAATCTCCCAGAAATACTACGGAACCAAGGGACTTGTAAAAATGAGGAACTGAAAGTAATTAGTATCAATAAAGAGGTAGTACTCAAAAAATTATCTGGATTGAAAGTTGATAAATCCCCTGGACCACATGAACTACATCCGGGAGTACTGAAGGAGGTGCTATAGAGATAGTGAGTGGTGGTTATCTTTCAAACTTCTATAGATTCTGGAAGGGTTCCTGCAGACTGGAAAGTAGCAAATATAACCCCACTATTTAAGAAGGAAGCAAGAGAGAAAATGGAGAACTACAGACTTGTTAGTTTGACGTCAGTAGTGGGGAAAATGTTAGAATCTAAGATGAGATAACCGGTGTTATGACTGAGGCGGGAGGAGTGCACTGTTAATTCAGTCCCACTTCTCCACAGGTCACAACATAATTTTAAAAAATTTTCCCACTTACTAATACAGGCAATCACATATTCTCTTTTTCCCAGAATAGAACATGCTAACCAGGTTTCTTTAATGAACAAAATTAACAGTTTATTATAAAAAATGTCTTAACTAGTAATGAAGTAAAACATAAGTGCACAGATTAAAACTTTTGAAGTCCGAACATTAAATTTTAGAGTCCTCTTTTTCCCTTAGCATCTCACACTCACATACACCGGTTAACCGAAAAAAGGGATTTTTGGATCAGAGCTGTGTTACAGACAAAAAGTACTTGCTCGTTTTTGAAGAAAACAGCAGATATGTTGTTCCAAAACTGGCATAGTCTAACTTCCGAGTACAGGTAGATAAGTCACTAGGATCTTTAGAACAGTTCTTTTCAGACTGCGTTGAAAAGTATTTTTAGCAGGCTTCCTTCAAAAACGGGAAACAAGATGAATTGACACAGTGGACTTCTCAGGGTTTTGAGAGTTTTGCTGGAAAACTAAGCTGGGTTGTGGTTTTCTCTTCTTCCTTGGAAATCTCTCCTTCTGCAGCAGACTTCACTTTATCTCACCCCAGAAGGGAAAACAAATACTCACTGACTGACAACTAAAAAGCTCGTCAGTTTTCTGCACTCCAAGGTGCTCTGCAGCTACTGGGCTTGTCCAATCAAGGGAGTGCTTGTCACTTCTCTGTCTCCTCTGCCAAGGAGGCTTGAAGGGGATTTGGGCAGGCTAAGTGAATGGGCAAGAACACGGCAAAATATTTCTTAAATGGTGAGAGGTTGGGAAGCGTTGATGTCCGAAGAGACCTGGGTGTCCTTGTTCATGCATCACTAAAAGCTAGAATGCAGGTGTAACAAGCAATTAAGAAGTCAAATAGTATGTTGACCTTCGTTGCAAGGGGATTTGAGCACAGGAGTAAAGATGTATTGCTTCAATTGTACAAAACCTTGGTGTGACTGCACCTGGAGCATTGTGTACAATTTGGTCTCCTTATCTAAGGAAGGATACATTTGCCATAGAGGGAGTGCAATGGAGGTTCACCAGACTAATCCCTAGAATGGAAGGATTGTCTTATGAGGAGAGATTGCAGAAACTGGGCCTGTATTCTCTACAGTCTTGAAGAATGAGAGGTGATCTCATTGAAACTTACAAAATTCTTACGGGGCGTGACAGGGTATAAGTGAATAGGATGTTTCCTCTGGCTGGTGAGTTTAGAAAAAGGGGACACAGTCTCAGAATAAGGGGCAAGCAATTTAAGACTGAGATGAGGAGGAATTTCTTTACTCAGAGGGTGGTGAATCTGTGGAATTCTCTATCCCAGAGGGCTGTGGAAGCTCAAATTATTGAACATGTTCAAGACAGAAATCAATAGATTTCTGAATACTAACAACATCAAGGGATATGGGGATAGTGGGGAAAAATGGCATAGAGGTAAATGATCAGCCATGATCTGGTAGAATGGCTTAGAAGGCTTGATGGGCCGACTGGCCTACTACTGCTTCTATTTCCTATGATCCTAAGTCAATCACTTTATCCCTGAAGTAGCGTTCACTGATTATTCAGTTTGGATTATGAGAAGAATGTGACACATTGAGTGGATGGCTTGTAGGAGTTATGGTCACTAGCCTCATTGAGAAATCGAATAGCAAAGGAGCAGCGCATAAGAAAATCTTGAGCACCTGCTAGGTATTCCCAAGCAGTCTGCTACACCTGCAAGAAAAGCGGGCCTTGAATCACAGTATCACAGAATTGTTACAAAGCAGAAGGCAGCCATTCGGCCCGTCGTGTCCGCACTGGCTCTCTGAAAGAGAAATTCCCTCAGTCCCATTGAAAGTAAAAAGGGGGAAGACAGTGGTGTCGTGGTAATGTCACTGGACTCATGATCCAGAAGGCCTGGGCTCATACACTGGGGGATATAGGTTCAAATCCCACCATGGCAGCTGGTGGAATTTAATGACTCTAAGCACAATGTGGGAAATTACTCGAGAAGATTCAGGGATGTGAAGTTGGGGAAGGACAGAAAACTTGCAAGACCAAGATACAGTTTTAAAAAAGGGCGGCACAGTGGCGCAGTGGTTAGCACTGCAGCCTCACAGCTCCAGTGACCTGGGTTTGGTTCTGGGTCCTGCCTGTGTGGAGTTTGCAAGTTCTCCCTGTGACTGCGTGGGTTTCCGCCGGGTGCTCTGGTTTCCTCCCACAGCCAAAGACTTGCAGGCTGATAGGTAAATTGGCCATTGTAAATTGCCCCTAGTGTAGGTAGGTGGTAGGAGAATGGTGGGAATATGGGATTAATGTAGGATTAGTATAAAATGGGGGGTTGTTGGTCGGCACAGACTCGGTGGGCCGAAGGGCCTGTTTTAGTGCTGTATCTCTCTATGACTCTAAAGAACAAAGAATTTGTACAAAAAAGTGGCTGCGTGTAATGTAGACATTTCTTGATGGGTCCTAAAGAATTGTGTTAGAGGGTTGAATTTAACAGGCCCGGAAAAGGGCGCTGTTCCTGTCCATCTCGCAAGCAGCCGACCCACCGCAATTATGCAGCGGGCACCCATTTTGCAATGAGGCGCTGCGAGTCCCCCCTATCACATGGCAGGGGCGAGAGACGAGTCGGTGATTATGGCATCGGATGACTCCGGAGCAGACTCTGGCATCATATTTAAAGACCTGATACCCTGCATTCATTCCTGCCTTCGAGTCATTTGCAGCTTTGTGCAGCTTAAAATTCTGCTTGACTGGTTCCTGTAACCCGGCACCTCACAAGGAGGGCAGTAAATGATGGTCAAAGCAAGGGGCAGGTTGGCCCCACAGTTCAATGATGCCTCCCTGCAGATTCTCCTCCAGGCTGCAAGGGAAAGGCAGTTAGTTCTCTTCCCCAGCGATAACAAGAGGTCCTCCTGCTTAACCAAGCAAGCCTGGGTGGAGATCACAGAGCAAGTCAGCAACCGTGGGGTCACCCAATGTAATTGGGTCCAGTGCAGAAAGAGGATCAACAACCTTCTGCATTCTGCCAAGGTGAGTGCTCCATACCACTTACCTTTGAGAACTGCATGCGACTTCGCAGGAGGGTGTGCGACATGGGGAGGGTAGCACTGCAACTGCGATGGCCGGGGGCAAGGGTTTCATCTTGTCCTAACAGATGAATGGCTGCATCTCAGCCACAAGTTACCTTCCTTCATTGCTCACCCCCATTAACTCCCGTGACAGTGTGTGCCAGCATGAGATACATCAGATCAAAGGTGATTGGAGGAAGGTTTAGAGGAGATGTCAGAGGTAGGTTCTTTACATAGAGAGTGGTGGGTGCGTGGAATGCACTGCCAGCGGTGGTAGTAGAAGCAGATACATTAGGGACATTTAAGCGACTCTTGGATAGGTACATGGATGATAGTAGAATGAAGGGTATGTAGGTAGTTTGATCTTAGAGTAGGTTAAAGGGTCGGCACAACATCGTGGGCCGAAGGGCCTGTACTGTGCTGTACTGTTCTATGTTCTAGATCCCCCAGTAGAAGATGAAGGGCTGAGATTAGCAGTACAGTCATGTTGATCTGTCTGCCATTCTCTTCGATCTCCATCCTTCCTCTTGCAGCACAAGAGGGCGCACAATAGAAGGGTGATGGTCCAGACTGGCGGCGGACTCCCAGATCTGCGCCCACTCATCTCTGCCGAGCAAGAGCATTGGAGCTGACGGGCAATCGGGGCAGCCATGCTACATTGGATGGGGAGACTGGAGTTCCTGCACAACAGAGTGAAGATTGACTCCCGCTGGCATACACATTAATGTTGGGGATCCACATCATGCATGGTTGGTATCAGAATATCTGCACAGCCTAATCCACATATTTATGTTCTCTCATAAAGGTCGGTGTCCGCAAGAGCCCGCAGCCACAAGGGGACAGCCATCCACCAGCGCAGATATTTTCATCTCAGTGGGTACCGCTTGGCATTAGAATCAGGGTCACAAGCTGGTGAGAACACCGCACACACCGAAACAGCTGGTTGAGGCGGAGACAGATGAGACCTCTGACAATCGGAGGACTGTGCGTGGCCAGGCCCATGCTGAGCCCCAGGATGATGACAAGCCTCTGGCGTTGACAACAAGAGCATGCCGGAGTTTCAGAGAGAGGTAAGGCAACATCAGATGAAACTGCCAGAGATGATGCGCAGCCATGAGCGTATGATGGAGTAGTCCAGGCATATGTCTCAGGGATATAAGTGCATGGCTTCCTCCATCGAGAGGTTGCCAACCCTCAGGGAGAGCCAGATCCCAGAGATGCACACAGACCTACGCATCACCTTGGCCATGAGCTCAACACAGCAGTGGCAAAACGAGTGAAGGGACAGGAGCCTGGAGACTTCTCTCACTCCTGGTCCTTTTTTGGTGAGCAGGAAGACTTAAAGAGGGCCTTCAAAAGGAAGATAGGTTGCCATCCACATCTGGGGGCTCTGTCAGGGTACTCCAAATGTGGACACCGCTTCTCATCCCCTCTGCCAGTAAGCCCCACTCCAGCAGTCGCGACGTCCGAGCAGAGTCCTGCACCAGTCCAGGACACCCCCAGGCAGCCAGCCGCCCGCCAAAGTCATTACAAGCCAAGGGGCAGCCTGATCAGCAGTCTACCTGCAGCCCAGCTGCTGTCGCAAGCATCACACTGCATAGGAGCACCCGCAAACGTATTAAGAACATCTAGCCACACTTTGGGTCCGACAGGTGTTTCAAATATGTTTTGTAGTCGCTAATTAAAATTTCCTTTGTTCAAATCATTAACCATCATTGTATGAAAGCCATGTGTCATTATGCCTTAATTGTGAGCAGCTGACTTCCCCCTTAGAGCAATGCCAATGTGACCACAGCCCTCATTAACATGCCAAGGTGATGAGAACCCCCACAAGATAGGGACCACAAATGGAAAAGAGGTGACAGAGTTCAGGCATTAATGTGAGCCTTTATTTAACTCTGTGAATGGGCATCAGGTTGGCTGGAAACGAGTCACTATGAGATTGTCTCTTGCCTCCTTCACGCGTCACTCAATCCGTCTGGCCTCCTGCACGGGATTGTCATCATCAATTGCTGCTTGCCCCTCTCCCTCCTCGTCGGTGGATGAGTATCACTCAGGCATGTCATTCTCATGTAAGGCCTTCCCTCTTTGCAGTGCTAGATTTTGTAAAGCACAGAAGATCACCATGATATGCAATATCCTCGCCAGGCCATACTGCAGGGCTCTACCAAATTGCCTGGGGCAGCAGAATCTCATCAGCAGCAGCCCAATGGCCTGCTTGATGGCTGATTGGTGGTGCCATGGCAATTGTTCTACCTCTCCTCCACTGAATTGAGACGGTTCCTCACAGGCGTCAGAAGCCATATCTTCAATGAGTAGTCCTTGTCCAATAATATATCCTGAAGGCAAGTGGGGGAGGGGAGGGGAGGGGAGTGGGGTGGGCATCAAAAACTGTGGTACCTGGAACTGTCGAAGAATGTAGGAGTTGTGGCTGCTTCCTGGGAAGCAGGTGTTTAAGTTCCAGAAAGCTGGTTATGGAAGGAGCCTATATTTACTCATTTTCACAGTTATTATGCAGAGTAACATGTAACTCCTCACTCAAAACCCCCACCAGTCTCAGGGAGTGTCTGCTTAAGTGCTCAACTAAGATCCCAATTAACACCATTCATTTGCACATGATCAAACTGTTGACACACAATTAACAGATTAACAGTGAGGACACACCTGCAAGAAGCACTGTTGGTCGTTCCAGATCAGCCGAACGTTGACTGAATGGAAGCCCTTCCTGTTGATAAAGGCAGCAGGCTTCTCCGTAGGAGCCTTGACGGCTACATGCGTGCAATGTATCCTACCTTGCACCTGGGGGAATCTTGCGATGGCCCCTAATCAGATAGCCCTCTCAGCCTGACTGTCAAGGGCTGGTCCAGTAGCGCGCATAGTTGCCGGCCCTCTTGAACAGGGCAATGGTCACCACCTTGATGCAGCGGTCACATGTCCCCGGTGAATTCCTGGAGAGATCCAGATGTGAAGAAGTTTAATGCAATGACGATTTTCAGGGCTACTGGCATTGGATGACACCCAAATCCTATAGATTGCAACTCATCCTGCAGCAGACCGCTTAAGTCAGTCAGTGACGCCCTCCCTGTACAGCCGTAGTCTTTGCTGACAATGGTGCTCAGCCATTTGGAGGAAGCTGACCTGAGTCCAGCACACTCTTTGGCGCTGGTGTCCCCTTCTTGGCAAGGCCAGCTGTTGTACTCTCGTCGTGGAGTTTCTCATGGGCAATTACGAATAGGCAATAAATGCTGGCCTGGCCAGCAACGCCCACATCCCCATAAATGAATTTTAAAAAAAGACAGGCGCAGCTGCCTGTTGGACCTCTCTCCAGTGGAGGCGCCGAATGGCCTCCTTCTGTGCTGTAAATGACTCTATGACTCTACCATGCCATGGGGGTCCAGAAATATGTATGAGACCCCATGCCAAGTGACCTGTGGGCCAGCAGAGCTCTGTCGAGGCAGAGACGACCCTGCCTTGGCAACTGAGGATCTGACAAATCTCTCGGCGGAGTCGCTGATGGACCTCAGAACCCAACCTTGATGATGGCCCACCCTCTGTTCCAGCAGTGTGAGCGACCAAAACCATCACACAGCAAATTGTCACCCAAACCCATACTTAACCCCCTTGCAGAGCCCCCAGGACCCCAGACCTCATTGCTGAGCAGCCCCAGGACCTCAGACCCCATTGCAGAGCCCCTGGGATCCCAGACTGCCTTTCTAAGCCGCCCCTGGACCCCTGACACCCTTGCTGAGCACCCCCCCGGGACCATGGACCCTCTTGCTGAACCCCAGTCCCCTGGATCCCCTTGCTGAGCACCCCACCCCGGACCCCATAGCAGTGCCACCAGGACCCTGGACCCCACTGCAGTGTCCCCCAAGGACCCCGGACCCGCTTGAAGAGCACGCAGCAAAACAGTCCCAAAATGGCCTCTGAATCCTCTTCTTCCCCTATGCAGCAATGCTCAAGGCTGCCTACCCATCGCAGAAATGTGGCTTCTCGCCTCGATGCTGGTTTTAACGGTCGTGAATCCAAAGACACGAGTGCCACTTGCCATTCACAGAATCAAACACCGATAGTTAAATCTGAATTCATTATATTTAAATGCATTTAAATCAGCATTTCAGCAATTTAAAATAGCTTCCTGTCACGTTGATGCGGCAACACAGCCATTGTGCTTTCCTGCCACTGACAAAATCCTGATGCCAGATTTCCGTGCGGACGATTGCAATGCGATTTTTCATTCTCACACGTCGCCATACCCACCCTCAACGGCCGCATTAAATTCAGCCCAGAGTGCACTTCTCACCTTCCTCCTGATAACAGCAAATAATTCTGTCATTTGCAACTACATATCTGGCCTTGCATTAATTCAGTTGACAAGCTCCTTTTAGGCAGCTTGCACTTGAGTTTTTAGTGGAAGATTGTCTTCAGCTTTAAATAAGGCCACTCATCTTTGGTTCAACTCATGCAGCAGGACCTCCAATTCTTACAGAATGAATTAGCACAGAAAGAGACCAATTGTCCCATTATGCATGTGCCGGTTCTTTAAAAAAATCTATCCAATTAGTCCCACTCTGCTGCTCTTGCCCCATAGCCCTGCAATGTTTTTCCCTTTTACTATATATACACACACACACAACTCCTTTTTGAAAGTTACTACTGAATCTGCTTTCACCATCCTTTCAGGCATTGTATTCCAAATCATAACAACTCGCTAAGTTAAAAGAAATTCTCATTCACCCTCTGCTTCTTTTGCCTATTATGTTAAATCTGTGTCTGATTACTGGCCCTCCTGCCAGCAGAACAGTTTCTCCCTATTTATCAAAACTCCTTACAATTTTGAACACTTGTATTCATACTCCCTTAACTTTCTCTGCTCGAAGAAAAACAAACACAGCTTCTCCAATCTCTCCACAGAACTGAATTCTAGCATCCCTGGTATCATTCGAGTAAATCTCCTCTGCACTCCTCTTCAGTATTACATTTCTCTTTTGTGTCATTCTGAATATACTCAGGTTTTCTGCTACTCTACTATATCTCTTTTAACAGTGATTTGCAGCCCTTTAAAAGTTTCCATTTTGCACACACCCCTTCCCAGGCAACTATTCTCTGGGCATGTTCCCATGTGTCAATGGTCTATTCAAATAAGGGGAAGAGAATGGCTTTAAAAATTTCATCAGGCTGACTCTGAGCAGGCACGCACCTGCATCATGGGTCAAAGCAACCTAAATTTCACCATTCTCAAAAAAAAAAGTGCTTTCATATTTTAAATCATGCCGATGGTGTGGTTGACTTGTTTATGGCTTTCTCCTTGAACTCAAAAAAATGTTTGCAATATACAAATGAATTTTTTTGTTCTGGAAACCTGGTGATATTTTGAAATGTTCAATATATGTTTAGGAACAAGATAACTATCATACTCAGAATTAGAAATTAGCAGTATCCGTTAATCCTCTTTTTTGTCATTGAAACCTTTGGCAGAAAATAAGCAACAGGTTTTCTCAGATCCCTTAAAGATAGCATTATTTGCCAACAAGGAATCAGTTTGATTTGGAGTCAATAATTCTAATAACCATCTGATGAATAAGAAAGATGATAAACATTACTTTAACATTGGCATTAACTCACTTAAAGTAAATGTGTTCTTGCCAGTGCTAAAATAATACAATCAGAAAGTTTCAACTACCAATGATGTGTTTGGGCCCTATTTTGTGTTCATTTTACAATAATGAAACTCACATTAATTTCAATAATTATTCTCGATTCAGTCTTCATGTATCTGAGCAAATGTGAAAAATGTTCCTTAATGGATGTAAGTTCCAGTATAATGGCCAGATGATTATAATTGTTTATAGTGATGCTCAAAATATGTTTACTATGCTCTGCCCTGGCGATAATGTCACCAGTTTCAGCAATATATTGTAGATATCAATCCTGCCCCCATAAGAAACTGCAACAAAACTTGTATTGCCTTTTTCTGAGTGGCCTACAGTAGTCTGCCTATTGGTACCTCAAAATTGCATTTTGGTCCTATGAAACTTGCAGGACCCCAATTAGCATACTATATGTCAGCTCCCACCTGAAACAGCTGGGTGTCTCGGCCACGCAAGTGACAGCCACAACGGAAATAGCAGCGGGTGGGTGGGGAGCAGGAATATGACAGCCCAGATAAGTGGTTTTCCCACGATACCGCCCCTTCCTGCTTGCTGGAGTCCCTCATGATAACAATCAGTACTTTTTATAAATACATGAACAGCAAAAAAGGTGTTTTTTCCAAATTAACCACCCACACGGTTCAGGAGAATTTTCTTGATCAAATGTTACACTGCACCCTTGTTCAAAAAAAGGGTGTTGAGGATAACCCAGCAACTACAGGCCAGTAATTTTAACTTCTGTAATTGGAAAGCTTTTAGAAATGATAATCCTGGACAAAATTAATGTGCACTGGGACAAGTGTGAATTAATTAAGGAAAGCCAGCATGGATTTGTTAAGAGCAAATGGTGTCTAACTAACCTGATCAAGTTTTTTGATGAGGTAACAAAGGATTCATGAGGGTAATGTGGCTGATGTGGTGTACATGGACTTCCAAAAGGCATTTGATAAAGAGCCACACAATAGGCTTACCAGAAAAGTTGAAGCCCATAGAATAAAAAGGGACAGTGGCAGCATGGATACAGAGTTGCCTAAGTGACAGGAAACGGAGAGTTGTGGTTAACGGTTGTTTTTCAGACTGGAGGAAGGTATACAGTAGAGTTCTCCAGGGGTTGATACTAAGACCACCGCCTTTCTTGATACATATTAATGACCCAGATTTGGGTGTACAGGGCACAATTTCAAAACTTGCCGATGACGCAAAACTTGGAAGCAGTGTGAACTGTGATGATGGTAGTGATAGATGTCAAGAGGACATAGACAGGTTGATGGAACGGGCGGACAAGTGGCAGATGAAATTTAATGCAGAAAAGTGTGAAGTGATACATTTTGGTAGAATGAGCAGAACCAATATAAAATAAAAGGATGCAATTATAAAGGGGGTCCGGGAACAGAGAGACCTGGGGACATATGTGTATAAATCATTGAAGGTGGCAGGGCAGGTTGAGAAAGTGGTTAAAAAAGTAAATGGGATCTGGGGCTTTATAAATCAAGGCATAGAGTGCAAAAAACAAGGAAGTTACAATGAACCTTTATAAAACACTGGTTCAGCCTCAACTGGAGTATTGTGTCCAGTTCTGGACACTGCACTTAAGGAAGGATGTGAAGGCTTTAGAGAGGGCTCAGCAAAGATTTACAAGAATGGTCCCAGGGATGAGGGACTTCAGTTACGTGGATAGATTGGAGAAGTTGGGATTGTTTTCCTTAGAGAACAGATGGTTGAGAAGAGATTTAGTAGAGCTGTTTAAAATCCTGAGCTGTCTGGACAGAGTAGATAGGGAGCAACTGTTCCCATTGGTAGAAGGTTGAGAACCACAGGACACCAATATTAGGTGAATGGCAAAAGAACCAATGGAGAGAGGAGGAAAACTTTTTTATGCAGTGGGTGGTTAGGATCTGGAATGTATTGCCTGAGAGCACAGTGGAGGCAGATTCAATCATGGCTTTCGAAAGGGAATTGAATAATTATCCAAAGAGAATAAATTTGCTATGCTACAGGGAAAGGGCAGCCAAGGGGGACTAGCTGAGCGGCTCTTGCAAAGAGCTGCATTGCAACAACAGCCTGAATAGCCTTCTTCTGTGCTGTAATCATTCTCCAAATCTATGAAATCTGATTCCATTACATCAATAGGATCCCAATGCAATTTTAATCACCATAATTTTGGCAGAAGTGCTATGGAAACGCTATAAAAATGGCAGGACAGAAAGGACTTTCATTTATATAGGCCTTTCATGAGCTCATGACATCCCAAGTGCTTTACAGCCTGTGAAGTACTTTTGAAGTGTATATACTGTTGTAATGTAGGAAATGGGGAGACATGTCAGGGTGTAGCTGAGACTGGTTGCTGCAGGCATCCTTCTAAGAAATACAACAAACGCCTCCCTCCAATCTCACCATTTTGGATTTCTCTCTGCTCTTCATCCAGGACCTGAGTACAAAAATCTAGAATGACACTCCAGTACAGTACTGATGCAGTGCTGCACTGTCAGAGGTGCAGTATTTCGGATGACACATTAAACCAAGGCTTTGTCTGTTCTCTCAGGTGGACATAAAAGATCCCATGGCACTACTTTGAAGATGAGCAAGGGTGTTATCCCCAGTGTCCTGGCCAATATTTATCCCACAATTAACATCACAAGAGCAGATTCGCTGGTCATTACCACACTGCTGTTCGTGGGACCGTACTTTGCACAGATTGGCTGCTGCGCTTCCTCCATTAAAATAACGTTTACACTCCAAAAAGTACCTCATTAGCTGTAAAGTGCTTTGGGAGGTTGCGGAAGGCACTATTATAAATACGAGTCCTTTTTCTTTGAATACAGGACACCAGAAATCTAACAGATGACTCCATATCCAACATTCAAACAGGTTAAATAGCAGGAAACATGGTGGAGGCCATATTTCTTTAAATTAAATTTAACTTGCACACGTCTGCCCACATATAGGCTGGGTCAGGTGAGTTTGCCAGATCCTCCCATTGAGAAATGAGGTGACGGGAAAAGAGAGAGGCTGAGACATGGCAGAGCAAATGTCTAATTACACCACCCCAGAAATGGAAAAAGATCATTGAGGGGAGGTAGGAAGTTTAGCCAATATCTTTATCCTCCAAATCTCTGGATCTCTCCATCTAATACTGGCAGAATTTCTGGTGAATAGGTCTGCCATCACCTTAAGTGCCAAAAAATGTTGTAAAGCACAAAATATCAAAAGATTTATTAAACTGTGTCAGAAAATTTTAGTAAATTGCTAACCCCTTCAGTTTGATTCTGATATATTCTCAACTTGAAGCAGCGAGTAGATCAACACAGCAAAAATGCCCAAAAATATATGTCAGTGACAGATATGATTTTTCAATCCAAAATGTTTCAGTGTTCACACTTAAGACTGAATTTTTGTCCTCGAACCACTTTAAAAATGTATTGCAATGTAAATGGAAAGGGCCAAATGGAAATAAGAAAAGAGCCCATATCATGAGTCTGGAGAGAAACTGCATTAAGGAACAACATAATTGGCTGTAACCATTTACTGAAAAATTATGCTATTTTGGATGTATAAAAGTACAATATTTTTCAAAGAACAGTGCACTTCAATGGATCTATAATCATAATTTTCAGTCCTGAAGATAGGAGCAAAAGTAACTGATCTATTTAAAATAAAGCAATGTGCAAGGTCAATGCTGGATGCTTGACTCACTTTCTATTTGAAATACAACATTGTAACCACTTCAGTATTGAGAGAAATTTCAACTTTGGACCTCACATAGGACTGATGTAACAGGTCATCACACAATTTGAATTTGTGGGTATTTAGGTGGAACGTCATCTCTGAAGCCAATATGCCTTGTGCAACTATTGCTGTTGAGGCTTTTTTCCAAACCTTTTAATTCATGTACATAATGAAAAGGCAGTTTCTAAGAACCAAAACTAGCACTTATGTGTGACATAAATAGGTTAGTGTACCACAGGAATAATACTTACCCTTCTTTAACAGTATTTTGCAAAGGAGTTCACAGGAGTGTCTCATATGCATCTGTCTACTCAAATATTTTACAATGTATCATACTATTAGAAGTTTACAGTTAAGCTAAAAATAAATAGATATTATTTATCAGAGATAATTACACAGAAGTAAAAAAAACTAAGAAATTAGCACTGTTGTACTCAAGTTACACAAAATATAAAGTGTTCAACAAATAGTGTCCTGAATATTTCGAATTAACTTAAAAAATTTAACAATCTCTTCTTCACTTTCACTGAACTATAACATACACAGAAGAGGGCTAAAAATCCTAGGACTGTTATCCAGGTATGTTCCTGTCTTTTCTTTTAAGGAAAAAAACCTGATTCTTTTTCAATCGTTCGGCAATTAGAATTGCTACATTTGAGACAACCATCTTCCTTTTGAGACATCGTCCAGTTCAGACTCACAAGCATTAATATCTGTAACTCCAAGAAACATTCTGCTGAATTTCATAAGACAGCCCTCCATGAAAACATGAATACCCCTGTGAAAAGTCAGAACCATTCAAAATCTGCTGCTGTGGGACATTGGCATACTCCTGGAAGAAATGCAGAAACAGCCATTTACGCCATTTCTTCAGGGATTTCACCAAACTCCCATTGGAGAACCCCCGCAGAAACAACAAGTACATACTCTCAACTGTTCTGTATATTGACCACCCCCAACATTGGCTGCAGTCAACTGGAAACATTTTTGAAATATACTTCAGCATGTCAAGTTACATTAAAATATATATTCAAGAGATTTTCCTGTTTGAGGTATGTTGCAGCTCTGCCTCTATTCATAACGAGTTTGGTTGAAAATTAATAGATTCCAAAAATCTGACCTTCTGCTAAGTAAATATGTATTTATTTATTTATTAACAAGTGGCTCAACTTTGTATCTTTTATACTGAAACACAAAATAGGAACCATACTCCATATTGGGTTCTTATTTTACAGTCCAAATAAATAAGCAGAGAATTCCTATCAGTGCTTACATTTAACTTCCACGCTCCCCAATTATTCTGCTCCAATACTTATATTTATAACAAAAGCCCAGTATTGATTAAACAATAGCAAAGATGGACTAGTATGTAAAGTTACTGTATTCCATAGAAATGAAATAAATTACCTCTGACAGAGGTCTGAGGATTTCACATTCCTTCCAAAGACTCAGGGCCAAGCTTCAGGAAGAATTACTTTAAGAGATACTCAAATTTAAAAAATTCAAAAGATAGTTTATATGTTATTCATAAATAAAGATTATTCAGCCATTGTCTCAATAAAAGATTAATCTCAACAAAATACTAAAATCTTAAGAGAACATAAATTTTAAGGAACATAATGCAATACGGCCTGCATTTATTCAAACTGATTCACTGCATCTTTACTTCCTCCCAAATTTTTAAATACCTTTCTCAACAAAAACCACTGCTTTCCCTCTTATTATATGCCTGAAGTGCATTTTTGTATTGTATAAAAGAACAAGGCAGAGTATCTGTAACCCAACAACCTATTCATTCTCATATTGTAACTGTGCAAATGTTGCAAGCATATGAACAATAACACTTTTATCAAGCTCTGTCTCAGAGCATTTTACAGAGAAAGAAGTGGATAAAGTGCAAGAAGGAAGACATCAGAATCAGTGGTTAGGAAACCTAAGGCAAGATTAAAGAGAGGAGTTATTAAGAGGCATGGTGAAAGGTAAAAAGTAAAAATGGTCACAAATAGACTGGTATTCTATGAAGGGTTTTAAAATCAAGAATGAGGCAGTCAGTTTAGCTAGGTGAGGACAGATGATGGGTGTACAGGATTTCATATGAGTAAAGTCAGAATACTGGATTAAACACATAAACCTTGAAATTCCTGATGAACCGCTGTGACACTGTGGTAAGGTGGGACTTCCAACCACTGACTAGCCCCAATATGACTTTGTCCGAAATCCAACAGTTGGCAAATTTAAACATTTCAGGTGGGTGTCTACACTGTTTAAAACATAACTAAGGTGCTTGTCCAGAGAGTGGGGAAGTGAGAAACAAAAAAGGACGAATTTTGCTGCAGCACTTTGCCACAGCATCACACAGCCAGACAGGCTGAACAAGATTACAAGAAGGGCAGAGAAGCCCAGAATTCAAATTTTTCCTTGTTCCAGCAGCTTTCAAGACTTAAAAAAGCTGCAGGTCCCCATTTCCATGGGGATTCAGTTCAAGCATGTACTCTACGCATGGATTGGCAGCTAAATGTTCCAGGCTTTAGAAGCTTCAGGCGGGATAGAGGGGGATGTAACAGGGGTGGGGGAGTTGCATTACTGGTTAAGGAGAATATCACAGCTGTACTGCGGGAGGACACCTGAGGGGTCATGCAGCGAGGCAATATGGGTGGAGCTCAGGAATAGGAAGGGTGCAGTCACGATGTTGGGGGTTTACTACAGGCCTCCCAACAGCCAGCGGGAGGTAGAGGAGCAGATATGTAGACAGATTTTGGAAAGATGTAAAGGTTGTAGTGGTGGGTGATTTTAACTTCCCCAATATTGACTGGGACTCACTTGGTGCTAGGGGCTTGGATGGGGCAGAATTTGTGAGGAGCATCCAGGAGGGCTTCTTGAAACAGTATGTAGACAGTCGAACAAGGGATGGGGCCATTCTGGACCTGGTATTGGGGAATGAGCCCGGCCAGGTGGTCAAAGTTTCATTGGGGGAGCATTTCGGGAGCAGTGACCATAATTCCATAAGTTTTAAGGTACTTGTGGATAAGGATAAGAGTAGTCCTCGGGTGAAGGTGCTAAATTGGGGGAAGGCTAATTATAACAATATTAGGCAGGAACTGAAGAATTTAGATTGGGGGAGGCTGTTTGAGGGTAAATCAACATCTGACATGTGGGAGTCTTTCAAACGTCAGCTGATTAGAATCCAGGACCAGCATGTTCCTGTGAGGAAGAAAGACAAGTTTGGCAAGTTTCGGGAAGCTTGGATTACACGGGATATTGTGAGCCTAGTCAAAACGAAAAAGGAAGCATTTGTAAGGGCTGGAAGGCTAGGAACAGATGAAGCACTTGAGGAATATACAGACAGCAGGAAGGAGCTTAAGCAAGGAGTTAGGAGAGCTAAAACAGGTCATGAAAAGTCATTGGCAAACAGGATTAAGGAAAATCCCAAGGCTTTTTATACATATATAAAGAGCAAGAGGGTAACCAGGGAAAGGGTTGGCCCACTCAAGGACAGAGGAGGGAATCTATGTGTGGAGCCAGAGGAAATGGGCGAGGTGCTAAATGAGTACTTTGCATCAGTATTCACCAAAGAGAAGAACTTGGTGGATGATGAGCCTAGGGAAGGGAGTGCAGATAGTCTCAGTCATCTCATTGTCAAAAAGGAGGTGGTGTTGGGTGTCTTGCAAAGCATTAAGGTAGATAAGTCCCCAGGGCCTGATGGGATCTACCTTAGAATACTGAGGGAGGCAAGGGAAGAAATTGCTGGGGCCTTGACAGAAATCTTTGCATCCTCATTGGCTACAGGTGAAGTCCCAGAGGACTGGAGAATAGCCAATGTTGTGCCTTTATTTAAGAAGGGTGGCAAGGATAATCCAGGAAATTATAGGCCGGTGAGGCTTACGTCAGTGGTAGGGAAACTATTAGAGAGGATTCTTCGGGACAGGATTTACTCCCATTTGGAAACAAACAAACTTATTAGTGAGAGACAGCATGGTTTTGTGAAGGGGAGGTCGTGTCTTACTAATTTGATTGAGTTTTTTGAGGAAGTGACGAAGATGATTGATGAAGGAAGGGCAGTGGATGTTATCTATATGGACTTTAGTAAAGCCTTTGACAAGGTCCCGCATGGCAGACTGGTACAAAAGGTGAAGTCACACGGGATCAGAGGTGAGCTGGAAAGATGGATACAGAACTGGCTCAGTCATAGAAGACAGAGGGTATCAGTGGATGGGTGTTTTTCTGAATGGAGGGATGTGACTAGTGGTGTTCCGCAGGGATCAGTGCTGGGACCTTTGCTGTTTGTAGTATATATAAATGATTTGGAGGAAAATATAGCTGGTCTGATTCGTAAGTTTGCGGACGACACAAAGGTTGGTGGAGTTGCGGATAGTGATGAGGATTGTCAGAGGATACAGCAGGATATAGATCAGTTGGAGACTTGGGCGGAGAAATGGCAGATGGAGTTTAATCCGGACAAATGTGAGGTAATGCATTTTGGAAGGTCTAATGCAGCTGGGAGGTATACAGTAAGTGGCAGAACCCTTAGGAGTATTGACAGGCAGAGAGATCTGGGTGTACAGGTCCACAGGTCACTGAAAGTGGCAACACAGGTGGATAAGGTAGTCAAGAAGGCATACGGCATGCTTACCTTCATCGGTCGGGGCATAGAGTATAGAAATTGGCAAGTCATGTTGCAGCTGTACAGAACCTTAGTTAGGCCACACTTAGACTATTGCGTGCAATTCTGGTCGCCACACTACCAGAAGGACGTGGAGGCTTTGGAGAGGGTACAGAGAAGGTTTACCAGGATGTTGCTTGGTCTGGAGGGTATTAGCTATGAGGAGAGGTTGGAAAAACTCGGATTGTTTTCACTGGAACGACGGAGGTGGAGGGGCGACATGATAGAGGTTTACAAAGTTATGAGCGGCATGGACAGAGTGGATAGTCAGAAGCTTTTTCCCAGGGTGGAAGAGTCAGTTACTAGGGGACATCGGTTTAAGGTGCGAGGGGCAAAGTTTAGAGGGGATGTGCGAGGCAAGTTTTTTTTTTTTTACACAGAGGGTGGTGAGTGCCTGGAACTTGCTGGAAGCAGATACGTTAGCGACGTTTAAGAGACATCTTGACAAATATATAAATAGGAAGGGAATAGAGGGATATGGGCCCCGGAAGCGCAGAAGGTGTTAGTTTAGGCAGGCATCAAGATCGGCGCAGGCTTGGAGGACCGAATGGCCTGTTCCTGTGCTGTACTTTGTTCTTTGTTGTTCTTTGCGTGCTTCATGCGGGCGAGCAATGTATCGGGGGAAATAAAGAAGAACTAATAGACTTTAGGATGCTTGACTTCATCCTGCCAGTCTCACCTCTTCTAAATGTCATTCCATTAGATGAGGGAGCTGAGCCCAAGAAATTTGGATTATTGACAGTAAAAGCAGAGATCTGGCAAAACTGGGTTCTGGTTAAATCCTTCTAATAATACATATCCAGATGCTCAGTCAATGAAGAACAAAGATAATTCCAGAGTTTTAAAAATATTTATTTAAAAGAAATGTGAATGTAACAGCTCATCATTAAGTAAAGCTTTTCTAACTTATCTAAGAAGTCAGTTATCTTGATATTTCAGAAATGCTTTCCAGCTGGTATAATCATCTCAATAGTCAATATTTGTTCGGGGAGGCAGTGGCGTAGTGGTAATGTCACTGGACTCGTAATCCGGAGGCCCAGGCTATTGCTCTGGGGATAATGGGTTTGAATCCCACCACAGCAGATGGTGAAATTTGAATGCAATTAATAAACCTGCAATTAAAAGCTAGTCTAATGGTGACCATGAAACCATTGTCGATTGTTGTAAAAACCCATCTGGTTCACTAATGTCCTTTAGGGAAGGAAATCTGCCGTCTTTACCTGGTTTGGCCTACATGTGACTCCAAATCCACAGCAATATGGTTGACTCTTAAATGGCCCAGCAAGCCACTCAGTTGTGTCAAACCACTACGAAGTCTAAGAAAGCACTGTTGGTGTACTTACACCCCAAAGACTGCAGAGGTTCAAGAAGGCAGCTCACCACTACCTTCTCAAGGGCAATTAGAGATGGGCAATAAATGCTGGCCTAGCCAATGATGCCCACATCCCACGAACGAATAAAAAAAAAACATTTTAGTATTTATTTTAAGGCTAACTTGGTGACAGTTTCCTAAGTATCTCGCATTTCTGCAAGGGGGAAAAATTTGTCCTTGTACTATAATATAGCCAAATCAAAAACAAATTTATAAAGGATGCAATTGCAATTTTCCTACACAGTGCACAGAAGAGATTTCCACTCCAAGTTTCCCAAATTCTATTTACCTTGTTTTCCATTTTTGTCTTTTCTCAAGTCAGCAACTATGCTTCACAAGTACCTGAATTAGACTTGTCTTAACTTTCCACTTAATATTGGTCTACTGCAATGATCTCAATTACAATTATTTAATAGATAGCTCTGCGCATAGCACAAGATGCTGCACCATGCAGTATTAGAATGCAAGGTAAAGCTCACAATCGTCCACACACAAACATCTTCAGCTCAGAAGGTGAATGAAAATAATCCAAATACATGCAATTGAAAATACTTTGCACCAGTACAGCCAATCCTAGAAAATACATGAATACTACAAACTAAATTAGATTAAAACATATCACACAAATATGACATCTATCAGAATAGAGTTTGCCATCAGTCTACTTTAGATTGCCTGAAGTAAACGTTAAAATACATTTGAATACACTGAATTAAAGCTTTGTTCATCTACACATTTCTCTCAGCTCATTTCCTTGAAAGCCCACAGCTTGTTTAACATTTTCAAATTTTATAGTCAAAGAGTCATAACATTGTGTATTGACTAATAGCTTTTGTGACTAAATAGATAGATTTATGAATTGGGTTTATCAAAGTAGACAACCCGAATTTAGCCACGACTATGATTAACAATGCACCCAAGCTTTTGAGCTGTCCGCAAATATTAGAACAGGCCTTTTTGAGATTTGGATACCATTTGGATTCCCACCACCCAATTTTGGCAACTACATATTACATTCCAGAATTTCAATAAAGAAAAGGTTGATTTAACAAGCATTTAGTCATAGAGTCAGAGAGAGATACAGCACTGAAACAGGCCCTTCGGCCCAACGAGTCTGCGCCGACCATCAACCACCCATTTATACCAACCCTACATTAATCCCATTTCCCTCTCACATCCCCACCTTCCCTCAATTCTCATACCACCTACCTACACTAGGGGCAATTTACAATGGCCAATTTACCTATCAACCCACAAGTCTTTGGCATGTGGGAGGAAACCGGAGCACCCGGAGGAAACCCACGCGGTCACAGGGAGAACTTGCAAACTCCGCACAAGCAGTATCCAGAACCGAACCTGGGTCGCTGGAGCTGTGAGGCTGCGGTGTTAACCACGGCACCACCCCTAAAAGAATGATTCATGTGGTTTGTAAATATATTTACTAAATTTTCTAGAGATGTTATGGAAATGAATGCTGCACTAACTCATTTGTTAATATATTGCTAATCAGTTCAGCGTGGATACAATGGGGATACATTTTCACCTTCACTGGTGCAATAATCTGACAAAGTGGATCATCCGCCCAATATAGAACACACCTAATTTTCATTCCATTGATTTCAACAGAATAAAAATCAAATGTTATATAAATGGCTCTGCCAAATTACCACCCATGTGGCGAAATAAAAATTTACTTCATTGAATCCTAATTCAAATGCCCAACTGAAAATTCAGCTGGCCACGGGATTATTGGACACCCATTTTAGCAGTTGTTAGCCAGTTAATACTAGCGCCACTCAAACCTCTCATACAATTTTATACAAACTGTTCTTTGTATTAATTTGTAGTACTTTGTTGGAAGCAATAAATGCCAGGAAAGATCATTACCTTTTTGCATATTCCCGAATTTCTACTAGCAATCAGTTTACCAGAAAGTATTCCTGCAGCTCTTTTAAAATCAGTTCAACTAGTTTGGATTAAAAAGGAAACACATTATTTACTTACACACTGTTTAAACAATTTATCACAAAAAGCTGCTAGCATCCTGAATGAATGTTTGTTGCTATGTACATTTCCACTGAGGCCAGTTATAAACTGTTTTGAAAAATTAAACATCTATCCTGTCTTGCTCTAACACACTCATCTCAAGTTGCATGTATGGATTTCAGAGTTCTTCATTAAGTCAGATGTGATTTTTGCTTTTATCTGATAAGGATTAGAGACTTCCTTGAAATAAATGGAATGAAAACATTAGGTTGGTTCTATAATGGGCAGCCAATCCACTTCACCAGATGCAGTGAAGGCAAAAATTTATTCCAATGCATTACAACTATAGAAATGTGACATAATTTTTTTGGTCTTATTGTTAAATCTAATATAGGACTTGATTTTAAGAACAAGGAGCAAGTTTGCTAATGGCTGAGCAAATTTATCCACTGAGTAACTTAGATGAGCTTAGTTCAGTATCTGGTTTGTACTACGTGTTCTCAAACTTTAGCAGTGGTAGAGGTGCTAGAACTGGTATCAGCAGCACTTAGTTAGGAAATCATCCAGGGTACCCGCTGCCGATGGTTATCCCCTGCCAAAATTGCATAGGTGTAGACAGCAGATAGGATGGTTAAGGCTTAGGTGCAGTCCAACAGACCGCCAGCATTCACCAGCAAGACTCAGATATTCAAAAATATGTTTCATTACAAATGGATGGAAAATCATTGTATTTTGTTAGCAAACCCAGCATGGCAACATACAATAGTGTAGCAGCAATCTTTACACTACCAAACCTATACCACCTTAACTGACATTATGTCCATGCCTTCCAAGTAGTTGGCCAGAAACCACTGAGGATGTAAGGAAGAGACTTATGCCAACTTGACAAGGAAGGCCTCATCTGAACATCCTCTTGCCGCCAGCACTTTACACTCAGTACTTAAGAGGCTGTCATATCTATCCTCTGCTGCAAGGAACAGAATTAGCCTCTCTACTATATGCATAGTTGTTGGCTGTATACCCTATACTAATGAGTGTTCCTTTTCCTTCGGGTTAGTATGTCTCAAGATGAGAATGCTGATTCCAGGGATGAGTAAGAAGTAGTCCCATCACATGAACACAAGCAAGGGGTGTCAAGAGGAAACTCCTGATGAAGAAATAATAACAAATGAGGAGGAGACGTGGAGGCAGTAGTGGACAAGCAGCAACAGGAAGAGGGAGTGTTAGGGCCAGATGAACAGGTACTGTGGGACCCATGGATTTATAGTTAACTAGGTTTGCACACCAGGGTGCACTGACCAATCAACAGCAGCTCTTCACGTAGTGCTTTCAGAATCTTCAGAGCTCCTTTTTTGGAGTGCTAGAGAACATTCAGCAGTGCTCCAACATCTGTGTATGTATGCAACAGCTTTAGGGAGACTGCAGGGTAGTATGGAGAAGTGATAACTCCAAAGAAACCTGAGGGCGATTCCCAAAGGACAGGAGGCCTGAATGCTGTTGCAATATTGCTCACTATGTACTATTTAGATCTTGGGCTCCAATTTACAGGATGCTTTCACATCAGGACTCCAGAGGGGATTTAATGGTAGCTATAGGTTTATCCTCACACATATCTTTGGTCATCTAAAAGGGGTAGACAGCAAGTGTCTTGACAGGAGGAGACACAAATGAGGATGACCTCTGAGTGGTGACCCATCTTCCCCAGCCAACCAGCTCCTTTACAAGGATGGCAGAACAGCTAAATAGAAGCAGAAGCAAATACCAATACAGAAGCCAAGGTTCTGATAATAGTGGCAAAGTCATCTCATAACTCAGAAGAAACTTGTATTTATATAGCGCTTTTAATGTAATAAAATGTCCCAAGGCATATCACAGGAACCAAACAAAATTTTACACAGAGCCACAAAAGGCGACATTAGGACAGATGACCAAAAGCTTGAATGTTTTAACGAGTGTCTTAAAAGGAGGAAAGAGTGTTAGAGAGAGACAAAGAGGTTTAAGGAGGGAATTCTGGAGTTTTAGGCATAGGCAGTAGAAGGCACGGGCACTAAAGGTGGAGGTATTAAAATCAGGGATGTGAAAGAGACCAAATTGGAGGAGCACAGAGATGAAAAGATTACAGGGCAGGACTTGCACCAATGGCAGGTCTGGGGAGTCAAACAATAATGCAAGGACATTCTTGGGAGTATGGAAATAAACTGGATGCATCTTGTTTGCATTATTTATGGATGAATTTTTGGACTAAAGGGACATATGTTAGTGTTGGGAGTTAATATGTTGATTTATTATTCAAGAAAGGTGGGATTCAGGATATCACATTGGTATGGGCCAGTGTATTGCAGAGTGGACCATAAAGATTGTCCATCGAGGATCATGTGCTGTTTTTTTAAAACAATATTCTGTCAAACACTTATTTACACAACAGTCTGCCTTGCCATGCATCAGGCGCAGCCAGTTATCCTTCCTCAGCCAAACTTGAGGTTCATCGTCCAATCCTTCCTGCTGTACAGGTTCCCACATACAGAAAAGGTGATTTTTTACAACACACACTTGCTCTTTAATGCCTTTAATGTACTAAAACATCCCAAGGTGCTTCGCAAAAGCATAATTAAATAAAATGTAGCACTGAGCCACATATGGAGATATATGGACAGATGATCAAAAGCTTGGTCAAAGAGGTAGGTTCTGAAGAGCATCTTAGAGTAGTAAGAGGCGGAGAGGTTTAAAGAGGGAATATGAGGGTTTAGGACCTAGGCAGCTGAAAGCATGTCCATGAATGATGCAGTAATTAAAACAGGGGATTGCTACGACCCGGTGAGAAAGGTGTCTAGGGGTCCTGCTCAGCCTTCACCTGGTCTTACCGTAACAGGGTTTTTGGCTCCCTCTTGGTGAACCCTTGTTCACCACTTTCCAATTATAAGGCAAAGAAACCAACACAAACAGGCTTTCTTAGGTGTAAAGAAAAATTGGAAATTTATTAAACTTAAATTCGGTTAATGCCTTCGGATACACGACTCATCCCACATTAGCATGCATACGCGATACACATATGCAAATAGAGACAGAAAAGAGAAGGGAAATAAAGTGGAAAAGTTTGAGGCAATATCTGAAGAGTTTTTGTTATGGTTCTTCGAGCTTACTGTAGAGTCCTTGATTGTAGTTAGATCTTGCTTTTCGTTGGGGCCCAGTATTCTTCTTAAACCTTGTTCGCTGCAGGAGACTTTTCTCTCTTGGTGTTCATGTGTCTTCAGTGGATTCAGAGGCTTGTGAGAAAGTGATGGGAGCAGACAGGAGAGATCTTCTCAGTTCAGGAGCAAACAGACTTTGAATTCAAACTCTCTGTGGCCAGTTCCAAAGAAAACACTGGAACAGCCAGGTAGTCATGTGACCAGCTGGTCTAACCAGTCCTGGCCCTTGTGGATTGTATCCTCCTGTGCAGGCCCCGGAAGCACTTCCTCACCTTCTATGTCTGTTCGTATGAAAATGTTTTTTTTCAGCCACAGCTGATCTGTTTAACAAGTCATTTCATCAGTCTAACAACAGTTAAAAATCAATGTTCATAACAAAATTGATGTGCCTCATTCTTGGCAGGTGGGGGCCTAGCATGACAGGACAGTCAGAGACCAGAATTGGAGGAGCTCAGAGATCTTGGAGGGTTGTCGGGCTTGAGAAGGTCACCAAGACGGAAAGGGGCAAGGTTTGGAGGGAATTGAAAATAAGGATGAGAATTTTAAAACTGAATTGTTGCCCAACCAGGAGCCAACATAGGTCAGTGAACAAAGAGGTGATGGATGGATGGGACTTGATGCGAGTTAGGATATGGGCAGCAATGTTTTGGATGACCTCAAGTTTAATAAAAGGCCAAGATGAGAAGCCGGCCAAGATAGTGTTGGAGTAGTCAAGTCTAGAGGTAACAAAGGTATGGATGAGGGTTTCAGCAGATGAGCTAAGACAGGGGTGGAGTCAGGTGATGTTATGGAGGTGGCAGTAGATCATCTTGTTGATGGTGCGAATGTGTATTCGGAAGCTCATCCTGGGTCAAATATGACAACACCAAGGTTTCGAAGGGTCTTCTCCAGCCTCAGATAGTTCCAGGAAGAGGGATGGAGTTGGTGGCTAGGAAACCGTTTGTGGCTGGGACCAAAGACAATGGCTTCGATCTTCCCAATATTTAGTTACAGGAAATCTTTGCTCATCCAGTACTGAATATCAGACAAGCAGTGTGACAACTTCAAGACAGTGGAGGGGTTTCAGAGAGGTGGTGGTGGGATGATAGATACTTTCTCATGGTAATACAGTTGGATCCCAACTGATCTATCCAGGCATCAGCAGAAACTCCTTTGACATACTTATTGTATGCTCCACTAGAACTTTGGTGAAGGCAAAAGCTTCATTGTATTTTCACTCCACCTTGTTGTGGGAGTTCCTGGCTGATAGTAATCACCAGACAGCAAGGGGTATCCATAGTCCCCCAGTGGCCATTCTTTCATTCTGATTGATCCTTGAAACCATGGTGGCACTGTGAACTCTCAAAAGGTGAATGCATCACGATTTCTGCCAGAGTGTTGTGAAGTAACTTGCATTATTCTGTTGTGGTGGTCCAGTAATCAAATGGAATCCTTAGCAATTCATATATGTCCCATGGTTGTTATTAGGCTCTCTGATGGCTACGTGTGTCCCAATGAAACAGTGCACTTTTGGGAACCCAGCCACCTGGAGAAGTGCTATGCCCTCTTGAGTTGATCCTTTCCTTCCATGGGGAAGGTGACACATATATTGCTCCAGCAAACAAGGTTTCAGTCATCTTCCTGATGAACTGCTGTACAGACTTCTGATTGATCTGGCAAATGTTGCCTATGTTGGCATGAAATGAGCATCTGGTATAAAAGTCCAGTCCGGCTTTGACCATAACAGGCAAGATGTAGCTCAGGCTTCAGTTGACAACACCACTTAATGACAGCCTCCTTGCTGAAACAGAAATTAGAAACGGGTCTCTTGAGACATGTCCAAGTTGTATTGCCAGGATCAGAATATGTCATTTCTAGGCTGCCTGTGGATGGCACCAGAAACCCAAGGTGAAGGCAAACCTGCCTTTCCTGCCTCTGCAAATATGTCTTTTCTCCCCTAAATCCAGGACAGCCATTGGTAGGCCCAATGTAATATCTATTTTTAAATGCTGAATTTGCAGCTGAAGGGGATAATGGTTGCAGTAAGAATGCTGCTGTAGAAATGTGCAAAGACATGATGAATTGCAGGATATCAGTGTTAAGCTATCGGAAAAAATATCACTAATTGATATGATAGAATTCAGCATTGCAAGTCAAAAACAGCAATCAAAATCTAAGTCCCAAAAATGTAGCAACCTCACCTTTATATATGGAGCCCTGGATCAAACATCTTGGAGGCCTCCTGGTGCTCATTTTATTTGGCACTCAGTGAATTAGAGCCTGCTTTACAGAGGACTGCAGTGAATTTGTCATGGGACCAATTTAAATAATTGTGTTGGTTGCAATAAGGTAGCACACATATATAATGTTGCCACAATAATTGAATAATCTCTTCTCCTACAGAATTAGCAATTCGGCACAATGCGTACTGAGGCCTATCAACCTGATTTGGCAGGTCTTGCATGCTGCCAGTGAAGGCAGCTTCGAAGCAGACCTCTGGGATCAACCTTTATAGTTCTGTGCACAAGTAATTCAGTTTGGACAATATACATGAAAGTTTATCAAGGTTTTCTTTTCTTTCCATGTCTAATTTTATTGTTTACATGCCCTACTACAAAACATGCAGAAATAGTGCCCTTACACAAGGTCTTATATAATCTACTTTATGTATGTGTATTTACAAAGCACACACACACATTCAAAGATCATGCAAAAAGTCACCAAACTGGACTGGTTACCATTCTGTTCACATACTTTATCACTTCAAGTTACTAATCCTCTGAACTCTTCAATATTAATTATTAAAACCTTGATCACCTTTTTGCAATACATAGAGGTCATGTCTTGGCAAGGTGCTGCAAGATTAGATCTGAACTAACAGAAATCAATGTTTTCCCTAAACCTGTTACTTGCCAATTAACACAATCACACGGATCTGTAGAAATCCTTGTCTAGAAAATGATGTCCTGGATTCTTCTCTTTGATCAGAGACATCTTTCACATTTTAAAAAAAATTAATGGCTGAATGGGTATATCACGGCCGACTGCCCTGCTTTGTTCTTTTAAAACAAAGCAACACATTTAATTTTTTTTTTTAAGTTGACGGTACTCCCCAACTCGTAAATGTTCACAGTATTTTGACCAGGATAATGACTAATTTTAATGAAACACTCTAAACTTATTTTGTTCGAAAACTTCGAAGAGAGACATAAAATCAAGGTTGATATAAACCTTTGTAGTGTGCACTGGCTTCAGTCGAGCTCTGAATGTTTCAGCCCAACAGGATAAACAAGAGTTTCACTTCAGCGCCATCTGGTGAGAATCTGGATGGATGAATATATTAGACTCCACGATAAAATGTATTCGTATATTGATGTTTACCATGCGCTATTCTAATAATAAAAGATGACCTTGTTTTTAATGCAGTTCAATCTACGTAGTTAAGCACAATACCGTATTGTAATAATTCAATAGTCGTGTCTGAAGAATAGAAAATCGTATTCAACTGGAAAATCTAAACAAAGGCACTCTGCATACAAAAAAAAAATCGCCTTGGGTCGAAGTAACTAGTCCTACTCACACCCTCAGGCGCGACTTACATCTCACCAGCTACCACTTTCACCAATTTTCCTCAACTTATCTGTTTCTTTTCAAATGAAGGCAATGTTAAACGTAGTACTTCCAGTAAGGCGGGGAAGCTTTCTAGTGCGTTCAAGACGCAGCCCCGTGGTTAGTGCACAGCGCAGTCATATGATTTCCATTATATATGTGATTGCAATGCTTTACAATACACACATGTATAAATCGAAACAAATGGTACATTTCCTAATTCTAACAAGCCGTAAACCGTAAACGTGCTCAAATCCTCACAAACCCACCAAGGCAATTCAACCGTTACAAATACGATGTGAAAATAAAATAAAAACATCAGATCAGGCATGCATTTTTCTTTTAGAAAAAGCCCACCATTAAATATGTTCCATGTGAGCTATACTTACCTCCTCTACTGTCAGGGGCATGCAAATCCTGAACTCCTTCACCAACATAGTCCTTCCTCGACAGGTTCTTTTTCCCTCCCTCGAAAGTCGTAATATTACTCAAGGGTTACTATAGTTAGAACGGAGTCACCGCACAGCAAATGAGGTGAAACAAATTAACCGTTAGCTTCTGAAGGTTCATGCATCAAAACACAATCGAGTCGAGTCTTCGCTATCTTTCAGATCTTGTTTCAAGTTCAGATCATGTGAATGCAGAGAGTCGGAATTGGCTAAAACAGCTCCTTTCCAAGAATACTCGTAACTGTATGTTGTTTGAAGGGGTGGAAAACAAGGCAGAGAGCACTTTCATTCTGGCAGAGCCATTGGCAAGACAACCTTAAGGATGCATTAACCCACCAAAACGTGAATGCGTTATCATACTTAACGACACAGCAGGACTTTCTTGTTGCTTCAGTCTTTCCTTCCCCAAATAAAAGCAAACTCGGCGTATTTCCTGTTTCAAGAACTCTAACCGACTGGGTATCTCCCTCGCATAACTCAGCAAATCAGCCTGGCTTTTACACCAGCTCTCCTCGCAGATCTTGTTGGGTATTATGTATCCGATGACTCTTAACAGTTCTAGCTTCTGCACAACTCCCCGCAATTTCGTTCAGTGACGGCAGCAGGAAGGATACTGACTCCGTCCAATAGGAATAAACTAGTCTGCACAGTGGAAAATTCAAACAAAACATCATGTTATATGATACAAAGCGATTTAAAATTATTTGTCCCATAATAGGAATAGTTTGTTCAATCGTACAAGCATTTTTAAATATAGGGGTTCTGAACATAATTAACGTTTTCAGATGTGGGTTGATTAAATATTTTTTATTGTACATTAAATAGATGAATAGTGATCTGCCTGTCATGGGTTAAAACAAAATCAACCAATTAACGTCAAATATTCATTGTTGTGCACTTTTTAAAAACTAAAATTTGATGCTGATCTATAATTTTTCTTTCACCTGGTTTTACAAATACTGTATCTTGAACACAACCACACAAAAAATAGGAGCAGGTGTAGACTATATTGCCCATTGAGCCTGTTCCACCATTCAAAACGATCATGGCTGATCGTAGGATTCAACTCCACTTTCTTGCCACACCCCAACAGTTTGTTTGGCTATGTACTGCTAAAATATCTTTGCAGAAACTAATCTGATTGAGCACCTTTAAGGATTTTTGCTGCCCTGCCAATCGGTTAGGGCAATTGTGTTTCTCTGGGAACAACCTAAGCTGTTTCCAATAGCAATCCGTCTCTGCTGTCGCATACAAACAGGATACACAATAAAACAGATAATCAGTATGTTTACTAATTACTGTTTTCTTACTTTGACAGGAATTTTACTTAAATAAAAATGGATACTAATTACAGTAAATACACACATTTTCAAATATCTTATCACCACTCCATTCTGTGAAGCTTTGTGCCTCACAAATTGTACAGTGTACCTTTAACATCACAAAAATAAATTATATTGTCATTTTCAGATTGCTGTTTGTGGGAGCTTGCTGTACGCAAATTGGCTGCCGCGTTTCCTACATTACAACAATTACTACACTTCAAAAGTACTTTATTGGCTTAAAAGTGTTTTGGGACGTCAGGTGCTCATGAAAGGCATGATGTAAATACAACACACCTCAGGCCCCAAACTTCAACTCCATTCTCCCTGACACCATCACAATAACCTCAGTGACAAACACTGTCCTCTGGATTTACGCAGTTGGTCCCCATGTCTGAAACAAACTTGCTTCCAAGTAGTCGAACATACTCTGGCTTCCAACAGTTTTGTGCTGACTGTTGAACTCCAGTAACCCAATTTGCATTACATGGTTCTCCGCCTCCATATGACTCTGGTCCCCTAAACACAATCATTCTCGTTACTTAATCTCCCTCTTTCACACAGATAATCAAATTCACCTATACCTGCTGTGGGCCATCAGCAGCAATAGCAGAAATTGTATTCCACCACAATATGTAACCTCATGGCCCAGCATATTCCTCACTCGACCATTACCATCAAGCCAGGGGACCAACCCAGGTTCCATGAGGAGTAGGAGAACATGCTAGGATCAGTACCACACAAACCTAAATATGAGGTGACAACCTGGTGAACCTACAACACAGGACTACATACATGCTAAACAACAGAAGCATCATGCTCTAGACAGGGCCTAGCAAACCCACGACCAATGAATCAGATCAAAACTCTGCAGTCCTGCCACATCCAGTGGTGAATGTTGGTGCACACTTAAACAACTAGCCAGAGGAGAAGGCTCCGTGAACATCCCCATCCTCATTGATGGCAGATCCTGCACAGCAGTACAAAAGACAAGGCTGAAATGTTTGCACCCATCTTCAACCAGAAGTGCCGAGTAGATGATCCATCTCAGCCTCAACCTGAGGTTTCCAGCATCACAGATGCCAGTCTTCAGCCAATTTGATTTACTCCGTGTGCTATCAAGAAATAGCTGAGTGCATTGGATACAGCAAAGGTTATAGGCCCAGACAATATCCTGGCTGTAGTGCTGAAGACTTGTGCACCAGAATGTGCAGGAGTTCCTCAGGGCAGTGTCCTTGGCCCAACCATCTTCAGCTCCCTCATCAATGATCTTTCTTCAATCATATGGTCAGAAGTGGGGATGTTCACTGATAGTTGCACAGCGTTCAGTTCCATTCACAATTCCTCATATAACGATGCAGTCTGGACATGCATCCATTAATTCGGTTTTTCTCTCCACAGATGTTGCTTGACCTGTTGAGTATTTCCAACATTTTCTGTTTTTGTTTCAAATTTCCAGCATCCGCGGTAAAAACATGTATGAACATAAGCAAACGTCAAGGATGCTGCTGAAACAGCTAGTTTGTCAATCATTTGCACCATAAAGACTATCGTCGCAAAAAAAATCGGAAGCACCTCGGATCCCAACTTTCCCCCCAAGAAATAAATACAACTTCAGATGAAGTGTTGAAACCAAAAAACACCAAATAAACCCCAAAAACAGTCGCCTCGCTAATTTCCTTTACTATTCCACCGACTTAAAACACTGAAACTTCAATGAAACATCCCTCAACTTGCTACACACCAATTTCTACTTCACCTAGATTTCCGACAAATAAAAGAAAAATAAAGGTTGAAGCGCTTTGCGCTTCCGCCGCTATCCTTCAAAGCCCAGATAGGAGGGGCACACCAGTGAACACTCTCAAGTCGACAGCTGTCGTTCTCCTTGACAGTCACGTTACCTCATAACCTGAGGTGGGAGAGGATGGTTACAAGAATCTGATTCATGTAAAACAAAAGATGTTTTAAATAAAAACGACCGTTGCCCGAGTCAATCTTCGTCGTACGACGGACCAAACCTTCGCACGCTTCATTGACGCCTCGCGCTGCCCCTCCCCAACGGCCGACGGCGCGCGCCAGGAGGGGGCGGGGCCGGGGCGACGCGAGCACAGGCACGGCACGCTCCTTCCGGCGTCGTTTGACCTCACGCGGCCGTAACTGGGTTACGCCGGCTCGAGGCCTGTGCGAGTGTGAGGGAGAGATTGTCCCTCCCTTCCATTCAAAAAAAAACAGACAGCGGAGCCAGGAAGGGGGAGAAGGAGGGAGCAATTATCAATAAAAGTTGAGCAGCCTGCAACAATGGCGGACGGAACCGAACGAGCCGATGGCAAGATTGTGAAAATGGAGATGGATTATAGTTCCACGGTCGACCAGCAGCTCCCAGAGTGCGAAAAGATGGCTCAAGTAAGTGAAAGGCATTTCTCATAGTCACTGAGTCATGCGGCTCCATTGATCAGACTCAGCTAGGCCCTCGTAGGTGGTAGGCCTCAATCCTCGAACTGGCTGAGGAAACGATACCAGGTCTGGGTTTAGTATTCTTTGACAGCTGTACGAAGATACTGAAAACGTGGACGTCCCTTGTTTCTTTAAAAAAATGTTTACTGTTGTGACAAGCGAAGGCAAAACAAATATTTAACATGTATAAAGTGCTTCGAGACATTTTTCTATGTTTTGGGGGCTAGATAAAAGCAAGTTTTAATTACATCTGATTTGTCATGTTGGTCGATTGACGTGCAGAAATGTCACATTTTGGGGCTTCTAAGACACCTTTTGATGTGCTCCATCTACTCGCGTAGTTTCGTGATCACTTGCACTGCTCTTCAAATGTTAAGTGTTACAAATACACAAAATGGGTCTGTTATTCCCTTAACCCCGCAAACAACAGTGGTTTTTCCAAGCTGAAGGGGCGTTTCATGCGATATGCACGAAGGTTTTATCCTGAATATGATTTTAAAAACTTGGTGTTCTATTTATAGAGGCCCCGCGTGCAAGACAAAAATGAATATAATTTGTATTCTAAAATGGATTGAGGTCTGAACTTGCATAGAAATACATAGAAGTTACAACATGTAAACGGTTGATTTGTGTCAGTGGTTACTCTCCATGCAAGCAAATAGGCGTCATTACATTTACCCACTAAAATAAAAGCAAAATACTACAGGTGCTGGAAATCTGAAATAAAAACAAAGTGCTGGAAATACTCAGCAAGTCAGGCAGCATCTGTGGAGAGAGAAGCAGAATTAACGATTCGTCTGATGAAAGGGTCTTTCCAGCAGGACTCCTGCTCAATATGACTAATTAAAGTGGTGAAAAATGGAACTTAATCTATTTCAAACTCCCTTGGAGCCTTTTTTTTTCTTCATTGGCCTCCTTATCTCGAGAGACAATGGGTAAGCGCCTGGAGGTGCTCAGTGGTGTGTGGAGCAACGCCTGGAGTGGCTATAAAGGCCAATTCGAGAGTGACAGGCTCTTCCACAGGTGCTGCAGAAAAATTTGTTTGTCGGGGCTGTTACACAGTTGGCTCTCCCCTTGTGCCTGTCTTTTTTCCTGCCAACTGCTAAGTCTCTTCGACTCGCCACACTTTAGCCCCACCTTTATGGCTGCCCGTCAGCTCTGGCGAACGCTGGCAACTGACTCCCACGACTTGTGATCAATCACAGGACTTCATGTCGCGTTTGCAGACGTCTTTAAAGCGGAGACATGGACGGCCGGTGGGTCTGATAGCAGTGGCGAGCTTGCTGTACAATGTGTCTTTGGGGATCCTGCCATCTTCCATGCGGCTCACATGGCCAAGCCATCTCAAGCGCCGCTGACGCAGTAGTGTGTATAAGCTGGGAATGTTGGCCGCCTCGAGGACTTCTGTGTTGGAGATACGGTCCTGCCACCTGATGCCAAGTATTCTCCGGAGGCAGCGAAGATGGAATGAATTGAGACGTTGCTCTTGGCTGACATATGTTGTCCAGGCCTCGCTGCCATACAGCAAGGTACTGAGCACACAGGCCTGATACACTTGGACTTTTGTGTTCGGTGTCAGTGTGCCATTTTCCCACACTCTCTTGGCCAGTCTGGACATAGCAGTGGAAGCCTTTCCCATGCGCTTGTTGATTTCTGCATCTAGAGACAGGTTACTGGTGATAGTTGAGCCTAGGTAAGTGAACTCTTGAACCACTTCCAGAACGTGGTCGCCAATATTGATGGATGGAGCATTTCTGACGTCCTGCCCCATGATCGTTTTCTTGAGGCTGATGGTTAGGCCAATTCATTGCAGGCAGCCGCAAACCTGTCGATGAGACTCTGCAGGCACTCTTCAGTGTGAGATGTTAAAGCAGCATCATCAGCAAAGAGGAGTTCCCTGATGAGGACTTTCCGTACTTTGGACTTCGCTCTTAGACGGGCAAGGTTGAACAACCTGCCCCCTGATCTTGTGTGGAGGAAAATTCCTTCTTCAGAGGACTTGAACGCATGTGAGAGCAGCAGTGAGAAGAAGATACTGAACAGTGTACGTGCGAGAACACAGCCCTGTTTCACGCCACTCAGGATAGGAAAGGGGTCTGATGAGGAGCCACCATGTTGAATTGTGCCTTTCATATTGTCATGGAATGAGGTGATGATACTTAGTAGCTTTGGTGGGCATCCAATCTTTTCTAGTAGTCTGAAGAGACCACGTCTGCTGACGAGGTCAAAGGCTTTGGTGAGATCAATGAAAGCAATGTAGAGGGGCATCTGTTGTTCGCGGCATTTCTCCTGTATCTTGACGAAGGGAGAACAGCATGTCAACGGTCGATCTCTCTGCACGAAAGCCACACTGTGCCTCAGGGTAGACGCGCTCGGCCAGCTTCTGGAGCCTGTTTAGAGCGACTTGAGCAAAGACTTTCCCCACTATGCTGAGCAGGGAGATTCCACGGTAGTTGTTGCAGTCACCGCGGTCACCTTTGTTTTTATAGAGGGTGATGATATTGGCATCGCGCATGTCCTGAGGTACTGCTCCCTCGTCCCAGCATAGGCATAGCAGTTCATGTAGTGCTGAGAGTATAGTAGGCTTGGCACTCTTGATTATTTTAGGGGTAATGCTGTCCTTCCCAGGGGCTTTTCCGCTGGCTAGAGAATCAATGGCATCACTGAGTTCCGATTTGGTTGGCTGTATGTCCAGCTCATCCATGACTGGTAGAGGCTGGGCTGCATTGAGGGCAGTCTCAGTGACAACATTCTTCCTGGAGTACAGTTCTAGGTAGTGCTCAACCCAGCGGTCCATTTGTTTGTGTTGGTCAGTGATTATGTCCCCTGATTTAGATTTGAGGGGGGTGATCTTCTTGATGGTTGGCCCAAGAGCGCTCTTAATGCCATCATACATTCCTCTGATGTTTCCGGTGTCTGAGGCCAGCTGAATATGACTGCATAGGTGTTGCCAGTAATCGTTTGCGCAGCGCCTGGCTGTTCTTTGTGCAGTGCTTCTGGCTGCTTTAAGTGCTACGGATGTTAACTCACTGGGGGCTTTCTTGTAGTTCAACAGTGCAATGCACTTAGTGGCTATGACAGGTTCCAGCTCTTCATTATGAGATTGAAACCAGTCTGCATTTCTCTTCGCACTTTTGCTGTGGGTGGTCAAAGCTGACTCATAGATGGCGTCTCTGATGTGGGCCCACTTGGTCTCAGCATCCCCTGTGGGAGTGTTTTGAAGGGCTGTTACAAGTGAATTTAGAAATTTTTGTAACAGCTGTGGGTGAGAAATTCTGCTCGTGTTGATGCGCGGGTCGCCCTTCTGCTTGGAATGATGCAACTTCTTTGGTCTGAGTCTAACCTTGCTGCACACAAGGGAGTGGTCAGTGTCGCAGTCCGCACTGTGGAAGCTGCGTGTGATTTGAACACTGTTTAAGGCGGCTCGCCTTGTGACAATGAGGTCTAGCTGGTGCCAACGACGCGATCTTGGGTGCCTCCATGAAACCTGGTGACAGGGTTTAATGTGAAAGAACGAGTTGGTGATGCAGAGGTTATGATAGGTACACAACTCAAGCAGTCTCTGCCCGTTGTGAGGGAAATGAGGGAAAAGCTCCATCCTGTACCAATCTGATTCTTCTGTTCCCAAAACAGGTTTCTGAATTCAACTGCCAATTCAGTGCCTACTCAGGGATAGTTTTATGTTGTGGGTTCTTGTCCATTGCATGAGTTGAGACTGTGTGAAATAATTTCATGAGGTATTCCCAAGCTGCCATTTCGTTGACTATACTATTGTTAAGTATGACAAAACATGAAAAAATTGAGTTAATTGCAAGAGTATAATATGTTACAAAATTGTCATACGCTAAGGGGTGCATGTAACTTCTGAATGAAGCTTGTTATGTTTATCATCACTTAAAGGACTAAACGGGAGGTAGTTTGATTTCTGGCAACAAAAAATTATTGTAATGCAGTGATATGGCTTTCAGTATTTTTGTGGGGAACTCCCTCCTAATGCCACCACCCTTATTTTTTATAAAATAGTGTATTCTCTGACTCAGTGTTGTCACAGAAAATCTGTTAGCAATATATCGAAAAATTGCCAGTCAATTATAGATGCAAACCAAAAACAATTCTAAAAAAATTATTGCTTCTGATCTGCATTCCTAATGCCATATATAACTAGCAAGTACATCCCAATCTCCAAAGTTTCCTAACCAAATGACAGTTGAACTATGAATGACCTTTGACTTTACAAACAAAATTGTGGAACTGCAGTAAATCTTAATATTGGGACAATCTATTCAGTTTTTGTATCCTGTGGAAATTAATCAATCTTACTGTTTGATTTAATTAATTAATTTATTTAGAGATACAGCTGAAACGGGCCCTTCGGCCCACCGAGTCTGTGCCGACCAACAACCACCCATTTATGCTAACCCTACAGTAATCCCATATGCCCTACCACCTACCTACACTAGGGGCAATTTATAACAGCCAATTTACCTATCACCTGCAAATCTTTGGCAGTGGGAAGAAACCGGAGCACCCGGAGGAAACCCACGCAGACACAGGGAGAACTTGCAAACTCCACACAGACAATACCCAGAATTGAACCCGGGTCCCTGGAGCTGCGAGGCTGCGGTGCTAACCACTGCGCCGCCCAAATGTAATAATGTAAAGGTTTTAGAAACTACTTTTGTGTGGCAATGCCAGGGTTCAGAATTCGTGCCATTTTTCTGTTTTTGTTAATACAGTCTATTTCTCTTCATTTGAAGTTGCTTAATTTTAATTAATACTTAATTTTAATTATCTGTTAATTTGAAATGAACAAATGGGAAAACAACTCACATTGAAAGTTCATTGTTTAATTCAAATCTTTGGTGAATTCAAATTCCCACCCCAACTGAATCATGGACGGGTAAATGAACTGCTTAATTAAGTCAATCTGAGCACTGACCTGTGCTATCCAACAGCATCTTAGTGAAAAGGCAAATTAATTCTGCATTGTGGGCCAACCGCTTCAAAAACCATAATATAATAAGTACAGATTCATACAAGGGGAGGCAATGGACACTCCCACAGCAAGGGTTGACGGCAAAGTGTGATAAAAGCTCCTGAAATATTATTTCATAGGATTATTTATTGAAATAACTGAGCTTCATGATGTGCAACTTGTATAGTGCAAAACTTTTGACAGGCATTTCAATAGTTGCTTTGGTTTTTTTTGGTATTCCAATATAATTTTGCTGTGCAGATTCAAGTTAGTAGGAGTAGATTGTGTGCAGTATGGGAGAGAAGGGATCACTGATCAGTCCGAATACAAGTTAACCAATATTCAAAGTTAGGTCAAATAGGCTTCAAATAGAACAATGAATTATGCAAAAGGTTTAACAATTGTTTGTGACATTGTGATAGAAATATTGTGTACTTTGCAACAAGCTAAGCTGGGAATAGGCTTGTGATTTTAGAGTTATAGTGTCATGATGGCACTATTCGGCCCATCGAGTTCATGCTGGCTCTCTGGATTGTTCTAGTCAGTTCCGTTCCCATGCTCTATCCCTGTAGCCCTGCAAGGTTATTTCCCTCAAGTGCCTATCCAAATTCTTTTTGAAATCATTCATTGTCTCCGTTTCCACCACCCTTGTAGGCAGTGAGTACCTGGCCTTTACCACTTGCTGCAGAAAAAAGTTCTTCCTTACAGAACCCCCCCCCCCCCCCCCCGCCCCATCTCTTGCCCAAAACCTTAAATCTGTGTCCCCTAGTCCATGTACCATAAACTAATGGGAACAACTTTTTTTTTGTCTACTTTATCTAAACCTGTAATAATCTTGTACACCTCTATCAAATCTCCCCTCAACCTCCTTTGCTCCAAGGAGAACAACCCCAGCTTCTCCAACCTAACTTTGCAGCTAAATTCCCTCAGCCTTGGAACCATTCTGGTAAATCTCCTCTGCATCCTTCTCAAACACCTTCACATCCTTCTTAAAGTGTGGTGACCAGAAACGGATGCCTAACTAGTTGTGCCTAACCAGAGCTTTATAAAGATACAGCATAACTGTCCTGCTTTGGTACTCAATATTTCTCTTTATGAAGCCCAAGATCCCCATACGGTTTGCTAACTACTCTCAATATGTCCTGCCACCTTCAAAGATCTATGCACATGAACTCCCAGGTCCCTCTGTTCCTACACACTCTTCAGAAGTATTGGAGTATTGCATTCTGTTCTGGTCACCACATTACCGGAAGGACATAATTGCTCTGGAGAGAGTACAGAGGAGATTTACAAGAATATTGTCAGGGCTTGAAAGTTGCAGTTATGAGGAAAGATTGATTAGGCTAGGGTATTTTCCTTAGAATAGAGGAGGCTGAGGGGCAACTTAATTGAGGTATACAAAATTATGAGGGGCCTAGATAGAGTAGACAGGAAGGACCTGTTTCCTTCCTGTGGGGAGATCAATTACCAGGGGGCACAGATTTAAGGTGATTGGTAGAAGGATTAGAGGGGACGTGAGGAAAAACATTTTCACCCAGCGGGTGGGTGTCTGGAATTCACTGCCAGGAATGGTGGTGGAGGCAGAAACCCTCAACTCATTTAAAAGGTACCTGGACATGCAGCCGAAGTGCTATAACCTGCAAGGCTATGGATCAGGTGCTGGAAACTGGGATTAGATTGGGCAGCTAGTTTTTTCGACTGGCACAGACATGGTGGGCTGAATGGCCTCTTCCTGTGCCATAATTTTTCTATGGTTCTATAGAACTGTGCCATTAAGAACATATTGCCTCTCCGTATCCTTTGCTAAAATGCATTGCCTCACACTTATGCTAAATTTCATCTTTCGCTTGTCTGCCCATTCTGTTTCAGATTCTTACCAAATCAGATTGAAGTACAATTAGGACGTTTTAATCTGATGTTGGCTGCAGAAGGATTAAGTTGTTGTGGGAGAGAGACATGTTTGAATTCTATAGATAACGTAGAGATTGGTTACATTTCGTTCATGCTAGAATAGCAATTACAATTTGTTGAAGCAAAAATAATTCTAGTTTTAGCTGTCCAATCCTTTCCACTTTGTGCTTTCTATTAGGTGACCCAGGTGTCATTGTTGAAGTTTAAACTCTTTAGACACAGTAGGTTGGAACACTGTCTTTTCATATGTGACATGGATTTGAGTGAAACCCAGACTGATGGGTGAGAATTGTGTCTCTCATAGATATGTGGATCTTAAGTGAACTGAGTCTGGAGCAAATTCAGTGAAGTAACAGGCATGAATCCACAATGCAGATTTATTTGATTCTGAACACTAACATGCAATTTCACTCACAACCACAAGAATAGCCAATGGGGAAAATGATAATGTTGAACTGATGCTGAGGAATGCTTTTCTTAGATTGCAGTTATGACATACTGTTGAGAGTTGAGAAAGCTTTGTATGCTACTTAACTTTCATCCTGACCTGGAACTGCTTATTGTGATACAGGGTGAAAAAATTGGGTGGGGGGACAGGGAGGGGAAATCTACAATTTCTTCAGACTTCACTCACAGTAACAATTGCTTCCTCTCTCCCATTCCCAAAACAAGCTTTTAATGAAAGCATGTGAAATAAATCATACCTTTCTGAATTTGTCAATAACCCTTAGTAGATGTCACTGATCATTAATTCATGCATGTATGAAATTGACTTAAGTTGATCTGTTTTTGAAGCATCAGACTTATAAATTGCTTTCAGCAGATTTGTCTTGTTAAATCTCTGAATTACAAGAAGTGAAACTTCTATTTTCATATGGCTTCCTAACGCATTAGCCAGTGGATTCCTTTCAAAGGGTTGTTAAAGCTGTACAGATCAAAAGGGATCTTGATATTAAATAAGAGATTCAGGACTGCACAGGTTGAGCTTAAAAACAAAGGAAAATCATTTCTCAGATTAATGAAAATAGGTTCCGCATCTGTTAGTGTGTCAAGAACTGGAAAATGCCCTCAACAGTGATATTTTCTTAGAACCACAGAAACTTACATTAGAGACAGAGGTCATTTGGCCCATGGTGCCTGTACTGGTTCTTTGAAAGAGCAGTTGTGCTTAGTTCCACATCCCCACTTTTTGTCTGTAACCCTGTAAGTTCCTCATCCCCAAACATCTGTCCAACTCGCTTTTAAAATTATTTATGGAGTCAAATTCCACCACCTTAAAGGTTGGAGCACTCCAGATCCCAACAACTGAGTGAAACAATTTCTCCTCATCTCTCTCTCAATCTTTTGCAGATGATTTTGAATCTATGACTTCTGGTTATTGACCCACTCATCAGAGGGAATCGTTTTTCTCTGTGGGATACTTGCCTTTATTAGCCGAGGCATAGAGTATAAGAGCTGGGATGCTGTGCTGGAACTATATAAAACACCAGTTAGACCACAGCTGCAGTACTGCGTGCAGTTCTGGTCACTGCACCAGAGAGGGTATTGCCTGGACTGGAGAATTTTAGTTGGAGTGTTTCCTGACAACGTAGAGCATGTGCAGAGAAGTCGGCGACATCATCAGTGAGTCTGAACGTTTGCCAGCTTGCCAGTATGAATCTGCACATGTGTGCACTGACATCGCCATGCAATGATGTCCAAACATTGCCTCACCCCTCAATGGCTGTAATCGCTGACTCTATTGCCCCTCAGCAGTACTCGGCTTCGTCTGCTTTGGCTGCTTGATTCCTGCCCACCTCGCCGCTTCCCTCCCACTCCCACCCCTCGGCCACCCACTTCAGCCTCTCACTTCCCACCTGCCTCGTCGCTCCCCACCTCGGCCGCTTGCTCCTGGCCTCGCCGCTGTGCTGCCTGGAGAAGCAGAATGAGCCACTGAGGGGTGACTAGGTGACGCGGGGAGCAAGCCATCAAGATGGGGCAATCAGATTCTGATGAAAGGTCACTGACCTGAAACGTTAACTTTGCTGCTCTCTCCACAGATGCTGCCAGACCTGCACTTTATTTCCAACACTGTTTGCTTTTATTTCAGATTTCCAGCATCTGCAGTATCTTGCTTTTATTTTAGTGACCTTTCTAAAATGTAAGCACTGTCACTTGTTTTAAGAGGTTCTGACCTGACCATATACTTTAAAAACCCATCTTGAGATTCAGGAAACTATATACACCCCATCTACTCTAAAGTGGTTTGCTGTGCTTGTAGCTTACTGTGCTCCTGACAGGAAACTTGAGATTCATTGGATAGATGTTACTTTATTTCTCTGGGTTTATATTGTAATGTTACATTAATATCTCAAAATACTGTCTGTGCGCACACTCGCTTCAGTATTTTACTCACTTTTTTTATAAACTTTTATGGTGTTCATCTCATCCATTTCCACACCCTGTAGTTTTGCCATGCCCCAGAAAATAATAATTAAACTACATTAAACAGTGTGGCCTTATGGTTGACCTTTATTGCACGTGTTGACTCTCAGCCTCCACAGCACACCCTCACCTACTTTGTTTTTGTGTGTCTGTCTGTATCGATTCTGTGTGGTCTCTCCCCAATCCCTGCTCTTTTGCCTGGCAGCAGCGAGGACTCTTGATTATCTTGGGTATCAGTTGCAGTGTGAATTCTTCTTTTGACTCTGTTTAGGTGGAGTTTTAAAAAATGCCAGTTGTTGGATGAATTTATTTTATTATTTACCTTTCTCAGATCACCTGAGAAGGTGCAAACCACCACATTTTATAAAGGTGCAGATGTTTTTATTCATCTTGATTCAGTGGTATAGTAGAAAATGGTAAATTATTTCCTTCCATAATTGCCCCTGTTCTTTTCACATTTCCTACATGTCTGTCAGAATGAGAATTGAACATGGAATCAAATTTGATAGGTCTGGGATATGGGAAAGAGAAGTGATTATGTTATGTTGTGTTGTGGGGTGAATCTATACGTTTACTTTGCAAAAATGTTTTGGAGTGGAAAAGAGAAGTGTGTTGCAAAACAATAGTTAATATTGCTTTGTATTCTATCTATTCCTGTAATTATCTTGCCTTTATTGTTTAGGAGGGAAGATTGCAGGAGGGTATTGATAACCTTTTGTCATTGGAAAAGCAGACTCGAACAGTAAGTGCAAGTTAAATTATTTTGTGTGAGATTAAAATCATAATCCAGTAAATTTAAACATGTAACATGAGTTAATCTAATTGTGCTCACTGCAAGAATATAGTACATGTCTTTAAAGTTCAACGAGCCAACACAACTATGCTTTAGTTACACATTTGGTTTGGATATAAGTGGAAGTGTGGAAAAAGAAAACCAAGTTGAGCACATTCTACATCTTTTTTAACTTGCAGATTTTTGAAGGGCTCCCAACAGGAATACATTGAAAGAAGTTTTTTGTACAGCAATTTAGGGTCCCACTTAGTCATCCTAAATCTCTCTTGATTCAGAAATGTCAGCCATTTTTTTAATAAAAGGTCTATCTCCTAAAGGGGAAACAAAATCAGGCGGAATATTTTTCATTAAAACTATTCAAGGTGTCATCTTTGGCTCAGTGCTGGCACTTTCACCTCTGAATCAGAAGATTATGGGGTCAAGCCTCACCCCCAGAGTCTTGAGCACACTCCAAACTGACATTTCAGCACAGTACTGAGGGAGTGCAGCACTCCCTTAGGTGCTGTCTTTCAGTTGAGATGTTAAACCAAGACCTGTCCTCTCCAGATAAAAGTAAAAGATCCTATGGCACTATTTGAAGAGAAAGGAAGTTCACATGATGTCTTGCCCAATGTTTGTCCTTAAATCATCATCATCACTATGTCACTATATGTGGTCATGAATCTTATTTGTGATATATGGGAACTTGCTTTGTGAAATTGACTGCTGCATTTCCCTACGTTTTGGGATGCCCAGAGGATGCGAAAAGCATTTGATATATGTAAATTCTTTGCTTTTTTTCCCTAGCTTATAGAAAATAAATATGCTTATGAAAATCAAGATCTACATTTTTTTTTAAGTGTTAATTTTCCTTTCCATAGAGGCCCTCAAGTTAAATTTCCCTTCCTAAGATGATATCATGGAATAGAAGTTCTGTATGAACAATATGGAAGCTGATTTCTTTATAAATTTTGTTCTCTGGGGGGACTCGGGGTCGGCTGTTTATTGCTCATCCATAGGTGACTTATGATGTTAGGAAATTTGCATGCTTAGTTGAGGTTATGCAGATTTCCCAGCCAGTAGCCTGGTTGCCCAATATCAGCTGTCCCATCAGGACAGATTGAAGTTGCGGCCCCTTCTCTTTCCTTTGCAGTTGCTCCAAGTCTTTGCCCATGGGTGCAAGACAGGTATGGTGGACCTTTTCGAATAAATATATAAAATAGGGGAATTATTTGAATAAAAATATCTCTCCTCCCCAGTGTTTCTTTCCTTATTGAGAAAATTGCCTTTGTGTTACCCTGAATAATTATGCTTTAATAAATAAAAATAAAGGCAAAAGAATATAAAAATTGCAGGAGGAATTTCTTCATACTAAAAAGTTTTTTTTCAAGATGTGAGTATCGCCAGCAAGGCCAGCATTTGTTGCCCATCCCTGATTGCCCTTGTGAAGGTAGTGGTGAACCACCTTCTTGAACTGCTACAGTCGATATGGTGTCGGTAAACGCACAGTGCTGTTAGGGAGGGCATTCTAGGATTTTGACCTATTGACAGTGAAGGAAGTGACAGTGGTCTGTGACTTGGAGGGGAACTTGGAAGGTGCTGTCCAAGGAGGCTTGGTGAGTTGCTGCAGTGCATCTTATAGATGGTACGCACTGTGAAATTTAGTCATAGAGAGATACAGCACCGAAACAGGCCCTTCGGCCCACCGAGTCCGCACCGACCATCAACCACCCATTTATACTAATCCTACATTAATCCCATTTTCCCTCACATCCCCACCTTCCCTCAATTCTCTTACCACCTACCTACACTAGGGGCAATTTTTTTACAATGGCCAATTTACCTATCAACCCGCAAGTCTTTGGCATGCACACTGCTGCCATTGTGCAGCAGTAATAGAGGGAGTGAATATTTAAGATGATGGATGGGGTGCCAATCAAATGGGTTGCTTTGAGAGCATAAGAAATAGGAGCAGGAGTAGGCCGTTCAGCTCCTCGAGCCCGCTGCACCGTTCAATAAGATCATGGCCTTCACTCCACTTTCCTGCTTGCCCCCCCATAACCCTTGATTTCCTTGCAGACCAAAAGTCTGTCTAACTCAGACTTGAATGTATTCAATGACCCAGCCTCCACAGCTCTCTGGGGAAGAGAATTCCAAAAGTTAATGATCCTCTGAGAGAAGAAATTGCTGCTCATCTCCCTTAAAAGGAAGATGACTTATTTTAAAACTGTGCCCCCTAGTTCCAGGTTCCCCCACGAGGGGAAACATCCTGTCAGCATCTCCCTGTCAAGCCCCCTCAGAATCTTGTATGTTTCAAAAAGATCACCCCTCATTCTTCTAAACTCCAATGAGCATAGGCCTAACCTGTCCAACCTTTGTCACATGACAACCTCTTCATCCCAGGATCAATCTAGTGAACCTTTTCTGAACTGCCTCCAATGTAAGTATATCCCTCCTTAAGTAAGGAAACCAAAACTCTACGTAGTATTCTGGGTGCGGTCTCACCAATGCCTGTACAGTTGTAACAAGACTTCCCTACTTTTATAGTCTGCTTTTCTATTGCTGCCATAGTGGAAAACCTCACATTTTCCCACATTATACTCGATCTGCCAACTTTTTGCCCACTCACTTAACCTATCTGTATCTCTCTGTAGACATTTGTATCCTCACAACTTGCTTTCCTACCTGTCTTTGTATCATCCACAATTGGTCCTTTCATCCAAGTCATTAATACAGATCGTAAATAGTTGAGGCCCCAGCACTGATCCCTGTGGCAATCTGCTAGTTACAGTTTGCCAACCAGAAATTGCCCCATGTATCCTGACTCTCCATTTCTTGTTAGTTTTCCAATTCTCTGTTCGTGCGAATATATCATGCCCAATGCCATGAACTCTTATCTTCTGCAGTAAACTTTTATGTGGCACTGTCATGCAGGCCCCCACCTGCCAAGAATGAGGCACATTAATTTCACCACAGGGACATTAAACATCAAATTGTTGCTGGGAAGAAGAGAAGGCCTGATGCAAGGAATTGCCAGGCCTGGCCGGAAGGACTTTTTTTTGCATAGTAGCAGACACTGCTCGGAACAAAGGACCAGTCCCTGTTCCCGATACACAGAACAGATGTGGTCAGACCAGTTTAGTCACATGACTAACCGGCGGTTGCAGAGTTTGAACTGAGAATTTTAAATTGGAGAAGGTGTTCTGAAGACGGAAAGCTCTTGGCTCCTGGACTGAAGCAGACCTTCTCTCCTCCCATCTCTTTCTCACCAGCTTCAGAATCCATTGAAGACACATGAACCCAAGAGAGAAAAGTCTCCTGCAGTGAACAAGGTTTAAGAAGAATACTGGGCCCCAACAAAAAGCAAGAATTACCTACAAGCAAGGACTCTACAGTGAGCGTGTAATCGTACGAAGAACTGTAACAACTCTTCAGATATTGCCTCAAACCTCTCCCCTCTATTTTTCTTCTCTCTTCTGTCTCTATTTGCATGTGCGTATCACGTATGCACTCGGGCATGGGGCGCGGCGTATATCCGTAGGCGTTAACTGAATTCGAGTTTTTAGTTTGTTCTGATAAAATTTACTTTTCTTCTTTAGATCTAAGAAAGCCTGTTTGTGCTCATTTCTTTACCTTATAATTGGAAAGCGGTGAACAAGGATTCACCAAGGGGGAGCTCAAAACATGGTGTGTTTGAAATAAACCCCGTTACAGTAAGACCAGGTGAAGGCTGAGAGGCCCCTCGACACCTTTCTCACCTGATCGTAACAGGCACCTTATTGAATGGGATTGGCAGGAATGTGCAGTTGAGGTTACAATCAAATCAGCCATGATCTTATTGAATGGCAGAGCAGGCTCGAGGGGCTGAATGGCCTATGCCTGCTCCTAATTCGTATGTTCTGGAAATCTAAGTACAGGACATCCACCGGTTCCCCTTTATCCACAGCACATGTTACTTCTTCAAAGAACTCCATTAAATTGGTTAAACATGATTTCCCTTTCACAAAACCATGTTGACTCTGCCTGATTACCTTGAATTTTTTAAGTGCCCTGCTATAATGTCTTTAATAATACTTCTAACATTTTCCCTAAGACAGATGTTAAGCTAACCGCCTGTAGTTTCCTACTTTCTGTCTCTCTCCCTTTTTGAATAAAGGAGTTATGTTGGCTATTTTCCAATCTAATGGAACTTTCCCAGAATCTAGGGAATTTTGGAAAATTAAAACCAACGCAGCAGCTATCTCCTTAGCCACTGCTTTTAAGACCCTGGGATGAAGTCCATCAAGATCCGAGGACTTGTCAGTCCGCAGCTCCAACAATTTTCGCAATACCCCTTCCCTGGTTGTAATTTTCTTGATTTCCTCCCTCCCATTTCCTGATTTACAGCTATTTCTAGGATGTTACTGTTATCCCCTATAGTGAAGACAGATGCAAAATACCTGTTCAGTTCATCTGCCATCTCCTTATTATCCATTATTAATTCCCTAGACTCTCTCTCTATAGGACCAACACTCACTTTGTTAACAATTTTTTTTACCTATTTATAGAAACTCTGTTTTTATATTTCTAGCCAGCTTTCTCTCGTAATTTTTCCCTCCTTATTAATCTTGGTTATTTGTTCTTTGCTACTTTTTATATTCTGTCTAATCTTCTGACCTGCCGTCCAACTTGGTGCAATTATATGCTTTTTCGAAGCTCTGCAGTCCTGCCACATCCAGTTGTGAATAATGGTGGACAACAATTAAACAACTAACAGGAGGAGGTGGCTCCATAAATATCCCCACCCTCAATGACAGGGGAGCCCAGCACATCAGTGCAAAAGATAAGGCTGAAGCATTTGCAACAAGTCTTCAGCCAGAAGTGCTTAGTGGATGATCCATCTCTGCCTCCTCCTGAAGCCCCCAGCATCATAGACGTCATTCTTCAGACAAGGCACTGATACTGTAACGGCTACGGGCCCTGACGACATGCCAGTACTGAAGACCTGTGCTCCAGAACTAGCTGTGCTCCTAGCCAAGCTGTTCCAGTACAACTACAACACTGGCATCTACCCAGCAATGTGGAAAATTGCCTGGGTGTGTCCTGCACACAAAACGCAGGACAAATCCAACTCAGCCAATTACCGCCCCATCAGTCTACTCTTGATCAACAGTAAAGTGATGGAAGGTGTCATTGACTGTGCTATCAAGCGGCACTTACTTAACAATAACCTGCTCAGTGACGCTCAGTTTGGGTTCCGCCAAGACCCCTCAGCTCCTGACTCTATTACAGCTTTGGTTCACACGTGGACAAAACAGCTGAACTCAAGAGGTGAGGTGTGAGTGACCACCCTTGACATCAAGGCAGCATTTGACTGAGTATGGCATCAAGGAGCCATAGCAAAACTGGAGTCTATGGGAATCAGAGGGAAACTTTCCAGTGGTTGGAATCGTACCTAATGCAAAGGAAGATGGTTGTGGTTGTTGGTCAATCATCTCAGCTCCAGGACATCACAAGTTAGGAGTGAGATGGAATACTGTCCACTTGCCTGGATGGGTAGTGTCCTCGGCCCAACCATCTTCAGCTGCTTCGTCAGTGACCTTCATTCAATCATAAGTGGGGCTGTTTGTGCAATTAGCAGCAATGTTCAGCACCATTCACGACTCCTCAGATACTGAAGCAGTCCATGTAGAAATGCAGAAAGACATGGACAATATCCAGGTTTGGGCTGATAAGTGGCAAGTAACATTCGTGCCACACAAGTGACAGGCAGTGACCATCTCCCCTTGAAGTTCAATTGCATTACGATCACTCAATCCCCTACTATCAACATCCTAGGGGCTACCATTGACCAGAAACTGAACTGGTGTGGCCATATAAATACCGTGGCTACAAGAGCAGGTCAGAGGCTAGGAATCCTGTGGCGAGTAACTCACCTCCTGACTGCCCCAAAACCTATCCACCATCTACAAGGCACAGGTCAGGAATGTGATGGAATACTCTCCACTTGCCTGGATGGGCGCAGCTCCAACGACACTCAAGAAGCTCGACACCATCCAGGACAAGGCAGCCCGCTTGATTGGCATCCTATCCACAAACATTCACTCCCTCCACCACCGACACAAAGTGGCAGCAGTGTGTACCATTTACAAGTTGCACTGCAGCAACGCACCAAGGCTCCTCAGATAGCACCTTCCAAACCTGTGATCTCTATCACCTAGAAGGACAAGGACAGCAGATGCGTGGGAACACCACCACCTGCAAGTTCCTCTCCAAGCCACACACCATCCTGTCTTGGAACTGTTGCTGGTGCAAAATCCTGCAACTCTCTTCCTAATAGCACTGTGGATGTACCTACCCCACATGGACTGCAGAGGTTCAGGAAGGCAGCTCACCACCACTTTCTCATGGGCATTTAGGGATGGCCTGGCCAGCGAAGCCCACATCCCATGAAACAAATTTTTAAAAAAGTTTGATACTATCTTTAACTTTTTTAGTTAACCACGGATGGTGGGTCCTCCCCTTGGAATTTTTCTTTCTCGTTACAATATATCTATTCTGTGTATTCTGAAATATCACCATAAATGTCTGCCACTGCATCTGTATTGCTGCATCCCTTTACCTTACTTTGCCAAGATCACTTTAGCTAGCTCTGCTTTCATGCCCTCATAATTGCCCTTATTTAAGTTTAAAATACTCATCTGAGACCCACTCTTCTGTCCCTCAAACTGAATGTAAAATTCAATCATCTTATGATCACTGCTGCCTAGGGGTGCCTTCACTGAGGTCATTAATTACTCCTGTCTTGTTGCACAGTACCAGGTCTAGTATAGCCTGCTCTCTGGCTCCAGAATGTGCTGTTCTAAGAAACTATCCTGAAAACAATCTATGAACTCCTCATCTAGGCTAACTTTGCCCACCTGATTTCTCCAGTCTGTATGTAGAATTAAAATCCCCCATGATTATCGCCATACCTTTCTGACAAGCAACCATTATTTCTTCCTTTATACCCTGTCCTATCATGTGGTTACTGTTCAGGGGCCTGTACACCATTCCCGGAAGTGACTTCTTACTTTTATCATTTCTCATCTTGACCCAAACCGCTTTCACATCCTGGTTTCCTGAACTTAGGTCATCCTCTCTATTGTGCTAATACCATCATTAATTAACAGAGCCACCCCTCCACCTTTCCCTAGCTTCCTGTCCTTCGTAAATATTATGTACCCTTCAATATTCAGGTCCCAATCTTTGTCATCCTGCAGCCATGTCTCTGTAATGGCTATCAGATCGTACTTATTTATTTCTGTTTCGTCAAGAGGAGGTGGTTATATTCTCTCTTATTGGAGATGGTCATTGCCTGGCACTTGTGTGGTGCAAATGTTTCTTGCCATATGTCAGCCCAAACCTGAATGTTGCCCAGGTCTTGCTGCATGCGGGCACATATTTTTTCATTATATGAGGAGCTGCGAATGGTACCAAACGCTGTGCAGTCATCAGCAAACATCCCCACTTCTGACCTTATGATGGAGAGAGGTCATTGCTGAAGCAGCTGAAGGTGGTTGGAACTAGTACAGTACTCTAAGGAACCTTTGCAGTGATGTCCTGGGGCTGAGATGACTGGCCTCCAGCAACCACAACCATATTCCTTTGTGCTTAGTATGCCTTCAACCAGTGGAGAGCGCACTTGCTATCAAGGGCAGTCACTCTCACCTTATCTCTGCAATTCACCTCTTCTGTCCCTGTTTTGACAAGGCCGTAATGAGGTCTGGAGCTGAGCAGCCCTTACAGAACCCAAAATCCGCACTCGTGAGTAGGTTATTGCTGAGTAAGTGCTGCTTGATAGCACTGTCACTGACACCTATTATTTGCTGCTGATTGCGAGTAGACTGATGGGGTGGTAATTGGCTGGATTGGATTTATCCTGCTTTAGTGGACAGGACCTATCTGGACAATTTTCCACATTGTCGGGTAGATGCCAGTGTTGTAACCAGATTGGAACAGCTTGGCTCAGGGTCAGCTAGTTCTGGAGCACATCTTTGGAACCATAGCCTTTGCTGTATTCAGTGCGATCAACCGCTTATCATGTGGAGTGAATTGAATTGGCTGAAGATTGGCATCTATGAAGGTAGGAACCTCAGAAGGAGGCCAAGATGGATCATGCATTTGGCACTTCTGACTGAAGAAGGATGCAAATGCTTCAGCCTTGTCTTTTGCACTGACATCCCAGGTCCTCCGATCATTGGGGATGGGGATATTTTTGGAGCCGCCTCTTCCAGTTAGTTTAAATGTCCACCACCATTCATAATTGGATATGGCAGGACTACAGAGCTTTGATTTGACCCTTCAGTTGTGGGATCACCTTAGCTCTGTCTATCACGTAAGCGTAAAGGAATAAATTACTGGCACAGGTAAGGAAGACTAAACAACAAATGAGATCCAATATTTAGAAACCCACCAGAAATATTTGTGGATTGGAGGGCTAGGTGGAGCATGGTCTTCTTGAAACTGTTACTTTGTTTTTATGTAAAAGGCAAATTTTCAGCAAAGGCAAAGTCAACATTAAATGCAGAAGTGCAGTGCCTTACAATTCCTTTCTTAACTAGTCTGAAATTACTGTAGACATATGTTCGCCCATCTGATCCAATTTTATGAATTGTAGAACATTTGAGAGTTTCCGCTGCATTTGAATGATTTGGTTCATAATTATACCAAGGTCGTTGTTTTGATCTTCTGTCTGAATTTTTCCATTATAAATTCTAGGCCTCTGATATGACGTCCACTTCAAGAATCCTGGTTGCCATTGTGAAAATGTGTTATGATGCAAAAGATTGGGATGCATTGAATGAAAATGTTGTACTTTTGTCTAAAAGGAGAAGTCAGTTAAAACAGGTAAGGTCCACAGACTGTGCAGAACAGCCTACTGAAACTATTTACTGTAACTTCAATGTAGAAAACACTTTGCCAGATCTTTTATCAGAAGAATACAAATGAATACTACAGTTGAATACTGAAGAAAAAAACCTACACTGTCAAATGTTTAATTGGAATTTGTCTCCCAAGTCAATTATACTTCATAGGCTTTTACTATTGATCATTTGCACTTTTGTGTGAGGAGACTGAATTCCTTGTTCTACCATCAATTTAGTCTTCAATGAATCTTTTATCTTAAATGGAAGTGAAGAAAGCTATGGAGACCCAAAGGTTTAATATTGTAATGTTAATGTATCATTGTTGATCAGTTTTATGGTATTTCTTTCACAGAAACACCTCAGGCACAATGGGCTGAATGGCCTCCTTTTGTGTTGTATTATTCTGTGACTCCATGGAAATACACCATCAGTATCTCAACATTCTGGTTTCATTTGAGTTGAAAAGGGCTGTTATGTTCTGCATGTATTCAGAGATTTCTGTGTATTCCTGCTGCATTTCCAAGCATTTTGTTAACTTTTTTTTTTAACAAGTCCTCTTTCTTCCACTATATATCATACGCTGGTCAACAAGATGTTATGGGGACATGCTCCCACATCTGTCATTTCCATTCTAACTAGTCACATGGAGGTACACCAGAGTGGCAAGGGGTAATTGTCCCACCCCTTTTCTTTCTCTTTGCAGAAAGATCCTGCTCCCTGTTTAGCCACAGTTTCAACCCCTGTGTTGACACTTAAAGTTAACTGAGAAACTCGTCGGTACCACCTTACCATATTCCTCCCATCTATGTTAGCACACTCGAGTATACTGCATGTTTGCTTTTGTAGTAGTAAACTATTGTTTGTTCATTTATAAATAGGAAAAGGATCTCCAGCTAATAATGTTTCTCTGGTGTGTGGGGGAAAAAATAGCCCTGAGCATAATATTTCATCAACTTAAAAATATGATTGCTATTTTTTCAAGAGCTAAGTTCACATAATTTATCAATGCTTTTTTCTTTTTTTATCTTGCCTGTATCAAATGAATATAACTAATAACGGAGAACGTCCTAGTCTTGTGAACATATTTGACAGAAGAGAAAATTCATGTCTTAGCAAATTTTCGTCACATTTCTAAATTGACTGAAAGCTGCAATGTTGCCTGTTGCTTGATACTGGAAAATGTTATTTCTCATTAAAAATAGTAAAATGATTTTTAGCTTGTTCACGACCGTAATGCCAATTGATGGGATTCAAATAAACTCGTGCTTTTAGTTCAACTTGAAAATGCTGTTCATGCTGCTTATAATGCTAAGTGCACTTGTAGGTTGGGTGAGAATCAATACACTGTTGAGCTTTCAGTGTAAACCAGTGTTTGCAAAGCCATCATCATTTTCTTTGTTTATTATGCAGGCAGTTACAAAAATGGTCCAAGAGTGCTGTACATACGTCAGTCAGATCACTGATCTTCCAATCAAATTGAGATTGATTGACACTTTGCGCACTGTCACAGCTGGGAAGGTTAGTATGTTTTCATCTGTTTCCAAAAGTATGCTTCCTTTCAAGATCGACCTCAAAATCATTTCACGTTCAGCTACTTAACCTTTGAGATAGCATACATTGACAAAAAATATGCTTGTCATTTTTTACATATATCCATTGGTGTTTGGAAGCTTAGGCAATTGAACATACGACAAGCTGTCAATACAAAACCTTTTTTAAGCTTGGTTAAAGATGTCCAGATGTAAGTTAAAATTATTTAAATCACTGTCAATCTGGATCATCTGATTCCTGTTCTGTTTCAGCTGACGGATGATAGCTCTGGCACGACCCCTCTTCCCAGGCTCCTGGACAGTGAAATTGATCTAGAGTATAACAGCTCTATAGATTGTGTTGTCATAAATCTACAGAAACCATTAAAAAAGGGCTGTAAGTGTCTGTCGAACCATACCAAAGCATGACTCACCAGTAATTATCAAATTGAGGAACAAAGTCAATTCCGAAGCAAGAACCACATTTATTTAGCACTTTTCATGTCTTCAGTAGATCTCAAGGTGCTTTACAACCAATCCATTTGCATTTTCTGAAGTGCAAGGTCAAAAAAAAAGCAAATGAGTTCATGACCACAACTTATTGATTGTCTTGGTCAAGGAAAAAACTGGTCGGGACACTGCACAGAATGCCCTGAATAGTGCTATGAATCTTTTATGTTTTCAATTTCATGTTTCATCCAGAAGATGGCACCTCCAACAGTGCTCCTTCAGTATTGTAATGAAATGTCAGCATAAATTATGTCCTGGAGTGGGTCTTGAACAAACAATTCTTAACTTCAGGCTAGAATTCTGAGCCAACCTGACAGTTGAAGAAAAGAGAGGAAAAGTCTTAAACGTTGACACAAAAAAGATGTGTTGTAGTAATTTTCCTTGTAAAATTTAAATTTTGTATGAACAAGTTTCTATTTTCTGTTTTAAGATTTTTATTAATTTTGAGATTTTATTTATTGTATGAAAAGATATAATCTTTTCTCTTGAAATCTCTGCCACACCACCCCCAAGCTTGTGAAGGCTCTGCCAATGTTGGGATTATATTCCATGGATGCAGGCAGCCCTCTGGTATCTTGCCCATTTTTGTCACCTGAGCCTGGAAAGTGAGTGTTGCATGCTATTTGACCGTGCCAGCATCATAGCAAAGGCTGAGAATACTTAAATCAATTTTAGCATTCCTTACCAACATTCTTGCAATGACTATTTTTTAAAAAGCAGCGACCATGGATTGGACCCTTTCCATCAATTGACCAATGGTTTGCTGAATCATCAGTTAGGCATGCCTATTTTCTCCCTTGCCCTTCCTTTCTTGAAAGTGATAAATCATGGTTAGGACATGGTTACATAGACATTGCTTCCAAAACATCTGTCTGAAATTTGGTGATAATTATTAGGTCCTTTGTCCATAGGAGCCGTCTCATCCCATCTATGCCCAACCCGCACATACACAAACATATACTCTTTCAAAAGCAGTTGCTGTGTGTCAGAAGCAAGAACTCTGGGTTGCTTCATGTGCTTTCTGGTTTTTTTTTGCCTCCCTGGCTCAAATATTTAGCGGCTAGTTATTGAATCCCTCCTCCTGTTAAAAACGGTGAGCAGATATCAGGAATTAATTTGAGGGTCTTTCCTAGTTTGTGTGGCTCAATGCTGTAAGACATTGAACCAACATAGCAGAAATGGATGTGGTTATTTTTTTCAGCTATGTTTGTAATCAATTGTAACAATGTTGCTACTCCACAGATGTCTGTGCAACCTTTTAATCAAATCCACATTAGGTTCCTACAGATCATACTTGTGACCTTCCTGATTTGTGTTGTTACATTTTAAGAGATTTAAACATTTAAAGACAGTAGATTGTGAATCGAACCAGGCTCGTGCCAAAAAAAATGACTACTTCATACAAACTATATTTGTTTTTCCAGATTTATGTGGAAATAGAGCGTGCTCGCTTAACCAAGCACTTGGCAATGATTAAGGAGGAAGCTGGGGAACTGAAAGAAGCTGCTGCCATTTTGCAAGAACTTCAGGTGGATGTCAATATCTAAACTCATAAAAAAAAATTATTGCTTTTCATGTTGACAGGGTTCTCTCAAAATAATTATGATCTATTGTGATTTCCGATATAACAAAGTAATACTTCAAATCAGTATTGGATCTTCTCCAAATATGCAAACAATGGAAGTCTTGGGGGGAAAAAAAGTTCAGACTTTTTTGTAACTTCAGGATGTTTGGGCCACATGTTACAACTCAAAGACCTTGGAAACAATAGAGATAAAAGGTTATTCTGTCCTTTTTTGTTCTTCTTATCCCCCTTCACAAAGAAATTACTATTTTGATGCTGGGCTTGCAGCATTCAACTTCAGATTTATTGATTAAGTAAATGCAGACAGAGTTGTTTAAAATACTGTTGTTGACCCATTAAGTTGTTTGCCTGCGATATGAAGAGTTTACTGTTCAAGTCATACCATATTTATGACGACAGACCTGAAGCAACAATAAAAAAAAATCCAGTATGGTATTGCAGCTCAAATAAAGCACAGTTAATTAGCCCTCATTTGCACATTTTAGAAGAGTAATCTAAATTCATTTGTGACCTGGATCATCAACCACATCATTTTTAATCCAGCTTGTTTTATTGATGTCTTCTGGGTGATTTGAGTACTTTTTGTTTGCTTGCCAACCTGAAGGTACTTAAAGATTAAACCTTGCTATGTGTAAAATCAAACACTAGATGAGTAGAGTAATTGCCATCTTGTGGTAGGATTTGATATAATGGATATAGTTGCAAAGTGAAGAGATTCTCCCTTGCTCGTGCTATTAGATAAACTGGGGAAATACTGGAATTCGGATGCACTTGAAAGCTTTACATATCAAATCCCATTTAGCATGGTCATAGCATTCAAGAAGTGATGTGCCTTGAATCTTTTTAATAGAAATTTATTTAAAGTCTGTTTCTGTACGGATTCCTAATGCAAATAGCATTTTTTCTCTTCCTCTCTTGGATTTCCGTTACATCTTTGAATTACCTTTTCTTGTTATTCTCTAGCTCTCCTGTTCTTAAAATAATCCAGTTATGTTAGAAACTTTAAAATAATATATTAAATTAAAATAAATTTGCCATTCAAACTTCAAATTCCAATGAAAATTTTGCCTGATACCTTCATTGACCTGTTAAAGTTGCAAGTATATATTTCCCCTGACATATGGTAAAATCTATAATTTCAAGTATGCCAATACTGAGGCGCACATTATTTCGCCACATGAACATTAAAACTTAAAATTGCAAGCCCTGACCAGAAAGACATTTCCATGGTAACAGACAATGTTGAAACAATGGGGATCCAGCAGCTGTTTTTTTTTGTTTGGAGATACAGCACTGAAACAGGCCCTTCGGCCCACCGAGTCTGTGCCGACCATCAACCACCCGTTTATACTAATCATACACTAATCCCATATTCCTACCACATCCCCACCTGTCCCTATATTTCCCTACCACCTACCTATACTAGTGGCAATTTATAATGGCCAGTTTACCTACCAATCTGCAAGTCTTTTGGCTGTGGGAGGAAACTGGAGCACCCGGAGAAAACCCACGCAGACACAGGGAGAACTTGCAAACTCCACACAGGCAGTACCCAGAATTGAACCTGGGTCGCTGGAGCTGTGAGGCTGCGGTGCTAACCACTGCGCCACTGTGCCGCCCAATACACACAAGTGGTTGGACCAGTTTTGGTCACCTGACTTGCTGGCTGGTTTTGAATTTGAACTTCCATCTAAGGGCTTAGAATTGAGACAAAGCCGTGTGCTCATGGAGTAAAGACCTTTTCCTGGGACTGAGAACATCTCCTCTCTTGCCTGTCTGCCTTCATCACTCCCCATGGAACTGAATTTTGTGAAAACACAAGAAGCTCAAAGAGAGAAGGGTTTGCAATGTGAACAAAGTTTTAAGAAGATTACTGGGCCCCAACAAATCGCAAGACCATTTCTTCAGTCAAGGACTACAGCGAGCTCGAGAAACAGTAACAAGATATTGCCTCAAACTGTTCCACTTATCTTTTCTTCTGCTCATGTCTATTCCTGTCTGCATGTTTATATCGCATGTGCATGCTAGTGTGAGCGCGTCGTATATCCGTAGGCGTGAACCGTAGTAGAGTTTAAGTTTAAAGTTTTAATAAATTTCCTCTTTCTGCTTTAAACCAAAGAAAGCCTGTGTGTGCTCAGTTCTTTGCCTTATAATTGGAAATTGTGAACATGGATTCACAAAAAGGGGAGCTCAGAACACTGTGTTTTAAAGTTAAACCCTGTTACAATAAGACCAGGTAAAGACCCCTGGACACATTGCTCACCTGGTCATAACACTAATCAGGTCTTCAACTTAGAAGTTTTATTTATTCGCAACAGGTACATTTTGCAGCATCATTGCTAAAACTAAAAAAAAAAGAAATATTTGAAGCACGTATTGGAGCAATTCAGCTACCATAACATTATTTATTAAAAATAAATGTTTTGTCTTAAACCAACAGGTTGAAACTTACGGGTCAATGGAGAAGAAAGAGAAGGTTGAGTTTATCTTAGAACAAATGAGACTTTGTTTGGCTGTAAAGGATTATATTCGAACACAAATCATCAGCAAAAAAATCAACACAAAATTCTTCCAAGGTGAAAATACTGAGGTAATGAATGTGCAATAAAATTCTTTTCGTTCATTTGCCAGCTATAAAAAGAGCTGGAATTGTTTCTTCGCAATTTGAAACTGATGCTGCAGTGATGGAGTATCTTGGTGCTTTGTTCGACTATATCATGGAATTGTAAGTGTGAGTTATATCTCATAAATTGCCATTGGTGTCCTGTCTGGGTGGAGGCCAGTTGCTGCCTGGTCTGGAGGATGGAGAAATTGGAACGAGACTTTCTCCGTGCTTGTTAGATCCTAGTAGTTGTTGCAAGTACTGCTGATAGAGGCAAAAAGCAAGTTGAACGGAAGTTCAAAACGTTCTATTCCTTGAGTGATGTGGGGGCAGGAGAGGAGGGGTATAGCTGAATTAGCAAGTATTGACAAGTGGGACTGTATTGAAAGAACCTGATGGGCTGAGTGACCTTTTTAATTATGCTGCATTTTCTTGTGTTAAGATGGATATATATGTGAGACTTTCATTTTAGGCTTAGTCTCCATCGGAAGTAACTCAAACACTAGAAGCAACTGCTGTATACGTATGATTATTAATACATTGTACAAAAGACCATTTTTAACTGAATGGATCTGCAATAATTTTGATGTAGTTTGGTATCTTTTACAGGAGCTGAAGTTAAAATACTACAACCTAATGATTCAAGTTGACCAGCATGAGGGATCCTATCTATCCATCTGCAAGCACTATAGTGCCATCTACGATACACCTTGTATCAAGGATGATAGCACAAAATGGCAACAGGTAAAGAGCTGGTATTGATTGTGAGTGAGTACTGTACTTGAGTTGTGAGCATTGAATGCTGCTAGATTTCCATTGTTTCTTTCCCTTGCACTGTTAGTTGGTCCATGGATGTTTCTTGATCATATGGCATGTAACTCTTGGTAGAAGGTGACCTGTTCACTGAAACATCTGTGAAATATTTGAAGGCCAAAACTTGGTTCTAGCCTGTTGCTGTCCATTAAGAAATTCTGAAGGACAGTAGAATTGTATCGGATATTTGTACAGATTATGACAATTGCCCTGGGGCCAGAACCTGTGCGGTTCATATTGAGTAGTGTTTCCTCCCATTCAGTTTTATCCAGACCAGGAGAAGATATTTGTACAGCTAGTTAGAGACTTCTGGCATGTTAATGCAAATCATTGGCAGCATCTGAGGCAGAAATTTGTCTCCTTTTCTCTCTTTACCTGAACATTTTGAAGCTGCCAAATTCTGAAAGCATCTTTCATTGTTCTAACACACCAATTGCTCCTTGTTCGGAGACCTTATATTGCATAATTCACACAAAATAGTACAAGTTTGTAGTTTATTTTAATAAACTCCAAGTCATCTAATTGCACAGCCAGAAACCGTTGGTGTGTCTCATCATTTAAGGTGGTTACGGCATTGAAAAGAATCCAGGCCAACAGAAGATGGAGAGGATGATAAAAAGAATCCTAGAAGCAGTGTGCAAGGAAGAATATTATATCTACAGAAAGGAATAATGAGACAGATAGAAAATACAGGGCATTCTTAGTCTCAGAAGAAAGAGTATCTTTAAGTCCTTGTTCTAATGCACAAAGAAGCCTCTAATCCACAGAGAAGCAACATCACATGGAGAAGAGGGAAAAGGAAAAGGGAGCTGTTTTGTGGGGTGGAGGGAGCGGTAACTGAAGTTTTAAGCTGCATGTCTTCTTGCCTAGTCTACAGTTCCCAAGTTGACATGTCAACTAATATGTTAAAAAGGACTGTACCTGAGGCCGGAACTTTATATTTTAGATATTGTACATTCAGTTTGAAAAGGAATATTTACATAATTCATATATTTAGATAAGTATGCTTGTAAATGTTTCTATGTAAAACATTCTTTGCCTTTTTATGTACAACACAAAAAAGAAGTGTCAACCAAACCCCAAGCTCCCCACAATGTTGCAGTTCTGCCAAAGCTAGCATAGAGTTATACAGCACAGAAACAGGCCCTTCGGCCCATTGTGTCTGTGCCGGCCATCAAGCACTTAACTATTCTAATCCCATTTTCCAGCACTTGACCCGTAGCCTTGTATGCTATGGCGTTTCAAATGCTCATCTAAATACTACTTAAATGTTTTGAGGGTTCCTGCCTTTACCACTTCTTCAGGCAGTGCGTTCCAGATTCTAACCACTGTCTGGGTGAAAAAATGTTTCCTCAAATTGCCTCTTAAACCTCCTGCCCCTTACCTTAAATCTATGCCCTCTGGTTATTGACCTTTCCGCTAAGGGAAGAAGTTTCTTCCTATCTAACCTATCAATGCCCCTCATAATTTTGTTTAACTCAATCATGTCCCCCCTCAGCCTTCTCTGCTCTAAGGAAAACAACCCTAGCCTTTTCAGTCTCTCTTCATAGCTGAAGTGTTCCGGTCCAGGCAACATCCTGGTGAATCTCCTCTGCACACTCTCCAGTGCAATCACATCCTTCCTATAGTGTGGTGCCCAGAACTGTACACAGTACTCCAGCTGTGGCCTAACTATCATTTTATACAGCTCCATCATAACCTCCCTGCTCGCATATTCTATGCCTCGGCAAGTATCCCATATGCCTTCCTAACCACCTTATCTACCTGCGCTGCTGCCTTCAGTGATCTATGGACAAATACACCAAAGTCCCTCTGACCCTCTGTACTTCCTACCATCCATTGTATATTGCCTTGCCTTGTTAGTCCTCCCAAAATGCATCACCTCCCACTTCTCGGGATTAAATTCCATTTGCCACTGCTGTGTCCATCTTACCAGTCCATCTATATCATCCTTTAATCTAAGGCTTTCCTCCTCACTATTCACCACACCGCCAATTTTCGTGTCGTCCGCGAACTTACTGATCATACCTCCTATATTCACGTCTAAATTATGTGGAACAAGTTTTCTTAGTACTTTAGATGGGTCAGTTTTTGTCCAGTGTGTGCAGGAGGGTTTTCTGACACAGTATGTAGACAGGCCAACCAGGGGCGATGCCACATTGGATTTGGTACTGGGTAATGAACCCGGCCAGGTGTTAGATTTAGATGTAGGTGAGCTCTTTGGTGATAGTGATCACAATTCGGTTAGGTTTACCTTAGCGATGGGCAGGGACAGATATATACCGCAGGGCAAAAATTATAGCTGGGGGAAAGGAAATTATGATGCGATTAGGCAAGATTTAGGATGGGGAAGGAAACTGCAGGGGATGGGCACAATCGAAATGTGGAGCTTATTCAAGGAGCAGCTACTGTGTGTCCTTGATAAGTATGTACCTGTGAGGCAGGGAGGAAGTTGTCGAGCGAGGGAGCCGTGGTTTACTAAAGAAGTTGAAGCGCTTGTCAAGAGGAAGGCGGCGGCTTATGTTAGGATGAGACGTGAAGGCTCAGTTAGAGCGCTTGAGAGTTATAAGCTAGCCAGGAAGGATCTAAAGGGAGAGCGAAGAAGAGCAAGGAGAGGACACGAGAAGTCATTGGCGGATAGGATCAGGGAAAACCCGAAGGCTTTCTATAAGTATATCAGGAATAAAAGAATGACTAGAGTTAGATTAGGGCCAATCAAGGATAGTAGTGGGAAGTTGTGTGTGGAAACAGAGGAGGTAGGGGAAGTGTTAGATGAATATTTTGCGTCAGTATTTACAGTAGAGAAAGAAAATGTTGTCGAGGAGAATACTGAGATTCAGGCTACTGGGCTAGATGGGATTGAGGTTCACAAGGAGGAGGTGTTATCAATTTTGGAAAGTGTGAAAATAGATAAGTCCCCTGGGCCAGATGGGATTTATCCTAGGATTCTCTGGGAAGCCAGGGAGGAGATTGCAGAGCCTTTGTCCTTGATCTTTATGTCGTCATTGTCGACAGGAATAGTGCCGGAAGACTGGAAGATAGCAAATGTTGTCCCCTTGTTCAAGAAGGGGAGTAGAGACAGCCCTGGTAATTATAGACCTGTGAGCCTTACTTCGGTTGTGGGTAAAATGTTGGAAAAGGTTATAAGAGACAGGATTTATAATCATCTTGAAAAGAATAAGTTCATTAGCGATAGTCAGCACGGTTTTGTGAAGGGTAGGTCGTGCCTCACAAACCTTATTGAGTTTTTCGAGAAGGTGACCAAACAGGTGGATGAGGGTAAAGCAGTGGATGTGGTGTATATGGATTTCAGTAAGGCGTTTGATAAGGTTCCCATGGTAGGCTATTGCAGAAAATACGGAAGTATGGGGTTGAAGGTGATTTAGAGCTTTGGATCAGAAATTGGCTAGCTGAAAGAAGACAGAGGGTGGTGGTTGATGGCAAATGTTCATCCTGGAGTTTAGTTACTAGTGATGTACCGCAAGGATCTGTTTTGGGGCCACTGCTGTTTGTCATTTTTATAAATGACCTGGAAGAGGGTGTAGAAGGGTGGGTTAGTAAATTTGCGGATGACACTAAGGTCGGTGGAATTGTGGATAGTGCCGAAGGATGTTGTAGGGTACAGAGGGACATAGATAGGCTGCAGAGCTGGGCTGAGAGATGGCAAATGGAGTTTAATGTGGAAAAGTGTGAGGTGATTCACTTTGGAAGGAGTAACAGGAATGCAGAGTACTGGGCTAATGGGAAGATTCTTGGTAGTGTAGATGAACAGAGAGATCTTGGTGTCCAGGTACATAACTCCCTGAAGGTTGCTACCCAGGTTAATAGGGCTGTTAAGAAGGCATATGGTGTGTTAGCTTTTATTAGTAGGGGGATCGAGTTTCGGAGCCACGAGGTCATGCTGCAGCTGTACAAAACTCTGGTGAGACCGCACCTGGAGTATTGCGTGCAGTTCTGGTCACCGCATTATAGGAAGAATGTGGAAGCTTTGGAAAGGGTGCAGAGGAGATTTACTAGGATGTTGCCTGGTATGGAGGGAAGGTCTTACAAGGAAAGGCTGAGGGACGAGGTTGTTTTCGTTGGAGAGAAGGAGGAGGAGAGGTGACTTAATGGAGACATATAAGATAATCAGAGGGTTAGATAGGGTGGATAGTGAGAGTCTTTTTCCTCGGATGGTGATGGCAAACACGGGACATAGCTTTAAGTTGAGGGGTGATAGATATAGGACAGATGTCAGAGGCAGTTTCTTTACTCAGAGAGTAGTAGGAGCGTGGAACACCCTGCCTGCAACAGTAGTAGACTCGCCAACTTTAAGGGCATTTAAGTGGTCATTGGATAGACATATGGATGAAAATGGAATAGTGTAGGTCAGATGGTTTCACAGGTCGGCGCACCATCGAGGGCCGAAGGGCCTGTACTGTGCTGTAATGTTCGAATTCTAATTCTTAGTGATGAATTACAGATTTAGAACTACTTGTATAAATGGATTCTAGGCTTTATAGGCTGGATACTCATGGCTAATTGAAACATGGCTAAATGTAAACATAGTTTCTGAAGTTAAAAATAGTGTAAAGAAAAATATTGATGATGTAAAATGACAAATTAAAATTTTCAATATATTTTCTTTCAGCGATAAATGACCTGTCAATATTTTAAATGATCATGAATGATAATTTGATGTCAATTATGAATTGTCAGTATTTTGAATCTTTCAATATGTGGATCATCACACTCATCTAGAGACTCCTGCCCATCCAAATCACTTTTCATAGAAAAAAGTTATGAAATAACTTCCACACATGCATGATAAATAGTATTGTAAAAGTTTGAAAACATTGCAGAACAATAGCATTATTGTCAGCTCTTAAAAGGAAATGTCTGCCTACAGTTGCTTTCTAAAAATAGTAATTTGACTTCAAAGAGGAAAATAAATGGCAGTCTGTTCTTTTGGCAGTACTTTGAATGTGAGCCTGTTGACCTCAGATAATTGGGGGCCGAGGGAAACGGGGTGCTGGGAGAAGTGATGGAAAGAGACAAAGATCTGTTGTGATCTACAATATAATGCATTTTGCAGATCCGGTTTGCAAGTTGTCTGCAGAGGTAAACATTGCCTGAGACTGCCCCAACCTGTTTCTGTTTCTTCTTTGGCCTCCTTATCTCGAGAGACAATGGGTAAGCGCCTGGAGGTGGTCAGTGCTGTGTGGAGCATTGCCTGGAGTGACAGGCTCTTCCACAGGTGCTGCAGAAAAATTTTGTTTGTCGGGGCTGTTACACAGTTGGCTCTCCCCTTGCGCCTCTCTTTTTTCCTGCCAACTGCTAAGTCTCTTCGACTCGCCACACTTTAGCCCCGCCTTTATGGCTGCCCGCCAGCTCTGGCGAACGCTGGCAACTGACTCCCACGACTTGTGATCAATGTCACAGGATTTCATGTTGCGTTTGCAGACGTCTTTAAAGCGGAGACATGGACGGCCGGTGGGTCTGATACCAGTGACGAACTCGCTGTACAATGTGTCTTTGGGGATCCTGCCATCTTCCATGCGGCTCACATGGCCAAGCCATCTCAAGCGCCGCTGACTCAATAGTGTGTATAAGCTGGGGATGTTGGCCGCCTCGAGGGCTTCTGTGTTGGAGATACGGTCCTGCCACCTGATGCCAAGTATTCTCCGGAGGCAGCGAAGATGGAATGAATTGAGACGTCGCTTTTGGCTGACATACGTTGTCCAGGCCTCGCTGCCATAGAGAAAGGTACTGAGGACACAGGCTTGATACACTCGGACTTTTGTGTTCCATGTCAGTGCGCCATTTTCCCACACTCTCTTGGCCAGTCTGGACATAGCAGTGGAAGCCTTTCCCATGCGCTTGTTGATTTCTGCATCTAGAGACAGGTTACTGGTGATAGTTGAGCCTAGGTAGGTGAACTCTTGAACCACTTCCAGAGCGTGGTCGCCAATATTGATGGATGGAGCATTTCTGACGTCCTGCCCCATGATCGTTTTCTTGAGGCTGATGGTTAGGCCAAATTCATTGCAGGCAGCCGCAAACCTGTCGGTGAGACTCTGCAGGCACTCTTCAGTGTGAGATGTTAAAGCAGCATAGTCAGCAAAGAGGAGTTCCCTGATGAGGACTTTCCGTACTTTGGACTTCGCTCTTAGACGGGCAAGGTTGAACAACCTGCCCCCTGATCTTGTGTGGAGGAAAATTCCTTCTTCAGAGGACTTGAACGCAAGTGAAAGCAGCAGGGAGAAGAAAATCCCAAAAAGTGTGGGTGCGTGAACACAGCCTTGTTTCACGTCACTCAGGATAGGAAAGGGGTCTGATGAGCCACCATGTTGAATTGTGCCTTTCATATTGTCATGGAATGAGATGATGATACTTAGTAGCTTTGGTGGACATCCAATCTTTTCTAGTAGTCTGAAGAGACCACGTCTGCTGACGAGGTCAAAGGCCTTGGTGAGATCAATGAAAGCAATGTAGAGGGGCATCTGTTGTTCACGGCATTTCTCCTGTATCTGACGAAGGGAGAACGGCATGTCAACGGTCGATCTCTCTGCACGAAAGCCAACCTGTGCCTCAGGGTAGTCGCGCTCGGCCAGCTTCTGGAGCCTGTTTCGAGTGACTCGAGCAAAGACTTTCCCCACTGTGCTGAGCAGGGAGATTCCACGGTAGTTGTTGCAGTCACCTCGGTCACCTTTGTTTTTCTAGAGGGTGATGATATTGGCATCGCGCATGTCCTGAGGTACTGCTCCCTCGTCCCAGCACAGGCATAGCAGTTCATTTAGTGCTGAGAGTATAGCAGGCTTGGCTCTCTTGATTATTTCAGGGGTAATGCTGTCCTTCCCAGGGGCTGTTCCGCTGGCTAGAGAATCAATGGCATCACTGAGTTCCGATTTGATTGGCTGTATGTCCAGCTCATCCATGACTGGTTGAGGCTGGGCTGCATTGAGGGCAGTCTCAGTGACAGCATTCTCCCTGGAGTACAGTTCTAGGTAGTGCTCAACCCAGCGGTCCATTTGTTTGTGTTGGTCAGTGATTATGTCCCCTGATTTAGATTTGAGGGGGGCGATCTTCTTGATGGTTGGCCCAAGAGCTCTCTCAATGCCATCATACATTCCTCTGATATTTCCGGTGTCAGAGGCCAGCTGAATATGACTGCATAGGTGTTGCCAGTAGTCGTTTACGCAGCGCCTGGCTGTTCTTTGTGCAGTGCTTCTGGCTGCTTTAAGTGCTACGTATGTTAACTCGCTGGGGGCGTTCTTGTAGTTCAACAGTGCAATGCGCTTAGCGGCTATGACAGGTTCCAGCTCTTCATTATGAGATTGAAACCAGTCTGCATTTCTCTTCGCACTTTTGCCATAGGTGGTCAAAGCTGACTCATAGATGGCATCTCTGATGTGGGCCCACTTGGTCTCAGCATCCCCTGTGGGAGTGTTTTGAAGGGCTGTTACAAGTGAATTTAGAAATTTTTGTAACAGCTGTGGGTGAGAAATTCTGCTCGTGTTGATGCGCGGGTGGCCCTTCTGCTTGGAATGATGCAACTTCTTTGGTCTGAGTCTAACCTTGCTGCACACCAGGGAGTGGTCGGTGTCGCAGTCCGCACTGTGGAAGCTGCGTGTGATTTGAACACTGTTTAAGGCGGCTCGCCTTGTGACAATGAGGTCTAGCTGGTGCCAACGACGCGATCATGGGTGCCTCCATGAAACCTGGTGACAGGGTTTAGTGTGAAAGAACGAGTTGGTGATGCAGAGGTTATGATAGGTACACAACTCGAGCAGTCTCTATCCGTTATCATTCATCCTTCCAATGCCATAGCGCCCAAGGCAGGAGGGCCATGAGTCATGGTCGGCCCCTATTGTGTTAATTGGGCTAAATAAAGTAGACCGTTTAGGAAGTAAACTGGGGGAAAACACATTCACTTTCACCAAATCGAATGTATTTATTAGTGTTGCCTGTTGTAGAGTAGTGCAACATGTTTAATAAAAGTTTTGAAATAAATATCCTGAAATAAATTAACCCCTAGAGAATTCTGTCACACTCGAATAATATTGGACATTTCCATGAAGATTTATCCAGGGAGTTGTGTGATTTCTCAGGCTACTAAAAAATAAAAAGGGGTGGGTGGAGGGTGTGGTAGAGTAGAGTGGGAAGGGGATACACTTCATGAATTTGTGGTGAAAAAATGCATTTCCACAGGAGAGAGCAGCTGTTGTCTTTTTCCTTATATTCTTTGAAGCAATTTACTCTGATGTGCAGAGCAGTTTGGTATCTAAAGTGTATGTGATAAATGTGAGATCTCTTTCAATCATTTTGAGCATTCAGTATTTCACACTTGCACTGTTAGCAATTGTTATATTTATTAGGAGACCAGAATAGTACTGCTACTCCCAGTTTTTGTAGTCAGCTAATCCATGTATATGTTGTGTGCTTTTTAAATTGCCCAAGTTTTAATAATTTTTTTTATATATATAAAACATTCAGGCTCTGAAGAGTGTTGTTCTCTATGCGATCCTGGCCCCCTATGACAATGAGCAATCTGATCTAGTTCACAGAATCAGTCTGGATAAAAAGCTTGAAGAGATTCCAAAGTACCGGTAAGATGATGTTTAAGAGGAAACCAAAATAAACTTCTTGATAGCCCTACACTTAATTTTTTTTGTTTGAAATTTTTTTTATATTTGTTGAGTTTTAAACAAGTGCTGTCCCAGCAGCTCCGTGAAAGAAATTGCATCTTACACATCCTCAGGATGTTTCAAAATACTGCACAGCCAATGAATTACTTCTGAAATGCAGCTAATGTTATGTAAACAGATACACCAGCCAATTTGTGCACAATTAGGTCCCACAAACGGCTGTTGGATAAATGACCAGTTAGTCTGGTATTCAGTGCTTCAGCAATAAATGTTGATTAGGACACTGGGAGAACGCTTATGCTCTTTGAATAATAGTTTCATGGGATCTTCTACATCCACCTGAATGGCACAAAACCTTAGCTTTATTATCTCATCGGAAAACTGGCACCTCCAACAATGTCGCACTCCCTCAATACTGCATTGAAGTGCCAACCCAGTTTATGTGCTCAAGACATGGAGCTCTGCTTAAACCTACAACATTCGAACTAAAGTGAGAATGTTGCCACTGAATCAAGGGTGCAAACGAGTTTACTCTCAGTGCTAAGTTAGCTGGGATGGTGGTTGGGTCACTGCAGTTGGCTTCAGCGCCCCAAATTAGGGAGGTAAAAGTCAATTATGCTTGCTGCCTCTGACCACTATCCAGCAACTTTTGCTGGAAGTGCACATTTGGATCCAGCTTAGATGGGTTGCTGGCCAGGTTACGAATTTTCTCTGTCAAGACTTGTCATGAATAATAGCCACTTGAGCAGGGCGCAGATAGATAATTGCCTCTTGTAGAATGCCTTAGAGGTAGATGGGAGAATATTGATGAGAGATTACATTATAAAAAACAGCAGTACTTTTTAAAGTGTAATACTGAGGGTAAATCATCTATAAAAAGGATATAGTAAATGCAGTATTTTGTTCCACTTGATTCAGCAACTTATTTGCATGTTTTGTGCTCCTGGGAGAACAAATGTTCACTTGTGTTTGTATTGAATGTAACTGGAGGGAACCCGTTTTACTGCACTGCCAGAAGATGCATTTCAATTTTTCATGTATGGTATTGAGTTGCATATTGGGAGGTTACAGTATTAGGATCAAGTTGTGCATTTAAGCATAGGTTACAGGCTGGTGAATTAGTACATGGCTCTGACTGAAAGATGACATAATCTCACTCCTATGATTTCTTCATGTGATGAGTTTGAGTTTGTAAACTCAGCCTAGCGGCCAACCAGATTGGAAAATAATTGACTTGATTATCCTGATGAAAAGTGCAGTGGTCACTGGTCTGGGAAGGAATGCAAAGCCTGTGGAGTAGGGAGGAAATGTACAGAAAATTAGGGGAGAGCGATGAAGAGAAGTTTACTTAAGAAAATTTCTTAACCAGTTTTAACATTTTTAAATCAAAGCAAATAAAGTTTTAAAAAATAATTACAAAAACTATATAAATACAAGTGTATTTTTTAAATTGGGATTTGTTTGGAGGTGTAAGCCCTGTCTTCTGTTACAATCTAATGTTTCTATGGGGTATTTCGAACCAGTTATTAATTTTTCAGCAGTTTTTAACTAGCTTAAGTAACATTTGAGTTGTAGTTGCTAGATTGGGGAAAGGTTAATTTGTTCTGTTATTTGGTCAATAAGTGGTTTCTCGATTACACCAGCCTTCAGGTCAAAATATGCTTTCTTGTTGATAGAATGGCAAATGTTAATGTGGAATTTTTTCAATCGAGTGGAATCCTCTTTAGAACATGGAGCATAGAACAAAATACAGCACAGAAGGAGGCCATTCAGCCCATCATGTCCACGCTGGCCAAATAAGCTATCCACCCAAACTAATCCCACCTTCCAGCACCTGGTCCATAGCCCCACAGGTTACAGTACCTTAGGTGCATATCCAGGTACCTTTTAAAAGAATTGAGGGTCTGTGCCTCCACCACCGATCCTGGCAGTGAATTTCAGACACCCACCACCCTCTCTGGGTGAAAACGTTTCTCCTAGTGTTCCATCTAATCCTTCTTCTAATCACCTTAAATCAGTGTCTCCTGGTAACTGACCTCCCCACCAGGGGAAACAGTCTATTCTATTTTGGCCCCTCAGAATTTTATACACCTCAATCAAGTCACCCCTCAGCCTCCTCAATTCCAGGGAAAACAACCCCAACCTATCCAATCTTTTCTCATAGCTGCAACCCGCAAGCCCTGGCAACATTCTTGTAAATCTTCTCTGCACTGTCTCCAGAGCAATTATGTCCTTCCTGTAATGTGGTGACCACAGCTGCATGCAATACTCCAGCTGCGGCCTAGCCAGCGCTCTCTGCAGCTCCAGCATCACATTCCTGATTTTGTACACTATACCTCGGCCAATAAAGGAAAGCAATCCATATGCCTTCTTCACTCTATCTACCTGTCCTGCCACCTTCAGGGACCTGTGGACATGCACTCCAAGGTGTTTCACTTCTTCTACACCTTTCGATATCCTCCTGTTTATTGTGTATTCCCTCGCTTTATTTGCCCTCCCCAAATGCATCATCTCACTCCTCAGGATTGAATTCCATTTGCCACTTTTCCGCCCACTCAAGCAAACCATTGATATCATTCTGGAGTCCATGACTCTCCTCCTCACTATTAACTACAAGGCCAATGTTTGTGTCATCAGCAAATTTCCCAATCATGCCTCCCACATTTAAGCCCTAATCATTAATATATACCACAAACAGCAAGGGATCCAACACTAAGTCCTGTGGAACACCGCTGGAAACCACTTTCCATTCAGAAAAACATCCGTCGACTACTACCCTTTGTTTCCTGTCACTGAGCCAATTCTGGATTCAACCTGTCACCTTCCCCTGTATGCCGTGGGCTTTCATTTTATTGACCAGTCTGCCATGTGGGACCTTGTTGAATGCCTTACTAAAATCCATGTAAATCATATCCACTGCACAACCCTCATCAATCCTCCTTGTTACTTCCTCAAAAAACTCTTAAGTTAGTAAGACATGACCTTCCCTTAACAAATCAATGCTGACTATCCCTGATTAATCCATGTCTTTCTATGTGGCAGTTTATCCTATCCCTCAGAATAGATTCTAACAATTTACGCACCACCAAGGTCAGACTGGCGTGTAATTACCTGGCTTATCCTTTGCACCCATTTTAAACAATGGTACAACGTTTGCAGACCTTCAATCATCTGGTACCTCGCCGGTATCTAATGAGGATTTGAAGATGATCTTCAGCGCATCTGCTATTTCCTCCCTGGCTTCCTTTAACAGCCTGGGATGCAAAACATCCGGTGCTGGCGATTTATCCACTTTCAGGGATGTCAGACCCTCAAGCATTTCATCTCTTATGCTTATCTTATCTAATATTTCACACTCCTCTTTAACTACAATGTCTGCATCAACCCTCTCCTTTGTGAAGACAGGGATAAAAAAAACTCATTAAGAACCCTGCCCGCATCTTCTGCATCCACGCATAAGTTCCCCTGTACATCTCTGATAGGCCTACCCTTTCCTTCGTTATCATCTTACTCAATGTACTGATGAAACATCTTCGGGTTTTCCTTGATTTTAATGCTGTGAGCTGTATTGGAGAAAGGATTGAGCTTGAAGCCCCTGAATATACTGACTGTATAGAAAACATGCAATGTGTTACTGACAATAAGGAACAGAGTTAGGATTTATAGATTATTTTTGATGATTTGCAGTACAAGATTGCCAACCAAGATTGATTGCGTATAGTTAAACTTTGGTGTCTTTTACTTTTTCAGATCAGCATTATGTTTTTGTTTTGCAGGGATCTGCTGAAGCTGTTTACCACAATGGAACTTATGCGTTGGAGCTCACTGGAGGATGATTATGGCAAGGAATTGAGGGAAGAATTACCTGAAAATGCTTGCACAGATGTATTTTCTAGCACAGAAGAAGGAAATAAGAGATGGAAAGATCTTAAAAACCGTGTAGTGGAGCATGTACGCTGAATTCTATTATATTTCCTAAATATTAGAAAACTGTCTGATATATTAGCAAAACTAGGGGCCCTAGCTGCTGCTTTACTTAGTGGCAGTGAATAGAATAATTGATTTATTACATTTTATTTATTTCTCTCTGCTATTGAGTGTATTTTAAATTGTAATAGTGGTATTTCTGCTGGCTCAGTTAGTAAGTAATATGCCTGGTGTGGTACAAAACTGTGAAGAACAAGGGATGATCTTATTTGAATCCTGCATTGAGTTATCTGATCATGGCAGAAGCAGCAGTAAGAGCACTGTAGTTAGTCTTTTCTTTTTTTTGTGCATGGTAGTGGGGGTGGAGGGAGGAAACAGGTATAGCTCCTGTTCTTGACTTCTATTCAGAGGCACTTCTTAACAGATGACAAGTGTGTATGATGATCCATTCCTGAGATTGGAGTTTCCTGTGATTTCTTTGCGCTTTCATTCCTCACCCATTGCCACCCTGACCTCCCTCCACATCCCTTCACAAACACACAGTCCAACAGTCTGCTAACTGTGCTCAATATTTAGGCTTGCACATGTCATTCCTCAAACTGTACCCAAGGGTGATGCAGTGGAAAGTGAAGGGAAAGGTTAAAATGGTTGCAATAAACATTCCAGCAAGCTTTTTGCTGAAATAAGGAAACAACAGATGAGAAAGCAGGAGCCATATTGCAAGATTTTTGCCACGAACAAGTGGGGCTGCTCTTCCACGTAAAGAAAAAGAACTTGGATTTATATAGTGCTTTTCACGATCTCAAGATGTCCCAAAGCATCAGCCAGTGGAGTACTTCTGAAATATAATCAGTCTTGTAATGTAGGAAACATGGCAGCCAACTTGCCCACGAACAACAATATGTTAGTGAACAGAGAATCTGTTTAGTATTGTGGGTTGAGGGATAATATTGTCAGGATACCAGGGATAACTCCACTGCTGTTTGAAATAGTGTCATGGGATCTAGTATGATCATCTGAGAACACAGCTGGGGCCTTGGCTTAATGTGTCATCCGAAAGACAGTGCCTCTGATAATTCAGCACTCCCTCAGTACTGCACTGGAATGTCTGCCTAGATTTTTGTGCTCAATTCCTGGATTGGGACTTGAACCCACAACGTTCTGACTTGGAGGCAAGAGTATTGCCAGTTGAAACATAGCTGGCACAATCGTGTTATCATAGGATGGTAGCAGAATATAATCTACTAAAAGTTTTGTGTAAGCATCCATTTTTTGGCCACAAGTTCCACTTCCCATGGTCACACTTTAATATTTATCATCGTAAGTCCTTATAATGGACATGTTTACCTAAGGAATTTTCGAGTACTACTGTAGCTATGGGCTGCAGCGACAAAGCATTAGGTTCCGCATTGTCCATTCCATTGTGAGTATAGTGCTCAATGAGAAATATCATGGGAGATAGACTATTGTCTACTAATAAATTTTAAGCAATGGTTTGTTCATATTACACTGAATACTGAACTTGTCTACAGGTAATTACAGTCAAGGGAAAGGTAACCTGTCCCTCTGGATCATGCCCTATTCAAAATACATGAATTTTTATTGTCCTATAAACTTTAAACAAAAATTGCATTTTAATGTTGATATTTCAGAATATTCGAATAATGGCAAAATATTACACACGAATAACAATGAAGAGAATGGCAGAGCTTCTTGATCTTTCAGTTGATGTGAGTACCAAACTTTCTGTAATCTAAAAGGAGAATTTCAAGGTGCGAGTGTGAAATTTTCAAACTGCAATTATTTCAAGTCTGAAAATTGCCTAGCAGTACAATTATAGTTTTTTTTTCCTTCCAAACTCGTGCTGTCCCTGGAAAAATGTTGAGCTATGTAGCAATAATGTGAACTACAGGTGGTAGCAATGGGAGCAATTTAGGAAATGAATTACGATATGCATGATGCAATATTGGCGTTAGTGCATTCTTCCCCCATTATATTAGTACTGTTGTACGAAATAAACCTATTGACAGCACTGCTTTTTTAATGAATGAATGAAACTTGATGATTCAATACAGAATAATCCACAGTGAACAATTACTTTTTCAAAAAAAAGACAATGGCAGTAAACCATGTAATTCAGGAAAAGAAGTTAACTTATGTCACTGCTTACTTTCTTATAAACCACCTCTGCAAAATCATCTGATTTTACGCATGATGTATCTACTGTCTTTACATTTATTAGAATGAGGATATAGAGGTGTTCTCTGGTACAGACCAGATGTCAAGTAAAGCAACAAAAACAAGAAATGCTGGAATCACTCAGCAGGTCTGGCAGCATCTGTGGAAAGAGAAGCAGAGTTAACGTTTAGGGTCAGTGACCCTTCTTCGGAACTTTGCTTTTATGTCAAGTAAAGCAGTTGTACTGCTTATTACATTTAACTATAGGTCTGTCTTTTCAGTCTGGCATTGAAAACCAATGAGACTGAATACATTGAGGAAAGGACAGGAAGTAAAAATGGTGATGAACATCAGGAGAAATATGGTGGAAGAGAAGGAGCGAAACTACAAATTGAAAAGGACTGTACCATTGGCTAGAAGCAGCTTTTGGAATAAAACCAGTGCTTGTCCAAGTATTATATCTGACCAAAAAGAAGTTCTCACCACAACAGTGGAAATTTCCTGGTAGCGAGCACATGAACTTGCTATGAAGAGTGAAATAAATCAGTTTTTTGGCTACACATAGTGCACATTAGTATGTCCTCATTTAATAATAGCTGCTTCAACAAATTGGAGGTTCACATTGTCATCAGTGTGTAAAATGCCACTGTAATGGTTAGTCATTTCAGGCCTTTTATGTTTTTGAGTTCCTGTTTATAGACTATCATAAAACAGTTTGTGCAAAATTCCTCCAGTGAGAACATTGTGAAGGTACCATTGCAGTGACATCAGTGCACTGTTGACCTTGCTGTATTTAAACCTTGATTACATTGTACTGGGTGAATTCTATACAAAATGCCTGCTCCAAACCTGAAAAAACCTCGTTCTAAAGCAAAAGTCACCACATAAGGCAATTTAAACATCAGTAAAAGTACAGCTATTTCCCTTTGTTAACATTTAGGATTATTCGACAATCCAGTAGAGTCAGCTTTCTCTTTTGCTGTTTGCACTTTTCTTATTTTCAAGTTGTAATCCACGTTTATATTTTTTGCAGGAATCAGAGGAGTTTCTTTCCAATCTGGTGGTAAACAAGACCATCTTTGCAAAAGTAGACAGGCTAGCGGGAATTATCAATTTCCAGAGACCCAAGGACCCCAATGACATACTCAACGACTGGTCACACAAACTGAACTCTCTGATGGCACTGGTGAACAAAACCACACACCTCATAGCCAAGGAGGAGATGATCCACAACCTCCAGTAGAGGATGAAAGTTGGTGTGTCTTTTGAAAAGACATTTTAAGATCTAAAATAATTCTTAATAACCATGCAGAAAATATGTAAATTTCTTTTTGTGCTGAACCAAAAGCAGTTTCTGATTGTTTGGTGCATGATCTTCACGGTTAGATATCAAAGGATAAGCTTTGACAGTATGGTTGATTTTCCTCTTTTTAAGAAAAGATTAGTATAAACTAGAGTTTGAATAAAGTGGAGTGTTTGCATTTTGTGATGTGTACTGTAAATGGAATGAACCAGACCATCAAAACATTGTCACCGGGGTAACTTTTCAATTGAAAATTACAATGTTTTGTATTATTTAGATGTGTTCATTAAACCAAATTTTAAAAGTTGCAAATATCCTTTCTAGTAATTACTGTGTTCTTTGGCATATTAATTATGCTATTCCATTTACACTACAGTGAATTTTAAAACTGAAAAATACAGAAGTGTAGAGAAGTTCCATGTATTTTTTCCCTTTCCTCTTCTGAAGCATTGTTTGACCAGTGCACTTGATGTTTTAAGTTGTGTAGCCATTGCTAGCAGAACACTGATTTAATTGTTTGACCATATTTGTTTAACAACACCCACCCTTCCCCTTTGTTCTAAGTATTTATTCTGGAATTATGTGAGAGTAAGTAATACAGCACACTTTGATGTAACTTGCATTTGTTTATGGTTTACCCCATTGAAACCCTACAAAATTTCTCAAATACCATTCTTGATCCATTTTTTGTTCCTTTAGTAGCTCCCAAAGATAGCGTTGTGGGAAGAGGATCTATGTATATCAAATTTGTGCTGTTCAGTCTGTAATATTCAAGTCAATGTGAAGAGATTTAACAGAATAATTGCTGTTCCTTAAGGATAAAGGACAGAATATTTAAACTTTTGAAAGCTGCTGCTTCCTTTTCACCACACATTAAGTAAATGTTCCCATAGCAACCACGCTGACAGTTTTGAGCAGCAGAATTAAACTAACCAATTACAGCAATCCCTCCAATCGGAACCAGAACCACCCTTTGCTTTCTGTTGCTTTCTGATTTGTTCTCTGTAATGAACAGCATGCTACAGTTATGTTTGCATCACTTTTCAGATGTTAAGAGATCTATAATTTTTTTTGTCTTTCCATTTTATCCAGAACGTGGTTAGACTGTGCAACTTGCTACCACATGGAGCAGTTGAGGCGAATAGCATTAATACGTTTAAGGAGAACCTAAATAAACTCCTGAAAGAGTTAGGAATAGCAGGTTACGCTGATGGGGTTCAACAGAGGGGTGGGAAGAGACTCATGTGGAGCATAAATATCAGCATGGACCAAATAGGCCAAATGGCCTTGTTTCTGTGCTGTACATTCAATGTACTTCAGATTTTGGAAGTTTATTCATGCCCTCCCAGGCAAGTGGATTGGTGCAAACTTGCACACATCCTTCTGCTGATAGAACTATTTGTGAGCTTGAGTTGGGGAAAGTGACTGAAATTACTGGCTCTCCAGTTTTTCTCCCCGCACTCTTTGCAGAGCCTTTAATTCGAACTCACAGTAGTATAGACGAGATGAGAAATTCACAAAGTGGGGAATTGAAAGCAGGCCCACAACCAACCATACAGCATATGGTTACAGCATGTTGGAGTTATATGCAATTGGAAGTATTTGCGTTTTTTATAACGTGGTGATAATCTCCCAGAAATACAAGGGAACCAAGGGACTTGAAAAATGAAGAACTGACAGTAATTAATATCAGTAAAGAGGTAGTACTCGAACAAATTAATTGGATTGAAAGTTGATAAATCCCCTGGACCAGATGAGCTACATCCCAAAATATTGAAGGAGATGGCTCTGGAAGGGTTCCTGCAGACTGGAAAGCAGCAAATGTCACCCACTATTTAAGAAGGGAGCAAGAGAGAAAATGGAGAACTACAAACCTGTTAGTTTGATGTCGGTTATCGGGAAAATGTTAAAATATATTAGAAAGGATGAGATAACTGGACACCTGGAAAATAGTATGATTTGGGCAGAGTCAGCATGGATTTGTGAAAGGGAAATCATGTCTGACAAACCTTTTGGAGTTTTTTGAGGATGTTACTTGGAGCATCGATAAAGGAGAACCAGTGGATGTGGTGTGTTTGGATTTTCAGAAGGCTTTTGATAAGGTCCCACACAGGAGGTTAGTAAACAAAGTTAGAGCACATAGGATTGGGGGTAATATATTGCAATGGATTGAGAATTGGTTAACAGACAGAAAGCAGAGAGTAGGAATAAATGGGTCATTCTCAGGATGGCAGGTTGTTACTAGTGGGGTACTGCAAGGATCAGTGCTGGGGCCACAGCTGTTTACAATCTGTATAAATTATTTGGATATGGGGACCAATTGTAACATTTCCAGATTTGTGGATGACACAAAACTAGGTGGGAATGCAAGTTGTGAGGAGGATGCAAGGAGGCTTCAAGGGGATTTGGACAGATGAAGTGAATGGGCAAGAACATAGCAGATGGAATATAATGCGAATGTGTGAAGTTATTCACTTTAGTAGAAAAAACAGAAAGGCAGAGTATTTCTGAAATGGTGAGAGGTTGGGAAGTGTTAATGGCCAGAGAGACCTGGGTGTCTTTGTTCATGAGTCACTAATAGCTAGTATGGAGGTGCAGCAAGCAATTAAGAAGGCAAATGGTATGCTGGCCTTCATTGCAAGGGGATTTGTGTACTGGAGTATTGTGTACAGTTTTGGTCTCCTTATCTAAGGAAGGATATACCTGCCATAGAGAGAGTGTAACGGAGGTTCACCAGACTTAATCCCTGGGATGGCAGGATTGAGGAGAGATTGCAGAAACTGGGCCTGTATTCTCTGGAGTTTCAAAGAATGAGAGGTGATCTCGTTGAAACTTACAAAATTCTTACAGGACGTGACAGGGTGGATGTGGACAGGATGTTTCCTCTGGCTGGTGAGTCTAGAACAAGGGGATACAGTCTCAGAATAAGGGACAGGCCATTTAAGACTGAGATGAGGAGGAACTTCTTTACTCAGAGGGTGGTGAATCTGTGGAATTCTCTACCCCAGAGGGCTGTGGAAGCTCAATCATTGAGCATGTTCAAGACCGAAATCGATAGATTTCTGAATACTGACGACATGAAGGGATATAGGGATAGTGGGGAAAAATGGTGTCGAGGTAGATTATCAGCCATGATTTGTTTGAATGGTGGAGCAGGCTCAATGGGCCAAATGGCCTTCTCCTGCTCCTATTTCCTTTGATCGTATGATACATTGGATATAGTAGTATGTATATCTCATGCATCTATTTTATAAGGTACAAGTTTCTAAGGTTCAACAGCCCTTAAAAACCCAACTTGAGTAAGTATTTTGATTGAAGAAATGGTAGTTGGTGAACACTAAAATACCTTGTCAATGGTTTGCTTCAAAGGTCAAAATCAATCAAATAATCCAGCAGTTGTCTGATCTGAGGTGGGGAAGGAGTTGGAAACAAAACCTAATGCATCACCGTTTCAAATGATCTCATCTTGAAGACTGCAAGTTGCATGACCTTTTAAAATATTGATAGTCATTTGCAAAAGAATTTATTCCACTGGGAAGGTGTATTTGTAACTTTGGCACTTGTTCAATGCCTACTTGGGTGTAACTAAACATACTGGACAGAAAAACAGTTAAAGGCTGTTAAAAGTTTAAACTTTTCACCCCTGGCCCCTCCTCAAAATTTCTGCTCTCATCTGCTCATTGTATTGGTTGCTGGTTGAGGGATAAATATTGTCCAGGACACCGGGAAGAACTCCCCTACTCTACAAATAATGCCCTGGGATCTTTCATATGCACCTAAGAGAGCAGATGGGGCCTCTGTTTAACATCTCATCCAAAAGACGTTGACTCCAACAGTACAACACTCCCTCAGTGCTGCACTAAGCTGTCAGTTTATATTTTATGCTCAAATCTCTGAATAGTGCCCTGGTATATTTAATGTGGAACAGAGCCTGGGCCTCAATTTAACATAACTTGGAAAGGATGGCACCTCTTGCAATGTGGTAATTGAAAGTTTATGTGCTCAAATCCATGAGTCATGCCTATAGTCTTCTGACTCTGATGCGAGTGCTATCAGCTGAGCCAAGTTGACCGCGTGGAGGGCCTCACATTCAAGCCAAATCTTGTTCTCGGCTGATAACTCCAGATAAGCACTTTCCATTCTGATGAGTTACAGTTGATTAGTTCATTCTTTCCACAGATGTTGACTTATCTACTGAGTGCTTCCAACGTGTTCTGTTTTCTTGTTCCAGGTTTCCAGCATGTCTAGATTTATTTTGCTTTTTAATCTTTTCTTTATCCAGTGGTCGTCATGTTCACTGAATAAATATTTCCATTAGATGCACAGTGTTGCCATGAAATGCTTGCACTTTAGAATAAAAGACAAGGTACAGCTTGCTCTCAGCTATGTTCTCAATCTCAGAACAAAACTCTCAGTTGCACCAATGGGAATTTTTCCATTTTCCAGTCTAGTTATGACATACCTTAGTAAATCCCCATCACACAACTGCTCTGTGATGGCACTCCTTTGGAGTATTGTGTGCAGAGCTAAATGTTCTACCAGCTTTAGAAAGCTCCTTGCCAAAAAGCTAGCAAATATAAAATCAGCAACCATTGCCTCCATTTTGCAGTTAGCGGTGATGTGACAGTGCTCACTGCTGAGCTTGAAGAAAGTGATCTCTGACTTGGATTTCACCTTTCCCAATGCTAATTTCATATGCTGTAGGGGTTCTCCAGCAACAGTGCTGCCTTCAGGTAGGCTAAGCAGCCATTCACTCGGAGCAAACCAAGAAGTAGAAAGCAATGATTAACTTTTTAATCACTTTACAGAAAGTGCAATGAAGATTGGAACATACACATGGGATGCTGCAATTTCATAAACTTTAAAAAAAATTAAAGACCTGTGGAAGTTTTATCATAATGGAAATATTTGATATTCCCCACCTAAAATTAGTTTTCCAAGGCTAGAGCGGTAGTTGAGTTGTAATTATTGTTTAGTACACTGTTAAAAACAGTTACACATCATTCAACAAGGTGTAACTTTTTCAAGGGTGGTTACAGTGAAACTAATGTAAAAAGCTGCTGTTCACATCAAATCAAGTGATTTCTAAGATTTCCATTTGCGGGGATTTCAATAGCGCACTCTGTGCAGGAGCAGGGAATCACTTCTGGAGTTCCAGGTTTAACCAGGCATACACAGATACGAGAGGCTGAATTTTACCAGCCCCTCGCCATCGGGCGTCGTGGAGGGGGTGGCAGTAGGGTACTTGCGGGAGCAGCCCGCCACGACTCCCAACACCCAGAAGGCCCTGCTACATTTTACCGGCACCGAAGCTTTGCTGCCGCAGCCCCCGTCACCAAGCGGTGGGGTCTTTATTTCAATATTAAAATGCAGTAAAAATAAATGTTAATGAACTTAGCTGGACCAGGTGGTTGTCCCACAGCAACATTACAGTTGCCGGCCACAATTTGTGTGCCTTTGGAACTCCAAACGGAGTTCTGAGGCAAAACAGTGGTGGGGTGGGGGAGTGGGGAAAACACTTTCTGTTGGCTGTGGCTATGTTGGGAAGGGGTTATGAGTTGTGGGGGAGGTGATGGGCAATAGAGTTCATTCAGGGTCAGTGGCTCCAAAACATATTTGGGGAGGGGGTGGGGGGTTGTTGAAAGGGCCTCCAGGTTGTGATAAAATTTTAATAACAAATGGACACAAATTCCCCTTTAAATATATTTTCATCTGAGGGCTGAAAGCCCTTTAAAAGTGGCGCCTGTGCAGTGGCGCTGGACGCCCCCTTATGTCATTGGGAGCGGCCACTCTGCTCCCTCCATTTAAATGAGCCCCGCGCAAAATATTGCGGGGTCTCGGCTGCTGCGCTTCCATGTCAGAAGACCGCCGACTTCAAAGCATGCCGCCACGAAGTGCGGCCCACTAATAAAATTCAGTCTGAGAAGTTGCTGTCAGTTTCACAATTATAATGACAGCAATTGCTGACAGTTTCGCCGTCATCACAACCACACTATCCGGGCCTGTGTTTTGAAGATTATGTAATATATCACAGTGCTCAGTTACACACCACCAGCTCGCAGCCACCAACATTATTTTGTTTTGTTCCCTTCCAGAAGTAATATTTGCAAATCTTTTTTATTCTTAACCCAATAATTTGTGAATTCAGTAGTCCCTCTAAGCTACATGGCTGTGCAGCGCAGGGAACAAACTTGCCGTGCACAACCAACGTCCCTTTAAGATGTGTGCATATGTGGTCACGTGGCAATCGTAACGTGGCAACGCAGTGCAACAAGCTGGCCACATATAACAAAGAGAAATCAGAACACTGGTTGTGATACTAAATTTGTCATTGACTACAACTGAACTACAAAAAAAGAGTTGCAGCCTTATTTGATTGCATCGATCCCAGTTTTAAGCAGTGGCTGATAGGATGAATTTTGTCTCCTGGACATTCCTTTTTAATTTGAAAGATTAGTTTCCCGGGTCTCACCTACAGTTGCCTGGAGCCAAGTGAATTAAATGGTTTGATATGGCTCATCTACAGGAACAGGATGTTGTTTCAGGATGACTATGTAAATGTGCTGCTCTCTCCCGTGATACAGCAGATTAAAAACTTCAAAAACATATAGTGACCCCCAAGTTGGTTTTTAAATAGGAGTCTGCATTGCCAGTGGAGAGCTCAGCATCATCTTAATGTGGAGCCCCACAGACAATAAGCCTAAGCAATGGGCTACTGTGTTTGGTCTCCACATTTAAGAAAGGATATACTTGCGCTGGAGGCAGTGTGGTGAAGATTTACTAAATTGGTCCCTGGGATGAGGGGGTTGTTTTATGATGAGAGGCTGAGTAAATTGGGCCCATATTCTCTCGAGTTTAGAAGAATGAGAGGCGATCTAATTGAGACATACAAGATTCTGAAAGGGCTTGATAGGGTAGAAGCTGAGAGATTGTTCCCACTGGTCAGGGAATCTAGAACACGGGGACATCTAGAACACGGGGACACAGTCTCGGGATAAGGGGTCAATCATTCAGGACTGAGATGAGGAGAAATTACTTCACTCAAAGGGTTGTGAATCTTTGGAATTCTCTACCCCAGAGGGTTGTGGATGCTCCATCATTGAATACATTTAAGGCTTGGAGAGATAGATTTTTGGTCTCGCAGGGAATCAAAGGATATGGGGAGTGGGCAGGAAAGTGGAATTAAATCCCAAGATCAACTATGATCATTGAATGGCGGAGCAGGCTCGATGGGCCATATGGTCTATTCTCCTATTTCTTGTGCTCCTGTGTATTCACATTGCTGAAACCCAGGACAGAATTGATAACCTACATTATTGTGAGTCTACAGTGTTCTAGGGATAAGAATAAGACCTTGTTTGCAAGATACTCAAATCTTTTCATGGCCTTACTCCTCCCCATATCTGTTATCTCTTCCAATCCTAAACTCTCAGAACTCCTCAGAACTAGATTGGAGGCATTTTGAGTTAGGAACATAGGAGCAGGAGAAAGCCATTTAGCCCATCGAGCCTGCTCTGCCATTCAATACGATCATGGCTGATCGGCCACTTCAATGCCTTTTTCCTCACACAATGCCCATATCCCTTTATGTCATTGGTATTTACAAAGCTGTCAATCTCTGCTTTAAACATACTCAATGACTGAGATTCCACAGCCCTCTGGGGTAGAGAATTCCAAAGATTCACAACCCTCTGAGTAAAGAAATTTCTCCTCATTGTTACAACCGACCGCTCAAGTCAAAGCCCCCAATCAAAATATACGATTCTGATTGTGGTGTGAAAATGCACTGTTTGTTCAGTCCTGTCCCTCCACAGATCGCCTAACATATCATTTTTAAACTTTAAAAGACCCAGCCTAATTGTACCATCTATTAACCCCCAAATGAGGCTAACCAAACCAGGTGTCTTTAGATCAACAAATTAACTGCTTAATTAGAAAAACTAAATTCTTAAACACTACTAAGATATAACAACGTTTAAAATAGAAAAATTAGTGTCATTGTATATTTACACTCTCGCCGAAGTGAAATCTTCCAATGTGGAACAGTCCAAGGTTGCTTAAAGTCCTCACAGCCGTCCAATGGGGGAAAAAGGTTTCTTAAACAGTAGAACAGTCCGTAATCTAATTCAGCAGTTGAATTGATGCTCTTCTTTTCCAGTGATGAATTTCAGCAATAACAGTGGAGCAGTTAAAGGAATTGATTATTTTCTTTTAAGAAATTAATCTGGCTTGACATTAGAATTCTGAGAGTATAATCAATAGGGTTTAAATACACAGAGAGCTCTCATTTCCTTTGGTATATGCTAGTCCAGCTGTCTGTTTTATCAAAGCCAGTTTTTCAGCTAGTTTCAAACATCAATCGGCAACAATGTATCTCATTTCCTTGGTCCTGAGGGCTGTATCCTATGGCAACGAGAATGCATTCTTTGACTCAGTCTCTGGAGCTTGCTGCTTTAAAGCAGTACTGATCCTGTTGCAGCCTTAACGGCACACCGCATACTTCCCGGGGGAAAAAAAACTACAGGATCATAACATCATCTCCGTCCTAAGTGGCTTCCCCCTTATTTTGAAATTGTGTCCCCTGGTTCTAGACTCTCCAACCAGGGGAAACATCTTGCCTTCATCCACCCTGTCTATCCCTTTAAGTATTTTGTAGGTTTCAATGAGATCACCTCTCATTCTTTGAAACTCTAGAGAATACAGGCCCAGTTTCCTCAATCTCTTATTATAGGACAGTCCCGCTATCCCGGGAACAAGTCTGGTGAAACTTTGTGGCACTCCCTCTATGGTAATAATATCCTTCCTAAGGTGAGGGGACCAAAACTGCACACAGTATTCCAGGTGCAGTCTAACCAAGCTTCTATACAATTGAAGCAAGACTTTGCTACTCTTGTACTCAAATCCTCTTACAATAAAGGCTAACATATCATTAGCCTTCTTAATTGCTTGCTGCACCTGCATGTTAGCTTTTAGTGACTTATTGATAAGGACACCCAGGTCCTTTTGTGCATCCTCACTTTCTAATCTCTTACCATTTAAGAAATATTCTGCACATCTGTTCCTCCTACCAAAGTGGATAATCTCACATTTTTCCACATTATATTCCATCTGCCATGTTCTTGGCCATTCAGACAGTCTGTCCAAATCCCCTTGAAGTTGCTTTGCATCTTCCTCACAATACACATTCCCATCTAGTTTTGTATCATCCACGAACTTGGAAATACTGCATTTGGTCCCCCACATCCAAATCATTGATAAATATTGTGAACAGCTGGGGCCCAAGTACTGATCCTTGCAGTACTCCACTACACACAGCCTGCCAATGTGAGAATGGCCCGTTTATTCCTACTCTCTGTTTTCTGCCTTTTAACCAATCTTGAATCCATGCCAGTATATTACCTCCTATACCATGTGCTTTAATTTTGCTAACCAACACCCTGTGGGGGACTTTATCAAAAGCCTTCTGAAAATCCATGTATATTACATCCCCTTTATTAATTCTGTTAGTAACATCCCCAAAAAACTCCAACAGGTTCGTCAAACATGATTTCCCATTCATAAATCCATGTTGACTATGCCCAATCAAATCATTATTATCCAAGTGTCCATTTATCGCAATATTTAGAACAGATTCTAGCATTTTCCCTACTACTGATCTAAGGCGAACAGGTCTGTAGTTCCTGGTTTTCTCTCTCCCTCCCTTCCTAAATAGTGGGGTGACATTTGTGACCTTCCAATCTGCAGGAACTGTTCCAGAATCTATAGAATTTTGGAAGAGAATCACCAATGCATCCACGATCTCCATAGCTACCTCTTTCAACACTCTGGGATGTAGAATATCAGGTCCCGGGGACTTATCAATCTTCAGCCCCATTAATTTCTCCAATACAACTTGCTTACTAATACAAATTTCCTTCAATTCCTCATTCCCCCTAGTCCCTTGGATTTCTAATACTGGGAGATTTCTTGTATCTTCCTCAGTGAAGACAGACACAAAGTAATCATTTAGCTTCTCTGCCATTTCTCTATTCCCCATTATAAATTCTCCTGACTCTGCCTGTAATGGACCCAGATTTGTCTTCGCCAAACGTTTCCTTTTTACGTACCTATAGAAGCTTTTACAGTCTGTTTTTGTATTTTTTGCTAGCTTACATTCATATTCTGTTCTCCCTTTCTTTATCAGTTTCTTAGTCCTCCTTTGCTGTAATCTAAAATCCTCGCAATCCTCAGGTTAACTACTATTTGTGGCAACTTTATCAGCCTTTTCTTTTAATCTTATACAATCTTTAACTTCCTTTGTTAGCCACAATTTAATGACTTTTTTTGTGGGGGGGGTGGGGGGGGGGGGGGTTGTGCCTTGAAGGAATGTATAGTTGCTGTAACCTATGTAATAATTATTTTAAAACTATCCATTGCCTCTGTACTGTCATACCTTTTGATGTATTTTCCCAAGCCAATTTGCCAGTCATACCTTCATAATTTCCTTTGTTCAAATTTAACACCCTAGCTTCAGATTGAACTACCTCACTTTCAAACATAATGTAAAATTCTATAATATTGCGGTCACTCATACCTAAAGGTTCTTTTACTATAAGATTATTAATAAGCCCTTTCTCATTACATAATACTAGATCTAAAACATCCTGTTCTCTAGTCAGTTCCTCAACATACACCTCTCGAAAACCATCCCGAACACACTCCAGAAACTTGTCCTCCACAGCATTAGTGTTCATTAGGTTTACCCAGTCTATATGCAGATTGCAGTCATCCATGATTACTGTGTTACCTATGTTACATGCTTCTCTGATCTGCTGATTAATACCATGCCCCATGCTACCACTACTGTTTGGTGGCCTATAAACAACAACTGCCAATGTTTGCTGCCCCTTGCTCTTTCTTAGCTCCACCCAAATAGATTCCACATTTCTGATCTGAGATCCTCCCTTACTAATGTACTGATCCCATCCCTCATTATCAGTGCAACACCACCTCCTGTTCCTTTTTGCCTGTCCTTCCTAACTGTTGAATAACCTTGAATATTCAGTTCTCAGTCTTGGTCACCCTATAGCCACGTTTCAGTAATGGCAATTAGATCATACGCATTTACTTCTATTTGTGCCTTTAAATCATCTACCTTGTTGCGAATGCTGTGTGCATTCAGGTAGAGTGCCTTTAATCTTGTCTTTTTGACATTCTGCATTCTAAGCTTAGTTGATGTTCGCCTTTGTTTCGCCTCCCCTCTAATTTCACTTGCGACTTTTCTACTTCCTGTTACCAGATTTACTTCCTTCCAATTTGAGCAACCACTCAGGTTCCCATCCCCCAGAGAAGCTAGTTTAAACCTTCCCCAACAGCACTACCAAATCTCCCTGTGAGGATATTAGTCCTTGTCCTGTTAAGGTGTAGCCTGTCCATCTTGGACAGGTCCCACCTACCACAGAACCAGTCCCAGTGCCTCAGAAGTCTGATGCCTTCCCTCCTAAACCAATTCTCCAGCCACGTGTTCAATCGAGCAGTCCTCCTATTCCTATGCTTACTAGCGTGTGGCACTGGGAGTAATGCTAAGATTACTGCTCTTGAGGTCCTGCTTATTAATTTCCTTCCTAACTCCCTTAAATCTTTCAGGACCTCATCCCTCTTCCTACCTATGTCATTGTTACCAATGTGGACCACGACCTCTGGCTGTTCACCCCCAGAAGGATGTCCTGCAACTGCACCATGACATCCTTGACCCTGACACCAGGGAGGCAACATACCATCCTGGAGTCACGTTTACTGCCCCAGAAACGCCTGTCTGATCCCCTGACTATCGAATCCCCCATCACTATTGCTCTTCCACTCTTCTTCCTCCTCTCCTATGCAGCTGAGCCACCCATGGTGCCACGGACTTTGCTTTGGCTGCATTCCCCTGAGGAACCATTGCCATCACCAGTATCCAAAATGGAATACCAATTAGCAAGCAAGATAGACTCAGGGGACTCCTGCCTGGTTCTCTTAGACTGCCTGGCGGTCACCCATTCCCTCTCTGCCTGCATGCTGCTAACCTCTGGTGCGACCATCTCCCTAAATGTGCTATCCATGTTGTCCTCAGCCTCACAAATGCACAACAGTGACTCCAGCTGCTGCTCGGGTTCCAAAACCCAGAGCTCAAGCTTTTGCAGTTGGTGACACTTTTGATAAATGTGTTCATCATAGCGCAGGATGTACATTCCACTTGGCTGAGCTGACTTGCCATACCCTAACTTTAAAAACTATTTATTACAATTAGAATAAGTAGAATGACTTACCAGTTACTCACCAATCAGCTTCTTCCCCTGTATTGAAGTAACAGCCAGCTACTGGAGGCTGAAAAAAGGTAAAGGAAATGAGCGCCTCCCTCACTCACCAAACTCCCACTTTACACTCTGTGCACTCAAAGCATCTCTCAGTGCAAACGAAGCAGCACTGAGGAAGCCCTGCTTTTATACTTTCTGAAAAACAACTGGTTCAAGCTTCTGAAAACCAGTTTAAGCCAGCGACCTAAGTAGCTTGCTGCAGCTGCTCCCAGAGAGCTTGCATACCCCTGTTTTAAGGCTGGAATAAAACTTAATTTCTCTTAACATAAGGAGCAATTTTCAGCTAATTGCTAAATTGAAGAAAAAATTTAGATTAAAATTAACCCTGAAAACTCCTTCTCACTGGACTCAGCAGCTCACCGTGCAGACCAAATTGCACTGTTATGTTGTTATAGGCATGTATTGAAACTTTGTTGCACAAAAGGAATGATGATTGATGATGATTCCTTGAACTTGCCCAAGAAAGTGCAGAAGTGATGGACTGATTATGATCTTTTTTTCAAAAAAATCACCTACTGTGGACACCTTAGCCCTGAGGCAACCCTATAGGGCTGTTACTATCTGGAAAAATTGCAGGTAACAGATCAAGAGGCAGGTAAAGAAGATCATGGCTGGATGATGTAAAGGAATGGGCAGGTGTAACATTAGGGCTACACAATCCACTTGTACAAGAAGAAATGGAAGGAAGAAAAAAATTGCATTTCAAAATTTGTCTTTCACTTTAGGACATCCTGAAGCATTTTGCACTCAAGTAAACTGGGCGGCTAGATTTTTCGGCCAGTGCAAATATGATGGGCTGAATGGCCTCCTCTGTGCTGTAATTTTTCTATAGTTCTATAGTGAAACACTTTTGAAGTGTTGTCACTGGTATAATGTAGGCAAACAGCAGCCATGTTTGGCACGGCAAGCTTGGACTAAAAGCAAATAAGATAAATGGATAATCTGTTTTAGTGACAATGGTTGAGGGATAAATGTTGGTCATGACACCTGGGAGAATGCCCCTGCTCTTCTACAAATATGCCATAGAAACATTTACATCCACCAGATCACCTGAAAGATGGCATCCCGCACAGGGCAGCACTCCCTCAGTACTGCACTGAAGTGTTAACTTGGATTCTGTCCTTGTTTCTGGAGTGGCACCTGAAGCCTCAGGCAAAACTGCTACCTGCTGATTTGAGGTTGACACAAGTACCAGAAGATAAGGAATGTATGAATGACCAACCTCTAGATTGGAGGAGACAGGTAGAGACAGGCTGCTTTCTGTTTGCGCCTATTAATTGCATATTTGTTTATAATATTCATTTATCTTGTATTAAACCTCTTTTATATTAATCTGTAATATATTACAATAGAAGAGCTCTGAGCGTGTGTAAAAGAAAAAAGACAAACTATTGAATATGCACCCATTGTTGCATTTGTGTCTATGAACTGAAGAAATGAGGGTGGCACAGTGGTTAGCACTGCAGCCTCGCAGCTCCAGTGACCTGGGTTCGATTCTGGGTACTGCCTGTGTGGAGTTTGCAAGTTCTCCCTGTGACTGTGTGGGTTTTCGCCGGGTGCTCTGGTTTCCTCCCACAGCCAAAGACTTGCAGGTTGATAGGTAAATTGGCCATTGTAAATTGCCCCTAGTGTAGGTAGGTGGTAGGGGAATTGAGGGGATGTGGTAGGAATATGGGATTAATGTAGGATTAGTATAAATGGGTGGTTGATGGTCGGCACAGACTTAGTGGGCCGAAGGGCCTGTTTCAGTGCTGTATCTCTAAATTAAATCACATTAAAATATTTTTTAAAAATAAAATTCCTCCTTGGGGTGGCGCTGTAATCTCTATAAACCAATATTACAAGGGGTCCTGTTATCCTTGCTCCAGAGTGATGCTGTAACCTCTCTCAGCATATTTGAATTAACACAGCCAAAAGACACATTGGCACAAAATTTCCTAGGGATTGGAGCCATTAAAATGGCTCAGCAATATTGCACGGCCCGATTTACAACAAGATATTATGGCCTAAGTAACTTCAACCATTACCTATTCCACTCCATATATCAAGTTTGAGATCGAGTTTACTGAATTAAAGCTACTGAAACCATCACTGTCACTTAGGCTGTTGCAGAATGGTACTAGTGGGCTGAGTCTGCAGGAATTATAACAGGAACGCATTTAAAAGAGGCAACGTCGCTTCGGGTCATTATTCTTGATAGCACTCTCACCCCTGAATCAGTCGGTTGTGATTTCAAGTCCCACTCCAGAGAACTGAGCACAAAAACCTAGGCTGACACTTCAGTGCAGAACCAAAGGAGTGCTGTACTGTCAGAAGTGCTGTCTTTCAGATAAGACTTTAAACTGAGGCCATGGCACTATTTTGTAGAAGAGCAAGGGAGTTCTCCCTGGTGTCCTGGACAATATTTATCCCTCAATCAACATTTCTAAACAAAACCAGATTAGCTGGTCATTATCATATTGCTGTTTGTGGGCGCTTCTGTGTGCAAATTGGCTGCCACGTTTCATACCAGTGACTACACTTCAAAAGTACTTTATTGGCTGTAAAGCGCTTTGAGCAGTGGTCATGAAAAGCGCTAGATAAATGCAAGTCTTTCTTTCTTTAGAGGGTGCGCAAACATGACTTATTAGAATGGTAACAAGTTACATTGAGAGAATAGAGAAGCTGAGTTTAAGGGGAGTTATAATAGAGATGTTCAAAATCATAAAGGGTTTTGACAGAGTAAATAAAAAGAATCTGTTTCCATTGGAGAAGGGTCAGTAACTGGAAGACAGATTTAAAGAAATTGGCAAAACCAATTAGCATTAATTAGTAAAACCAGAGACAAGATGAGAAGAATTATTTTACGCAGAGAGTTGTTATGACCAGAAATTCACAACTTAAAGTGGTGGTGGAAGTTGATTGAATAATAACTTTCAAGAGAGAATTAGTTAATACTCGAAGAAGAAATATTTGCAGGACTATGGAACCAACACAGGCACAATGGGCTGAATGGCCTCCTTCTGTGCTGTAACATTCCGTGACCCAGTAGGATATTGAACTGTGTAGGCCACCACAATTTAGCCCAGTTCTGTTCTCGTTCATTCCAGTTCCAGCCCCACCCTAGTAAGAGCATCTCCCACCCAATGTGACATTTTCCATGTACTAACATTAGGAACAGGAGAAGGCCATTCAGCCCTTGAGCCTGCCTATTCAATTGGCTAATCTGTAACTCAATCTGTGGCTCAGAAGGGAAGGAGGGAGAACGGGAGAGCACTAGTCATCGGGGACTCGATGGTGAGGAGTACCGACAGGCGGTTCTGTGGGCGCAAGCGAGACGCACGGATGATTTGTTGCCTCCCTGGTGCCAGGGTCCGTGATGTTTGTGATCGCGTCTTCAGGATCCTTAAAAGGGAGGGGGAGCAGCCAGAGGTCGTGGTGCACATTGGCACCAACGACGTAGGAAGGAAGGGTGGCACAGATGTTAGAAGTGAGTTTAGGGAGTTAGGCTGGAAGCTGAAAGCTCGGACGGACAGAGTTGTTATCTCTGGTTTGTTGCCGGCGCCACGTGATAGTGAGGCTAGGAATAGGGAGAGAGCACAGCTGAACACGTGGCTGCAGGAATGGTGTAGGAGGGAGGGCTTCCAGTTCTTGGATAATTGGACTGCATTCTGGGGAAGATGGGACCTGTTCAAACAGGACGGGCTGCATCTGAACCAGAGGGGCACCAATATCCTGGGAGGGAGGTTTGCTAGTACTGTTCGGGAGGGTTTAAACTAGTTTGGGAGGGGGATGGGAACCGGACTTGTAGTCCAGGGACCAGTGGGTCCACTCAGAAAGACAAAGAGTGTAGTGAGGTATTGGGGAAGGTAGCACTGTCGCAGAGGACAGATGGGCACGGAGAAGGGTTAAAGTGCGTATACTTCAACGCAAGAAGCATCAGGAATAAGGTGAGTGAATTGAAGACGTGGATGGGCACTTGGGACTACGATGTTGTGGCCATCACTGAAACGTGGATAGGTGAGGGGGAGGAATGGTTCTTGGAGGTACCTGGTTATAGATGTTTTCATAAGATTAGGAATGGTGGTAAAAGAGGTGGGGGGGTGGCATTGTTAGTTAGAAATAGTGTAACAACTGCTGAAAGAATTTTCGAGGAGGATCTGCCGACTGAGGCACTGTGGGTTGAGGTCAGGAACAGGAAAGGAGCAGTCACCTTGATGGGAGTTTTCTATCGGCCCCCCAATAGCAGCAGGGAGGTGGAAGAGCAGATTGGGAAACAGATTTTGGAAAGGAGCAGAAGTTACAGGGTAGTAATTATGGGGGATTTCAACTTCCCAAATATTGATTGGCAACTCTTTAGATCGAATAGTTTGGATGGGGTAGTGTTTGTGCAGTATGTCCAGGAAGCTTTTCTGACTCAGTATGTAGACTGCCCGACCAGAGGGGAGGCAATATTGGATTTGGTACTAGGTAATGAACCAGGGCAAGTGATAGAGCTGTTGGTGGGCGAGCACTTTGGAGATAGTGATCACAATTCTGTAGCATTCACTGTGGTAATGGAGAGGGATAGGTATGTGCAACAGGGCAAGGTTTACAATTGGGGGAAGGGTAGATATGATGCTGTCAGGCAGGAACTGAGGAGCATAAGTTGGGAGCATATGCTGGCAGGGAAGGGCACGGTCGAAATGTGGAACTTTTTCAAGGAGCAGATAGTAGGGGCCATTGATAAGCATGTCCCTGTCAGACAGGGAAGGGATGGTCATGTGAGGGAACCGTGGTTGACAAGAGAGGTTGAGAGTCTTGTTAGGAAGAAGAAGGATGCGTATATAAGGTTGAGGAAAAAGGGCACAGGCATAGCTCTGGAGGGATACAAGATGGCCAGGAAGGATCTGAAGAAAGGGATTAGGAGAGCTAAGAGAGGGCATGAAAAATGCTTGGCGGGTAGGATAAAAGAAAACCCCAAGGCCTTTTACGCGTATGTCAGAAATATGAGGATGACTAGGGGGACCGTAGGTCCGGTCAAGGACAATAGCGGGAGACTGTGTGTTGAGCCGGAAGAGATAAGTGAGGTTTTGAATGAGTACTTCTCTTCGGTATTTACGAATGAGAAGGGGTGTATTACTGAAGAGGACGGTGTGAAACAGACTGGTAAGCTCGAGGAAGTGCTCGTTAGGAGGGAAGATGTGTTGGGGTTTTTGAATAACTTGAAGATAGACAAGTCTCACGGGCCTGACGGGGTATATCCAAGGATGTTATGGGAAGCAAGGGATGAAATTGCAGAGCCGCTGGCAATGATCTTTTCATCTTCTCTGTTGACGGGGGTGGTACCAGGTGATTGGAGGGTGGCAAATGTTGTGCCCCTGTTCAAGAAAGGGAATAGGAACAACCCTGGGAATTACAGGCCAGTTAGTCTTACTTCGGTGGTAGGCAAGTTGATGGAAAAGGTGCTGAGGGATAGGATTTCTGAGCATCTGGAAAGACACTGCTTGATTCGGGACAGTCAGCACGGTTTTGTGAGGGGTAGGTCTTGCCTCACAAGCCTGATTGAATTCTTTGAGCAGGTGACCAAGCAAGTGGATGAGGGTAAACCAGTGGATGTGGTGTACATGGATTTTAGTAAGGCATTTGATAAGGTCCCCCATGGTAGACTTATGGAGAAAGTCAGGAGGCATGGGATAGTGGGGAATGTGGCCAGTTGGATTAAGAATTGGCTAACTGATAGAAGGCAGAGAGTGGTCTTAGATGGTAAATACTCAGCCTGGAGCCCAGTTACCAGTGGCGTGCCACAGGGATCAGTTCTGGGTCCTCTCCTGTTTGTGATTTTTATTAACGACTTGGATGAGGAAGTCGAAGGGTGGGTCAGTAAATTTGCAGATGATACAAAGGTTGGTGGAGTTGTGGATACCGAGGAGGGCTATTGTCGTCTGCAAAGGGACTTGGATAGGTTGCAGTGCTGGGCTGAAAAGTGGCAGATGGAGTTTAACCCTGAAAAGTGTGAGGTCGTCCATTTTGGAAGGACAAACACGAATGCAAAATACTGGGTTAACGGTAGGGTTCTTGGGCATGTGGAGGAGCAGAGAGACCTTGGGGTCTATGTGCACAGATCGTTGAAAGTTGCAACTCAAGTGGATAGGGCTGTGAAGAAGGCATATGGGGTGTTAGCGTTCATTAGCAGAGGGATTGAATTTAAGAGCCGTGAGGTGATGATGCAGCTGTACAGGACCTTGGTAAGGCCTCATTTGGAGTACTGTGTGCAGTTCTGGTCGCCTCATTTTAGGAAGGATGTGGAAGCCTTGGAGAGGGTGCAGAGGAGATTTACCAGGATGTTGCCTGGAATGGAGAATAAGTCTTACGAGGAAAGGCTGAACATTCTAGGCCTCTTCTCATTAGAACGGAGAAGGATGAGGGGTGACATGATAGAGGTTTATAAGATGATCAGGGGAATAGATAGGGTAGACAGTCAGAAACTGTTTCCCCGGGTGGAGCAAAGCGTTACAAGGGGTCATAAATTTAAGGTGAAGGGTGGGAGATATAAGGGGGATGTCAGGGGAAGGTTCTTTACCCAGAGAGTGGTCGGGGCATGGAATGCCTTGCCTGGGGAAGTTGTTGAGTCAGAAACTTTAGGGACTTTCAAACGGCTTTTAGATAGGTATATGGATAAAGGAGAATGATGGGGTATAGATTAAATTGTCCTTGACAGAGGACAAAGGATCGGCACAACATCGTGGGCCGAAGGGCCTGTTCTGTGCTGTATTTTCTATGTTCTATGTTCTATGTTCAACTGCGAAAAACAGTTCTGGTGAAAGGTCATTGACCTGAAACATTAATTCTCTCTCTCTCTCCATAGATGCTGCCTGACCTGCTGAGTATTCCCAGCATTTTCTGTTCATATTTCAGATTACCAGCATTTGCAGTATTTTGCTTTTCCAATTTTCCCCTTTTGCTCCACATCCCTTGAAAACCTTACAGAACAAAACTCTATCAATCTCTAGCATCGACAGCCTTTTTGAGGAGAGAGTTCCAGATTTCCCTGACCCTTTGTGTGATCATGTGCTTTCTGATTTTGTTCCCAAGTGTCTTAGCTCTAATTTGATGATTATGTCCCCTTGTACCATCCAATCCAACATTGGGATTTGGGGAGTTGAGGTGGGGTGGGGTGCTTATGGCACAGTTTTATTTTCGATTCAAATTTGCAAAACTAATTTATTTAAAGTGTGCAATACATTATCAAATATTCAATTATTTCTCAGTGTGAATCAACAATATCCAGCTCTGTTTGAAATATAGATAAAAACAATGTTTCATATTCCCCCTAGCTATTAAATATTTGTATTTCTGTGTATGCTTTAGGAAAGTACTTTGCTTTGAACTGTTTCTTTGGGCCTCCTTATCTCGAGAGACAATGGATATGCGCCTGGAGGTGGTCAGTGGTGTGTGGAGCAGCGCCTGGAGTGGCTATAAAGGCCAATTCTGGAGTGACAGGCTCTTCCACAGGTGCTGCAGAGAAATTTGTTTGTCAGGGCTGTTGCACAGTTGGCTCTCCCCTTGCGCCTCTGTCTTTTTTCCTGCCAACTACTAAGTCTCTTCGACTCGCCACAATTTAGCCCTGTCTTTATGGCATATTTAATTACAGTAGTCTCAGATACACAATACAACTGCAACAAACTGTCTGCTATGGGGTTGAGTTTAATTCTTGGAAATATTAAAGAAGTGCTTTCATGAAAAATGTCTTTTTTTCTGTAAACATAACCGGGCAATCTGACTTACATCAAACCAAATTATTGCATCACTCGTAAATGATGAAATTGCCTTCAGGGTTTTATGCCTATTCAACTTCCTGTAGATTGGAAAGATCTTTGTCAAACATCTTTTCTTGAAGATGGTGTCTCTGTAACAGCTGTTTTAGTTTAATAAAAAGGAAACGTTGCAACTACAGAATATTTAAAAATGGACAATCAGTGACTCCCCAGTAATGCAGAGTGTTCAGTCAGCAGATGTTGTGTGAGGATAGCATTGGAGTTTGTTGTGATTCCTCCCTTAGAAAAATAGCCTGCTGATGATCGGTGTTGATCACAAGAAAAATGACTCTCAGCTGAGATACTGGAAGTTCCCTTGTATCCATGCAAATATTCATGATTTCGGGAAAGGAGGGGAGAAAATCATCAGAATAAAATTTGATAATCTTGTGGAATGTACTGGGAGAGTAAAAACCTTTTACAAACTATTGTAATTGATGATAATAGAGAGTTCTGGTCTTCTGTTCAACCGTGTGATTGTTCTGTGTTGTAAATTTATTCCATGTGTGTAATTAATGTATTTAATTTGTGTGATTAACAGAAGCACAGGTAAGATTGAAACTGGCATGTATTTCTCCTTGACCATAGATCCTGCAAGTCAACTAGAAATATCTGGATAATTTTATTGTTCTCTGACAATTCCACATCCTTTTCCTCTCCTGAAGGTTTTTGTCTTTTTGCTAGCTTAACCTACAGGTTGCCTGTTTCCCTCTCATGCCTCATCGGTCACTCTCATGTCAGAGTGTTGGCAGGTTATTTGACTGTGTCCTCATACTGACAGCCATGGCTCAGTGGGTAGCACTCCTGCCTCAAAGTCAAAATGCTGTCAGTTCATAGACCCACTCCAGAGATACAAGCACAAAATTTAGATAGACTTCCATGCAGGGAGTGCGACACCATCAAAGGTGCTATCTTTTGGATGAGACATTAAACCCATCTGCCCTTCTGAGTGGTTGTAAGAGCTTGTGGACACATTTCAAATGAGAGCAGTATATTCCCGCCTCTGCCCTGCCCAATATTTATCCCTCAACCAACATCACTAAAACAGATGACCTGCCCATTATCGCATTGCTGTTTATGGGTTCTTCCTGTGTGCAAATTAGCTGCCACATTTTCTACATTATTAGTGACTACACTTCGAAAGTACTTCATTGACTACAGGACTTTGGGACATCCTGAGGTTGTAAAAGGTGCTCCATAATTGCAAGATTTTTCTTTCTTTATTGCAACAGGACTTGACTGCAGACCATAGGCTGCCCACGAGCACAGCCAAGGGAGATTCACACATACAGTAAATAACAGATCAGGAATATATGATGTTTCAGTGGGGCTAAAGTGTGGCGAGTCGAAGAGACTTAGCAGTTGGCAGGAAAAAAGACAGAGGCGCAAGGGGAGAGCCAACTGTGCAACAGCCCCGACAAACAAATTTCTCTGCAGCACCTGTGGAAAAGCCCGTCACTCTAGAATTGGCCTTTATAGCCACTCCAGGCGCTGCTTCACAAACCACTGACCACCTCCAGGCACGTATCCATTGTCTCTCGAGATAAGGAGGCCCAAAAAGAAAAAAAAAAAGAGTGGGAATACAGTGCAGATACACTGCATGTTTGTAGAGGGCAGGTGTAGGGAAGCAAATATCAGTGAATGTACATTACTACTGGTGCTGTATGTGTTTTGGAGTTACCTGCTGTCAGGGACAATGGAGTGGTTGTACTTTTAATTCTAGACAAACAAGACAGTTCTAAAAACACAGAACACATCCTATACCAGTCAATGAGAGGCTAATAATAAACCTAAGGTAAATATGTATCGAAATACAAATGATGACCTCCCCCCCCACCCCCTTCCCAACCTCACCAACTTCCAGCAATATATTTATCATAGAATCATAGAATGGTTACAGCACAGAAGGAGGCCATTTGGCCCATCATGTCTGTGCTTGCTCTCAAAGAGCAATTCACCTAGTGCCACTCCCCAGCCTTCTGCCCATCGCCCTTCACATTCGTCTTTTTCAGATAATAATCCAATTCCCTCTTGAATGCCCAAATTGAACCACACTCTCAGGCAGTGCATTCCAGATCCCAACGACTCAGTGCGTGAAAATTCCACATGTGACCATTGCTTCTTTTGCCAATTACCTCAAATCTGTGCACTCTGGTTCTCAATCCTTCCACCAATGGGAACAGTTTCTCTCGATCTACTCTGTCTAGACCCCTCATGACTATGAATACCTCCATTAAATCTCTCAACCTTCTCTTCTCCAAGGAAAACAGTCCCACTTCTCCAATCTATCTTCATAACTGAAGTTCCTCATCCCTGGAAACATTCTCGTGAATCCTTTCTGCACCCTCTCTAATGCCTTCACATCCTTTCTAAAGCGTGGTGCCCAGAACTGGATGCAATACTCCAACTGAGTCCGAACCAGTGTTTTATTCAAATTTAACATAACTTCCTTGCTTTTGTACTCATTGCCCCTATTTATAAAGCCTAGGATGCTGTATGATTTATTAACCTCGCTCTCAACTTGTCCTGCCACCTTCAATGATTTATGCACATATACACCCAGGTCTCACTGCTCCTGCACCCCCTTTATAATTGTTGTTTATATTGCCTCTCCGTTTTCTTTCTACCAAAATGAATCACTTCTCACTTCTCTTCATTAAATTTCTTCTGCTACTTGTCCGCCCATTCCATCAACCTATGTCGTTCTGAAGTTCTACATTATCTTCCTCACAGTTCACAATACTTCCAAGTTTTGTATCGTCTGCAAATTTTGGAATTGTGCCCTGTACACCAAGGTCAAAGTCTTTAATATATATCAGGAAGAGTAGGGGTCCTAACACCGACCCCTGGGGAACTCCATTACAAACCTTCCTCCAGTCTGAAAAACAACCATTAATCACACTCTCTGTTTCCCTATCAGTCAGCCAATTTCATATCCATATTGCTACTGTCCCTTTTATTCCAATTTCAAATGCCTTTTGGAAGTCCATCTACACCATATCAACAGCATTACCCTCATCAACCTTCTCTATACTACCTCATTAAAAAACTCAAGCAAGTTAGTTTATCACAATTTGCCCTTCACAAATCCATGCTGTCTTACCTTAATTAACCCGCATTTGTCCAAATGACTATTAATTTTGTCCCGAATTATCATTTCTAGAAGCTTCCTCACCGCTGAAGGTAAATTGACTGCCCTGTAGTTGCTGGGCTTATCTTTATACCCTTTTTTGAACAAGGGTATTACATTTGCAATTCTCCAGTCTTCTGGCACCACCCCCGAGTCTAAGACTGGAAAGTTATGGTCAGTGTCTCCACAATTTCCACTCTCATTTCCCTCAGTATCCTTGGATGCTTCTGATCCAGGCCTGGGGCCTTATCAACTTCAAGTACAGACAGCCTATCCAAACCTCCTCCTTATCAGTTTCAAACCCTTCAAGTGTCTGAACTACCTCCCAATTATGCCCAATTTCAGCTGTGTACTGGGGGGAAGAGTTTGAGAAAAGGAGGTTGACATTCATTACCTGTTGATATTTAAACTTTTACCTGGATTTTGTTTCCTGTCCGTAACTTTGCGCTGTGTGCAGTCTACAATCCCAACTGTGTACTGCCAACACAGCCCATCAAATTCCAGTAATCTTACAGATTTCTCTGAAATCTCTGGGTCATACACTGATCATTATAATTATTGACACTGTTTAAATCCAGTTCTCTGAACTAACACTGAAAACGTAAAGAATTGAAAGCCAACCACAATCAAAAATGTTTGAAGTAAAAATGCTTTGCTGCAATATTTGTTACCATCTTGTACCATCAAGTGGCAAATTTCAAAAGCAAAGGTTACACTCAGGAACTGTAATATGCTCTATTTCTGAGGGGTCTTCTCTTATCTTTCTTGAAATGCGAGAGTTGGACACATCGCCAGAACACTAGATTGAAGGAGTAACAGTCGGTGCTTTGACCTTCGGTGGTAAACGTGCGCTGTTACGGCAGTCAGCGGCTCCACTTTTCCCAGGGTGCAATGAGCTGCTGTTGATCTGTGAAGTCTGGGAAGCTCCACTCTGCAAACTGCTGCTGCACTTTGTGAGCCAGCTGGATTCAAAGCGGCAGGCTTTTAGCCAAGAGTGTTCGTTGAATCTGGTTTGTGTTGATAGAATGGTAAGCATACCTCCAGTGAAAGAGTATCAATGTTTTATTGATAACATAAATGAACTTACAGTAGCTGCAGAAACTCCACAAGACTGCTACTTCACCAAACTGAGCCTACACACAGGAGAGACAGAGAACAAACGAATCACCCGATGAATCACAGATTCATCGTTCAGATGCACGTATGTGCAGCAAACATATGGCCCATGTCACATGGGTTCTGATGCTCTGAAACATTAACTCTGCTTCTCTCTCCACAGATGCTGCCGGACCTGCTGAGTATTTCCATCATTTCTTGTTTATTTGTCCCATGTCACAGTTTGTTTACTGAATACTCGACTACAGTGACAGAAAGTGTACACACCATTCACTACACTGTAGAACTGTCATTGGGTTATGCTAGTTCATTGACATTAATGGTCCCACCCATGGTAGATTGTTAATCTTGATTGGGATGGCACAGGTTAGTGGTCAGTGAAAGCAGAGAAAATTAGAAGGCAGTCAGACACATCAGTGTTTGCATAATGATGCAAGCAGAAGTCTGAGCTTTCCCCATCAACCAAGAAGGGTGTGTGGATAGACTAAAGGGTAGTGTTGAGAATATAAAAGTTATTTTTTTTTTATAAAAGTTTTTTTTTGCAGATTTTGCATGAACTAAAGGAGATGCATCTCTTCAGAAAAGGTTTTTCACCAATCAAGTAGACATCAAATCTGTTGTTGTGTATTGCCAGTTTCTGAACAAAAGCATGGCTCACTGGGCATCATTGCTTGTGCTGCCAACACTTTGTGTATGGTCAAGTTTATCAAACAATAGTTTGTACATGGTTGGAATTGGTGACCTTCCTTTAGAAGTGCACCTTACGTTGTCACTTTATTTGAGGGGTGTGGGGGGGGGGGGGGGGGCGGTGAAATATAGAAGGGGTTTTCAGAAGTCACCTAATGCCATCTCTTCTGCATGGTAATTAGAGAGTGAGGGAAGAGCAGATAAAGTTAAGTATTGCAATTCGAAGTATCTAACCTGAGGCTGGGTTCTTCAGAACGTTAGTGGTATTTTATTACTATATATTATATATACTATAGTATACTAGTACTATATATACTCTATACATATATTAAAAATCATATTGCTATAGTTAAGAGTATTGTGACGCGATTTATGATTAATGCTGGAATCTATTATTAAGGAAGTCTTAACAATGCACTTAGAAAAGCACAGTAAAATTAGAACAAGTCAATAAAAGCAAAATACCGCAGATGCTGGAAATCTGAAATAAAAACAAAAAGGTGCTGGAAATACTCCGCAGGTCTGGGAGCATCTATGGAGAGAGAAGCAAAGTTAACGTTTCACGTCTGACCTTTCATTAGAAATGGCAAAAGGTTAGAAAAGAGTTAGGTTTTAAGCAAGTAAAGGGGGTGGGGGAGAGAACAAAGGGGAAGGTGTTTGAGAGAGCAGGAGAGATTAAATAACAAAGCTGTCATGTGACAAAGGGAAAGTGTGTTAATGCTTGTGGTGAAAGACAAAGCATTAGTCCAGAGAGAGTGTTAATAGCAGAATAATGAGCAGCTGACTACATGAAAAGCAGGCACATGGTGAAAAAATATTTTAAAAAAGGGCCGTCATACTCTGAATTTATTGAACTCAATGTTCAGTCCTCAAGGCTGTAGAGTGCCTAATCGAAAGAACAGGTGCTGCTCCTCGAGCTTGTGTTGATGTTCACTGGAACACTGGAGCAGACCAAAGACAGAAATGTTGGCATGAGACCAGGGAGGAGTGTTGAAATGGCAAGCATCCGGAATCTCAGGGTTATGCTTTCGGAATGAGCGGAGGTGTTCTGCAAAGTGATCACCCAATGTGCGTCTGGTCTCCCCAATGTAGAGGAGACCGCATTGTGAACAGTGAATACAGTTTACCAAATTTTATTTTAGTGTTTAATTCACTGCTACTTCTCTTCCAGCAATGCCTACCTTGAAGAAGTTCTGCTCTTCTCTCCGACAGGAATTTTGTTTGTCTCTTTTACCTTGTTGACCTTCATTACTTTCTATTTTCCTCCTGGTGTTTGATAAGGTATTTACCAAAACTCATTGTCACAGTCACTGAGTAAGGACATGTGGCTGTCTCCGTCTTTGACTTATTCCACGTGGATTCCAACTCAAGTTTCATCCTTCATGTTTTGAATCCACTCAGGATTGTAGGTATCTCCAAGAAATCCAACGTTCCTTGGACTGCTGCTCTCACCGCATCCTGAGATCCACACTCGGTGCCATGCACCGCCACATGTACACACTGGACCTCTCTCTCCAGAAGCACTGCCTCACTTTATCTCAAAGCTGTTCTACTCAGTCTTCCTCTTATCAGACGCATTAACAAAAACTTTTTTTCTTCCTTTCAGGTGTTAAGGAACGTGAGCTCCAGCAGCTGATGGAGACTCATGCCCCTCAAACCTGCTGATAAGGCTGATGCTTTTGTTGTCTGGTGTACCGACCTCTACCTAGCAGAGGCTGAGCGCCAACTCTCAGACACTTCTTCCTACCTCCCCCTGGACCATGACCCCACCACTAAACATCAAGCTACTGTCCACAGGACTGTCACTGGCCTCATCTCCTCTGGAGATCTTCCCTCTACAGCTTCCAAACTCATAGTCCCGCAACCTCGGACAGCCCGCTTCTACTTCCTAAAATCCACAAACAGGACTGTCCCGGCAGACCCATCATTTCAGCGTGTTCCTGCTCCACTGAACTTATTTCTAGCTATCTTGACACTATCTTTTCTCCGCTGGTCCAGTCTCTTCCCACCTACATTCAGGACTCTTCTGATGCCGTACGTCATTTTGACAATTTCCAATTTCCTGGCCCTAACCGCCTCCTCTTCACTTTGGACATCCAATCTCTCTACACCAGAATGGTTTGAGGGCTCTCCGCCTCTTCCTTGAACAGAGGCCCAATCAGTCCCCATCCACCACCTTCCTCCTCTGCCTGGCTGAACTTGTTCTCATATTGAATAACTTCTCCTTTAACTTCACACTTCCTTCAAGTAAAAGGTGTTGCTACGGGTACCCACTTGGGTCCTAGTTATGCCTGTCTTTGTGTGGGATATGTCTAATATTCTTTGTTCCAGTCCTACTCAGGCCCCCCCCACCCCAACTCATTTTCCGGTACATTGATGACTGTATCGGTGCAGTTTCCTGCTCCCGCCCTGGACTGGAAAACTTTATCAACTTTGCTTCCAATTTCCACCCTTCTCTCACCTTTACATGGTCCATCTCTGACACTTCCCTTCCTCGACTTCTGTCTCCATCTCTAGGGATAAGATATCCATGAATATTCAGTGGCGCAGTGGTTAGCACCGCAGCCTCACAGCTCCAGCAACCCAGGTTCAATTCTGGGTACTGCCTGTGTGGAGTTTGCAAGTTCTCCCTGTGTCTGCGTGGGTTTCCTCCGGGTGCTCCGGTTTCCTCCCACATGCCAAAGACTTGCAGGTTGATAGGTAAATTGGCCATTACAAATTGCCCCTAATATAGGTAGGTGGTAGGGAAATATAGGGACAGGTGGGGATGTGGTAGGAATATGGAATTAGTGTAGGATTAGTATAAATGGGTGGTTGATGGTCAGCACAGACTCAGTGGGCCGAAGGGCCTGTTTCAGTGCTGTATCTGTAAACTGAACATAAGCCCACCGACTCCCACAGCTACCTCGACTACACTTATTCACACCCTGCCTCCTGTAGGGACTCCATTCCATTCTCCCAGTTTCTCTGTCTCTGATGCATCTGCTCTGATGATGTGACCTTCCACAACAGCGCTTCGGATATGTCTTCCTTTTTCCTCAGTTCAGGATTCCCCCCCACTGTCATTGACAGGGCCTTCAACCGTGTCTGGCCCATTTCCCGCACTTCTGCTCTCACCCCTTCCCCTCCCTCCCAGAACTGCGACAGGGTTCCCCTTGTCCTCATTTTCCACCCCACCAGCTCCACATCCAGAGGATCATCTTCCATCATCTCCAGCGTGATGCCACCACCAAACGCATCTTCCCCTCCCGTCAGCATTCCGAAGGGATCATTCCCTCCACAACACCCTGGTCCACTCCTCCATTATCCCCGACACTTCATCCCCTTCCCCCAGCACTTTCCCATGCAATTGCAGGAGGTGTGATATCTGCCCTTTTACCTCCTCTCTCCTCACTAGCCAAGGCCCCGAACACTCCTTTCAGGTGAAGCAGCGATTTACCTGTACTTCTTTCAATTTAGTATACTGTATTTGCTGCTCACAACGCGGTGTCCGCTACACTGGGGAGGCCAAATACAGATTGGCTGACTGCTTTGTGGAACACCTCGCTCAGTCCGAAAACATGACCCTGAGCTTCCGGTTGCTTGCCATTTCAGCACTCTTTCCCCCCCACCCCCCGCTCTGATGCCAACATTTCTGTCTTTGGCCTGCTCCAGTGTTCCAGTGGACATCAACGCAAGCTCTTGGAGCAGCACCTGATCTTTCGATTAGGCACTCTACAGCCTTGCAGGCTGAATATTGAGATAAATAACTTCAGAGCACGACTGGCCTTTTCAAAAAAAAAAATGTAAATGTTTTATTTTTAACCATTTTACGTGTAGTCAGAACTGCTCATTATTCTGCTATTAACCGTCTCTCTGGACTAATGCTTTGTCTTTCAGCACAAGCGTTAACACACTCTTCGCCTTTGTCACATGACAGCTTTGTTAGTTAATCTCTCCTGCCCTCTCAAACATCTTCCCCTTTGTTCTCTCCCCCACCCCCCTCATCCTCACTAGTTTAAAACCTAATTCTTTTCTAACCTTTGCCAGTTCTGATGAAAGGTCACAGACCTGAAACGTTAACTTTGCTTCTCTATCCACAGATGCTGTTAGAACAAGTCAACATGGTTTTATGAAAGAGAAAGCCTGTTTGACAAATTTAATAGAATGTTTTAAGGATGTAACTAGTAGGGTAGATAAAGAGGAACCAGTAGATGTAGCGTACCTGGATTTCCAAAAAGCATTCAATAAGGTGCCACACAAAAGGTTGTCAAGATAAGGGCTCATGGAGTTGGGGGTAATATATTAGCATGGATAGATGATTGCTTCCTGTCTGTTAACCAATGAGTGGGCATAAACAGGGCATTCAAGTTGGCAGGCAGTAAATAGTGGAATGCCACAAGGATCAGTGCTGGGGCCTCTGTTATTTACAATCCATGTTAATGACAAATGAACAGACAGAGTAATGTATCTAAGTTTGCTGATGATACAAAGGTAGGAGGAAAGGTAATCTGTGGGGAGGACGTAGAGAGGCTGCAAAGAGATATAGACATGTTAAGTGAGTGGGAAATAAGATGGCAGATAGAGTATAATGTAGGGAAGTGTGAAGTTATGCACTTTGGTCGTGAGAATAGAAAAGCAGAATATCTTTTAAAAGATGTGAAACTTGTAAGTCTCGATGTTCCGAGAGACTTGGGTATGCTTTTACAAGGAACTCAAAGTTAACATGTAGGTGCAACGAGCAAATAGGAAGGCAAATGGCATGTTGCACTTTATTGCAAGGGGATTGGAGTACAGGAATAAGGAAGTATTGCTACAATTGTACAGGGTTTTGGTGAGACCACATCTGGAATCCTGTGTGCAGTTTTAGTCTTGTTGTGACCAGGTGAGGAAGGGGTCTCAGGCTCCCCTTTCGCCCCTTCTCTGGTTTGATTGTAACAAGGTTTATTCTTTCAACACAATGATTTAGCTTACCACCTCAGTGAGCCCTAACACACTGTTCCTCAAATATAATTACAAATGAACCACAGGTTTTCTTGAGTTTGAATAAGAAAGATGCAAGTTTATTAAACTTATCATGCTAAACCAGTTAAAATTACTAAAATACGCGATGCATCAACGCTCACATTCATGTGAGGCGCACACACACAGACACGCACGCACATAGATGCAGAGGGAGAAAAGATAGAGATGAGAGGTTGAAGTAAGGTCTGTAATAAATGGAATTCAAATACCGAGTTTCAACGTCCTTAGTTGAAGTTAAAGTCTTGTAGTCCTTACTGGGCCACACACAATTCAGGCTTGCTTCTCTGTTTCCAGAAGGCTGAAGAGAGGCTTTATCCACCCTCTCTGTTGTTGCTTGTGAGGGTCTGTAGATTTGAGGTTTAGCTGCAGCTGAGGCTGTCCGTATCTGGTCTAGCCTACATGTGACTCCAGACCCACAGCAATGTGTTTGACTCTTAAATGCCCTCTGAAATGGCCTAGCAAGCCACTCAGTTGTATCTAACTGCTACAAATTCAATAAGGTCATAAGAACTAGGAGGAGTAGGCAATTCAGCTCCTCAAGCTTGCTCCGCCATTCAATATGATCATGGCTGATCTCATCTTGGCCTCAACTCCACTTTCCTGCCCGTTCTCCATAACCCTTCAATCCATTACTAATTAAAAATCTATTTCCTCCTTAAATTTACTCAATGTCCCGTCATCCACCGCACTCTGGGGTAGTGAATTCCACAGACTCACGACCCTTTGAGAGAAGTAATTTCTCCTCATCTCTGTTTTAAATCTGCTACCCCTTATCCTAAAACTATGACCTCTCATTCTAGCTTGCCTCACAAGAGGAAACATCCTCTCTACGTCTACTTTGGTAATCCCGTTAAACATCTTATATACCTCAATTAGATCTCCACTCATTCTTCTAAACTCGAGAGAGTAAAGGCCTAAACTGCTCAGGCTCTCGTCATAAGACAAACCCCTCATCTCTGGGATCAATCTAGTGAACCACCTCTGAACTGCCTCCAATGCAACTACATCCCTCCTCAAGTAAGGGGACCAAAATGGTACGCAATACTCCAGGTGCGGTCTCACTGATGCCTTGTACAGTTGCAGCAACACTTCCCTACTTTTATACTTTATTCCTCTAACAATAAATGCCAAAATTCCATTTGCCTTCCTTATTACCTGCTGTACCTGCATACTAGTTTTCTGCAATTCATGCACGAGGACACCCAGAAGTCTCATGGCATCAGGTCAAACACGGGCAAGGAAATCTCCTGATTACCACCTACTGCCCCCCCTCAGCTGATGAATTAGTACTCCATGTTGAACAGCAATTGGAGGAAGCACAGAGGGTGGCAAGGGCACAGAATGTACTCTGGGTGGGGGACTTCAATGTCCTTCACCAAGAGTGGCTCAGTAGCACCATGACTGACCGAGCTGGCTGAGTGCTAAGGGACATAGCTGCATGACTGTGTCAGCGGCAGGTGGTGAGGAAACAAAGAGGGGAAAAACATACTTGACCTCGCCCTCACCAATCTGCCTGCCGCAGTTGCAGCTGTCCATGACTGTTGGTAGGAGTGACCACCGTATAGTGCTTGTAGAGACAAAGTCCGGCCTTCACATTGAGAATACCCTCCATTGTGTTGGGTGGTACTACCAGCATGCTAAATGGGATAGATTTTGAACAGATCTAGCAATGCAAAACTGGGCATTCCTGAGGCACTGTGGGCCATCAGTAACAGAATTGTACTCAACCACAATCTGTAAACTCACGGCCCGGCATATCCCCCACACTACCATTACGATCAAGCCGGGGGACCAACCCTGGTTCAATGAAGAATGCAGGAGGGCATACCAGGAGCAGCACCAGGCATACCTCAAAATGTGGTGTCAACCTCGTGAACCTACAACCCAGGACTACTTGCATGCCAAACTGCATAAGCAGCATGCGATAGACAGAGCTAAGCGATCCGATAACCAATGGATCACATCCAAGCTCTGCAGTCCTGCCATATCCAGTCGTGAATGGTGGTGGACAATTAAACAACCGACAGGAGGAGGAGGCTCCACAAATATCCTCAATGATGGGCGAGCCCAGCACATCAGTGCAAAAGACAAGGCCGAATTATTTGCAACAATCTTCAGCCAGAAGTTGATGATCCATCTCAGCCTCCTCCTGAAGTCCCCAGCATCACAGATGCCAGTCTTCAACCAATCTGATTCACTCCACGTGATATCAAGAAACAACTGAAGGCGCTAGATACTGCAAAGTCCTGACAACATTCCGGCAATAGTACTGAAGACCTGTGCTCCAGAACTTGCTACACCCCTAGCCAAGCTGTTCCAGTACAGCTACAATACTGGCATCTACTTGGCACTGTGGAAAATTGCCCAGGTATGTCAAAAAGCAGGACAAGTTCAACCTGGCCAATTACCACCCCATCAGTCTACTCTCAATCATCAGTAAAGTGATGGAAGGTGTCGTTGACAGTGCTATCAAGCGGCACTTGCTCAGCAATAACCCGCTCAGTGACGTTCAGTGTGGGTTCCGCGAGGGCCACTCAGCTCCTGACCTCATTACAGCCTTGGTTCAATCATGGACAAAAGAGGTGAGGTGAGTGTGACTGCCCTTGACATTAAGGCAGCATGTGTCTGAGTATGGCATCAAGAAGCCCGAGCAAAACTGGAGTCAAGAGGTATCAGGGGGAAAACTCTATTGGTTGGAGTTGTACCTAGCGCAAAGGAAGATGGTTGTAGTTGTTGGAGGTCAATCATCTGAGCTCCAGGTCATCACTGCAGAAGTTCCTCAGGGCAGTGTCCTAGGCCCAACCATCTTCAGCTGCTTCATCAATGACCTTCCTTCAATCATAAGGTCAGAAGTGGGGATGTTTGCACAATGTTCAACACCATTCGTGACTCCTCAGATACTGGAGCAGTCCGTGTAGAAATGCAACAAGACCTGGACAATATCCAGGCTTGGGCTGATAAGTGACAAGTAACATTTGTGCCACACAAGTGTCAGGCAATGACCATCTCTTGGATTTGGCGGCTGGCTACCTTGACTGAATTCAATAGTTTCAAATGTTCAGCTGGTGGATCCATTATTCATTGGGGCTGTTCATCTTTACATCAGAACATAGGAATTACTAGATGACCAAGATCCATCGAGTTCACCTACCACCATCCTGGTAGTCATATGATATAATGATAACGGAGTTGTTGACTAATCACAGCAATTAATCTATCAATGATTCGACAACTGAACCAGACATGATGCAAAGGAAACCCCTGGTGGTGAGGAACTTTGGGAATATAAGTCCAAAGCCACCTGTCATGTCTCAAATTATGAAGGGACTATGTCCCAAAATGTTACTTTCTGAATTAAATGTATCGAATTTACATCTGAATAGATCAATACTATCTGCTTCTACCATCTCCCTTAGGAAGCCTATTTGAAAGATTGACCGCTCACACACTAAATTGGTTTCAAATCTACTGTTCTAGACTAACTTGTTATGATCTACACTATCTAGTCAAAAAGGTAATTGGGGTTTCTTTGGGCATCAATTTTACTCCAAGGTGACAACAGCTGATAGGAGATTTTGATCTTGCTGGTCCTCTGTGGCAAATTTCTTAATCAAATATTTAAAGTTAGCATGTCTGCAGTACACCAGGATGCTGCTGGTATCTGATCAACCAACTTGCTCAGTGATGGGACATAGACCTTTCCCTGGGGGTCGGGTGCTGGGTTACTTCTCTAATTCCATATCCTGGTGGAACAAGCATTAGGAAGCTTACTACTGCTCTGTGCTGGTCAATTGTACAATTTTAGCCAGTTAATCTTTGGCAACACCCCTAAGCAATACAGTAGATCTCTTTAGCTCTTCATAGAATCAGAGAGTAGTTCAGCCCAGAAGGAGGCCATTCAGCACATCGAAAGAACTGGCACAGCCTCAAAGAACAATTCAGTTTGTCCCACTCCCTGCTCTTTCCATGTATTCCTGCAATTCTTTTCTCCTTCAAGTATTTATCCAATTCCATTTTGAAATCTACTGTTGAATCTGTTTCCACCGTCCTATAAAGCAGTTGTTGCATTAAAATGTTTTTCCTCAGCACAGCTGGTCTGGTGAAATGCTGATGCTGACAGCAATTGAGCTAGTAAGATGGTACCTGTCTCAACATAGACACCAGTCCTAATGGAACTGGTACTAGGCACACTGGAACAGGAGGAGGTTGTTCAGTCCCTCAAGCCTGCTCCGCAATTCCATTACATCATGGCTGATCTGTATCTTAACTCCATTTACCTGCCCTTGCTCCATAAATCCCTTGATGTCCTTGCACAACAAAAATCTATCAAACTCAGTCTTAAATTCCAATTATCCCTCAGTATCTGCAGCTTTTGGGAGGAGACTTCCAGATTTCCATGACCCTTTGTGTGAACAGATGCGTTCTGATTTCAGTTCTAAATGACCTAAAACGAATTTTAAGATCACGTCCCCTCATTCTCGATTCCTCCATCAGAAGAATTAGTTTCCCTGTATCTAGCCGATTGAATCCCTCTAACATCTTAATCACCTTGATCAGATCACCCCTTAATCTCCAAAACTCGAGGGAATACCAGACAGGGTTATACAAAATAGACCAGAAAGGGGGCAGGACATTCTTTGGCCTCAGTGTCCCTGGCTACATTAACAGTGTAACATGGGAAACAGGAGGAGGAATGGGCCATTTGGGCCCTCGAGCCTGCTCCGCCATTCAACTAGATCATGGATGATCTTCTACGTCAATGCCATTTTCCCACACGATCCACATATCCCTTGATATCTTCAATATCTAGAAATCTAGCAATCTCTGTCTTGAATAAACTCAATGACCGAGCTTTCACTGCCCTCTGGGAAAAGATTCACCACCATGAGTGAAGAAATTCATCCTCATCTCAGTACATCACGCAGGGTGGCCAAGTTCAAATCTACTACTTCAGGGAGTGTACAGCTGTGGATGCAATGAACATTGTTACGACTGGGTGAGGAATGGGTCTCAGGCTCCCCTCTTGCCCCTTTCCTGGTTTGGCTGTAACACGGTGAAACTTTTAAAATGCAGCATTTTTAGCTTAATCCCTCAGTGAGTCCTTGCTCACTGCTCTCTAATTGTAATTGTAAATGAACCAGACAGGCTTTCATACGAACATACAAATTAGGAGTAGGCCACTCGGCCCCTCAAACCCTCTCAGCCATTCAATAAATTCACATTTCCACCTACCCGATAAGCTTTCACCCCCTTGCTTATCAAGTTTCTATCTACCTCTGCCTTAAAAATATTCAAAGACTCTGCTTCCACTGCCTTTTGAGGAAGAGAATTCCAAAGACTCAAGACCCCCAGAGAAAAAATTGCTCCTCATCTGTTTTAAATGGGCAACCCCTTATTTTTAAAGGGTGACCCCTAGTTCTAGATTCTCCCACAAGGGCAAACATCCTTTCCACACCCACCCTGTCAAGACCCCTCAGGATCTTATATGTTTCAATCAAGTCACCTGTTACTCTTCTAAATTCCAGCAGATACAAGTCTAGCCTGTCCAAACTTTCCTTGTAAGACAGCCCGCCCATTCCAGGTATTAGTCTAGTAAACCTTCTCTGTACTGCCTCCAACGCATTTACATCCTTCCTTAAATAAGGAGACCAGTGCTGTACACAGTACTCCAGATGTGGTCTCACCAATGCCCTGTATAGCTGGAGCATAACCTCCCTACTTTTGTATTCAATTTCCCTTGCGATAAACGAGAACATTCTATTAGCTTTCCTTATTACGTGCTGTACCTGCGTACTAACCTTTTGCGAATCATGCACTCGGACACCTAGATTGCTTTGCATCTCAGAGCTCTGCAATCTCTCACCATTTAGATAATATGCTTTTTTATTCTTCCTGCCAAAGTGGACAATTTCCCACTTTCCCACATTATACTCCATTTGACAGTTCCCCGAATCTAGGGAATTTTGGAAAATTAAAACTAACGCATCAACTATCTCACTAGCCACTTCTTTTAACACCCTGGGATGAAGTCCATCAGGACCCGGGAACTTGTCAGCCCGCAGCTCCAACAATTTCTTCAGTACCACTTCCCTGGTGATTGTAATTTCCTTGAATTCCTCCCTCCCTTCCATTTCCTGACTTACAGCTAATACTGGAATGTTACTTGTATCCTCAATAGTGAAGACCAATGCAAAATATCTGTTCAATTCATCTGCCATCTCCTTACTATCCATTATTAATTCCCCAGACTTACTTTCTATAGGACCAACACTCACTTTGTTAACTCTTTTCTTTTTTAAAGATCTATAGAAACTCTTAATATGTCTTTATATTTCTAGCTAGCTTTCTCTTGTACTCAAATTTAACCTTCATCAATCTTTGAGTCATTCTTTGCTGTTTATATTCTGTCCGATCTTCTGACCTGCCTCCCATCTTTGTGCAATTATAGGCTTTTTCTTTAAGTTTGATACTATCTTTAACTGTTTTAGTTAACCACGGAAGGCGGGTCCCACCCTTGGAAATTTTCTCTCGTTGAAATGTATCTATTCTGTTTATTCTGAAATATCCCCTTAAATGTCTGCCACTGCATCTCTATTGACCTATCCCTTAACCTGATTTGCCAGTTCACTTTAGCTAGCTCTGGTTTCATGCCCTCATAATTGCCCTTATTTAAGTTTAGAATACTAGTCTTGGACCCACTATTCTTTCCCTCAAACTGAATGTAAAATTCAATCATATTATGATCGCTTCTACCTAGGGACACCTTAACTGTGAAGTCATTAATTAATCCTATCTCGTTGCACAATACCAGGTCTAGTATAGCCTGCTCTCTGGTTGGCTCCGAATGTATTGTTCCAAGAAATTATCCTGAAAACATTCTATGTACTCCTCATCTAGGCTACCTCTGCCCATCTGATTTTTCCAGTCCATATGTAGAATTAAAATCCCCCATAATTATCAATGTACCTTTCTAAGTAGCTGCCATTATTTCTTCCTTTATACCCCATCCTAGTGTGTTTAATGTTAGGTGGCCTGTACACCACTCCCACAAGTGACTTCTTGCCTTTATGATTTCTCATTTCTACCCAAACTGCTTCTACATCCAGGTTTTCTGAACTTAGGTCATCCCTCTCTATTGCACTAATACCACCATTAATTACAGAACCACCCCTCCACCTTTTCCTAGCTTCCTGTCCTTCCTAAATGCCATGTACCCTTCAATATTCAGGTCCCAATCCGTCATCCTGCAGCCATGTCTCTGTAATGGCTTTCAGATCATACTTATTTATTTCTATTTGCGCTCTCAGTTCATCTGTTTTGTTTCGAATGCTACGTGCATTCAGATACAGAGCCATTAGTTTTGTCCTTTTATTATTTTTGTAACCTCTAGCCTTATCTGTTGATTTACTGTTAGATTTGTATGCTCTGTCCCTTACTGTTACAATCTGTTTATCATTTCCCATATTAATACCTTTCTCTCTTGCCTTGTCGCTACTCCTTGATTTACCATATCTTCCAAATTTGATCCCTTGACCCCACTATTCAGTTTAAAACCCTCTCTACTTCTCTAGTTATGCGGCTTGCTAGAACATCGGCCCCAACATGGTTTAGGTGTAGATCATCCCAACAGTACAGCCACCACTTTCCCCAGTACTGGTGCCAATGCCCCACGAACCGAACCCACTTCTACCACACCAGTCTTTAAGCCACCCATTAATTTCTCTAATCTTATTTGCCCTATGCCAATTTGCACGTGGCTCACGTAATAATCCAGAGATTATTACCTTTGAGGTTCTGCTTCTTAATTTGGCACCTAGTTCCTCATACTGACTATGCAGAACCTCTTTCCTTGTCCTGCCTATGTTGTTGGTATCTACGTGGACCACAACGAGTGGATTCTCCCCCGCCCACTGTAAGTTGCTCTCCAGCCCTGAGCAGATGTCCTGAACCCTGGCACCAGGCAGGCAGCACAGCCGTCTGGACTCTCGCTCTTTGCTGCAGAGAACAGTGTCAATCCCCCTAACTATACTGTCCCCTATCACTACATTCCTATTTTCTCCCTCCACTTGAATGGTTTCCTGTACCATGGTGCCATGGTCAGGTTGCTCATCCACCCTGCAGCCCCCACTCTCATCCAAACAAGCTGAAAGAAACTCAAACCTGTTGGACAGTCGCAAAGGCTGAGGCTCCTGCACTCTGGGTCCCCTTACCTACCTCAGCTGCAGTCACACTCTCCTGTCCCTGACCAAATCAGAAGAGGGGTGTGACCGCCTCCTGGTACAAAATGTCCAGGTAACTTTCTCCCTCCCTGATGTGTCGCAGCGTCTGCAGTTCAGACTCCAGTTCAGTGACTGAGCCGAAGCTCTTCGAGCCGTAAACACTGACTGCAGACATGTTTGCCCTGGATCACACTGGCATCCAGGAGCTCCCACATGCTGCAGCCATGACACATCACCTGTCCTGCCATCCTTAATGTGTTTTAATTAACTACTTAATTATTTTATTCAATTATTTATTTTCCTTTTTTATATATTTTATTAAGCTTACCACTAGTTCTTTTACTATTTTAAAAGTTAGGATTAGAATGGACCTTAATCACTTACCAGATACTCATCAAGCAGGTAGCTTCTTCCCAAACCAATCACCTATCTGCTTGCCTGTGATGTTTGATGCTCTGTTTAATTTAAATTACATTAAATTAAAAGTTTACCTGTATACTCACCCCGGCGTCTCTCTGTTTCCCTGCTCTTACTGTTGATTGTGACATCACTCTGATGTCACTTTTCGATTTTTCCCCGCACCTCTCTCGCTCTGTCTCCAATCTCTGACTCTGGGCTTTTGGTGCGCTTTTTAAACCTCCATTCCCACCGCACTCCTCTCTCTCTCTCACTCTGTCTGTCTGTCTCCAGTTTAAACAAGACAGATACAAGTTTATTAGCTTTACTACTTTAAGTCGGTTAAAATGACTAAAATACGTAATGCAACCAGGCTAGCATGCATACGAGAGAAACACACACAGATACAGAATGGGAGAAAGGATAGTGGGGGTGGTGGGGGGTGGGGGGGGGGGGGTGTAGTAGTAAATGGAATTCAGTTATTGTCTTTAGTTTTGCTGTAAAGTTCTTGGTTGGAATTGCAGTCTTGTAGTTCTCGCTGGGGCCCAATGCACACTTTCAAACTTGCTTTTCTAGTAGCAGAAGGCTGAAGCGGTCCTCTGTCTTGAGGCTTCAGCTGCTTCCGTGGGTCCCTGGGACTTGGCTTGAGAGAGAGATAGAGAGAGAGACCTACCTTCTCTTTGGTCTTCAAATTGCAGTCGGTTCCAAACCTTTCTGTGAGGCACAATTTAAACAGTTCCCAGTCTGGCCAGCAGGTAAGTCTTGTGACCAGCTCTTTGTTTAAAAACATATCATCTGTGAGGGTTGTTGATTCTTCAAAGCTTACTAGACACACCAGTTGGGGGTGCTCCCCTCTTCCTGCTGCCGCTCCCCTTTACCGGCTCCAGCCGCTGCTCCCCTTTACCGGCTCCGGCTCCTGCCGCCGCTCCCCTTTACCGGCTCCGGCTCCTGCCGCCGCTCCCCTTTACCGGCTCCAACTGCTGCCGCTGCACTCCTTTTCCTGCTGCCGCTTCCCTTTACCTGCTCCAACTGCTGCTGCTCCCCTTTACCTGCTCCAACTGCTGCTGCTGCTCCCCTTTACCTGCTCCAACTGCTGCTGCCGTTCCCCTTTACCTGCTCCAACTGCTGCTGCCGTTCCCCTTTACCTGCTCCAACTGCTGCTGCCGTTCCCCTTTACCTGCTCCAACTGCTGCTGCCGTTCCCCTTTACCTGCTCCAACTGCTGCTGCCGTTCCCCTTTACCTGCTCCAACTGCTGCTGCCGTTCCCCTTTACCTGCTCCAACTGCTGCTGCCGTTCCCCTTTACCTGCTCCAACTGCTGCTGCCGTTCCCCTTTACCTGCTCCAACTGCTGCTGCCGTTCCCCTTTACCTGCTCCAACTGCTGCTGCCGTTCCCCTTTACCTGCTCCAACTGCTGCTGCCGTTCCCCTTTACCTGCTCCAACTGCTGCTGCCGTTCCCCTTTACCTGCTCCAACTGCCGCTGCCGTTCCCCTTTACCTGCTCCAACTGCCGCTGCCGTTCCCCTTTACCTGCTCCAACTGCCGCTGCCGTTCCCCTTTACCTGCTCCATCTGCCGCTGCCGTTCCCCTTTACCTGCTCCAACTGCCGCTGCCGTTCCCCTTTACCTGCTCCAACTGCCGCTGCCGTTCCCCTTTACCTGCTCCAACTGCCGCTGCCGTTCCCCTTTACCTGCTCCAACTGCCGCTGCCGTTCCCCTTTACCTGCTCCAACTGCTGCTGCCGTTCCCCTTTACCTGCTCCAACTGTTGCTGCCGTTCCCCTTTACCTGCTCCAACTGCTGCCGCCGCTCCCCTTTACCTGCTCCAACTGCTGCCGCTCCCCTTTACCTGCTCCAACTGCTGCCGCCGTTCCCCTTTACCTGCTCCAACTGCTGCCGCCGTTCCCCTTTACCTGCTCCAACTGCTGCCGCCGTTCCCCTTTACCTGCTCCAACTGCTGCCGCCGTTCCCCTTTACCTGCTCCAACTGCTGCCGCCGTTCCCCTTTACCTGCTCCAACTGCTGCCGCCGTTCCCCTTTACCTGCTCCAACTGCTGCCGCCGTTCCCCTTTACCTGCTCCAACTGCTGCCGCCGTTCCCCTTTACCTGCTCCAACTGCTGCCGCCGCTCCCCTTTACCTGCTCCAACTGCTGCTGCCGTTCCCCTTTACCTGCTCCAACTGCTGCCGCCGTTCCCCTTTACCTGTTCCAACTGCTGCCGCCGTTCCCCTTTACCTGCTCCAACTGCTGCCGCCGTTCCCCTTTACCTGCTCCAATTGCTGCCGCCGTTCCCCTTTACCTGCTCCAACTGCTGCCGCCGCTCCCCTTTACCTGCTCCAACTGCTGCCGCCGCTCTCCTTTACCTGCTCCAACTCCTGCCGCCGCTCTCCTTTACCTGCTCCAACTCCTGCTGCTGTTCCCCTTTACTTGCTCCAACTGCTGCTGCCGCTGTTCCCCTTTACCTGCTCCAACTGCTGCTGCCGCTGTTCCCCTTTACCTGCTCCAACTGCTGCTGCCGCTGTTCCCCTTTACCTGCTCTAACTGCTCTCCTTTTCCTGCTCCCGTTTCCCTTTACCTGCTCCAACTGCTGTTGCTCCCCTTTACCTATTCCAACTACTGCTACTGCTCCCCTTTACCCACTCCAACTGCTGCCGCCGCTCCCCTTTACCCGCTCCAACTGCTGCCGCCTTTCCCCTTTACCCGCTCCAACTGCTGCCGTTCCCCTTTACCTGCTCCAACTGCTGCCGCCGTTCCCCTTTACCTGCTCCAACTGCTGCCGCCGTTCCCCTTTACCTGCTCCAACTGCTGCCGCCGTTCCCCTTTACCTGCTCCAACTGCTGCCGCCGTTCCCCTTTACCTGCTCCAACTGCTGCCGCCGTTCCCCTTTACCTGCTCCAACTGCTGCCGCCGTTCCCCTTTACCTGCTCCAACTGCTGCCGCCGCTCCCCTTTACCTGCTCCAACTGCTGCCGCCGCTCCCCTTTACCTGCTCCAACTGCTGCCGCCGCTCCCCTTTACCTGCTCCAACTGCTGCCGCCGCTCCCCTTTACCTGCTCCAACTGCTGCCGCCGCTCTCCTTTACCTGCTCCAACTGCTGCCGCCGCTCTCCTTTACCTGCTCCAACTCCTGCTGCTGTTCCCCTTTACTTGCTCCAACTGCTGCTGCCGCTGTTCCCCTTTACCTGCTCCAACTGCTGCTGCCGCTGTTCCCCTTTACCTGCTCCAACTGCTGCTGCCGCTGTTCCCCTTTACCTGCTCTAACTGCTCTCCTTTTCCTGCTCCCGTTTCCCTTTACCTGCTCCAACTGCTGTTGCTTCCCTTTACCTATTCCAACTACTGCTACTGCTCCCCTTTACCCACTCCAACTGCTGCCGCCGCTCCCCTTTACCTGCTCCAACTGCCGCTCCCCTTTTCCTGCTCCAACTGCTGCCGCCGCTCCCCTTTACCTGCTCCAACTGCTGCCGCTCCCCTTTACCTGCTCCAACTGCTGCCGCCGTTCCCCTTTACCTGCTCCAACTGCTGCCGCCGTTCCCCTTTTCCTGCTCCAACTCCTGCTGCCGTTCCCCTTTACCTGCTCCAACTGCTGCCGCCGTTCCCCTTTACCTGTTCCAACTGCTGCCGCCGTTCCCCTTTACCTGCTCCAACTGCTGCCGCCGCTCTCCTTTTCCTGCTCCAACTCCTGCTGCCGTTCCCCTTTACCTGCTCCAACTGCTGCCGCCGTTCCCCTTTACCTGCTCCAACTGCTGCCGCCGTTCCCCTTTACCTGCTCCAACTGCTGCCGCCGTTCCCCTTTACCTGCTCCAATTGCTGCCGCCGTTCCCCTTTACCTGCTCCAACTGCTGCCGCCGCTCCCCTTTACCTGCTCCAACTGCTGCCGCCGCTCTCCTTTACCCGCTCCAACTCCTGCCGCCGCTCTCCTTTACCCGCTCCAACTGCTGCCGCCGCTCCCCTTTACCTGCTCCAACTGCTGCCGCCGCTCCCCTTTACCTGCTCCAACTGCTGCCGCCGCTCCCCTTTACCTGCTCCAACTGCTGCCGCTCCCCTTTACCTGCTCCAACTGCTGCCGCCGTTCCCCTTTACCTGCTCCAACTGCTGCCGCCGTTCCCCTTTACCTGCTCCAACTGCTGCCGCCGTTCCCCTTTTCCTGCTCCAACTGCTGCCGCCGTTCCCCTTTTCCTGCTCCAACTCCTGCTGCCGTTCCCCTTTACCTGCTCCAACTGCTGCCGCCGTTCCCCTTTACCTGTTCCAACTGCTGCCGCCGTTCCCCTTTACCTGCTCCAACTGCTGCTGCCGCTGTTCCCCTTTACCTGCTCCAATTGCTGCCGCCGTTCCCCTTTACCTGCTCCAATTGCTGCCGCCGTTCCCCTTTACCCGCTCCAATTGCTGCCGCCGTTCCCCTTTACCTGCTCCAATTGCTGCCGCCGTTCCCCTTTACCTGCTCCAACTGCTGCCGCCGTTCCCCTTTACCTGCTCCAACTGCTGCCGCCGTTCCCCTTTACCTGCTCCAACTGCTGCTGCCGCTGTTCCCCTTTACCTGCTCCAATTGCTGCCGCCGTTCCCCTTTACCTGCTCCAATTGCTGCCGCTGTTCCCCTTTACCCGCTCCAACCGCTGCTGCCGCTGTTCCCCTTTACCTGCTCTAACTGCTCTCCTTTTCCTGCTCCCGTTTCCCTTTACCTATTCCAACTACTGCCGCCGCTCCCCTTTACCCGCTCCAACTGCTGCCGCCGCTCCCCTTTACCCGCTCCAACCGCTGCTGCCGCTCCCCTTTACCCGCTCCAACTGCTGCCGCCGCTCCCCTTTACCTACACCAACTGCTGCTGCCACTCCCCTTTACCTGCTCCAACTGCTGCTGCCCATGTTCTTTGAGGGTGCGCTGCCCTGGAAGAACTCGCGCAGGCGCGGTGAGGCGGGGGGCGGGGCGAGGGTCAATTTCCCACTATGCCTTGGGGGGACGCTGACAAGTGGATCCAAGATGGCGTAAAAGTAAAGGCGAAGGTAGGTGTGGAGTTGTGTCGGTGTCCGCTCGTCCGCGGGCCGACAGATACTCTGGGGTTTTTGGGGGTGGGGAAGAAGTCTCGAGGAGGGGGAAAGAGGTGCGAGAAGCCGGCAATCGGCCTTTGTGTGTGGGCTGGTGCTGCTGGAGCTGTCAGTCTGTTATTGTTTGAAGGGGAGGCGGTGGGGGAGGGGAGGGGGTTGTTGGTGTTACTGTTACTGTGACCGCCGCTCTGGGTAAATCTAAGGCCGGGCTGGCGATCGTAGCCGGCCTGGCTCTCTCCCTCTCAGTCTTCTGTCTGCGCCGCCGAGTTTCGGAGGCAGCTCAGCTCGGGGAAGTGTAGGCCCAGCGCTTGCCGCGGCCAGTGTGTGGAACGTGTAAACAAGCGGCGGCGGTGGGGGGAAAGGACGGGACGGGGAGGAGCGCCCTGTTCTTCTATCCACACTTTATTCCTCAGTATGTCTGCTGGGAACATACTGCATGTTTACTATTACAGGGGCCTGTGTGCTTCTAAAACACTCCACTCCCATTGCATGTTTACTTATTTGTTTGTCGCTGCACAATTCGAACTTCAGCGCAAGTTAGTAGCACTTTTTTCTAAAATCAGTAATTTTTGTTGCGCCAATACTGTACAATTGGTAAACCCCCCATATGATGGCGAACTGTTAGTCCAGCTATTTTAGTCCTTGTCTCAACGCTTGTTTTGAAGTAGGATTCCATTACTACTGTATTACATCACTGGCATCCAACAATAACTTCTATCAACTAAACTCACCTGATGTTTACGGTGGTCACTCCCTTTTTGAATTAAACACCCTACAAATGACACTTCTAAAAACTTAAGGATTTTTGACACCCCCTCAAAGGTCCAAGTCATGAATTATCTATTCTGTTTTTGCCCTCGCTCCTGGATGTGTGAAATTACACGACTAAAAGTTTAGAATTGAAACTGCAATACATCAAGTGTCATCTTGTTCCTCAGTCATTTTGTTTTCTATTACATGCCACAGTGCTAAAGGATGAAGTTCTGGAAATATTTTCTCACTTTTGTAGGTATGCTTAGGTTTAATATGTGTGGTTAGGGACTTCCAATGGCAGAAATAATGAATTGCCTGTGCATCATCTATTTCTTAGCCCTTTAGATGAGTTATGAGGGGAGAGACTTCAATAAAATTGGGCAATCCTTCAGCCATTTAGTACTCCTGCCCCCTTTTGAAATTATTTTCCTCAGCATTGCCTTGCTATCTCCATACTCCTAACCCTTATCCTTTTCCCTCTCCCTCCACTCAGTGTCCACTCACTGTCCATCACACTAAAGTGCTTTGAGATATCTGAATAATGTGTTATTGAAATTGTTTGATCATGAGATTGCCAGTCCAGTGATCTCTATAATGCCAATTTTTCCTTGGTTATTAATATTTTTTAATGAGAATAAAACCCAATTTAAAAAAAAAAGAGCATCTTTCTACTTGTGAAGCCATTTTCAGTGTTAAAAAAAAAACACTACCTGAATTCTGGTCTTCACTCACCTACAGGCTGGTGAAGTGACCTGCATTCATGCTTGTCTTGAATATTAGTCTTTAACTAGCTGACTGGAGATGTGCTTGAGTGGTTTGGGTTGACTGTTTACTTGTCTTTCTGTATTTCCATCCCCTATCAACTTTTTCCTGGCAAAGAACTGACTTGGGCCAGCTTAGTGCTTTCCCTCTAGTTCTAGCTTGGATAGTGTGCACATGAATCTGCATCGTATTGCTGTGTGACACAAAACATCGGTGCTGTCCTGTGCTTACTGTCACTGAGCTCAAGAATACTGAGACCAATTGTGATGTACCCACCTGCCACCCTGGCTGACATCAGCTAACTGGGCTCTGACCACGGGTTGAATCTGGGACTTCCTCATTCTGTTTGCCTTACTACCACATCATGTCGTGTATTTACTCATTAAGGCACTGGACAACCACTTAAATTTTTCATTCATGATTTGTGTGTTCCGGACCCCACTCCTTGAGTTCCTTTCCCTCTTTCAAAACCTCCAAAGCATTGTTCCTGCTAAATTGCGCATGTGTGTGACCATGCAGCAGCCTGGCAGGTGCCAAGCGGGTCTTGCTCGTGTTAAATGCCACATTTGCATGTAAAAAATAAATCAAGGGTACATGCGTTGAAAAAAACTGGCCGTGCACCACGACAAAATTTTAAAAGGAACATTACTTCAAAGGGATATTTTCATTGACCCTTCTCTTTCTCCCATGACAGCACCTGTTTGCACTCTTCCCTTCTTGGTTCCTGGCCCCTTTTTTTTAAAAAAACAAAAATAAATCACTGCTCTGTAAAGTGCTCTGAGAACTCTTTTAGGATTTTGTTTTACTTGGTGTTGTGGTGATATTCTGCACAGTTGTATTTCTCACTTAAATCCTATTTTTAAAAATTCAGCTTGTATGGATCGGCACCTTCGTATTGAATTAAAGCAGTATGGGAAATAGTTCTATTTGATTTATCCTGTGTAGCCAATATCGCTTTTACTAATATCAGCAGATCAGCAAAATAGTGAATGAAGCCAGAATTCGATTGGTGGTGTTTTAATTTGATCTCTGAAATATGTGCTGTGGGATGCAAAGGCCATGTCAGATTTCACCCCCAAGGCTGCCTTGTAGCATATGTGTTTCTGTAAAACATTTGTCTTTTGACATTCCCAGTCATGCACAGAACAATGGAGAAAACAAGTGACAGTTTAAAGTATGCAGATGCTTTCTACAATTGGCTTCAACATAATTGATAAAGACCAGTTGAAATTTGAAGCTAATGGTTTGCTATGGTGTGCCACTAATTCTGTTAGTTGAATTTAAGGAAACACTCACCACATCAAACTTTAAAAAAAAAAAGAAAATTGGAAGGTCCCCTGATTGGCATGCACACTGCCTGGTATTGTGCTAAGCTATACAGACTTAAGTTCTATTTGTCATTTGTGGTAAGTTAACTGATTTCAGCTGGGAGTGCTGTTGGGGTACTGCTTTTAGTCTTACTGTCATTACTGCCCAGTTTCTCCTGTAGGAAAGTACACGTACAAGGATGCCCAGTGAGAACTGGATTAGATTGAACTTTGATAGCTTCCATGGTAAAATAGGAAATTAAAGAAGAAATTTGAAAAAGAATTGCAAAAAATTCTGAGTGTACAATATAGGACATCGGCATATATTGAATGGGAGGTGTTTTAACATATGCATTTGTCATTCCATGTATAATTTTCACAAGTTCAGACTTATTGTATTATTGAATGGGGATGCTCTTTTGAATTTTGTGCAACTTATAAACTTATGGCATAGTTTGCCAATTTATTTTGAATTGTATGTTTTTCCCAATTTTCCAAATGGGATTAGAACATCTTTATCATCTGTTTGTTTTCCAGTTCTTTCCCCTTCTCCTCCTTTGCTTTGTCTCTGTCCCTTTTCTGTGTTCAGGTTGCACATTACAGTACATTGCAGCTTAAATCAACTATCCCTGGAACTAATGGAAGCACCTTCTTTCTCACTTGGCTGATAAAGTTAAATATCATCCGTTCCTTTGATTGTTTGATGATTGATACCAATGGTGGTGGCAGACACTTGCCGATCTTGCTTTTGCCTATGTTCCTGCCTTCAAGTTAACAATCCAGCTGGTGGTGCTGACTGATGTTTTTAGGTTGTAGGATTGAGGATTTTGGAACACTTTTCCACTTCTGATATATTACAATTATTTATGCTGTGTATTTTTGTACAAACGCAAACTCATTGCATTCTAAGATTTCCAGCATCCGCAGTATTTTGCTTTTATCTCATTGCATTCTAGTTAGTTTATCAAGTTTTAGTTAGATGTCTTTAGTTTGGATTTGGAATGCAATATCAGCAACTGTTAATTTTAAACTTATTAGTCCCTCTTTCTCCAACCACGCCCTACCCTGGTCTTGGCTCCTTGCTGAAAGGTAAAGTTCTGTTAATGCTGGTAGCACTCCAGAATTTTACCCATTCTTAGAGTACGAGTCTTTATGGTGAGTGTTGCAATAGGTTATTCGACCATTGATGGCATTGAAACTAAACGCTAATGTCCATTAGTGGCAAGCCTCTCATTTTTGCCACCCCTCTCTAACCAGGAGTGCTGGGGCCAATTCTAATGCCCTTACAGCTACACTGGCTGAGATTAGCAAATGCAGTGCAGACTGAGGATTGAAGCTGTCACTTTTGCTCAGCTACTCATTGGACAAAGTTGTTAAACCATTAATGTAGCTAAGACTATCTTTAATGACTCAGTGTGCTTGGTTTTGAAATCTGTGCCAATGTTTTTCTTGTGTCTGCACCTGAAGAACAAAATCCCAGGTGTGTTATGCTAACACGAGTTTGACATGCCAGAATTAATGCCTTCCGAGCAATCCTTTGCCTTTGTTATGCTGTTGTTATGTGGTCTTATTAAAGATATTTGGATTGAGCAAAGGAATTCGAATTGAACAAAGTTGGTTGTGAATTTTTTTTCCCTTTGCTTTTGAAGTAACACATGTATTGCAAACTGGACTGCAGATCTTCATTGTGTTACTATAAAGGGAGTGTGGATGCATTACAGTAAATACACAATACAGATTAGAGGTGTATACTAAAGTTAGTGTAACATAATCCAGCGTTAGTAGGATTTCAGTAATGCATAATGCTGGACAAGTGACATTTTGAGCTCTGAAAAACACCAGCATCAGATTTTATTCTTAGAAACAAAGGTTTCATCTGGAGTGAAAATTTTAAATTGTACTACAATAATATGACGTACAGTGGGACCCTGTTATAACACAGTCTGCAATAACATGGAACTCGGTATAACGCAGGCCCATCATGTTTATCATTTCACAACATTGTTGAAGTATAAATGCTCTGCAAAAGATTTAGAACCAGCCAATGAGGTGATAACCTCGTGACTAATTAAAGCGCAAGTTTTCTCTCTAAAAATACTCGCCAAACTTGTACTGATACCCATACAATGATCAATGCAAAATCACGTGTACTGAATCACGAAAGAGAAATTCTTGCACCATCGCTGAGGAGCTGAAAATTATCGCCCTGATCAATAAAGGCGGTACGCAAGCATCTGTCGTGCAAAGGATGAGGATTGCTGAATGGGGGTGGCTTGAAGATGAGAAGTTGAGAAGGATGTCGATGGAGATTGATAAAGGTGGCCAAGCAAGAAGGAAAACCCAAAATGCTGACAACATCACCTCTCGACAAGGCCATATACATGTGATTCACCCGGCAGAGAGCTGAGGGTGTACCTCTATATGGGCCTGTTATTCAAACTCGCGCTGAGAAGTTTTGCTGCTAAATGAATGTAAATACCAACACCCCAGTAGCATTTGGAGCCAGCAAAGGATGGTTAGCAAAATTAAAGAACCGACATGGCATTTCGCAATTTACTATTAGAGGAGAGCAACAGTCCGCGGACAAGTGAGTCGCAACATAGTTTCGCGCTGAATTAAAGATTTTACATGAAGGAGGATACACCGAAGAACAAGTCTACAACTGTAACGAGATAGCTCTGTACTAGAAAATGTTACCAGAGAAGACGCTATTGACAAGAAACAAAACCAACAAAACATCTGGATTTAACAGATAAAGATAAGGTTGGCCCTCCTTTGCTGCAACAAAACTGGTCTACACAAGCTGACTCTGTCCAGAAAATTCACTAAACCACGCTGCTTCCATCTGAACTAAAATCACTACCATGCAAATTCTCAAGTAGAGTTAAAGCCTGGATGATTTCATCAATTTTTGAAGACTGGTTTCATGATGAATTCGCAGCAAACATCTCAGAGAGAACAAAGGACCGAAGAAGGTCATCTTGCTGCTTAACAACTTCTCTGCACACCCACCTCCACAGAACCTCATAACACGAGATGGGAACATCAAATGCGTCTACCTACTGAAAACACTGCAAAAATTCAACTGCTGGTCCAAAACACCATATTGACCTTCCGATGTAATCACAGGAGGCAACTCATCAAGAGAATGATGGACAGTAAGGACGACATGACGGCTTGCCTGAAGAAACTCAATTTGAAAGAGGAAATTTACATATGCAGCCGTGTCCAGCAAGAAGTTCTAATCAATTTCCAAAACTCCTGGAGACACGCCATGAGTGGTGAATTGGGGACAGAAACAAACAGCAATGACGAGGAGGATTTTGAAGATTTTACTGAAGACGAAATACTTGAAAGCAAGAAGAGATTACGATGGATTCAATGCCCATGATCGAATCAATGCCCAGTCTGTACTTGGAGCTGACAACAACAGTGCATGGCTGAATGTCGACGATCAAGAAGCTATCAACGAGACGATGACAAATGATCAAATATTGGTCGGTGTAACAGATCCAAATCCTCAAGCTGAAGATGATGATGCCGCCGCCACAGAGAGTGAGCCACTGCCACCATCCCATATGGTTATCCACTGTCTAGAAGAATCACCTGAGATGGTTGGAAGCCAATAAAAAATCAACAGCCGCAAGTCTGACACAACTTTAGAACATCCTACATCTAGCAAAGGCAGAGATGAGGAGTAGATATGACCAGTTACAAATTACTGATTTCTTCATTACACCTCCATCCATTCAATAATTGATTTATGCATGTATGTTCACATATCTGTTAACAGAAGAAATAAAATTTAATTTATTTGAATTTAGTGTCTTCATTTTGTTCGTTTTATTATTCTGGCTACTGGCTTGGCACTTTTGAAAGGACCTCGTTAGAACGTAAACTCACCCATAACACTGTCTCGTGATGTGGACTGCATTATAGCGGGGTCCCACTGTACTATTGATTCATGGTCTGTTATCTGTGATGGTGGGAGTAATCTGAGATGATGGAGTAATCACGCAGTAAGTGTTTTACACCACATTAAAGTCTATTGCCTTAAGTTTAATTTTACCTGCAGTGAATCGATTTACAGCATTAATTATGCTTAGGACAGCACTCTAATTTCACCAGATCATTGTAGAAAACTGTCATGTTATGGGTGAAGAAATATTATTCTAGTTAATACCCACACTTTTAATATTTTTGTTCTAGTGAAAGTGTTTGAGCTAACATTTTTTTGGATCCTTTTGTGCTTAGCAGTCATGCACCACAATCTGTTTTGTATGGTATATTGCTAGCTCTCAAGAAACTGGCCAGTAGAATAGTGGAAGTGATCAAAATTGTCCCACAGGAGCATACTCCAACATTTGCTCACTGTTACTGAGCTTAGATTGAAGGTTGCATGTTTGTATTTGTGCACTTCTCTGAATTTCTGGAGCATTCTTGTGTACACACTTTGTGTGCTGAAATGTATTACTTCAGTACACTTTTTTGAAATCCTAGCACAGCTGATAAAAGGTGCAAAATGAAATAAAAATTACATCACTGGGATGGTGTATGAATAACTCCGTAGCTTGAGCTACAATCTTTGGCAGTGTTTGACAGCTGAGTGGAAAGTGCAGCTTTTTTAAAAAAGTTTTTCACACAGAGATTTTGATGCCAATTGGTGTATTGCTCATCAGTTACATGTAATATTAATTAAGGTTCTATATTTTTCCCCAGCATGTTTTGTAACTTTTGGAATTCTGTATCTAATTTATAAAGAGCATTTTGTAGTTTGCTTTACATTCAAGAAAGGTTTGAATTCTGTATCACACTGCCGCCTTTTTTGAAAAAAAATAATTTTTCTCCCCCTCTGCTGGAGGAAGTCAATGACTGTCCTTGGTGTATAGTTTCGAGCCTTCGACCTTGCTGAAGCAAATGAGGTAAGTCAATGGGTTTGAAGAGGGTTTTTTAAATAAAAATAATAAAGACATGTCTGATGCTGACTTCACCCAATGTCTATAAGTTTAGATTTCTGACTAAGGAAGGAGATCTCACTTTGGCTAGGTAGTGGAGGGCTGTTGTCGCTTGTGGAACTGTATGCTAGCATGAGTTGAGTTTTCAGGAGAGAAGGGAAGAAAATTTAAGTGAGGGAGCAAAATATTAGATAACATTTATCAAACCATTCTTGTGATTAATCTATAATCAATATTGAAGTGAAAACCATTTAGTTTCATTGGTTAGATATAAATTTTTGTAATAGCTGCAGGTAGGTATTGAAACCGATATCCAAGTACATGCTGCTGTATATCCATTTCATCCTGTTATAACATTATATTTAAAAAAATTAGAAGTTTTACACATATTCAATGTCAAATGGCAAGTGAGGATTACTCCAAAATAAGCTGGTGAGGATATATAATGGTTACATGCAAGTCACCAAACTGATCACGAAGCTGTCAAATTATCACTTTAAAAACCCAACTGGTTCACTGATGACATTTACAGAAGGAAAACTGTTGTCCGTACCTGCTCTGACCTACATGTGACACCAATCCCACACCATTGTGGTTGACCCTTAGCTGCGCTCTGAAGTAGCCTAACAAGCCACTTGGTTTCAGAAACTGAATTGGAGTAGCCATATAAATACCGTGGCTACAAGAGCAGGTCAGAGGCTAGGAATTCTGCAGCGAGTAACTCGCCTCCTGACTCCCCAAAGCCTGTCCACCATCTACAAGGCACAAGTCAGGAGTGTGATGGAATACTCTGCACTTGCCTGGATGGGTGCAGCTCCAACAACACTCAAGAAGCTCGACACCATCCAGGAAAGAGCAGCCCACTTGATTGGCACCCCATCGACAAACATTCACTCCCTCCACACCGACGCACAGTGGCAGCAGTGTGTACCATCTACAAGATGCACTGCAGCAATGCACCAAGGCTCCTTAGACAGCACCTTCCAAACCCGTGCAGCAAATACATGGGCAGCAAATACATGGGAACACCACCACCTGCAAGTTCCCCTCCATGTCACACACGATCCTGACTTGGAACTATATCGCCATTCCTTCACTGTCGCTGTGTCAATATCCTGGAACTCCCTTCCTAACAGCACTGTGGGTATACCTACCCCAAATGGACTTCAGCAGTTCAAGAAGGCAGCTCACCACCACCTTCTCAAGGGCAATTAGGGATGGGCAATAAATGCTGATCTGGCCAGCGTCGCCCACATCCCATGAATGAATTAAAAAAAAAACTGCTTGACCCTCATCTACACATCTAGTCACCTCCTTGAAAAATTCAATCAAGTTAGTTAGACACGATCTCCCCCTGGCAAAGCTATGCTGACTATCCCTGATTAATCCCTGCCTCTCCAAGTGGAGATTAATCCTGTTCTTCAGAATTTTTTCCAATAGTTTCCCAACCAATGATGTTAGACTCACCGGCCTGTAATTACTAGGTTTATCCTTGCTACCCTTCTTGCTACCAGTCCTCTGGTACCTGTCCTGTGGCGAGAGAGGATTTGAAAATTTGTGTCAGAGCCCCTGCTATCTCCTCCCTTGCCTCACATAATAGCCTGGGATACATCTCATCTGGGCCTGGGGATTTATCCACTTTTAAGCCTGCTAAAACAGCTAATACATCCTCCCTTTCAATACTAATATGTGTAAGTATATCACAATCCCCCTCCCTGATCTATACACCTACTTCGTCCTTCTCCATACTGAATACAGATGAAAAGTAAACATTTAAAACCTCACCTATGTCCTCCGGCTCCACACACAGTTTGCCACTTTGGTCCATAATGGGCCCCACTCTTTCCCCGGTTATCCTCTTGCCCTTAATATACTTATAAAACGCCTTTGGATTTTCCTTTATCTTGCCTGCCAGTGTTTTTTCGTGTCCCCTCTTCGGTCTCCTAATTACTTTTTTAAGTACCCCCCTACACTTTCTATACTCCTCTAGGGCCTCCGCTGTTTTCAGCGCTCTGAATCTGCCATAAGCTGCCTTTTTTTCCTGATCCAATCCTCCATATCCCGCTACATCCAGGGTTCCCTGGACTTATTGGTCCTACCCTTCACCTTAATGGGTACATGTTGGCTCTGAACTCTCACTAGTTCCTCTTTGAATGACTCCTACTGGTCTAATGTAGACTTTCCTACAAGTAGCTGCTCCCAGTCCACTTTGGCAGGATCCTGTCTTTTCATATTGAAATCGGCCTTCCCGCAATTCAGTACCTTTATTTCCGGTCCGTCTTGGTCCTTTTCCATAACTGCCTTAAATCTTACAGAGTTATGGTCACTATCCCCGAAATTGTCCCCCACTGACTCTTCTACCACTTGTCCAGCTTCATTCCCTAGGATTAGGTCCAGTACTGCCCCTTCTCTTGTAGGACTTTCTACGTACTGGCTCAAAAAGCTCTCCTGTATGCATTTAATGAATTCCGCCCCCTTTAAGCCTTTTGCACTAAGACTATCCCAGTTGATATTAGGGAAGTTGAAATCCCCTATTATTATTACCTTTGTGCTATGTGTGACTCCAACTAGTGGAGAATTTTCCTCCTGATTCCTATTGACTTCAATTTTACTTGGGCTGTTTGATGCCATATTCGGTCAAATACTGCCTTGATGTTAAGGGCAGTCACTCTCACCTCACCTCTTAAGTTCAGCTCTTTTGTCCATGATTGGACCAAGGCTGTAATGAGGTCTGGAACCGAGTGCCCCTGGCAGATCCCAAACTGAGCGCAGTGTGCAGGTTATTGCTGAGCAACTGCTGCTTGATTGCACAGACAATGATACCTTCCATCGTTTTGCTTATGATTGAGAGTAGTCTGATGTGGCGGGAATTGGCCGGATTGGATTTGTTTGCTTATTCTGGTCCAGACATATCTGGGCAATTTTCCACCTTGTCAGGTAGATGCTTGGTGTTGTACCTTGGCCCGACCGAACCACAGCGGACCCGATCCCAACCCGGCCTGAGTCCCTCCGATTTTGCCCTGAGCCCGACCCGACCCGACCCGAACCCGCCACTACTTGACCCGACCGTCTGTTTACTTACCTTCCTGGCACCGACACAGTGACGTCACTCGCGCACTGCGCAGACTCAGTTTGGTCCCGGACTCCCAGCTCAGGTAAATTTCTTTTAATTTTTAATACTTACTGGCAGAGCACTTGCAGTGTGTGTCCGACCCGACTTGAACCCGACACGTCATCGGGTCCCGTCGGGTTTGGGTCGGGTAGCATGCCTCTAACGGCTATTTCAGTTCTACAGTTGGGATGTTGTCAGGACCCGAGGCTTTTCCGTATCCAGCACCTTCAGCTGTTTCTTGGTATGGTGGGGTGAATCGAATTGATTGAAGACTGGCATCTATGATGGTGAGGATGTCAGGAGGAGGCGGAGATGGATCATCTACTTGGCACTTGTGGCTGAAGGTGGTTGCAAATATTTCGGCCTTGTCTTTTGCACTGATGTGCTGCACTCACCCATCATTGAGGATGGGGATGTTTTTGGAGCTTCCTCCTCCAGTTAGTTGTTTAATTATCCACCAGCATACACGACTGAATGTGGCAGGACTGCAGAACTTTGATGTGATCCGTTGGTTGTTGGATCGCTTTGTTCTATCGCATGCTGCTTCTGCTGTTCAGTGTGCATTTAGTCGTGTGGTGTAGCTTCACCAGGTGGCACCTCATTTTTTTAGGTATGCTTGGTTTTGCTCCTGCTATTCTCTCCTGCGCTCTTTATTGAACCAGGGTTGATCCCCTGGCTTGATGGTAATAGTCAAGTAAGGAATATGCTGGGCCATGAGCTTATACATTGTGGAGGAATACAATTCTGCTGCTGGTGACCTACAGTGCCTCAAGAATGCCCAGTTTTGAGCTTCTAGATCTGTTCTGAATCTGTCCCATTTATCACGGTGGTAGTGCCACACAAAATGATGGAAGGTATCCTCAGTGTGAGGACAGTATTTCATCTTCTAAAAGGACTGTGTGGTGGTCACTCCTACCAATACTGTCACGGACAGATGGATCTTTGACCAGGTAGATTGATGAGAGCGCGATCAAGTAAGTTTTTCCCTTTGTTGGTTCCCTCACCACCTGCCACAGGCCCAGTCTGGCAGATATGTCCTTCAGGACTCAGCCAGCTGGACCAGTAGTAGTGCTGTGGAGCCATGCTTGGTGATGGACATTGAAGCTCCCACTCATATCACGTACCATGCCCTTACTAGCCTCAATGCTTCTTCCAAGTGTTGTTCAACATGGAGGAGCACTAATTCATCAGCTGAGGGAGAGTGGTTGGTGGTAATCAGGAGAGTTCCTTGCCCATGTTTGACCTGATGCCATGAGATTTATGCAGTCTGGAGTCAATGTTAAGGACTCCCAAAGCCACTTCCTCCTACTGTGCTGCTACCTCTGGTGGGTCTGTTCTGTCAGTGGGACAGGACATACCTAGGGATGGTGATGGGGGTGTCTGGGACATTGGCTGTAAAGTACGATTCGGTGAGTATGACTGTCAGGCTGTTGCTTGACTAGTCTGTGGGATAGCTCTCCCAGTTTTGGCATGCGTCCCCAGATGTTAGCGAGGAGGACTTTGCAGGGTCGACTTGACAGGGTATGCGTTTGTCGTTTCTGGTGCCTAAGTTGATACCGGGTGGTCCATCAGGTTTTTTTCTAATTCAGCCTTTCTGTAGCGCTTTTGTTACAACTGAGTGGCTTGATAGGTCATTTCAGAGGGCAGTTAAGAGTCCACCACATTGCTGTAGGTCTGGAATCACATGTAGGCCAGACCGGGTAAGGATGCCGGATTTCCTTTCCTAAAGAACACTAGCCTCGTTAGTGATGCCCACTGAGAATCCTGAGTATGATTTTTTTAAAAAAATCAATGTAATTGATACTGCCTTCTTCCTGTACCTTTTGATGCTGATTTTGTAATTTTTAGTATGCTGGTGCTGCAAGAGCAATCTGTCCTTCTGCCAGTAGAGGCTGGTGTTGCTGCAAGGACAGTCACCCTGATGAGCTGGTCTCCCTTCACGCTGAACCAATCAGTGTGCTGTAAAGTTGTGAATGAGAATAGGCCGTGCAAATCTATTTTACTTTTGGGATTATGGTTGTATAATCTTCAGACCTGGGTACATTTGTCATTATTGGCACACTATGGTTGTGGGTTTCTGCTTGTGCACTTCTAATTTCCAAACGTACGTTTTAATGGAAAGGAAAATTACAGGCTGGCAGTTGAAACCCTGGCCTATATATTCATTAGAGTCTTGCAATCGAGCACCCAAATCGTGTGAACTCGAGGAGAATGATTGTAGAAATGTAGCTGTTTTGAGTGGTTATTGGACTGTGGTAACTTGGTCTTGAAGTTATTGCTAGGCCAAAAAGAGTACATTTTACAGTAGATGACTTGAGAATGTGACTGGTTTGCTGGACTGTTCAACACATTTGAACATAGTCATGTATTTGCTGTGTTGAACTTACAGGTGCACCTTAAAGCTGTGAATGGTGATTGTCTATAAAGTGCCTCTGTGTCTGTCTAAGGTTGTTTCATTGGCAAACTGGTGATAATGTTGAACAAATTAAATATAGGAAATATTGTTGCTTGAGTAATTTGAGACCTGACAAAAGGAGGAAGTTAGCAGTGAAATAGCCACAGAATTTGTTTCTTCCCTGTATTATTTTGATGAAAATTGGAAAACAGTTTTGTTTTGTTGTGTAATTAAGTTCCACTGTAAGGATGTTGACTTTTTTTGTGCTCACATTGACTGCATTCTCAATTAAGTGCATATAAAGCTTACATCTAGTTGTAGAACTGTAACTATTGAAAGCAGTAAACTGGGGAAATTTAATTTTAGTTTAATTTTAATTTAGAGATACAGCACTGAAACAGGTCCTTCGGCCCACCGAGTCTGTGCCGACCATCAACCACCCACTTACACTAACCCTACACTAATTCCATATTCCTACCACATCCCCACCTGTCCCTGTATTTCCCTACCACCTACCCATACTAGGGGCAATTTATAATGGCCAATTAACCTATCAACCTGCAAGTCTTTGGCATGTGGGAGGAAACCAGAGCACCCGGAGGAAACCCACGCAGACACAGGGAGAAGTTGCAAACTCCACACAGGCAGTACCCAGAATTGAACCCGGGTCACTGGAGCTGTGAGGCTGCGGTGCTAACCACTGCGCCACTGTGTGTTAGAATCTGGTCTTCCCACCCCTTTTGTGCGCACCACAAAAGGACTGTTGCCATAAAGTGGAGTAAGTCACCTTTATGCTTGGCCTGAATGGAACAGGATCAACAATTAAATTTTTGCCATAGATTATGCTTGGGAGATGATGTGGAATGCCCTCCACTCTCTCCTGTAACTATTACACCGTCAGATCATCACATTCTGGCTGAAAGTAATAGATATATTTACAAATAAAACAGTTGCTCAGAAACAAAAGACTGCAGTAAGAGACAAGATCTGTAAATCGTTTTAAAATTGTATAAGTTAAAGTATTTTCATCAGTAGCTTTTGAATGTTTCTAAAATATTACATGGGTGGTGGCTTCACAGACCCTTTCTTAGGTCTTTCATCAGTGTTCAGCTGGGAACTGAAGATTTTAGGTCAGACCCAATTTTCTGGGACTACCAGGATGAGTTCCATCTTAAAATGAACTGGATTCTCAATGGACAGGCAATTAACATTGTCACAGATATTTAAACTTGAGACATTAACTGTCTTCCTTTTGAAATGCCCCAAATAGATCTGGTTTTGGATAATAAATTAGTCTGTTCCAGTAAGTCAACTTGCACACATTGACATCTCCCATTAATGTTTTATTGTAATTAACTTTTGAATTCAGGCATCAAAACAAGGGAAATTAGTTTTGTCAGATGATTCCTTGAAAATGTGGATATTTCTAGGTAATTTTGTATATAGACTACCCCAGGCCAAAGGGACAAAGAATGAGTGTCCCAGCTACAGCTAAGTGAAGCCAATTTTAAATTTATATTACTTTGTCTAAAATCATATACAAAACAGGTATTTTCAGTATTTTGATGCACAGAAAAATTCTGGTTCTATTTATAATTATTCAATTCATGTCCAAAAATCAGCAGTCTTTTGTATGATATTTTCTTGTGAGGATGCCCTTAACTTCTCCCTCAAATAGTATAATTAAGATGGGAAATTTCTGTTTTGGGAAAGTATGGTATAAAATCATATTGTTCCATGACATGGCAAAGCATGTTGGCACTCAAATATACTGTGCGGCAGTCTCATTTTCTCTTCTGGGTGGAGTAAGGGTCTCAAAACATCATGTATATTTCTGTACCAGAGGAGGTGGGTAATTGACCTCTGTTAACTTCTCTTTTGAATGAAGATGGTTGGGGGGGAGGGGTGTGGTGGTGGGTGGTAGTGGGGGCTAACAAGATTTCTTAATATATGCAGCGAACACCTGGCTCTTCCTCACCAACTCTTCTCCTGTCTCTGATTTGTCACGCTGCTTAACCAACATCCAGTCCTGGATGAGCAGAACTTTCCTCCAGCTAAATATTGGGAAGACCGAAGTCATTGTTTTAAGTCCCTATCACACACTCCTTTGTTTAGTCACTGACTCCATCCCTCTCCCGAGTTACTGTTTGAAGCTGAAACAGACCTTTTGCAACCTTGGCATCCTATTTGACCCTGTGATGAGCATCCCATCACATATCCACTCCCATCACCAAGGCAGCCTACTACCATCTCCATAACATTGCCTGTCATTGCTGGTGCCTCAGTTCATCTATTGCTGGAGCCGTCATCATACCTTTGTTAAGATTGCTACCTCTATTTCAATGCTCTCCTGGCCCATATTCCACCCTCCATAAACTTGAATGTATCCAAAACTCTGCTGCTTGTATCCTAATTTGCAGCAAGTCCTATTCATCCATCACCTCTGCTTCCATTCCAGCAACATCTTGAATTGAAAATTCTCATCCTTGTTTTCAAATCCTACCATGGCCTCGCCCCTCCCTATCTCTGATAACCTTCTCCAGGGCTACAACCCTCCAAGATCTCTTCGTTCTTTCAATTCTGGCCTCTTGTGCATCCTATCCTTAGCATCTCCGCCCCTCTATCTCCTCATATAATCTCATCCTTACAACTTTATGGCTGTTTAAAGCTTTCCACTTATAATTTGGATAAAATTGTAATTTCGAGTGAAAATATAACAGTGAAACCCAGTATCCCAATGAATAAAATGGCTGGGTTTACGAAACAGTATCCAAATGAAACATTCTGTGCATTAAGATAATCCCTTAATTTACCATTACTTCAGTTGTTTTTTGCTTAGCAATGTTGGCTTTAGAAGTCAGTTAAAGTCTCAACTCTTCCAGTTGATTTGCAGCAGTAATTCCTTTAATTGAAGTAGCTAGGACAGGTCTCACCCAGTATCTTAACTTATTGTACTTAAGATTTTATTGTATTTTTGGTTTTACTTTCTAAAAGCCATAGCCACAAGAGGGTTTCTTAATGACAATGGAGCAGATGTAAATCTGTCTACTGTTTGTATTGTAAATCTATTGCCAGGGTAGAACCTGATGTTGAGTACGGGAAGCAGGTGACTAGTTCTGATGCATGAAAATATAGCTTTTAAATGTTCTACATTCTTGACCACCCCTTTTAATCTGATATATAAAAGTTTAGTTACTATGACTATGCCAATGTTTACTCCCACCTGCATTGAGTTGTTTTTTAAACTTGTTTGTTTTCAGTTGGCAAGCTTTACCAATTCTTGGCTGCCCTCCCATTGCAGCTCTGTTGGCTAAAGTGACCCAGTTGGATAGGGAGGGAGAGAGGAAGAAAAGTATTTAGTTCCATCCAGCAGAAAGTACACAGTTGATCAGTGAGCACCTTTTTCGTAGTTGGCATGGAGACTGCTCCAGGCTGCTGTTATAAAGAGTTACCATGCTTTTAATTTCAGTCTCAGGGTATGGGTGTTGCTAACAGGTGCAGTTTTAATGCCCATCCCTAGTTGCCTTTGAGATGGTGGAGGTGAGCCGCTGCCTTGAACTGCTGCAGTCCTGTGTGGTGCAGGTACTTTTACAGTGCTGTTAGGTAGGGACTTTCAGGATTTTGACCTAGCGCAGTAGGGCGGCACAGTGGTTAGCACCGCAGCCTCACAGCTCCAGGGACCCGGGTTCAATTCTGGGTACTGCCTGTGTGGAGTTTGCAAGTTCTCCCTGTGACCGCGTGGGTGCTCCGGTTTCCTCCCACAGCCAAAAGACTTGCAGGTGATAGGTAAATTGGCTGTTGTAAATTGCCCCTAGTGTAGGTAGGTGATGGGGAATATGGGATTACTGTAGGGTTAGTATAAATGGGTGGTTGTTGGTCGGCACAGACTCGGTGGGCCGAAGGGCCTGTTTCAGTGCTGTATCTCTAAATAAATAAATAAATAAATAAAATAAAGGAATGGCGATATATGTCTGCAAAAGAAAAATACTGTGGGTGCTGGAAATTTGAAAAGCACAAAATGCTGCAATTACTCAGGCCGAGCAGCATCTGTGGAGTCAAGTCTAGAGGTAACGAAGGCATGAATGAGGATTTCAGCAGCAGGTGAACTGAGATAGGGGCAAAGTCAGGTGATGTATGGGGTTGGAAATAGGCGGTTTTAGTGATAGCATAATGTGAGGTCACCTTATGATACCAAGGTTGCGAACAGATTGGCTTAATCTCAGACTGTTGCCAGGGAGAGGGATGGAGTCAGTAGCTGAAAAGAGTGAAAAGGAATAGGAATAAAAATGGTACAATTTTACAGACCTTCAAACACTGGAGATAGATTAGAGGGGGAAATTGGAAGACAGTTCAGAGAGCAAGAAAAACAGGGCAATGATATTGGCTGATTTTTTTTTTAAATCCCAAGGTAGACTGGTATAAAGATAATCCATGTGGCCATGGTGGTGAATGCTTTTTAGAATGTTTTTTTTTAGTTTTTAGAGATACAGCACTGAAACAGGCCCTTCGGCCCACCGAGTCTGTGCCGACCATCAACCACCCATCTATACTAATCCTACACTAATCCCATACTCCTACCACATCCCCACCCGTCCCCACATTTCCCCACCACCTACCTATACTAGGGGCAATTTATAATGGCCAATTTACCTACCAACCTGCAAGTCTTTTTTTGGCTTGTGGGAGGAAACTGGAGCACCCGGAGAAAACCCACGCAGACACAGGGAGAACTTGCAAACTCCACACAGGCAGTACCCAGAATTGAACCCGGGACACTGGAGCTGTGAGGCTGCAGTGCTAACCACTGCGCCGCCCTGAATGTATTCAGGACTGTTGCGTAGATCATTATGTTTCTAGTCCAATGAGGGAAGAAGCATTAGTAATATCAAGAAATGCTGGAACCACACAGCAGGTCTGGCAGCATCTGTGGAAAGAGAATTAGAGTTAACGTTTCGGGTCAGTGACCCTGGTTCCGAAGAAGGGTCATTGACCCGAAACGTTAACTCTGCTTCTCTTTCCACAGATGCTGCCTGACCTGCTGAGTGGTTCCAGCATTTCTTGTTTTTATTTCAGATTTCCAGCATCTGCAGTATTTTGCTTTTATTTTAGGGAAGAAGCATTGTTTGATTTAGTTCTGTGAAATGAAGAGGGGCAAATAACTGATGAGAGTAGAACAAATGGCAGAAGACCACAATATGGTTGGGTTCAATGTAAATGGAAAAGACAAATGGAGAGTTAAAGATAAGGACAGGGACTGGAAAAAGACAAAGTTCAGTGACTTAAAAGATCTGGCCCAAATTAATGAGCAGAAAAGCTAACACGCAGTTTGACTGATCAGTAGTAGAAAATCTTCAAATATGAGATGGGTCGAGTGCAAGGCAAGGAATGTGCACCGGAATGTCTCATGAATAAATAAAGATCAAAACTAAGCAAAGCAGGAACACTGTGTCCAGTTTTAGGTGCCACAGTTTAGGAAGGATGTAAAGCCTTTGAGGGGGTGCAGAGGGTATTTACTAGAGCGGTGCAAGGATGAGGGAAGCTGGGGTTGTTCTGCTGAGAGCAGAGAAGGCTAAAAGGAGATTTGATACTCTATCAAATTCCTTCATGATTTTAAACACTAAAGAGAAACTGTTTCCAATGGCTGAAGTGTTGATAATCAGATTTATGCTGATTGGCACAAGAAACAGAAATGAAATGAGGGAAAAGTGTTTTAGGCAGCAGGTGGGTGGGATTTGGAATGCACTGCATAGAGTGGGGGATACATATTTTATATTATTTAACAGAACTAAATCAAGCAATGCTTCTTTCCTCATTGGACTAGAAACATAATGATCTACTAAATAGTCCTGGATTCATTCGAGAAAGCATTCGCCACCATAACCACATGGATTATCTTTATACCAGTCTACCTTGGGGTAATTGAAAAGGGAATTGGATAACTACTTGAAGGACAAATAATTGCAGGGATATGGGGAAGAGTGGAGGAGTGGGACTAACTGAATTGCTTATTGAAAGAGCCGGCACAGTCTCGATGGGCCAAATGGCCCCCTTTGTTGTCCTAGTCTGATTCTATGATTAAAAAGGGAGGCATGTAGGGTTAGTAGAAAGTGGTGGAGAGAGTTAAAGAGGGAGATCAGAGACTAAAAGAGAATGTGATAAATGGCTGGTAAGAACTTGGAGAGAAATAGAGGATTTTCTAAAGTTATATAAAGTGGAGGACTGTTCAGAGAATGTGGGCATCTAATTGTAGATGATAAAACAATGGAAGAGATATTAAACATTTCGCATGGTTACAAACAACAGTGGACGTGAGAATGTAAATGGACTAAAGGAGGACATGGAACAATTGTAAGAGATAACTGTAGAAGAGAAATTGACTTTAAAAATGAGCAGAAATTTGGATGGATAAGTCATTTAGATCTGATGGCATGCGCCCTAAGTTGTTAAAGAAGTCAGAGAGGGCCTAGTGGAAGCTCTGGCTACAGTTTTCTCAGTTTCTTTGGCCTCCTTATCTTGAGAGACAATGGGTAAGCGCCTGGAGGTGGTCTTTGGATTGTGGAGCGGCGCCTGGAGTGGCTATCAAGGCCGATTCTAGAGTGACAGACTCTTCCACAGGTGCTGCAGAAAATTTTTTTTGACGGGGCTGTTACACAGTTGGCTCTCCCCTTGCGCTTCTGTCTCTTTTCCTGCCAACTGCTAAGTCTCTTCGACTCGCCACACTTTAGCCCCGCCTTTATGGCTGCCCGCCAGCTCTGGCGAGCGCTGGCAACTTACTCCCACGACTTGTGATCAATGTCACAGGACTTCATGTCACATTTGCAGACGTCTTTAAAGCGGAGACATGGACGGCCGGTGGGTCTGATACCAGTGGCGAGCTCGCTGTACAATGTGTCTTTGGGGATCCTGCCATCTTCCATGCAGCTCACATGGCCAAGCCATCTCAAGCGCCGCTGACTCAGTAGTGTGTATAAGCTGGGGATGTTGGCCGCCTCGAGGACTTCTGTGTTGGAGATATAGTCCTGCCACCTAATGCCAAGTATTCTCCGGAGGTAGCGACGATGGAATGAATTGAGATGTCGCTCTTGGCTGACATACATTGTCCAGGCTTCGCTGCCATAGAGCAAGGTACTGAGGACACAGGCTTGATACGGAACACAAAAGTCCGAGTGTGTCAGTGCGCCATTTTCCCACATTCTCTTGGCCAGTCTGGACATAGCAGTGGAAGCCTTTCCCATGTGCTTGTTGATTTCTGCATCTAGAGACAGGTTACTGGTGATAGTTGAGCCTAGGGAGGTGAACTCTTGAACCACTTCCAGAGCGTGGTCGCCAATATTGATGGATGGAGCATTTCTGACGTCCTGTCCCATGATGTTGCTTTTCTTGATGCTGATGGTTAGGCCAAATTTGTTGCAGGCAGCCGCACACCTGTCGATGAGACTCTGCAGGCACTCTTCAGTGTGAGATGTTAAAGCAGCATCGTCAGCAAAGAGGAGTTCCCTGATGAGGACTTTCCGTAGTTTGGACTTCGCTCTTAGACGGGCAAGGTTGAACAACCTGCCCCCTGATCTTGTGTGGAGGAAAATTCCTCCTTCTGAAGACTTGAACGCATGTGAGAGCAGCAGGGAGAAGAAAATCCCAAAAAGTGTGGGTGCGAGAACACAGCCCCGTTTCACGCCACTCAGGATAGGAAAGGGGTCTGATGAGGTGCCGCTATGTTGAATTGTGCCTTTCATATTGTCATGGAATGAGGTGATGATACTTAGTAGCTTTGGTGGACATCCAATCTTATTTAGTAGTCTGAAGAGACCACGTCCATAAGTATGCTAATTGTCCCATTGTCTATGTTTCAGTAAAATGTAACGGTTTACTAAGGCAGAGAAGGAGAAACCACGTGACTATAGGCCACTATAGCCTGTCACTTGTGGAAAAATGTTTAGAATCCTTAATTTGAGAATAAAATTCATGAGCATTTAGAAATGCTTGGGTTAATCAAGCACAGCCAGTGTGGATTTGTTAAGGGCGGGACAAACTTCTTTGACACAGTGGTTCTCAAACTGAGATCTACAAAGTAGTTTCTCTAGCGGGCAAGAGAGAGGGAAAAAATACACAAGGGGAATGAGAGAAAGGAGAAAAAAGGGCAAGCCATCTGTTTTGTATAAACTAATGCTAGTTAGTGTTAGTCCCGCATGAATAGCTGACAAGATGTCCACCTTCGAAGCTCCCGAATGCTCGGCTTTCTTTGTGGTGATGGGTGCCTCGGCTGCCATGGTTTTCAGTGGTGAGTCTCGCATTTACTTTCGGTGGGTGGTCAGTTGCTGCTGCGATACTAGGGTGCATTCAATTTGGACTCATGCAGTGCCACTATAATTCTGCCTGGCCTGTTGAGTATTTCCAGCAGTTTCTGTTTGTATTAATCTCTTGTTGGTTTGATTCTTGTCATCATGGAAGAGCTGTCTGTTGGACTTAGTTAAGCCTTCCACTTTGTTGCAATAATGTAAATTCCTTGAATGATTAAATAACAGAGACTGCAGAAGATTGGATAAGAAATTGGTTGTCAGACATGGAACAGAATGTTGCTTGGATTGGAGACAGTGTACATCAGGGGTCAGTATCGAGTTTGCTTTTCTTGTTGCATACTTAGATGGCTTGGGCTTGTGTTTAGGAATCATCATGAAATTTAACACAATCATATGGGGTTTGCAAAGAGGATTGTAAAAACTTCAGGAAGGCATAGGGTACTGGAATGGGGAGAAAGGTGATAGATGCACTTTAGGATAAGTGTGACGTAATATATTTGAGGATAAAAAGGCAGAAAGTGTATCTATGCACTCATTGGAAACATGTTGAAGGGTGTGGATCAACAAATACAATTAGATGTTCAAATACATAATTTCCTGAAAGTGTGGGTGCAGGTTTGATCACACCATAAAGACCAGCTGAATCTTGTAAATTGAAGAGATAACACTCTAATAAATTTGAATGGAATTTGTTTTGGCCACAGAGTGCTGTGCAGTTTTGGGTGCCCCTTCATTAAAAGGACATTAAAGCCATGGAGATCTTACAACATATGCTGGTGCCATTGATGCAAAACTATAGTTAGAAAGGGAGATTTGAAATACTGAAGCTATTTTCATGAAAGAGAAGGCCTAAGAAGTGACCTACCTGCAATTAATCAAAAATCATAATTTTTGTAAGTGAATAGTGAAAAATTGATTCCTCTGGTTGGGGATTTGGTGAGAATGGGGGTCACAAATTTAAAATTATTAGTGAGGAGAAAGGTTAGAAGATATTTTGTTATGCAGAGGGTTATTGGAAGATGAAATGCTTTGCCACAGGAATGATTGAAGCAGAGATGATTGCATTTTTAAAGGAAAATTAGATAAATATTTGAAGCAGAAGATGATTTGGGGTATGAGGAGAGAGCAAGGTAGTGCCACTAGTTTGGAATGCTCGAGAAAAAAGCTGGCAGAGACATGATGGGCTGAATGACCCCCCTGCCTGCCACCCCCCCACCCCAACAGTGTTGATTCTATTGTTCATTATCTTGGTTGTTACTCCATTCAAGTGCTGAGTCAGGACTATTGTACTTTGGATGGAAAAGTAATTTAATCTGTTCCAATAGTTCAGGTGGACATTGGAGATCTTGAGGTAGGAGTTCTCTGTATCCAGGCCAATAATCTTCTCTGAACCAATTCCAACAAAAAATATTTAACTGGCCATTATCTTTGCTGTTTGTGGCATCCTACTATGTCGAAAATGACTGCAGTTCTTGTGTGCATGATAAAAACACTCCATTATAAAGTGAATGTGAAGCACAAGTCAAGATTTTGAGATGTGCTGAGGTGCTATGCAAATGTGGTCTTTTACCATGCCCCCGAATTAACAGTAGAATTCTGGTTCTTGACAAAACTTGTAGGTTGGAGGATCAAGATTCAATCATTTGTGCTGTTGCAGATAGTACTGTATTGTGATAGGCTAACTTAAAGAATGCATATGGCAGCATTAATCTTTCATCTCGTTGGAGTGCAGGGGATGTAAGTACAAGTTGTTGTTGAGTTCCATATTACAATATCCTAAAGATGTTGAGCAAATGCACCAGATCAGAACTGATGAAATCCATCATAATGTCCTGATATCGCATCTAACAAATGAATGCAATACATAGGTTGGTTATCAGAGCCCAAAATTAGACTTTTCTGGTATTTTATTCAAGTTGTGTCTGTAGGACATTTCTGTACAAGCAGTATGCAATATTTTTTCTTGATATGCCTGAAGATGTGACCTAAATCTAGCTGTAGCAGTTTAAATTGAGATTCACTCGGCTGGTAGTAAAATAAGTGGTGTTATTGGTGCTTACCAGTCTATTTCAAACAATTTAATGTGCAACCATAGGAGATTACATTTCTTTTGAAACTATTAGACCTGGGAATCCACAACATTGATTAAAACTGCTGAGAACCTTTGTTTCATATTGTAACATATGGCAAATAGTTGAAGGAAAAGGTAATTATTTTGTTGTTGCAGCAATGGTCTGATTAGTGCAGATTAAACTGAAACATTCAAAGAAGCTATTGCGTTAAAATTACTTGTTGTTTCTATTGATAGTGACTTCTGGTACATCAGAATCCAACAGGTGCTTGTCCATTTATCCAATAGTGGGTGTTCTGTAGTTTGAAGGGAGGAGAGGGTGGAATGAGGCAGAAAGGGAAAGGCATCTTAATTGACTGGTTTTCATTTTGGAGGAGAGGATTTGATTTGTAGCTATCTTGAGTTTTGTTTGTGATACTTTGGAAAGCAGTGGTATATCACAGACACTAGTGATGAGTAGACCAGATGTGACCAGACAGTTGTTTCTGTCAGACTGGGAAATATGTTCGTGGGGCCACATTCTGATACATTGTGCAACGGCATATTGATGATCAGTATACTAACTATAACCCCTGCTACCGCAATAAGACCTTGTTATCTCTGTCCGGCTCTATAATCATTGTTAATATTATGAGTGTTTTTTTTTAAAGAAAAAATGTCTACCACTTCGTATTCAATGGTTATGGTTTGGTTTGGTGTTAATCCAAAATTGACAATAGATTTGTTGCACAGATATTAGTTAAAATAAACCAGCTCTTTATAACTTCATAAAATGAGTTGGATTAAAAGGTATTCTACTATCAATGGTAAAGTCAGAACTACTCAGTTTGTTGACTCACCACTGCAGTGTTACAGAGCTTTGTTGATCTTCTGCTGAGACCTTGGTTGAGCATATTGTGGTATCATCATGGGACCTTGAAGCTGATATGGATTGCCCTTTAGGACACACAATTGCAATCCTGAATCGTGTGTCCTTATGACATAGTATGTAGTCCTACAGTTAAATCTGCATATGACACCTAGAATTTAAAAAGGCTGCGTCTCTAGACATAGGCATTCTCTACCTACCTCTTTCCTTTTCCCATAAACCATCAATGAGGAAGATGATACTATATACAGAATGGTGGTCCTTGTATTTTGTTAATGTCATTCGTTTTAAATCAAAATGTTGAACTAAAATTTAGACAACTTCATGATCTCTTGCCTATTTATATCCATTAGCTGGTCTGATCACAAATAGTCTGGAACCTACCTAGAGCATGGTGTGATTTTCTTTTCATTGCTAGGTATTTAAAGTGGTGTATTGAGGGAATAAAAACTGTGAAGGGTGTCAATATTGTGGAAATACAAGTTAAATGCTAGCAATCTCCATATCAAGCACATCTTGGATCATGTTTAACACACCTAGGTGAAGAATGAAGTGTCTCTCTTTCACTACCGTCTTCCTCCCTGGCATCCTTCATAAGAACAGTCTTCACCACTATCAATATCCCAAATCTGTCAATCTTTTGGCCTGAATTATACATTGAGAATTTGGTGACCAATTAAAGAGTGATTTACAAGTATGCAAATACATTTTTGTGGAAACTTGAATTGTAATCAAACCAGTGCAAATTCAAGAATAATTTGCGCCCAACTTCCCATCTTTTATTCCTCAGTTTGGGAGTGCTGTAGCCAGTTAGAGTTGTCAACCTGACTATTATTTGACAGCATTGAAGTCGTACTCCTATGATAGATTTTGAGTTAAGATCTTCTGCAGATTGCCTAAAGTAATAGTTTTTTGTTGGAAACTGTGCAAACTTCAAAAAAAAAAAGAATAAAACAAGATTTGAATTTATATAGCTCCTTTCACGACCATCAGATGTTTCAAAGTGCTTTATAACCAGTGAAGTACTTTTTGAAGTGTAGTCACTGTTGTAATGTAGGAAATGCGGCAGCCAATTTGCGCATAGCAGCTCCCACAAACAGCCATGTGATAATGACTAGTAATCTTTTTTTTGTGCTGTTGATTGAGGGATAAATTTTGGCCAGGACATCAGGGTTAACTCCCCTGCCCTTCTTCGAAATAATGCCATGGCATCTTTTGCATCCACCCGAGCAGGCAGATTGGGCCTCAGTTTAATGTCACCTCCAATAGATGGCACCTCCGACAGTGCAGCGCTCCCTCAGTACTGCACTGGAGTGTCAGGGTAGAATTTTGTGCTTGAGCCCTGGAGTGGGACCTGAACCCAGAACCTTGTGACTGACTCAGAGGTGAGAGTGCTACCAACTGAGCTACGGCTGACATAACATAAAACAAGGTAGTAAAGATTGCAATAATTAATAAACACCAGATTTGAAAAAGTGCATAATTCTAAGTTGAATTATTTTGCGTCGTTGTAAAACTCAGTCCTATATGCCACTCTGGTTTTTTTCCCCCTTTCCAAAAGGTACTAACTCATACTGAGGTACAATTTTATGCATGGAAGCCACCTTCTGATGACAGAAAACAAGTAGTAATTTTGTATATGCACCTACGTCCTGTTAGTGGGTTAATTGTCTTTATTTGCCATTCTCATGTCTCTTATACTGTATGCGTGCACATACACCTGGTGTACATACAGTATATATACACACACACAGCTCATGAACACTAACACCTGATACAGTTACAATGCTTGCATAGACCAGGAATTGACACTTTATCTGTATGTTTCAATGCTACATTATGTCGTGCATTTGTCCACTTAATTGCAGGGGAAAGGTCATCTCTGTAAACAAACGTATCTTGTCTTCATGCTTATCGACTCTAGAAATTTTGTTAAAAGTAGAGTCAAGATTTGAATATGTGAGATAGGTCATTCTATTGTGGTAAATTTGTCTACTTGTGTCGTGTATTTAACCTGAGCATAGTATTTTTCAATGAATAAAGCTGCTTTAACCTCCTGAATTAAGATTTTTTTTTTGTGTATGTCTTAGTAATTGAAATTAAAGGTAGAGCCAGAAGGTGCATCACACCTCATTGTTAATACAGATAGTTTATTCCCAAAAATATATAGTAATCCTAGTGTTAATTTATGCAAAAATTGCAGTTATAATACATTATTTAGTGGAAAATGTTTTTAAATTTCCTCTGGTGTTCCCCAAGGATCAGTTCTGAAGAAGGGTCACTGTTCTGAAACACTAACTCTGCTTCTCTCTCCACAGATGCTGCCAGACCTGCTGAGTATTTCCAGCATTTCTTGTTTTTATTTCAGATTTCCAACATCTGCAGTATTTTGCTTTTATTCCCCAAGGATCTATCTTTGATCCCCTCCTATTTCTCATCTATATGCTGCCCCTCAGCGCCACCATCCACAAACACACTGTTAGTTTCCACATGACAACATTCCACTCCATCTCACCACCACCTCTCTCAAACCCTCCATTGTTTCTAAATCATCAGACTACTTGTCTGACGTCCAGCACTGGGTCAGCAAATATTTCCTCAAGATGAATATTGGGAAGATCAAAACCATTGTCTTCGGTCCCAGCCGCAAGCTCCATTCCCTCGCCACCTCCTCCATCCCTTTCCATGGCAACTGTCTGAGCTGAACCAGACTGCTCAAACCTTGGTTTCATATTTGATCCACATATCTGTATCATTACTGACTGCCTACTTCTATCTCCATAGCATTGTCTGACTCTGCCGCTGCCTCAGTTCACCTGCTGAAACCCTCATCCATTCCTTTGTTACCTCGAGACTTGACTATTCCAATGCACACCTGGCTGGCCTCTCATGTTCTACCCCTCTGTAAGCTTGAGGCCATCTAAAACTCTGCTGCTCATGTCCTAACTTGCACCAAGACCCGTTCACCTATTACTCCTGTTCTCGCTGACCTATTTTGGCTTCCTGTTAAGCAATACCTTGATTTTTAAATGCTCATCCTTGTTTTAAATCCCTCCATGGCCTTGGCCCTCTCTATTTCTATCATCTTTTCCAGCTTACAACCCTCAGATATCTGCAGTCCTCCAACTCTGGCCTTTTGAGCCTTCATAATTTTAATCATTCCACCATAGGTGGTCGTGTCTTCAGCTGCCAAGGCTCTAAGCCCTTAAATTCCCTCCCTAAACTTCTCTGCCTTTCTTCCTATCTCTCTGTTAAATGCTTTAAAACCTACCTCTTTGACCAGTCATAGAGTTGTAGAGTCATTATGGCACAGAAGGAGGTCATTCGGTTCATCGGGCCACACTGGCTCTTTGCAGAGCAATCCAGTCAGTCCCATTCCCCCGCTCTGTCCCTGTAGCCCTGCAAGTTTATTTTCCTCAAGTGCTCATCCAATTTCCTTTTGAAATCATTCATCGTCTCCGCTTCTACCAGGTTGATAGACAGCGAGTTCCAGGTCCTTGCTACTTGCTTCATAAAAACAAATTCTTCTTCACATTATCCCCCCCCCCCTTCCTCTCTTGCCCCAAAACTTAAAATCTGTGTCATAAAAATAAAAATTGCTAGAAAGACTCAGCAGGTCTGGCAGCATCTGTGGAGAGAGAAGCAGAGTTAACATTTCAGGTCAGTGACCTTACATTTCTAACCTGTGCCAGTTCTGATGAAATAGGTTTTAAGCAGATAAAGCGGGGGTTTGGCAAGAGATAACAAAAGGGTGCTGATAGGACAAAGGGTCACAGAGAATAACTGACCAGAAGGTCATGGAGCAAAGGCAAAGGGTGTGTTAATGGTATGCTGAAAGACAAAGTGTTAGAGTAGAGAGGGTGTGAATTGACAGAAAAATGAACAGTCCTGACCAAAAGCACAAACCTGAAAAAAAAGTGGGCAGCCACATGGTTATAAAAAAATGAATGATGAAACAAACTAAAATAAAAAGTAAAAAAGAAAAAATATAACTAAAAATTAAAAATGGGGACCCGTTATGCTCTGAAATTATTGAACTCAATGTTCAGTCTGGTAGGCTGTAGTGTGCCCAATCGGTAAATGAGATGCTGTTCCTTGAGCTTGTGTTGATCTTCACTGGAACACTGCAGCAAGCCCAGGACAGAAATGTGGGCATAAGAGCAAGGGGGTGTGTTGAAACGGCAAGCAACCGGAAGCTTGGGGTCATGCTTTCGGACTGAGCGGAGGTGTTCTGCAGAGTGGTCACCCAATCTGTGTTTGGTCTCCCCAGTGTAGAGAAGACTGCATTGTGAGCAGCAAATACGGTATACTAAATTGAAAAGTATAAGTAAATCGCTGCTTCACCTGAAAGGAGTGTTTGGGGGCTTGGATAGTGAGGAGAGAGGAGGTAAAAGGGCACGTATTACACCTCCTGTGATTGCATGGGAAGGGGACGAGGTGTTGGGGTAATGGAGGAGTGGACCAGGGTGTCATGGAGGGAACGATCCCTTTGGAATGCTGATAGGGCAGATGCGTTTGGTAGTGGCATCACGCTGGAGATGGTGGAAATGACGGAGGATAATCCTTCGGATGTGGAGGCTGGTGGGTGGAAAGTGAGGACATGGAGAGCCCTGTCGTGGTTCTGGGAGGGAGGGGGAAGGGGTGAGGGTAGAGGTGTGGGAAATGGGCCAGACACGGTTGAGGGCCCTGTCAACCACAGTGGGGGGTGGTGGGAGGGGGGGGGAGGTGGGAATCCTCGGTTGAGGACAAATGAAGACATGTCAGAAGCGCTGTTGTGGAAGGTAGCATCATCAGAGCAGATGCGTCTGAGACGGAGAAAGTGGGAGAATGGAATGGAGTCCTTTCAGAAGGCAGGATGTGAAGAAGTGTAGTTTAATCTGTGTCCCCTAGTCTTTTATACCATCAGCTAATGGGAAAAACTTGTATTTGTCGACCTTATCTAAATCTGTCATTATTTTGGATACCTCTATCAGGTCTCCCCTCAACCTCATTTTGCTCCAAGGAAAAACAGCCCCTATCTTTTGGTCATCTGCCCAAATATCTCCTTATATGGCTCAATGTCAAACTTTGTTTGATAACACTACTGTGAAGTTCCATGGGATGTTTACTATGTTAAAGGTGCTGAATGAATGCAAGTTGTTGTAACTTAAAAAGCAGTGCTATTGCTCCTATTCTTTGGGCTCTGGAAGTGTCAGCTATGGCTCAGTTGGAAGCACTCTTGCCACTGAGTTAGAAGGTTGTGGGTTTAGGTCCTACTTCAAGGCTTGAGCACAAAAATCAAGGCTGAAATTCCAGTACACTGGAGGACATCCTATCTGCCTCCTCAGGTGGAGGTAAAGGATCTCATGGCACTATTTTGAAGAAGAGGAGGGGAGTTCTGATGAAAGGTCACAGACCTGAAACGTTAACTTTGTTTCTCTCTTCCCAAATGCTCCCAGACCTGTTGAGTATTTCTAGCATTTTCAGTTTTTATTTTTGTTATCCCCTGTGTTGCCAATATTTATCCTTCAGTTAACATCACAAAAGCATATTATCTGCTCATTATCATATTGCTGTTTGTGAGAGCTTGCTGTGTGCAAATTGACTACTATGTTTTCTACATTACAACAGTGATTGCACTTCAAAAGTACTTTATTGGCTCAAAAAGCTCTCCTGAATGCACTTGAAGAATTCCGTCCCCTTTAAGCTTTTTGCACTAATACTATCCCTTCTAATGTAGGGCAAGTTGAAATCCCCTACTCTTTTTTTTTCTTTGGCCTCCTTGTCTCGAGACAATGGGTAAGCGCCTGGAGGTGGTCAGTGGTTTGTGGAGCAGCGCCTGGAGTGGCTATGAAGGCCAATTCTAGAGTGACAGACTCTTCCACAGGTGCTGCAGAAAAATTTGATGTCGGGGCTGTTACACAGTTGGCTCTCCCCTTGCGCTTCTGTCTTTTTTCCTGCCAACTGCTAATTCTCTTCGACTCGCCACATTTTAGCCCCGCCTTTATGGCTCGCTGGCAACTGACTCCCACGACTTGTGATCAATGTCACAGGACTTCATGTCGCGTTTGCAGACGTCTTTAAAGCGGAGACATGGACGGCCAGTGGGTCTGATACCAGTGGCGAGCTCGCTGTACAATGTATCTTTGGGGATCCTGCCATCTTCCATGCGGCTCACATGGCCAAGCCATCTCAAGCGCCGCTGACTCAGTAGTGTGTATAAGCTGGGGATGTTGACCGCCTCGAGGACTTCTGTGTTGGAGATACGGTCCTGCCACCTGATGCCAAGTATTCTCCTGAGGCAGCGAAGATGGAATGAATTGAGACGTCGCTCTTGGCTGACATACATTGTCCAGGCCTCGCTGACATACATTGTCCAGGCCTCGCTGCCATAGAGCGAGGTACTGAGGACACAGGCTTGATACACTCGGACTTTTGTGTTCCGTGTCAGTGCGCCATTTTCCCACACTCTCTTGGCCAGTCTGGACATAGCAGTGGAAGTCTTTCCCATGCGCTTGTTGATTTCTGCATCTAGAGACAGGTTACTGGTGATAGTTGAACCTAGGTAGGTGAACTCTTGAACCACTTCAAGAGCGTGGTCGCCAATATTGATGGATGGAGCATTTCTGATGTCCTGTCCCATGATCATTTTCTTGAGGCTGATGGTTAGGCCAAATTCATTGCAGGCAGCCGCAAACCTGTCGATGAGACTGCAGATACCAATGCTGGTGGGAGTTGCACGAGCATGGCAGTGTCTTCCTGTTTGGCTCAGTCTATTAACCCAGCATGGGGATTCTTGCACATAAACCAGCATTGCATTTGTTTTTGCCTCAGCTAGTTGAGGCTTCCGTGCAAAGTATTATATTTTCTTGCTTAATATGTCATCCTACTCATCTGTCTGCATTTGGTAACCCTGGCTAATCTTTTGACTGGTGCGATTACAATAATGGCAGATATGTTTACTGGTGAGTCAAAGTGGCACCTTGAATGTTTTAAAAAAAATTTTCATGGGTTTTGAGCATCGCTGGCAAGGCCAGCATTTATTGCCCATCTCTAATTGTCCTTGAGAAGATGGTGGTGAGCTGCCTTCCTGAACGGCTGCAGTCCATCTGGTGTAGGTACACCCATAATGATGTTGGGGAGGGAGTTCCAGGATTTTGACCCAGCGACAGTGAAGCAATGGCGATATAGTTCCAAGTCAGGATGGTGTGTGGCTTGGAGGGGGACTTGCAGGTGGTGATCCCATGTGCCTGATGCCCTGCCCTTGCCCTTCTACATGGTAGAGGTCACGGGTTTGGAAGGTGCTGTCTTAGGAGGCTTCGTGAGTTGCTGCAGTGCAGCTTGTAGATGGTACACACTCCACCACCAGTGCACAGTGGCATTAGTGAGTGAGTGTTTAAAGTGGCGGATGGGGTGCCAGTCAAACAGGCTGCTTTGTCCTAGATGATGTCGAGTTTCTTGATAATTGTTGGAGCTGCACTGATCCAGGAAGGTGGAGAGTATTCCATCGCATTCCTGACTTGTTCCTTGTCGATGTTGGGAAGGCTTTGGGGAGTCAGGAGGTGAGTTATTCGCCACAGAATTGCCAGCATCTGACCTGCTGTATAGACTCAGTGTTTATATGGCTGGTCCAGTTAAGTTTCTGGTCAGTGGTAAACCCCAGGGTGTTGGTGGTGGATTCAGCGATCGTAATGCCATTGAGCGTCAAGGGGAGATGGGTTAGATTCTCTCTTATTGGAGATGGTTATTGCTTGGCACCTGTGTGGCACTAACGTTACATAAATATTACTAAATAGAATCTCCAAAAAGAGTTTGGGAAAAGTTGACACACTTTATCTGGATGCATATGATGTGATCCCTGGGTTTTTAACTAACTAACAAACTGAGACACTTACCTAATGGTTTAGTAGGTAAGCACATCACAAACTATGGCACTGAGCCCTGATCTCTGGTTCATTTCCATGACTGTTGAATTAGGTGAGCTGTAGAGTTATTGCAGTTGGCTTGAGCGCTACCAGGCTAAGTACTGGAAAAAATCAGCCAAATCTGCTCTTATTTCTGTCCAGTGTGTAGAAGCATGCTGGAATTTGGCTGTAATGCCTGCTGGCAAAGAAGGGCAACCTGTACGAAACTGGAAGCTGCTGATCTTCATGCAGTTATATCACATCGCAAGGTGTACTATCAGGGGAGGGGAGGAAGGAAAATATTTATCGTAAGCTTGATTGTCACCTCACATGCTCATATTTAAAGTTTCTGTTTCCATGCTGCACCCAGCTATGGATCCCGGTTTGTGTTGTGTTAGCTGATCTCAGCCAAGATAGTAATAGGGGTGCTACCATTGGCATAGTGCCAGGGAAGAAAATATCAACTTGGGTTCCTGTACCTAATTCTTGCAATTATATCTTTCCCTAGAATAAGTGTGTCTGTGGGGATGCTGGTTATGGACAGGTTTGGGCTCAGCTGTGAGCTCCTGCATGGTTGAATAGCTTACTACTAGATATTGTCAACTGGCCCATTAGTAATGGTTTCAGAGGATAACTGTCACCCACCCCTCGATTTGGACCCCAGTGAGGGAGCTGTGTGCTTTTTTGTGAGATGGAGAGGGACAAGAAGGTGAATACAAAAAGAGAAAAATGAGTTTGTGAAATTCCTTGTGTATGAAACTTGGAATTGGAGGAACCGTAGGATTTTATCCTTAAAACTGTTACCAATTGCAAAGAATTTTAAAACAAAAGGAGAAACCTGAGGTTTGAGGGAACTAAAAAAATACATTTAGCTATACAGAAATGAGAGCCTCCTCTCTCTTAAATTTGAAGCTGACTGTTTTGATTCTGAGAAGCTTCCCATATTCATTGTCATCTGAACAAACTCAACAAAGTAGCAGGCTATAACTGCAAACATGGATCTGTACATGCAACTTAGTGATTTTTTTAAACTATTGACAGCAAGACAAGTCATTCACAGAGCACAGAGGATTGCTGTTTGTGAGTTCTGTCCAGTCCTCTACTCCTATATGTGTTTTTTTTTAAAGTGTGGACAAACAAACTCCATGATACCATTTTTTGTGCAATGAAAATAGCCAGCATTCATTTTTGTATAGAATGTGAAAAACAAGATAGGCATAAAAGTGTAGAGTTACAGTTTTGGGCGCAGTTCAGAAATTGCACCCAAAATGTTTCAGAAATTATCCTGGTTTGGTTACAGTTCAAGTTTCCAATAAAATTAATTTGCATAATCACGATAAAATCTTCAATGAAGCTGTGCAATCGCGCAGCATAATGGCATGTTTTTTTCCATTTGAAGAAAAATCCTTGATGTAGTTAAGAGTGGTAACCTGGTACAAATTTAATAATACAGCTGAAAATGGGTTTATAACCAAAAGAAGCATTTTTAATTTGCCTCCACTTGTGAGTAAGCTGAATCACTGAAAATGACTTTAAAAAAACTATAGTGAAGCATTTGATAGTTTCATTGATGTACACGAGTCAATTTCTTAGTAAATTAAATATTTTCCATATGAAAAATCTTTTAAATGTCCCCATTTTGCATCCAAGAAAATTAGTTCAATTTGAAGAGCTTTCTCGAACTAGCGCCATCAGTGAAATCTTGCAATTTTGTCCTTTGGGGCATGGCCAGCTTTGTCAGCAGGCCTGATCTGGAATCTTAATGAGTGAATGGAATCTTAAACCCATGTAAAAAAACTGTGGAAAACGTGAACGTAAATGGTTTTGGGCATAACACACTCGAGTTTAAAGCTCCCCAATCTTTTGCGCTGGTTCAGCTGATTCCTCCCAGATTGCGCTGATATTACAGTACTAGAGTTTCTGCTTGATTACACCCCAAACTGAGATAGCCTTGATAGCAAAAGCGATGTGTGCTATACACTAGCTGATATTTCTGTTGGCAAATACAATATCATGTGAATGTATATACACCTGAGGGAAAAATCCATGAGTGGAGAAAACTCAGGGAGCAACTTAGAATGGGTACTTATATTTTATAATATATTCTGAATAGTTGCATTTCTTTATAATTATCCCCAAACTTGAGGTGTTAAAGTGAGGTCTTGTCTGTCTGATTAGATGGATCTAAAAAATGGTACTATTCAAAGAAGAGTGATTAATAGGCCACTCTAATCTCACTTACTAACTCTGGGATCTTATTGTGCTCAAAATTGGCTGTCACATTTGCCTACATAACAGTAATTCATGGAAGTGGAGCACTTTTTGAGGTCTTGAGTAAGCTGCTATCTAATTCTAATTCATTCAGTCTTTCTTTGAGAAACAATCAGGAAAACAAATTGATCCATACAAGTAGTGGCAAGTGTGGAAGATTCTGAATAAACATCCTGAATTTACATGCTTGTTTAAGCAGAACCTTTATTAACATGCATTACTGTTGCCGAAATAATTTGGCTTAGAAATAAAAATGCAGATGAGGTTAATCTTTTTTAAAAAAAAAATTCCTGGACTTTGCTATAAAAACCCACACCTTAAACAGATGACAGTAAAAGTAAAAATACTGCTTCCCATATTGCATTTTATTTGTGTTTGTGTAGCATATGATCAGAATGAACTACTTTATTTCTTTACCTGCCTACTGTGAGCGAGCTAAGTATTTTATAGATAACAGTCAAAAATAATCTGGCTTCACACACTCTTCCAAGATCATTTACAAGCTTTTTCCAAATTTTTCCTGTGGAGATGTGTATACTTCCATACACCAGTCCCTCCCCATTCCCACGGCTTAACCTTTGACTCGTGAGCAATGTGTAATCTTGCATCTAGTACGCAGGGCAAGGCTCGATTACTTAATGAGTACTTTGTGTCAGTGTTTACTAAGGAAGGGGATGCTGACAAAATATTGCCAGAAGTGGAGATGGTAGAAGAAATGGATGAAGTGAAAATTGATAGGTAGGATGTACTGGAAAGGCTGGCTTTGCTTAGAGTGGATAAGTTGCCTGGTCCAAATGGCTTGCATCCCAGGGTTGCTAATGGAAGTGGGAGTGGAGAGAGTGGAAGGGCTTACCATAATCTTCCCTAGATATGGGGGAGCTGTCGGAAGATTGGAGAGTGGCAAATATTCAAGAAGGGTGTAAGGATATTCCTAGTAACTACAGGCTGGTCAGTTCAACATCAGTGGTGGGTAAGGTTTTAGAAACAATAATCGGGGAAAATGTCAACAGGCACTTGGAGTGGTTTGAGTTAATTAAGGATAGCCAGCACAGATTTGTAAAAGGCAGATTGTGCTTGACTAACGGAGTTGATTTTTTTGATGAAATAACAGAGAAGATTGATTAAGGGAATGCAATGGATGTTGTCTATATAGATTTTAAATAAGCGTTTGACAAATATCATAAGTGGTTGGTAACAAAATTAAAGCTCATGGAATAGGAGGGTCAGTGTCAGCTTGGACAAAAAATTGGACAGAAAATAGTGAGTCATGGTAAATGATTGTTTTTCAGACTGGAGGATGGTAGACAGTGGTGTTCCCCAAGGTTCAGTGCTGGGACCACTGTTTTTTTGATATATGTAAATAACGTGGATATTGGAATGCAAAAATTTGAAAATTTGCCAATGATGCCAAACTTGGAGGTGTGGCAGACAATGAGGATGATCCCAATTGACTGCAGCAGGATATAGATAGGCTAGGTAAGTGGCAGATGGAATTTAATAGAGAAATGTGAGGTGATGCATTTTGGCAAAAGGGATAGGGAGAGGTAAAATAGACAGAGTGGTATAGTTCTATAGAGTGTACAGGGACAGAGGGATCTGGGGGTGCATGTGCATAGATCTTTGAAAGTGGCAGGATATATTGAGAGACTAGTTAGCAATGACATATCTTGGTCTTCATGAATAGAGGTATTGAATACAAAAGGAGGGAAGTTAGGCTGAACCTTTATACAGCCTACATTCATGGAGAAGACTCGGAGGGCGGAGTTCCAGACCGATAAGTATAAAAATACTTACCTCGGGGATTCGCGGCCTACATTCAGGGAGAAGACTCGGAGGGCGGAGTTCCAGACCGGTAAGTATAAAAAAAACTTACCTCTGGTAAAAAAAAAATGAAAAGTGACGTCACAGGAAAGCTGTGACATGATTGGCTGGTAGGGAATTTGTACTGAATTTGAAAATAAAACATTGGTAAAAATTGATTAAAACCCTAATTAACTAACTAATAAGTAGAGTAACTAAACCAGAGGGAGGAGATTACTGTATTTAGTCAGCATTTAATATTTATAGTAGAAATCTAGCACTAGGGACCATATAGTTAATTATAACAATTTAATAAGGATTTAATAAGTATTTATTTATTTTATATTAATTAACTAATTAGTGCTAGAAATGACAGTTAGAGGGGTGAAGTGCTTCACCTGTGAGATGTGGGAAGTCTGTGACGCTTCCAGCGTTCCAGACGACTACATCTGCAGGAAGTGTACCCAGTTGGAGCTCCTCACAGACCGCGTAATCGGTTGGAGCGGCAACTGGATGCACTTAGCATGCAAGTGGCAGAAAGCATCATAGACAGGAGTTTTAGAGAAGTGGTTACACCCAAGGTGCAGGCAGATAGATGGGTGACTGCTAGAAGGGGCAGGCAGTCAGTGCAGGAATCCCCTGTGGCTATCCCCCTCTCTAACAAGTATTCTTTTGGGCCTCCTTATCTCGAGAGACAATGGATACGCGCCTGGAGGTGGTCTTTTGGATACTGTTGGGGGGGATGGCCTATCAGGGGAAAACAGCAGCAGCCAGAGCAGTGGCACCACGGCTGGCACTGTTGTTAAGCAGGGAGGGACAAAGCGCAGAAGAGTAATAGTTATAGGGGACTCGATAGTCAGGGGCACAGATAGGTGCTTCTGTGGACGTGAAAGAGACTCCAGGATGGTATGTTGCCTCCCTGGTGCCAGGGTCAAGGATGTCTCTGAACGGACAGGGGGCATTCTGAAGGGGGAGGGTGAACAGCCAGAGGTTGTGGTACACATCGGTACCAACGACATAGGCAGGAAGAGTGATGAGGTCCTGCAGGGGGAGTTTAGGGAGTTAGGTAGAAAGTTAAAAAACAGGACCTCTAGGGTTGTAATCTCGGGATTACTCCCTGTGCCACGTCCCAGTGAGGCTAGAAATAGCAAGATAGTGCAGCTAAACACGTGGCTGAACAGCTGGTGTAGAAGGGAGGGTTTCAGATATCTGGACCATTGGGATCTCTTCAGGGACAGATGGGACCTGTACAAGAAGGACGGGTTGCATCTAAACTGGAGGGGCACAAATATCCCGGCTGAGAGGTTTGCTAGCGTCACTCGGGAGGGTTTAAACTAGTGTGGCAGGGGGGTGGGAACCAGAGCAGTAGGACAGCAAGTGAAATAAATGAAGGGGAACTAGTAAATAAGGCCAGTAAGACTAAGAGGAAGAGCAGACAGGGAGATGTTGCGGAGAACAGCGGGACTGGTGGTCTGAAGTGCATTTGTTTCAATGCAAGGAGTATAACAGGTAAGGCAGATGAACTTAGAGCTTGGATTAGTACTTGGAACTATGATGTTGCTATTACAGAGACTTGGTTGAGGGAAGGACAGGATTGGCAGCTAAATGTTCCAGGATTTAGAAGCTTCAGGCGGGATAGAGGGGGATGTAAAAGGGGTGGGGGAGTTGCATTACTGGTTAAGGAGAATATCACAGCTGTATTGTGGGAGGACACCTCGGAGGGGTCATGCAGCGAGGCAATATTGGTGGAGCTCAGGAATAGGAAGGGTGCAGTCACGATGTTGGGGGTTTACTACAGGCCTCCCAACAGCCAGTGGGAGGTAGAGGAGCAGATATGTAGACAGATTTTGGAAAGATGTAAAGGTAACAGGGTTGTAGTGGTGGGTGATTTTAACTTTCCCTATATAGACTGGGACTCACTTAGTGCTAGGGGCTTGGATGGGGCAGATTTTGTAAGGAGCATCCAGGAGGGCTTCTTGAAACAATACGTAGATAGTCCAACTAGGGATGGGGCCGTACTGGACCTGGTATTGGGGAATGAGCCCGGCCAGGTGGTGGAAGTTTCAGTCGGGGAGCATTTCGGGAACAGTGACCATAATTCCATAAGTTTTAAGGTACTTGTGGATAAGGATAAGAGTAGTCCTCGGGTGAAGGTGCTAAATTGGGGGAAGGCTAATTATAACAATATTAGGCAGGAACTGAAGAATTTAGATTGGGGGCGGCTGTTTGAGGGTAAATCAACATCTGACATGTGGGGGAGTCTTTCAAACGTCAGCTGATTAGAATCCAGGACCAGCATGTTCCTGAGGAAGAAGGAGAAGTTTGGCAAGTTTCGGGAACCTTGGATAACGCGGGATATTGTGAGCCTCGTCAAAAAGAAAAAGGAAGCATTCGTAAGGACTGGAAGGCTAGGAACAGACGAATCCCTTGAGGAATATGAAGACAGTAGGAAGGAACTTAAGCAAGGAGTCAGGAGGGCTAAAAGGGGTTATGAGAAGTCATTGGCAAACAGGATTAAGGAAAATCCCAAGGCTTTTTATACGTATATAAAGAGCAAGAGGGTAACCAGGGAAAGGGTTGGCCCACTCAAGGACAGAGGACGGAATCTATGTGTGGAGCCAGAGGAAATGGGCGAGGTACTAAATGAGTACTTTGCATCAGTATTCACCAAAGAGAAGGACTTGGTGGATGATGAGCCTAGGGAAGGGAGTGTAGATAGTCTCAGTCATCTCATTGTCAAAAAGGAGGTGGTGTTGGGTGTCTTGCAAAGCATTAAGGTAGATAAGTCCCCAGGGCCTGATGGGATCTACCCCAGAATACTGAGGGAGGCAAGGGAAGAAATATCTGGGGCCTTGACAGAAATCTTTGCATCCTCATTGGCGACAGGTGAGGTCCCAGAGGACTGGAGAATAGCCAATGTTGTGCCTTTGTTTAAGAAGGGTGGCAAAGATAATCCAGGAAATTATAGGCCGGTGAGGCTTACGTCAGTGGTAGGGAAACTATTAAAGAGGATTCTTCGGGTCAGGATTTACTCCCATTTGGAAACAAACAGACTTATTAGCGAGAGGCAGCATGGTTTTGTGAAGGGGCGGTCGTGTCTCACTAATTTGATTGAGTTTTTTGAGGAAGTGATGAAGATGATTGATGAAGGAAGGGCAGTGGATGTTATCTATATGGACTTCAGTAAAGCCTTTGACAAGGTCCCTCATGCAGACTGATACAAAAGGTGAAGTCACATGGGATCAGAGGTGAGCTGGCAAGATGGATACAGAACTGGCTCAGTCATAGAAGACAGAGGGTAGCAGTGGAAGGGTGCTTTTCTGAATGGAGGGATAGAACAAAGAACAAAGAAAATTACAGCACAGGAACAGGCCCTTCGGCCCTCCAAGCCTACGCCGATCCAAATCCTCTATCTAAACCTGTCGTCTATGATCTAAGGGTCTGTATCTCTTTACTTCCTGCCCATTCATGTATCTGTCTAGATACATCTTAAAAGACGCTAAAGGATGTGACTAGTGGTGTTCTGCAGGGATCAGTGCTGGGACCTTTGCTGTTTGTAGTATATATAAATGATTTGGAGGAAAATGTAGCTGGTCTGATTAGTAAGTTTGCGGACGACACAAAGGTTGGTGGAGTTGCGGATAGTGATGAGGATTGTCAGAGGATTCAGCAGGATATCGATCGCTTGGAGACTTGGGCGGAGAAATGGCAGATGGAGTTTAATCCGGACAAATGTGAGGTAATGCATTTTGGAAGGTCTAATGCAGGTGGGAGGTATACAGTAAATGGCAGAACCCTTAGGAGTATTGACAGGCAGAGAGATCTGGGCGTACAGGTCCACAGGTCACTGAAAGTGGCAACGCAGGTGGATAAGGTAGTCAAGAAGGCATACGGCATGCTTGCCTTCATCAGTCGGGGCATAGAGTATAAAAATAGGCAAGTCATGCTGCAGCTGTACAGAACTTTAGTTAGGCCACACTTAGAATATTGCGTGCAATTCTGGTCGCCACACTACCTGAAGGACGTGGAGGCTTTGGAGAGGGTACAGAGGAGGTTTACCAGGATGTTGCCTGGTCTGGAGGGCATTAGCTAATAGGAGAGGTTGGATAAACTCGGATTGTTTTCACTGGAACGACGGAGGTGGAGGGGCGACATGATAGAGGTTTACAAAGTTATAAGTGGCATGGACAGAGTGGATAGTCAGAAGCTTTTTCCCAGGGTAGAAGAGTCAGTTACTGGGGGACATAGGTTTACGGTGAGAGGGGCAAAGTTTAGAGGGGATGTGCGAGGCAAGTTCTTTATACAGAGGGTAGTGAGTGCCTGGAACTTGTTGCCGGGGGAGGTGGTGGAAGCAGGTACCATAGAGACGTTTAAGAGGCATCTTGACAAATACATGAATAGGATGGGAATAGAGGGATATGGACCCCGGAAGTGCAGAAGGTTTTAGTTTAGGCAGGCATCAAGATCGGCGCAGGCTTGGAGGGCCGAATGGCCTGTTCCTGTGCTGTACTGTTCTTCGTCCTTTGTTCTCTGGTTTGGCCACTACTGGAGTATTGTGTCCAGTTCTGGTCACCTCCCTTTAAGGAGGATGTGAGGGTCCTTGAGAGGGTGCAGAGGAGATTTACCAGAATAGTTCCAGGGATGTGGGGTTTTAGCAACTTAGTTAGGTTGGAGAAGCTGGGGTTGTTCTCTTTGGCGCAAAGGAGATGGTGGGGAGATTTGGTAGGTTTGGATAGGGTAGACAAAGAAAAACTGTTCCTATTAGCTGTTGGTGCAACGACTAGGAGATACAGATTTAAGGTTTTTGGCCAAGCGATGTTGGGGGATGTGAGCAAGGACTTTTTACGCAGCGAATGGTAATGCCCTGGAACTCGCTGCCTACGAGGATGTTGGAAGCAGAGATGATGAATGATTTCAAAAGGAATTTGGTTCTGCACTTGAGGGAAATAAACTTTCAGGACTATGGAGATGAAGCTGGGAATGGGACTGTTTTGGATTGCACTGCAGAGGACTGGCCTGAACTCGATGGGCTGAATGGCCTCCTTCTGTGCCTCTGACTCTACTGTTGCCAAAGTGACATCCACGAACATGTCAGGGATCAAATGCGAAGCATAAGCGGAGCTATGAGCTCTGCAGTCAGTTAGTAAGCAAAAGTGGAATATAGAATCTGAGAACATTCTTTAACCAGCATAGCTGATAATTGTCAAATATTTTGGAGAAATGTCACTTTTATATTGACACTGATATAATAACCATTATTCTATATTCCCATACAAAAATGTAAAGCTAAAAATCTCAAAATAAACCAAAATGTTCAGAATAAATCTTTTCAGCAGTTTTTTTTGTCAAAAGGATCCTGTAGATATAAACCAAGAATTAGAAGTTAAACTTCATCTGATCTTTCTCCCCCATTCCCTCGCCACCTCATGAAAACAGCTGCTGAAAGAAGTGTTTCGATGTTGGCATGTTGCTGACAACTTCCTGGTTGGAAGTCCGTTCTGTGTAACATTTTCTTGCTTCAATTAAACACTGGTGAATCGAGCAGTGTACTAAAACAAAGCCATTGTGTAGATGATAAATTATTTTGCTCTATCTCCTCCCACCCCACGCAGGTGTAGACTGTTGCTGATGTATGGCTCCATGGATGCCAGCTACACTCTTGTACTTTGCTGAAGTGGCAATTCTTCAGGTGGACACCTGGACCTGAGTGTCAGCAGGATACTCAGTCATGGCTAGCTTCCAGATCCAGAGAGGGAGTGTAGTATAGGTTAATTTTTTGAGCACCTTGGGCTTCATGGGAATTTATGTGTGAAGATTGCATTTGTGTTGTGGTATCTGACTTCTGGAGTTTAAGGGTTTTTGTTTTTCTGGCAAAGAGAGAGAGAAATGTCTGTGCATAATGCTTTGGTATTCTTTAAGTTCGCTCCCTACTGCTTGTGTGTTTTGAGAGTGCCTCAGGCATTTCCTGCATGTGTCAGGTGCAGTAAGAAGCCCCATGTCATGTGACATTCCTGGTTCAGGCTGAGAATGCAGATGAATCGCCTAGATTTTGCTGTGGTAGTGATGGCAAAACTGTCAGTGTTTGCCATTGCGACTCCACTGAAACTGACAGCAACTTCATTAGTCTGCACATGAACAGAATAATGCGGAGGTCCAGAAGTAGTTGTCGGTGAATCTATTCTTCTACATAGAATGTGCTATAGAGTTTCCCACAGACTGCAATCTTAATTGCAATCATGTTTTGATGAAAACCTCGACTCTAAAACAGTTAGTCTCAATGTACAAACCTCTGAAAAAGTTACACCTTGTTGAATGAGGTGTTTTTAAATGTGTTCTGGTTGGTCGGTCGGTATCCTTCCATCTATGAAAGATGATGGACACACAGCAAACAATCCATTTAGGTGGGGTGTCTTCTCTTGGTCACCTTTGTTGATGGCTGTGAAGGCCAACTCTTAAGAGGCTGGTTCTGCCACAAGTGCTGCATGTGAAACTGTAAGCTGTTGTTTTTGACATTGGCGCCTGTTGCCAAGCTGCTGTAGCAACTGGTCATCGTGATAGTGCTCACCAGTCCACAGGATGTGTTGCTATTTCCCTTTCACCAGGTGATTCCCAGGTACGATAATCGGCATTTAGTGCCTTCATGTCACACTTGTAAGCATCCTTGAAGCGGAGCTTTGAGCGTCTCACTGGTTATGTGGCCCCAGCTACCTCACCATACAGAAGGTTCTCGTGTATGTGACCGTCCTCCATCCTGCGGACGTGTCTGATCCACTGAAGCAGCTTCTGTTTGATTAGTGCCAACGCACTTGGGAGCTCTGCCTTTGAGAGGACTGCCGCATTTGCAATTTTGTCTTGCCAGGATATACCCATAATGCGCTGCAGACAGTGAAGATGGAAATTATTGAGCATCTTTTCCTGGTAGCTGTAAGTCACCCATGTTTCACTTAAACTCAACTTTAAATGTGTACTAACTTTATAATTACTGCTAAATACACTCACTGCTACAGTAAAGCTAATTTTATATTTGCGGAATGTCAAATTCCTCCAATAGAAAAAAATCTCATTAAAAATTTTTTTTAAAACGTTTATCTTTATTTTAGCTTCTGTCTCCATCCAATCGTGGTCATTTATTTCACGATCTGAAGATTAAAGTTTAAAATGAAGGGTTTGCTGTGTATGAATACTTAAATGCAATTGACACTTTACCTGCTTGCTAATGTTACTGCTCCTGCACATATCGGTGACATTTCCTTGACTTAGCCACAGATTTAAACTGCTGTCGGGGAAAGGGGAAAAACCACACCCCAGAGCTCACTAGATATTTGTGGGCATCTTTCCTCGATGTCAGTAGTAAGCGCCCTTGTGCTGATTGCAAAATCCAGGCTGTTATCTTTAAGCAGCTTTCCATAGTATTTTGGCCCAGACAGTCTGGGATAATAAAAGTTAGAGCGCCACCTAGTCAGAAAATAAGAAATGGTACAATTACTTACATTCACCAATTTAAAGCAAAGCAAGCCAGTAATACACCCGAATTATAGACTCTTCCAACATCATGTCAGAAAGATGCCTGACCCCATCTCCAAACATTCCCATTGGTATAAGTATTGAACTTTGGCCGAGGCACCTTGCTACCCCAGGTCAACAATGGGATGTGTAATAAACAAAACTTTTCCATAGTCTCCCACACTGAAATCAACATTTAAAATGAGATCAACTTTGACGTGTTCCATACGGAACCCTCTTCCCCAATGATATTATCTGAGTGACCCAGCAGGGAGGGAAAGCTCACTTGAGGATCTCCACGGGTAAGAAAATAAATGTTCTGTATGCATATTTTAGCATTGTTCTGATCTCCTGCCCTGAGAGTAAGGGAATATGGTTCCATGGGTAGCTACTACTTTGCTGTAGTGGGCATTCTAGAGAGGAAAATTGAGAGGAGACATAATTCAGGTTTCTAAAATGCTGAGAAGAATTAGTAAATGCAAGAAGACTAATTTTAACTATGAGTTCAGAACTATAGACGAAATGTATAAAATATGTTTTATATTGGCGTAGAGCTGTTGATTGCCATCCCGTTCTGCAAATCCTGCACCTTTAGCAGCTCCATCACAACTAAACTTGCTAGTCCACCTTCACTGATGCTAGTGGAGGCTGTTTTTGCTGGTTCAATATTTGGTGTATTTATATGATGGTGTTGGGTCATAGTGCAAGCACAATGATGCACAGAACTAGCATATCAATGGATTTCTAGATATGTTCAGTGATCAAAAACCCAGTTACATGAGCACTGCACCACTATGCCACTCTTTTAAAATCTTATGATTTCACAAAACTGCCTTTCCAACAATGTGTTTTGCCCAGCATACTGTGTGCTTTTATTAGATTTTATAAGAAACCAAACTTTTTTTTTCCAGATAGAATATTAATCTTACCAGCCTATTGAGACACACTGGCTGATTAAAACAACATTAAGAAATAATACACTGTAGGCCCTAAGCATCATGTACAAAAGGATTCAACTTACTGGATGCTTTGTTTAACGTACAAGCTTTTAAAGTAAAAATTTGAAATGTTCTCTTTCTCTTTCCCCCCCCCCCCCCCAAACCCGCATTTCTCAAAGTCGTCTTGTGATCCTGTTGCACAAATACTGAGTGGGATCTAGTATCTTAAGTGATTATTCATTCATTGTGAGCCTCGACAGTGAGTCTCATCGGGATGTTTGACAGGAGGAGCACCATATCAAGGCTGTTCCTGTCTGGCATCACACAGATGCAGAGTGTGAGCCTGCACTGTCTGGAATGACACAGAAGGTGATGCTGGACAGTTGAAACTGCATTTTTAAGCAAGTTTCTACAAGACTGGGAAGCGTCCCAAGCTATGTGCTGGGAGTGTGAAATGTAGGAGTGTTGGCCAGATAAACAAACATCAACAAAATGCTCACCTTTGACTAGTTTAAAGACATCCTGTTAGCAAACTGAGTAAGTTGCACAATAAACAGTCTCTCTGCATTTTTTTTTAGGATTTTGTTTGCTGAGTCATGGCATACAGGAGACCAGAAAAGTCATGTGAACAAGCATTTGAATGTCTGAGAGTGCAGGAGTACGAGCTGGCAGCAAAGTACTGTACAGAAGCGCTCATCACCCTTAGCAACCCTTCCATCACCACCACATCATGTCAGCCAGAACTAGACCGTATTCGAATTGAAAGTCTTCTCTACAGGATAGCCTGCTTCTTGCAACTTGTGAGTAACGTGCTTTGTTCTAGCAACATATAGTATAGGGTAAAAGACAAGGCTTGGGCTCCTCAAAGTCATTGGTTAGTTCTTGTCGCTTGAATGTCTATATTTTTCACTTGAAGCTAAAATCTTGGAGCACCACTTGATTGGCAATACTGTCTTGGATTAAAGACTTGAATGTGATTAGCTTAAAACTACCACATGGCTTGGGCTGTACTGTTGAACTCCCCAAGTGCTGAAATGGTGGCAGGAGCACAAGAGAATCACTGTATGCAGCAAAGGTGCAAGCATAGACAACCATCAAGTCCAAAAGCGTTGTAGACAGAGGAAGATATTAACTCTCAGTTTTACCATTGTGATAAAACAGCTGATTTCTTCAGGTTTGCTTTCTGGATCTCCATATTAACAGCAGAGCCCAGTGCACCTCTAAAGACTGGTTTTCCATTGCAAACTTAAGAATGGTAGACACTGTTCCAAAGCAGGATGCAAAGTAAAAGTGCTTCATGTCCCGTTCCTAATCTAGAATAGTTGTGAGGAGTGAGATTTTCTTTTGTAATTAATTGATCTCGGCACACGCTGTTTTACAAATTTTTACCGTGCTAATTGTACTTTTTATTTCTTACTCTGGCATTAAAAATGCTTCATTAATCAGCAAACAGATGTCCATGTGGGGAGGGTATTAAAGCATCATTAGTATTTTATGAGATCAGTTATAAAATTAAATTTGATATTATGGTTTTAATTATAACTTAAGCACGCAACACCCCAGGTATGCATGAAATGCAAAAATAGAATTTATAGTGCTTGTGAACTTGGTTTTCCTATCACTCGAGACAAACTGCATATCAAACAGGTTTGCTCCCCGTTCTGTCCTGAGTTAGCTGATCTCAACCAGTACACTAGCAGGGGTCAGGTTGACCTCAAAGGCACAGGATTAGGGAGAGGAAAGTCATTCAGCTCCCTTCCCCAATCTCTATCTGGAGATCACGACTGGAAATGCAAGTATTTGGATGTGAGACGAGGACAGGAACAGCCTTGGATGTGGTGTTCCTCCGGTCAAATATTCTGATGAGACTCTCTGCAGAGGCTCACCATGAATGAATAGCCACTTAAGTAAGATACTAGATACACCCTACTGAGCCAGCGGCGCTTGAGAAGGCTTAGCCATGTGAGCTGCATGGAAGATGGCAGGATCCCCAAGGACACACTGTAGAGTGAGCTTGTCACTGGTATCAGACCCACCGGCTGTCCATGTCTCCGCTTTAAAGACTTCTGCAAACGCGACATGAAGTCCTGTGACATCGATCACAAGTCGTGGGAGTCAGTTGCCAGTGATCGCCAGCGCTGGCGGACAGCCATAAAGGTGGGGCTAAAGAGTGGTGAGTCGAAGAGACTTTGCTGTTGGCAGGAAAAAAGACAGAAGCGCAAGGGGAGAGCCAACTGTGTAACATCCCCGACAACCAATTTTATCTGCAGCTCCTGTGGAAGAGTCTGTCACTCTAGAATTGACCTTAATAGCCACTCCAGGCACTGCTTCACAAACCACTGACCACCTCCAGGCGCTTACCCATTGTCTCTCAAGACAAGGAGGCCAAAGAAGAAGAAGAAGAAAATGTTGCTAAGTATTTGTGCTACAGGATCACAGCAAGGCTTGGACACCTTCACGAAAGATGCAGGGGTGGGTGGGGGGGTGGCGAAGAGAACCTTTCAGAATTTTTACTTCAAAATATGCATTGTAGAAAGCTTGTACATTAAACAAAGCGTCCAGTAAGTTGAATCCTTTTATACATGATGCTTGGGGCCTATAGTGTATTATTTCTTAACATTGTTTTAATCAGCCAGTGTGTCTTATTGCTAGTAAGATTAATGTTCTATCTGGGGGAAAAATAGCTGTTTGATTTCTTATAAAATCTAATAAAAGCACACAGTATACTGGGAAAACACATTGAATTGGAAAGGCAGTATTGTGAAATCATAAGATTTAAAAGGGTGACGTAGTGATGCGTTCATGTATTCATTGAGCTACAGCAAGAGGTAATAGTATATGGGTTAATGAGAATATGGGTATGAAGGCTCCCTCCTTCCATTGTAATGATCTTCAAAAATAAGTGCCCAAGTTTTTTATGGTGAACCTAACACTGGTTCTTTGTGTTGTGACATATGGTCCATTATTAACCTATGCTTGTTATTGAGGAGTTCTTAAAAATTCTTTTATGGCATGTGGCCGTCACTGGAAACAACTAACAAGAAGAGCAGGCTCCAACAGCATCCTCATCCTCAATGATAGGAGAGCCCAGTACATCAGTGAAAACGACCAGGCTTAAAACATTAGCAACCATCTTCAGCTGGAAGTGCCAAGTAGTTGATTTTTGCCTCCTCCTGAGGTCCCCAGCATCACAGATGCCAGTCTTCAGCCAATTCGATTCACTGCACGTAATCACAGAATAATACAGTGCAGAAGAGGCCCTTCGGCCCATCGAGTCTGCACCGATGCATTAAAACACCTGACCTGTCTACCTAATCCCATTTGCCAGCACTTGGCCCATAGCCTTGAATGTTAGGACATGCCAAGTGCTCATCCAGGTACTTTTTAAAGGATGTGAGGCAACCTGCATCTACCACCCTCCCAGGCAGGGCATTCCAGACCGTCACCACCCTCTGGGTAAAAATGTTCTTCCTCAAGTCTCCCTGAAACCTCCCACCCCTCACCTTAAACTTGTGACCCCTCGTAACTGACCCTTCAACTAAGGGGAACAGCTGCTCCCTATCCACTCTTTGCATACCCCTCATAATCTTGTACACCTCGATCAGGTCACCCTCAGTCTTCTCTGCTCCAGCGAAAACATCCCAAGCCTATCCAACCTCTCCTCATAGCTTAAATGTTCCATCCCAGGCAACATCCTGGTGAATCGCCTCTGCACCCCCTCCAATGCAATCACATCCTTCCTATAATGTGGCGACCAGAATTGCACACAGTACTCCAGCTGTGGCCTTACCAAAGTTCTGTACAGCTCCAACATGACCTCCCTGCTTTTGTAATCTATGCCTCGATTGATAAAGGCAAGTGTCCCATATGCCTTTTTCACCACCCAATTAACCTGCCCTTCTGCCTTCAGAGATCTATGGACAAACACGCCAAGGTCCCTTTGTTCCTCGGAACTTCTCAGTGTCGGGCCATTCATTGAATACTTCCGTGTCACATTACTCCTTCCAAAGTGTATCACCTCACACTTTTCAGGGTTAAATTCCATCTGCCACTTTTCTGCCCATTTGACCATCCCGTCTATATCTTCCTGTAACCTAAGACACTCCACCTCACTGTTAACCACTCGGCCAATCTTCGTGTCATGCGCGAACTTACTGATCCTACCCCCCACATAGTCATCTATGTCGTTTATATAAATGACAAACAATAGGGGACCCAGCACAGCTCCCTGTGGTACGCCACTGGACACTGGCTTCCAGTCATTAAAACAGCCGTCTGTCATCACTCTCTGTCTCCTACAGCTAAGCCAATTTTGAATCCACCTTATCAAGTTACCTTGTATCCCATGTGCATTTGCTTTCTTGATAAGTCTCCCATGTGGGACCTTGTCAAAGGCTTTGCTGAAATCCATGTAAACTACATCAACTGCACCCTCATCTACACACCTGGTCACATGCTCAAAAAATTCAATCAAATGTGTTAGGTTTGACCTCCCTCTGACAAAGCCATGCTAACTATTCCTAATCAAATTTTGCCTCTCCAAGTGGAGATAGATTCTCTCCTTCAGAATTTTCTCCAATAGTTTCCCTACCACTGACGTGAGACTCACTGGTCTGTAGTTCCCTGGCTTATCTCTGCAACCTTTCTGAAATAGTGGGACCACATTAGCTGTTCTCCAGTCCTCTGGCACCTCCCCCGTGGCCAGAGAGGAATTAAAAATTAGGGTCCGAGCCCCTGCAATCTCCACCCTCTCCTCCCACAGCATCCTGGGACACAAGTCGTCCGGACCTGGAGATTTGTCCACTTGTAAGCCTTCCAAAACCTCCAATACCTTGTCACTCCCTATGACAATTTGTTCAAGAACCTCACAGTCTCTCTCTAAGTTCCATATCTACATTCTCATTCTCTTGGGTGAAGACAGATGTGAAGTATTCATTCAACACCCTACCAAAGTTCTCTGGCTCCACCCACAAATTTCCCCCTTGGTCCCTAATGGGTCTTACTCTTTCCCTGGTTATCCTCTTCCCATAGATATACTTATAGAATATCTTCGGATTTTCCCTACTTTTACCAGCCAGAGCTTTCTCATATCCCCTCTTTGCTCTCCTAATTGCTTTCTTAAGCTCCATCCTACACTTTCTGTACTCCACTATTGCTTCCATTGATTTGCTCTCCTTGTATTTGCTAAAAGTCTCTCTTTTCCTTCTCATCATACCCTGAATGTTTCTGGTCATCCATGGTTCTCTGGGCTTGTTGCTCCTACCTATTACCCTCAAGGGAACATGTTGGGCCTGTACCCTCCCCATTTCCTTTTTGAATGCCCCCCACTGCTCTTCTGTAGATTTTCCGACAAGTAAGTCTTTCCAGTCTACCTTAGCCAGATCCTGCCTTATTTTACTAAAATTCACTCTCCCCCAATCCAAAACCTTTTTTTGCAACTTGTCTATTTCTTTCTCCATAACAAGCTTAACTTGTACCATGTTGTGGTCGCTATCACCAAAATGCTGCCCCACCAACACATCAACCACCTGTCCGGCTTCATTCCCCAGAATTAGGTCCAGCACTGCACCCTCCCTTGTTGGATCCTCTACATATTGAGCTAAAAAGTTCTCCTGTATACATTTTAAGAACTCCACTCCATCTCAGCCCTTAACACGATGGCTATCCCAATTAATATTGGGAAAGTTGAAATCACCAAATATAATTACCCTATTATTTTTACATACCTCTGCAAATTGCGCACATACTTGCTCCTCAATTTTCTGCTGACTATCTGGGGGTCTATAATAAACACCTAGCAATGTGGCTGTCCCTTTTTTATTCCTAAACTCTACACATAAAGCTTCATTTGATGCCCCCTCCAAGATACCATCTCTCCTTACTGCAGTAACTGACTCCTTAACTAATATTGCAATGCCCCCTCCTCTTTTACCCCCTCCTCTGTCTCGCCTGAAGATTCTATATCCCGGGATATTGAGCTGCCAATCCTGCCCCTCCCTCAACCATGTCTCCGTGATGGCTACTATATCTCAATTCCACGTGTATCAATCCTTGCCCTTAACTCATCCGTTTTACCTGCAATACTCCTGGCATTAAAGTAGAGGCCTTCCATCCTGGTCTTACTCCCTTGAAGCTTGCTTCCGCTGTATTCCCTCTGAGTTGTTCGCTTTCCTGTGCTTAGCTGTGTCCCTGTTCTGCTCGGAGTCTGCGTCCCCTCCTGCTGCCAAATTAGTTTAAACTCCTCCCAACAGTACTAGCAAACCCGCCAGCAAGGATGTTAGTCCCCCTCTGGTTCAGATGTAGACCGTCCTGCTTGGACAGGTCCCACCTTCCCCAGAAACGGTCCCAGTAGTCCAGGAATCTAAAACCCTCCCTCCTGCACCAACTCTTAAGCCACGCATTCATCTGTGCTATTTTCCTATTTCTATACTTGCTAGCACGTGGCATTGGGAGTAATCCAGAGATTACAACCCGAGAGGTCCTGCTTTTTAGTCTCCTGCCTAACTCCCTGAATTCTTGATGCAAGACCTCATCCCTCTTTCTACCTATGCCATTGGTACCAACCTGTACCATGACCGCTGCCTTATCACCCTCCCCCTTCAGGATGCCCTGCAGCCGTTCAGTGACAGTGATGGCTGAAGACACTGGATACTGAAAAGATGATGGACCCTGATGGGCTTTAGTATTGAAGACTTGTGTTCTAGAATTAGCTGCACCCCTAGCCAAGCTGCTCTGGTACAGCTACAACAGTGGCTTCTACCCGGCAATGTGGAAAATTGCCCAGATATGTCCTGTCTGCAAAAAGCAGGACAAATCCAATCTGGCCAATTACCGCCTGTTACGCCCAGGTGAGAAATGTGTCTATGGGTCTGTCACTATCTTCACCTGGTCTTATTGTAACACATTTAATTTTAAACACACTCTGTTTTGAACTCCCCTTTTTGTGAATCCTTGTTCACAGTTTTCCAATTATTAAGACAAAGAAACCAATTCACACAGGCTTTCTCAGGTTCAAAGAAGAAAGATGAAATTTTATTAAAAGTTAAAACTTAAACTCTAATATGGTTCACACCTATGGATATACGATGCGCCCACGCTAGCATGCACACGCAATATCACATGGCGATAGGGACAGAAAAGAGAAGAGGAAAATATAATAGAGAGGGGTTCAAAGCAATATCATGTTGCGGTGCTTCAAGCTTACTGTAGACCTTTTGTGAGTAGTCTTGCTTTTCGTTGGGACCCAGTAGTCGTCTTAAAACCTTGTTCACATAGGAAACCTTTCTCTCTGAGTTTCACATGTTTTCACAAGATTCAGTTCCATGGGAAGGAGATGGAAGTAGGCAGACAGGAGAGGCTGTAATTCTTGCTTCACTTCTATGAGAGATCTTTTCTCCATGAGCACATGGCTTTGTCTGTTCAAAACCTTTGTTGGAAGTTCAAATTCTCTGCAACAGCCAATTAGTCATGTGACTAAAACTGGTCTGACCACTACTTCTGTGTATTGGGGAAGCAATGACAGGGTCCCCATTGTTCCAACACTGCTAGTACTATGCAAATGACCTTCCAGTCAGGGGTTTGCAATTTTAAGTTTTAATGTTCATGTGGTGAAATAATGTGTGCCTCAGTCCTGGCAGGTGGGGGGTTTGCCTGACACCTCCACACTCGGGAATGAAATGCGATTTGAAGAAAAATGATGCGTTTCATTACAGAGTTTGAGAGAAGTATAATATACAGAAATAAAAACCATGCATTTCTCTCACTCATTTCCATTCATTCATGAATCTTAAAGCTTATTAAAAATGCTCTTTTCTGGGTGCCAAGGCTGTTTTAATTTTCTCTTTTTTTTTTCTCAGGAGAGTTAGTGGGGGGAGCGGGTTTATCCTAAACTCCCAGATTCATGCAAAGACTTTTGGCTTTTCCTCTGATTGTGGGGGTGGAGTCTTTGTTACTCTCTCCTTTGTTCTCTGGGACGCTCCCACCTGCAGGTATTTGTGCAGACATAACTGCATTCACCTGTGACACCTCGACTAGATGAGGCATCACCCTCACGGTTTTTCTGCCCCCTAGAGGTTTCTCTTTGTCTCTGCAGGTTCCTGTAAATGCTGTTAGCAACTCTGGTGGGATGCTTCTAGAGTCTGCATTCACATGTAGGGTCTAACTTTTCACATTTTTCAGGGTTGGTTGACCAGACAGTAGGGGTTTTCATCCCGGACTTCCTTTAACCTGCCCTCTTGGTCACTTTTCCCCCTTCTGTTTCTAAACTTTTGCCAGCCTGTCCCCTTTTTTCTCGGCGGAGGTCCCTTACAGTTCACCAGCCCTCTGCTGGAGTGTCCTTTTAACACTGGTACAGGACATAGGGGTGCAGGTTTCACTGTAGGTTGGGGTTTCCCCACAACCTGGCACATGTGGCAACTCCTGCAGTACTCCACCACGTCTTGGTGGAGTTTTGTCCAGTCAAACTGCTGTCTTATGTGGGCTTTGGTCTTTTGTATACCAGCATGTATAGCTACTGTAGTCTTGAGGGCCCTTATTAATATTTCTCTCCGGTACCTCTGTGGCACCACTAACTGGTGAACTACTGTCCACTGCTGGCCCTCAGATCTATGAGGAAAACTCCATTTCCTCATCAGTACCTCATTCTTTAAAAAGTAGCAGTCAGGGACTCCCTCTGCTTTCAGATTGGGCACCCTATGCTAACACTTGCAATACTGGGTCGGCTCGCTGAGCCTCAGCTAGGGAAAATCCATTTAATTTATTCCCTGGGTCTCCTAACCTTCCAAAGAAAGTCTCGGACAGGCAGACCTCATGGTCATCTGCCTGCAGTGCCAATGCAGTCTCCTCTGGGGGAGCTGGTTTGATCATGGTCTGATCCACTACACATTCAGGGAAACTGCAGGAGACCATCTCCTGCCACCGCCCTGTCTCTCTGACCTTCTGTGGTCTTTCTTTCACTGTGGGGGTGGGGTGGGTACCACCTTCACCCCCGCCAGATCATTACCTAGGAGCAGATCAACCCCGTCCACAGGCAAACTAGGGACAATCCCTACAGTCACCGGTCCCGAAACTAGGTCGCACTACAGGTATAGACATACACTACCCTCCAATACCATTCACCACCATTTTGGTGCTCACTGCATTCTCTGGGAGAAAGGTCAAGCCTTTTCCCAGTAAAAGTAATCTAGTGGCCCCGTGTCCCTGAGAAACATTATGGGCTTGCTTGCCCCACCCGAGGGATATGGGTTTACTTTCCCTTCAAATACAAAACCATGATAACCTTCAGGAATCCTATTACCTTTTCCTGCACTGGCCAACATTAGCTTCCTGGGTTGCGCACTCTCACTCTCTCTCTTCATTTTCTTTATGTTCCTTTTGGAAGGCCCTCTCCTTCTGTAAGGCTCTTTCTTTCTCCCTCTCCTGCCTCTCTCTTTCTCTTTCCTCTAATTCACATTTCCTCGGTTCCAATTGTATCATTTCTCACACTACCCTGTCAGATTCTGCTTCTAACACTGCTTCTGCTTCTTCAGATTCAAGGGAAAAATGTTGGACCACTAGCCTTAGGAGTTCAGACTTCCTAGCCTTGCCACGTTCAGTGATCCCACACTGCTCAGCCATTTTTCTCAACTCCTCCATAGACAGTGCTTTTAACTTATTCCAAGTTACTTCACCCTGGCTTGGAGAGCTACTCACTTCAGTTGCAGACATGTTAGTATTCAATCACACACAACCACAAGAAAACCTGTATTGATATTTTGCTCGGGAGCAATTTGGCTTCCCACTTCCAATTGCACTCGTTCATCTGTGGGTAACCATCGGGACGCTAGATCCCAAATTTCTGCTATGACCAGGTGAGAAATGTGTCGAGGGGTCTGTTACTATCTTCACCTGGTCTTATTTTAACAGGGTTTAATTTTAAACACGCTGTGTTTTGAGCTCCCCTTTTTGTGAATCCTTAGAGTCATAGAGAGATACAGCACTGAAACAGGCCCTTCGGCCCACTGAGTCTGTGCTGACCGTCAACCACCCATTTATATTAATCCCATATTCCTCACCACATCCCCACAATTCTCCTACCACCTACCTACACTAGGGGCAATTTACAATGGCCAATTTATCTATCAACCTACAAGTCTTTGGCTGTGGGAGGAAACCGGAGCACCCGGCGGAAACCCACGCGGTCACAGGGAGAACTTGCAAACTCCGCACAGGGAGTACCCAGAACAGAACCCGGGTCATTGGAGCTGTGAGGCTGTGGTGCTAACCACTGTGCCGCCCTAAATTGTTCACAGTTTTCCAATTATAAGACAAAGAAACCAACTCACACAGGCTTTCTCAGGTTTAAAGAAGACAGATGAAATTTTATTCAAACTTAAACTCTAATACGGTTCACGCCTGTGGATATATGATGCGCCCACGCTAGCATGCACATACACAATATCTCATGGCGATAGGGACGGAAAGGAGAAGAGGAAAATATAGTAGAGAAGGGTTTGAGACAATATCTTGTTACAGTGCTTCGAGCTCACTGTAGTCCTTTGTAAGTAGTCTTGCTTTTCGTTGGGGCCCAGTAGTTGTCTTAAAACCTTGTTCACGTAAGAAACCTTTGAGATTCAAGTGTTTTCACAAGATTCAGTTCCATGGGAAGGAGATGGATGCAGGCGGACAGGAGAGGCTGTAATTCTTGCTTCAGTTCAATGAGAGATCTTTTCTCCATGAGCACATGGCTTTGTCTGTTCAAAACCTTTGTTGGAAGTTCAAATTCTCTGCAACAGCCAGTTAGTCATGTGACGAACACTGGTCTGACCACTTCCTCTGTGTATTGGGGAAGCAATGACTGGGTCCCCATTGTTCCAACACTGCAAGTACTAGACAAATGACCTTCCAGTCAGGGGCTTGCAATTTTAAGTTTTAATGTTCATGTGGTGAAATAATGTGTGCCTCAGTCTTGGCAGGTGGGGGATTTGCCTGACACTGCCCCATCAGTCTACTTTCGATCATCAGTAAAGTGGTGGAAGGTGTCATTGATAGTGCTATGAAGTGGCACTTACTCAGCCGGTAACCTGCTCACATGCTCAGTTTGGGTTCTGCCAGGGACAGTCAACTCCAGTCCTCATTACAGCCTTGGTCCAAATGTGAACAAAAGGGCTGGATTCCAGAGGTGAAGTGAGTGTGACTGTCCTTGACATCAAGACAGCATTTGACCAAGTGTGGCAAAATTGAAGTCAATGATTGTTGTCATACCTAGCACAAAAAAAGTTGGTTGTGGTTGTTGGAGGCCAATCATCTCAGCATTCATTGCTGCAGAAGTTCCTCAGGGTCGTGTGCTCGGCCCAACCATCTTCAGCTGCATCATCGATCACCTTTGCTCCATTAGTGGATCGGAAGTGGGGCTAATAATTGCACAGTGTTCGGTACCATTTGCAATGCCTCTGACACTGAAGCAGACCGTGTCTGCATGTAGCAAGATCTGGACAACATTCAGGCTTTGGCTGATAAGTGACAAGTAACATTTGCGCCACACAGTGCCAGGCAATAACCATCTCCAACAAGCAAGTATCTAACCATCTCCCCTTGCCTTTCACTGGCATTACCATCACTAAATCCCCCATCATCACTAAATTCCCCATCATCAACATCCTGGGTGTTGCCATTGACCAGAAACTTAACTGCACTAGCCGCATAAATACTGCAGCTACAAGAGCAGGTCAGAGGCTGGAAATTCTGAGGCGAGTAGCCCACCTGATTGCTCAAAGCCTGTCCTCCATCTACAAGGCACAAGTCAGGAGTGTGATGGAATACTCTCCACTTGTCTGGATCGGTGCAGCTCCAACAACACTCAAGAAACTCGACACCATCCAGGTCATAGCAGTCCATTTATTTGGCACTCCATACACCACCTTCAACATTCACTCCCTCCACCACCGATGCACAGTGGCAGCAGTGTGTACCATCTACAAGATGCATTGCTGCAACTCGCCAAAACTCCTATGACAGCACCTTCCAAACCCGCAACCTCCATCGCCTAGAAGGATAAGGGCAGCAGACATATGAGAACACCGCCACCTGCAAGTTTCCCTCCAAGTTGCCCAGCATCGTGGCTAGGAAATATATTGTCGTTCCTTCACTGTCGGTGGGTCAAATACCTGGAGCTGCCTTCCTAACAGCACTGTGGGTGTGCCAACACCGTATGGACTGCAGTGGTTCAGGAAGGTGGCTTACTATCACCTTCTCAAGGGCAAGTAGGTATGGGCAATAAATGCTGGCCTTGCCATCAATGCTCACATCCCTTGAACGAATAAAGGAAAAAAAGAGGCTCATTTACCAGTTTTGCTATTGGCCGAGTGAGAACTAAACAGCAGTGTATCAGGCCTGGTATCGTTAAGACAGCCCTGTTTAACAGTAGGTTATGCTTTTCGCTCAGCCACTTTATTTACAGGATAATCAAATTCAGTTTGATATTGAATTTGCAGCTCTTTATTGAAAGCCATGATTTACATGTGAATTAGGTAATACTTCTGTAGTCTGAAGAAAACAGCTCCAGCAGCTTATTAAAATTAGCTGCAAAATGAAATAATTTTAATCTAGATAACGATTTTTCTACAAAATTAGTAGAATGCATTCAAATGTAATTTCAGACCATTTGTGAAGTACTTATAGGTAAAGATATTAAATGCTTTTTCATTGTACTGCAGAAGAACTCAGAGCAGCTTCCTCATCAGCTTTGGAAATTGCACTTTAGTGGTAAACTCAAACTGCTTTGCCATAGCTACATAACTGAAAGACGTTGGATGGCCTTGTTTTGTCTGGTGTATGGTGAAATAAAGAGTGCATTTACAAAATAAATATTGAAGAATTGGATTGAGAACTAGACCAGAAGAAAGTGGTGATTGATTATCTCACTTGAAATGTTAAAATGACTTGGGCTACATATGTCAGTTGAAGAATATTTTATCAAGCTGTCTGCAGAAGCTGAGATTTAATGGACTGTAAGTAATTTTTGGGATAACTTGTAAAAATCTATCAACATTGCCAAAGGTTACTTTGTTCTCTCTGTTGCAGAAAAACTATGACCAGGCTGATGGGGACTGTAAAATTGGTATGTTATACAATTATTCTTTTCACTTAATAATTGTCATGCTAATTTGGAGTTTTATTTTTTGGGAGAGTGGGTGGTGGGGGTTAAGAAGTGTTTATTTACCAGTGAATTGTCTGCCAATCATCATTCATTAGACTTTGATCAAAACTAATAGAAGCTATTCATTTTACACACAGCATTTGCTGTATTCAACTTTTTTTTTGGTGTTCAATCAGTCTGTACAAATTGCAAAATTAATTGTCTATAACTAAATGCACAATTGTTCAAAATTGAAACCTCTTAAACGTTAATGTGAAACAGTGTTTTATATCGCGTACCAGCCCTTGTCTGTGACTGCTGTTTAAAATTAAGGTTGGTTTCACGGAGAAAGAGGACTGTTTATATTTTTTTTCCACCTTTTTCCCCCCATCCCTTCTACTAACTAGTGCAGGAGTATGATTGTGGCTACTGATGGCCCTCTACTACCTTGCTGAATTGGCCAAGCTTCAGCTATGAGAGTCGGTAGGCTGTTTGACCATGCAGAGGATTACATCTGAGCCTGATGGTCTTATGTAATTTCCCCAAGCACACACTTTCAAGAATGAGTTAGTGGGATAATATTCAGGTGTAATAATTTTCTCTCTCATCCCGCTCCCCCTCCTTACCATCTCTGCCACACCCACCCTTCATCTCTCCCTCACCCACTTCCTGCACCCACCTGTTGGGTCTCCTGCACAGCCCTACATCATTTTTCCCACACCCCCCATTTCACCCTGCTCATTGTTTCTTCCTTACTCGCGTCGTCTTTCCTGCAGACCCCCATTGTTTCAGTCCCATCCGTTGCTTCTCCCTTACCACCTCCTCGTCTCTCCCACAACCCCCCCCCCCCCCATCGTTTCACCTCCATCCATTGCTTCTCCCTTACTCCCATCATTTCTTCTGCACCCACACCCTGAGTCATCTCTCTTGCACCCCACCACACCCACCCTCCTGGATCCATCCCGCCCAGCTGCCCTCCTCCCCCCACCCCCCCCCCCCAGCATCGTCTCTCTCGCATCCAAGCCTCCCACCCCACCCCCCCCCCCACCCCCCCCCCCCCCCCCCCCCCCCCGGCATCATCTCTCTCGCATCCAAGCCCCTCTGCCCCTAACATTTTGCTGACTTGTGAATTGTTAACTCCGCACAGACAGAAAATCGAACCAGCACATCAGGTTAGAGGAGTGATTTATTTTTTTCCACAGTATTATGATAGCTCATCGGAAACTCTGGCGACATAAATGAACTTTTTACACTGATATATTCAGACAAGTCATTGACAAGAAAAGACCTTCATACAATTACAATTCTGATGCATTCTCTCCCATTCTCTCTGTGTGCAGCAGGCAGATAGCATAGTTCACAAGATGTATAACTTTCGGTTGGATATCCAAAAAGTAACTTCATTGGTTGTGCAGAATGTTATTAACTAGAAAAGAGCATTTGACTAAAACAAGACCATCCCTTTCTCGTGGGTCATTGCATTAGTCAGTCATTTTAACCTGTATTCTCACAGTATTCCTTTTCTCTCTGGAAACAGATCCCATTCTTTTCAACTTATTTGTATTGCGTGTTTTAATGAACTTCCCTGTAATTTATTCCATAGCCCTCAAGGTGAAACCACTATTCCCTGGTGGCAGTGACCAGTCTGTCTGTCAATTTTTCCAAATCCCTTCACAATCTTGGATACTTTCAATTCAGTCATCACAAAGTCTGTTCTTCAAAGAATACAAGCCCAACGTAGGAATATGAGGAGGCCATTCAACTTCACTAGTCTATTTGGCCAATCAATACCTGAACACAATTTATTCATCTTTGATCCCTATCCCTTAATATTCATAGCAACTTGGAAAAAAAAACAACCCCAGTGACCAGAATCCTCATTGTTCTTTGCCTCTGTAACCTCCTGACTGGAAACACCTGTTTGATTTTGATGACCAGAATTGCATGCTTTTCTGCCTTAGGCAGCAGTGTATAAGCCCTGTTGACTTTGTACTATATACTTCTGCTTTTCCAACCCAGTATGCAATTTCCTTTTTTTTTTTGCTTCATCTACGGTTGCTTAAATTTCTGTGCAAATAGCCCGTCGTATCTTTCCTGATCACACCGTGCCACTACACAGGGCACTAGGAAGGAGTTTATAACAACACAGTTGACATAATAACTAATCTCCTGGGATTTCAGTTCATAATTTCTGTTGACAGACTTTGGGAGTAAAGTCTGTGAAGTAAAGAAAGGTTTATATTTCTGTGTCTACAGTGTTGGCAGAGGGACTGGCCAAGGGAGACGGCACACTGCAAGCAGTATTTCGCTGCATGTACGTGGAGGGGAAGTTACAAGCAGTGTCCAGCATTTTATCAAAATCCTTGATGGGGGAATCTTTGGTAGGTTGTGTGTTATAATTTTTATTTCCCCCTCATATGATTTAGCAGAAATTTCTTGTGTTTATGTTGCACGAGCTAAATAGTAGTGAAATAATGAGCTGCCCCTTGGAGATTTTTTTGTTCTCTTGCCATGCACCATGTGCCATAATTTCCAGACCTCTCCCTGACTTGCATTTGAGCCAGCCACTGGAGGAGTGAGAATGTGGTTTGGGGTGATTTTTTTCTTTAAACACTCACTTAATAGTCTAATGAATATTAGACATTTCCTGCAAAGAATCTTAAACTTTGCCACTTGGCGCTGCAGTGTGTGGCGGACCCAGTGAGTTCAATACTGATGTAAGATTCGTAACTAAAAAAGCAGATATGACAACATATGCTTCACAACTGTAACACATTTTGTTGGGCGACTGCTGGAGAGTTGTGGCCTGCAGTCACTTGTCTACCTGTATTCTGGTCATGTCTATGTATCCAGCAATTCTGAATGGCAGTCCAGGAGACCACAAAGATGTCTTGTCCTGCAACCCCTGTGCAGTCAGTACCAACATCTCAGTGGCCTTTTTTTTTAAAGAGGCAGAGGGATCTTGCATGCAGCAGGCAGAGCAGCACAACTATCTCCAATAGCTATACGAATGGTCACCTCCTGCCAAAAAACATGGCTGGGTCAAATTTCAATCAATTTTTGAACTTCACCTGAAAGTATTGAAATATAAAGTTGTCTGCACCCCTTTATTTTTATATGGGCTCCCGTGAAAGATGACGTCCTCAGCAATTCATTGGGGATAATATTTAAGTAACCCCCACCCCCAAACAATCTGATTGTAACCAAAAAGGAACTGCAGACCTGTGTTGTAGTGTGACTAAGCCAACCACTGCAACCCACCTGCACAGAGAGTTATTCCAGCTATCGGAACAGTTTAGCTAATGCAGGCAGGGACCTCTTGTTTTTCCCACAGTACAAATGAGCCTTGGGGACCGAGATCAAACAGATTGCTTTAACCCATAAACGTATGCTGCTTCCAGCACATGCACAGCTTGATGAACATAATGTACTGGTGCAATTTCCAGAAAGTCCCCTGCATGGATTCCAAAAAAAAAAGCTTCATCTGTAAACTCCTTTAAAACTGAATCATAAGAACAAGGCATATTATTTCTACTCATTCATGGTTTTGTTGATGCGATAGTTCTTGAGGCTAGTGATCAATGAACTATGAGAGTAGTATGAATCTGAAAAAGTGCAAAGACATTACATCAGAGCTTGTCCGGACTTGTGTTCAAAAATTAATTTTGTTACATTTGATTAATCGGTGGAAAAACATTTCGTCAGTAGCAAAAATAATGGCTGTATTGCAGGATTTCTTGCATCGTGCAGCACAATAGGAACTTTTCTAATGCAGCGAGTGGTTAGCGTTTGGAATGTATTGCCTAGGAATGTGATGGAGGTGGATTCAATCATGGCTTTCGTAAGGGTATTAGATAATTATCTGAAGAGAGAATATTTGCAGGGCTACAGGGAAAAGGCAGGGGAGTGGGACTAGCTGAGTTGTTCTTGCAGAGAGCCGGCACGGATGTGACAGGCCAAATGGCCTCCTTCTGTGCTGGAACCATTCTGTGATTCTGGATAGAGCCCTACATCATCTCATATGCAAAATAGCAGCAGTTAGGTTGGAAACTCTGACTGTGTGAGCAGGTAAGTTCACACTTGAGGCAGAGTAGAACAAAAAGGGTATGGTTAAAATTTACTAATAAGGCCTAGCTTCCCTTTTTCCCATCATAGCCAACTCTGGCCTTCATTATTACTGTTGCATACAGTTCTGTGCAATAAAACTGTGATTTTACATTAGAGCTTGTCTGCTGTATTACACGAGTTTGACCAGTAGCAATGTTGTGGCAAATGCTAGCTGTTAGTGCAAAGAAATTTGCATAAAGTGAAGGAGCTATGGAATACAAGAAGTGTCCCAGTGGGATTACCAGATTTAAACAACAGGTGGACCTGACTACATATAATGGATAAAATGTAAACCATGAAGCCACAAGTATGTTATTTTTGGCTCGCTCCACAAGTCCTTCAGTATAATATCACTTAGGATCACTACAGAATGATATAAGAACTTTTATTTTTTTAACAAAACACACGCAAATATAGCATCTAACTTTTTGTGTGTGTGCGTAATTCAGGAGGAAAACCGTTTTTTGTGCATAGTTTGGCTCCTGAAGGGTTTTGCATTGTATGTGGAACTACCTCGTAGCCACTGAGCATTATGGTTGAAACTTGGAATTTCCTTGAACAAATCTATGTTTTAAAATTTTTTAATGCCAGATTGTTATATTTTCTTTGATATTTTTTCTAGAATGGGATGATAACAAAAGATGTAACCAGACTCAAAATGCTTCTTGCAGAAATGGAGGTGAGTAATCCTGTTAAAGGATTTAATGAGAGGTCTATAAAAAAAAATGAACTTATTGTGAAATTATTGTGAAATTTGTCTACTGTTCATCTCCTTCACACGCTAGATATGGTCATTGGGTGGCATGGTTATAAATCTGAATTATATTCTCCATTCTTCTCTATCGTGAATGGGACAACATTTAAATATTACTGTTCCCATTGAATTGCAGGGGATGTCGTCTTTCACGGCAGTCCATATTAAAATTACACAGCTCTGCAGCCTTTGAAAGGAGGGGTCTGTTTAATAGTTCTGTGTTTTGAAGTTTTAACTAGAGTTCATTTTTGTAAATTTTCATTAATTTTAAATAACCAGGAATGTCTGCCCAACAGGACATAGTTTTGTCCCTACAGTTTTTCACGTAGTAAGCTGCTAATCTTGAATTAAAACAGAGCAACCCAAAATTGATGGGAAGTCACCATAGACCATTCTGATGTATTTCAGTATATTTGTTACCGAGTGGAATAATTAGGAGAAGTTTCTTTTGAACACAACTGAGTGCTCTCTTGAGCCAGAGTAAAATGAGAACTACTACTTTAAAGAGAGAAAACAGTGTCTGCATGTATTATTGCTTGATGATTGAGCTAGGAATTCCTATCCTTGTTTTTGTTTCACCTCGTGTCCCTGCAGCCAGTCCAATTCCCATTGGGTGGTAAAGAAAACATTTGCAGGCAAGGGGTGGGGGAAAATCATTTTCTCCCCTGAAGTGTTGTTTCTCTCACAAAAGTGCAGATACCAGTAACCTTCTGGTACCACACGCATGTAGCCACTCTCTTTTCACTTTTTTTTGTCCCTCCTCATTTCTTCTAAACATGTTGACTTTTTGTTGTGACATGGCTCCATGAGTGTTTGTCTTCTGGTACCTCACCATAGGGGTTATTCTTCATGTGAGTCCAAATATAGACATTGAGCATTTTGCTATTTGGCCTCTGGGGTAACACAATCAAGCATGACCGTCTGCTCACCTGATGACATACATGCACACACAGTGGAAACCATGGCCTTTTTTTTTTACACTTTGCATCATAACTCCTACACAGGACTCATTTTTACTCTGCAAATACCACACTGAGCAACTCGAAGCCTTCTCATTGTCTGAAGAGCGGGTTTCATTGGTCTGTGCAAGACTGAAAAGACAGGGAAATATGGGAGAGGTGAGATGAGCACACTCAAGACATGTGCCCCTCTCCTGTGTTTTTCTCCCTTTTGTAACCTTATTCTACCTTCCCTTCTTGGGAATTTTCCGACTTTCCCCTACTCTTATATATAAAAAAAACTCCGGTGATACTCTTGCCATTCCAATTATCAGTTAAATATATCAACATCTGAGCTGATGTGAATTTATGGAAACTGTCATTAATTCACATTATCCACCAATTTGAAAGTTTTGGCCAAATTCATAACAATCAGTATAGTTTTTGTCCTGGCAGAGATCTAGTCTATGTTAGACAGCTCTGGAACTCTGCTCTTAATTAGTCATTACCGTCCATTCCCAAAATCTTTGTTGATTTCTTATACAAGTATTTGATCAGTCATTGTCTAACTTGCCCTCCCACCTCCATCAATTCAGGATCCCGGAGGCTCTCTTCTTTCTCCCACTGATTCATCAACTACTTTAATGTACACAATCAAACCTGGCATGACTTAATAACTACCACTTGATTGATATTGTCTTGTGTTATTATATTCTCGTTATCCTTTTCAGCCTTCAATTAGCTGTCTTAACTTTTTTTTTAAAACATGCAGAACATGTAAAGGAGAAAAGCTATCTGTAACACTAATACTTATTCATTAGTTCAAATTCAATTTGGTTTTATCCTGCAGAAGATCTTTAAAATTTGTTATGCCAACTTTTCCTCCTGCTCTCCTGAAGATGCTTTCCAGCAAGGGTCACTGGATAGCTATCAAAAGCATGGACCTTGGTCAGTTGCATGCTTCCCCCTCCCAGTCTGCTCCGAGTGTCCATAACTGCTCTCTGAACTGAGAATTGTTTTGTTATTTACGCCTTGTCTGCGTTTTCATTTTTTGTTGTAGATAACCAGCAATAAACTGATGTCTGCATACTTAGAAGGCACAGAAGAAGGTAATTCACAAATAAGTCTGGACTGTTGGTTGAATTAAAAGTTATTCCCTCTCCAGCGTAGTTAATACACCTGTATAAAGTACTTTGTATCTTCCAGAAATTCTGAAGTGTTTCACAACCAGTGAATTAAAAGGGCCATGAGTATTTTGAGATTTGCTAACTAGATAGTTAGGCCTTTGTCTACTGCTTGAGAACTGTTTTTCAGTTAGCATTATATGTTGGAGGTAGCTCAGGGAATGATTAAAGCTATTTATCCAATCCCTTAAAATAAATTTAGACGGACTCCTGAGGCCCAGTGAATAAAGGCTTAGCCTAGTTCCACTCTAAACTGTGCAGTGTAGATGCTGTCAGGTTCCATTCCAGGCTTGCACTAAGTTAGATGTTTTCAGCCAGGTTGGCAGTTGGTTTGCGGGAACAGGGTTCCTGCTCCTGAATATCCAGGGAGTCCTGCTGAAGCCTTACGTGAGTTGACATCTGCTGAAGACAGCATCAAGTTCTGCTGTAATGTCCACCACGGTCAAGTAGTTTTTTGAAAGTCACTGGCTTAATTCGCACATGTAGAATGGTCCCATGGGTCATATACCCACGGAACTATGCAGCTGCAAGAGTTGATGCTTTCAGGGCAAAAAGGGAAAATCAAGAGAATATATTTTTAAAATTCAGTTGAACAATTATCTGTATGATTATGAAAAGAAAGGATTAAAACTTGAAGGGTAGATAATTAATAAAATAGTATGGCTGTGGTCCTGTTGGGCCCTTCGGAATGTCATCTAGAAAACAGAGAGTTAAGGTTAGAGTTATAGTCATTTATGGCAATGAAGGAGGACATTCAGCCTATTGAGTCTAGGCCGGCTCTCTCTGGAGCAATCCAGTCAGTCCCACTCCCACACTCGACCCGCGTAGCCCTGATTGTGAATAATACGTACTAGAATTTACTTTGTTTCATTTTGCCATTAGGAGACCAGGATAAAGTTTTTTTTACTCTTACTAAGGTTGTGTCTTCAGTTATTTGCTTCTTGCCAGACATCTTACTATTTTGGAGATGGTCTGTGGCTGATAATTGATTTTCGTTTAAGAGCAGGCAGGCTCAGTGGCGCTGAATGATCTTTTGTCATTCCATACTCAACCTACTATAAACAAGACACATTAACGGTTGTTGCAGTGAGGTTGCCCTTTGATTTAAATAAAAAAACTCTGGTAAAATAGACAACTATACGAAGGAAGAACCGAGATGGTTTAAAATGTATTTAAATGATTGCTGTAGATTCTGAAGATGGATGGCAGTTCCGGCCTCCTCCCCGAGGCGTAACCTGTAGTGAAGAATACACGCTGTGCAAAAGGTAAGCTGATTAGATGACTTTCATGAAAATCACCTTTTGCTTTATTGCTGGACTAACCCCCGATACAACCTTTTTATTGCCTAAGTCTGATTTCTGGTGCTGTACATTTGTAAATTAGTGCACATGGTCATTCTCTCACCTGTCTGTCATTGATATTCCTTTCTCTCTGTTTCCTCCTCTGAGAACATAGACTAAAGCATTTTGGATGAGTTGAGACAGTGTGGAGGGTATCAGATAAGTTGGGTCTTAGTATTGATTGCATGGGCTGGTGTTTTGGTGGGTAAGGGTCAGTGCTAAGGGAAGGGTGCTAATGGAAAAGCTGAGCTTGATGATGAGCAGCATGCCGGGGTTCCCATTTCTTGGATGTAGCAGTCTGTGGGGTTGAGGATAGAGGCAGAGAATTTGTGGTGAGCGATCGTTTATCAGCGGAAAGTTTGGCTCATCTAGGTCTTAATGGTGGATGATCTTTTAGAAAGTGTAGCAACAGCCTTTGAATCAGTGAAAGCGGGAGAATGTTGGAAATAGATTGTTAAAATTTGATTTGTCTTTTTAAAAGTTCACTATATAAATGATTTGTCGCAAATCATTTGCTAAAAGATGTGTAGTATGGTCTCAGCTGTTGTAAAGTCAGGGAAGCTTACAAGTGTCATAAACTATAAAACCTTAAAATGGGTGGAGATATGTTGCTGCCTAATAAATCAAGTATTTTTTGTTTGTTTTAGGTTTGTAGAACAGAAGATATGTAGATATGGTGCTCAGTGTACATCCGCACACTCCCAGAAGGAACTGGCTGAATGGCAGAAACGCTACTCTTCAAGGCTAATGCGTTTGAAACAGCAAAAAGAAAGTAAACAATCTATTGGGAATTATATGGAAACATTAATTGAAAAATGGATGAATTCTTTGTCTCCAGAAAAAGTGGTACGTAAATCACTTGATTTGGTATGTGTTGAGAGAGAGAGAAAGAACTTCTATCCATATCATGTCTTTCACATCCTCGGGTGTCCAAAAATGCTTCACATCCAATTACTTACTTTTTTCAGTGCAGTCGATGTTGCTTTGTAGGCAAACCTGGCAGCCAGTTTCTGCACAGCTGGAATATGCCAAACAACAGTAAGATGAATTACCAGTTAATTTATTTTGGTGATACTGTTTGAGAAATAAACGTTGTCCTGGGCATCAGACTGGGTTCTGCCAGTCTCCACATTCTAACTGCCCGCCAACACATCTTGTGTAGATGTGAACATGAAGAATGCATAGCTGGGTGAGGTACCAGAGGCTGAATGTCATTCGTCCAGTTGTACCCAACCAGGAGTCGATGGTTTCTGGAGAAAAGGCAGCAAAATTCGCAACAAAACAAATTCCATAAAAGGAACAGTTGCGAACAGATAATTGTGGATTGATAAACCATGCCTAGAGAAGTTTAAATAACACGTATTCAGCCTGTGAAGGGAAAAAAGCTACTTACTGGGGTTGAATTGATGAATATTATATTAAACTGGAATTTATTTTTGATTTACAGTCATAGTTTCCTTTAAAAGTACTGATTTGCTAAGGTGGATTTGTATTGTGTTTTTGAAGCTTAGCGAGTCTGTGGATGGTGTAGCAGTGGAACATAGCCCAGAACTATCAGTAACTGTGACAACCAAGAAATCTAGTCAAGTATGGACCTTTATACTTCATTGTAAAGTAAGTACAGTAGATTCACTTATAACGTTTGTTGATTTAAACATAATGCCCAGAAGCTTTTAATGTATTACACTCGCAAATGCTAACTTGATAGCCAAGGCTGATTCTATTCTCCCATGCATTTTCAATGGGAGTTTCTGGATGGGGAAGAGAAGTGGCAGCAGTGTTAGTTTTTTATTTATCTTTTACGCCCTCTCTACTTCAGTAATGGGGCACCCCGTATCTCCGCAATCAATGTGTGCCAAGGAGGCTAGTATTTTGCCTCTAACATTGCCAATGAGGATGAATGTATGATGCAAGATATAAAATTTAATTTGATTAATACCAAATTAATAAGGCAGCCATTGGTAGAAGACCAAGGGTTTACTCTAGGGGAGATACTCCAACATTGGTTGGAGATTTGATAGTCTGAGTATTTATATATGGGTGAAATGGTAAACTCCCTGACCCATTCTATAAGCAAAATAACCTGTGGCTTTGGAATGTTTCTACTTTACATAATTGTCAATGTTTCATTGGTCACTAAATGTATAAACAATGCATTTGCCATATCTGAGAATGATGAGTTTTATTCATGACTGCACTCCACTACGCAGCAAAAAAATCCTGCTAGTAGTTCATTGTTAGTCAATCAAATGTTCAATTGCATCTTGAGCTCTCCTAATGCTTGTGATTTCAGTACCTTAGGTAGTCATTCCAAACATTTATCACTTAACGAATAAAAAGTTTTCTAAGATCAGTTTGTAAATATACTTTTCAGGAATGTAAATTTCAGTCCTCTTGTTCTAGTGGCCGAACTGACCTTCGTCATTTTCTGGATCACCATGTGTATCCCATTTAATGCTTCATGGATGTCACTTATTTACTTCTCTAAATCAGATATGATCTTACTGAATGTTGAAGCAAGCTTGAGGGGCTGTATGGCCTGCTCTTGTTCATTTCTTAGTTCTTATGTAGAGCTTAAGATTCCCCGACCTATTGTAGCTCATCTGCACCTCCAGTTGGGTTTATTCTAATTGTGTGACAGTGTGTGTATTTCCCTTTTTAAATGCAACAACCAGAATTGCATGCAGTATTCCAGGTGAAATCTGACCAGTGTGTTATAAAGTCTCAGCATGACCTCTATAGGTTGTTCTGATTACATACCCCAAAGTTCTGTCTCTTTCTTTATTTCTTATTATCTTGACATTGGAAGTTAAGAGTTTAATCTGTGTCCCAGCTCTCTCTCAATGTATCCCTTGTGCGAATGCTGTATATTTAGGTTGCTCATTTTTTCATACCGTCCAGTGATTTATACCTTTCTTTGCTAGTTTTCACTTGCCATTCATCTGACTAGTTCCATAACAAATCTAAATCCTTATGCAAAAAATTAATTACATCCTTGATTTCTACTGCACTCACTATACAAGTCGATTCTATAAATCATAACAAGGGCCCAAGTACTGAACTTGCTGTTCATCCTTTTTCTTAAAAATCTACTTAGAGTGGACTAGTTTAATTAGTTTTTCATTGAAGGCTGTTTAGAAGTCCAGATAAATTATATCATAAGGTCCTCCACTGTTTATTTCATTTATGATGCCCTCAAAAATATCAAGGAAATGTGCAGGTCTTTTTAGCTGTTGGATTACAGAAAATTTAACTTTTAAAATTTACTGGACCAACAACCATGTAATTCAGCTAGCTTGAAACATTATGTCTAATTGGAAGTGATGTGGTTAGTATTAATGTCAGAGAGTAATGCATATGTAAGGCAACCTGTTAAGTTGCTTCCCAGTGTTTGGTTATGTAACTGGCATTCAATTTGCACTTTTCTATTTGCAGTGATGACTATCATTGTATTTACTGTATATGGTTGATGAGAAAATTTTAAAGCACCAAGACTATGGTACCTGTTGTGATTAAGTTCAGACTGACTGCTTAAAATTCTACCTAGCCATTAACAGATCAATCTAATCGTTTGAGTTCTCATGACTGTTATAAACTGTGGAGTGGAAAATTGTGCCATCCAGTCACTGCTCTATGTATACCCAATAGGACCTATTTACAGTGCTTGTGCATACAGAGTACTGATGGCATTATGGGTCTCTATTTCAGTTGGAGAATTTTCTTTGGACTGGTTTGAATCTACCCATGTCATGATGCTCTTGGCATTACAACATTGAAATAGTTTTTAAAAATGTGTTTGTGTTGTGGGTGACGCAGGTAAACCGTATTTCTTGAGAAGATAGTGGTGAGTGGTGGTCATTTTCCTTGAACCACTGCAGTCCTTGTGGTGATGATCCCACGTTGGCGTAGGTAGAGAATTCCAGGATATCGAATGAGCAGTGATGAAGGAATGGTGGTATATGCCCAAGTCAGAATGTTACGTTTAATTTCTCTTTGCTATGCGCAGCCAGATTTTTGCATTGTGTGGCCCTTTTAAGATCGCCACATGGTATGCATGCTTCTTAAAGTGGACATTGGTTGTGCACGGCCTGTTTGTTCCCTGCACGGTACATTGCAGATTGTTGCGCGGCTGTGCAGCTTAGAGGGAACGTTGGTCAGTATGAATTGTGATTTGGAGGCGATGGTAATCTCAGCACATTGTTGCATTCGTCCTTATCGGCAGTAGAGGTCACAGGGGAGGGTAGTGCTGTAGGAGTCACCTTGGTGACTTGATGCAAAGCATCCTCTAAATCATACATGCTGCAACCATGGTGTGGATTCATGGAGGAGGTGGATATTGAGCCTTGTAGTAAGGGTGCCAAGCAGGCAAGCTGCTTTCTTTTGGTTGATATTCAGTTACTTATATAGTTGGAACTGTAGCAGTCCACATGAGTGATGAGCATTCCATCAGACCTACTTGAGCTTTGTAGAAAGTGGATATGATTTAAGGGGTCAGTAAGAGAGCTGTTTGTATGACACAAAGATAGGTAGGAAAGTAACTTGTGAAGTGAACATAAGGAGGCTACAGAGGGATATAGATAGGTTAAGTGAGTGAGCAAAGACCTGGCAAATGGAGTATAATGCGGGAAAGTGTGAAATTGCCCACTTTGGCAGGAAGAATAAAGAAGAATCAATATATCTAAATGGTGAGAGATTGCAGAGCTTTGAGGTGCGGAGGGATCTGGTGTCCTAATGCATGAATTGCAAAAGATTAGTATGCAGGTACAGCATGTAATTAGGAAAGCTAATAGAATTATTGTTTATCGCGAGGGGGATTGAATATAAAAGTAGGGAGGTTATGCTTCAGCTATACAGGGCATTGGTGAGACCACATCTGGAGTACTGTGTACAGTACTGGTCTCCTTATTTAAGGAAAAATGTATATGCGTTGGAGGCAGTACAGAGAAGGTTTACTCTACTTAATACCTGGAATGGGCGGGCTGTCTTACAAGGAAAGATTGGACAGGCAAGGCTTGTATCTGCTGGAATTTAGAAGAGTAGGACACTTGATTGAAACATATAAGCTCCTGAGGGGTCTTGACAGGGTGGATGTGGAAAGGATGTTTCCCCTTGTGGGAGAATCTAGAACTAGGGGTCGCTGTTTAAAAATAAGGGGTCGCCCATTTAAGACAGAGATGAGGAGAATTTTTTTCTCTGAGTGTCGTGAGTCTTTGGAATTCTCTTCCTCAAAAAGCAGTGGAAGCACAGTCTGTGAATATTTTTAAGGCAGAGGTAGATAGATTCTTGATAAGCAAGGTGGTGGAAGGTTATTGGAGGTAGGTGGAAATGTGGAGTAATCAATTCAGCCATGAATGTATTGAATGGAGGAGCAGGCTCGAATAGCTGAGTGGCCTACTCCTGTTCCTAATTCATATGTTTGTATGTTCGTATCCAGGGATTTGCTAAGGGTGGCTGGTTTAAGCTTTTCGGTCAATGTTAATCCCTAAGGTATTGATGGTTGGAGACTTGCTGATGGTGGTGATATTGAAGGTCATGGGGAGATGACTGGGCTTTTCCTTGTTTGTGATGGTTATTACCCGGCACTTATGTGGCGTGAATGTTACCTGCCATTTGTCAACCCCAGCCTGGATGTCGTTCAAGTCCTGCTGTTGGTTGGCAAGGGCTGCTTCATTATCGGAGGAGTTGTGAATTGAACTGAACACTGTGGTTGCATTAGTTAATGCTCCTGACATGATGGTGGGGGTAGGCCACTGAAGCAGCTGGAGTTGACTGGGCTAAGAATGCTTCCCTGAGGAACTCATGCAGTGATGTCCTGATTTTGTGTATTTAGCGATCCATTATTGGACCCAGTGAATCCAACTACAAAGTGAGTCTCCACTGCTATCGTAATAGGTCTAGTCATTTACTAAGATGGAAGCACCGATAAAGAAGTTACAGGGGCATGTAGAAATAGGATGATTAGTAACATCCTGCAGGAGATGAAAAGAAACAGAGCAGGTGACAAGTACAGGTGTTACAAATGTGATGCTACTTTTGGGATTTAATGTTGGGTTAATTATATGTTTTCTTTCCCCTCCTTCAGCCTGCACGTTTGCTGTATCGAATAGCCTTGCTCTACGATGCTCATCGTCCTCATTTTTCCATTATGACTGTTTCTGTTGGTGATCTCAACACCCAGGTGGTACAGGACGTACCTGAGAACTGTCAGGAGTGGCTTGGAGGAGGAAAGATGACTCAGAATGGAATGGACCATTGTATATATAGAGTCAGTGTACAGTTCAATACGGAAATTTTTGGAACTTTTCGTCAAACTGTAGTTTTTGACTTTGGTTCTGAACCAGTCTTGATGCAAAGGATTATGGTGGATGCTGCATCGATAGAAGGTATGAATTTGATCATTTCTGCTGTTTATGCAGATTACTTGCTGTTTATTTTCAATCTTGGAAATGCAATAACTTGTTGAAAATCTTAAGTGCTCAGCAGTCTTCTATGGACAGTTTTATTTGTGCCTTCCTGAAGGAGATCTGTCTATTAAAGTTGCTTGATAGAATATAAAGATGGAAAGAATGTTAACAGATTCATAAGAACAGAAAAATCAGTGATAAAGATTTTCCCCTTGTGAAATCTAATTGTATTTGCAATAAGCCCACTGTTTTTTTGGCATCTTTTATTTTGCTTGGTTATTATCAATACTTATAACTCTGAGCAAAAGGGGCTTCTCTTGTTTCAAATTTATTTTTAGCTGATCTGGCTTTATTATGCCATTTGTCATATACTCTGACATCTCCTGTAACTCCCTTTTTCCTAGATGTAAAGCTTCTGTAAGGTTTTCCCTTACCTCATTCCCAATTAGACTTGAAATCAGTTTTGTTTTGTTCTTTTCTATACCTTTTCTGATGCATGAGTATCTTCTGTGGTGTGGAAACCAAAACTGAACACAATATTATACATGTGGTCTGATACCTTACACAGAGAGTGAAATGAAAATCTTCCTTTCCATCTTGTTTGTTTTGTGTCTGTGGACCTAGTGAGACATGTCAAGAATATCACCTTAGCCCCGGGGTCCATACAGAACTGCTGCAGGGCATATATTTTCCATTGGTAGATAGCTAAGGCCCCAAATTGAAATGAATATCAAGTTAGTGTGTTTCAGGTGGGAGGTTAAGGAACGTCCTTTTCTCCATTTCTTGATTTTAAAAAGGTCGAAGTATTTTCAAAAAGGGAAGATATTCAAAAGGAGCGCCTATTTGTTACTTTATGCTCAGGAAGGATATATTGACTTTTGAGGGATTGGAGTATAGATTTACCAGAGTGATATCTGAATGCCAAGTGTTAAATTATGAGGAGAGATTACACAAGCTAGGGTTGTATTCCTTGGACTTTAGGAGGTAAAGCAGTGATTAGATTGAAGTTTTCTAGATACTAAGGGGAACTGATGGGGTCGATTGGGAAACTATTTTCTTTGATTGGAAGTACAGGACAAGGGTGGCATAGCCTATAAATTTAGAGCCGGAGCTATCAGGAGTGAAATTAGGAAACATTTCTACACGCAAATGGTTACTTAAGTTTGGAACTCCCTTCCACCAACAGTAATTGGTGCTAGATCAATTGTTAATTTTAAAACTGAGATTGATCAAATTTTTTTGTCAACCAAGGGTATTAAGGGATATGGGGCAAAGGCAGGTATATGGAGTTGGGTCGCTAATGAGCCATGATCTCACTGAGTGGCGAACAGGCTTGAGGGCAGAAATGGCGCACTCCTGCTCCTATATTATATAGTTGTCCCTCGTAAGCAGTTGTGGCTTATCATTCTCTGAAAATATTAAGTGTGTTGTCATTGCAAGTTTAGAGTGTTCAGTGGTGCTCTCTTAAGAACATAAGAAATAGGAGCCCGATTCACCACTCAATAAGATGCTGGCTGAACTTCTACCACAACGCCCACTTTTTCGCTCTCTCCTCATCTATCCCTTGATTCCCTTAGTGCCCAAGAATCTACTGGTCTCAGGCTTGCATATGCTTAACGACTGAGCAATTTTTTTTTATTCATTCATGGTATGTGGGTGTCACTGGCTATGCCAGCATTTATTGCCCATCCCTAATTGCCCTTGAGAAGGTGGTGGTGAGCTGCCTTCTTGGACTGTTACAGTCCATGTGAGGTAGGTACACCCACAGCGCCGTTAGGAAGGGAGTTCCAGGATTTTGACCCAATGACAGTGAAGAAACGGCAATATAGTTCCAAGTCAGGATGGTGTGTGACTTGGAGGAGAACTTGCAGGTGGTGGTGTTCCCATGTATTTGCTGCCCTTGTCCTTCTAGTTGGTAGAGGTCGCGGGTTTGGAAGGTGCTGTCAAAGGAGCCTTGGTGCTGTGCATCTTGTAGATGGTACACACTGTTGCCACTGTGCGTCGGTCGTGGAGGGAGTGAAATTTTGTAGATGGGGTGCCAATCAAGCGGGCTGCTTTGTCCTAGATGGTGTCGAGCTTCTTGAGTGTTGTTGGAGCTGCACCCATCCAGGCAAGTGGAGAGTATTCCATCACACTCCTGAGTTGTGCCTTGTAGATGGTGGACATGCTTTGGGGAGTCAGGAGGTGAGTTTCTTGCCTCAGGATTCCTAACCTCTGACCTGCTCTTGTAGCCACGGTATTTATATGGCAACTCCAGTTCAGTTTCTGGTCAATGGTAGCCCCTAGGATGTTGATAGTGGGGGATTCAGCGATGGCAATGCCGTTGAATGTCAAGGGGAGATGGTTAGATTCTCTCTTGTTGGAGATGGTCATTGCCTGGCACGAATGTTACTTGCCACTTATCAGCCTAAGCCTGGATATTGTCCCTTGTTCCAAAAAGGGTGTAAAGATAAGCCCAGCAACTACAGACCAGTCAATTTAACCTCCATGGTGGAGAAGCTTCAAGAAATGATAATTCAGGACAAAATTAATAGTTACTTGGGCAAATATGAGGGTTAATTATTGAAAGCCAGCACTGATTTGTTAAGGGCTAATTGTGTTTAACTAACTTGTTTGAGTTTTTTGATGAGTAACAGAGGGGGTTGAGGGTAATGCTGTTGATGTGGTGTACGTGGACTTCTAAAAGGCATTTGCTAAAGTGCCATTTAACAGGCTTGTCAGCAATGTTAGAGCTCATGAAATGAAAAGGACAGTAGCGACATGGATACAAAATTAGCTGAGTGCAAGGAAACAGTAGTGATTAGTGGATGTTTCTTGGGCTGGAGGAAGGTATGTAGTGGAGTTTCCCAGGGTCAATGTTGGGACCTTCGCTCTTCCTGATGTATATTAATGACCTAGACCTTGGTATACAGGGCACAATTCCAAAATTTGCAGACAATACAAAACTTAGAATTATTGTGAACTGTGAGGAGGATAGAGTAGGACTTGAAAAGGACACAGACAAGTTGGTGGAATGGGTGGACAAGTGACAGATGAAATTTAATATAGAGAAGTGTGAAGTGATTCATTTTGGTAGAAAGAATGCAGAGGCACAATATAAAATGAAGGATACAATTCTAAAGGGGATGCAGGAGCAATGGAACCTGGATGTATATGTGCATAAATCATTTAAGGTGGCAGGACAAGTTGAGAAAACAGTTAATAAAGTGGACAGCATCTTAGGCTTTATCAATAGGGGCAGAGAGTACAAAAGCAAGGAAACTATGTTAAACTTGTATAAAACACTGGTTTGGCCTCAACTGGAATATTGCATCCAGCTGTGGGCACCACACTTTAGGAAGGAAGTGAAGGCGTTCGAGAGAGTGTAGAAAAAATTCACGAGAATGGTTCCAGAAGTGAGGAACTTCAGTTATGTAGATAGGTTGGAAAAGTTGGGACTGTTTTCCTGGGAGAGGAGATTTGATAGAGGTATTCAAAATCATGAGGGGTCTGGTCAGAGTAGACGGGGAGAAACTGTTTCCATTGGTGGAAGGATCGAGAACTAGAATGCACAGAGTTTTGGTAATTGGCAAATGAAGCAATGGTGATGTGAGAAGAAAACTTTTTCATGCACTGAGTGGTTAGGATCTGGATTGCAGTGCCTGTGTGTGTGGTGGAGGCAGGTCCAATTGAGGCATTCAAGAGGAAATTGGATTATTATCTGAAAAGGAAGAATCTGCAGGGAGAAGGCTGGGGAGTGGCGCTAGGTGAATTGCTCCTTCAGAGAGCCAGCACAGACATGATGGGCTCAATGACCTCCTTCTGTGCTGTAACCGTTCTATGATTCTAAGACTATTTACCTCCTGCAGCCTTTTCAAAATGTTGATCGCTTCTGTTAAATCTACCTCTTTACTTTCTCTCATTGAAGACAGCCCACGTTTTCCATGGTACCTATATTATCTCATCCTTGGTATCATCCGAGTAAATCTGAGCCTAACCTTTTCCATATCTCCAGTATCCTTTCTATACTAAGGGTTCCCAAAATAGCACGCACCCCTCCATCTATGGCCTACCCAGCGTCTTGTATAGGTTCTGCACCACCTGTTTGTGTTTTTGTACTCCCTATATTGCAAAGCTTTGAATCCCAAGCATTTTTATGGCTTGTTTCAGCTGCAATCCTACTTTACAATTCCAGGTGTCTACATTTTAATATCTCTCTTCCTCCATTCCATTGCCACTTTTATAACAGACAACATTTCTTTAGTAACTTTAACGTCATAAAACTTCCCAAGCGTGCTTCACAGGAGCATTATAAAGCAAAACTTGACACCGAGCCACATCAGGTGACATTAGAGTAAATGGTTAAAGAGAAGTTTAAAGGAGCATCTTAAAGCAGCAAAGAAATAGAGATGCGAAGAGATTTAGGGAGGGTATTCTAGAGCTTCAGGCCTAGGCACGGCCACCAATGGTGGAGAAATTTAAAATTGGGGATTCTAAAGAGACCAGAATTAGATGAGTGCAGATATCTCGAAGGGTTGTGAGGGTGGAGGCGATATGATGTTGTCAAGGGCAAGGCCATCATAAGGATGAAAATTTTAAAATTGAGGTGTTCCTTGACGAGGAGCGATTGTCGTTCAGCAAGCACAGGGGTGATGAGTGAATGGGACTTGGTGCGAGTAACAACACGGTCAGCAGAATTTTTGATGACCTCAAGTTTACAGAGGGTAGAATGTGAGAGGCCCTACAGTGCTTTGGAATAGTCGAGACTAGTGGTAACCAAGGCATGGATGAGGGTTTCGGCAGCAGAGATGAGGCGGGCAGAAGTGAAAATAGGCAGTCATTAGTTTTGTTTTATTCTTCCATGGGATGTGTGTGTTGCTGGCAAGACCTTCATTTGTTGCCCATGCCTAATTGTAGTGAGCTGCCTTCCTGAACCACTGCAGTCCATCTGGTGCGAGTACTCTCACAGTGCTGTTAGCAAGGGAGTTCCAGGATTTTGATACAGCAACAGTGAAGGAATGGTGATATTGTTGCTGTCAGGATGATGTGTGGCTTGGAGGGAACTTGCAGGTCGTGATGTTGCCATGCATCTGCTGCCCTTGTCTTTCTAGGTGTTAGCGGTCGCAGGTTTGGAAGGTGCTGTTGAAGGAGCCTTGGTGAGATGCTGCATTGCATCTTGTAGATAGTACACACTGCTTCCACTGTGCGCCAGTAATGGAGGGAGTGAATATTGAAGGTGATGAATGGGGTGCTGATCAAGCGGGCAGCTTTGTCCTGGACGGTGTTGAGCTTTGTGAATGTTGTTGGAGCTGCATTCATCCAGGCAAGTGGAGAGTATTGCATTACACTCCTGACTTGTGTCTTGCAAATGGTTGGTATGCTTTGGGGTGTGTGAGGAGGTGAGTTGCTCTCCTCAGAATTCCAAGCCTGTGACCTGCTCTTCTGGCCACAGTATTTATATGGCTGGTCCAGTTCAGTTTCTGGCCAGTGCTAACTCCGAAGATGTTGATGATGGGGCATTCAGCAATGGTAATGCCATTGAATGTCAAGGAGAGATGGATTCTGTCTTTTTGGAGATGGTCATTGCTGGCACTTTTGTGGCGCAAATGTTACTTGCCACTTATCAGCCCAAGCCTGAATGTTGTCCAGGTCTTGCTTAGTGATGACATGGATGTGTAGTTGGAAACTCACCTTGGAGTCAAATCTGATACTAAGGTTGTGAACAGTCTGGTTCAGCCTCAGATAGTTGCCAGGGAGAGGAATTAAGTCAGTGATTAGGGAATGGAGTTTGTAGCAGGGTCTAAAGACAACAGCTTCGGTCTTCCCAGTTTTTAATTGGAGGAAATCTCTGCTCATCCAATACTGGATGTAAGACAAATAGCCAGATAACGTAGCAACAGTGAAGCAATTGAGAGAGGTGATGGTGAGGTACAGCTGGGTGTCATCAGTTAAATTAATGCTGTGTTGTAATTTTTATGGTTTTACGGTATTCTTTCTATGTCTTCCCAAATTGTGCTACACATTTATCTGCATTGAATGACATTTGCACCTTTATATGCCTATTTTACAAAATTACCTATGCTGTCCTGCAGACTTGCACTGCCCAGCTCACTCTTTGTTTACCCTGCTTCCTAATTGGTATTGTCAATAAATTATGATATGACTTCATTACCCATGTCTAAACTATTTGTGTATATTGAGAATGAGAAAGGTCCCATTAAAGATTCTTGGGGCATGATATTAGTAGTCTCGTCAATCTGAGAATCATCATTTGCTCTTGTCCGCTTTCTATCCTTGCCATTCTTGTGTCACACTGCCACTATAACAGCAGCTTGCATCTCTATAGTGCTTTTAATGAAGCAGGGAGTTGAGAGGTGACCAAACAACTGATTTTAAATGGGAATTTGAAAGGTGTAGAGAGAAGAGGAGAGGTGATGGAGTTTAGATCCCTATTATATAATGTATTGAAGAGAATAGTGAAGTGTTTTTTGTTGCAGTTTGCGATTTCTGACCATTTTGCCATGGAAGTATCTTGATGTGATTTGTTTTAAAATGTTACTAGTAATGAGGGGTTAAATAACTGACAAAGACTCGTTGGAGCCATTGAGATGAAGATGAGATAGGCATATTAATAAAATTGCTGGAGAGTTAACGAGCCAGCCATTGACAAGGTATCCTTAACTGTCTGGGGCACATACTGAATACTTGAAGGGCTGAAGAGAGGCTGAATTCATTTGTGCACTGCCTGAGTTAGTCTACACGGGGATCTCATGTTAGGGTCACAGTAGTTGGTTTGGTTGGTAGCTCTGTCGGTCAACGTGCTGGACAGGGACAAAGTGAGAAGTGAAACAGCTGATTTCCAGGCCAACAAGGAGCAAAGGACAAGAAACATATCATTTGGACTCAGTTCAAGGAAGATCTGCAGGGAGACAGATACACAGACCATAGATAGTTAGATATCGGCGACCACGCTTTGGAAGTGGTTCAAGAGTTCACCTCCCTAGGCTCAACTATCGCCAGTAACCTGTCTCTCGATGCAGAAATCAACAAGCGCAAGGGAAAGGCTTCCACTGCTATGTCCAGACTGGCCAGGAGAGTGTGGGAAAATGGCGCACTGACACGGAACACAAAAGTCCGAGTGTCTCAAGCCTGTGTCCTCAGTACCTTGCTCTTTGGCAGCAAGGCCTGGACAACGTATGTCAGCCAAGAGCGACATCTCAATTCATTCCATGTTCGCTGCCTCCGGAGAATCCTTGGCATCAGGTGGCAGGATCGTATCTCCAGCACAGAAGTCCTCGAGGCGGCCAACATCCCCAGCTTATACACACTACTGAGTCAGCGGCGCTTGAGATGGCTTGGCCATGTGAGCCGCATGGAAGATGGCAGGATCCCCAAAGACACATTGTACAACGAGCTCGCCACTGGTATCAGACCCACTGGCCGTCCATGTCTCCACTTTAAAGACGTCTGCAAACGCGGCATGATGTCCTGTGACATTGATCACAAGTCGTGGGAGTCAGTTGCCAGTGATCGCCAGAGCTGACGGGCAGCCATAAAGGCGGGGCTAAAGTGTGGCGAATCGAAGAGACTTGGCAGTTGGCAGGAAAAAAGACAGAAGCGCAAGGGGAGAGCCAACTGTGTATCAGCCCCGACAAACAATTTCTTCTGCAGCACCTGTGGAAGAGTCTGTCACTCTAATATTGGCCTTTATAGCCACTCCAGGCGCTGCTCCACAAACCACTGACCACCTCCAGGCACTTACCCATTGTCTCTCGAGACAAGGAGGCCAAAGAAGAAGAAGATAGTTAGACTGTAGTTTTTCCTCTCGAGATGGTTAGTCAATTCAGAGAAGGATTTAACATAGGAAGTCACTACTTAGCTCACTCACAGGGATCGTGTGACATTTTATTACATGTTGATGAGGGATATAGAATCTGAGTTGGAGTGGAGTGAGATTTACCACGGATTTTTCCCCACTCATTCAGTTAAACAGTTGCAGAATAAACCAGTTACTTCATCATAGAGTCATTATGACACAGAAGGAGACCTTTGGCCCATCTCTTGGGCTCTGTAGAGCAATCCAGTCAGTCTCGTTCCCCTGCTCTATCCCTGTGGTCCTGCAAATTTATTTTCCTCAAGTGTCCATCCAATTTCCTTTTTAAGTCATTGATTGTCTCTGCTTCCCCCATCCTCGTAAGCAGCGAGTTCATCAAAATGTAAACCAGTCTATCTGTTGAAAGTTAAATAGAGAAAGACTTGCATTTATATAGCACCTTTCAGTACCTCAGGATGTCTGAAAGCACTTTACAGCCAATGAAGTACTTCTGAAGTGTGGTCGTTGTAATATAGGTCACGTGGCAATCAATTTGTGTACACCAGGGTTGTTCAGTTTTGCGTGGGGGGGGCCACATTTCAATTTTTTGTCTTACATAGGGGGCTGGTGTAACAAGTTCAGAAAGATAAAGGAATTCAAAATATATATTACTATTAACTAAAATAACAACAAATGTGCATCTTTGTGAAGAAGCTTTAAATGAGACTTAGTTTCTCACCGCATGATTTAGGGAGACACCTGGCATTTATTTGCTTGCACAAGTAGTCAATGTTTGCCGCACACTTCTTGTAGCGATGTGGAGTATTCTGGATAGATACCCATCTGTCAGAAGCGATTGTGATCTCTCTTTTGCGCTCTCGCTCGCTCTCTCTCCCCACCCTTCCCCTCTCTCTCTCTCTCTCTCTCTCTCTCTCTCTCTCTCTCTCTCTCTCTCTCTCTCTCTCTCTCTCTCTCTCTCTCTCTCTCTCTCTCTCTCTCTCTCTTCCCCCCCCCCCCCCCACCCCTCTCGCTTGCTCTCTTCCACCCCTCCTCCCCCCCCCCCCCCACCCCTCTTGCTCGCTCTCTCTCTTCCCACCCCTCTCCCCCGTGGCCCCCCTTCTCTCCCCCGCGGCCTCTCGGAGGATGAGGTAGGGTAGTTTCTCGTCTCCCCAGTCTGTGCCCATCTTTCCAAGAATTCCAATCAGGTTTCCTTCCCTACCACTGTACCGGAACAGCTCTTGCCAAAGCCACAAATGACTTTCTGCGTGACTGTGACAAAGGTAAACTATTCTACCTCCTCCTCTTCGACCTGTCTGCAGCTTTTGAAACGGTTGCCTCTGCCAAAGCCCCTCCATTGTCATCCAGGTACATGAACCTGGTTCCATTCTTATCTGTCTAATTGTAGCTTGAGTATCACTTACAATGACTTGTCTTCCCACTCCCGGACCTTTACCTCTGGTGTCCCTCAAGGATCTATCCTTAGCCCCTTACTTTTTCTCATCTACATGCTGCCCCTTGGCGACATCATCTAGAAATACACCATTAGTTTTCACATTTATGACAACACCCAGCTTTACCTCGCCACCATCCTTCCTGACTTTTCCACTGTTGTTAAATTATCAGAGTGCTTGTCCGATATCCAGAACTGAATGAGCAGGAATTTCCTCCAGTTAAATATTGGGAAAACTTCTGTCGCGCTACAAACTCAGTTCCCTCGCTACTGCCTCGGTCTTCTCCCTGTATCTGTCTGAGGCTGAACCAGTTTGTTCGCAACCTTGGTGTCACATTTGACCCCAAGATGAGCTTCTGACCACTAAGACCGCCTATTCCACCTCTAACATCACTCGCCTCCCTCCACCTCAGCTCATCTGCAGCTGAAACCCTTATCCATGCCTTTGTTATCTCTAGACTTGACTATTCTAGCGCACTCTTGGCTGGCCTCCTGCATTCTACCCTCTGTAACCTTGAGGCCATTTAAAACACTTATGCCCGTGTCATTTCTCGCACCAAGTTCCGTTCACCTACCACTCCTATATTCGCTGACCTCCTACATGGCTTTACGGTCAAGCGACAACTGAACTTTAAAATTCTCATCAGTGTTTTCAAATATCTCCATGGTCTCACCCCTCCCCAACTCTAAGCTTCTCCTGCCCCACAATCCTCTGGGATATTTGCACTTAACTAATGCTGGTTGCTTGAGCATCCCCGATTTTCATTGCTGGTACTGCCTTCAGCTGCCTAGTCCCTAAGCACTGGAATTCCCTCCCTCAACCTCTCCACCTCTCCATCTCACTTTCTTTCTTTAAGAAGCTCCTTAAAACCTGTCTCTTTGGCCAAGCTTTTGGCCACTGCCCTAATATCGCCTTGGGTGGCTTGGTGTCTGATTTTGCTTTATAACGTTCCAGTGAAGAGCCTCGGGAAATTTTATTAGGTTATAGGCAATAAAGGCATAAATGCAAGTTGTTGCACGTAAAAGGATATTGCAGCTATTGAAAGCATGCAGGAGGGAGTAACCAGAATGAATGAGGTGATTGAAGAATTGGATTCTGAATGTAAGAACATGAAAAAAAGGAACAGGAGTAGACGGCGATATGGTCACCCGAGCCTCCTCTGACTTTCAGCAAGGTCTTGGCTGATCTTCGACCTCAATCCCAATCGCCATATCCCTTGATTCCCTTAGATAGTCAAAAAATCTGTCAATCTCAGCCTTAACCATACTCGATGCTCGAGTATCCTCAGTTGTCTGAGTATAGAAATTTTTCCTCATCTCAGTTCAAAAAGACTGGCCTTTTATTCTGAGACTATGTCCCTTAGTTCTAGACTCTCCAGCTAGGGGAAATAGCCTCTCACCATGTACCCTGTTAAGCCCTTTCAGAATCATCCTATGTTTCAATGAGATCACCTCTTCTAAATTCCAGAGCCTTTAGGCTCATTCTACTCAATTTCTCAGAGGGTGAGGAGTGATTATGCAAATTGGACATGCTGTCACTGGAAAAGAGGAGGCTGAGAGGTGATGTGGTTGCTGTTTTATGGATTCTAAAGGGACTAGATATTGTAGAGCATGGTGAGCTGTTTAACTTTGTCCAGAGAATTGAACTAGAGGACATGGTCTGCAATTGATTAGAATCATAGAATGGTTACAGCCCTGAAGAAGGCCATTCGGCCCGTTGTGTCTGTGCTGGCTCTCCGCAAGAGCAACTCAGCGAGTCCCATTCCCCTGCCTTTACCCTATAGGCCTGCAGATTTTTTCACTTTAGATAATTACCTCGTAATTATTATAATATAATAAAGTGGGGTAAATTCAGATGTAATCTGCAGAGAAATTTCTGAGAGTTAGTAGTTGATCTATTGAACAGACTCCCTAGGGAGATGGTGGCAGCAGGTAATATTGATTAATTTAAATGCAAATTAGATGGATTCCTTCCACAAAATAATAATTTGTGTTAGTGTATTAGTAATTTTAGACATGACATATGGTGAGTGTAGCAAACTTGGGAGGAACAGGTGAACTATATCTCTATGGTTCCCAAAGCTTTGCACCGCTGGGATTTTGCTTGCCACTTATCTGGGTCTGTTGTAGACCAATTAATAGAGACCGATTGCTATGATTAGTCAATAACTCCATTATTGTTGTATCAATCAACTACCAGAATGCTGATAGGTGAACCCAATGGACCTTTCTCATCTAGCAATTCCTGTGCTCCTAAAGGAGAAGTGAGTGGAACTACTATAGAAGCACATGGTCTGCAAGTCGTCTTGTAATGTAAACCTGACTGAATATAGTAGCCTCTCAATGACATTTTATCAGGTTAACATGTTATTACTGAGCTCGCTCCCAGCTATTGGAGAACTGACAGATGGCTGGCTCTGTGCCAACTAGATTTAGCTGAATGTGAGCATCCACGTGCTGTAGTTTATCTGTGTGCCTCTGTAGATTTGGTTAATCTACCTTCTCATGTGCTCAGAGTCTAAGAAAAGTTGTTGAATATCAAAGATGTAGAAACATTTTCAGTAAAAGTAAATGCTTTCATTTTATTGTAAATTTAATTTACAGATTTGGAACACCTGATGCAGGCAAGGCAGCAACTTCTCACCACAGCTAAACGATGGGATTCCACTTGTAAAACAATTGTAGAGTTTGAGCCAAATGAAACTACTGACTTGGAGAAAAGTCTTCTGACCCGGTACCAGATTCCTTTGTCTGCAGACCAGCTCTTCACACAATCTGTGCTTGACAAATCATTGACCAAATCTAATTATCAGTCCCGATTACATGACTTACTTTACATTGAAGAAATAGCACAGTATAAGGAAGTCAGCAAGTAAGTACAATGTAAAAACAAAAGCATGTGCATTTCACTGTTTGACCAGTATTAAGCCTCGCAATTTTTATCTCAATAGATTCGTGTATTAAAAAAAATTTGCTTTTGCTGTGCAGATCCTGTGTGATGAACACCAAAGGTGAAAAGGTTTGAACCTTAATCCTTGCATGCTGCAGAATCAAATTGTTGTTTTTCAGTTTATTTCTGGAAATGTATTTTTCAACTGAAATAACTTTTACAAAGGCCTTTTCATTTTTCCAAACTTTACAAGTTAAACCCCTTGATCAATACAGACCTTTTCTTTTTCACTGAGTATTTCATAAACACTGATTTGTCACTGGCGCTAAATAACTCATGACCAGGAATGCTTCACAGTTGTTCAAGACTGACTTTATTTTCACATGGGGGAGAAAATTGATTTTAATTTGTTAATTCTTTCTCGTTACTGAGCTGTTCACTGACGTAGTGAAGTTATGCTAAAGTCCTGTTACAGCATCTACTGACACATGGACTTATTCAACAAGGCCTATCTATGCTTTTGGAATTATTTCCTTCCTGAACACCACCCCTGATGTTTGACAATTTACACCTGGTGTGATGTGGTACTGAGCCATACAGACCAGGAAAGTCCCAAGTGTAGTTTATATTTCTGATGACAGCTTATTTTAGTCAAGGTGACAATAACAATGGTGCAATTGGCTTTTGTTCTTTTCAGCTTGGCTGGGGGGGATGGTGGGAGTATTGGCTGCTGTTCCCATTCCTGATTGGCCAGGAATTGGCACGAGATTGAACAGAAGAAATAGGAGCAGGAGTAGGCCATACAGCCCCTTGAGCCTGCTCTGCCATTTAATAAGATCATGGTTGATGTGATTGTGGCATTATCTCCACTTTCCTGCCTGCCCCCTCCCCCCCACCCCACCATCACACTTGACTCCCTTGTAGATCAAAAATCTTGTCTAACTCAGCCTTGAATATATTCAAAGACCTAGCCTCCACTGCTGGTCTGTGGACTGGAGTACATTTACCCTGAGTCATTTAATATGTGGGTTAGTTTCTCTTTTAATCAATTCTCGTTCTTATTTTGAGAATTTCTGAATGAAGCCCACTCCTTATTCATATACTCAGATCTAAATTGACCTAATTGTTTTATTGTGGGTTTGGAGGCAGCACGGGGAAAGAACCTTTCAGTTGAAGTTTGAGTTCATCAAGCTGTCAGTACAAGAAGTTTGAACTGTACCTTGAGACACCAGTTGATATTTCACCTGTTTGTTCTAATTCCTCCATTTTTGGAAGCTTTATTATGTTTAAGCTGTCTTTCTTTCATATGTAGCAGCAGTGCTTCCACCAGGTGGAGCACTTGCTCTGGTGCTATCTGAGAGTTGGGCACAATGGTGAGCTAATCCCATAAATCCTGTACTCCATACGGAGTTAAGGCCAGTCTGCACTTAAAGGGAACCCTTGCACTGCAGTAAGAACAGCTGCAGTGTCCTTTTAAATTAAGATTGTTCCACCTTCTGCTTTGAAGAAAAGGTATAGAAAAGCCAGTGTAGTTTTTATTTTAAAAACTTAGCTGTAGGAATAGTATAGTAATGGTTGTCCCACTCATAATTCAGATTTCATGTATATTGCTTTTACCTACATTTTTGCAATCTTTTGCAGGCAAAACTACCAAGAGTTGCACATTACGAGCATGGTTACTCATTTTGTTTTAAAACTGGAACTTGTTTTGATTGTCGCTGCAAAAAAAAAAACAGCTTCCATATATTTAAATAGGTTTGCAATATGTCAATCATATCTTAAATCTTGTAATATTTCCCTGATTGTGACTGTGAAAAATTTTGCAGTGAATTAATCTGGTACATTTATTGACAAATTTGACATTTTATGAAAATTTGTGATATAAATGTATTTTGAAAGAGGCCAATTGGACTGCAGTAGTCTTTTCTGCTGCTGTACATTCCTATATGATTGTACACTCCATTTATTATGATTACACGGTATTTTATATGTTCAGTTCCTTGACTAAAAACTAGGGTTTGGTTCAACGTTTTTCTTTTCATATGACTGTGACATATTTTTCTGCCAGTGCAATTTCTTTTGAAGTTGTTGATTTGCTGGGTTATTGCTTCATGGGTACCAAACCCTCTGGTGTCTCACCCTAATAGGTATTCATCTGTATGTCTCACTGTTCGTAAACTATTTGATCATTTAGGTGTTACAGTTGAGCATATTCTGCCATCACTCAGTGACCACTGATACTCATTTCTAGCAGTGGTCATTGAGTGTGGATTAGGAACAACAACCCTGACCACTTTGCTTTTCGTTGCCTTTAATCCCCCCCCCCCCCCCTCCCCCGCCAAACACCCAAACCAGGGGTGCTGAGGCCAATTGCAGTGTTCAAAATATATCCTAGGCTGAGATCTGCATAAGCTGTGGTTTGAACCTGGTACCATGTTGGTCTATATGGATCAGCTGCTCACTGACTAGCCCAACTCAGAAATCTGGGAATCTGTGTTTAATGTTCTTTAAAACTATGTCCCGGATGATGAAACACATTTGGTTTTCCAGTATGTTGTGCCAAGGGACTGTAGGACTTTGAGTGTATTCCTTTTGCCACCACTACAAGTTTCTGACCTTGATGTCTGCTGCTGTGTTTCAGGATTTTTTGAACATTTTGCTATGCAAGGGTGTTGGAAAAAGTTACTTTTTAATTTTTATAAAAAAGCAAAGCGAATTTTAAAAAGCTCTGCTGTAATAGATAGTTAGTGAGCTACCACTGATGTTTCTTCATAAACTCTAAATAATAAGTAATTAATTAGACTGTCTCAACAATTAGAAAGTCTTGGAACCCCTTGGCAGCAAGTGATGAACCATGGAGCCAGGTTCTTTGAGGTTTTTTTTACTGGAAACGGTATTATGTCAGGTTGTTTGAAATGGAAAGGTCTGTGAAGGCAGTCAGGTTTTTGCAACAGAATGCTGAGACGCAATCAGATTGCAGAGATTGGAGTGCTGGTGAGCATAGTCAGAAATGATCTTAAGACAAGCAAGGTGACCCACTGATGTGGGGAAACATGGCAAGTTCTTTGTATTATTACAGGGAGATGAGTTGTATTGAATGAATTAAGTGACTGATCGCAACTGCTGTTCCGTGTGTTCACCTCACTTTGGAAAAAAAGCCACTTATTGATTGGTATGCAGCCTCGTCTCATCAAGTGTTTGGTTTGTCTTCAGAGAGTTTGAAGAAGTACACATGTGAAAGATCCAAATATCCAGTTCAAGTCACAAGGTGGTACTATTGTTAAACCCTATTGCGCAAGTAGGTATCAGGGCTGTGAGAGTCAACTTCCATAAGCATTTTTATTTCATGGATGGGAGAGGCTTGCAAGGCCATTTCAGTGGGCAGTTAAGAGTCAACCTCATTGCTGTGGGTCTGGAATCTCATGTAGGCCAGACCAGGTAAGGACAGTAGATTTCCTTCCCTGAAGGACATTAAAAAAAAATCTATCTAGTTCTCTAAACAACAATCAATGATAATTTCATGGCACCATTTTGTATTTGAATTTAGATTCCACCAGCTGTCATAGTGGGATTTGAGCCCGTGTTGCATGGCATTTGTTCCATGGCATTAGCCTGGGCCTCTGGATACTAGTTTAGTGACATTACCACTGTGCCACCGTCTCCCCTGCTCAGACTGCTTACAGGAATGAGTGACACCCCTGGACCTGAGAAGGTATCTGTGGCAGATCTGTATTCGTAACATTACCCCTGTTACGAGGGAGCATCAGGCATTACCTTGGCACTTAAATGTAGTGAGTAAAGCTTGGGATAAATATGTAGTTCTGATCAGTTACAGTGTGTTACTCAGATAATTAACAAACCAACCTGTGCTGACTGGTTTCACCATGCCTCCTATACATCTGAACTCTGATACTTAGGCTCGAAAGAACAGGGAAAGCAATATTTGTTTATCAGGTCCTTGATTAGTGGAATTAATACCAGATACAAAATGTGGATCAATACCTTGAATGTCGCTTCATAGTGGTCAAATGTGCAATTCCTTGCAGTATGGCACAGTTAATAGCAGTGCTTTGCTGTCATAAGATCATGTGTTCAGGCCCTGCGCGTGCACACCATTTAGGCTGACACTTAAGTATAGTGCTGAGAAGTACTGCATTGTTCAAGGTTCTGTCCTTTGGATGAGGCGTTAAACCAAAGCCCTATTTAGGAAGATGCAAAAGATCCCCTCGCGCTGTTCAAAAAAGAGCAGCGTTCTTCTGTTGTCCTGATAAACATTTTTATCCCCATCATATGCCACCAAGAAAAAAAGAGTAAGTGATCATTCATCTTATTTACTGTTCATAGGACCTTGTGAGTGCGTAGTTGCTATATTTGCCTGTGTAACAGTGACTGCTCCTCAGAAATAATGAATTGGTTGTGAAGCATTTTAGGATGTTATGAGGCTGCAGTAAGGTTTCTATTTAACTGGAAGTTCTATCTGCTTTCCCAGTGGCAGGTTGCAGAACAGTTTGCCCACCAAACTCAGCCATGACGGGGAAAGAGAGAGACAGAAAATATCAGGGCATGGGAAAAATATTAGCCTAAGTAAATAGGATATACTTTTAATTTGTTTTCACATTGTTTTGTCTTTTTGAAGAATTAGCATAGCATAGGCATGGGAGAAATCTGGGAGTGTTCTGGCCTGAATGGCTCATGAACACACCAGGGAGGTTACCCACTGAGCATCCAAATGCTTATTAAAATTAAATCCACATAAAGCACTTGTGTAGCATCTTGATGGCTACAGTTGCACAAATATTTGCTGAGAAAATTTAAATTCACTGATGACATCTGTAGATGACCCGTACAGTTCTGATCAGACAACTTATGTGATTTTTAACTTGAGCTGCCTCAGGCATTAGTGAGTTTTCTCTTGGTACTTTGATCCTGTGGCTGGTTAGATACACATTCTAATAAAACCTAATTTCTGTGCAAAATGACTTCTTAGTAAAGAAACATTTGTCAGATTTTGCCAATAAACTGAGCAAGGTTGTACCATGTGGGTAAAGTTACTTGACAACTGGTGTCTGAACGCGTATTCACTGTCAAAAGTCAATACTGAGAGCTGAGCAGTTTGACTTCAGATACAGCAATGAAACATTACATACGAACATCTGAATTAGGAGCAGGAGTAGGCCACTTGAGCCTGCTCTGCCATTCAACAGGATCATGGCTGATCTGATTGTAACCTTGACTCCACATTCCCGCCTACCCCCAATAACCTTTCTCCCCCTTGCGTATCACGAATCTATCCACCTCTGCCTTAAAAATATTCGAAGACTCTGCTTCCACTGCCTTTTGAGGAAGAGAGTTCCAAACACTCGTGACTCTCAGAGAAAAAATTTCTCATCTCTGTGTTAAATTGACGACCCCTTATTTTTAAACAGTGACTCCCTAGTTCTAGATTCTTCCACAAGAGGAAACATCCTTTCCACATCCACCCTGTCAAGACCCCTCAGACTCTTATAAGGTTCAATCAAGTCGCCTCTTACTCTTCCAAACTTCAGCAGATAAAAGCCTAGCCTGTCCACCCTTTCCTCATAAGACAACCTGCCCACTCCAGGTATTTGTCCAGTAAATCTTCTCTGAACTGCTTCCAACGCACTTACATCCTTCCTTAAATAAGGAGACCAATACTGTACACAGTACTCCAGATGTGGTCTCACCAATGCACTATATAACTGAAGCATAGCCTCCCTACTTTTGTGTTCAGTTCCCTTCGCAATAAATGCTTGCATTCTATTAGCTTTCCTAATTACTTGCTGTACCTAGATACTGACCGTTTGCGATTCATGCACTAGGACACGCAGATCTCTCTGCACCGCAATGCTCTGCAATCTCTCACCATTTAGATAATATGCTTTTTTATTCTTCCTGCCAAAATGGACAATTTCACATTTTCCCACCTTATACTCTGTTTGCCAGGTCTTTGCCCACTCTTAACTTATCTACATCCCTATGTAACCTCCTTATGTCCTCTTCACACCTTACTTTCCTACCTATCTTTGTGCCATTAGCAGGTTTGGTCCCTTCATCCAAGTCATTTATATAAATTGTACATTGGTTGAGGCCCCAGCATTGAACCCTGTGGCACGGCACTCATTACATCTTGCCAACCAGAAAGTGACTCATTTGTGCCTATTCTCTGTTTCCTGTTAGCTAGCCAATCTTCTATCCATGCCAATATGTTACTCCCTACACCCTGAGCTTTTACTTTCCATGATAACCTTTGATGTGGCACCTTATCAAATGCCTTCTGGAAATCTAAGGTATAGTACATCCACCGATTCCCCCTCATCCACAGCACATATTTCTTCTTCAAAGAATTCCAATAAGTTGGTTAAACATGACTTCCCTTTCACAAAACCATGTTGACTCTGCCTGATTACCTTGAATTTTTCTAAGTGCCCCGCTATAATGTCTTTAATAATAGCTTCTAACATTTCCCCTATGACAGATGTTAAGCTAACTGGCCTGTAGTTTCCTGCTTTCTGTCTCCCTTTTTGAATAGCATTGTGCATGAGCATATAATTATCAACTGTTACCGCATCTAAATGTAGCCAATCTTTGTTACTTTAATATTCATATTATGTCCCAATATGCATATGAGTCAGTTAATCTATAAATCATTAAGTGGTTGTGAACTGCAATTATCTGGAGACCTAATGTTGTAATTGCTGATATAATAGATTGAGTACTGTATAGATGACCAGCGAAAAGTAGAACCAACAATGGGTTCTGCATAAATGGTGTGTGAAAAAATTATGCAGTGAGTGGGCATATTGGTGCTTAAACAGAAGATATCAAATACATGTTTTCTGATTAATGAGGTGCAGACTACACGTGTATGCAATATAGAATGATTGCTACAAGCATTTTGTGCACAATGTTCATGTAATATTCACCTAGGATTTTCACCATTTATTTGCAATTGAAGTGCTTTACAACAACTCATTTTTGAATACTTTCCAACTCGGTGAAATATTTTTTCCTCAACTGTTGAGTGTTTGACTTCAGACTGATTATCATTGATTATAATTGTTTGTCACTTAAGTAGTTGCATAATCACATGGCTTGTATTAAACACGAGTTTGCAATAGTTGTGCAGCTGAGCTTCTATAGCACCTTGTACAATTCTGCAAATGATCAATGCATGTCAGGGATAAGAGGTCTACACACCCACACTCCTGAACTGCCACCAGCTGCACCTCAAGCTATTTATTCTTTTGGATACTTCCCATTCTTGATGCATAAACAATATATAGAGACAGTTAATAGCTTTGTTTTCTTTTTTAAAAAATCTTCTGTTGAATTTGACTACTTAATGTGCAGTTAGCAAGATGCTGCAAGGTGAAATCTAGGGTATGTAAATGTTTTTTTATTAACTTTGTAGAAAGAAAGAACTTGCATTTCTATAGAACCTTTCATGACTCTGGACATCCCAAAGTGCTTTACAGCCAATTAAGTACTTTTAAAGTGTAGTCTTTGTTGTAATGTAGGAAACACAGCAGGCAATTTGCACACAAAAAGCTCCTACAGACAGCAGTGTGGTAATGACCAGATAATCTGTTTTATTGATGTTTGGTTCAGGGATAAATATTACCCATGACACGGGGAAGAACTCCCCATCTCTACTCTGAAGTAGTGCTGTGGGATCTTTTACATTCACCTGAGATTGCGAACAGGGCTACGGTTTAACGTTTCATCTAGAAGACAGCACATCTGGCAGGGCAGCACTTCCTTACTGCTGCACTAGATTGTCAGCCTAGATTTTTTTTATTCTTCGCAATGGGGCTTGAGCCCTCAACCTTCTTGACTCAGTGCCGCCAGCTGAGTCATGGCCGACACCTAAAAGATATAATAAAAGCAAAATACTGCGGATGTTGGAAATCTGAAATAAAAACAAGAAATGCTGGAACCACTCTGCAGGTCTGGCAGCAGCTGTAGAAAGAGAAGCAGAGTTAACGTTTCAGGCACTCAGTTCCGAAGAAGGGTCACTGACCCGAAACGTTAACTCTGCTTCTCTTTCCACAGATGTTGCCAGACCTAAAAGATATAAGGTGGACACTAGCAGTCAGTGGTTTACCAATTAACTTTGGTTATGATTTTTCCATTCAAGGCACATATTGACATCTACTCCCCACATGTGTTCTGTGAAGTAGTGTAATTGACTTTGGATAGAAATAAATAGAATGTACAGAATTGGAAAAAGTCCTTACAGACGAACCAGTCTGTCAAAGCATTGACCCTCCATGTTCCCATATTCCTTCACCACCTTTGTCTTCATTCACCTGTCTTATTTAATCTTGAATGTTGACTCAATAGTACTTTAACCATGAATCCTGGAAATGAATTTCACAACCTCAACTATGTGAAGAAGTTTCTCTTAACTTTCTGTTTTGTATCTTGCACATTTAATCTTGACTTCTCAGCAACTTAAGACTGTATGCTTCTCAAACATATCCCATTTTTTCATAATTTTAAACATTTCTGTCACATAGCTCTGTATTCTGCTTTCTAATGGAAAATCTCTATTTTTGAAGTCTTTGTATTTAATCGTACCAGGCATTCTGCTAGTGAATCTGTGTTGTAACCTCTTAAAAGCCTTGATATCCTTCCTATAAACTGAGCCCACAGTATTCTAGCTGAGGTCTTATGAAGGTTTTATAAAGGTTCATCATTTTAACTCTTATGATAAAACCTAGAATGCCATTAGTTTTTTTTTGTTACAGCATTTATAAAGCTGAGGTAGTGCTTTCAATGTCCTGTGAACCTGCACCCTAAGTCTTTCTGCTCTTGGACCAAGCCTGATTCCATTCAGAGTATAAGTTTCTATTCACCAAATGTATCACTTCACACGCATTGAGGTTGAATTCCATCTACTTTTAAGCTCACTTCCCCCTAGTTTATTGATATCCATTTGCAGCTTTCTTTGCTTTGAAGAATTTACTTGTCCCTCCTATTTTGGTGTCATTTGGAAATCTCGATGCAATCTCCCTCTAGTTTTGGCTTTGCTTTCTTTACAGACTGGTTCATACAAAAACAAAATACTGCAGATGCTGGAAATACTCAACAGGTCAGTCAACATCTGTGGAGACAGAAACAGAGTTAATGTTTCAAGTTGATAAACTTTCGCCAGAACTGGAAAGTGTTAGCGAAATGGCAGTTTTTAAGCAAGTACAGAGGCAAGGGGAGATGTGGAAGAAGAAAGGGGAAGGCCTGTGGAAGGCAGCAGAGATTAAATGACAAAAGGAATGATGGTGCATGGTAAAAGGAGATGGTAATACGACAAGTCAACAAATAAAGAGGCAGTGTAAATAGAAAAAGCAGAACCATCACCACCAGTTGTTGTCCAAAAAAAAAATGAGGTCAGAGGTTATGATCTGAAATTGGTGAAAACTCAGTGTTGAGTCCAGAAGGGTGTAAAGTGCCTAAGTGAAAGATTAATTCTACACCCATTCCCACTCTGACTCCTCTGTCCTGAGCAAAAGAGATTGAGGGGCTTTCTGATAGATTTAGATAAGGTGGACAAAGAAAAACTGTTCCCATTAGCTGATGGTACAAGGACTTGGGGGCAAGCGATACAGACAGGTTGTGAGGAAGAACCTTTTTTACACAGCGAGTGGTAATGACCTGAAACGCACTGCCTACAAGAGTGGTGGAAGCGGAGACGATGAATGACTCTATGTATGCTGGCAGCGTACAGTACATCTGAAAATTTTTTGAAGTAGTTGACAAATGTCCCTTCTACCGTGTTGTTTCTTTGAATAACAGGTCATCATGCCAGCAGGTGGCGTAACAGCACTTTGAAACTGGTGAAGTGTTGGCCATGTTCCGCAGTTTAATCTCTTAACTTCTGTAGGGCAAGTTCTGGAGATCAGATCTGTAGAATTCTGTAGGCAACAAGACAGTCTCTAAAATCAAATTTTGTTTATTATCTGTTTCTAATTAGAAAACCATCAGCATTCTTCAATTTTTTTGCCTGTCAAGGTAGTGATATCAACTGAGAATGGAAACCTCTTTTCCCTACTTTTACAAGCATCAAACACAGCCTAGCATAGATATAGCATAAGACTCTGTCTGCTTCCTTGCAGCAACGTATATTTACCTGAAGCTCAAGACTGAAGCCAATGTCTGTTTCTCTGTTGAGCCCCGACAGATGCTAGCAGGGGAGCCAATTGTGGTTGCTATTTTAGTACCAATTTGTGCAGAATTTTTGGCAGTTTTTGTGCTTTGGACCTAGTTCCACAGGGTTGCGAATCTCTGCAGTTCACAGACTATGATGAATTTATATATAACGATCCTGCACAGGACTGTCTGATTACTTGTGTTGATTGGGAGGGTTAGACTTCAGGTTAGGTGTTCAATTTCTTGGTGTTCCTAACCAAAACATTTTAATTTGACGCATCAAGGATTTCATACATTATGTTGTAAACAGATGCAGAAAGGCTTCTTAGTTCTTCCTGACAGTATTGCATATTTAATCTGGAGAGCAGAAGAAGCTTTTGGGAGGGTAATAGAATGGTGATGAGTCGGGCCCTACCAAATTCACTGTCAAATTTTACAAATTTCATGGTCAGTGTATTTTAAGAATCGCAAATTTCATGATTTCACGTATTTAAATTGGGAATGCCACAGTGTTGTAACAAACCATGAAAATGATCTATTTAAAGCAAAAAAAGACAAAGGCAGTTTCTGGTTTCAAATGGCATTTATTGAATACTCAAAAACTATTGTAAAAAGCTGACTATAAACAGGTCACATTTTTACTCACTGAAGTCGGTGGTTAATCATAAGCATGGAACAACTTGCAACTGTCTCTTTCTTAATTCCCTTTTCTTGCACTGTGAACACCTGTCCGTGTTTAGACATAGCTCTCTCTGTGTCCACAGAGTTTGTTGGAATTGTCAGACAGTGCCGTGCTAGCCTTGCAAGATGGGGGAATTCTGTATTCCACAGAGTTGCAAAACTGCAACACAGGCAAAGTAAAATCTGTTTCTTTTGCAATGCTTTTATATGCATGAATCTCTAGCCTACAGTTCTTGTCAAAGCCAGGAATCGCAACAAACAAGTTTAAATCCACAGGTGCATTTGTGCAGGGTCAAAGATACGCACAACTTTCAGGAATGCTGCAGAACCTTGTTGAAACCTCTGAGCCATTTTTTCTTCACAGCTTGACTCTTCCCTGCAGCAGTAATATTGTTTGAGCTTCTTTGCCATGCAAGAAAATACCTGTTGAGCGCAGCCATTTAATTCAGCATCATCAGAGTGTTGTTCGTTTGACTTTGCTTCAACCCAGAACAGTACATCCATTACTTTATTGTAAATGTGTGAATTGTGACGTGTCGAGATTCAAACCAAGTGATTAAATTCATCAGTCGTGTAGCATTTTTGGCAACAAACTGAACCTTCTCATTAAGCTGAGCATCATTTAGAAGGGTTACAATATCTGTTAAAACCTGTGTTTTTGTTAGTGTGAGTGCTTCTGAGTCGAAGCCTGAGTAGTATTTCAGGTGAGTTGCATGATACTGTACTGCCCGAAACCAAGAATGCCAAGGTATAAATACTGGCTCTGGAGGAAGGGCGATGTTTTGTTCCCAGTTTCAGCTGCATTTGCAATGTGTTGCATGTGTTGAAGCTTGCGACCAGGGAAGTGTTTGAAGATCTTTTTAATGTAGCTGATTGGTTTGTCAACTTTACCAAACTCGATTTTCCACAGCTCACTGACGAGGGATCAGATGTGCATTATGTGTAATATGGACAGCATTAGGCATTTGCACCTTAGAGCACAGGTTTGAAAAATTTTGTCATGTAAGTTGCATTGTCACCAATGAAAACAAACACTCTGAGATCTGCACCATATTTTGAAACGGTTTTTATTATTGCTTGGGAAACTGGTGTAATTAACAGCTTCTGAGTGGATGCAGTCTGCAAACACTGTTGTTAGCTTTCCTGACTGTACATCTTCGAGCAGAGAGATCCACCATTGACACGCTGTTCTCCCTTCGCCAGCTACAGGGGAAATGGCGTGAGCAACAGATGCCCCTCTACATTGCCTTCATAGATCTCACCAAAGCCTTTGACCTCATCAGCAGACTTGTTCTCTTCAGACTACTAGCAAAGATCGGATGCCCACCAAAGCTACTAAGTATCATCACCTCATTCCATGACAATATGAAAGGCACAATTCAGCGTAGCGGTGCCTCATTAGACCCCTTTCCTATCCTGAGTGGCGTGAAACAGGGCTATGTTCTGGCACCTGCACTGTTTGGGATCATCTTCTCACTGCTGCTCTCACATGCGTTCAAGTTTTCAGAAGAAGGAATTTTCCTCCACACAAGATCAGATGGCAGGTTGTTCACCCTTGCCCGTCTTAGAGTGAAGACCAAAGTACGGAAAGTCCTCATCAGGGAACTCCTCTTTGCTGACGGTGCTGCATTAACATCCCACACGGAAGAATGTCTGCAGAGACTCATCAACAGGATTGCGGCTGCCTGCAACGAATTTGGTCTGACCATCGGCCTCAAGAAAACGAACATCGTGGGACAGGACGTCAGAAATGCTCCATCCATCAATATCGGTGACCACACTCTGGAAGTGGTTCAAGAGTTTGCCTACCTAGGCTCAACTATCACCAGTAACCTGTGTCTCAATGCAGAAATCAACAAGTGTATGGCAAAGGCGTCTGCTGTTATGTCCAGATTGGCCAAGAGGGTGTGGGAAAATAGCGTACTGACACAGAACACAAAAGTCTGAGTGTTTCAGGCCTGTGTCCTCAGTACCTTGCTGTATGGCAGCGAAGCCTGGATAACGTATGTCAGCCAAGAGCGACGTCTCAATTCATTCCATCTTCGCTGCCTCCGGAGAATCCTTGGCATCAGGTGGCAGGACTGTATCTCCAACACACGTCCTCGAGGCGGCTAACATCCCCAGCATGTACGCCCTACTGAGCCAGCGGCTCTTGAGATGGCTTGGCCATGTGAGCCACATGGAAGATGGCAGGATCCCCAAGGACGCATTGTACAGTGAGCTCGTCACTGGTATCAGACCCACCGGCCGACCATGTCTCCGCTTTAAAGACGTCTGCAAACACGACATGAAATCCTGCGACATTGACCACAAGTCTTGGGAGTCAGTTGCCAGTGATCGCCAGAGCTGGCTGACAGCTATAAAGGCAGGGCTAAAGAGAGGCGAATCGAAGAGACTTAGCATTTGGCAGGAAAAGAGACAGAAGTGTAAGGAGAGAGCCAACTGTGTAACAGCCCTGGCAACCAATTTTATCTGCAGTGCCTGTGGAAGAGTCTGTCACTATGGAATTGGCCTTTATAGCCACTCCCAGGCGCTGCTGCACAATCCACTGACCACCTCTAGGCTCTTCCCCATTGTCTTTCGAGACAAGGAGGCCAAAGAAAGAAGGACATCTTCGGCCTTACCAGACATAAAATCAAATGAAACATCCAGCATGTAGTTGTCTTGCTTATCAGTGAAGTCATCACAAGTAATTGCAAAAGACTTGCATGTGTTAATCTGAGACTTAAGCTCCTCACCATGTGTAGCAATAACCTTTGGTAGGTAGTCCTGTTGTGCTTGACAAGCAACCACCATTTTGCTTGTTGTGTTGAATGAATACCTGCAGGTTTGGTTAATCAAGTATTTCCAATGTTATGTTGGCATTTGCAAAAGCATCCACAAGTTCTATTGTAACCGATTGACGATTTTCTGAGCTCGCTGTTGACTTCTTAAAAAGAGATGGAAACATTGTTTGTTTCTTAGTGTTCATTTTCCAGCAGTGTGGTGTCGTTTGCTCTCTTTCTGCTGTGACGGCCTTTGGACTCTTAAGTGGCGCTGAACCATTGCCCGCCAAGTGTGATCCAAGAAAACATTGCAGCTTGTACAAAACAGTGTTCCATTATCAGCATGCAAAATGTGGCTTCCAAATTCTTCGACTTGATGTACCGCAGTAATAGTTGTGGCTATTTCTGATTTGCTCATTTTGGCATTCTCACTTGTCTGCTAGCACTTCAGATTGCTTCTCTCAAAACTGCATCGGAAACCCTCCCTCATCTACCAATCAGCAAGATGATTGTCAATCACCAAAACGCACAAAGTTCGCAAAATGACCAATTCCACAGAGGACCTGGGATTTCACACAGGACCTAAGATTTCACAGTCTGTGGCGCATTTTTCACAGCAGTGAATTTGGTAGGGCCCGAGTGATGAGGTTGAAAGTGGCAATGGGGGAAGATTCTGTACCAGCTGACTGCAGTGATGGTGAAAGTGCTGTTCATATTGGGTTCCACTTGAAGGAGATTGTATTTTCCTGGTCTGGTCTTTTGCAGATTTTGTTTTTGCAATTGATGAGAGTTCGTAACATTTTTAAATAGGCATATCCAAGTGCTAATTTCTGAATATGCGCAGAATGTAGTTTCTTATTCGCTACTGTCCGAGCTGCTACTAGTAGTTTGTTGTGGCTGTATTTTGAAGGACTGTTCAGTGTTTGGTTTGAAATTTGAACAAGATACTGTAGGAGCAAATGGAATCTAGAGAAAATTAAGCACATTAGTGAATGTGTGAATTTGTTTGTGTCTCCTCTAGGGATTTCCGGAGTTTGGTTAATTTGTTTCGAAGAATAAATTCTTGTTTGTTCTTGGATCTTCACAGTTTAAGTTTCTCTCTCATGTAAAATACGTCCAGTTTTAGTAGCATCTGCAAATTTAGACACCATTCGCTCTAAGCGTATACCCAAATAATTGATGTACACTGACCAGAAGTGGTCCCAGATCAGGATGGTATGGGACACCGCTATCCATTTCCAACCACTGAGAAACTGCCCTTAACTCCTTTGGTTTCTTCCCTCCTATTAGTTTTTAAATCCAATTTTCCACCATCCCCTAATTCCATACCTCTTAATCTCCAATAGTCTCCTATGTGGTACCTTGTCAAAGGTTTTGAAACTGTCCACCACATCTACTACACTTCTTCCATCTGCTTGCCTGTCACCTGAACTCCTGACATTTGTTGTGCAAGATATTCCTTCTTGACTGCTTCTAATTATTTTCTCAATCTCGCTATTTAGTAACTTCATCTTTAATTAAAGATTTCAGAATTTTCCCTGTCACAGATGTTAATCTAACTGACCTATAATTACCCAGGTTAGCATCGTCTCCTTTTTGAAAGATGGATAATACATTGGCACTTCTCTAGCCCTCTGCATGCATTGATGGAACTCTGGCATTTCTCCATTATCCTCTTATCTATCTTTTAACCAATTCAGGATTTACCTCTTCCCCAGTATCCCCTTTTGTCAACACTGAAACAAAATACTTGTTAAACATCCCTGCCAAATTTTGTTTATTTTCTGCCAACTCACTATTCTCTGCTCCTTCTGGTTCCACCTTGTAATTAACCATTCTCTTTGTAGAAGGATTTACTGTTCACTTTTTTTGAATTCTCTCCTCATACTCCTTCCTTGCTTTCCATATCCCTCTCTCTAACTTTTCCCTTATTTCTTTCATATTTTTATCTTTCTTTTAAAGTTTGTTTTGTTTCTGACTTCTGTTTATCCACAGCATCCTGAACCAATCTCTTCTTTTTAAAAAAATGATATGTATCTATTCAGAAACTTTGCAGTATTTTATTAAAGTCCCATTGATGATCTACAATCCTCTGTGGCAATTTTTCTTTCCATCTTACTTAGCTGAATCTGCCCTATTCCATCTGATGCCCTTGCTTTTTTTTTTAGCTTATTGTTTCCCTTTCTGCTTGAGCCTTAAATCTACAATATAATGGCCACTACTCCTGAGGTGCTCACCCACATTTAACTCATGTACCTCATCTATTTCATTTCTCATAAATAGATCTTGCAACGCCTCTCCCTTTATCGATGTACAAATATAATGCTGGGGGAAGAAGTGCTGCACAGATTCTAAGAATTCTCCCTACTGTCCCAATTTGTGAGTGGGTGATTAATATCTCTTAGATTAATAGTTTAGTTACTCCTGCTAATCCCTCTGACCTGTCTTTAGATATTCTTTTCCATTTCCCTCCCACAATTAGTGTCCATAGTATAGTCCCACTAATGTAACAATACTTTTTAAAATCTTCAATCCCTAACCATATTAATTCTGTCTCCTTATTTTGTATACATCAGTCACTCCACAGCAAGTATTCAATGTATCACCAATATTGCTCCCCTTTTGCTTTCTTATATAGTCTGTTCTTTCTAAAAAAAAAGATTATAACCCGGTATATTTATTTCTCACTCCTACTCAGTTTGCAGATAAGTTTCTGTTAGCACCATTAAATCTAAATCTTCCTCTCACCTAATTCTTCCAGTTGATTTTCCACACTGAGAAATGCATGTACTGAGAAGTACATGTACTTTGATCTTTCTTGTTTGTACTTAGCAATATTGGTTTTCTTTTGATTCTATTGTCCAAACTCTCACCTTGTTCCTTTCCGTCTTTTTCCTGCTTATAACTGGTCAATCTGATTTTCCTCTGTTACTCACTTTATTCCTTCTGCATCTTATTCTTTTTACTGGAATATTTTAGTTGTATAATAACTTTATTTATTTCTACCTTCTCTACTTGCTTTTTCTGGTTTGCTTTTATTTTCCATGCCTCCTAGTTTAAATGCTCAATTCTGTATTTATTTATCCATTTTACCAGCTCATTAACTCACTTCCTGTCCAAATGTGGTTGATCCTTGTGGAATAGCTCCCATCTTCTCTATCTTGCCAATACCCCATAAAATGGAAACCCTCTTCCTTACAGCAATCCATTAGCTACATTTTGAGCTCCCTAATCTTCCTATATTTTCCTGTTCTGGCACGAGGCTAAGAAATGATCTGAAGATTACTACCTTTTTTGCAAGGCTTCAGGCCTTTCCTGTTATAAAAACAAGAAATGCTGGAATCACTCAGCAGGTCTGGCAGCATCTGTGGAAAGAGAAGCAGAGTTAACGTTTTGGGTCAGTGACCCTTCCGATGAAGGAAATAAAAACAAAATGGGGTGTGGATGATTGGCACTTTGTAATAATTGACTTAGACCAGCAAATTGCCTGGTGTGTGCTCCCATCTTAAATGTGTGTGTTTTATACGAATCTTCAAAAACAAAATAATTTGTACTGCGTGTTGCATCAATGTAATTTTTTTTCTTAAAGCTTGTGTAACAATTGAGTTTGTACGTCTGACCACATGCTTTAATTTTGGACATTGTATAAATGCTTGGAAATTTGCTACCTTTATAATGAAGTAACTTTTTTTAAATTTACAGGTTCAACATTAAAGTAAATTTATATCTGGTAGCAAACTTCATGCTTACTGGTGTTTCAGGCGGCGCTAAATACGCTCAAAGTGGACAGCTCTTTGCTCGCTTCAAACTCACAGAGACTCTTTCGGAAGAAACTTTGGCTGGACGATTGGTAATGACCAAAGTCAATTCTGTTTTGCTGTTGCCAATGACTAAAGAGAGGTCCATGCAAGCCCAGGGAACCAAAGAAAAGGTTTATGAAGCCATGATTGAGGAAAAAACTAAGGAATGCATTTACTTGAGGTTGACCAAGGAATGCTGTGAGGAACTAAAACTTCGAGCAGACAGAGAGATGCAGGTAATTTATGTTGTGACTGCATGTTTTTTTACATTTAATACTTAGAAACAAAATGGCTACTGTATTGCAGGATTATTGCCACAAGGTATGGCATGGGCAAAATATATTTCCTGTGGACTGGCTGTTTGCACAGGAACTTGGATGCTTTCATTAGATGCCTTAATTTTTCTTCTTCGACTGATCATAAGATTTTGATGGGATTATCTGAGCAATGTTCCACCTGGCTCTCCATAAAATGCACCTTTTTCCGCAAGCCGGTAGAATAGATTGATCTGCTAAAAGACCCCTGTCTGTAACTAGCCCCTTTTTCCTCTCCCCTTCCCCGCCCTGCCCCTTTCTCCCTAGGGAGACATCTTGCCTTTACTTGTAGCATGGTTTGATTAGTCTTGCTGAGATCTGAGCATCCCCAATTGTGAGGGCATTTGTTCATGGAACCTTATGTGCAGTCACTCAGTGCATTGTGTCGCACCATTTTTCTATTTCACCCATTTCCAATCAAAACAGACAGGTGCATTTGCAGGAAGAAATAGCATAGAAGTTGGGGGCAGAAAGGATGGGAGGAATGTTCTATGGAGTATGCATTCAGGATGCGACACTAGTGTACTGCCAAACCCTTCATGGGGTTGGTACCTTATTGGACATTGTCAGGCATGGAAGATGATTGACAGTTACAATGATCATTCAACATTAGGAACTATACCAAAATTAACTTTAAAGATTAATAAAGACACCTGCAAGCAAATGAAATTATATTTTAAGGAAATATACAGGAGAGGGAATGATTTATGGGTTTGTGATTATTTGAATTTTTAAGCTCAGGTGATTTCTGTAAACAGCCTAATTCTAGTGTTCAATCTGATCCTGTCTCAGTTTAGAGCTGTAAATCTCGCCAGGCATCATTGTTTTGTATTGTGCAGATTGTCTTCAAATTTCAACTTCACGCTGTTACCTTGGCTGTGATGTGTGATTTGCATAGTTCAAAACAGTGTTAAAAATGTCTGGAATAGAAGAGTTAATTGTAGCTTTGGAAGTGAAGAGAAGCATTGCTTCTATGATCATCTAAGTCTCTCTGAATAGTTCTTGTCAGTAACTGTAACTTGAATTCTGAAGAATAGACATGGTGTTAACCAGCTGGTTAACACAATGAGCAGTTAAGTTATAGAGACCAAGAAGGTGCCAGGTTTGATCTCTAGTCTATGGTGTGTTATCTGGTATCAGCTCAACTGGCATTCAAGGAGATAAAAACAGGAAATGCTGGAAATAATCAGGTCATGCTGTGGAAAGAGAAATAGAGTTAGCGTTTTAGGTCAGTGACCTTTCCTCAGACTTCTGATTAGCAGTGTTATCCTTTTTGTATTCAGGGAGGTAACTTAGTTCTGAATTAAGGAGGGGAAAATTGGCCTGCGTTCTCACTTTTCTCTGGATGTTGGGCAAGGACAGAATCAGGCTTTTGTATGCGATAACTCCAATCATCGTTTGGCTGCTGACCCTCACCCATCAATACTCACATGAACAAAGGCTGCTTGGTTAAGTTTCCAGAGGGTGCCCATGGAACCACACTGCAGCACCTTCAGGAGAAGGGAAAGGAGAAAAGTAGCACAGCAAGTGAAAGGTTTTCAGCACGCTTTGTGCTTGGCTGCCAAAGACGGTTATAGAGTTATTTAGTACAAAAGTGAGAACAACTGTTCAAAAAAAATTCCTTTGGCGAAGTAAAAGTGTAATTAAATGTAAAAATATATCACATATGAATGTATAACCTGCATCAACTGATTGCCTGTGGAAATAGGTGACTTGTTCTCTGACCTTTTCTAATGCAGAGTATTCTAGTCATTCTTTCTGTCCCTAACCAAAACTGAACAGATATTGGAGCAAGATTAAGAAAAAGGAAATTGAAAGTTTGCTTTGAACTGAATTTCACCAGTTTGGTGTAAATGACAAACTTTAAATCAGGCATTAAAAATTACATAACTTTGTTTTTATATAAGGAACCTTTATGCGACTGCCATTAAGGACAAAGGTTTACTATTTGAACAGTGGTTTCAAGAAAGGGCAGAAGATACTGACATACAGACGCCAGTGGTGATCAAAATCTGCTTAGTTCTAGAGCACTGAATGTTCGTGTCTTACATTGGTGCAGATATCTTTGGAGTTTGATGTTTTAACTGTCGAGCTATGTTATAAGAATGCAGTGGGAAAGATATGATCCAGCATAAGATTTTACCTCATTCACTTTATGCTAGTTTTCAGTTAAAGGTTTTGAAATGCAATACATAGGTTAATAAATATGTTAAGTAAGATACTTCATTGATGGCTCCATTTGATCTTTTCTCTTTGTTTCCTCTGTATTTTGGTTTGATGAGTACACACCTCATTTTATGCTGCCTCATTTCACACAACACTTGATTTTGACTGTCATTATGATATTCCAAAATTTCTAGATTCTAGAACAGTCCCAGCAGATTGGAAGTTAGCAAATGTCACAACGCTATTCAAGGAAGGAGGGTGAGAGAAAACCGGGAACGACAGGCCAGTTAGCCTGACATCACTCGTTGGGAAAGTGCAGGATAGGGGCTCATGGAATTGGGGGTGATATGTTTGTATGGATAGAGGATTGGTTAACGGACAGGAAGCAAAGAGTAGGGATAAACGGGGCATTTTCATGTTGGCAAGCTGTAACTCGTGGAGTGCCACAAGGATCAGTGCTGGGGCCTCAGCTATTTACAATCTATATTAATGATTTAGATGAAGGGACTAATGTTCTCTGACGATACAAAGCTAGGTGGGACGCAAAGGGGCTGCAAAGAGATATAGACAGGCGAAGTGAATGGGCAACAAGGTGGCTGATGGAGTATAATGTGGGGCAGTGTGAGGTTTTTCACTTACTTAGTCTGAATAGCAAATCAGAATATTTTTTAAAAGGTGGGAAACTTGTAAATGTTGATGTTCAGAGGGACTTGGGTGTACTTGTACAAGGAACACAAAGTTAGTGTGCAGGTAGAACAAGCAATTAGGAAGGCACATGGCATATTGCAGGGGGATTGGAGTACAAGAATAAAGAGGTCTTGCTACAATTGTAGAGGGTGAGCCCACACCTGGAATACTGTGTGCAGTTTTGGACTCCATATTTAGAGAAAGGTATATTTGTATTGGAGGTGGTACAGCGAAGATTCACCAGGTTGGTCCTTGGGATGAGAGGGTTGTCTAGTGATGAGAGGCTGAGTAAATTGGGTCTATATTCTCAGGAGTTTAGAAGAATGAGAGTTGATCTCATTGAAAGACACAAGATTTTGAAGGGGCTTGACCGGGTATACACTGAGGGGTTCCTTCCCATGACTGGGGAATCTGGGACATAGGGGCACAGTCTCAGGATAAGGGCCAATCATTTAGGACTGAAATGAGAAATTTCCACTCAAAGGGTTGTGAATCTTAGGATGTGTCTACTTCAGGGTGTTGTAGATGCTCCATCATTGGATATATTTAAGGCTGAGATAAATAGGTTTTTGGTCTCCCATGAAATCAAGGGATATATGGGGAGTGCGTAGGAAAGTGGAGCTGAAGCTGAAGATCAGCCATGATCAGTGGCACCGTGGCGCAGTGGTTAGCACCGCAGCCTCACAGCTCCAGGGACCCGGGTTCGATTCTGGGTACTGCCTGTGCGGAGTTTGCAAGTTCTCCCTGTGACCACGTGGGTTTTCGCCGGGTCCTCCGGTTTCCTGCCACCGCCAAAGACGGTGATAGGTAAATTGGCTGTTGTAAATTGTCCCTAGTGTAGGTAGGTGGTAGGGAATATGGGATTACCGTAGGGTTAGTATAAATGGGTGGTTGTTGGTTGGCACAGACTCGGTGGGCCGAAGGGCCTGTTTCAATGCTGCTTCTCTAAATAAAATAAAATAAATGATTGTATTGAATGGCGGAGCAAGCTCGACTTGTCATATGGTCTACTTCTGCTCCTATTTCTTGTATTCTTATGTTCTTATTTTTTAACCTTCAAGCATCTCACAGACCCAGTCTGCTTGAGATTGGGAGTGAATAGGTAAGTGCTCCATCACACTAATTATATTTGAGCACCGTAAAGTGAATGGGGAAAGCTAATTTTGTACCTGGTTACTAAAGGCCTGCTCGGGTCTGAAAAACAAAAAACCCGAGCCGAGCCGGATAGAACCACATCCGACCCGGCCCGAGTCCTTCCATTTTTTTCCTGCACCCGACCCGGCCATCAGTTAACTTACCTTCTGTTTTTCCACTTTGCTCATCTGCACAAGTTTAAAACTGTAACAAAACCATCTTCCTAGTCCAAAAATTAAATTAACATTGGAGCCACTTACCTGTGACGGAGTGTGTCCGACCCCACCCAAGCCCGAATGCCGGACCCAGAGGTGCAACCCGACCCAAAACCGACACGTTGTCGGGTCCCTTCGGGTTCGGGTCAGGTAGCAGGCCTTTACCGATTACTCTGCATCAATATGAGTTCCTTTTTTTGGGTTTGTCACTGCAATTTTTTATGAGGCGAAGGACAATATGCTTTCGATGCAGTCATAAAACATTCCACCGATGTAGCAATTTAAATTTTTTTTTATATTAAATGTCATATTGCTGTGCTATTAAAAATATCTGCATTTTGTTATAAACTAGTAATCTGTAATCTACCTTTTACAGAACCAGCAAATATTACTAATAAGGGAAACTCTTTTTTCCAACTGTATGCAATTCTACTAGGCATTTCAGAAAAATGGTCAGTAGCTACCGTTATGGCCGCATGGTGTGACATGGGTGGTTCCCATTGTTCAATTCCCTACCTGACCACAGAAAGTGTATTTGTATTAGAGTCTAGCCCCTTTGTGTTTTATTTTTTAAATAAACAGACAGCAACATCCTAACAGCTTATGTTGCAGCAAGCCAGAAAGCATGCCAGCCCTGCTGCAGAATCCTACATTTACATTATACAGCAGTGAAAGCTAGACATAAACCACCATCTTCAACCGGACCGTCAATCAAGAGAGAAATCTGCAATCATCACAGGTCTGCATCCATCGAGAACTTGATTTCCAAGAGAATTCAACAGGTTACCTTAACCTTCCTCCCCCCAGTTGAAAGCCACCTTCCTTTGTCCCTTCTTTATCTGTCTCTTTGTGTATGTGTGTGTTGCAGGTTTTAAAAAAGGCTGCATTTGCTGACAATGTAACCACTAACTGCGCAGTACTGGCACATGTGCAAATGTAGCCTTATTGACAGAAACGTCAGTTCTGCGACATCTCAGGGAGCTGCCAGTGATAAAAATGGCGCTGGTCATTTTAACACAAAAAAAGGACCCAAACCCCCTTACCCCTCAATGGCCACGATCGTCACCTTTCCCCCACGCCCCCCAACAATACCCTGTCGCGATCGCAACTTCTGTGCCTCGCTCCCTCCTGGATCGACCCCTCAATTGCCACATTCAGTTTTCTGCGCCCGCCTACTCAACGCTCCCTACCGCTACTTCACACTGCTCACCGCGCCATCCTGCCACTCCTGGCTACTGGCCCCTCCATCCCACCGTTCTTTCCTGCGCCCAACCGGTCGCCGTTCCCTCCTGCCGCTACTCCCTGCCTCGCCACCCGGCGAAGCGGTGGGTTTGTGATAGGGGGGTCGGGGCGGGGGTGGTGGTGTGGGGCCGGAGGGGGAGCGAGCAGGGTGCTAGCAGCGAGGCGGGAAGCGAGCAGCGGGATGGAATGGCGACCGGTAGGAGCAGCGAGCAGGCCGGCACGCGTGAGGATGGCAGGATGGAGTGGGAAAGAGAAGCAGTGATTGAGGCTGCTTTCCAAAACTTGCCCCGGAGGCTGACGTCCCTTTGCGTGATGACGTATTCGCACGAATGCATGCATTAATGCTGGCAACTTTGAACTTTGCAAGTTCTCCCTGTGAACCACGTGGATTTTCGCCGGGTACTCCGGTTTCCTCCCACAGCCAAAGACTTGCAGGTTGATAGGTAAATTGGCCATTATAAATTGCCCCTAGTATAGGTAGGCGATAGGGTAATATAGGGAAGGTGGGGATGTGGTAGGAATATGGGATTAATATGGGATTAGTATAAAACTGGGTGGCTGATGGTCAGCACAGACTCGGTGGGCTGAAGGGCCTGTTTTAGTGCTGTATCTCTAAATAAAAAATAAATAAACAAAGATTGGGTGCATTTTGCGCATGTGCAACAGTGGTGGGGGGGGGGGGGCAAGGTTACAATGCACCTGTTGAATTCTCTTGGAAATCAAGTTCTCAATGGATGCAGTCCTGAGATGATTGTAGATTTCTCTCCTAATTGAAGGTTCAGTTGAAAATGGTGGGTTACTGCTAGCTTTTACTGCTGTATAATGTAGGATTTTGCAGCAGAGCTAAAGGCTGGTGTGCTTTCTGGCTTGGCTGGAACACAAGCTGTTAGGATGTTGCTTCTTTTCCCTCTCTCATTCGCTGTCTTTTTTAAAAGTAAAACTGTTATCTCTCACCCCCCTGTTAGGAGGCGCCCTGGTCTGTTCCCCATGGTGATCGCACAGTGGCCCAGGACGGGGCTACCTCACACCACCTTTGTTTCAGAAGAAGACGTTCAATTCTGGAATGTTTGAGGATAGGTTTAGAATGGGTTCAATTGTCACCTCTGAGCTTTGAAGATTTGCCCTTTATTTTTGTCAGTTTGAATACACAAAAGGCCAATCGCTTTTTCTTCAGCCATTTTGGACTATTGTTTACTTTTTTAAAATAAATGCTCATTTTTTAAAGACAAGTCTGTTTTTCATAACTTTTCAGAGTTAGTCCATGATTGTTGTATCCTTGCATTTCTGGTGTGTGTGACACTACAAATGAAAGATATAATCAAGGGTTCTAGGTAAATTGTATTGCAGTCTATAACACAGTCCCAATTTTAAAAAATTCTTTCATAGGATGTGAACGTCGCTGCAAGGCCAGCATTTGCTGCCCATCCCTAATTACTTTGAGGAGGTGATGGTGAGCCACCTTCTTGAACCGCTGCAGTCCATGTGGTGTAGATACACCCACAGTGCTTTTAGGAAGCAAGTTTCAGATTTTTAACCAACAACAGTGAAGGAACGGCGATATAGTTCCAAGTCAGGATCATGTGTGACTTGGAGAGGAACTTGCAGGTGGCGGAGTTTCCATGTGTCTGCTGCCTTTGTCCTTCTAGGTGGTAGAGGTCGCGGGTTTGGAATGTGCTGTCAAAGGAGGCTTGGAGAGTTGCTGCAGTGCATCTTGTAGATGGTACAGACTGCTGACACTGTGTGCCGGTGGTGGAGGGAGTGAATATTTAAGTTTAGTCAGCTCCACTATTCCCAGGATGAGGGGCTTGTCCTGCGAGGAGAGATTGAGTAGACTAGGCTTATACTTTTGTGAATGGAAAGCTGTTGCCAGTGGCGTTCCACAGTGCTCAGTGTTGGGTCCCTTGCTGTTTGTGGTATATATTAATGATTTGGGCTTAAATGTGGGAGGCATGATTGGGAAATTTGCTGATGACACAAAAATCGGCCGTATAGTTGATAGTGAAAAGGATAGCTGTAGACTCCAGAAAGATATCAATGGTTTGGTTGAGTGGACGGCAAAGTGGCAAATGGAATTCAATCCAGAAAAGTGAGAGGTAATGCATTTAGGGAGGGCAAATAAAGCAAGGGAATACACAATGAACGGGAGGATATTGAGAGGGGTAGAAGAAGTGAGAGACCTTGGAGTGCATGTCCACAGGTCCCTGAAGGTGTCAGGACAGGTAGATAGAATGGTGAAGAAGGCATATGGAATGCTTTCCTTCAATGGCTGAGGTATAGAATTCAAAAGCAGAGATGTAATGCTGGAACTATGTAAAACACTGGTTAGGCCCAGTTGGAGTATTGCATACAGTTCTGGTCACCACATTTCAGAAAGGACATAATTGCTCTGGAGAGAGTATAGAGGAGATTTACAAGAATGTTGCCAGGGCTGGAAAGTTGCAGCTATGAGGAAAGATTGGATAGGCTAGGGTTGTTTTCCTTAGAACAGAGGAGGCTGAGGTGTGACTTAATTGAGGTGTACAAAATTATGAGGAGACTAGATGGAGTAGACAGGAAGGACCTGTTTCCCCTCATGGAAAGATCAGTTACCAGGGGGCACAGATATCAGGTGATTGGTAGAAGGATTAGAGGGGACTTGAGGAAAAGCTTTTTCACCCAAAGGATGGTGGGTGTCTGGAATTCACTGCCAGGAATGGTGGTGGAGGCAGAAACCCTCAATTCTTTTAAAAGGTACCTGGACATGCAGCTGAAGTGCTGTAACCGGCAAGTCTATGGACCAGGTGCTGGAAAGCGGGATTAGATTGGGCGGCTAGTTTTTTTTTGCGGCCGGCATGGACACGACGGGCTGAATGGCCTCTTTCTGTGCCATAATTTTTCTATGGTTCCCTGGAATTTAGAATAACGAGAGGTGATTTCATTGAACCATAACACTAATTAACTGCAGAAGGAATGGTTGAACCCAACAGCAAATCTGTCGCATAAAAGTAACTATTGTATTACCTTTGTTTGAATCCATTTCTGTATGCCTGCATGAGGTTCTTTAGAAAAACAATTTCAGTTTACTCTTTTTCGGCTCCTACTTCAGAGAAGTTGGGAAGCTCCTTGCAGAGGAAACAGCAGCCTTTTTTATATCTGCTGCTGCTTTCACCATTTGTGCTGTTGAAGCCATCCTACACTGTATACAGGACACTTAACAGCGGGAGGTTGAAAATATATTTCTAAAACTGGGTTTTGAAGTGGAACTGTACTGATAAAACCTTGTTACTTTTTTATCAAATACTGTGCAAGTAAGCTGTATGTGATATGAGTTCTCTGTTCTGTTTAAAGTATATCAATTTATTTTTGTTAAGACCCTCTTTGTGTACTGAGTGTGACATAGGAGCATTCAGCCCATCGAGCCTGCTCCGCCACTCAATACGATCATGGCTGATCATCCACTTCAGTGCCTTTTACCACACTATTCCCATATCCCTTTATGTCATTGGTATTTAGAAATCTGTCAATCTCTGCTTTAAACTCTATGACTGAGCTTCCACAGCCCTCTGGGGTAGAGAATTCCAAAGATTCACAACCCTCTGAGTAAAGAAATTTCTCCTCATCTCAGTCAAGTGACTTCTACCTTATTTTGAAATTTGTCCCCTGGTTCTAGACTCCCCAACCAGGGGAAACATCTTAGCTGCATCTACCCTGTCTATCCCTTTAAGTATTTTGTAGGTTTCAATGAGATCACCTCTCATCGAAACTCTGGAGAATACAGGCCCAGTTTCCCCAGTCTCTCTTCGCTGGACAGTCCCGCCATTCCGGGAACAAGTCTGGTGAACCTTCTTTGCACTCCCTCTATGGCAATAATATCCTTCCTAAGGTGAGGGGACTAAAACTGCACACAGTACTCCAGGGGCAGTCTAGCCAAGGTTCTATACATTTGAAGCAAGACTTCGCTACTCCTGTACTCAAATCCTCTTGTGATAAAGGCTAACATACCATTAGCCTTCCTAATTACTTGCTGCACCTGCATGTTCGCTTTCAGTGACTTATTGACGAGGACACCCAGGTCCCTTTGTACATCTACACTTTCTAATCCCTTACCATTTAAGAAATACTCTGTACATCTGTTCCTCCTACACGTTTTTCCACATTATATTCCATCTGCCACGTTCTTGCCCACTCACTAAGTCTGTCCAAATCCCTTTGAAGCCACTTTGCATCTTCCTCACAACACGCATTTCCATTTAGTTTTGTATCATCCACGAACTTGGAAATATTACATTTGGTCCCCACATCCAAATCATTGATATATATTGTGAATAGCTGAGGCCCAAGTACGAATCCTTGCAGTACCCCACAAGTCACAGCCTGCCAATGCAAGAATGACCCGTTTATTCCTACTGTCTGCTTTCTGCCTGTTAATCAATCCTTAATCCATGCCAGTATATTACCTCCTATCCCATGTGCTTTAATTTTGCTAACCAACGCCTTGTGGGGGACTTCATCGACTGTATGTTCACTGACTCCCTTTCATCAATTCTGTTAGTAACATCTTCAAAAAAACTCCAACAAGTTCGTCAAACATGATTTCCCATTCATAAATCCATGTTGACTATGCCCAATCAGATCATTATTATTGAAGTGTCCATTTATCACATCCTTTAGAATAGATTCTAGCATTTTTCCTGCTACTGATGTAACGCTAACAAGTCTGTAGTTCCCTGTTTTCTCCCCCACCCTTCTTAAATAGGGGGGTGACATTTGCTACCTTCCAATCTGCAGAATCTATAGAATTTTGGAAGATGATCACTAATGCATCCACTATCTCCATAGCTACCTCTTTCAACACTCTTGTATGTAGAATATCAGGCCCTGGGGACTTATCAACCTTCAGCCCCATTAATTTCTCCAATATAACCTTCTTACTAATAATTTCTTTCAATTCTTCATTCTCCCTAGTCCCTTGGATCTTGAATTCTGGGAGATTTCTTGTATCTTCCTCAGTGAAGACAGACACAAAGTAATCATTTAGCTTCTCTGCCATTTCTCTATTCTCCATTATAAATTCTCCTGACTATGCCTGTAATGGACCCACATTTGTCTATATATTTGACATATTTTTGAACTGCTGACACTGCCTTATTAATTCATAGGTTGAACTTCAGTTTCAACTCAATCGCTTGCCACTCTGTGAAATGCATTTTGCCCTGGACAGGATCAAGGACAACAGCATTCTCTTTCCAGATGTCTGCATGTTTCCCACAATTCCCTGGAGTCCCATCAGGTATGGTGTGCCAACAGTATAGCACTTGAGAATGTGGCATTAATATTGCATTAGGCATGCAGTTCGCCACAGATGGCTTTATTGAAGCTGGTATATAGGATTGGGTGCATTTCATAACCCTTCATCTGTGGTTTCAAAAAGATGAGGTTGGATTGACTGTTCTGTGACCAAGAGAAAAGCAGGTTGGAATAATTTGCATTCATGTATATTCATACACAAATTCAGGAAAATGTCAGGAAATGGTGCTTAACCTGTTGATTGTGATTTAATAGTTTGTGTGAGACTAGCAACATGTTAACTAATTGATTTTCATGTTTAAAAATTTTTTAAATCAGGAACACTCTTTTTAAAAAAAAAAGGCCCAGTCTCGATAACCTATTCACGCACAAAATACAGATAATGCATTTAATTGCATTCCTAAATCCAGTGGTTTTTTTTGCATGTGTCTGCATGGTTTCCATGTGCAAATATTTAGTCTAACCAGCATCTTGTGTATGGTTTTCCTCTATTCACTTGAGAGAAACTCTTCCGTTTCAACTTAATGTATAATGATAACCATCTTTCATGTAAAGAGATCACTGCCTTCTCTGGAGCATAGCACTATAAGAAGAATAAACCTGCTAATTATACAGTGCTGATAGAATAATTACACTTTAGGCACCATCTAAAGTTGTGGAATCTAGCTTAATGGGAAAGTGTTCATTTAGTGCTTTTTAAACTGGAGGACTTCCAAATAAACAGTTTGATGCCCAGGTCCTTATCAATAGGCTGATCTAAAGGTCTGCTGAGGTATGCAATTGAAACCCGACCCAAGCCCGACAGAACCACATCCAACCCGAACCTGACCCGGCCCAAGCCCTTTGATTTTTTTCCCGCACCCGACCCGACCCGACTACCGGAATGAAGTTGATTATATCAAAGAGGTTGTGTTCTCCTTGGATGGAATCGCTCACTGCAGACTCCGGAGTCTGCAGACTAGTGCGGAGTCCGGATGCCGTTTTCCGCCTTGACGTCCTGGCTGTTCAAATTTTTAAGCTTTTCCATCCCTGACCAAAAGGCAGCACTGTGTCCTGCCCGAACTGGCCTGACCCGAACCGAGCCCGAATGCCAGACACAGAAGAAAGACCCGAACCCAACACCCATCGTCTGGTCTGGTCGGGTTTGGGTCAGGTAGCCGTGCTCTAGGCTGATCCTCCTTAATAACCCAATTACAGTAAATTTTGGAGCCTTTTACAGAGATTCGAGGTTCATCTTTTCTTATTTACATGAGATTCTTTGACTCATTTGTTCAATACAGCATCCTAAATGGAGCAAATGTATAAAGCTTTGAGAGAACTAGTCAATCTTCTATCCAGTTGATTTTCTACTATGGATATAGTTATTTACTTTTAAGTATATAGTTTTTTTGGAGGTAGCATCTATATAACATGGAATTTACAGCATCTAAATTAAGTTACACCATGTAAAACTGCATTTATTGAAAAATCTGTGTTTTTAGTCACTTTGGCTTTGAGACCTTCATAAATTGCAAAAAGCTGTTTTATTTTGTCTTACTGGAGTAGACAATGGGACGAGCAGTTGGATCCCCGGCTAAATACTAAACAGAAAGAGGCTATTCTGGCAATCACAACTCCACTTTCCACCCCGCTTCCTCCTGTTCTTATCATCGGTCCCTATGGAACAGGGAAAACATTCACATTGGCTCAGGCAGTCAAACACATACTAAAACAGCAGGACACAAGGTAAGCTTTCTATGGCATTGTTATGCGAAGACACTTTTTTTTGGAGAATTGAATGGTAGCGATGGGACATGTGTGATTTTAAAATACATTCACTTGGATAATGTCATAAGGGCTGCACCAGTGACCTGAAGAGTTTTCCCAGCAAGTAACTGAACTGTACAGACCAGAAGCATCACAGATTTGATCCCTGCTCTGTGCTGAGTTGGGTGGCCTGAACTGGGTGGCAGAAGGAATGCTATAACTGGCCTTGGATATAAGGAGGGAACAATTGGTGAGTATTGACCAGCGCAAGCAACACGCCCAGACCAGCAATAACCTTTTGATTGTAACTTCAGTTCCAGTTATGTTGCAGTGCTTGAGAAGATAAGTTATGCCCCTGTCCTGCCACTTGATGCCAGTGATGCATTGTAGATAGGGCAAGTGGAAATGGTCAAATCACTTGATGTGATGGTGGTAGCTGATCCACAGGGTTGGGTGGTGAGGACTCCAGGCAGAATTTGCCTGTGAAATTAATTGGTTACTGATTGTATCCATGGTGGGTGTGATTGGATGCTCATATGGGCTGGTCGTTTTGAAGTTGGCTGTAAGGTCAGGCTGCCGAGCAGAGTAGTGGGCTTTCAACTGAGTATCTTCGAGAGTTTGGACGGGTAATGTGCAGTCATCAGCAAAGAGCATGTACTGAATGGTTACCTGCATTACTTTTGTTTTAGAACGCAGCCAGCAAAGGTTGCACATTCCATCATCTGTGGTGTATTAAATTAATATACTGTAGCTCTTGGCCACAATTACTTGCCTTCAAATCCACCATCTATCATTAGGGATTTTGAAGTTTATTTTTAGGTTACTACAAAGAGTGCTACAGATTAATACATTTTCAGGCACCTTGTTACCATGTCAATCTGATGTTTAAAATTAGGGCTAGGATGAGCCGACTGCAGCTGTGCATTCTTGCTTGACACCAGTTCACAGGAATGTGAGGTGTACTGATACTTGAGTTTACCAAAGCATCTGTCGCTGCAGCTGACCTAGATGGAAATTGGACTACACTAAGTAAATTTTAGGTGTTTAAGATGGTTCATTTAAAAAAAAAAGCTGCCACAAGTTGGTAGAACAAATTTTACACATTTTAAAATGTATATTGCTTATTTAACATGCAGATCTTCATATTTTTAGTGTTTGTATTTGACACGCTTAAAAGGCACTCATTTTGAAATGCAGCTGGAAGTGAGACAGAAATTGAGTACCAACAGATGGCTTTGCTGTAAGCTAGAATATGTAAGCTAGAATAAATGCAGCGAAAGTACAACTTGAAGGCTTATGCATCCAAATATTACTACTCCCAAGAACTGTCAAAACAGCCATTGAGAAATTCATCTGTTCTCAATAAGGAAGCTGCAGAATATTATTTCATCCCTTTCCTCATTTGTGTGAATTTTGTTTTAGTTTGCTAAGTTATTCCCTAGTTTTGGCTCATAATACTCTAAGCCGCATCTGACAATCCGATCTTAATGCTGTCATGAATGAAAGGATTTTTGATCAAGAGGTAGTTCATTATTTAGTGTTTTCCAGTAACTGGTAAAGGAACCAGTCTTATATTGCTTGAAGAGGCCAGATCATCTACCTACCAAACATATTATAAACATAAGATCACAATGTATGACTTTAAATCTGTGCACCGTGGTCCAGTTACCTACCGCCCCGCGCCCCCCACTCCCCAGCCCAACCAGTTTTCACCTAAAGCTGACACTTGTTCTTGACTCCCCATGTGCAATGTCATGGGTGATCAGCTAGTCTTTAAAAACATTGAGTGATATGGCTCACGTTTTGCAGTGTAAAATAATTTGCCCATCTGGCACTATCCAAACCCAGCTTTCAGATTCTGACTCAATGCAACTTTCTTGAGAGTATAAAGACGGCAGATCTTACAAAAGTAAGAAATAGACTCAGATTTGATTTTCACTTCTTGTGCGGTTTGGGTGTCTGATGGATGTACCAAGTAGGCCATCCACCCACCCAGTGGATTCAGTGAGGGGTCTCAAACTATTTTGATTCAGGCCTCATTTGAATCTCTTTGGTGAATTGTCTGCAACGATTTCCAGCAATGATAGACAGCTTGCCTATTAGGAGGGCAAGATGTCCAGCAGATATGGCACCTGTTTAAAGCAGTTACACCTCTTAAAGTGAGGTTTGTTATTGTTGGTAAGTTTCTTTATTTGTTACTAATTGACATTGAGTGAAAGAAGGCACACACAAAGGCTGCCAGATTTTCAGAAGCATTGTTGTCCTTGCTGTAGCTGGTGGCACTGGGAAGTCACAGCTGTCTCCTGAAGAGCTGCCTCCTCAAACACTGCTCCTCAGCAAACTGTGGGTATGTCACTCTGAGCCTCTACAGCCTATGTAGTGGATATGGCTGCATTCGTGCTGCCTCCATCCTTGGGGATAGAGTCATATAGTCATAGTTATACAGCACAGAAACAGATAGCCTCAGTGGCTTCACTGGAATTGTCTTTGGTCTTTCCTGATGCTGCTCCTATTGTTCCTCATTCTCCTGCAACCAGAAGAGAGTTGCCAAAACCATTCCCATTCTCCAGAGCACTGTGTGGATCTCCGAACCTCCTGAAATGTTTCATGCAATGCATCAGCCTTCTCTGCACAAAATCCTGACAGTGAATCAAGATGAGCTTGTATCCACTTAGATTCACTAATCCAACGATTTTCAGGTGAGTGGCTCTTTAAGCAGTGGTCCAAATGGTCTGTGCCCTGTTTGTACCATGTACTACACTGGGTGGATACTGCACTCAGCGGTAGGCCTGCCATTTCAGCTCCACACCAAGAAGGATAAGGGCATCAGGTGCATAAGAACCTAATCGCATCCAATATATACTGCGTTTATATCACGTGTATTTTTACATGGTTTGTTTTAAAACATGGCATAATTTTTACAATTTAAGTCATACTTTCATTGTTTCCTACTTCACCCATCACCTCCACCCCCGCCAACCACAGCATTTCCCAGATAATGGAATACTTCACAGTACTATAAATTTGTGATATGGTTTGTTATGGTTCTGTAAACCTTGAGCACAATGTGTTTGTATATTGAAGATGAGTAGATGAAGATCATAATAGTGAGTGAGGAAACAATCATGAGCTCTATAGAAAAAACATCAAAGCGAAAACTGATGAGTGGTAAACAATTGAGACACAATTGTTGGAGGCACATAGACTCCTAAGCAGAGTTTATGTAGATTGAAAGGAAATCAGCTAACCAAGATATTAAACATACATATCTGCTAAGTATGTTTTGGGGCTTTTCATGAAGAGTTCCGTGCAAAATATAGCTGCAGAAGTATGGCCCAGCCATATTTAAAGGACTCCATCAAAGGACTGCTGCTTCACTCCTGGGAAGTTAGAAGTCTTGCTCATATTTGATCTTTCAAGACTTGGGAAAGCATAGAATGTATATTTTGGCTATTGATTTTAAGCTTTATGTGAGTGATTTATGACATAACATTCATTTCAAACATTTGTTATTTGATATTCCTTTGCTTCTAGTCTGACCTAGTTTTCATTATATTTGTCTTTCAGCATTGTCTCTCTTTTTTCCTCCACCCACCCCCTCCACAGGATCCTTATTTGCACCCATTCCAACAGTGCTGCTGATTTATATATAAAAGATTATCTCCATCCGTATGTAGAAGCTGGAAATCCACAGGCAAGGCCTCTCAGGTATGATTTTCAAACATTTGACAAAGTTATTATTTTGCAGTAATGCATCTCAATTGATTAGTGTAGTAATGTACTGTGCTAGGGCATGACTGGCTGCAGATTTCTCATACCTTGCACAACGAATTCTAGAATGACACATTGCAAACTGGTGTGTAACAAGATATCTCCTCCCTTTCCATCCACTCCCAAAATAGAGAAAATAAACTTAGAGTACTCCATAAAAGGCAACTCATTAGAGTAGTATGTCAGAAGTTTGGATTTTCTGTCTGTCTGTAATTTATTGGCTGGGAAATATGCAAAGAAACCAGTTGTAAACCTTTTTGTGCCTATTAATATATGTTTTAAGAAAGAGAATTTGTAGCTTTTTGCTGCCCAAAAAATCTTGCGCTAATGTATTTCTAAAAACATGCTTCAGTCATCTTAAACCCATGGTTTTGCAGCACAAATGTCCTTACAAGCTAGTAAGAGTTTTTTCTTGCTCCTTTTTTGAAATTCCTCTAATTGACACTTTGATCAAAGGAATACCGAGTGGCAGATGAATGCTTGACCTCAAGGCTTTCATTATTATGGCTACATCCAGAGCTCATTGTATCTACTGCTGTTGGCACATATGGCTGGAGAGGTGTTCAACTGTGTTGAATATTTGAGGTTAAGCAGAGCTAGAATCTACTCTTTGGATTAGGATGCTCTCTCCCCATGTGAAATCCTTTGAGGGGTAAAGGGTGTGCCTCAATGCCAAAAGCTGCTAAGGGCTTAACCTCTTGTATTACTCTCCTCACATCTTGAGTTATTAGCAAACCAATGCAACATCTTCATATTCATTTTAATATTGTGATTAACTGATATAGGTGCTGGTGTCCCTTTGACTGTATTAGTCACAGATTGAATTAGTCAATTCTTGGATTGCTTTTTGGCTTTATTATTCATCCATTATAGTGTATCTCCCTTGATAGCGTGAATCTTCACAATTACTAAGAGAATTTGTGTAAGGGACTTCCAGCAATACTTTCTGAAAGTCCAGCTATTTTATAAATGGTAATGTTTAACTTGATCTCGTTGTTAAAAATTCTGAAATGTTTTCTCCAATGTCGCCTTCCTTTTGTTGAACCCATTGCTCATTTTACTGTGTTTGGTCAGAGTAAATAAAAAAAAAAAATTTCATTTATTCACTGTTGTAATGTCGGAAATGCAGCAGCCAATTGCACAAAGCAAACTCCCACAAACAGCAATGTGATAATGACCAGATAATCTGTTGCTGTGATGTTGACTGAGGACTAAATATTAGCCAGGACAGCGGGGATAATTCCCCACTCCTCTTCGAAATAGTGCCATGGGATCTTTTACATCCACCTGAGAGGGCAGATGGGACCTCCGTTTAACATCTCGTTCAAAAGATAGCACCTGCGACAGTACAGCACTCTCCAAGTCCTGCACTGGAGTGCCAGCCTTGATTTTTGTGCTGAAGTCCTGGAGTGGGACTTGAACCCACACCCTTCTGACTTTCTGAAATAGTTCTGAATTGATTTTTAATTTTGCTTATTGCCTGTTAAGCAGATCACATTTTCTAACTACAGAGCCCACTATTCTTTTTCTTAACTATTTTCAAAATTTTTCTCTGGATAATTTCAGCTCGAGCATTTCAGTTCCTTAAGTACACCCAGATGCACTCTATCTGGGTCATGACTTTGTAAATCAGTTGCTTGAGTTTGTTCGCAACCACTTCTCTGCTAACTACAGAAAATAAAATACCCTAATTCAACCCCTGACTTAATAAAATGCTGCAGTTTTTAATGTTTTTGAAGATATTTAAATATTCAGCTGCCACATCCTTGCTGTCAGACTTGATGCTGTATCTGCGACAGTTGTATCTCAAGAATCTTATTCTTTTTTGTTATTAAGATTTATTTTTCCTTTGTTTCATTTCATGCTAATCCTTTTTAGTGGTGCTCAAAAGTGTTCAAAATGTATTTGGGTATTTCTGTCTCTTATTTAAATGATTTAAAGCATTTTGTTGTACTTGCCTTGTTCAGCTGCTTAGGGATAGATTTTGATCATCTCTTTAAACATTTAAAAAAAAATATTTAGATAACTGAAGCCTAGGAGTGCAGTTCAAAATAATAATACAGAGGTTCAGATAACTTTTAACATGGCAAGAGTGGTTACTGGCTTGTTCCAGGAACTTGCCAGAAATCCTTAATAACTGTGATCTTTTAAATCTTTCTTTTACAATAAAAATCTGATATTTTCGAAGCTTCCTGGTTGACTCAAGGTATAGAGATTTCCTGTATCAGTGCTGATGGTATAAATTGGGAAGTCCCTTTTGTTCCCTGCTTTCTGCTGAGTTAGCTGATCTCAGACAGGTCAATGGGAGGGTCTCTGTAATAGGTGGAGGGGAAGGGGTGAAATCGGCCACGATTACTGTTCCTGATCCTTAACCAGATGCCTTTGTCGAAAATTGTATGTCTGAATATTGAATGGGAACAGATTTGGCTATCATTAATTCGTTTGTCAGCACTTGCTGTCATAGATGAGGTACCAGAGGACGCTCGTTCCTGAAAACTGGACTCTAGCCTTCAGGAGAGGAATGAATAAAATAGGGCGGGGTGGGGGGTGGAATTTCTCACTCAAGTACTCCCCTTCTGCACCCCCTGCCCACTGATTTGTACATATTGCTGCGCCATGCAGCATTCCCAATCCAACCTAAATTCCAGGCTTCTGCCAGTGCTGCTGCTGTTGTTCAAAGATGCTCAGCAACCCAGTCCTGTGGCTTAGTTGTTGATTTATCTTTTTCTCCTAATGGAATCTTCCCAACTTCTCATTTGCCTAGATAGTGTGACCAAAATATGAAATTTATATGGGAGAGTTTAATTCCAGTTCACCACTGGCATGGGACAAGATTGTGTAGATTCTAGTTAAGAGTTTAGTGCTTTTGTGTTATGGTTACTTGGCTGCTCTATTAAAGTGAATTTTTTTTTTTGCTTTGCGTTATGTTATAAAATTCAGAAGATTGAAGTTGTAACTATTAAAATCAAATGTAAAGAGACAAGTTTGATATGAAATGTATTTGATTTGGGCATTTCCTGAAGTTGAGTTTCTGCAATTACAGGGTGTATTTCAGAAATCGATGGGTGAAGACTGTGCATCCAGTAGTGCAACAATACTGTTTGATTTCAAGCACACATTCCACCTTTCAAATGCCACAGAAAGAGGATATCTTGAGGTATCGAGTAATAGTGGTTACTCTTAGTACATCGCAATATCTTTGCCAGTTGGATCTTGAATTAGGTGAGTAATGTTGGGAATTCAGAAGTTTTGCAAAAACTGAGGTAGTTATACAGAAGAACAAGAGATTTAAATGAGATAGTAGGTAGTGTTATATATTTGTGGTTTCTTCATGGGCTATACAGTCAGCACCCATTGAGGGCTGAGAATTTTGCACATTGGATGAGCTTGGGCAATATAGGTTAAAGCGCAACTCAGCTTTTGGCTCTGGTTTGTATTATTTTTGACGTTTGTATTTTTTTTGACGTTTGTATTTGGCTGCCTTCTTCACAAAAGATGGTGAATTTTGTTCCATGAAAAGGGTTAAACATTGGACAGTTGCCTCCAGAGGTACAATTGCTACCGCATTGTTTAATCTGAGGTGATCATGCCAGAAGTTGCAAGTGAGCAGCCTACTTGTCCTAGATCATTAATAAGCAATTGATTGTATGGAATGTAGGAAATATGAATCTGCTATTTTTAATTGGCTGCACTTGCATGTAAGCAGGCTGCCACTGGCAAAGTCTATCAATGAACACACCTTGAATCCCTAGCTACTTTTGCCATGGTTTGAGAAGGCTTGTTGTTAAAACATGCCATTCAGTAGCCTACTTGTCTGTGTTTGCACTCAGATAAAGCATCAAATTGCAGTCTCCAATCGTTCATTAGTTGCAATACAAGAAGCTTGAATCCTCAGAATTCAATGCATTGCTGCTGACAAATGGGGCCTGTCAGTTGGTGCATCAAATCTGGCCAGACATTTACAGGGTATCTCAGCAATTTCCTAATGTTTTGTTACACAAGATGGTGCCTCTATGCACCAATGTATATAATCTACAAGAGCTTTTAAAATAGAAGTGGATAAATATTTGAAAAGGAAATAAATTAAAAAGGTTTGGAGGAAGGGCAGAGAATTGGAACTAAATGGGTAGTTAAGTCACTGCAGGGCTGATGGGCTGAATGATCACCTTCTGTGCTGTAAAACTGTAGTTTTAGGATACGTTGGATGCAGTTGATTTTTTTTGGTGGATGTGATGCACACTGTTGTCCAATTGAGTGGACTACTGACTTGAATTTTACAAAGACAAATAACCAAACTTAAGGGTGTTATTAAATATGTAAATTTGCTTAAGTTGATGTATATTACAAATAATCAGTTTTAACGTGGATAGTGTAGAAGTTCTGTTATGAATATAAATTCCAACTCGAGTACAGCTCTTGCTAAAACTTTTTTAATAGCTTTATTTATACAATTCATGGATTACCTAATGGTCTGAATCACGTCTGAAAATGAAATCTCAAGAGTCCTGACTCGGATGCGGATGATAACCTGTCTGTAGAGGAGTTCTCTGTTACAAGCTGTTTTCTTCGACAGGTGCCCAAATGGTGATGTTTTTCTTGCAATGTTCATACAGAGCAGAGTCAGGAGGGTACTTTTTATACGTCTGTAATGTCGCAATAGTGCAGTTTTGTGTCAAATTCTTCATTTTGATCATAAGAATTTTCCTTGCACAACCATGTTAACCACATTTGGTTTGGAATATACTGAGAGGTTACAATTTAAGTTATGTGGCAAGCAATGGGACAGATGAGATTAAACCATTATAAACTAAATATTATGAAAGGGGGAATATCTTGGGTGGATCTTCAATCTGAGAATGCCAGCAGAATATCAGTAGAAGTGGAAATGGTAGAGGATGAGGTGAAAACTGATAGGCAGAATGTACTGGAAAGGCTGGCTATGCTTAAAATGGATGTCACCTGGTCCATATGGCTTGCATGCCAAGTTGCTAAAGGAGGTGGCAGTGGGGGTGAAGATAGCGGATGAGCTTGCCATAGTCTTGAAATCTTCCCTAGATACGGGGGAGGTGCTCGAGGTTTAGAGAGTGGCAAATGTGACACCCTTGTTCAAGAAAGGGTGTACGACAGTCCTAGCAACTACAGGCAAGTTAGTTTAACATCAGTACTAAAAATAGAAAGTGCCGGAAATACTCATGCGAACATACGAATTGGGAGCAGGAGTAGGCCTCTTGGCCCCTCGAGCCTGCTCCACCATTCAATAAGATCATGGCTGATCTGGTTGTAAACACGACTCCACATTCAAGCCTACCCCCAATAACCTCTGCCTTAAAAATAATTAAAGACTGTATTTCCACGGCCTTTTGAGGATGAGAGTTCAAAAGAATCACGACCCTCTGAGAGAAGAAATTTCTCCTCATCTCTCACTTAAATGGGCAACCCCTTATTTTTAAATAGTGTTGCGACTGAGGTGGGAGGAATGCACTGTTTTTTCTAGTTCCACTTCTCCACAGGTCACAACATATATTTAAATGTTTACTCAGTTACCGATACAGTCGATCATAGTCTCAATTTTTATCCCAGAGTAAAATCCACCAACCAGGTTTCTGTAATAAACAACAAAATTAGCAGTTTATTATAAAACAAGCCCCCACACACATATATATATATACACACACACACACACACATGGGTTAACCAAAAAATAGAGATTTTTTTTCTTTAGAACTCTGTTACAAAAAATAAGACAAAAAAGAACACTTTGGCCAAATACTTGGTAATTCTTGAAGAAAAAAGAAAAGATATGGAATGATATCAGATGTCCTTTTTTTGGTTTGGCGTCCCAAATATGTGTAGACGGCTGTCACTGGGATACTTTCCTGGTGCAACTTGTTCAGGCGGCGTCAAGAATTTATCCAGCAAGTTTTTCCAGCGTCTCAGGAGAAATACGGCAATCAGGGTTTCAGGCAGGCCTTTCAGGAGGAATGCATCATCAATTTCTCTCTTTCTTACACTCGCTTCTAAGTGCTTCTCAAAGAGATGGAAAAGGCTGAGCTGGGGTTTTGTCCTTCAGGTTGCTTTTTAAAACTTCAACTGACAGTCCAAAGTGAAACACTCGCTTCTAAGTGCTTCTCAAAGAGATGGAAAAGGCTGAGCTGGGGTTTTGTCCTTCAGGTTGCTTTTTAAAACTTCAACTGACAGTCCAAAGTAAAAAAAAAACAAAGTCCAGCATGTGTGGAATCCTTTTTTCAGTTTTAAAACACGAGTCCTCAAAATTTAACAAAAAATGGAAGGACTTTTGTAACAATAGCGACCTTTAGTTCTAGATTCTCCCACAAAGAGAAACATCCTTTCCGCATCCACCCTGTTAAGACCCCTCAGGATCTTGTATGTTTCAATCAAGTCGCCTCTTACTCTACTAATCTCCAGCGGATACAAGCTTAGTCTGTCCATCCTTTCCTCGTAAGACAACCCGCCCGTTCCAGGTATTAGTCTAGTAAACCTTCTCTGAACTGTTTCCAACACATTTACATCCTTCCTTAAATATGGAGGCCAGTACTGTACACAGTACTCCAGATGTGGTCTCACCAATGCCCTGTATAACTGAAGCATAACCTCCCTACTTTTGTATTCAATTCCCCTTGCAATAAACAATAACATTCTGTTCGCTTTCCTAATTACTTGCTGAACCTGCATACTAACCTTTTGTGATTCATGCACTAAGACACCCAGATCTCTCTGCATCTCAGAGCTCTGCAATCTCTCACCATTTAGATAATATGCTTCTTTTTTATTCTTCCTGCAAAAATGGACAATTTCACATTTGCCCACTTTATACTCCATTTGCCAGATTTTTGCCCACTCACTTAACCTATCTATATCCCTTTGTAGCATCCTTATGTCCTCTTCACGACTTACTTTCCTACCTATCTTTGTGTCATCAGCGAATTTAGCAACCATACCTTCGATCACTTCAGCCAGGTCATCCATATAAATGGTAAAAAGTTGAGGCCCAGCACTGATCCCTGCAGGACACCACTCATTGCATCTTGCCAACCAGAAAGTGACCTATTTATGCCTACTCTCTCTGTCCTGTTAGGTAGCCAATCTTCTATCTATCCAGCACTTTCTCTTTTTATTTCAGACTTCCAGCATCCACAGTATTTTGCTTTTATTTTAGAGTTTAACATCAGCGGTGGGTAAGGTTTTAGCAACATTAATCGGGGAAAACAAATCAATAGGCACTTGAGATGTTTGAGTTAATTAAGGAGAGCCAGCATGAATTTGTAAAAGGCGCAACGTGCTTGACTAATATAATTTTTTTTGATCAAGTAACAGAGAAGATTGCTGAAGGGAAAGCAATTGTCTGCATGGATTTTAAGAAAGCCTTTGACAAAGTACCATATAAAAGGCTGGTTAACAAAATTGAGGCTCATGGAATAGGATGTCAGCTTGGATAAAAAGTTGGCTTAAGGACATAAAACAGCGAGTCATGAAAAATGGTTGTTTTTCAGACTGGATGATCGTAGCCAATGGTGTTCCCCAAAGTTCAGTGCTAGGACCACTGCTTCTTTGCTATGTAAAAATGACTGGATATTGGAATACAGAGTACAATTTAAAAATTTGCCCATGATACCAAACTTGGAGGTGTGGCAGACAGGATGATTCCAATTGTGAACGTAAATAGGCGAGCAGAATGGGCCGACAAGTGGCAGATGGAATTTATACAGAGGAATGTGAGGTGATGCATTTTGGCAAAGGGATAGGGAGAAGCAATATAAACTTAATGGCACAGTTCTAAAGAGTGTTTAGGGACAGAGGGACCTGGTGGTTCATGAAGTTGATTGGACACAGTAGTTAGCAAAGCATATGGGATCTTGGGCTTCATAAATAGAGATATTGATTACAAAAGGAGGGAAGTTATGCTGAACCTTTAGAAGGCTCTGGTTAGTCCAAAACTAGAGTATTGCATCTAGTTCTGGTCACCACACTTTAACAAAGATGTGAGGGTTCTTGAGAGGGTGCAGAGGAGATTTACCAGAATGGTTCCAGGGATGTGGGATTTTAGCTACAAGGTTATGTTGGAGAAGCTGGTGTTCATGCAGCAAAAGAGATTGAGGGCAATTTGATAGAGGTGTACAAGAATATGGCAGGTTTCGATAGGGTAGACAAGGAAAAGCTGTTCCCTTTAGCTGATGGTACAAAGACTAGGGGACACAGATTTAAGGTTTTGGACAAGAGATGTTGGGGGAATGTGAGGAAGAACATTTTATGCAGCAAGTGGTAATGACCTGAAACACACTGCCTTCAAGGGAGGTGGAAGCAGAGATGATTGATTTTGAAAGGAAATTGGATGGACACCTGAGGGATATAAACTTAGCGGGCTATGTGCATAGAGTGTGGGAATGGGACTGAATGGATTGCTGTACAGAGAGCTGGGCTGAATGGCCTCCTTCTATGCCACAATGACTGACTTTCCAATGTTCAGAATTCACTTTGAAAAATGTACACCCAAAACATCATAGCCTCTATTTTATCTTTGCAGATGCTGAATCTACTGTGTATTTCCAAGATTTTTTTTTATCTCCGTATTCTAGCAGTTGCAGTTAATTTTAAATTTTCTGAATTAACTTTGTACATTTCCAATTTTGGCCCCATTAACTGTGACCATAATAATTGTGATGCATCCATATAAACCTGGCTCCTTCCATTCAGCTCATTAATGGATGTAACTACATTTGAGAATCTTTCATTACTCCTGATCTTTGGGTGTCTGTGGGTAGCGTGACCTTTCTTGGTTGCAAAGAGGGTTCATTGGAACCCAGATGTATCACTTGCCATTTATTTATTTAGAGATACAGCACTGAAACAGGCCCTTCAGCCCACCGAGTCTGTGTCGACCAACAATTACCCATTTATACTAATCCTACATTAAGCCCATATTCCTTACCACATCCCCACCATTCTCCTACTACCTACCTACACTAGGGGCAATTTACAATGACCAATTTACCTATCAACCTGCAAGTCTTTGGCTGTGGGAGGAAACCGGAGTACCCAGCGGAAACCCACGCAGTCACAGGTAGAACTTGCAAACTCCGCACAGGCAGTACCCAGAACTGAACCCGGGTCGCTGTAGCTGTGAGGCTGCGGTGCTATCCACTGCGCCACTGTGCCGCCTTGTGTTGGAAGAATTTGTTGCTCCTGCATCTCCGAACCTACAAAGAGTTTTGACTGGAGCACTCTTACAGATTTTAGTAAATCAGCCCAATGTATACCAATTTACAGACCAGTATGATGTGGGCCCACATCAGAGACACCATCTATCAGTCAGCCATGACCACCTATGGCAAACGTGTGAAGCAGAATGCAGACTGGTTTCAATCTCATTTTGAAGAGCTGGAACCTGTCATAGCCGCTAAGCGCATTGCACTGCTGAACTACAAAAAAGCCCCCAGCGAGTTAACATCCGTAGCACTTAAAACAGCCAGAAGCGCTGCACAAAGAACAGCCAGGCGCTGCGCAAATGACTACTGGCAACACCTATGCAGTCATATTCAGCTGGCCTCAGACACCGGAAACATCAGAGGAATGTATGATGGCATTAAGAAAGCTTTTGGGCCAACCATCAAGAAGATCGCCCCCCTCAAATCTAAATCAGGGGACACAATCACTGACCAACGCAAACAAATGGACTGCTGGGTTGAGCACTACCTAGAACTGTACTCCAGGGAGAATGTTGTCACTGAGACCGCCCTCAATGCAGCCCAGTCTCTGCCAGTCATGGATGAGCTGGACGTACAGCCAACAAAATCGGAACTCAGTGATGCCATTGATTCTCTAGCCAGTGGAAAAGCCCCTGGGAAGGACGGCATTAACCCTGAAATAATCAAAATTGCTAAGCCTGCCATACTCTCCGCACTCTACGAACTGCTTTGCCTGTGCTGGGACGAGGGAGCAGTACCCCAGGACATGCGCGATGCCAATATCATCACCCTCTCTAAAAACAAAGGTGACCGTGGTGACTGCAACAACTACCGTGGAATCTCCCTGCTCAGCATAGTGGGGAAAGTCTTTGCTTGAGTCGCTTTAAACAGGCTCCAGAAGCTGGCCGAACGTGTCTACCCGAAGGCACAGTGTGGCTTTTGAGCAGAGAGATCGACCATTGACATGCTGTTCTCCCTTCGTCAGCTACAGGAGAAATGCCGCGAAAAACAGATGCCCCTCTGCGTTGCTTTCAACAAAGAACAAAGAACAGTACAGCACAGGAACAGGCCATTCGGCCCTCCAAGCCTGCGCCGATCTTGATGCCTGCCTAAACTAACACCTTCTGCACTTCCGGGGCCCATATCCCTCTATTCCCTTCCTATTCATATATTTGTCAAGATGTCTCTTAAATGTCGCTATCGTATCTGCTTCCACCACCTCCCCTGGCAGCAAGTTCCAGGCACTCACCACCCTCTGTGTAAAAAAGCTTGCCTCGCACATCCCCTCTAAACTTTGCCCCTCGCATTTTAAACCTATGTCCCCCTAGTAACTGACTCTTCCACCCTGGGAAAAAGCTTCTGACTATCCACTCTGTCCATGCCGCTCATAACTTTGTAAATCACTATCATGTCGCCCCTCCACCTCCGTCGTTCCAGTGAAAACAATCCGAGTTTTTCCAAACTCTCCTCATAGCTAATGCCCTCCAGACCAGGCAACATCCTGGTAAACCTCCTCTGTACCCTCTCCAAAGCCTCCACGTCCTTCTGGTAGTGTGGCGACCAGAATTGCACGCAATATTCTAAGTGTGGCCTAACTAAAGTTCTGTACAGCTGCAGCATGACTTGCCAATTTTTATACTCTATGCCCCGACCGATGAAGGCAAGCATGCCATCTGCCTTCTTGACTACCTTATCCACCTGCGTTGCCACTTTCAGTGACCTGTGGACCTGTATGCCCAGATCTCTCTGCCTGTCAATACTCCTAAGGGTTCTGCCATTTACTGTATACCTCCCATCTGCATTAGACCTTCCAAAATGCATTACCTCACATTTGTCCGGATTAAACTCCATCTGCCATTTCTCCGCCCAAGTCTCCAACTGATCTATATCCTGCTGTATCCTCTGACAATCCTCATCACTGTCCGCAACTCCGCCAACCTTTGTGTCGTCTGCAAACTTACTAATCAGACCAGCTATATTTTCCTCCAAATCATTTATATATACTACAAACAGCAAAGGTCCCAGCACTGATCCCTGCGGAACACCACTAGTCACATCCCTCCATTCAGAAAAACACCCATCCACTGATACCCTCTGTCTTCTATGACCGAGCCAGTTCTGTATCCATCTTGCCAGCTCACCTCTGATCCCGTGTGACTTCACCTTTTGTACCAGTCTGCCATGCGGGACCTTGTCAAAGGCTTTACTAAAGTCCATATAGATAACATCCACTGCCCTTCCTTCATCAATCATCTTCGTCACTTCCTCAAAAACTCAATCAAATTAGTAAGACATGACCTTCCCTTCACAAAACCATGCTGTCTCTCGCTAATAAGTTCTTTTGTTTCCAAATGGGAGTAAATCCCGTCCCGAATAATCCTCTCTAATAGTTTCCCTACCACTGACGTACTCATTGAACTCACCAAAGCCTTTGACCTCGTCAGCAGACGTGGTCTCTTCAGACTACTACAAAAGATCGGATGTCCACCAAAGCTACTAAGTATCATCACCTCATTCCATATGAAAGGCACAATTCAGCATAGCGGCGCCTCATCAGACTCCTTTCCTATCCTGAGTGGCGTGAAACATGGTTGTGTTCTCGCACCTGGAACATAGAACATAGAACCTTCTTCCTGCTGCTCAAGTTCAAGCGTTCAAGTCTTCAGAAGAAGGAATTTTCCTCCACACAAGATCCGATGGCAGGTTGTTCAACCTTGCCCGTCTAAGAGCGAAGACCAAATTACGGAAAGTCCTCATCAGGCAACTCCTCTTTGCTGACGATGCTGCATTAACATCTCACACTGAAGAGTGTCTGCAGGGTCTCATCAACAGGTTTGTGGCTACCTGCAACTAATTTGGCCTAACCATCAGCCTCAAGAAAATGAACATCATGGGACAGGGCGTCAGAAATGCTCCATCCATCAATATTGGCGACCACGCTCTGGAAGTGGTTCAAGAGTTCACCTACCTCGGCTCAACTATCACCAGTAACCTGTCTCTCGATCCAGAAATCAACAAGCGCATGGGAAAGGCTTCCACTGCTATGTCCAGACTGGCCAAGAGAGTGTGGGAAAATGGCGCACTGACACAGAACACAAAAGTCCGAGTGTATCAGGCCTGTGTCCTCAGTACCTTGCTCTATGGCAGCGAAGCCTGGACAACGTATGTCAGCCAAGAGCGACGTCTCAATTCATTCCATCTTCGCTGCCTCCGGAGAATACTTGGCATCAGGTGGCAGGACTGTATCTCCAACACAGAAGTCCTCGAGGCGGCCAACATCCCTAGCTTATACACACTACTGAGTCAGCGGCGCTTGAGATGGCTTGGCCATGTGAGCCGCATGGAAGATGGCAGGATCCCCAAGGACACATTGTACAGCGAGCTCGCCACTGGTATCAGACCTACCGGCCGTCCATGTCTCTGCTTTAAAGACGTCTGCAAAGACGACATGAAGTCCTGTAACCTTGATCACAAGTCGTCGGGGTCAGTTGCCAGTGTTCGCCAGAGCTGGCGGACAGCCATAAAGGCGGGGCTAAAGTGTGGCGAGTCGAAGAGACTTAGCAGTTGGCAGGAAAAAAGACACAAGCGCAAGGGAAGAGCCAACTGTGAAACAGCCCCGACAGCCAATTTTATCTGCAGCACCTGTGGAAGAGTCTGTCACTCTAGAATTGGCCTTTATAGCCACTCCAGGTGCTGCTCCACAAACCACTGACCACCTCCAGGAGCTTACCCATTGTCTCTCGAGAAAAGGAGGCCAAAGAAGAAGAAGATGATGTACATAAGAAATGCATATTTGTGATGAATTTCCATGATAACTTGATTTTTGTTTTTGTTTTTCTTTGATATGTTATAATGAGTTTGGGGCCGTGGGGGCGGGTGGTGGCGGGGTGGGGTGCGTGCACCTGCTGCATTTTGTGACTTCCCTAACCCAAAGGCAGTGATTCTTGTTGGGGCACGGTTTCACTGCTGATAGAGCTCTGCTATCTCAGTCTGGTGAGCATGTGAGCTGAGACTGTGTGCATCACAAGACGATTACAACACAGTCCAATTTTTCTTTTACCTGTTATTCACACAAACGCTTCCTACTGAGGCCATTTCTTGCAGTGACTGGGACTAAGCTGCCCCCTCCCTCCCCCTTCCCCCTCCCAACCCAACCTCTCTCGTCAGTCAAGGAATGTTGGGATCAATTGCATTACTCCCTCATGCTTCACCAGCTGAAATATGCTGACTTGGCACAGACCAGGGATCAAACCTGGGACTGTACTTATTTGCATCATGGTGCATTCATCCACTGAGCTGCAGGGTGTGTGTTGTACATTTCTGCAGGTTCTGCCCTGTTGATTAAAAGAAATTCCTAATCTATGTACTTGTGAACTCAGCGCATTGTTCAGCAATTGACTGTGCCGTCCAAAACAGTGAAGTTTGACGTAGGTTAAGAATAACTGGTTGTAATTTGAGATATGCAGAGATGGCGTCCAAGAAGCAGATGTGGTTGCTTCTGGGCCTTCCTCTGCATTGAAAATGAACTGATTCAATGTCAGCCATGCTTCAGTTGATAGCACTTTCGCCTCTGGGGCAGAGGATTGTGGGTTTAAGTCATGTTCCAGGACTTGAACACTTAAATCAAGGCTGACACTGAGGGAGTGCTGCACTGTCCGAGGTGCCGTCTTTCGGCTGAGATGGTAAACTGAGGTCCCACCCGTCCTCTCAGGTGGACGTAAAAGATCCTATGGCACTATTTCAAAGAAGAGCAGGGGAGTTCTCCCCAATGTCCTGACCAATATTTATCCATCAACCAATGTGTCACAAACATTATCTGGTCATTACCATATTGCTGTTTGTGGGAGTTTGTTGTGTGCAAATTGGCAGCCATGTTTCCTACATTACAACAATGGCAATGGAACCATACTACCCTTCAAAAGTACTTTCTTGGCTGAAAAGTATTTTGGTATGTCCTGTAGTCATGAAAGATGCTTTATAAAAGCAAGTTTTTTTTATATTAGTGGTTACTGGCAAAGTCTGCATTGTAACTGCTGGAGATGAATACTTCTATATTTTAGTTTGCTTTAGGAAGAAAGTTTTGTTCAGCTGAAATCCAGGCCCACTGCCCTTCAGACAGCTCCAGTTCATCACAGCATGCATTGAAGAGCAGCCACTCGAAAACAAACAAGGCCACTGCCAGTTCCAGCGGTAGATGTAATCCAATTTCCCTGTGGGCAAAGAATAAGACTATTTTCTACTTTTTGCGCAGAGCTTCCAAAACAGAAGACAATACTTGATGTAAGATTTTAAAACGGCAATGAGCATGTGCAAATGCAGCTGCCAGTGGATAGCAAAATGATTCCCAAACCAGTGCAGAGAAGCGGGGAGTGTGCTTGAACTGTGTTCAGCTTTCAGCAGCAGTTTACCATCACTGCCTCTGGTCTTGATGCAGGCAGAGGTGGTGGAAGACTCCAAATTCCACAGTCAAAGCTGTTTTTAGAGTATGAATCTGTTGCCAATTAGCAGAAAAGTGGTAATATAAATGGGGTATTATTTGGAGGCAAAGAGCCCCATGACGAGCATCTTTTCTGTTAAGGAATTGCTGCACTGATCATCCCTGTTCAATTAATTTTGAATTGAGAATTACATACTGAAAAAAATTTTTTTTTTCTTTCCTGTTCATTAGTAAATGCAAGCTGCTTTGTTTTAATCACTGCGCCAATAAACTTACTTCATTAATCTCTACTGCTGCTTCAAGGGAAAAAGCCCAAAGGGGGAGAAGCAGACATTCGGGTAGATGATAATAAATGTGGTTTTGTTCATTATTTTCCTTTGACTCATCATTATGGTGCTTCATGTGTTTCTGAAAAAAACGAAAAATGTTGCTGTCACAGTGGTAGTTCCAAAAGAAGTCAGTCTTCAATGCACTGTAACTGCAGTGGTTCCTTGCAAGTAGTGATCTTTGCCTTTATAATGAGGTATGGTTTCAGTTCAGTGGGATTCAATGCTATTATTCAAACTCCTAATTGCTGTGATAGAACAAATTTCATTAGACTCACGAATCCAAGTTGGTGATCATGTTATAATTGGGATGTTGTCTTTCATGGGAAGGTAATGCTTCCTGATTCAACATTTTTCACTTTCAGAAGGAATAAACTTGAGCTATCAATGAAGAGTAATAAAATGGGCATAGTCTCTTTAAGGTGCTCATAATATCAATAACATAGTGTCCCTTCCTTTCTGTGCCTTTTAAAATGCTTCCACTGAACTGACACTATAGCTGTTGGCCCATCAGTTATGAATGAATTTTACTGGTGTTCCTATGGAAACTGATCACATGCTTTTGTTGCTCCTAAAAAATGAAAATTAGAGACTTCACTATGTAGTTTTGTCAGAGTTTATAAGTGCCTGGTTTCTTCTCCATATGCAGTAGCGGAACATTAGTGTTAAAACTCTGCTTTCAGTGTTCAAGTGGCTATTTTTCTTTGCTTGTAGATATGAAGCTCTATCTCAGCAGTTTAACCTACTTAATGAAGGGGTATCCAAATTGGTTATTAAATCACGGCAGATTAAAGTAAATCAAGCTACTGCCTTGGCCAGAAAATCATCATCTAGGGTTCAAATTCTAAACTCCACTGCAGCATTGCATTGGTGATTTTCAGATGCATTCTCAACAGGTCAATGGAACACATACAATGTTTGGATTCAAGTCCTTCGGGTTTGTGCAGAGACTAAAACTAGCTGCACTTGCTTGTATTATGGGTATCCATGAGGGATTTTCAGGCTGCTTCACAGTTAATCTATATGCCTTTGCACACTCTATTCTGCTCGTCACATTTGCCAGCAAATTGGAGTCGATGCTTTTGGTGTCCTTTTGCCTGGATTGCTTCAGATTGATCATTGGTGCTGAAACCATGTGGTCACACACTCAGCCCAACATCTGACTCCAATGGACTGTGTTGCTGTTGATTTGATGTTATGCAACCCAAGCTCTTTTTCTAAGTGTATACAGGATAAATTGATACTTAATTGGGTCCTTTCTTGGGAGCAAAAAATACTCTACATCTTTCATTTGGTATTTTAGAAAAATACAATGAATGGAGAACAACAAAGCTGATTTTTCTTAACTACTCCTTACTAGTTTTATCGTAGAAATTACAGCACAAAGGTAGGCCAATTATGCCAGTGCTAACCTCACATCAAAGCTGTCTGGTCTAATATAGAAACAGGAAATCTAACCCTATTTACTGTGCTTTCCAGGTACTGTTTAATATTTTTTCAAGTGTTCATCTAATTCTCGTCGGAAAGCTGTGAATGACTCAGGTCCTGGATCAATATATCCTCTTTCTGAAAAAGTTTCTTGACTTCCCCATTGGTGATGTGGCGGAATAAAACCTGGCTGATCCAGGATTTGAATCTGAGATCTTGCACTGCATGATTTGGTGATCCAAAATAAAAAACTACTTCCAGACAAGTGAGGTGACATAGTCAGTGATCTTCTGGGATTGTCTCATTAATCCAGACCAGATCAATTATCCCAGTTTCTAGATTGTCCTAGCAGACTGCTCTTGATGGCCGAGGTGAAAATGGTGATTGGCTTTTATAGTGAAAATTTTAAATGATAAGGAAAATCTCCACTAGTTAAACATGAAGTGCAAAATGGAAAAATAATTCATTATCTGGTATGGGTTTTAACAAACTTTTAGATACTTTTGAGATACCTTCAGTTCATTTACTCAAGCATCGACTTGACAGTATTAAATCCAGTTCTTTCCTATTCGTTAATGGGATGTGGGCGTCGCTGGCGAGGCCAGCATTTAATGCCCATCCCTAATTGCCCTTGAGAAAGTGGTGATCAGCTGCCTTCTTGAACCGCTGTAGTCGTTGGGGTGTAGGGAGGGAGTTCCAGGATTTTGTCTCAGTGACACTGAAGGAACAGTGACATAGTTCCAAGTCAGGATGGTGTGCGACTTGGAGGGGAACTTGCAGGTGGTGGTGTTCCCATGCATCTGCTGCCCTTGTCCTTCTAGGTGATCGAGTTTGCAGGTCTGGAAGGAGCCTTGGTGAGTTGTTGCAGTGCATCTTGTAAATGGTACACACTGCTACTACTGTGCATTGGTGGTGAAGGGAGTATATGTATAAGGTGGTGGATGGGGTGCCAGTGAAGTGGAGTGCTTTGTCCTGGATGGTGTCAGGCTTCTTGAGTGTTGTTGAAGCTGAACCCGTACAGGCAAGTAGAGAGTATTCCATCACACTCCTGACTTCTGTCTTGTAGATGGGGAGTCATGATTTTGAACACCCGTAACAACCTCCTAACTCTCTCTGCTCCAAGGAGAACAACCCCAGCTTCTTCAGTCACGTCATATAACTGAAGAGTTGAGTTACTTGCTGCAAAATTCCAAGCCTCTGGCCTGCTCTTGTAGCCACAGTATTTGTGTGGCTGGTCCAGTTCAGTTTCTGATCAGTGGTAATCCCACGATGTTGATAGTGGTGGATTCAGTGATGGTAATGCCATTGAACATCAAGGGGAGATGGTTAGATTCTCTCCTGTTTGAGATGGTCATTACCCATATGGTGCGAATGTTACTTGCCATTTAATCAGCCCAAGCCTGGATGTTGCCCAGGTCTTGCTGCATTTCTACACGGACTTCAGTATCTGAGGAGTCGTGAATGGTGCTGAACATTGTGCAATCATCAGCGAGTATCCCCACTTCTGACCTTATGATGGAGGGAAGGTCATTGATGAAGCAGTAGAAGATGGTTGCCAAAATATGTGCTGCATCTGGGAATTTTTCACCAATCATAAAGTAATAGTTCATTATTAGGGCATTCTGCCTCATCAAGGGAGTATTGAAGTAATTTCAGTTCAGTTATCTCGTATGGTTCTATGAGATTTGAAACGGTTTTATAATTAAACTTGGGTATTTCATTTTAGAACCATTGTTTTTCTGAATTGAAACTTCAGTTATGTGATGAGACTGGAGAAGCTGGGGTTGTTCTCCTTAGAGCAGAGAAAGTTCGGAGGTTGTTAGGGGTGTTCAAAATCACAAAGGTTTTGATAGAGTAAATAGAGTAGTTTCCAGTGGTAGAAAGGTCAGTAATCAGAGACCCAGATTTAAGGTGATAGACAAATGTAGTAGAGTGGCAAGAGGACATTTCTTTTTTGGGCAGCGTAGTTTTGCACTGGAATGCACTACCTGATAGTGGGGTGGAAACACATTTAGTAGTAACTTTCAAAAGAGAATTTGATAAATACTTTAAGGATATTAATTTATAGGGCTATGGGGAGAGAGACCGGAAGTGGGACTAATTGGAAAGCTCTTTCAAAGAGCTGACACAGGCACAATGGGCAGAATGGCTTCCTTCTGTGCTGTAATATTCTGTGATTCTAAAATTAAATTCTGATTGCTTTTGCTTCAGCCTAAAAGTTAGTGAGCTTGGGTTAGTTCTTGCTTTGCATGAGGAGAGAGCTATTGTAAAATCTTCTCTTAAGCTCACAATAGCAATAGCCTCAAGTCTTTACCCATTTTCCTATTTAGTGTAAATTCCATAGCATGGATGATTAAAGAACCTTGTTTCATTAAATTGACAAAACTAGGTGAAGCGCAAGTCTTGACAGGTGTTTGTGTTTCAAAGGGCAATGTGTCACTGAGGTCTGTTCTCTATAAATTGGCTAAATGGTTAATAGAATTCATTTTGCATTATCATCCAGCAGCTGTGAAAAGTTTGACTAAGTCAAAAGGTCATTGCACTCAGTGTACCGTGACATCCAGAGCTAATGAAAATCACTCTCGGCTGTATTTGTGAAGCTGTTTTAGAAGCAAACCTCATACTTTTATGAAATGTTAATGCCTGAATCTATCAGTTGAGACTCTGTTTTGGCAGGTCTCCTTTGGATGCAGATGTTTCCTCTAGATTTGAGTGTCTCTTCCACCCACTGCAGTGAAATCTGAGTGTGAAAAGTTAACTATCTTGTCAGTTTTCCTGTTTTGTTTTTTTATTGAATTGAAGCATTCTCTTTATACTGAAAAAATAATACTTGCATTTGTGTAGTACCTTATGATATCTCTTGGAGATTCCCCCATATAGTTTCACAGTCATTTAATTTAGAATCAAGTCAATGTTACGCAGGTTCATATGGCAGCTAATGTGCCCACAGAAATGACCAATTAGATATCTTTGGTTGTTGCAGGACAAAAGTTGGTTCGAACACTAGGAGAGCTCACTGCTGCTCTTCAGTTACTACCATAAGATTGTTATTGCCAACTTGGGCAGGCAGATGGCTCCTTGGTTAAATGTTCAATTTGAAGGATGACATCTCTGGTGATGCAATACTTCCTTGGTACTCTCCAAGTGACAACTTAACTTAAATGAGTTTGCCATAGCATGGCATTCAAACCCTCGACTTTCTGACTCTGAGCTGAAAGTGCTGCCAGCTGAGGCAAGCTGAAGCCCTAATTTTTCCTTGTCCTCCTTGAAGAGATTGTCAATGTTAAAAATAATCATTATTTTGATGCGTGTAGGAAAGAGCACTTCAAATATTACTTCCTCAGTAAAATGGGTTAACGCCTGATTTCCAAAAGATGTTACTGATTGGACAAATCCACATGACTCTTGGGACCCTGATGGATGACATCTGGATCCATCTCCCTCTGATAGTTTTTGAGTGAATGGTGTTGGAGATCCTTTCCATTCCAGGTCAGTGTTGAGCCTTTGACTTGCATTTGAGCGTCGAGCGAAGCTTCCAGAAGTGAGAAGGATTTTGTTACTTGCTCCTCTCAATGGCAGTTCTACAGAAACAGACCTGTCAGAGCAGTAATCTAATTAGCTTACAGCTGATGAAATGGATCTCCATGTCTTTACATCAATGATAGTAAGAATTTCTCTTCAAGGAGATATAGTCAGTGGGGCTATTTGCTCAATTTGCATTCTTGGGGAGCTTTGACAAAAACATGCAACAGGAAGAAAGGTTTTGCAGATGGAAAATATGTGTAGATATAAACTTTTAATGTATAGTTGTGAAGAGAGTCGTCATGCCGCTGGCTTCAGAAACGTGCTGTGGTAATTTTTTCCCCCTCGGTAACACTTTGTTTGCTGAGGTAAGTAAAAGATGCTTTTATTCAAAGTGAATAAGACTTTACATTGTAAGGTGGTCTGCCTCTAGTTTAGAAACTATAAAGGTTAAAAAGGTTAGTCACTTGGATAGCTTTTAAAATCTTACTGGAAAATAGAAGCCCGAAAGTATTGGTACTCATATTCAATTATTAATAGCAACCAGATGGCATTTTAAATGATAATTTATGAATATTATAATTCCCTAATTATCAGAGTTAGAAGTGCACATTCTGCCAGGGGTTAACTGGGTGGGGGGGGGGGGAAGGCATGTAATTTGCATAATATTACTGGAAATGAAGGACAATAGTTAACTGAAATATGACCTATGTAAAGTGTTCTCTGAAATGAAAAATGCTGAATGGACCTTGAAGAATACAAAATTAATGGGAACAAAATTAATATGGCTTTTTAATCTGGTTCTTAATCAGTCTGCCATAATTTTGAAGATATGCTATTTATTTTAGAAATTAGCATATCTGATTGCTTGAGGAGCTGAGTTCCCACATTATATTAAAACAGTATTTCTGGTGGGTGATGTGCTCTATACATAAATTGTGCAGAATTATAAATTTGAGTTTGTGTCTGTTTGCGCTGCAGCATTAAGTTGTGCAGCTAACTGCAGCTATCTTTCCCTTCAGAACCAACATACTGCCTTCACTGACACAACCCAATATACATTTGCAAAAATTGCCTATATGGAATTAAACCTAAGTTAGATCACTGTAAAATTGCTACCATTGTTGTGACTGGCTGTTCACAGGTCTGTGAACACTCTCCTACTCATTATCCCTGTGTCTTGTTTAACATGTTGACTCTTTTCTGGAATTTACATTTGCATGAGGTTCGCATGCATGCACTGTCTTTAAAGTAGTTGCAACGCAAGTATGAGTTTGATCAGAATTATAAGATCTGTAATTAAGTTAATAATTAATTGTCACCACAATTGGTGTTGCACTAACAGCATTTGAAAGGTCTCAACCAGTGAGCAAAAGGATTAAAAATCTACAGTTCTTCATCTGTAAGTGCCCTTTATTTATGCCTTTCTTAAAATCTTAGCCATTTTAGCTCGCTTCCAATGCCTAACTCAGCCCCCTTCAAGCAAAGTTATGCCCCAAGCACCAAGAAAACTATTTCGTTCCCTTTGGACTGTTAACTGTTAGAGAGGTTAATTTGAAGAGAGGACACTATTAAGAGCCAAGTGCTGCAAAACAGGAAACCTAACAGAGTTACAGCTGTAGAGACATGTGAACCCACAAAAACATGGAAATAAACTTGAGCATGACAGACATGAGAGGTGAAGTGTGAACATTCAGGGCTCTCTATCACTTAAAGAGGAGAAATGCCTGTTTTGATACTTCAGGATGTCTTTATAATGCCTCGACTCTGTTAGTTATAGGATCAGGTAACCTGGCAGCACCTCATTTATGCTGCCTTCCTGCGAAGGAAACTGTCAAGGCCAGACACAAGCTCTCTCATCTTTGTTTGGGAGTCAGATCAGAACTTGACTCCATAGTTATACTGTTCTTTTGCTTCAGAGGAACTCTAAAGGGCCTGAAACCCAGTTAATGTTAAAAGCTGAGGAATTTTAAAATAACTAATGTTCTCTGACAATTTTTTTTTTTTTATTCATTCATTCAGGGATGTGGGTGTTGCTGGCTAGGCCAGCATTTATTGTCCATCCCTAATTGCCCTTCAGAAGGTGGTGGTGAGCTGCCTTCTTGAACCGCTGTAGTCCATTTGGGGTAGGTATACCCACAGTGCTGTTAGGAAGGGAGTTCCAGGATTTTGACCCAGCGACAGTGAAGGAACGGCGATATAGTTCCAAGTCAGGATGGTGTGTGACTTGGAGGGGAACTTGCAGGTGGTGGTGTTCCCATGTATTTTCTGCCCTTGTTCTTCGAGTTGGTAGAGGTCGCGGGTTTGGAAGGTGCTGTCGAAGGAGCCTTGGTGTGTTGCTGCAGTGCATCTTGTAGATGGTACACACTGCTGCCACTGTGCGTTGGTATCACAATGTTAGAGAACTAAATTCCACTAAGGAAGCTCAGCGATTGTTTTCTTCATTACTATCTTACTTTTTAATAAAAAGGCATTGGAATGCAAGTCATAAAATACTTTGAGTGAATATGGTCAGTGTGGTTTAATTTAGTAAAGTTTGTGAATTCTTAATAAATGCAGCATTCAGGGCAAAAGGCCATAGGTTTGATCTATAGTCTCTGCCGAGTTAGCTGATCCCAGCTGTTGTGGCAGCAAAGCAGCTACATTTATCTTCAGCATCCATGGTCTAGGTCAGGGAATCTCAGACCATGGATCCTATTCCTGAGCACATTACAGTGACCTCTGCATGCAAATGGCTAGTTTGGACAAGAGGGACTCAGCAATATTCTGCAACATTTGCTGTTATGGGCTGTCATATGAAGAATGACCACTTTTATGAGGTGTTGGAGGGCACCAGTGTCTGCAGCACTGCACCTGAGTAGTAGTCAGTGCCTTCAGGAAAATAAAGGCAAAATTGGGCCAAAAAGAATGCTTGCTCTTTCTTAGCTTCAATTCATTCTGAAATGTGTTCATGTTTCAAACTCTCTTCGTTCATTCCTTTTTTCCAGGAGACTAAGGTTTAAGGATATGACAAAGCAATAAACAAGGCAACAAACTGTTTTTGGCACTTAATCAACTGCAAGGACATGTCTGCAAATGATGCTGTCATTTGATGTGCAGCAGCTTAGTTTTCTTTGAATAAACTGTAACTTCATTTGTAGCATCTTGGTACTGTAGAATGTGTGGATTTTTTTCCTTCCCCAAAATGTAAATGACTTGTGGATGTAGCTTATTTCTCGAGTAGTTATGTCTAATGCTACTATTAGTCACTACAGAGAGGATTTGTAGAGCGGTGCAGGTGAGAATTTATTGTATCTGTACTGATTTCTTGGCATGCATACTGGAAAAGCTCTACACATGCACCTGTAGTGCTGCGTGCTGTTCTGCCACTCCAATCAATTTCTGTTAACTTGGAAAGGGTTTGTGGAACAATTGGTTATTTTCCTTTGGTAAAGAAAGATGGGTAACTGTAGATGTGGATTCCACTGACCGTGCCTGTACAATTGATGGTGCAATGCAAAGCCACACCTTGCTTTCTGCAATAACCAGCCTGCATTTATTTTCAGGTTATGACAGGTGCACATTTTGAGGCATCTCATAGAGTCATAGTGTCATTTATGGCACAGAAGAATGCCATTCAGCCCATCGAGTACATGTCTTCTATGTACGGAGCTGTGCTGTCATCCCGCTCCCCGGCTCGATTCCCGTAGCCCTACAAGTCTATTTCTCTCAGATGGCCATCCAACTTCCTCTTGATGTTTCGGGCACCTATTTTGGAATGTCATGTTTGTATGGTATATGTTACTTCTTGGTACATTTGTACAAATGGATTATTAAAGAAACAGACAAAGATGCTTCACTTGGGCCGGAGGATTGCTTATTTTTTCTCATTTGTGGGATATGAGCGTCACTGGCCAGCCCAGCATTTACTGCCGTCCCTAATTGCCTTTGAGGTGGTGAGCCGCCACTTTGAACCTGCAGTTCACGTGGTGTAGGTAAACTACAGTGCAGTTTGGGAGGGAGTTCCAGGATTTGACCCAGCAGCTGTGAAGGAACGGTGATATAAGTTGTCAAGGGTAATTAGGGATTGGCAACAAATGCTGGCCTTGCCTGTGACATCTACATCCCATGAAAGAATTTAAAAAAACACCAATGGTGCACAATGGCTGCAGTGTGCACCATTTACAAGATGCAATGCAGCAATTCACCAAGAGTCCTTTGACAGCATCTTCCAAACCCATGACCTCATCCAAGTCAAGAAGATGTATGACTTGGAGGGGAATTTACATGTGGTGCTGCCCTTGTTCTTCTAGATGGACGAGGTCATGGGTTTGGAAGATGCTGTCAAAGGACTCGGCGAATTACTGCATTGCATCTTGTAAATGGTGCACACTGCAGCCATTGTGCACGATTGTTTTTTTAAAATTCTTTCATGGGATGTGGATGTCACAGGTAAGGCCAGCATTTGTTGCCAATCCCTAATTGCCCTTGACAACTGGGTGGCTTGCTAGGCCATTTCAGAGGGCAGTTATGAATCAACCACATTGCTGTGGGTCTGTGTCTGGAGTCATGTGTAGGCCAGACCAGCTAACGACAACAGATTTCCTTCCCTAAAGGACAGTGAACTAGATGGGTTTTTGTGGCAATCGATGATAGCATCATTACTGAGACTAGCTTTCAATTCCAGATTTGTATTAATTAATTAATTGAATTTGAATTTTATGAGCAGCAATGGTGGGGTTTGAACCTGTGGCCCCAGGGTATTAGCCTGGGCCTCTGGATTACTAGTTCAGTGCCATTAACACTATGCTGCCATCTCCCCTCTTGGGGTGCCATTCAAGGGATTGCTTTGTCCTGGATGGTGTCGAGCTTCTTGAGTGTTGTAGCTGCACTCATCCAGGCAAGTGTGGAGAATTCCATCACACTCCTGACTTGTGCCATGTAGATGGTGAAAAGGCTTTGCGGAGTTAATCGCTGTAGAATTCCCAAGCTTTTGACTTGCACAATATGTGGCTGGTCCAGTTAAGTCTGGTCCATGATGACTCCCCCAAGATGTTGATGGTGGGGGATTCAGTGATGGTAATGCCATTGAATGTCAAGGGAAGGTGGAGATGACCATTGCCTGGCACTTTTTTGGCATGAATGTTACTTGGTACTTATCACCCCAAGCCTGAATGTTATCCAGGTCTTGCTGCATGCAGGCACAGACTGCTTTGTTATCGAAGGAGTTGCAAGTGGAACTGAATACTGTGCAATCATCAGCGAACATTCCCACTTCTGACTTTATGATGGAGGGAAGGACATTGATGAAGCAACTGGACTTGGTTGGGTCGAGGAGGACACTGCCCTGAGGAACTCCTGAAGCGACGTCCTGGAGCTGAGGTGATTGGCCTCCAACAGCCACAACCATCTTCCTTTGTGCTAGATATGTTTCCAACCAGCGAGAGTTTTCGCCTGTTCCCAGTTGACTTCAGTTCTTTGGTGCCGCACTGGGTCAATTGCTGCCTTGACGTCAAGGGCAGTAATTCTCATCTCATCTCTGGAATTCAACTCTTTTGAACACATTTGAACCAAGTCTGTAATGAAGTCTGGAGCCAGGTGGCCCTGACAGGACCAAACTGAACATCAATGAGCGGGTTATCGATTGTGTCAATTGTTTGGTGATTTATGGAAATGGGATGCTCAGGCTTCTCCCTTTCCCTTTCTCTTGTTCCAGAGCAGCATGCGACCCTTGCTTCACATCTTCTTCCTGATAATGGGGCTCACATCAGACTGTTGGGACTGCTATAGAGCCCTGGTGTCAATCCTACATTTGCTTGATTTGTACTGTGATCAATATACACCTTGATGTAAAAAGTTTCAGATAACTAACTGCCTTGCTCATTGAAGTGAGAAGCTGCCTTGTATTTTTGAGGATTTATTCATTGTTGTTTATTTTCAGTTTTTTGTATGGATTTTTACTACAGTAAGATCATACATGTACTTGTGTATGATTATTTTTGTATTTTATGCATACAGTATATATGTCTTTTATATATTGTACATTTGTGTGCCTGATAGGGTAGTGGAAACATGCCAGTGGTAACTTTCAAAAGTGAATTAGATAAATGCTTGAAAGGAGAAAAAATTGCAGCAATAAGGGAGAAGATTAGGAGAGTGGGATGAACTGGATTATTCTTCAAAAGAACCAGTGCAGACTCAATGGACTGAATGTTCTTCATTGCTGAACTATTGTATGATTCTATGTCTTGGACAGTCAGTTGAACATTTTTAGTGCAGCTTCATTGGCGAAATGTTATTTAACTCTGCTCAGTAATATTCTGTGTTGCATCCATCATTTAACAGTGCATCTGAGTTAATGCTTAATGGGGTGGGAATATATGTGTCCTGCTTTTGTTTCAAGAGGCATTGTTGGCTTTTTGGCAACTTTCAGGTAAGGTTGGGCTACAGTTGTATACAAGCAGCGCTTCAGTCCCAGCATTAAATTGCAAATGTACTGCGTGCACACACCCCATATTTAATTGATTACTTAATTTTATAAAGTGTGCAGGAAGATCAATGGATGCCTGTTTTTGAGTATAAATCATCCTGCTTTTCGTAAATGAGAATTGCACTGTCATTTATATATCACTGTGAAAAATGGAAATTTTGGCAGTATATGGTAATGCATTTGGGGAAGGCTAAAAAGGCCAGGGAATCCACATTAAGTGGTAGGATTCTGAGGAGTGCAGAGGAACAGAAGGACTTTGGAGTGCATGTCTACAGATCCCTGACGATGGATGGACAGGTAGATAAAGTGGTTAAGGAGGCATACGGGATACCTGCCTTTATTAACCGAGGGCTACCTGCCTTTATTAACCGAGGCATTGAATATGAGAGCTGGGAGTTTATGCTGGAGCTGTATAAAACACTAATTAATTAGGTGACAGCTGGAGTGCTGCGTGCAGTTCTGATCACTGCACTATATTAAAAAATGTGATTGCGTTAGAGAGGGTACCAAGGAGATTTACAAAGATGTTGCTTGGACTGGAGAATTTTAGTTATGAGGAAAGATTGAATAGGCTAGGGTTGTTTTCTTTGGAGCAGTGGAGGCCGAAAGGTCTAGATAGAATGTAGGAAGGCCCAATTCCCCTTGGTTGAGGGGCCCGTAAGGAGGGCCATAGATTTCAAATAAGGAGGAGGTTTAGAGAGGATTTGAGGGAAAATGGTTTCCTCCAGAGGGTGGTGAGGATCAGGAACTCACTGCCTGAAAGCATGGTAGAGGCAGAAACCCCCATAACGTTTTTAAAAGTACTTGGATATGCACTCGAAGTGCTGTAGCCGACAAGGCAACAGACCAAAAGTTGGCAAGTAGGATTAGGCTGGATGGCTACTTGTTGGCCTATGTGGACATTATGGGCTGAATGGCCTCCTTCTGTGCTATAAATTTATATGATTCTATGATATGTGTGCTCTTACTTCTTGCAGCAGCCCTTTTTAAAAGGAAGCTACTGTATTAGATGCTGGAGAGGTCTTAATTTTCAGATTCATAAATTTCATATACTTACTCCAACTAAGATTGCTGACAGACATCACCTTGTGTTGTGTGATCCTTTTATATGCACGAAAGCAAGAGAAGGCTGGCAGAACATTTTTGAAGAGCAATGATATCTTTCAGAACAAGGACCTCATCTGTAGTGCACACATCACTGCTATTCCAAATAAATGCAATTAAATCTTAATAGAAACTGCTCAGATATTGCAGAGATTTCATTGAGCACGACAGGAGCATTTCTGCAACAAAAATATTTTTAAAAGGCTGGCATTTGTTTGAGATTGTGATCAATGGAATATTATGTTCATCGCATCTCTCAAGGCATCCTTTATAATCAAAAGAGTAGAATAGACAGAGTAGAAAGAGAGAAACTGTTCCCATTGGCAGAAGGCTCGAAAACCAGAGGAAACCGATTTAAGTTGATTGGCAAAAGAGCAAATGGTGTCATGAAAAGCTACTTATGCAGCGAGTGGTTAGGATCTGGAATGCGCTGGCTGAGAGTGTGCTGGAGGCAGATTCAATCGTGGCTTTCGAAAGGGCATTAGATAAGCATGTGAAAAGAGAAAATTTTCAGGGCTATGGGGAAAAGGTGGGGGAATGGGACTAGCTGAGTTGCTCTTAGAGAGCCAGCACTGGCACGATGGCCGAATGGATTTCTGTGCTATAACTATTCTATGTTTCTATTTTACGAACTTCATTTCTCACCAATTGTATGAAATGGAATGTGTGAGACGATGAAACTTGAGAGTTTTTGTTAGAGTTCATTCATATTTTTCCGTACTTCAAATTTTTTTTTGCAATGGCATCTATTTCGTTCAGGTTCTTAAGTACCTAACAGTTTAGAAATGCTTGTTACATCAGTTTGGTTTTCTGCATGTACTTTTGTTACAATGTTTCCTATTTATTATAAGTAGATTGTATGTGCCTTCTGGGGAGGTGGATTGGTTGAGTGGATTGGTGCTTAGCCAGCAAGGGAAAAAAACACTTATGATTCTACATTTGATTTGGGGCATCAATGTGCTCCGCACAGAATGGTAGGATGTGAACTGCTGCTTGTGCATTCTTGATCTCAGCTGTACTACTGTGGGTACAAGTCAAACACTTTTGCACAAGATTCACCCAGGGTGCTGCTTGTGGACTTCCTCATAGCCAGCTTGAGAGTGGGATTGATGGAGTTTGAAAGCAGGTTGCCCACTTAACCTCAGATGACACATAATGAAGTCAGAGAAAATGTCTTTTTAAAATATGTATATACATTAAAATTAAAATGAAATATGCTCAGATTTCAAGCATTGGCCAACTTCAAGTATAATATTCCGTTTAGTAAAAAGTTTAGTTCCAGACTTTAAACTGACATTCGATAACTTTTCACACAATGTCTGATCAACAGGTTTATTCACTCATATTCTCTTGGATGAAGCTGCTCAAGCAATGGAGTGTGAGACCATCATGCCTTTGGCACTAGCTAGTAGACACACAAGGATTGTTTTAGCCGGGGATCATATGCAGGTGAGCGATTATGGTCAAGTTTAAACTTCGTTACCAACTGTTAGAATATGAATTACAAACTAGTTTGTTAATACTTGTGGGGTTACTAAATGACTGCAGACTTGTTTGCATTTGTGTTTTTATTTCAGTGGCAGCAGGGAATGCTGCAATGTCACATTAATTTATCTAGGTAGTTTTTTTTGTAGTTTGGTTGCAGTGAGGTTTTGGTGGATGTTGTTTGGCTTCATCTTGATTTTGTTGCTCTTTTAAATCAAATTAGTGAATAACATGGCAGAGACTGTGTAGTGGCCTATGCTTTGCTTGCAGCAGGTTCTGTCTTAAAAGCCAGAAATTCTTGGTGCACATCCAGGTTTAATATGCTCTGAATGGCTTATTCTTTTGATGTAATCTTTATGCTGGCACTGAACTCTCCTGCTCCCTGCCACCGCAATCCTAGAGTCTTCCTTATATGAAACTAAATTGAACTCATTTACTTCAGTTGCGCAATGTCCGGATCTCGGCTGAACAACAGTCTGCTTGATTTCCTTTTCAAATTAACAATTAAGTTTTTTTTTTTCAAAGCAAATTTTACTGACCTGATCCTCCTCAACATTGCCAGGGGTTTCTGTTTTAGTTTAGTGTCTTCAAACAGCTTGGCTATGCAATCACCCCATTTATGTAGTATCACAGTAACTGTTTTATAAGAAAATGGCTGGAAAGAAATGGTTCCTGCTGCCGGATAACACTTAGTATTCCAGTGATAATTGTGCACCAATGCCCTTTAAAGTTTAAAAGATAGAAAGTTCCTTCCAAAGAGCTCACATCCACAGGTTTTGGGCAGATGCGGCACAAGCATTATGTGAAGATTGCAGTTGGTAACTCTGGACAGTTGAATGCATTTGAATTTGTTGCTAGATATGCAAGTCTGCCAGGAGTTTCTCAACAAAGAGGTATTTGGGACATTCTCAAAAGTGTATGGTGTTTATGTGCCAGTTTCCCTATTGATAATACATGTCCAAGAATGTCGTCTTTGTGAAATTGATAAAAGGAATTTTTGCCAACTTTACTTCCTGACCATCTGTTAGGTTAACAGGGATTTCTGGCTTGCAAGCCTGACGTGTGGCAGGGGCCTTCAAGCATTTTTCCTTCTCTGAGCGAAGAGGGTGTAGGAAGCAAAGATGGGTTCGGCATGTGCTGTTCATATGCTACTTTTCCTCTCATTAGTCGTCCTCCTGCTCCATCCAAACGCATTCATAACTATTCCTCCTGTTATGAAGGAAGCTGGGGAAGCATCCTGTTCTGTGGTTCCACCAATGTTGCTCTGTAATCAGTAAGAGCATTGTCCTGAGTGATTAATTAATGACTTCATAGTAAACGTGCTCCTAGGTAGCAGTGATAACAACATGATTGAATTTTGCATTCAGTTTGAGGGCGAAAAGAGGGTATCTAAGACTAGTGTTCTAAATTTAAATAAGGGTAATTATGAGAGTTGGAAGACAGAGCTGGCTAAAGTGAATTGGGAAATTAGGTTAAGGGATAGGTCAATAGAGATGCAAGGGTGGACATTTAAGTAGATATTTCATAACATTCAGCAAAAATACATTCCAGTGAGAATGAGAGACTCTAGCGGAAGGACGCACCATCCGTTGCTAACTAAGGAAGTTAGTATCAAATTGAAAGAAAAAGCGTACAATTCAGTGTAGAGTAGTGGCAGGCCAGAATATTGGACAGAATATAAAAAACAGCAAAGAATGACTAAAAGAATAATGAGAGAGAAGTTAGAGTATGAGAGAAAGCTAGCTAGAAATATGAAAACTGAGAATAAGAGTTTCTGCAGGTATTTAAAAAGGAAAAGAGTAAGTAAAGTGAGTGCTGGTCCTCTAGAGAGAGAGTCTGGGGAGTTAATAATGGAAAATAAGGAAATGGCAGAGGAATTGAATAGATGTTTTGAATCTGTATTCACTGTAGAGGATAAAAATAACATCCCAGAAATAATTGTGAATCAAGAGTTGAAAGGGAGGGAGGAACTTAAAACAATTACCATCACCAGGGAAAGGGTACTGAGAAAGTTATTAGAACTAAAAGCCGACAGGTCTCCAGGTCCTGATGGACTTCATCCTAGGGTCTTAAAAGCAATGGCAGCTAAGATAGTGGATGCATTGGATTTAATTTTCCAAAATTCCCTAGATTCTGGAAAGGTCCCATCAGATTGAAAAATAGTGAATGCACCTCTACTATTCAAGAAAGGAGGAAGACAGAAAGCAGAAAACTACAGACCAGTCAGCTTAACATCCATCACTGGGAAAATGCTGGAATCTATGATTACGGAGGTTATAGCAAGTCATTTAGAAATTGTCAATGCAATCAGGCAGAGTCGACATGGTTTTGTGAAAGGGCGATCATGTTTGACTAATTTATCTTTGAGGAAGTAAAGACAAAAAGCAAAAGGTGGTGGAGTTGCATTGCTGGTTAAAGAAGAAATTAACGCAATAGTGAGGAAAGATATTAGCTCTGACGAGGTGGAATCTGTATGGGTAGAGCTGAGAAACACGAAGGGGCAAAAAACGTTAGTAGGGGTTGTATATAGACCCCCAAACTGTAGTGGTGATGTTGGGAATGGCATTAAACAGGAAATTAAAGATGCATGCGATAAAGTAACATCTGTAATTATGGGTGCCTTTAATCTGCATATAGATTGGGCAAATCAAATTAGTCACAATACTGTAGAGGAGGAATTCTTGGAGTGTATACGGAATGGTTTTCTGGACCAATACTTTGAGGAACCAACTAGAGAACAGGCCATCCTAGACTGGGTATTGTGTAATAAGAGAGGAATAATTGACAATCTAGTGGTGCGAGACCCCTTGGGGATGAGCGACCATAATATGATAGAATTCTTCATTAAGATGGAGAGTGACATAGTTGATGCTGAGACTAGGGTCCTGAATCTTAGTAAAGGAAACTACGAAGGTATGAGGCCCGAGTTGGCTATGATGGATTGGGAAACGTTACTTAAAGGGACGACGGTGGAAAGGCAATGGCAAACATTCGAAGAGCACACGGATGAACTGCAACAATTGTTTATTCCTATCTGACGCAAAAGTAAAATGGGAAAGGTAGCCAAACCATGGCTTACAAGGGAAATTAGAGATAGTATTAGATCCAAGAAAGAGGCATATAAATTTGACAGAAAAAACAACAGACCTGAGGATTGGGAGCAGTTTAGAATTCAGCAAAGGAGGACCAAGAAATTGATTAAGAAGGGGAAAATAGAGTATGAGAGCAAGCTTGTGGGGAACATAAAAACTAACTGTAAAAGTTTCTATAGGTATGTGAAGAGAAAAATATTCATGAAGACAAATGTAGGTCCCTTACAGTCAGAAACAGGGCAACTTATTATGGGGAACAAAGAAATCGCTGACCAACTAAATGCATACTTTGGTTCTATCTTCACAAAGGAGGACACAAATATCATACCAGAAATGTTGGGGAACACAGGGCTTAGTGAGAGAGAGGAACTGAAGGAAATCAGTATTCGTAGAGAAATGGTGTTGGGGAAATTGATGGGATTGAAGGCCGATAAATCCCCAGGGCCTGATTGTCTGCATCCCAAAGTACTTAAGGAAGTGGCCCTAGAAATAGTGGATGCATCGGTGGTCATCTTCCAAGATTCTATAGACTCTGGAACAGTTCCTCCAGATTGGAGGGATGCTAATGTAACCCCACTATTTAAAAAGGGAGGTAGAAAGAAAACAGGGAATTACAGACCAGTCAGCCTGACGTCGGTAGTGGGGAAAATTCTAGAGTCCATTATCAAAGATTTTATAGCAGAGCACTTGGAGAACAGTGGTAGAATCAGACAGAGTCAGCATGGATTTACGAAAGGGAACTAAATGTAATATCTCCAGATTTGCTGATGACACAAAACTGGGTGGGAGTTGTGAGGAGGATGCAGGGAGGCTTCAGGGTGATTTGGGCAAGTTGAGTGAGTGGGCAAATGCATGGCAGAGGCAGTATAATGTGGATAAATGTGAGGTTATCCACCTTAGTAGCAAAAACAGGAAGGCAGATTATTATCTGAACGGCTATAAACTGAGAGAGGGGAATATGCAACGAGACCTGGGTGTTCTCGTACACGAGTCACTGAAGGTAAGCATGCAGGTGCAACAGGCGGTAAAAAAGGCAAATGGTATGTTGGCCTTCATAGCGAGAGGATTCGAGTACAGGAGTAGGGATGTCTTGCTGCAATTATACAGGGCCTTGGTGAGGCCACACCTGGAATATTGTGTGCAGTTTTGGTCTCCTTATCTGAGATAGGATGTTCTTGCTATAGAGGAAGTGCAGCGAAGGTTTACCAGACTGATTCCTGGGATGGCGGGACTGACGTATGAGGAGAGATTGAGTCAGTTAGGATTATATTCGCTGGAGTTCAGAAGAGTGAGGGGGGTGGTGGGGGGGGGGGGGGGGTGCTCTCATAGAAACCTATAAAATTCTAACAGGACTTGACAGTAGATGCAGGAAGCATGTTCCCGATGGTGGGGTGTCCAGAACCAGGGGTCATAGTCTGAGGATGTGGGATAAACCTTTCAGGACTGAGATGAGGAGAAATTTCTTCACCCAGAGAGTGGTGAACCTTTGGAATTCGCTACCACAGAAAGCAGCTGAGGCCAAAACATTGTATGTTTTCAAGAAGGAGTTAGATATAGCTCTTGGGTTTAAAGGGATCAAAGGATATGGGGGGAAAGCGGGAACAGGTTACTGAGTTGGATGGTCAGCCATGGTCATAATGAATGGCGGAGCAGGCTCGAAGGGCCGAATGGCCTACTCCTCCTATTTTCTATGTTTCGAAGCAACGTGGATAAAGGGGAACCTGTGGATGTGGTGTACTTGGATTTCCAGAAGGCATTTGACAAGGTGCCTCATCAAAGGTTACTAAACAAAATAAGAGCCCGTGGTTTAGGAGATAACATATTAGCATTGCTAGAGGATTGGTTAGCCAACAGGAAACCAAGAGTAGGCATAAATATGTTGTTTTCAGGTTGGCAAGCTGTAACAAGTGGAGTGCCAGAGGGATCAGTACTGGGGCCTCAACTATTCACAATCTATATCAATGACTTGGATGAAGGGGCAGAATGTATGGTTGCTAAATTTGCTGGTAACACAAAGTTAGGTAGGAGAGTAAGTTGTGAAGAGAACATAAGAAGTCTGCAAAGGGATATAGATAAGTTGTGAGTGGGCAAAGATTTGGCAAATGGAGTATAATGTGGGAAAATGTGAAATTGTCCATTTTATAGAGTTTTAGAGTCATACAACACAGAAACAGGCCCTTCAGCCCATCGTGTCTCTGCCGGCCATCAAGCACCTACCTATTCTAATCCCATTTTCCAGCACTTGGCCCGTAGCCTTGTATGCTATGGCGTTTCAAGTGCTCATCTAAATACTTCTTTTGGCAGGAAGAATAAAAAAACAGTATTATTTAAATAGAGAGAGATTGCACAAATCTGAGATGCAGAGGGATCTGGGTGTCCTAGAACATGAAACACAAAAAGTTAGTATGCAGATACAGCAAGTGATTAAGAAGGCAAATATAGTGTTGTCATTTATTGCAAGGGGAATGGAATATGAAAGAAGAGATGTTTTGCTACAGTTGTATAGGGCATTGGTGAGACCAGATCTGGAGTATTGTGAACAGTTTTGTTCTCACTTAAGAGAGGATATAATTGCATTGGAAGCAGTTCAGAGAAGGTTCATTCGACAGATTCCTGGGAAAGGTTGGACAGGTTGGGTACGTATTCATTGGAGTTTAAAAGGATGAGAGGTGATCTTATTGAAATGTATAAGATCCTGAGGGGACTTGACATGATGGATGTTGAAAGGATGTTTCCCCTTGGGGAAGAAACTAAAACTAGGGGGCACAGTTTAAAAATAAGGGGTCTCCCATTTAAGACAGAGATGAGGAGAAATTTTTTCAGAGGTTGTGAGTCTGTGAAACACTCTTCCCTGGAGAGCAGTGGAGGCAGGATCATTGAATGTTTTTAAGGTAGAGGTAACCAGATTCTTAACAAACAAGGGAGTCAGAGGGTATCAGGGGTAGGCAGGAAAGTGGAGTTGAGTTCACAAACAGATCAGCCAGATCTTATAGAACGATGGAGCAGGCTCGAGGGGCCAAATAGCCTACTCTTCTCCTAGTTCGTATGTACGGTCGTATGATCTGGATACCTATTAATTTCTCCACTCGTGATCAGGCGCCTAGCCTGCGCTTGATAGGAAGAAAAATAAAAGTTGGTATTCGGGAAGAATAAATTCAAATGGGCTGAAGGGTTTTCATTCAGTCTTGTGATCTCTCTCTCTTCCCCTTTTCCCACAGTTTCTTAGCAGTTGAAAAGCCTCCTTGATGTCATGTTATGGTTGCAAAACTGCATTCTACTTTTTGTACAAAACTTTTGTATATCACCGGGTTATGTTTTTCAAATACACTATTGACAATACCGCTGGACATTCCAAATTCAGCAGCAGCATAAAGGCAGTGATTTTTATAATGAGCATTGTCAGTGGATTCTGTGATGGGATGGAAACGTGTTGGTAAATCTGCTTATGGATTACTATTGTCTCAATTTATGGAACAAGTCAGGTCATGAGATAGTGTTTGTTGTCTCACTTTCTTATTTGTAAAGGGGAAACTTACTTTAACCCAATCTTTAATGGAACTGAACTGCTGAAAAACTTATTGTAGTTATGTATTTGGCATTGTAGTGTCATAGAAGGCTTCACCAATAAGTAGAGCGGAAAGAGTTTTGAAAAAGTATCAAAAATTTATTGTTGCAGTTTGAAGATGTTTGAGACTTTCATCTGTACTTACTGTCTGTCCATGAATTTCACACACATTTTGAGCTTGAGAAACTTTAGAACTTCAAGAACTTTCCCAATTCTGATCTTCCAAATCGTTTGTTCCCATTTTCTCTAAATGTACATTGTTTTGTATTGCTCAAGATTAATTCGTGGGAGCATAATCACCAGGTGTAATTTACAGTTTGAATATTCCAGTGCATGTTTGTTGATGTAACACTAGAGCATCCAGCTTCAAATCCAGTCTGGCTAAGGTATCTCGGTATCTTGGCAGACTTCCATGGAATTTTACAGCCCTTACCATCGCTACTGAGACAGCTTCTTTTTGAAAATAAAAATTTGCAGCCAAAGATCAAGGTCCATATTATATTGCTTTTGTTTTACGCTGTCAGTAATTAAAATCGTTTACTAGATTGCATGGCACTTAGTGTTCTATGAATTTCTTCACGCTTGATAATTCCAAGTGGCAGCCTCCATTCACCGTATTTTTTAATGTCACTTTTATTGTCAAACATTTCTGAAGTTAATATAGACAGGGAGATGACGACTAATGCCTCCTTTTGATCAAGTGTTTTAAAAATGCAGAATAGTCTGAGATTCTCAATGGAAAGTATTTTTGATCTCTGCCAGTTGGAGGACTGGTTTCAGTTTCCAAAGTGATGTTTCATTTTTCTGCTGGTCGTTAACTTAATTGAAACCCACTGAGCAGAATGTCCATTTTTCTGTAGTCTCTTTAAAGTGTTTAGTTTTAATAAACTATGCCTCAAAAGTAAGAAAAGAAATTTTGAAATCAAATCTTGAACATTAGCTCTGAATGTGTTTAATATTCTAAATATTATGACAGCTTGGTTTGCAAGTTAACTTTCATCTACCTTGAAGAAAATGGAGTTAACTGTTCCCCAATTAGTCATACAGTGGCCAAGTGTCAGAGTTTAGTCATCTCCTTCTGATCCTGTCCTGTGGTCTCCATTGTCTGTTTTCCTGCTCAGTACTCTCGTCATTTGGCTCAAAGCTCCAGGCAGAATAACTGTTTTAGCCAGTGAATGTATAGCAGTGGTATACTTAAGACACGGAAGAAAGTGTATAAAAGCAGAAAGCCAAAAATAAGACAGTGTTCTCCTTATAACTATATTTTTTCTTAGCAAAGTGCAAATTAAAAATAGCTAATGTACTGCTTTATCATTTCCAGCTTAGTCCTTTTGTATACAGTGAATTTGCCCGGGAAAGAAACCTTCATGTCTCTTTGCTAGATCGTCTGTATGAACACTACCCTGCAGAGTTTCCGTGCAGAATACTACTGTGCGAGAACTATCGTTCACATGAAGCTATTATCAAGTAGGTATTTTGAGTTTTCCATGTTTTCTTGGTATGTGACTCAATTACTTACTGGTGGTGGTAAAAGCAGTTCCTCTGTCAGTACTCCCATTTGAAAATCTAACTAGCGGTTACTCAGAGCTGCTGCTGAGGGAACCGAATTAACTTATGTAAACTGTCTTCATGTTTGCATCTCTATTGACATTACGCCTTCCTCACAGTGATTGGTACTGTTGTATTTTTTAATAAGATTACTGACCATGACACATACTCTTCAACCTGGATCGTCATTTTGCTATTTGTAAAGAGAGGGGAACAGTGACAGTTCTAAAATGCCTGCCAATAAAAGTGGGACATATTCAGTTAACAGCTTTTGCTTAAGGAGTAGAGTGCAAATAAACACTAAATTTATTTCACTGCATTGGATTAATATCTGAAGGTGGAAACTACTGAAATGTGCACTTCGCATAAATCTTTCATCACAGCTCAATCTAAACATGTACAGATGCAGCTTTGCAGAAACAATTAACAATATTACTTCATTCTGATATCTCTTTTTAACAAAGTCCCAAAATGAATCTGCGATACCTGTAATTTAAAAGAAAAGCTTTGAATCCCTATTCCTATTTTGCATGAAATCTGAGGATTGGGTTAATTTGTTGACGCTGTTGATTCTGCTCGTTTATTTATCATCTAAATAATTTCCTTAAACCTCATCAAAACATATCTCTTCGACCACACTTCCAGTCACCACATCTAATTTCACTGCTGCCCTGCATCCACTCCATCAATGTCAATTACCTTGTGACATGTACCATATTAGAGACACCATATAATTATAAACTGTTCACTTTAATTAATCTTCGGGTGTATTGTGTGCTCCCTATCGGGAGTCTGACTACCGGGAGATACCACTGTGTCTGAAAACTCCTCAGTTGTGCATAATTCAAAACTTAAGCATTGTTCGCAGAAACAGCGGTAATTGCATTTCTGCTACATTCTAAGATTATGATTTGCACTGAAATTTCTTTTCACAGGGGAGCGAACTATTTAAACATTGCTCGGATTTTTAGTTGCCAGTTTCCATTGTTCCGATTTGCTATTTCACTGAAGCAACACAGATAAAATGTGCTTGATGCTTTTATGTTAATGAGATGCGAAGTACATTTTAGGTATGGGCTTTGAGTTGGAAATGTCTCATTGATTTGGGCTCACAGTTATAACATGACACTGGGTGTGTTGTAAATTAATTTGCTGTTCTTGTGGAAGGATGTAAATAATCAGAAGTTCAGGAAGAAATTTTCTCCATTTTTAAAATGGAATCAGTGAGACGTGAGATGGAAAGCTAAATTTGATTCAAATTAAACTGCAGGTCAGCTGGAGTAATGTATTTTCTTTGGTTTTGGGACTTGAATAATGTTTTGAAATTTTCGCTCTAAATCGATGCATAATGAAGACCACATGATATACACAAGTATTGCAGAGATGCTGCATAGTGACTTTAAACACAATTTCAATTCTATTTTAGTTACACTTCTGAACTATTCTATGAGGGTAAGTTGATGGCTAGTGGAAAACAACCAGCACACAAAGATTTCTATCCACTAACATTCTTCACCGCCCGAGGAGAAGATGTGCAAGAGAAAAACAGCACTGCTTTCTACAACAATTCAGAGGTGAGGTAACAAAAAACAAAAAACTGAAAATTTATATCTCTATTGGTTGTGTCTGTCCATTGCCCATTATTTTGGTTTTATCCATGGACCCTGTTAATTTTAAGCTAGGATTTGTTGCAGTTCTCCAATTATTGATAGTGTTATTTGCAACCACCATGCACACGTCTGATGGAGTTTGTGCTTTGAATTAATGAAGTTGACTGTTGAATGAATCCCCAATCTGAATTGGTTATTGGAAACTTAATTGGAGTAAATAATGTATTCCTTTAGTGAAGTTGTGATCCATGGTATAAAATCCTGAGAGTTGTCTTCAGTTTTGAAATGGAATATATTGGTTTTCTTCTAACAGGGCTATTCTACTCAGTGATCCTTCTGCTTGAATTTCAACCATGATCCTAGCATTTTCTAATCCTGGTTTTCTCCCCTCATCATGTAAAGGTCCGAACTCATGCCATGATGTTTCCCCGGATTAGGAAGACCTCTGCTATCTCATTCAAGCAGCCACTCATCATTATGTATGCAGATTATCTGGCCATTATTTGTAGGATTTTACTGTGCCCAAACTGGCTGCTGTTTACTTGCATTATGGTGCTGCACTTCAAAAATTGTCTTTCCACTCTCACTTCTCTCACTCTCTCCAAAGCGTGCCAGCAAAGTGAGACGAGATGGGAAATCACCATTGATTCTGATCTTATTCACCCTAGTTAGGCATCTAGTCCGAGGTCATGGAGACGGTTGTAACACTGCTGCTGCTAGTTGAGATCAGCTCACTCAGGACCATCCTAACGTGTGGCTCAGTAGTGCACGGGATGATGGATTTACCTCTCAGCATTTGAGGGAGCTGTATGATCCTTGCATTATCTTCAGAAGGCTTGCTCTTTTTGTCTGAGTTTCCAATAAATCATAAAGCAACAAAAAACAAATACCAGTGAGAAAAACTTATTGAGAATTCATATTTAACTTTACTGATTGAGAGTTATGTCTGTCCACAATGGACATGCACCTGCTGGAAACCTCCCACAACATAAAATCAGAAATGAGCTAGACAATGATCTAATGCTTGTCAAATTGAGAACCAGGCTGAATACAGAAGGTTCAGAGGGGAGCTGAAAAAACAAACAAGAAGCAAAGAGAGAGTATGAGAAGAGACTGGCAGCTAAAAATAAAAGAAAATCCAAAAGTCTCCTATAGCCATATAAATAGTTAAAGGGTGGTAAAAGGAAGAGTAGGGCTGATGAGGGATTTACGCATGGAGGTAGGGGGCATGGCTGAGGTATGAAATGAGTATTTTAGTTTAATTTTTACCAAGGAAGAAGATGCTGCCCAAGTCATAGTGAAAGAGGAGGGAGTTGAGACACTGCATGGGCTAAAAATTGATGAGGATGTATTGGAAAGGCTGGCTGCACTTAAAGTTGATAAGTCACCAGGTGAGATGCATCTAAGGATGCTGAGGGAAGTAAGGGTGGAATTTGCGGTGGCACTGGCCATAATCTTCCAATCCTCCTTAGATGCAGTGCCAGAGGACTGGAGAACTGCAAATGTTATACCCTTGTTCAAAAAGGGGTGTAAGGACAAGCCCAGCAACCAAAAGCCAGTCAGTTTAACCTCGGCAGTGGGAAAGCTTTTAGACATGATGATTTGGGCCAAAATTAATAGTCACCTGGGCAAATGTGAATTAGTTAAGGAAAGTCAGCAGGGATTTATTAAGGGCAAATCGTGTTTAACTAACTTGCTTGAGCATTTGATGAGGTAACAGAGAGGGTTGATGAGGGTAATGCTGGTGATGTAGTTACATGGACTTCCAAAAGACGTTTGATAAATTGTCGCACAACAGACTTGTGAGCAAAGTTCAGGCTCATGGAATTAAAGGGACAGTAGCAATATGGATTCAAAATTGGCTTAGTGACAGGAAACAGAGAGTAGTGATTAATGGCTGTTTTTTGGACTGGTGGAAGCTTTATAGTGGAGTTCCCCTACTCTTCCTGATATATATTAAAGACTTTGACCTTGGTGTACAGGGCACAATTCCAAAATTTGCAGACAATACTGAACTTAGAAGTGTTGTGAACTATGAGGAGGATAGTGATTGAGGTCAAGAGGACATGGACAGGCTGGTGGAATGGGCAGACAAGTGGCGGATGAAATTTAATGTAGAGAATTATGAAGTGATTCATTTTGGTAGGAAGAGCAGGAGAGGCAATATAAACTAAAGGGTACAATTCTAAAGGAGATGCAGGCCCAGAGGGACCTGGGGATATATGTGTACAAAACATTGAGGGTTGCAGGGGCAGGTTGAGAAAGCAGTTAAGAAGGCACAGGATCCTGGACTTTAAAAATAGAGGATAGGATACTGTTCTGAAAGTGCTTCTATTTTTAAAAAATATTTTTTCTTTGAGAACTCATTTTAGAATTATGGACATTGGTTTATTTGAGAAACTGCAAAGACGTCATGGATGTGTTTTTTTTTTACAAGGGTCACTGAGAGGTCTTGTTTGTTTTCAAACTTTTACTGGCTGTAACATGCCTTAAGCTCAATAAATAACAAACCTTGGCGACTTGGGGGAGATGTTTACAGAGAAGTGACATGTCAAGTTTTATAGTGCTCAGGAGGTTCTGACTTGCTGTTTGGGGTTTCGCTTCTGAGATATTGTTTTGGTTCAGTTGGGGTGTGGACTGTGTTGAAAAGCAGTTGGACATCAACTTGCCAAGGGAGAAACACCCAGCTCATCTTTCCTGCACCTCTGAGACCTGGAGGAATCCAGTGTGTCAGCTCCTCTTTCTCTACCTCTTTGAAAAACCTGCGAGTCCAGAGTGGGATAACTGAAACCCTTGATGCCACATTTCTCCTGGAAAGCCTACCAGACTGCTTCTCGACATCTCCAGAATGAACTGCTGTAGAAAAGATCCCAGTGATCCATCTCTGTATACCTGGATGCCAGACCAAAAGGGACAACTGATGTCCTTCCAAATCTTTTTATTCCTTCAAGAACTAACAAATATTTGACAAAAGTGTTCCTTATTTTGTTTTTTTTTTGTAAAAGAGGTTTGCAGAGAAAATCTCTCTTTTTCAGTTAACTGGTGTGTGTGTGTGTGGGGTGGGGGGAGGGGCAGGTAGGTATTTAAAAAAGGGATTCTCTAATTTCAATCTGTGTGTTGATGCTTGGCTTCATTACTGTATAAGTCCTGTTTTATAATAACTGATAGTTTTGTTTATTGAAGAAACCTGGTTGCTGTATTTTATTCAGGGATAAAGAGCAGAGTCTACGGTTTACTGTATCGGTAACTGGGTAAACATTTAAATATATGTTGTGACCTGTGGAGAAGTTTAACTAGAATAGACGGTGCACTCCTCCCATCTCGGTTGTAACAGTACAAAAACAAGCAAGTTATGATAAATCTTTGTAAAACACTGGTTTGGCCTCAACTGCTGGAGTATTGTGTCCAGTTATGGGCACCAAACGTTAGGAAGGATGTGGAAGCATTAGAAAGGGTGCAGACAAGATTTATGCGAATAGTTTCAGGGCTGAGGAACTTGAGTTATGTGGATAGGTTGGTGAAGATGAAGCTGACACAGACATGACTAGCAAAATGGCCTCTTTCTGTGCTGTAACCATTTCTAAGATTCTTGCTGTCAACCAGAGGAAAAACAACAAAGCTTCTGGTCATGACCATATCCCTGTGGAAATACTGAAACACAGGAAAACGTACTGATCTCCCAGATGCTTGCCGTAATTGTGAAGCTGTGGCAGAATGAAGAAATTCCATGTGGCCTTAGACGCCATGATGATCACAAACTTCAAGAAGGAAGATGAGTCGGACTGTAGCAAATACAGGGGCATAGCATTGCTCTCAACTGTTTACAAAGTCCTTGCTAGGTTACTTCTTAATTACCTCTCCCCAATTGCAGAGGAGGTCTTTCCAGAGTCCCTGTGCAGCTTCTGACCCGCCGGAGGAACAACTGACATGATTTTCACAGCACACCAACTTCAGGAAAAGTGCAGAGAGCAAAACATCCCTTTGTACATGGCTTTCTTCGACCTCACAAAAGCACAGTGATTCAACACAGTGAATTCAACTGCCCTTTGGATGGTGCTACAGTGATATGGATGCCCAGCTATGTTCACAAACATCATCTGTCTCCTACATGACTATGCAAATAACAGTACTATGCAACGGCTCCACTACAGACCCCTTCCCTGTCAAAACAGGTACAAACATTATTCTCAATCTTTGCAGCAATGCTGCAGTTTACTACTGACAAGCTCCCCCTAGTTGTGGTAATAACGTACCGCACTAATGATAAACACTTTAACCTCGACTGGCTGAAGGCCAAAACCAAGACAACAACCACTTCTGTAAGAGAACTTCAGCATGCTGATGACACACAAGTTGGTGTCCGCTCTAACGAAGCACTACATCAGCTAATTGACCTATTCACTGAAGCCGACGCGAGCATGGGATTTGCCCTGAACACCTGGAAGACCAAATTCCTCCACCAGCTGACACCAAATGTATCAAATCCAATACCTTTCGTTGAGATTCATGGTGAAGTATTGGAAAATGTTGCTTACTTTCCATATCTTGGAAGCTATCTATCCCAGAAATCTGGCATTAATGAAGAGGTACACCACCGAATCCAATATGCTAGCTCAGCCTATGGTAAATTATGTACTTGAGTTTTCAACAACCATGCTATCAGACCCGACACTAACCCAAAGTCTATCAGGCAGTGGCTCTCCCTATGCTTCTCTATGGTGCTGAAGCTTGGACAACTTTTTGATGCCATATCAAGGCCCTAGAGCAATGACTGGGTGTGACAGGCCTGCAGGGTCAAACAATCCCACAACCAACGGATCAAATCTAAGCTCTGCAGTCCTGCCACATCCAGTCATGAATGGTGGTGGATAATTAAACAACTTAAGGAGGCTCCACAAATATCCCCATCCTCAACGATGGGGGAACCCAGCACATCAGTGCAAAAGACAAGGCTGAAGCATTTGCATCCATCTTCAGCCAGAAGTGCCGAGTGGATGATCCATCTCTGCCTCCTCCTGAGGTCCCCAGCATCACAGATGCCAATCTTGAGCCAATCCAATTTCTCCAAATGATATCAAGAAATGGCTGAAGGCACTGGATACTGCAAAGGCCATGGGCCCTGACAACATTCAGGCAATAGTACTGAAGACCTGTGCTCCAGAACTAGCTGTGCCCCTAGCCAAGCTGTTCCAGTACAGCTGCAACACTGGCATCTAACCAGCAATGTGGAAAATTGCCCAGGTATGTCCTGTGCACAAAAAGCAGGGAGGTAATTGGCCAGGTTGGAATTGTCTTTTCTCGATCATCAGCAAAGTGATGGAAGGGGTTGTCGACAGTGCTATCAAGTGGCACTTGCTCAGCAATAACCTGCTCACTGACGCTCAGTTTGGGTTCCGTCAGGGCCACTCAGCACCTGACCTCATTACAGCCTTGATCCAAACATGGATAAAAGAGCTGAACTCCAGAGGGGTGAGGTGAGAGTGGCTGCCCTTGACATCAAGGCAGCATTTGACTGAGTATGGCATCAAGGAGCCTGAGCAAAACTGGAGTCAGTGGGAATTGGGGAAAACTCTCCACTGGTTGTAGTCATACCTAACACAAAGGAAGATGGTTGTGGTTGCTGGAGGTCAATCATCTCCGTCCCAAGACATCACTGCAGGAATTCCTCAGGGTAGTGTCCTAGGCCCAACTATTTTCAGCTGCTTCATCAATGACCTTCCCTCCATCATAAGGTCAGAAGTGGGGATGTTCACTGATGATTGCACAATGTTCAGCACCATTCGCGACTCCTCAGATACTGAAGCAGCCCGTGTCCAGATGCAGCAAAACCTGGACAACATCCAGGCTTGGGCTGAGAAGTGGCTAGTAATTTTCGCACCACACAAGTGGCGTCAATGACCATCTCAAACAAGAGAGAATCATCTCCCCTTGATGTCAACGGCATTACCATCGCTGAATCCTCCACCATCAACATCCTGGGGTTTACCATTGACCAGAAACTGAACTGGACCAGCCGCATAAATACTGTGGCTAGAAGAGCAGGTCAGAGGCCGGGAATTCTGCGGCGAGCAACTCACTACCTGTCTCCCCAATGTCTGTCCACCGTCTACAAGACACAAGTCAGTTGTGTGATGGAATACTTTCCACTTGCCTGAATGGGTGCAGCTCCAACAACACTCAAGAAGCTCGACGCCATCCAGGACAAAGCAGTTCGCTTGATTGGCACCCCATCCACCACTTCAACATTCACTCCCTTCATCACTGATGCACAGTGTCAGCAGTGTGTACCATCTACAAGATGCACTGCAGCAATGCACCAAGGCTTCTTCAACAGCACCTTCCAAACCTACGACCTCTACCACCTAGAAGGACAAGGGCAGCAGATGCATGGGAACACCTCCACATGCAAGTTTCCCTCCAAGCCACACACCATTCTGATTTTGAACTATATCGCTGTTCCTTCACTGTCACTGAGTCAAGATCCTGGAACTCCCTTCCGAACAGCACTGTGGGTGTACCTACACCCCAACGACTGTAGCAATTCAAGAAGGCAGCTCAGCACCACCTTTTCAAGGGTAGTTAGGGATGGGCAATAAATGCTGGCCCAGCCAGCAATGCACATATCACATGAATGAATGAAAAAAAATCAATGTTGTCTGAGAAGGATCTTGCGAATCAAGTGGGAGGGCAAAAGAACAAATGTGTCTTCCAAGCCACAGATATGCCAAGTATAGATAATCTCACATCAACTGAAATGGATGCGACTCACTCATGACTGCCCAAACAAGTGCTCCACTCAGAGCGCTGCCAGGGATCCTGTTCGCACGGGAGCCAAAGGAAATATTTCAATGACTTTCTCAAAGCCTTCTTGAAGGTCTGCTCTATTAACAGCAGTACATGGGAACCAGGTGCCCAGTAACTATCAGAATGGCAACCCAACATCAAAAATGGGGTCAAGACCTTCCATTCAACAAGAGCAGGCACTGAGTGGGAACGGCGAGAGCAGCTGCTCCAGCCAACAATCCCCCACCTCAACGGGCCAACAACCGTTGCCCTCACAGTGGAAGAGGCTACAAAACTGATACAGGGTTCATAAGTCACCTGCACACCCTCAGCCAACACTGACATCTCGCTTCCGCCCAGCCGTCTGCAAGAAAGATGATATGTCTGTCCATAAAGCTGGGCTTGTATTATGAATGTGAGAACCTACTGTAAAGTGAAAAGCTCATCAGATTATTGTATCATCGTTAGCCACGGTTGAGGTACCGGAAGACTGGAGGATAGCTAATGTTGTGCCTTTATTTAAGAAGGGCAGCAGGGATAAGCCAGGGAGCTACAGGCCGGTGAGCCTTACATCATTGGTAGGAAAGTTATTGGAAGGGATTCTGAGAGACAGGATTTATACGCATTTGGAAAGGCAAGGTCTGATTAGGGATAGTCAGCATGGCTTTGTGCATGGGAAATCATGTCTCATGAATTTGATTGAGTTTTTTGAGGAGGTGACCAAGAGGATTGACGAGGGCAGGGCGGTGGACGTAGTCTACATGGACTTTAGCAAGGCCTTTGACAAGGTCCCGCATGGTAGGCTGGTCCGGAAGGTTCGAACACATGGGATCCAGGGTGAGCTAGCAAATTGCTTACAAAATGGCTTGGTGATAGGCTGCAGAGGGTGGTAGTGGAGGGTTGTTTTTCAGATTGGAGGCCGGTGCCACAGGGATCGGTGCTGGGTCCTCTGTTGTTTGTCATATGTATTAATGACTTGGATGTGAATGCAGGGGGCATGATTAGTAAGTTTGCAGATGACACCAAAATTGGTGGTATAGTGGACACTGAAGAAGGTTGTCTAAGGTTACAACGGGATATAGATCAACTGGGAAAGTGGGCGAGGGATTGGCAAATGGAATTTAATGCAGACAAGTGTGAAGTGATGCATTTTGGGAAGTTAAACCAGGGCAGGACATATACAGTGAATGGCAGGGCCCTGGGGAGTGTTGTTGAGCAGAGAGACTTGGGGTGCAAGTACATAGTTCGCTGAAAGTGGAAGCACAGGTAGACAGGGTGGTGAAGAAGGTGTACGGCATGCTTGCCTTTCTTGGCCGAGGCATTGATTACAAGAGTTGGGACGTCATGTTACAGTTGTACATAATGTTGGTTAGGCCGCATTTGGAGTACTGTGTGCAGTTCTGGTCGCCGCACTACAGGAAAGATGTGATTAAGCTAGAGAGGGTGCAGAAAAGATTCACAAGGATGTTGCCTGGTTTGGAGGGCTTGAGTTATAAAGAGAGATTGGATAGGCTGGGTCTGTTTTCCCTGGAGCGAAGGAGGCTGAGAGGGGACATGATAGAGGCATATAAAATTATGAGAGGCATAGATAGGGTAGATAGCCAGAGTCTGTTTCCCATGGTAGGGGTGACTAAAATTAGAGGGCATAGATTTTAGGTGAGAGGGAGGAGGTTTAAAGGGGATCAAAGAGGTAAATTTTTCACACAAAGAATAGTGGGTATCTGGAATGAGCTGCCAGATGAGGTGGTGGAGGCAGGAATAGTAGCAACATTTAAGAGGCATCTGGACAGGTACTTGAATGAGCAAGGCATAGAGGGATATGGAATTAATGCAGGCAGGTGGGATTAGTATAGATAGGCATTATGGTCGGCATGGACGCGGTGGACCGAAAGGCCTGTTTCTATGCTGTATGACTCTATGAAATGTCCTCTTTTATGTATTCATATTGTGTGAATATAACCACACACAATTTCAATATCTGCTTGCAACACTTAAAAAAAAAGTACTTGAACCACTAGAATACTAATCAACTTGACTTTCAGCAACCTAATATGGAATAGCTGAAGCTGAGAGTGATTGCTTCGGCTCATCGCTATGTTCATATCACTATTTCTTTAAGTTGAGAGGAAAAGTGTTGGTGTTTCCACTGTATTGTAGTTGTCATTAGTTCCAAGGCTAGAATTAGTAGCCTGAGGGCAGAAAGTGGCATTAATACAGTAGTTTCAAAACCGATGAATGCACCGTGTTCAACTGAATGGTGTTGACTGCTAGTCTTCTCTTTCTTTTGACTTCTATGTGGAAATGTTGAGACTTCTCTATTTCAATATATTGATCTTGCAGTTTTGTAAATGAAAAAGGAACTTTGGACTTTAGGTAATGCTCAGGAAAAAAGTTAAATATTTTCTACACAAAAAAAATTATCACTTATTTAAGATACACCATGAGTGCAGTTCGACATATTCAGATGTTTAATGATACAGATGTGTTTCAATAAAATAAAACTCCAGCTTTCTGATGGTCTGGGTGTAAAAACGACATCTGGTATTGTATTAAGAACAGAAAACACTTGGATTTATTTTATGTCTTGCCACTTTGTTAAAGTCTTGACTGCTTCCTACAATTAATTATAGTGACCGTTTTCTCAGCAAAGGTCATTCTAGGCTGGCAATAACCCGCAAACAGGAATGACACGAATGGTCAGTAAATGTGTTTTCTTCGGTGATGTGGAGGGAGGAATGTTGACCCATGCACAGGGAGAACTCCTTGCTCCTCTTGGAATTGTGCTTTGGGATCTTTACTGTCAGTTGGATCAGGCAGACAGGATCACCGTTTAATCTGGGCATCACCTTTGAAAATGTATTATTCCCTCTGTACTGCACTAGAGTTTCAGCCTAGATCATGGGCTGAAGTTCCTTTACCAACATAGCTAAGTTGACAGTTTGCTGGAAGGAGGATTGATGAAATTACCTCGACGATGTCAGCAATAAATTAATAGAAAAATACCAGTCTATGAGCTATTCCTAGAGCTGCAGTTAGCACAAGCTCCCACCCACTATTCAAACCAGCTTCCAGGAGTGGACATAGGCTAGCAGTAACCTACCCAAAACCAGGCAGGTACATTGACTGCGTCAAACAGGACCAATCATGAGGTAAAATTGCCCTGTTCCATCCTTGCCCTTCTGATTAACTTCAACCCTCAAACATACACATGCCCCCTGTCACAAGAAATTAATCTATCATGTACTATTCCTTCTGCAGTCACCATGCAACCTAGCTGTGTAATTTCACAGAAAATATGTAGGTGAAAATCAAACCAAACGTAGCTGTGGCCGAATCCAAACCTGGAAACCAGAAAGTCCCAGGTATAATTCCTGGCGTTTGTTGATTTAATTAAAATTAGCAGTTGGGACTCTACAACTGGTATCAGCACCTCTTAGCTGAGGAGGGTGGTCGGGTAGGGTGATGCTGGTGGACATTATCTAAGGTTCCCACTCCTGTACATTATCCAGTGACCCTTCTGGAAAGTTTGCTCGACATTGGGTGGCTTTATTAAACTTTGTGTATCAGCTGTGGCTCAGTTGGTAGCACTCTTGCCTCTGGGTTGCAAGGTTCTGGGTTCAAGTCCCATTCCAGGGCTTGAGCACAAAAATAAAGACTGACATTCCAGTGCAGTACTGCATTGTTGGAGGTGTCATCTTTTGGATGAGATGTTAAACTGAGACGCCATCTGCCTGTTCGGGTGGATGTAAAAGATCCAATGGCACTATTTCAGAGAAGAACAGAGGAGTTATCCCCGATGTCCTAGCTAATATTTATTCCGAAATCAACATCGCAAAAACAGATTATCTGGTCATTATTAGATTGTATGTGGGAACTTGCTGTGCGCAAACTGACAGCTGCGTTTCCTACATTACAAATGTGACCACGCTTCAAAAGTACTTTATTGGCTGTAAAGTGCTTTGAGATGTCCAGTATCATGAAAAGCGCTATATAAATGCAAGTTTGTTTTTTTTGTTTTTCTTTTTGAATAAACAATCCATTGAGTGAGATCTTGAAATAGTTATTTTACATTACCCACACCATAAATTTCCCAGAGGTTATTTTGCGTAATGCACGTCATTTTATATCTTTGTAGGTAGGCCGATGCTGTTTAATAAAACTATTTCAGGGCTGCCAATTAACATTAAATAAACATTTCAGTTTTGGTTTCCCCACCCCGTCTGAAAGTGGAGTGATGTGTCCTGGGATGAGAGCGGCAGAAAATTTAAGTAATGTCAGAATTTGCTAAATTCAATTTAGAGCATTTCAATATGCAAAAATCCATTTTAAATGGGCTTTTGGCAAGATTAGATAATACTTGACAAGAGTGATTGTTTTTAACACAAACTTGTAGGGGCATTGCAACTTTATACATTAGGGAACCATCCAAAGGAAACCTCAGTGGAATAAAGGTCTATCTGTCTATCGGTATTGGAATACTATTGCATCTACTTAGTTAGATAAGTTTGACTGGCAGGGAAGGACCCACCATCTGTGCCTAGCTGAGGAACTTAAAGATAATATCAAACTGCAAGAAGCAGCGTACAATTCTGTGAAGATTAGTGGTAGGTGAGAAGATTTGACAGAATTTTAAAACTAGCACAGAATGACGAAAAAAATTAGGAGGGAGAAATTAGAGTATGAGAGGAAGCTAGCTAGAAATATAGTAATGGAGAGTAAGAGTTTTTACAAGTATTTAAAAAAGAAGAGTAACAAAAGTGAGCATTGGTCCTCTGGAGAGAGTGAGTCTGGGGAATTAATAATGGGAAATAAGGAAATGGCGGGAGCGTCGAACAAATATTTTGTGTCTCTTCATTGTAGAAGACACAAATAACATCCCAGAAATACTTGTAAATCAAGAGGTGAAAGGGAGGGAGGAACTTAAAACAATAGTGATCACCAGGGAAAGGGAACTGAGAAAACTGTTCAAACTAAAGGCTGACAAGTCCCCAGGACCTGGTGGCCTGCATCCTAGGGTCTTAAAAGTGGTAGCTGCTGAGATAGTAGATGCATTGGTTATAATTTTCCAAAATTCCCTAGATTCTGGAAAGGTTCCATCAGATTGAAAAATAGTGAATGTAGCTCTTTTATTCAAGAAAGGAGGGAGACAGAATGCAGGAAACTGCAGGCTAGTTAGCCTAACATCTGTCATAGGGAAAATGCTCGAATCTATTATTAAGGAGGTTATAGAGTTATTCAGCACAGAAACAAGCCCTCTGGCCCATTGTGTCTGTGTCAGCCATTATAGCAGGGCACTCAGAAACTCTTAATGCGATCAGGCAGAGTTAACGTGGTTTTGTGAAAGGGAAATCGTGTTTGCTTGTTACTTCAAAGAACTCCAATAAATTAGTCAATGTGGATGAAGGGGAACCTGTAGATGTGTGCTTGGATTTCCAAAAGGCATTTGATAAGGTGCCACGTCAAATGTTACTACACAAAATAAGAGCTCATGGTGTAGGGGGTAACATATTAGTATGGATAGAGGAATGGTTAGCAGAGGGTAGGGATAAATAGGGCGTTTTCGGGTTGGCAAGCTGTAACTTGTGGAGTGCCACATGGAGCAGTGCTAGGGCCTCAACTATTTACAATCTGTATCAAAGACTTGAATGAAGGGACCAAATGTATGTTTTTAAAATTTTCTGATAACACAAAGATAGGTAGGCGAGTAAATTGTGAAGAGGACATAAAGTAATATAGATAGGTTAAGTAAGTGGGCAAAATTTTGGCAGATGTAGTAAATTGTGGGAAAATGTGAATTCGTCCACTTTGGCAAGAAGCATAGAAAAGCAGTATATTATTTAAATGGAGAGAGGTTGCAGAGCTCTGTGGTGCAGAGGGATCTGGGTGTCCTAGTACATTTTTAAAAATTTATTCATGGGATGTGGGCATCGCTGGCTAGGCCAGCATTTATTGCCCATCCCTAAAATTGCCCTTGATTAGATACAACTGAGTGGCTTGCAAGACCGTTTGAGGGCATTTAAGAGTCAACCACATTGCTGTGGGTCTGGAGTCACATGTAGGCCAGACCAGGTAAGGACAGCAGATTTTCTTCCCTAAAGGACGTTAGTGAACCGGATGGGTTTTTAACGACCATCGACAATGATGGTTTCATGGCCATCATGATTCACAAAAAGGTAGTATGCGGGTACCGCAAGTGATTAGGAAGCAAATGGAATGTTGTCATTTATTGCAAGGGGAATGGGATGTGAAAGTAGGGATGAAAACAAATGCTGGAAAAATACTCAGCAGGTCTGGCAGCATCTGTGGAGAGAGAAGCAGAGTTAACTTTTCAGGTCAGTGATCCTTCTTCAGAACTGGCAAATATTAGAAATGTGAAAGGTTATAAGCAAGTAAAGCGGGGGTGAGGCAAGAGATAACAAAGGAGAAGGTGTAGATAGGACAAGGACATAGAATAGCTGACCAAGAGGTCATGGAGTAAAGGCAAACAATGTGTTAATGGTGTGTTGAAAGACAAAGCATTAGTACAGATAGGGTGTTAACGGACTGAAAATTGAACAGCCGCAAGTACAAACATGACCAAAAAACAGTGGGTAAGCAAACTGAACAAACTAAGATGAAATGAAATAAAATAAGCACAAAAAAACAAAAACAAAATTAATATATTAAAAAAATAACTAAAAATAAAAGTAAAATGGGGGGCCAGTCATGCCCTGAAATTATTGAACTCAATGTTCAGTCTGGCAGGCTGTAGTGTGCCTAATCAGTAAATGTAAAAGTCGGGATGTTTTGTAACAGTTACACAGGGTGTTGGGGAGACCACATCTGGAGTACTGTGTACAGATTTGGCCTCCTTACTTTAAGAAAGGATATCATTGCATTGGAAGCAGTTCAAAGAAGGTTCGTTCGACTGATTCCTGGGATGAAGGGGTTATCTTATGAGGAAAGGTTGGGCCTGTATCCATTGGAGTTTAGAAGAATGAGAGGTGATCTTATTAAAACATGTAAGATCCTGAGGGGATTTGACATGGTGGATGCTGAAAGGATGTTTCTCCTAATGGGAGAGACTAGAACTATGGGACACAATTTAAAATTAATGGCCAGAATTTTACCTTCTAAAAACGGGAGTCCTCTGAGGCAGCCGAGGCAAAAAAATGGCAGGCAATAACGTAGGGTTAGGTCCCCGATGTCATGATGGCCAAACACCATTTTACGCAGGTCGGATGGTGGGCGGGATTGACACCATTCGCTGTCCGATTTGCATCAATTAAGGGCCAATTGAGTTCGTTTAAAAACCAATTGACAGACATTTTATGTCTGCTGTCAAATTTTATGGCTGCCAAATGAGTCGAAGGGGGTGTCAGGAACCCAGCAGCTTTAAAAGGGCAGCAAGCAAGAGTTGGAGGTACTGTTTTTGGTTCATTATTCTGTGATATTTATGTACATTACTTTTAAGTTTTTGGTTGTTTCTGCTGGTTCATCTGAGTGTTACTTACTCTTGGTCAGGCCACAGCAGTATCAATTTATTTGGTGTCGGGGAGGGGGGTTTGTGGTTGCCTGTCCTTACAGCAGATTGCTAATACCTGTCCTAATTACATCTCCGGGACACTCCATCAATGGAAATTGTTCACTCTGGAGGAGGCTAATCTAACCAGGAAGACTACGCCCCAAGGAGGGACAGGAGGACAACTGGCCGGGGAAACCAGCAACCTGCTGGCCAAGTGCAACCTCGGAATAGGGGAGGGGAAGAAGGTAATGGAGTGCACCAGGTGCAACCACTTGTCAGGAGACAAGCCTACCCAGCAGGCAGGGTCTACCACCCGTGTTTGAGCTTTCTATAAATGCCAGAGTGTCAGTGCCGAAGAATACTACGCCTGTCACGGGAGACTGTCATAGCTCTCTGTGAGATGCTGGCAGCAGAGGTCGCTTCCAATTGTGTGGGTGGCCATCCAATGCCGGTCGCACTGAATCAAACAGTTGCACTGGACGTCTGTGCATCAGGCCTGTTCTAGGCTTCATCAGGAGACATGTGCAGCGTCTCGCAATCATCAGCACATCACTACATTAAAGTGGTAACTGATGCCATATTCAGGCATGCCAACCAGTTCATCAAGTTCAAGATGGACGCCGCCAGTCAGGCCGAGAGAGCCAGAAGCTTCAGCGTTATCACTGGGTTCCTCGTGGTCCAAGGCATAATTGATGGCACTCATGGCCATTAGAGCACCTACAGTTCAGTCAGGGGCCTTCATTAATCAAAAGGGGTTTCGTTCAATGAATGTGCAAGTCGCCTGTGACTACCGTAAGGATTTATTGCAGGTGTGTGCTCGTTATCCTGGAAGCAGTCCCGATGCATTCATTCTCCGGAAGTCCCAGGTGCCAGCACTATTCAGCCCTCCTGAATGCCTGCAAAGATGGATACTTGGCGATGGGGGGTTATCTACTGAAGACCTGGCTGTTGACACCGGTGAGGAACCCACGGAATGAGGCAGAGGAATGTTATAATGAGAGCCATGCAACCACCAGTGTGACCATAGAGCAGACCATAGGTCTTTTCAAAATGAGATTTAGCTGACTTGATTACTCAGGTGGTATCCTTCAGTACTCGCCAGCAAGGGTATCTAGAATTGTTGTCATCTGCTGCACCTTACATAACCTGGCAATGGAGAGGGGGGAGGCCCTGGAGGGTGATGACTTCATTCAGCACGAGGCATCCTCAGACGAGGATGGTGATATGGATGAGGAGGAGGAAGAGGGGCCGGAGTCACCTGAACGACGGGGAGAGGGAGCTTGAGGTTTGGGTGAGTTAAGTGCAAGGAAGCTCCAATACTTAGGCATTTCTCCTGAATGGAGGCTCATCACCCAGAAACTGACATGGCAGTCTGAGGTGAGGCATTCACATAAGCTGGAAGCGCAGAGGCATTCACCTTCAAGGGAAAATCTCAGCTGATACGGGCCACCTTTCCATCAAACACCACACAGCCAGAATGTGCCACCTCCCAAAGTATCCTTTTCATGCAGAACAACCAGATTACCTAGAACATCAACATTGAAAATGCCAAGTGAAAAATGTAATACATTTTTGTGAGTTTCAACATCAAATAAATATTTGCAAATTGCACCAGTGACCCCGTAGTGTAGTTATTGTGATTTTTTTTTGAAACGTTTGCGAGTGCTTACGTGTGTGGACGGATCCCTCACCGTTAGCCACGGCAGAAGCAGGTGTTTGTTCGGGCTGCTGCATTGCTTTGAATGACTTTGAACAAAGAACAAAGAAAATTACAGCACAGGAACAGGCCCTTCGGCCCTCCAAGCCTGCGTCGATCCAGATCCTCTACCTAAACATTTGGCAAGTGTCCTCTACCTGCCTGAGGCTGTGCGGGCCGTGGCATGTTGAGGTGACCCTGAGGAGTTTTAGGAACACGCTCTGACACTCTGGGATTATGCGGTGCTAATGGCAGAGGGAACAAGGAACTGAGGGATACTTCAGGAGCCCCCTAAGCCCCCATATGAATTCTGCTGCTGCCCCTGTGCCCTCTCGGAGGCACAATTGGTCCTCTCTGCTGACCTCAGAGGGATGAACAGCTTCCAAATGCCCCCTGAGGATCATAGACAGATCTCTAAGGCACTGTTCCATGGAGCTCACCCTCTCTCTCAGATTCTGCATGGCCTCCAGGATCGGGCCTTCCACAGCAACCGCCAATCTGTCAGTAGAGGAAGCCTGATGGATGGAGGGCAGGGACTGTGTGTTACTCATGGCCTGGATGGAAATCTCCAAAGTCCGAGCCATAGCATGCAATGTCTCTGGTAGCTTCGCCAGATCTCCACATACCACATGCTGCACGTGCATCATCTTCCACCGATTGGATGTCAGCAGAGGCTCTACAGTATGGGGCTCTGCACTGGCCTGGCCTCCCACAGTCCTCCGAGTGTCAGAGGCATTGGCTAGTACTGCCTCTGGCAGCTGGTCTGGCACTTGTGAGGTGCTGACCAAGTTGTGACCACAAATCTGAGGAGGCACGCATCCCAACCGAGGCGAATGGCTGAGCTGGTGCTTGGTGCAGGGAAAATATGTGATGCTGCACCCTCCTGAGGTCCACTTCTCCTCAGAGGCGGACGGATGAGTCCCAATGGAAATCAGAATGGTCAGTTGTGATCAGTACTCCTGATTGAAGAACATGTCATGGACTGCAGTGTGGCCATATGTGTGATTTTAACTTTGCGAGCACCCTTCATTGCCTGAAACAATCGCCGCCCCACCCCCCCCCACCCCTCCCCCCACCCCCCAGCCCATCAACCACACTCTGGGGAGCTCACCCTCCTAGCCAGGTACACCAGCCTCACCATCAGCTGTTGCAGGTCCTCCAACCTCGTCTGCAAGCGTCAATGTATCCTCCTCCACTCTGGTGAGAAAGGCAAGGTTGGCCACCCCGCCACCAGTCTGGGATCTCTCTCAGGCATTATGTGTCTTCTTCTCATGTGGAGACACAAGGCAATTAGTTCAGACCCTTGACTTGAACGATCACCCACTCACCCCTTGGACTGACCACTACATCTGTAGCCAATACCATTGAAGTGCATGGATGGCACACCTCTGGATCACAGTGTCTCAGATGTGCCCATTATACAGTCCAAGACAGGACTGCAGCCAATCACTGAAGATGGATGGCTTCGACTTTGCAGCATCAATGCCCATTGACCCTCCTGTATCAGTTAAAAGTTACAAAGACTGTGGAATGCCCCTTGCCTTGGCTGATCTCCTCTGCTACCTCCAGCCATGCCTTCTTGCTCAGCCACCTAGTGGAGGACATTCAAGGAGTCCTTGGAGAACCGGGGGACTGTGCAGCTACATCTCCCTTCCATTGCCACCAGCGGGTACTGGTGGGTTTCTGTTTTATTTGAAATTGTTGGATGGGTGGGCCCTTTAATTCTTGCACCACCCCTTTCACCCTCAGGATGCTGTATTTCCTTTTGTGAAATGCTGGTACTCCAAACGAGATGTTTGCTGCAGTTAAGCCTCTCAGAGCTACAGAGGTTGCTGAAAGCGCTTTTAAATGGCTTTCAGCAACCTCTTCCGGTTCTAGCCCCGCCCCCACTGACGCTCACACTCCCGCCCGCACGCCCCCTTTTCAGACAGAAATGCATCGCCGAACCTCTAATTGGATGCTTCGAGTGCGATAACGGCGGCAGCTAGGCGCGGAGCGGGAGCGACTTCTGCACCATCTTCCACCTCTGTGAACATGGTGCCAAAGACAACGGTAAAATTCCGGCCAAGGGGTCTCCCATTTAAGATGGAGATGAGGAGAAATGTTTTCTTTGAGGGTTCTTAGTCTGTGGATTTCTGTTCCCCAGAGAACAATGGAGGCAGGGTCATTGAATATTTTTCCGGCTGAGTTAGATAGATTCTTGATTGACAGGGGAGTCACAGGTTATAGCAGGTAGACAAGAAAGTAGAGTTGAGGCCGCAATCAGATCAGCTATGACCTTATCAAATGGTGGAGCAGGCTTGGGGGTCTGAATGACCTCCTCCTACTCCTAATTCATATGTTTGTAATTATCTGAGCGTACCTTTTTTTTTTGTACCACATTGTGTTTTAAATATTTGGAAGCATTTAATGATGTATGTAATTGGTAACTGTTAGGTAACTTTGTGGTTGAACTTCATGTTTATATTGAGTCCCAAAAGATGATGGTTTGACACAGAATGGTCACAAGTGGCTGCTGCAGCTAATTAAATGTTAATTCATGCAGTCTGAGGAGCAGACTGCATCAACCACAGCTGGGGTGATGAATGACACTTGGAATGTATTTAAATCCAGAGGTTGCATTTCTGTTATTTAATGTTTAGCTGCTATGATCGTAATCATACTTTGTCTCTCCAAAAGGTTTTTGAAATAGTGGAACGTGTTGAAGAACTCAGAAGGAAGTGGCCAGTTGCCTGGGGAAAATTGGATGAAGGTAGCATTGGAGTAGTAACGCCATATGCTGATCAAGTGTTTAGGATTCGATCGGAACTTCGCAAGAAGAGGTTGTCAGAAGTGAACGTCGAACGAGTTCTGAATGTTCAAGGTGGGTTCCCACTTGCTGATCGAAGTTGAGCTGCTGTTTTTGTTTTTCTTGTACTGAACCGTGGGAAAGACAGTCTTGTTGAGGAATTGGATGTCAAAAATGTAAACTTGTAGCAGTGAACTTCATCAGTGTTCCAACATGTTTGACAGAGAATACCTACGTGATAAGTTTTCCATCTTGGCTGCTGTTTGCAAGGAGTTCTCCAAAGGGAGGGAAAACTTAGGTGATACTCTGTAGACTGTAGATATATATATATATATTCCTGAAACAGACTGGAGTGGCAGAGGCTGTGCACTAGTCACCCACAACCTTTCATGGCTGAGAAAAGATGGATGGTGCATTGGAATAAAATTATTGGGGATGGTTGTGGGGTGCTGAGAAGGAAAATTGGCTTAAGGATCTCCGAGAAGTAAGAGAAACCTTCTGAAGTTTGACATACATGATTTTTCCAAATAAGTGACTTGTTCTACTGTATTGACGTACCATGTGTAAAGAGAGTAGTGTTTAATCCTATGTTGACAATTATATTTGTAGACCAGAAAGTACAGAGGTTTATTTTTTAAAAGCCTTTTTATTGAAATTAAGCTAGGCTAATGTGATTTGACCAGGACTACTTTTGATTTGATTTTCAGATCCATTTTTTGTGAAATTACACGGTTTGGTTGCGTGGTTCTTGTAGGAGGAGTTCATGATAGATTAGTTTCTTTGCAGGACTCATTACCATTGGGAGCATGTGTGTTTGAGGGTTGAAGTTAATCAGAAGGGCAGGGATGGAACAGGTGAATTTTACCTAACAATTGGACCTTTTTGATGCAGTCACTATAGCTGCCTGGGTTTTGGGCAGATCACTGCTAGTCTACATCCCCTCCTGGAAGCTGGTTTTAGTGGTATATGGGAGCTTGTGCTAAGTGCAGCTCTCGGAATAGCCCATCAACTGGTATTTCTCAAATGATTGTTGTCTAGATAATTTCATCAATCCTCTTCCCAGCAAAATGGTCCTAAAAAGGCTGAATTCGTTGATTCTCTGCATAAAAACAAATCCTTTAAAACATAAATGTACTTTGGTCCTTTTTTTAATTCAATGCAATGGAATCCTGATGTGTCTTTATAAATGAAATTCACATCAACTATGCTACGGGTGGAGGAAAAAAGTGACATTTGTCCTGAAAATAAATAAATCCTCCAGCGAGCTTCTTTCTATTTACTAAATAAACCACTGTTTTATGTAACTGCATTTTTTGGGCTCACGCAGCCATAAGTACATCTGAAGGGAGTTTGTGGTTATTCTTTTGGTCTGAATATCATCCTACTCGGCTATGGATGTTAGTTATATCTGCACAGTCCTTTGCAGCTATGGTGCACCAACAGTGCAAAAGAAAAAAAAACTTGCATTTGTATAGCACTTTTCACGACTTTTGGACATCCCAAAGCACTTCACAGCCAATGAAACATTGTTGTAATATAGGGAAAAGCAGCAGGCAATTTGCACTTGGCAAAGTCCCATGCACAGCAGTGAGATGATGACCAATTAATCTGTTTTAGTGCTGTTGTTGAAGGATAAATATTAGTCAGGACACTGGGGAGGATTCTACTGCTCTTATTCGAATAGTGACTTGGGATCTTTTACATCTACCTATGAGGCCTCGGTTTAATGTTTCAACCAAAAGACGACACCACTGACAGTTCAACAGTCCCTTAATGGTCGAGATTGTGGTACAAGTCTCGAGTGGGATTTAAAGCAGAACCTTCTGATTCTAGTGAGAGTGCTGATACTTGGCTCAGAATGTCAAGTGACGTCCTTTAAAATTGAGAAGTTAGATTCCAACTTTGAAAATATGCGTTTCAGTGAGATGTTTCCTACAATAAAGGCACTATGTAAATACAAGTAGTTCTTGCTTCTGGGCTTAAGAGAACAAAATGGATTCACCTGAGTTAGCAGTAGCCAACATAAACCATGTATAATGTCTTAGCGAAAGCTTTGATCATTCTTTCCACGTATAGTTGCTTTGAAGTTACTTGGACTTGGAAAAATTTCATGAATTTTTGTGTCTCTTTAAATTTTCAGGCAAGCAGTTTAGAGTCTTATTTCTCAGTACAGTAAGGACAAGACACACATGCAAACATAAGCAGACCCCCATCAAGCGAAAGGAGCAGTTAGTAGAAGATTCCACCGAGGACCTGGACTATGGGTTTCTGTCTAATTACAAGCTACTTAATACTGCCATCACTAGAGCACAGTCCCTGGTTGCTGTGGTTGGTGACCCCATAGCTCTGTGCTCGGTTGGGAGATGCAGGTAAAATGATGCAATTGTTCTTCAGATTATTAATTGAGAAACTAATGTGTACTCATTATTATAATTTGACTCGTTATGACTTCGAAATAAGTATAATGTTTTTCGAAGATAACTCTTTGAAGCTACTCTTCCAAATGGGGTAGCTAATTTGCTTTCATTGAGAGTGTTCCTGTATACCCCTGTCCCTTCTTTGTATTTCAAAAGGAATTCTTTTGATTACCTATTACTGAAGAATATAACTGTGAAATAGAATTGCATGGAATGTACAGTGCAGAAACAGGCCATACAGCCCAACTGGTCCAAGCCAGTGTTTATGCTCCACACGAGCCTCCTCCCACCCCTCTTTATCTAACTTGGTCAGCATAAGCTTCAGTTCCTTTCTCCCTCATTTGTTTATCTAGCTTCCATTTGAATGCATCAGAATTTTCAGGATGATGGTTACCAAATCTAACCAATGCTAAACATACAATTTAAGAAAAGGTCATTCAGCTTATCGATGCCCTTTCTGCCCATCAAGCCTATACCTACTATAGAACTTGTACAATTTACCCATCTGCAGTTTCTGGAGGTGAAGTCCTGTGTAATTTCTAATTGAAGTAATAATTATATAATTGTTGAAAGTACTTTCTTCGGTTCTGCAGATGTTTCATTAGCATTGGACCATTGTACAACATGTCTGTCCCATTCTTAATTTTTATAACCTGAAATCTCTTAGCTTTTATTTTTGACTGGTGCTGCTGTCAGTGCCATAAAAGCCTGCATTGTAAGAAATCCAGTGCACCAGTGAGAGTTTATGAGCAATGTTATATTACTGTGCATCCAGTTTATTTGCATCAAGCTGCTCATTCAGCCTTGGTTCAACATGGCAACCAACATCCTGAGACTCTTATTTATTTAGAAGGGCAGTCCAGCCAAATTGACTTCTTGACAACTGCTCAGTTGGCATAATCTGTTGCTCTGCCTTAAACAATGGCAAATATAGAGTGTGGGGTTGAATTCTGCCCTGGTTGCATGACACCTTATAGCCTCTGGGAGTTTTGTCTGGGTATATTGAATTCCTGTAGGACAACTCAATAATGTTATGCATAGTGATTGTGATAAAGCTGCTCAGAGTAATGGATTGTTTGAGGAGATAAAAACGTTGATTGCTTTGTGAACTGAAGATTGGCATGTCTAATTTGTAAAGTCTACAGTGATCAGTGTGATATAAATCTATAATCTATCTTTGGATTTGTGTACTTTTTAAATGGAAGGAAGCCCATAAATCAACTATTGGTCCTGCAATTTTGTTTATATTAAAGTGCTTTCCAGCATTTGCCATTATTATTTCCAAAATAGTACTTTAAAAGTCATTTGTAATATCCAGTTTCAGTCAAACCTATTAATTCAAATCTCAAAGTAGATTATGGCTTCTGCTGCTCTCTTGGTTCACCAATTAAACGTAAGATGTAGATGGCAAAGTTTATTTTATTAGAATATTTGTAATGGTGGAATTAGTGTTTTGAGTGCAGGATGATTTGAAAATTGGGTTATATGTGGGTGTTATGTGGGCTGCGCATGTTAACTTTTCACTGAGTCTCAGGATTATATCCCACTGAAGTCTAATCTGTTATATTGCTCAGAGAAGTTCATGACCAAGAAACCCTGTGATATTGAGCTTTTTTCTATAAAATATTATTTGAAAATGATATTAATCAAAGCTGTGTTGGTATTTTATAGTATCAAGGCCTTGACCCTTTGGGGAGCGGATTTAAACATGTGGTGCTATTTCATCAATGAGCCACTTTACGTATATCCTTGAAGAAGATCACTGGCATATTATTGTCTTAGTTATTTCTCTGATTATTATTCCACAAGCCAATATCACAGGAAACTCTCCTTCATATCACAGAGTGAAGAAATTTGAAATTATAATTTTTTTTACTCTCCAGGGAAAATGTGTAAGAAGAATCTTTGCACATCCTGGAGTGTGATGTACGATTTAACTAATGTAGTGTGGATCAGTTATCTTGCTCATAACTTAGTGTGCAACAATATTACATTGCATTTCACCCTCTGGGGGGGGGGTTTGGTTTGTACTACTGGCATGCCTAATTATTTCTGTTTCCTTTCTGGAGAAGAGGGAGAATTCTATGCATCAGTCTACTGAGATTCCAATTTTTTTTTTTTTGAAGAGTGCTTGCTCTGTGTGTTTGATGTTAATTTGATTTGAGTGATTTAACTGCCTCTCAAATGTTAAATGTAAAAGGAATAAATGGCAGCAGAATTGTGGTTCCTCATATATTTTAACAAAGCTGAGTTGAAGCCTGAATCTACGTCAGTTGCACTTTCAGTTGATTGAGTGTATGCTGTGTTTGTGGACAAGTAACTGAAGCAGGGTAGATGTTTTATTTCTTCCCCTGCTTCTCTCTTACCTCTTTTGTTTCAGAGCAAATGAAGATCCTTGTATATGAGAAGCCTGATTATTCTATAAAACGAGAAACTGTCTTAACACTGCACCATTTATAGTAACCTTTTCAGTACTAAATTATCTTGTAGTTTTATAAATACAGAATGTATGTACTCTCTATCTCAGAATATTTTTAAATGCTATTCATGTGCTTCATCGGCCCCATTTGTCTTTTCCGCTGGTGGTTCCTATCCGCATGCGAGTTCATCAGCGACTGTACTATAGTCAGGGCTGTGGCAATAATCCATGCTTACTGTTGGCAGTTCGTAGAAGGTTAACAGATTTTACTAAAGATGGACAATTTGCCCCAACTGATATGAACACCTCTGAGAGTCATCTGCTAATACTGCAACCTCTACCGCTGAGGACAAGAACAGTAGTAGTATAGGAACATCGTCACCTCTACGTCATACACCATCCTGACTTGGACAGGTATCTCGATTCCTTTTTTGCTGGATCCAAATCCTAGAATTCCCTACCTAACTCAGTAGCAAAAACCTGCAATTATATAGTGCCTTTTACATAATAAGGCACCCCGAGGCGCATTGAAGGAACATTATCAAATAAAATTTGATATGAAGCCACATGAGATATTAGGACAGATGACCAAAAGCTTAGTCATAGTGGTAGGGTTCAGGAACATCTTAAGCGAGGAGAAAAGGGTAGAGATGTGGAGAGATTTAGAGAGGAGATTCCAGAACATGGGACATAGGCAACTACAAGTATGGCTGCCAATGTTGGACTGATGAAAGTCTTGTGAAGCACCATCACACGAGGATTGCAACAATTCAAGGAGAAACCCGACCACTGCTGCTTTGAGGCAGCTAGAGCTGAGGACTAATGGTCTTGCCAGCATTCCATATCCCTTGAACAAATTAAATAGAAGATATGATTCTTCAAATGACCTCTTACAGAGCTTCTACATGAGACAAGCTTATTGTAACAACAGGTAGCCCTGGAACCCAGCTGGGAGAAGACAGAACGAACTGGAATTGTTTTAGAAAACACTGTTCCATACTGTTTATGAAAGCAACCTGTTGAAATATATCAGTGGGAGTTTCAGGTTCACCAGTCAGCTCAATAAATATTAATTTTCTTCTTAATTGGCCCGAAAATATGTGGGTAGAATGATGTTACAACAGAACAGTCAACCACGGGCTCAGAGTAACTTCTGATGTCAGCGAATGGAAAGTAGGAGTGAATGATGTAAAAAACTGTAGAAGTACTTCCAGTATTTATTCCTGAAATAAAATTCGTATTTGGTGATTTTTTTTTCCCCCCCCCATCATTGCCGGTGCATTTCTGCTGGAGGTGGTGGAAGATGAGCTGACTTACAGGAGGGGGAGGGGGATGTGGTACGTGCTGGAGTTTGCTGATTTACAGGAGGCGGATGTGGTACGTGCTGGAGTTTGCTGATTTACAGGAGGGGGATGTGGTACGTGCTGGAGTTTGCTGATTTACAGGAGGGGGATGTGGTACGTGCTGGAGTTTGCTGATTTAAAGGAGGCGGGTGTGGTATGTGCTGGAGTTTGCTGATTTACAAAAGGGGGATGTGGTACGTGCTGGAGTTTGCTGATTTAAAGGAGGCGGGTGTGGTACGTGCTGGAGTTTGCTGATTTAAAGGAGGCGGGTGTGGTATGTGCTGGAGTTCGTTGATTTACAGGAGGGGGATGTGGTACGTGCTGGAGTTTGTTGATTTACAGGAGGGGGATGTGGTACGTGCTGGAGTTTGCTGATTTAAAGGAGGCGGGTGTGGTACGTGCTGGAGTTTGCTGATTTAAAGGAGGCGGGTGTGGTATGTGCTGGAGTTTGCTGATTTACAGAAGGGGGATGTGGTACGTGCTGGAGTTTGTTGATTTACAGGAGGGGGATGTGGTACGTGCTGGAGTTTGTTGATTTACAGGAGGGGGATGTGGTACGTGCTGGAGTTTGCTGATTTAAAGGAGGCGGGTGTGGTATGTGCTGGAGTTTGCTGATTTACAAAAGGGGGATGTGGTACGTGCTGGAGTTTGCTGATTTAAAGGAGGCGGGTGTGGTACGTGCTGGAGTTTGCTGATTTAAAGGAGGCGGGTGTGGTATGTGCTGGAGTTTGCTGATTTACAGAAGGGGGATGTGGTACGTGCTGGAGTTTGCTGATTTACAGAAGGGGGATGTGGTACGTGCTGGAGTTTGTTGATTTACAGGAGGGGGATGTGGTACGTGCTGGAGTTTGCTGATTTACAGGAGGCGGGTGTGGTACGTGCTGGAGTTTGCTGATTTACAGAAGGGGGATGTGGTACGTGCTGGAGTTTGCTGATTTACAGAAGGGGGATGTGGTACGTGCTGGAGTTTGCTGATTTAAAGGAGCGGGTGTGGTACGTGCTGGAGTTTGCTGATTTAAAGGAGGCGGGTGTGGTACGTGCTGGAGTTTGCTGATTTAAAGGAGGCGGGTGTGGTATGTGCTGGAGTTTGCTGATTTACAGAAGGGGGATGTGGTACGTGCTGGAGTTTGCTGATTTACAGGAGGCGGGTGTGGTACGTGCTGGAGTTTGCTGATTTACAGGAGGGGGATGTGGTACATGCTGGAGTTTGCTGATTTACAGGAGGGGGATGTGGTACGTGCTGGAGTTTGCTGATTTACAGGAGGGGGATGTGGTACGTGCTGGAGTTTGCTGATTTACAGGAGGCGGATGTGGTACGTGCTGGAGTTTGCTGATTTACAGGAGGGGGCTGTGTTTCGTGCTGGAGTTTGCTGATTTACAGGAGGGGATGTGGTACGTGCTGGAGTTTGCTGATTTACAGGAGGGGATGTGGTACGTGCTGGAGTTTGCTGATTTACAGGAGGGGGCTGTGTTTCGTGCTGGAGTTTGCTGATTTACAGGAGGGGATGTGGTACGTGCTGGAGTTCGCTGATCTACAGGAGGGGGCTGTGTTTCGTGTTGGAGTTTGCTGATTTACAGGAGGGGATGTAGTACGTGCTGGAGTTTGCTGATTTACAGGAGGGGGATGTGGTACGTGCTGGAGTTTGTTGATTTACAGGAGGGGGATGTGGTACGTGCTGGAGTTTGTTGATTTCCAGGAGGGGGATGTGGTACGTGCTGGAGTTTGCTGATTTAAAGGAGGCGGGTGTGGTCCGTGCTGGAGTTTGCTGATTTACAGGAGGGGATGTGGTACGTGCTGGAGTTTGCTGATTTACAGAAGGGGGATGTGGTACGTGCTGGAGTTTGTTGATTTACAGGAGGGGGATGTGGTACGTGCTGGAGTTTGCTGATTTAAAGGAGGCGGGTGTGGTACGTGCTGGAGTTTGCTGATTTACAGGAGGCGGGTGTGGTACGTGCTGGAGTTTGCTGATTTACAGGAGGGGGATGTGGTAAGTGATGGAGTTTGCTGATTTACAGGAGGGGGATGTGGTACGTGCTGGAGTTTGCTGATTTACAGGAGGCGGATGTGGTACGTGCTGGAGTTTGCTGATTTACAGGAGGGGGATGTGGTACGTGCTGGAGTTTGCTGATTATCAGGAGGGGGTTGTGGTACGTGCTGGAGTTTGCTGATTTACAGGAGGCGGATATGGTACGTGCTGGAGTTTGCTGATTTACAGGAGGCGGATATGGTACGTGCTGGAGTTTGCTGATTTACAGGAGGCGGATATGGTACGTGCTGGAGTTTGCTGATTTACAGGAGGGGCTGTGGTACATGATGGAGTTTGCTGATTTACAGGAGGCGGGTGTGGTACGTGCTGGAGTTTGCTGATTTACAGGAGGGGGATGTGGTACGTGCTGGAGTTTGCTGATTTACAGGAGGGGGATGTGGTACGTGCTGGAGTTTGCTGATTTACAGGAGGGGGATGTGGTACGTGCTGGAGTTTGCTGATTTACAGGAGGGGGATGTGGTACGTGCTGGAGTTTGCTGATTTACAGGAGGGGGATGTGGTACGTGCTGGAGTTTGCTGATTTATAGGAGGGGCTGTGGTACATGATGGAGTTTGCTGATTTACAGGAGGCGGGTGTGGTACGTGCTGGAGTTTGCTGATTTACAGGAGGCGGGTGTGGTACGTGCTGGAGATTACTAATCTTTCATTCGAGAGAAAAATGCTAATCTTGTCAATCTAGTGACCAGCTCTCTCTCTCCTGTTGTATCCAACAGGGGAAGGAGCAGAAGCGATGGTGATTTGGCAAATTATCCGAAAAGATCAATCATATGATGAGTTTTTTTTTAAGAAGAGTTCTCGTGTCATATTGCTCAGGGACGATGCTATTTTAGTTGCAACTGAGTAGACCAGTCTGCTGGTATCTCTATAGCAAGATATCGCGGATTTTGGGAATCTGAAATAAAAACAAAGTGCTGGAAGTACACAGCAGTTCTGGCAGCATCTGTGGAGAGATAAACTGAGTTAATGTTTCAGGTCTGTGACCTTTCATCTGTATCTGAGATTGAACATAAATTGAGTACAAGAACAGGAACCTGTATCTTCAAATTACTTAGTATTTCAGAACTTTTCTTAATTGTTAGGTTTTTTTTCTTAAAGTATCAGAAATATTTCAGCTTACCTTTTACATTTTTGTAGAAGTGCGGTGACTGCTTTTTCATACTATTATATATTGAGAGACAAAATAAATGTTTTTTTCCACTTTTCTTCCCCCATACTTTGTAACATAAAGATTAGGGCAGTGTTCACACAATCAGAAACAATTCACTCTGCCATATGTACAGGATCCATGTCATTCTTGCTACAGAAACAATCTTTCTTGTCTTTAGGACTCTGAGACCAGATCTCAGTGTTGGTTTTCAGCTGGTTTGCTGAAGACATACAGAGTGGCACAAAGGAAGATGCGCAGGCAAGTAAAAAAACTTGCCACTGTCTTTTAAAAAAAATTTGTTCATGGGATATGGGCCTCGCTGGCAAGGCCAGCATTTATTACCCACCCTAATTGCTCTTGTGAAAGTGGTGGTGAGCCGCTGCCTTGAACCACCGCAGTCTGTGTGGTGTAGTTATAACCATAGTACTGTTAGATAGGGAGGCTGGTGTCATAGCTAGCACATAGGAAGCTGATTGTGGTTGTTGGAGGCCAGTCATCCCAGCTCCAGATCATCGCTGCAGGAGTTTCTCAGGGCAGTGTCCTAGGCTTCATCAGTAAGATCCTGAGGGGACTTGACAGGGTGGATGTGGAAAGGATGTTCCCCCTTGTGGGAGAATCTAGAACTAGGGGTCACAATAACAAAGTAAGCGGTCGCCCATTTAAGACAGATGAGAAGAAACATTTTCTCTCAGATCGTGAGTCTTTGGAACTGTCTTCCTCAAAAGGCAGTGGAAGCAGAGTCTTTATATATTTTTAAGGCAGAGGTAGATAAATTCTTGATAAGCAAGGGGTGAAAGGTTGTCGGTGGGAATGTGGAGTTGAGGTTACAAACAGATCAGCCATGATCTTATTGAATGGTGGAGCAGGCTCGAGGGACCGAGTGTCCTACACCAGCTCCTAATTCATATGTTCGTATGTATGTTCGTAACCGTTCCTCCATGATGAGGTTAGAAGTGGGGATGTTCATTCTTGATTATACAGTGTTCGGTTCCATTCACAACTCCTCAGATAATGAAGCGGTCAGTGGGCATGCAGGCTTGGGCTGATACGTGGCAAGTAACATTCGCACCACACAAGTGCCTGGCAATGACCATCTCTCAAAGAGAGAGAGTCTAGCCATCTCCCCTTGATGTACAGCAGCTTTACCATTGTCGAATCCCCCTCCGTCAACATCATGGGGGTTACATTGACCAGAAACCTAACTGGACAAGCCACTTAAATATTGTGGCTACAATATTGTGGGGCGGCACAGTGGTGCATTGGTTAGCACCGCAGCCTCACAGCTCCAGGGATCCGGGTTCACTTCTGGGTATTGCCTGTGCAGAGTTTGCAAGTTCTCCCTGTGACCGCGTGGGTTTTCGCTGGGTGCTCCGGTTTCCTCCCACCGCCAAAGACTTGCAGGTGATAGGTAAATTGGCCATTGTAAATTGCCCCTAGTGTAGGTAGGTGGTAGGGAATATGGGATTATTGTAGGGTTAGTATAAATGGGTAGTTGTTGGTCGGCACAGACTTGGTGGGCCGAAGGGCTGTTTCAGTGCTGTATCTCTAAATAAAATAAATAAGAGCAGATCAGAGGCTGGGAATTCTGACGCAAATGAATCACCTCTTGACTTCCCAAGACCTTTCCCCCATCGACGAGGGATGAGAGTGTGATGGAATACTCTCCACTTTCCTGGATGAGGGCAGTGCCAACAGCACTCGCATGTGCAACATCACCCAGACAAAGCAGCCTGCTTGATTGGCACCCTATCTACCACCTTCAACATTCAGTCACTAACAGAGGCACACTGTGGATGCATTGTAGCAACTCGCCATGCCTCCTTCGACAGCACCTTCCAAACCCGCGATCTCTACTACCTAGAAGGACAAGGGCAGCAGACACACAGGAACACTACCACCTCCAAAGAACAAAGAACAGTACAGCACAGGAACAGGCCATTCGGCCCTCCAAGCCTGTGCCGATCTTGATGCCTGTCTAAACTAAAACCTTCTGCACTTCCGGGGACCGTATCCCTCTATTCCCATCCTATTCATGTATTTGTCAAGATGCCTTAAACGTCGCTATCGTACCTGCTTCCACCACCTCCCCCGGCAGCAAGTTCCAGGCACTCACCACCCTCTGTGTAAAGAACTTGCCTCACACATCCCCTCTAAACTTTGCCCCTCTCACCTTAAACCTATGCCCCCTAGTAACTGACTCTTCCACCCTGGGAAAAAGTTACACACCATCCTGAAGTGGAACTATATCATTGTTCCTTCACTGTCGCTGGGTCAAAATCCTGTAACTCCGTCTCTAACAGCACTGTGGGTGTACTTTTACCACACGGACTGCAGCAGTTCAAGAAAGCGGCTCACCACCACCTTCTGAAAGGCAGTTAGAGATGGGCAATAAATGCTAGTCATGCCAGTGACATCCATAACCTGTGAATGAATAAATAAAAATGACAAAATAGAAACAAGAAGTGCTGGAACCACTATGCAGGCCTGGCAGCATCTGTGGAAAGAGAAGCAGAGTTAACGTTTCGGGTCAGTGACCCTTCTTCAGAACTGACCCGAAACATTAACTCTGCTTTTTCCACAGATGCTGCCAGACCTGCTGAGTGGTTCCAGCATTCCTTGTTTTTACTTCAGATTTCCAGCATCCGCAGTATTTTGCTTTTATTTAAATAAAAATGACACCTTTAAAAGCAGGCAGTTTCTCTGAGGCATACTTCAGGATAATTGTTTGACCTAATCCTAGAGAATTCCTTTAATTATTTAGAAAGTAACAGCTACAAAGGTCTTCAGCATCTTGCTCAGCACCCCTTTGTGTAAACAAGTAACAAGTAATAGGTCATTGGGATATCTTTAAACTATCTCCCAGTAGTGTGGGTCAGGTGAAGTAAAGTACATATTGAATTTACAATAACAGGAACAATGTGTGGGTGTACTTGGTCATTTTTTTAAAACTGCAGGATGTTGAGAAAATACAGCTGGTTGACCTACTTAAAACCCTTTTTGTGTGATAGAATGTGGCTCTTTTCTATTTAAGATAACCCTGCACAAAAGAAACCCCGGAGAAACAGGAATTTCAAAATAAAAGATAAAAAGATTACAGCATGATGATTATCATATTGTACTGGAAGATGTCATGTAGTGAGCACGTAAAATGTTGCGTAGGGTGAACTATTCATTTTTAAAACTATACAATCAAATTAGAACAAGGCTGATTGGCAAAATTCCCTCTACGGTTTTCCGCTTACTACAGACCGAGATGGCTGTATTCTAGCCTTGGCTGTTTACACTTCAGTGAAAGCGCTTTTGAAGAGCTCAGAGCATTCAATAAATGTGCACTGTTCCCTAGACACAGATATGGTGAATGATGCTGCAGGCTTGACTGCCACATTGGTTAATCATGAAGAATTTGTTTCACAGCAGTACTCTAGAGAAACTTGCATATTTTTGCGGTTCTTTTCAGTTTTACTATGAATAAACCAAAAATATTTCTTCAGTGTCTTCCTCTTAGTGAGTAAATTAAACCGTGCAACCAGGAAAATTCTTGCTTTCAAGAGACTTCATTTGGACCCTTTTGATTTCTTCTGTGTCTCCACTAGGCCATTCTTAATTCCTTCTTTTCCCTTGGCATCAGCTACTTGCACACATTTCCCACCAGGGTCACCTGTCTTCTCAGTTCGTTAAAAATTCATTTTGATTTATGGATTTATTTCCTATAAGAAAGCCTTTACTGACTCTAGTTGTGACACATTATTTGCTCAGTGACTTGCATTGGGCTGGGACTTTGATTTGTGTAAATTGTTATCATATTAAAGGAATTCCCAAGACCCATGGGATTCATCCACTCTTGGTTGGTCAATTCCTAATCTAATCACAGTATTCTTTTTCTGTACACACCACTCTTTGAAGAGATGATCTAACAAACATCGCAGGTGTGTGACCTTGGATTGTTCCAGAACTCCTCTTACCTCCCTTAATGCCTCTTATCCAACATAGTTTACACCTCTAGTGGGAAGAAGGTACCAGGGCAAAGGGATCTAGGGGTACACTTTCATAAATCATTAAAAGTAGCAATGCAAGTTAAAAAGACCACAAATGCAAACAAAGTGTTGTGGTTCATTTCTAGAGGAAGAGAATTGAAAAGCAGGGAAGCTATGTTAAACATAAAAATTATGTGACACCATGGACCTGATCGGAGACTGCAGCAGGAGCGGCAGAAAATAAGAGAGCGCAGGGTGGACAGTACGGACCCGATCAGAGATACCAGCAGTGGTGGCAGCAGATAAAAGAGAGGGCGAGAGAGAGCGAGTGGGGAATAGCATGGACCCAATCAGAAACACCAGCTGTGGCGGCAGAGAATGAGAGAGTGAGGGGAAAAGAGCGGGCCTGATCAGAAACACCAGCAGAGGATAAGAGAGAGCGGGGGAACAGCATGGACCCAATCAGAAACACCAGCTGTGGCGGCAGAGAATGAGAGAGTGGGGGGGAAAAGAGAGGACCTGATCAGAAACACCAGCAGAGGATAAGAGAGCGCTGAGGAACAGCACGGACCTGATCAGTATTTCCATAAAAGCAAGGAGTGACATCAGGGGGTAGCAGTCAGGTGATTGATTGGTAAGAATTTGTTTTCATTTGTTCCTGCAATGTGAGCATTGCTGGCAGGGCCAGCATCTGTTGCCCATTCCTTATTGTCCTTGAGAAGGTGGTGGTGAGTATTAAGTTTTTTTTTTAAAACTAGGGCAGTGGTTTAAACCAGGACCAGAAAACTATAAAATACTGAATTAAATTTATAGTTTAACTAGTTAAACTAATTAATAAATTTCTATTGGGATAAGTATAACAGTAAAGGAGTTAATATGGTTAGCAAAGAGCAGGACTAGAGGCGTTAATTAAAACTAATAGTTTATACAAGGTATTAACTAGATTCTAAAAGAGGGAATAGAGATTTTTTTCTTAAACCATGGATGGGCAGCTGAGCCCTGTTGCTTGCAATTCCCGCACCATGTGGGAACTTTAGGACACTTCATGTGTCTTGGGGGACCACATGTGTAGGAAGTGTTTCCAGCTGCTTGAGCTCGTGCTCAGCATTTCTGAGCTTGAGGGGCAGCTGGAGTCACTGCGGATCATCAGGGAGGATGAGCATTTCGAGGGTGGGACATTCCAGGAGGTGGTCACCTCACAGGCAGTGAGAGTTCAGGATTGTAGATGGGTAGCCATGCAGAAGAGTAGGAAGGAGCAGGAGTATTCGGGGTGTGTGCCACATACAAACCGATACTCAGCTTTGGAGACTGCTGGGAGTGATGACACCTTGAAGGAATGCAGTCCATACCATAGTACCAATGGAGAAGGGACTGCACGGGGTAGGAACGGCAAAGAGTCGTTATAGGCGATTCCATAGTTAGGGGGAAAGACAGGCATTTCTGTAACTGTCATTGAGAGTCCCAAATGGTGTGTTGCCTCCTTGGTGCCAAGGTAAAGGATATCACTGAGAGGGTGCAGAATATTCTGCAGGAGGAGTGGAGTGAGCCAGAAGTTGTGGTACACGTCAGTATCAATGACATAGAGAGAGCAAATATTGAGGCCCTGCAGTCAGATTTTCAGGAGTTATGGAGGAAGTTAAAAAGTAGGACCTCTAAAGTAATAATCTCTGGATTACTTCCATGCCTCGTGCAAGCGAGAGTAAAAATAGGAAGATAGGGAGGATCAGTGTGTGGCTTGAGGCATGGTTCAGGAAGGAGGGCTTCAAATTCTTGTGATATTGGGACCAGTTTTGTGGCAGGAGGCACCTATCCAAAAAAGGATGAGTTGCACCTCAACAGGACTGGGACCAATGTCTGCGTGGGGAGATTCACTAGTGTAGTTGGGAAGGGTTTAAGCTAAGTTGGCAGGGGAATGGGCACCAGCATATTGAAGTAGAAAAGAGGAATAAGGTGCATGAAGAAGTGAGTGTGTTGGATAGCACTAGAGAAAGAAGTAGTGTTATGTTACATAGGATCAGACCAAGAAGAACTACGAGGAATACAAAGACAGGTTTTTAAGGCATGTATGTGAATTCACAAAGTGTGGTGAATAACGTTGGTGAGCCACAAGCACAAATAGAGGTGTGGGAACATGATGTAGTGACAATCACGGAAACGTGGCTTAAAAATGATGAGGACTGGCACTTAATATTCAAGGATACAAGGTGTTAGTAATGGATGGGGGTTGGCAGTACTGATCAGGGAAAACATTGTGGTGTTGGAAAGGGAGGCTATCCAAAGGGGACAAAGACAGAATCCATTTGTTTAGAGTTGAGAAGCAAAAAGGGTACGATCACACAACTTGGGGTTGTCACTGAAAGTGGCAACGCAGGTGGATAAGGTAGTCAAGAAGGCATACGGCATACTTGCCTTCATCGGTCAGGGCACAGAGTATAAAAATAGGCAAGTCATGCTGCAGCTGTAAAGAGCTTTAGTTAGGCCACACTTAGAATATTGCGCGCAATTCTGGTCTCCACACTACCAGAAGGACGTGGAGGCTTTGGAGAGGGTACGGAAGAGGTTTACCAGGATGTTGCCTGGTCTGGAGGGCATTAGCTATGAGGAGAAGTTGGATGAACTCTGATTGTTTTCACTGGAACGACGGAGGTGGAGGGGTGACATGATGGAGGTTTACAAAGTTATGAGCGGCATGGACAGAGTGGATAGTCAGAAGCTTTTTCCCAGGGTGGAAGAGTCAGTTACTAGGGGACATAGGTTTAAGGTGCGAGGGGCAAAGTTTAGAGGGGATGTGTGAGGCAAGTTCTTTACACAGAGGGTGGTGAGTGCCTGGAACTTGTTGCCGGGGGAGGTGGTGGAAGCAGGTACCATAGAGACGTTTAAGAGGCATCTTGACAAATACATGAATGGGATGGGAATAGAGGGATACGGACCCCAGAAGTGCAGAAGGTTTTAGTTTAGGCAGGCATCAAGATCGGCGCAGGCTTGGAGGGCCAAATGGCCTGTTCCTGTGCTGTATTGTTCTTTGTTCTATTCTATAGGCCTCCAAATATTGTGTGAGAGAGAGAGAGCAAAAGGAGCAAATCTGCAGGCAATCTCTCAGATGTGCAATGATTGGTGATATTGGGGGACTTTAATTCCACAAATATCGTTTGGGATAATAGAGTAAAGGGTAAGGAGGGATTGGAATTTCTAGGATGTGTCCAGGAGCACTTCCTTGACCAGTATGTTCTCAGTCCAACTAAGAAGGAGGCATTGCTGGAACTGGTGCTGGGGAATGGGGTGGGCCAAATGTCTGTGGGGGAACAGTTGACTAAGAGTGATCATTGTATCTCAAGGTTGAGATTAGTAATGGAGAAGAGCAAGGAGCAAGCTAAAGTCGAACTTCTAAATTGGAAGAAGCCTAACTTCAATGAGATAACGTGGGATCTAGCCAGGGTAAAATGGAGCCAAAGATTGACAGGAAAAACTATAATGGAACGATGGGTGATCTTTAAGGAGGACATGTTTCAGGTACAAGCTAGGTACATTCCAACAAGAGCAAAAAGTAAGGGAACCAAAGCCAGGCTTCCTTGGATAACAAGGGAGATAGAGGACATGCTGAAACAAAAAATGATGGTGTATGATGCTTGCCAGGTGAATTCTTCAAGCGAGAACCAGACCAAATACAAAAAGTTGAGAGGTGAAGTGAAGAGGAAAATAAGAGAAAATATGAAAATAGAATAGAATAGTGGTTATCATAAAAGTTACCAAAAATCTTCCATCACCATGTAAATAGTAAGTGGGTAGTAAGAGACAGGGTGGGGCCTGTCGGGGACAAAGGAGGTGATATATGCTTAGAGGTGCAGGGCAAGGCTAGAATACTTCAATCTGAGTATGCTGATAAAATATTGGTAGAAGCGGCGATGGTAGAGGTAATGGATGGGGTGAAAATTGATGGTCAGTATCAGCTGGAAAGGCTCGCAATGCTTAGAGTGGATAAGTCGCCTGGCCCGGATGGCTTGCATCCCAAGTTGCTAAAGAAGGTGGGGGTGGAGATGGTGGAAGGGCTTCCAATCTTTCCTAGATACTGGGAATGTGCCAGAGGTTTGGAGAATGGCAAATTCAAGAAAGCGTGTAACGGCATTCCTAATAACTACAGGCTGGTCAGTTTAACATCAGTGGTGGGCAAGGTTTTAGAAACAATAATCAGGGAAGAAAATCAACAGGCATTTGGAGAGGTTTGAGTTAATTAAGGAGAGCCAGCATGGATTTGCAAAAGCAGATCATTCTTAACTAACTTGATTTGAATTTTAAGAAAATCAACAGAGAAGGCTGATGAAGGGAAAGCAATGTATGGTGTCTATATGGATTTTAAGAAAGCCTTTGACAAAGCACCACATAAAAGGCTGGTTAACAAAAACTGAGGCTCATGGAATAGGAGGGTCAGTGCCAGCTTGGATAAAAATTGGCTTGAGGGCAGAAAACAGTGAGTCATGGTAACTGGTTGTTTTTGAGACTGGAGGATGGTAGACAGTGTTGTTCCCCAAGGTTCAGTGCTAGGACACTGTTTTTGTTGATATATATAGATGACTAGGATATTGGAATACAGAGTAAAATTTCAAAATTTGCCAATGATACCAAACTTGGAGGTGTGGCAGACAGTGAGGATGATACCAATCAACTGCAACAGGACATAGGCTAGCAGAACAGACAGACAGATGGCAGATGGAATTTAATAGAGAAGTGTGAGGTGGTGCGTTATGGCAGAAAGGATAGGGAGAAGCAATACAGACTTAATGGCCCCGTTCTAAAGAGTGTATAGGGACAGAGGACCTGGGGGTTCATGTGCATAGCTCTTTGAAGGTGGCAGGACATAGTGAGAAAGTAGTAGCGAAGTGTCTGGGATCTTGGCCTTCATAAATAGAGGTGTTGAGTACAAAAGCAGGGAAGTTACGCTGAACCTTTATAAGGCTCTGGTTAGGCCACAACTAGAGTATTGTGTCCAGTTCTAGCCACCACACTTTAGGATGTGAGGGTCCTTGAGAAGGTGCAGAGGAGATTTACCATAATGGTTCCAGGGCTGAGAATTTGGTTACAAGGTTAGGCTGGAGAATCTGGCGTCATTCTCCTTGGAGCAAAGGAGATTGAGGCGAGATTTGATAGAGGTGGATAGGATTATGACAGGTTTAGATAAAGTTGACAAAAAAAAGCTGTTCCCATTAAATGATGGTACAAGGACTAGGGGACACATTTAAGGTTTTGGGCAAGAGATGGGGTGGGGGTGGTAATGACCTGGAACTCTCGGACTATGAGGGCGGCGAAAGCGGAAATGATTAATGATTTCAAAAGGAAATTGGATAGGCACTTGAGGGAAGTAACTTGCAGGGTTATGAGAATAAAGCAGGGGAATGGGACTGAGTGGACTGCTCTACAGAGAGTCGTTATGGACTCAATGGGGCTGAATGACCACCTTCTGTGCTGTAATGACTCTGACTTTTATAGAATCTTGGTTAGTTCATGCAGAGTACTGTGTGCAGTTCTGGTCTCGATTTTATGAAAAAGTACATGGAGTCAACAGAGAAGATTTACAAGGATCATACCAGAACGGAGAGGTTATAACAATCAGGAAAGACTCAACAGTTTGGGCTTCTTTCTTTATAAAATTGAAGGCTGAGGGGAGACCTAATAGAGGTTTTCAGATTTATGAAAGGATTCAGTAGGTTCACTGTAGAGAAGGTGTTTCCAATTGTGAGGGAATCCAAAACTAGAGGCTATATCTATAAGATAGTCACTACTAAATCCAGTAAAGCATTCAGGAGAAACTTCTTTACCCAGCGAGTGGATGGAATATGGAACTCGCTACCATAAGGAGCAGTTGCGGTGAATAGCATAGATGCCTTTAAGGGGAAGCTAGTTAAGTACATGACAGAAAGTAATAGAAGGATATGCTGTTAAGGGTTAAATGAAGTGTGGCAGGAGGTGGCTTGCATGGAGCTTAAACATTGACACAGACCAGTTGGGTCAAATGGCCTGTTTCTGTGCTGTAAATTCTATGTCAAAGAAAATCTGATAGCTAGAGAAGCAATTGTTTGTGTCTCTTAAAATCAGACATGATTGTTCTGGTACTCTGACCCTGCTCTTGGTTCAGAAGATGGTTGCCTCGCAATTACAGTGTATTCCCTCTCCCTATTTGAGTTCACTTTGTGTCGCACGCTGTTGTATCCCATCGAGGAGAAGGCCAGGCAGGAATCTTGTCTCTGGCTTCTTAATGCCCTTTAAATTGCTATTGCGGAGTTAACGCAAGCAGTCTGGGTTCACTTACCTTTTTTTTCCTTAGTCTTTCTTCTTTCTCTCTCCATGGGGATGCTATAATTGATTTCAAGTGAAGGATCTCATAGCACTCCATAGTACAATTTGGTATCCTTGAAGATTGATTTCACTGTTATTTTGGGGGGAGAAGGAGTTTGGTTTTTATTGCTATTATGTTTGTTTCATTTGTTCTTTCCATGTGTAATCCCACACAGACAGTAAAGCAAGAAAGGGACCTTCAAAACAAAAATCGCTTGGGGGAATTTTTTTTGTTTAAGCTACAAATTTCAGCAGATTTATTTGTTTTCATAACGTTAGTATATTTCGGACAGATAGCCTGACATTGCTCACAGGCTGTGTTATTTTTAGCATTAAAATTGAGCTCTGATTTATTAATCACTGATAAATTGTGTTCATGGTTCATTGAGTTTTTGATCTACAGTTTAGACTGTGAAGTTTTGACAGTCTGTGTTCTTGATGTCTCATCTCTTGAATCAATAGTGTGTCAGCTCGATCATTAATCGCTCTTGAGTTCCATTGCAAGACTTTGCCCTACCTTAATTAATGGAGAAGATTATAAGTGTAACAAATTCTTGGTTACATGCTGCCACACCACATTGAGGCAGCTTCACAACTCTATTCAGTATGACAGCAAATATTTGAAACAGAATTATTTGTACAGTGGTTTTCAATTTTTTAATGCTAGAAACTGTGTCACAGTAAATTAGGATGACCAACAAAGTAAATAATTCTTGAGTGTTAAAATCTAGCTTCATTGTTTGCAAATTCTTTTAGTAAAACATATGCAGTTGTATCTGCATGAAGATAATTTAAGACATTTTTCCAATTTTAACAAGTTAGACCTTTCCATAAGATGTCAAAATATAAATAGACTTTCTCATTTTGGACAGGTTTCTCATTTTTCACAACTGGAAATGAAAAACTGATAGCAGTCAGACTTTATAATCATCATCATCTCTGCATCTTCCCTTCTGACCTCAATTCCTATCTCACACTGTCCTTGCTGTCTTTACTTGTTTTGGCCTCCAGGTGTCTGACTAGTGCGCCATAACCTAAAATAAAAGCAAAATACTGCAGATGCTGGAAATCTGAAATGAAACCAAAAAAAGTGCTAGAAATACTCAGCAGGTCTGGCAGCATCTGTGGAGAGAGCTTCTCTCTCCACAGATGCTGCCAGACCTGCTGAGTATTTCTAGCACTTTTTTAGTTTCATGCTATAACCTAATATTAGTCATCCACTGCTTTGAAGTATCTTGATTTTTTTGATGGGCCCAGACCAAATAGTGAATTAACATTACAATCTTCGGAGTTCCCTGATGGCTCAATGGGTGTCTGCATGCTGTGTCCAGTTGAGCCCATCAAACCGAGAGCCCCAGGTTGAATCCATCTTGTGCTGAATTAGCTTATTCAGATAGGGCAGTGCTACAAGAATAGTAATGTGCACCATTCCTAGCTAAAGAAGGAAATAATCTGTCAGAATTTTTAAATTATTCCTAAATGGGAAGGGGATGGGGGCAGGGTGGGTGGCAGTGTGGACAGTGGGTGAGGTGCAGCAGTGAAATTCTCTCATGCTAGAGTTGCTGTTGTGCTATCTTTCCACATTTGACAACAGCTGAGCATCTCCACACAAGGTATTAATGGCCCTTTGGTTACTTGGCAGGGACGCAATTGAGCACATTGAAATAAAGCTACTCTCCTTCCCAAATACAAGTCAGTTAAAGCTGTAAGAATTGGTAAACAGAGCAGATATATATGTGCAGGTTATCTTAGTAGTTGAGAGCCAATAGCTGTAGAGAATTGACTCACTGAATGATTGAACCTTTTTATAATATCTTTCACATACTTCACAGCTAATGAATTACTTTTAAAATATAATTATTATTTTATAGGGAAACATGGCAATTTGCAAAGCATTGGCTCCTGGAGGAAGTGCTTGATTTGGGAGTACTTGAGGTACCCATTGAGTGGGGTGGGATTTGTCCATCAGTTGCTGAAAGGACAGGATCTAATCCTTCTGCCAGCCTACAACCTGAGAGTTGTTCTTGGCAGCAGATTGGGGAGAGGGCATTAGTGCAATTAAATGATGCTTTCCACCCCATCTAATCTATAAGTATGTATTAAAGGTGAATTAGATGAGGACGGCGGTGCTTGGGAGGTTTTCAAACTCCATGCTCAACCATCATTTCTGCAGTGAAGCTATATTCCAAGCCACAATACTGATGAGCTGAGCTGCCCTGTCGTATCCGAAGCTTGGGAGGCCCAAAACTTTCTTGGTCTTGGGGAATAGTAGGCGCTCTAGACATATTCTCTGGTGTTTACCTCCCTAGAGGAATCTAGATATGCCTGTCAAGATCATGAAATTGATGGAGTGAAATCCCAGTATGTAGTATTTGAAACCAGTTTAAATGAGCCATGGCAGCACATTCATTTTTATTGAACTTGTCTTCCATATATACTAATATTGACAGACTGTCAATCTGTCTAAACTGGGGTATGCATTTGTAATGGGTGGAGGTGAGTAGTTTCAGACTGTAGAGGGTTGAAAGTGTGGCCATTCCTCTAATGCCAAGGTATTTGAATCCTTTATATGACCCTGCAAAGGGATAGGATTCCTATTTTTGGGTGGGGGTGCCCTACGTGGAGATCATGGCTTCTGTTTAGGCATAATTAAATTTCTAACCTGAAAGTTGACAAAATGTTCTCAATGACTTGGAAGATCAACATTCAACATATCCAACCAATGTGAACACCAGTAAAATGTTAGCATAAAAGCAAAATACTGCGGATGCTGGAAATCTGAAACAAAAACAAGAAATGCTGGAATCACTCAGCAGGTCTGGCAGCATCTGTGGAAAGAGAAGCAGAGTTAACGTTTCGGGTCAGTGACCCTTCTTCGGAACTGACAAATATTAGAAAAGTCACAGATTATAAACAAGTGAGGTGGGGGTTGGGCAAGAGATAACAAAGGAGAAGGTGCAGATTGGACCAGGCCACATGGCTGACCAAAAGGTCACGGAGCAAAGGCAAACAATATGTTAATGGTGTGTTGAAAGACAAAGCATTAGTACAGATTAGGTGTGAATATACTGAATATTGAACAGCAGCAAGTGCAAACCTGAAGAAAAACAACCTGAAAAAAACAGTGGGTAAGCAAACTGAACAAACTAAGATGAAATGAAATAAATGCAAAAAAAGATTGTAAAAAATGTAAAAAGGAATGTAAAAAAAAGGAAGAAAAATTAACTAAAAATGACTAAAAATGAAAGTAAAGTGGGGGGCTGTCATGCTCTGAAATTATTGAACTCAATGTTCAGTCCGGCAGGCTGTAGTGTGCCTAATCGGTAGATGAGATGCTGTTCCTCGAGCTTGCGTTGATGTTCACTGGAACACTGCAGCAATCCCAGGACAGAGATGTGAGCATGAGAGCAGGGGGGAGTGTTGAAATGGCAAGCAACCGGAAGCTCAGGGTCCTGCTTGCGGACTGAGCGGAAATGTTCCGCAAAGCGGTCACCCAGTCTGCGCTTGGTCTCCCAATGTAGAGGAGACCACACTGTGAGCAGCGAATACAGTATACTACATTGAAAGAAGTACAAGTAAATCGCTGCTTCACCTGAAAGGAGTGTTTGGGGCCTGGGATAGTGAGGAGAGAGGAGGTAAATGGGCAGGTATTACACCTCCTGTGATTGCAAGGGAAGGTGCCCTGGGACGGGGACGAGGTGGTGGGGGTAATGGAGGAGTGGACCAGGGTGTCGCGGAGGGAACGATCCCTTCGGAATGCTGACAGGGGAAGGGAGGGGAAGATGCGACTGGTAGTGGCATCACGCTGGAGGTGGCGAAAATGGCGGAGGATGATCCTTTGGATATGGAGGCTGGTGGGATGAAAAGTGAGGACAAGGGGAACCCTGTCACGGTTCTGGGAAGGAGGGGAAGGGGTGAGGGTAGAGGAACGGGTTCCGAAGAAGGGTCACTGACCCGAAACGTTAACTCTGCTTCTCTTTCCACAGATGCTGCCAGACCTGCTGAGTGATTCCAGCATTTCTTGTTTTTGTTTCAGATTTCCAGCATCCGCAGTATTTTGCTTTTACCCTAGTATTAGAGGTTTGAATGATGAGGAAAGTCTAGAGAAACTCTGCTTCTACAACTTGGAAAAGAGGTATCTGATAGGTGATTCTATGCAGTGTAGAGTAGTAAATGATATGGAAGGCTTTGCTTTCTGTTCAATCCCACCAGCCTGTACCTCAGTGAATTTCCCCGTGACTTTTGTCAATAGTCTTAGTCACAGCAATTTATTTCCCCTCACTGTATCACTACATTTGTGAACAGCAATGCATTGCAAAGCTGTCTCATTCTCTGATGATGTCATTTTAAATCTTGGTAATCACTCCACTGTTGGTGGCCATGCCTCCAGCTTCCTGGGCCCTAAGCTTTGGAATTCTTTCCGTAAACATCTCTGCCTCTCTCTCCTCCTTTAAGACGCTCCTTAACACCTACCTCTGCAACCAAGTCACCTGTTTTAGAATCTACTTCTGTGGCTCAGTATCAGGCTTTGTTTGATAACTATTACGACCTCAGTGAGACTGTTAATGTGAAAACACAACTTATGAACACCCAGACCAATTTAAAGAATTAAACAAGATTTCACATTTTAAGACTTATATTATAACAACTAAACTAAAAGAAGTCCCCAGTTAACTGAATAGTACTTTGTAAGTATCTGATACCCAAATTACAATGCAAGGTATTTTCTTCACTTATTAAAAAAATACTTGAAAACTTCACACCACGCTTATATGTTAGACAGTCTTTTGATGACGAAATCCTTTGTGGTTAAAAGTCCCAAACTCCTCCCAGTTGCAGTGGTTTGGATCTCCCAGACTATTTCAAAAATCAGTGTTCCCTTCGTCACTTCTCTGAGCACAGCTGTCCTGGACGTCCGTGAATAAGGCGTTTCTTGGTGATCCTGCTGCTTTTCTACTTCTCTGCAAGCTTTGACTCTCAAAACAGGTTCAAGTCTTCACAGCCTTTTACTGGAACAGGCATCTGAGAGCAGGCATCTCCTCCCTCTCTTTCTTTTGAGTCTGCAACTGCTGGTGTCTTCTCCTACAGCCTGCTGTGAGGCTGCAACCACTAAATTCCCTTCTTCTAGCCTGCCTTGAGGCCACAACTGTTGGTTTCTTCTCTTACAGCCTGTTTTCCTTCAGAAAGTTAGTTACATTTTTCTGGACTCAGAAGTCAGTAGCTTATTGTTCTGCTCCAAAATGCAAAATCCAGAAGTCTGGTTTCATAAAGCTGCTTGGGCCATCCATTGTTCCCAGGTGTTAACAGTTGCCTGGTTCATTTACATTTTTGGAATTACTGACACCTTCTTTTATGACCTGAAAGTCTGGGAGGGTGAAAACTATTGTTCTTCAGGTGTTAGACCTATAGTCTCTGTTGTCAGAAGAAAGTCATTGATCTGTGTTCTCTGTTGTCCTGGTAATTTTTCGCAGAGTGCAGGTGAGGTCACCTGACCTTCTAGATTCCATATTGAACTTCTAAAAATCTTAATTTCTAAGACATAATCATGTTACAAGATCCAGTGTTCATAACACTCCCCTCACCACCTTGAAAAATAAAAAAGTCATTACCATAGTAATGATTTTTCTTACAATGTAATCACATATAACATTGTAAACATTTTCATTATTAACATTTTGCACAGATAACAACAATACTTTATATTTGAGTTGTTTCCCTCCATTATACCCTTTATGTAAATCCTGGATAGTGCATCGGCAATTACATTGCTGTTTCCTGCAACAAATACACTCTTTAGGGTAAATGATTGTAACATTAAATTCTACCCAAAATAATCTAGTGATCTTGGTTTTTAACTTTTCTAGAAACCTTAATGGATTATGATCAGTGTAAACTGCTATTTCCCCTTGGCCATTATTGACGTATACTTCAAAATGTTGAAGAGCCAATTGAAGACTTAAAGCCTCCTTCTCAGTCATGGTGTATTTCTTGTGGTACTTACTGAGTTTTCTTGAAAAATAACTGATTGTTCAATTCCATTATCATTCTGGGGTCATACTGCTCCTACTCCTACATCACTGGCATCAATAGCAACTTTAAAAGGCTTGCCAAAATCTGGTGCCACTAGGATGGGTTCATTTATTAAAATGGCCTTTAACTTTTCAAATGCCATTTGACAGGATTCTGTCCACTGGATCTTCATGCCCTTTTTTAATAAACTTGTCAGTGGGGTCACTACTGTACTGAAGTTAGGAAAGAACTTCTGGTAGAACCCACATATCCCTAGGAATCGTGGTATTTCCCTTTTTGTCTTGACTGGAAAATCTGTTATCACCTGATCTTTAGCTTCCCTAGGCAACACTTGACTTTGACCCAGTACATGCCTTAAATAAGTGACTTCAGTCTTAGCAAACTCACTCTTCGCTAAGTTTACTACCAAATTGGCACATTCTAATCTGTCAAAGAGCCTTTTAAGTGGTCTTTTCAGGTGCCACTGTATACCAACAGATCATCAAGGTACACAACACAGTTGCTCAGTCCAGCAATCACCTGGTTAGTCAGCCTTTGAAATGTGGCCTGTGCATTTTTCAGACCAAATGGCAAGATCTTACACTGAAATTGGCCATATGGGGGTCACAAAGGTGGAAATTTCTTTAGCTTGATTGGTCAAGGGGAATTGTCAATAACCTTTCAGCAAGTCAATTTTGCTAATAGAGACTGAATTCCCCAGTCTGTTAATATAATCCTCAAGTCATGAGATTGAGTAAGAGTCTGTTTTAGTTACTGCGTTGAGTTTCCGATAATACAAAATCTTTCGGAAGTCATCCGGTATTTAGCATATATTGAATCTTCTCTCTGACCTGACCACTGCAGTCCTTGGGATATAGGTACACCCACAGTGCTGTTCGGGAGGGAGTTCCAAGGTTTTGACTCAGTGACACTGAAGGAACGGTGATTTAGTTCCAATTCAGAATGGTGTGTGGCTTGGAGGGGAACTTGAAGGTGGTGGTGTTCCCATGCACCTGCTGCCCTTGTCCTTCTAGGTGGTTGAGGTTGCGGCTTCGAAAGGTTCTGTTGAAGGAATCTTGATGAATTGCTGCAGTGCATCTTGTAGATGGCATACACTGTTGCCAGTGTGCGTTGGAGATGAAGGGAGTGAATGTTGAAGGTGGTGGATGGGGTGCCAGTCACACAGGCTGCTTTGTCCTGGATGGTGTCAAGCTTCTTGAGTGTTGGAGCTGCAATCCATCCAGGCAAGTGGAGAGCATTCCATCACACTCTGACTTGTGCCTTGTAGATGGTTGTCAGGCATTGGGGAGTCAGTATGTGAGTTACTCGCCGCAGAATTCCCAGTCTCTGACCTGCTCTTGTAGCCACAGTATTTATGTGGCTGGTCCAGTTCAGTTACTGGTTAATGGTAACCCCCAGGATGTTGATAGCACTACCATTGCTGAATCCGTGACTATTGAACATCAAGGGGAGATGGTTAGATTCTCTCTTGTTGGAGATGGTCATTGCCCGCCACTTGTGTGGCGTGAATGTTACTTGCCACTTATCAGCCCAAGCCTGGATGTTGTCCAGGGCTTGCTGCATCTGGACACGGGCTGCTTCAGTATCTGAGTAATTGCAAATGGTGATGAACATCGTGCAGTCAACCCCACTTCTGACCTTATGATGGAGGGAATGTCATTGATGAAGCAGCTGAAGATGGTTGGGCCTAGGCCACAACACTGAGGAACTCGTGCAGTAATGTCCTGGGACTGAGATGATTGACCTCCAACAACCATAACCATCTTCCTTTGCGCTAGGTATGACTCCAGCCAGCAGAGAGTTTTCCCCCTGATTCCCATCGACTCCAGTTTTGCTCTGGCTCCTTGATGCCATACTCAGTCAAAAGCTGCCTTGATGTCAAAGGCAGTCACTCTCGCCTCACCTTTTGTCCATGTTTGGACCAAGGCTGTAATGTGATCAGGAACTGAGTGGCCATGGCGGAACCCCAACTGAGCATCCATGAGCAGGTTATGAGGTTCAATTATATTGTTCTTTAGCATATATTGAACCTCCTCTCTGACCTGACCCAATTTGTCAGGACTGAGTTGATAAGTGTTCTATTTAATGGATGTAGCTGTTTCCATATCAACCCCATGAAAAGCCAGAGGAGTTCGACCTGGCTTATCTGCACATATGTCTTCTAAACTCTTAACAGTTCAGCCATATCCCTTTTATGCTGTTCAGAAAATGCAGAACTGAATCTAGGTTTTCTAACACTTGTGCTTTTGTATTGCTGAAAATAGAGACATGTTGTTGAAGCTTTTCATCTTGCACTCATCAGGACAGTCCGCAAGAATAACTAATGTAAGGGAAAACAACAACTTATACTGAATGAGAAGAGAGTGCTGATTGGTTGGCAAGTGAACTCTGATTGGTAGAGGTGTTGCCATGCCAGTTTGAACGCAGGGGGTTCAATCTGAGAGTTCTCAGTTTCTGCCCCTTCCTCCAGTTCCTCAATAGTAACACTATCCTTATCCTCCTCTTCTGTCATTTGACATATATTTACTGGTTGACAAGGTTCCCAGTCATAGTATCTTTTCAATATATTCACGTGACACACTAACTTTTCCATCTGTCTGGGGTGCTAATCAAATAGTTTACCTTACTTAGTTTTCCTCAATTAAATAAAGTCCACTGAACCTGGCTTTCAACGGTTCCCCAGGCAAGGGCAACAAAACAGCCTTGTCTCCAGGCTGCAAACTGCATGCCTTAGCTGTTCTTTCTGCTTGGGTTTTCATCACTTGCTGAGAAATCTTGAGATGTTTTCTGGCCATCTTGCACACTTTTGTGAGTCTTTCTCAATTCTGACACATAATCTAAGAGGGTAATTTCCTCCACCTGTGCTAAAAATCTGTCGATGATTTTAAGGGGACCCTAACCTCCTGCCCATAGACCAATTCAAATGGCCTGAAACCAGTGGACTCATTTGGTGTATCCCTGGTGGCAAATAATAAAAATGATATCCCTTTATCCTAATCATAAGGATACTCAAAACAATAAGCCTTTATCTTAATTTTTAGGGTTTGGTGATACCTTTCCAAAGCACCTTGTGACTGCAGGTGATAAGGAGACAATTTGAGGTGTCTCACTCCCAAATTATTGATGACTTCTTGAAATACCCCTGACATGAAATTTGACTGACTGAATTTCTTTTGGCAATCCATATTTAGTGAAAAACTGAATTAACCCCTCAATCGCAATTTTCATTTTTCTTTCCAAAGGCATTGCCTCTGGAAACCTAGTGAGCGAATCTGTATGGTTCAGAGAAACTTGTGACCTGACTTAGTTGTGACCAAGGGTCCGACACAATTTACTTTCTATATAATAAAGGACAGCACATGATTAGTTTCTGCTAGATAGATTCATGTTAATTATGGAGAGTGTAATTGAATAACCTCACAAAAATATGGCTTGCAGCTGCATCTGACAATTTATTTTTAAATTGAACTTAATGTTAATGTCTGACCCTGTTTCTTAAATTCCTGAATTTTTGCTTGTAAGCCTCTGGTACCAACTCATAAGCATTGAGAATTGCAGTTTGAACCACTTCATAATCATTTGACTGTTCGCAGAGTGGAGGTGAGGTCACCCGACCTTCCGGACACCATATTGAACTTTAAAAAAATCAGGAGGGGTATGTTGACTGGGATGTGATCACAAACCAGTTACCATACAATTTTTAATACATAATCAGGTTACAAGGTCCAGCGTTCATAACATAACACTTCTGTGGGATGTTTTACTATGTTAAAGGCCCTCAGTAAATGCAGGTTGTTGCTCTAAGTGTTTGTGGTTACATGTCTCTCCCTAATGTCTTTGACTGCTGGGGAGCTAAGAAGGCAGCAAAACAACATGCAACATATTACAGTGATTTGTTGACTGAATGAACTTAGTGAATTTTCTGTTGCAAACTATCAAGAATACAGCCAACACCATTCAATCATTTTTATAGAGTCATAGAGAGATACAGCACCGAAACAGGCCCTTCGGCCCACCAAGTCCGTGCCGACCATCAACCACCCATTTATACTAATCCTATATTGATCCCATTTTTCCCTCTCACATCCCCACCTTCCCTCAATTCTCCTACCACCTACCTACACTAGAGGCAATTTTTGGCTTGGTTTGAATTTATGCCCTGGGAGTAACTGAACATCACTAAAAAGCACCAATGGATTCACATTGAAAAATATAGGTGAAAATCAAGGCCCATAGTATTGCATCTCAATAAGGTGGAAAAGTATAGGTGTTAAGAGGAAGTAAATCGGGGAGCCGTGAGCACCCAATGCTAAGTTTGTGGTTTTAAGAACCTGTGGTTTGGATGAGGTAGGGGAGAATGAAGGAGATAAGTATAACGGACATTAAAGAAAATGTCCAAAGAAAGATTTCCTTAGTTTACTATAAAATTGTAAACTTTTTCTTTGGTAACAGTTTAAATTTATTATACGTAGTGTTCAGAGGAAATCTTTATTACCTGCTTTCCCTAACCAGAACTTGCACTGTGCCACAGAGGATGAGGATATGAGTTTGTGCTTACAGTTTTCCCACCCCGCTCCCCAGTTAATTACTAAGCTGTTAGGAAAAGAAATCAGGAGGGGTGTGTTGCCTGGGATGTGATCACAAACCAGTCATCATACAGTTCAAAGTCAGGAACAAGATATACGAATAGTCTTTATCAGGAAAATTTATCAGCAGGCACAGAAAAGGGGGAAAGTAATGAAATGGTCCACTGTCCATCCAGTTTCTCAAATGCTTTACAGCCACTGAGGCAGCACAGTGGCGCAGTGGTTAGCACTGCAGCCTCACAGCTCCAGCGACCCGGGTTCAGTTCTGGGTACTGCCTGTGTGGAGTTTGCAAGTTCTCCCTGTGACTGCGTGGGTTTCCGCCGGGTGCTCCGGTTTCCTCCCACAGCCAAAGACTTGTGGGTTGATAGGTAAATTGGCCATTGAAATTGCCCCTAGTGTAGGTAGGTGGTAGGAAAATGGTGGGGATGTGGTAGGGAATATGGGATTAATGTAGGATTAGTATAAATGGGTGGTTGTTGGTCGGCACAGACTCGGTGGGCCGAAGGGCCTGTTTCAGTGCTGTATCTCTCTATGACTCTATAACTGGCACTGAATAAGGATCAAGAATGTCAACCCTGGCTGTACTCCCTTTTCCTCCTCTGTTCCCCCAACCCAAGAACACTGAGACAAATTGTAGCACCAACAGCTGAGATCAACTCCGTATAGACTGGTGATTGAATCTGAAACCTTCCTTATTTGTAGTCTCCATATGAGCTTGGGTAGTGCATTTACTCACATAAACATGAGGGAAACGTCTTCCATTTCACTTTGTATACAAATTTAAACAGAAGCACTTCCTCTCTGCCATCCTGTTCTCAAAGCAATTTCACAGGGAAAATATCTGAATTCAGTCTCTACTATGGCTGTACTCTTGCCATCCATTTAGTTCCTGTTGCATCAGAAACCCGTGGCTTTTTAGGCCTGCTAATCTTACATATTCACACTCAGTGAGTTGTCTTGATTTATTTATCAGTAATGAGATCGAGATTTTAGCAGCTTATATGCTTTTAGAAATCTAATGTCCTAATTTACGTTGTAACTGAGCTTGCTTGAGCCTTTTGATGAGCAAAGTGGTTGACTTTTAAAGAGTATGATTGTGCATGATTAGTGATGTCCTTGGTTTTTTAGATGTTTTCAAATTTATGGATAATGTCGAGAATGACCTTTTCATACCAGCTTGAAAGGTTTGTTTTTGAGTAGTTCATTGTGGCTACTATTGTTATCACCAACTTGCAGCTTGTACAGGGAAACTCACTAATGCTATTTTATATCTTCATTTCCCAGTAAGACTGTTACCATTTTTCTTGCCCTTCCCTCCTTCCCAAGTTAACATAACTCAAGTAGTTGCATTTGATTTGCATGTAAACATACCTAAATCGCTTTACACATGACCTTGATGTAAATCCTCATGCGTGAATAGACAAATACATGTGCGTTCAGATGTGAATTTTTGAGGTTCCTTTAATTCTCATTTTTGCTATGTTACTATGGCCCTATTTTTCTTGAGTTTTTTTGCTTTCTTTTGTGATCTGTTGCTTCACCTGCCCCCTCCCCCACATAAGCTCTTTTTTTCTCAATTTTTTTGTTGTTCATAAGCCCACTAATGTGGTAAATTGAATACAGTTCTGGGCAGGCTGTTTTCTATAACTATTCCAGTGGTTCATGTAAGCAAATTTTACTTCAATTAACAGCAGCGACTAAATACATTTAATACAGCTTAAAGCTCAGCTGTCGAAAAAACTGTGCGTGACTAATACTTTGTATAGCTGTGTAAATTAAACCTGAATCAGTAAACAAGATAATCAGCATTAGTATTGCAACACACAACCTGTGAAAAACACTCGATACAAAAATAAATGAGCAGCTGCTTTAGAAGGGCTGAGTTCAGTCGGCTAAATTCCTACCCATTCATGGTCAATGGGCAGAAAATCTAACCCAGTATATTTATAAAAGCTGGGCATTTGGAGGGATGCATTAGATGTATTCCAGGACTTCTGGCTCAGAATCTACCTCAAGTGATATTTGTACTCTGGTCTCCTGTAAAGGATGCACTTTCATTTTTGGTCATCTGGGGAACTTGCATTTATATGGCACCTTCTCACTACCTCAGTATTCCCCAGAGCACTTCACAGCCAATGAAGTATTTTTGAAGTGTAGTCACTATTTTAATTTGGAGAAACCCACCAGCCCCTACATACGCAACAAGGTCCCATGGACAGTAATAAGATAAATCACCAGGTAATTTATTTTTTGGTGATGTTTGTTGACAGATAAATGTTGGTCAGGAGTCAAGTAGCATTCCTTTGCTCCTCAAAAACTGTCATGGTATTTTTATGTCCATCTGAGAGATCAAATGGAGCCTTGGCTTAACGTGTCATCTGAAAGACAGTATCTCCGACAGTGTACATACTCAGTATTGCAATTTAGTGTCTGCCTAGATTATATGCTCAAGTCCCTGTGTGACATGAACCCATGGCCTTCAGACTCGGGCTAACACTGAGCCAAGGTTGATGCTTGTAAATGTAGCTAAGGATGAGACTCTAATCCTGTGTTGCTTGAGCGTGTTCTCTGGTAATACAGAGAAAAACAAAACAAACCAGTCAAAGGGTACTGATATTGATTCTGAGTAGTATAACATGATTGATGGCCTTTATTTTTAATTTTTGGGAATGGAGGCAGAAATCAATCTGAAATATTTTACTTTGCCTCAAATAAACTTACTGTTGGACTGTGTTTTTCTTTATCATGAACATTTCATAAGTACTTTATTTGATTTTCTTGCCCTCAAGAGTGAGCTATAAAACACCAATATTGAACTCTGATTTTTTCAAATTTGATCATAAAATTTGGCTGACACTGGTAATACTTAAATTGTTTCCCATCCCGAGCTACCCTAAGAAGGTGGTGGTGGGCCTTCTCCTTGAATCACAGCAGCCCTTGTGCTGATGGTGTTCCCACAATGGTGTTAGGTAAGGAAGGAACAGCAGTGTACTTTCATCAGGACAGTGTGTGACTTGGAGAAGAACTTGAAGGTTACTGGGTTGTCATGAAATTGTGCGACTTTACTGGTAGAGGTCATAGGTTTTGGAGCTACTATCAAACTAAGTTTGCTACAATACATTTTGTAACTAGTACACTGCAACGAGAGTATCCCGGTGGGGGTGCAATAGAATCCAGCATCAGGGATGCTGAATAAGTGGACTGCTTTTACCTGGATGTTTTCAATTTCTTAGTTTGATATTGCACCCATCCAGTGATGAGTATTCCATAGAGCCATAGAGTTATACAGCACAGCAACAGGCCCGTCGTGTCCGTGCCAGCCATCAATCACCTATCTATTCTAATCCCATTTTCCAGCACTTGGCCTGTATGCTATGGCGTTTCAAGTTCTCGTCTAAATACTTTTTAAATGTTGTGAGGGTTCCTGCCTCTACCACCCCTTCAGGCAGTGCGTTCCAGATTCCAACCACCCTCTGGGTGAAAAAGATTTCCTCAAATCCCCTCTAAACCTCCTGTCCCTTACCTTAAATCTATGCCCCCCCCCCCCCCCCCACCCCCTCATAATTTTGTATATCTCAATCAGGTCCCCCCTCAGCCTTCTCTGCTCTAAGGAAAACAACCCTAGTCTATCCAGTCTCTCTTCATAGCTGAAACGCTCCAGCCCAGGCAACATCCTGGTGAATATCCTCTGCCCCCTTTCCAGTGCAATCACATCCTTCCTATAGTGTGGCGACCAGAACTGTACACAGTACTCCAGCTGTGTCCTAATTACCGTTTTATACAGCTCCATCATAACCTCCCTCTTACATTCTATGCCTCGGCTAATAAAGGCAAGTATCACATATGCCTCCCTAACCACCTTATCTTCCTGTGCGACTGCCTTCAGTGATCTATGGACAAGTACACAAAGGTCCCTGTGACTCTTTGTATTTCCTAGAGTCCTACCATCCATTGTATATTCCCTTGCCTTGTTATTCATCCCAAAATGCATCACCTCATACTTCTCTATTTAAATTTCATTTGCCAATGCTCTGCCCATCTTACCAGCCCATTCATATTGTTCTGTAATCTAAGGCTTTCCTCCTCAATATTTATGACACCACCAATTTTCGTGTCATCTGCGAACTTACTGATCATACCTCCTATATTCACGTCTAAATCATTAATGTACACTACAAACAGCAAAGGTCCCAGCACTGATCCCTACAGTACACCACTGGTCACAGGCTTCCAATCGCAAAAACAACCCACGGCCATCGCCCTCTGCCTCCTGCCACGAAGCCAATTTTGAATCCAATTTGCCAAATTGCCCTGGATCCCATGGGCTTTTACCCTCTTGACCAATCTCTCACCTTATCAAAAGCCTTACTGAAGTCCATGGGACTAGACACCTAGTCACCTCCTTACAAAATTCAATCAAATTTGTTCGACATGATCTTCCCCTGACAAAGCCATGCTGACTATCCTTGATTAATCCCTGCCTCTCCAAGTGGAGATTAATCCTGTCCCTCAGAATTTTTTCCAATAGTTTCCCTACCACTGATGTTAGACTCACTGGCCTGAATTAACTGGTTTATCCCTACTACCATTCTTGAATAATGATTCACTTCTGCCTTGAACCATTCAATGCATTAATGCCATTTCCTTCACTTGTGTATTTGAGGGATCAATTTTTTTCCCCATCCTTGGTCATCTGGGCCATGCATCATATATAATTGAAAGGTCTGACAGCTTGCTCAGAGCCCCTCCAATGCTATTCAGAGCTGGCCAGTAGGGACAGCCTTTGGATGATGCTTCAGCTTTCCCTCTTGCTCATTTTCGCTTTATCCCGTATTCCCAGCCAAGATGGGTTCCAGGCCTCTATTTACAAATCCCAGTATCAAGCCAGCTGGTAACAGAACCTAATGAGGAGTTGATTGTTCTTTGCTCCATTTTAGTGCTGTGTTGGTGCTCCAGCATATTGCACCAACTTTCTCTCAGTTAATGTTGATAGTTTTGGGTTCTTCATCTTTACAAGGTGATTTTATTTTAAGTTCAGAAAAATTTGCAACCCAAGAGTCTTAGCTGTCATTTTACTACTTTTTAAATTAAGTTTGTAAAAAAACAAAGCTGCAATATTCATGAACTTAAAAATGTATTAGAGTACTCTGCCTCTGTTGTAATTGAAAGCTTTTGCCTCCAGTCAAAACTGTTGTAGATGGTAAAAGACTTTCAGTCATGTTGATTGAATGAGACATCATTTATATACAGCTTCAGGCATGTGTCAAAACCATGGACAGTTTTTGATTTCTATAAAGACATTGATGAGGAGTGGTACAAAATGCATGTATTGTTTCGCCAGCTCCCTCCATTTTCAACCCTCTTCTGCAGATGTTCCAATGGTGTTAGCTGTTAATTGTATAGTAATTGAGTATTTCATTGCATTCAGCTGCTGGACATTAACTGGAGCTTCACTTGGACTCTTAAGTGTAGAAGTAGACTGAAACTGTAGTTGTTGGGTTCGGAGATGCATGTTTGTAATGTGTCTCTCTAAGTAAAAGCTTGTAAGTGTGTAAAGATTAGGTTCCAGTTCTATCCTTCACCACCTGGCTATCTGGAGTAGAACATGAGGGGGCCCTTCATTAGTTTGTGTTGAGTCTACCCAGTGAATGTCTGCAGGTTACCAACTCTATAATGATTGCCGTTGAGCCCCATCTCATCCTTAATTGATGTCCACACATGCATGTCCCATCAGAAGTCACTAGTGATCATCATAGAATCATGCAGCACAGAAGGAGGCCATTCAGTCCATTATACCTGTGGTGGCTCATTGAAGAGCTATCCAGTTTGTCCCACTCCCCTGTTACTTGCCCATAGCCCTGCAAATTTCTCATTTTCAAGTATATATCCAATTCCCTTTTGAAAGTTGCGATTAAATCTGATTCCACCAACCTTTCAGGCAGTGGATTCCAGATCATACCTCACTGTGTAAAAAAAAAAAAAGTCTCCTCATCTCCCTTCTGGCTTCTTTGCAAATTATCTTAAATCTGTGCCCTCTGGTTACTGATCCGATTAGAACCAGGAATGCTGGCTGTGTTCTCTTCGCCCCCATCCCCTGCCTTTCTTTGGAGCACTACAACCAACTGTAGATCTCCCAGAGCCACTCTGATTGAGATCAACTACTTCACATTGAACCTGGTCTTTATGGGTCAGCACTATACCCTGAGGCACAGTTATTCACTGAACTACTGGGGGGAAATAAAAAGCATATTCTCTTGAACACGTCGTAGAATTTTATATGGTTCCACTTCATTGAAAGGCCATTTAAAAATGTGCATTATATTAATTGATAGTTTTTCTGTATAAAATAGATCAAAGCGCCAACAAACCATCCCCCACCCACCCACCTGTATCATTTCAGTGCATTCAATGCTTTCAGCCTGAATTGGATGCATCAATGCTGTCAGTAATATGTATAGAGATTAACAATTCTGAAAATGTAACTAGTCAGGTCAGTCACTGCACTGCTTTTCTACAGCAATTTATTTTTCTTTTTTTCCTTAGAAATACATTTTTGTACAATGATTTTGTCCTATAGTCCAGCTTAAAAAAAACAAGTTGTTTGTGCAGTTCACCAACTTTGTGTCTATTACAATTCTTTTGTTTAAATGTGACAATTCTTTTCCCCCTCCCTTTAAATTACTTTTTGTGATCTGCTGATGCTCTATAAACCATCTAAAGCTAGGCAGATAATTTGTTTTTAACCTTTCACCAGTAATGCTGCAAAATTGGCTATAAGATGTTCTAGAGCAACCAATTTCATTTTCTGTACCTCTTCCAGTTGCCACACGATGGCTGAGATTGGGAATTTCGTATCGGTGAAATTACAGGCACAAACCTGTGCCAGTTTACTAATTGGTGCATGAATATATTGTGGCACCATGCAACTCGGCGCTCATTATAAAACCTTTTACATGTGCTTGCCCCCCACAAGCTACCTCATTAGCCTAAAGGCTTAGAATTGCATTATTGAATTGCATCCACAAATAGTGCATTTATAAAATCTCCAATTTTTGTTGTATTAATAGACTTATTCCACATCATCTGCCACTATTCAAACTCAGTGAATGTTTCTTGTAGAATTGACATAACTTTCAACAAATACGGGATTGTGTTTGTACATGAAAACATTGAATAGTGAATGTTGGTGCTACATTATAACACATGCCTATAGTTTGTGGTAGCAAACTCCCATGTCCTTTTATTTTTATATTTCAGAATATACATGTGATATGTATTGTGCTCCCTTTCTAGTTCGCTATGCATCACGTTATATAATTTCTGCAGTTTTTAAAATTTAAAGCATCCAGATATTCTGTACCTAATGATACTGTGCTCTTCTGTTAATGATTTCTGATCTGTGCGAATGTGCAATAACATTGCATTTTGCTTTCTTTACCTGGCTTTATACTCTGAGCTGTTGCAGGTAGGGCCCAAACCTCCTTTATAATCTCCCTTTTCTCGCTCTCTCTCTCTCCAAGAAAATTCTGGGAAAGCTTCATTGATATCTGTCACGAGAACAACAGTCTCCATGGCATCACGTTTGAACAAATCAAGGCACAGCTGGAGGCACTGGAGTTGAAGAAGACATACGTCCTTAATCCTCTGGCTCCAGAGTTCATCCCGAGAGCTCTGCGACTTCAGCAGCCAGCAAATGCTAACAAACAGCAACAGCAGCCATCCCCTCCGAAGGTACAGTGGCAGTGTTTTTGTATTTTCCTTCTCCGCACACACTCAGAATTTTGAACTAAATGTATATTCTTTTTAAATGCCAGCCTTATATTGATGCCTCTGGTATGTGTAGGTGTATTTGAATCTCTAGTAACACAGACTGATTGATGCACTCTGCCACAAAGTGACAATGTAGCTTCTGTCCACAAACATGTTTTAACAACTGAGCTAGATTCTCCTACCCCAACCATCCAAGAGAAGGCTTTGAATGGAGATGAGGCGCTTTCCCAGAGGCAGCAGAAAGTGAAGGCCGAGTCAGCTCAACCATCTCCTAATGACCAGTTCAAAAGGAGTAGGGGCTTTTTTTAAGTAAGCTTGGTATAAGAATTGTAAGCTTTTTTTTTAATAAAAGCTTATCTGAATATTTCTTGGTCGGATGATGAAAGACTTACAAACCTTTCCAGATTTTCACATTGGTTTTGCCTTTTCAGTAAACAAAGCTCATGTGATGGGGATAAGACACTAATCAGTCTGAAGTGCTTCTTTAAACTCATTCTTATGCCATTCTGATTTTTCTAAGTTTCAGTTCAAGTCTCAGTAACTTAAGGTAATGGCCCAGAATCTGGTGTAACTGGTCAACGAATGACACCCACCGTTAGTTAGGCTAGTCCTTGCCTATGATATCTTGTGCCAGTGGAAGTGTGAGATGGAAACAGCGCAGCACCCTCTACAGGATCAAAAACAAGAAATGCTGGATTCACTCAGCAGGTCTGGCAGCATCTGTGGAAAGAGAAGCAGAGTTAACGTTTCGGGTCAGTGACCCTTCTTCGGAACTCACCCTCTACAGGATGTCTGGGATCTGAGTGAAAGATCAAGCAATGGTGTATCTCCTTAAACAATCAGATTAAAGGATTGTAAAATTAACAGCACAAGGGCTGAGAAGGAAATATAAGTTAGAGTTGGTCAAATGTCATAGGGTGATACAGCACTGAAACAGGCCCTTCGGCCCACCAAGTCTGTGCCGACCAACAACCACCCATTTATACTAATCATACATTAATCCCATATTCCCTACCACATCCCCACCATTCTTTTACCATCTAACTACACTAGGGGCAATTTACAATGGCCAATTTACCTATCAACCTGCAAGTCTTTGGCTGTGGGAGGAAACCGGAGCACCCGGAGGAAACCCACGCAGTCACAGGGCGAACTTGCAAACTCCGCACAGGCAGCACCCAGAACCCAGCTGGAGCTGTGAGGCTGCGGTGCTAGCCACTGCGCCACTGTGCCGATGTGTCAATTCAATAACAAATCAGGTGTAGAAAGAGAAATAGAGAGGGAATGAAAGATTAGATTAAGAGAGAGAGAAATCTCCCAACAATAATTCAAACCTAAAGAAATGAGATTCCACACTTGTAATAGTTAATTTTCAGTTCCAGACACTTATTTTGTCATTAAAAGGGTATTTAGACTTGAAATGGCTTGGCTTGACTTGACTTTCTATGGTGAGTTTAGTTCATGTCCACTGTACAAATACAGGAATTTCATGCATTTGAATGGTGAGGCAAACAACGAGATCACCATTTTCGTGTAACTAACGGCAGAGCAGTGCATCTTGTACTACAACTTTTGGATTTCCATATTTAACTGTGCATCTGACTCTGCCTGATTTTGCTGTGCGTTTAGTGCTGTTAGCCTCACCATTATTTTGACAGCAAATGCTGGGCCAATACGTTGCAAGATGTAGATCACTGTATATGTCTTAGGGCTTAGTTAATGTTTTTCCAGTACCAATAATATTGAGACAGTATTATTCAATATTAAAGGCAATATTGGCTTTCATATAAAATGCTTAAAATTTGAATAATGAAACACAGTATATATTTCCCATTTTTATCCGACAGTAAATATTTTCTTTTAAAATATTCTGGAACTGTTTATGAATCACGCCAGTTATTTGCAAATTAACATTTTACTTTTTCCTCTTTGTGTCCTGAATTAGTGAAAGTTTCATTGACTAAACAGGATTCTAGAACAGTGGAAGTTTTTGACCCTTTAGCATGGGTTTTAAATGTGGAAGAAGACACCCCGTCGTGCAGTTACCACATCTAGATTTGTTAAAACTTTACTGCAGTCGGCTGAGAATTCGCACGATATTGGCCTCAAGTTGGACATCTTGTGATTGTTGAAGTGTTAGACTTAGAACTCAATTGGTTTGATACAAATACAAAGTCAGTCAAAGTAATATTCAAAGCTCATTTAAGCAAATTGTAAGTAATATTTAACATAGAGATGTCTATTTTCTGAGACAATAGTTTATACAGGGCAAAGTATATTTGATGATTTCCTACATTACAACAGTGACTATACTTCAGAAGCACTTCAAAGGTTGTAAAGCATCTGAGCTCATGGAAGGCGCTATATAAATGCAAGTCTTTCTTGCAATTTTTTTTTCTTTTAATGTTAGCTCATTTAATCTGCTCACATTCATACACTAGCATCAGTTTGCTCAACTGCTTGCATAGTAACAGGTACAAATTATATGAAATGTACACAGAACCCATTATAAGAGTACAGTGCAGAGCAGTGCAAACTATTTCCTGAGCAAATGTCTCCTCACAAATTTGTACTTTCATTTCTCATTGGTTTGTCCTATTTTAATTTCTTAAGCCTGGTGATTTGCACAGAGCTGGTGGAAAGGTGTTTGAATCAACATTGAGATCTGTTCTTGAGCTATATGCAAATTAAAGGGATCATTTAATTTAAGGTTTGTGTGGCCCACTGGTCTGTGGTGTACGTCAAAAATTTTGACACTGCCGAGATCGTGGGATTCTCCAAGCACAGTGGTTTGTCCTCAACTCCATTCACAACGTTGCTTTAGCCTCTAAGTCCCTTTTAAACTCTCCAATTCATTTAAAACATCAACTATTATCTAACTCTTTTCCTGGGATGGTTTTCTGCTTTCCATTCGTACCATGTGTCATTCGCATTCACTTCTGCAAATAACTTTTACCAGTAGTGAGTGAACATGGCCTCTTGATTTGCCTGCTGCACCACATCACCTCAGGATCTGCTCTTTACAATTTTTTTGATATGCTTTAGTGGCAACAGGAGCTAAGATTTGAATCGCTGAGGCTGGTCAACCTCTGTGGCAGACTGTGTTCTTCATCTTGGTCCCCTTTGCTGCCTTGCGGTGCTTCAGGCTGTAGCCTCTGAGAGTTACTTCTTCCTGACTTTCTCCCCTGTTCTCCGATAGGTGGTGACTCATACAGTGGTTCTGTGGTCATTGAGCTCCCATTGGTAACTTGCCCATCTGGCTATTCTACCAGAAACCCTGTTTTATTCCTGTACCAGATCCACAAATATAAGATAATAAATCCAATAAGGGAAATGGGAAGAAACATCTTTACCCAGAGACTGATTTGCATTTGGAACTTGCTACCACAAGGAAGTGAGACGAATAGTATAGATGCATTTAAGGGAAGCTAGGTATGTATATGAAGGAATAGAAGGTTATGTAGATAGAGTTAGATGAAGTGGGATGGAAGGAGCTCATGCGGAGCATAAACACCTGCACAGACCAGTTGGGCTGAATGGTCTGTTTTGGTTTTGTAATTTCTATGTAACAAATGAGAATTTTCCAACAGGGTTCAGTCAGGTAGAGATCCAGATTGGTGACTGAGTAATTATTCAACACACTCCACCACATCCCCTCCCCCACCACCCCCTCCCCACCCCAACCCCCTCAACTTCCCAAGTTGGGGGAAGGGAGCCATTTGTACGCCATCAATGTCCTTGCTGAGATCACTTAACTCATCACACACATACGAATGAAGCATGGAACCCTCCTAGTCTTTTGAGGGTTTGCACTAAATTGTAATGCATTCAGTCACTTGAGGAAAAACCAATGGACAGCTGAAAAATATCATGCACTGCAATTGTTGGGTTTGTTGACCATATTGGTTAGTATTTCAAATGATGTTGCTGATGAACTTGATGGTGGCTGTGGAGCGGGAACTGTAACATAATTTTTAAAATTAGCAAAATTGGGTTTTAACATTCTAAAATTTAATGACCACACTTATGAGAATGTTGAACTTTATATTCATTGAAATGCATTTCCTTTTGTTACAAGTTGCTTTCAATAATCTTAACAATGATTTAGTACCTATTTAGCATGCAGAATATTAACTATTTCACCTGTTTCTTTAGTTATTGGTGGGTTTAAAGATGGATGCTAACACATATAAGCTTTGCAGCACAATGGGAGAGCACCAGCAACAACTTATATCTGCACCCCAAATGTTTCACAAAGGGATTGGTATAAGAGCCAGTTAGGGAAGGTGACTGAAACCATGATCTAACATTGTAGGGATGTTTGAAGATGGAGAGAGATTTGAAACTGTAGAGACACAGTAGATCAGAGTTGCAAGAACAGAAAGCATTAATTGAAATGCACGATGAAAATTTTGAAATCTATGCACTGGGCGATGGGAAGCCAATGGAGGTCAGCAAAGGCAAGGTTGATAGGTGAGTGGGACTTAGGGTGCAGAGAGGATGTAAGCAAGAGAATTCTGCTTAAGTTGGAGTTTTTGTAGGATGGCTTCAGCGAGGAGAGCATTGGAGAATTTGAGCCTGGAGCTGACTAAAGCAGAGAGTAGGGTTTTTGGCAGTAATGGAGATACAATAGGGATGGTAGCAAGGGATATTCCAGTGTCTTGGGTCTCAAATGCAAAGTATAGATCATGTGTGGTCTTCAGCACCTTGGAAACACTCACCATCCATTATTTGTTTCATTCAGAAATGTGTTCAATGTTCAGATTGCTTTTCAGTTTCATTCCACCTTTTGCACTACCAACTCTTGCTGTACAGGTGTTCTTATTCTAAGACGTGCTAGATTCTGCCCTAAGGTGTTGGGGGGTGGGAGGGTTGGATCACATGACACAAGAGGATTTGCAGATTTTGTTACCAGTGTTATCGACAACCTAGAATTGGTTTATGCTTTGCAAAGTGGAAACCTACATGAGAGGTACTAATGGGAATCTCTCTTTTACACACTGCGTTGAACCCATTATTGATCTGACTTCAAGAAGGAAGAGATCAAACAAGCAGAGTGATCCTCACGCTTGGTAGTTGAACAGATGTGCCATTTGGGAGCTCTGAAAGGTGTCTTTCGAAATGTCTTTCGAAATTGCTTTTCTAGCCTATAACTTGAGCTGCACCATATATACATATATTTCATATTTATATTTTTATGTCTGTAGGATGGATTTGAACTCACTGATTGCAGTAGTTTGTTTCAGCTATCAATGCTTTTTTTCTTCCTTTAAAAGTGATTGCTGAGTTTCAAGAACATGAGCTGAACAAAGAAATGATTGATTCAGTAGCACTTAAGGACATTTTAGTCTTTCTGAATATATAACTGAGAATAAGAGTTGACTGAAGCTTTCTATCCAGAGAATGCCATTGACATGACCCTTACCTTCCACACGCCCACTACATTTTGAAAACCTTACAAATCCAAACATCCAGAATTGTGCTTCTGTTTCAGTTGCTGTACATTACCTAGCCCATCAACTTTAATAATGATTAACATATGAATGCATTGGTCTTTGGCTGATCTTCATTTGCAAAGGTGAAGTTACCCAACTTGGCCCCGAGTCAGAGGGTCACTTTAGTACCAAGACATTAGTCTACCACATAGCTAAGCCCAGGAATGAAATGAAAACTGTGATTGCATTATAAATTTTAGCACCTTGGACAACTTCCTTGTTGGCTTAAATTATTTCGGAGACACTGCTTTGTTGTGATACAGTAAGAAAGGCCACAGGAGAAACTGTTGGTGTGTAGGGGGAAAAAAGACTTAGCTTGAGAACAGAACTTTGTTTTGATATATTGCAGAATACACTGACATGCCTTGTGACACTTATGTACGTAGCTTTGTTTGTATGTCATTTAAATGATGTAATCACTACAGTCTAGTCTTTCTCAGCAAACACTCACTGGCTTCAGGGTACAAAAGAGATTTCAGTCATGAAGGAGACGCTGTACTTAATTTGCCCACAGGTGTTGGCAGCATTTCAGATTCACAGTGGACTGTTGTTGTCTATGGTCAACCTACAACAGCCAAAGGAAGTTCTTCACGTTACCCTTATCAGTAAAGGCAGGTGTGCTATATCATAGATTATGGCTAACAGGAATTGCTGTGTTTACTTTTCGATTAACCCAGTCAGTGGCCTCACACTGGCAGTGATAGAACAAAGAACAGTACAGCACAGGAACAGGCCATTCGGCCCTCCAAGCCTGTGCCGATCTTGATGCCTGCTTAAACTAAAACCTTCTGCACTTCCGGGGACCGTATCCCTCGATTCCAATCCTATTCCTGTATTTGTCAAGATGCCTCTTAAACGTCGCTATCATACCTGCTTCCACCACCTCCCCCAGCAGCAAGTTCCAGGCACTCTCCACCCTCTGCGTAAAGAACTTGCCTCGCACATCCCCTCTAAACTTTGCCCTTCGTACCTTAAACCTATGTCCCCTAGTAACTGACTCTTCCATAATAAAAACAAGAAATGCTGGAACCACTCAGCAGGTCTGGCAGCATCTGTGGAAAGAGAAGCAGAGTTAACGTTTCGGGTCAGTGACCCTTCTTCGGAACTAGCAAATATTAGAAATGTCAAAGGTTATAAGCAAGTGAGGCGGGGGTAGGGCAAGAGATAACAAAGGAGAAGGTGTAGGTTGGATAAGGCCACATAGCTGACCAAAAGGTCATGGAGCAAAGGCAAACAATATGTTAATGGTGTGTTGAAAGACAAAGCATTAGTACAGATAGGGTGTTCACGGACTGATGATTGAACAGCAGCAAGTACAAACATGAAAAAAAAAACAGTGGGTAAGCAAACTGAACAAACTAAGATGAAATGAAATAAACAAAAAAAAAATTGTAAAAAAGAAAAAATAACTAAAAATAAAAGTAAAATGGGGGGCCCGTCATGCTCTGAAATTATTGAACTCAATGTTCAGTCCGGCAGGCTGTAGTGTGCCTAATCGGTAAATGAGATACTGTTCCTCGAGCTTGCTTTGATGTTCACTGGAACACTGCAGCAAGCCCAGGATAGAGATGTGAGCATGAGAGCAAGGGGGAGTGTTGAAATGGCAAGCAACTGGAAGCTCAGGGTCCTGCTTGCAGACTGAACAGAGGTGTTCCGCAAAGCGGTCACCCAGTCTGCGTTTGGTCTCCCCAATGTAGAGGAGACCACAGTGTGAGCAGCGAATACAGTATACTACATTGAAAGAAGTACAAGTAAATCGCTGCTTCATCTGAAAGGAGTGTTTGGGGCCTGCAATAGTGAGGAGAGAGGAGGTAAATGGGCAGATATTACACCTCCTGCGATTGCTAGGGAAGGTGCCATGGGACGGGGATGAGGTGGTGGGGGTAATGGAGGAGTGGACCAGGGTGTTGCGGAGGGAACGATCCCTTCGGAATGCTGACGGGAAGGGAGGGGAAGATGCGTTTGGTAGTGGCATCATGCTAGAGGTGGTGGAAATGGCGGAGGATGATCCTTTGGATATGGAGGCTGATGGGGTGGAAAGTGAGGACAAGGGGAACCCTATCGCTGTTCTGGGAGGCAGGGGAAGGGGTGAGGGTAGAGGTGCAGGAAATGGGACGGACACGGTTGAGGGCCCTGTCAACAACAGTGGGGGGGGAATCCTCAGTTGAGGAAAAAGGTCATATCAGAAGCACCGTCATGGAAGGTAGCATCAGAGCAGATGCGTCGGAGACGGAGAAACTGTGAAAATGGAATGAAGTCCTTACAGGAGGTAGGGTGTGAAGAAGTGTAGTCCAGGTAGCTGTGGGAGTCAGTGGGCTTATAATGGATATTAGTAGACAACCTATCCCCAGAGATGGAGACAGAGAAGTCGAGGAAGGGAAGTGTCAGAGATGGACCATGTAAAGGTGAGAGAAGGGTGGAAATTGGAAGCACTGACTCTTCTACCCAGGGAAAAAGCTTCTGACTATCCACTCTGTCCATGCCGCTCATAACTTTGTAAACCTCTATCTTGTCGCCCCTCTGCCTCCGTCGTTCCAGTGAAAACAATCCGAGTTTATCCAACCTCTCCTCATAGCTAATGCCCTCCAAACCAGGCAACATCCTAGTAAACCTTTTCTGTACCCTCTCCAAAGCCTCCACGTCCTTCTGGTAGTGTGGCGACCAGAATTTCACGCAATATTCTAAGTGTGGCCTAACTAACGTTCTGTACAGCTGCAGCATGACTTGCCAATTTTTATACTCTATGCCCCGACCGATGAAGGCAAGCATGCCGTATGCCTTCTTGACTACCTTATCCACCTGCGTTGCCACTTTCAGTGACCTGTGGACCTGTACGCCCAGATCTCTCTGCCTGCCAATACTCCTAAGGGTTCTGCCATTTACTGTATACCTCCCACCTGCATTAGACCTTCCAAAATGCTTTACCTCACATTTGTCCGGATTAAACTCCATCTGCCATTTCTCCGCCCAAGTCTCCAACGGATCTATATCCTGCTATATCCTCTGACAATCCTCATCTCTATCCGCAACTCCACCAACATTTGTGTCGTCCGCAAACTTACTAATCAGACCAGCTACATTTTCCTCCAAATCATTTATATATACTACAAACAGCAAAGGACCCAGCACTGATCCCTGCGGAACACCACTAGTCACAGCCCTCCATTTATAAAAGCACCCTTCCACTGCTACCCTCTGTCTTCTATGACTGAGCCAGTTCTATATCCATCTTGCCAGCTCACCTCTGATCCCGTGTGACTTCACCTTTTGTACCAGTCTGCAATGCGGGACCTTGTCAAAGGCTTTACTAAAGTCCATATAGACAACATCCACTGCCCTTCCTTCATCAATCATCTTCATCACTTCCTCAAAAAACTCAATCAAGTTAGTGAGACATGACCTCCCCTTCACAAAACCATGCTGCCTCTCGCTAATAAGTTCGTTTGTTTCCAAATGGGAGTAAATCCTGTCCCGAAGAATCCTCTCTAATAATTTCCCTACCACTGACATAAGGCTCACCGGCCTATAATTTACTGGATTATCCTTACCACCTTTCTTAAACAAAGGAACAACATTGGCTATTCTCCAGTCCTCTGGGACCTCACTGTAGCCAATGAGGATACAAAGATTTCTGTCAAGGCCCCAGCAATTTCTTCCCTTGCCTCCCTCAGCATTCTGGGGTAGATCCCATCAGGCCCTGGGGACTTATCCACCTTAATGCTTTGAAAGACGCCCAACACCTCCTCCTTTTTGATAACGACATGACCGAGACTATCTACACACCCTTCCCTAGACTCATCATCCACCACCTTCTCTTTGGTGAATACTGATACAAAGTACTCATTTAGTACTTTGCCCATTTCCTCTGGCTCCACACATAGATTCCCTCCTCTGTCCTTGAGTGGGCCAACCCTTTCCCTGGTTACCCTCTTTCTCTTTATATACGTATAAAAAGCCTTGGGATTTTCCTTAATCCTGTTTGCCAATGTCTTTTCATGACCCCTTTTAGCCCTCCTGACTCCTTGCTTAAGTTCCTTCCTACTGTCTTTATATTCCTCAATGGCTTCATCTGTTCCTAGCCCTCCAGCCCTTAAGAATGCTTCCTTTTTCTTTTTGACTAGGCTCACAATATCCCTCGTTATCCAAGGTTCCCGAAACTTGCCAAACTTCTCCTTCTTCCTCACAGGAACATGCTGGTCCTGGATTCTAATCAACTGATGTTTGAAAGACTCCCACATGTCAGATGTTGATTTACCCTCAAACAGCCGCCCCCAATCTAAATTCTTCAGTTCCTGCCGAATATTGTTATAATTAGCCTTCCCTCAATTTAGCACCTTCACCCGAGGACTACTCTTATCCTTATCCACAAGTACCTTAAAACTTATGGAATTATGGTCACTGTTCCCGAAATGCTCCCCTACTGAAACTTCCACCACGTGGCCGGGCTCATTCCCCAATACCAGGTCCAGTACGGCCCCATCCCTAGTTGGACTATCTACGTATTGTTTCAAGAAGCCCTCCTGGATGCTCCTTACAAATTCTGCCCCATCCAAGCCCCTAGCACTAAGTGAGTCCCAGTCAATATTGGGGAAGTTAAAATCACCCACCACTACAACCTTTACATCTTTCCAAATTCTGTCTACATATCTGCTCCTCTACCTCCCGCTGGCTGTTGGTAGGCCTGTAGTAAACCCCCAACATCGTGACTGCACCCTTCCTATTCCTGAGCTCCACCCATATTGACCTGCTGCATGACCCCTCCAAGGTGTCCTCCCACAGTACAGCTTCTCCTTACCCCATTCATCTGTCCTCTCTATTTGCAATTACTTGCAGAACAGAAGTCACCTTGCTCTTTAGTAAAGATGTTTGTATCTCCATTGTAGTGCAAGGCCTAGTGCACAGCTAGACCACAGCAGTTTGCAAATACTCACTGATGGATCATTATGGGACAAGTCCCATGTCTTTAACAATAAGCTCCAATCATTAAATTAGTTGCAGTACCCTTTGTACCTCTTTGCTGCCAGCACTGCATCAGTCATAACAGTCTGTTGCTCCTCTTTGGTACTAAAATGTTATCAGTTTTTCTCAGGCTCCTCCTTCCTTCTATAGCTTGTACTCCCTGCTGCATTGAGCCTGACTTGCCCTTTGCATATCTCTCCTTTGGCACCTGCCGCTCTTTGAAGCAAGTAGCTACAGTAAACACACTGGCTCGGATTTTGCAGTCAGCAGTGTAGCGACAGTGCTCGCAGCTGACCTTGAAGCTGCCCAGAAAGATCTAGCAATCTGGTGCCAAGTCCAGGGATTCACCAGGTGTCCAGCAACAGTGATTTCATCAAGCAGGGTAAGCAGCCAATCACATTGAAGTATTCTCACAAACCGCAAACCAGTTAGTAAAGTGCACTGATTATCCTTCTCATTTCATTTAAATTTTACAGAGGGTGATATAAATGATTCGGGCATACATATGGAATTAAGATAGAAGCTGAAATATCATTAACTTTTAAAAAATATTTTAAAAATGTGTAATTTTTATCATGAAGAAATTTGACAATCTACAAATATAAAATTAGTTTTTCAGGGTCAGTGAGGCTCTTTAGCAGTAATAATGAACTTGGTAAGCTGTTTAAAACCCAGCTTAAAACATGTTCTCCAACAAGGTGTAACTTCCAAGCGTTTTTCCAACAAGACTAATAGCGTAAAAGGGCAAGTTTTCATCAGTTCAGTGATTTCCACGTGATTGCATTCTGAGGGGCTGTTACGACCAGCTGAGCACTGTGTCTAGGGGCCTCTTGTTGTCTTTACCTGGTCTTTTTGTGACGGGGTTTAATTTTAAACACACTGTGTTTTGAACTCCCCCTTTGTGAATCCTTGTCCACAACTTTCCAATTATAAGGCAAATAAATGAGCACAAACAGGCTTTCTTTGGTTTAAAGCAGAAAGAGGAAATTTATTAAACCTTAAACTAAACTCAAATATGGTTCACGCCTACGGATATACGACATATTCATGCTAGCATGCACACACGATATAAACATGCAAAATAAGGACAGAAAAGAGCAGAAGCAAAGATAGGTAGAACAGTTTGAGGCAATCTCTTATTACTGTCTCTTGAGCTTGCTGTAGTCCTTGATTGAAGATATGGTCTGGCTTTTTGTTGGGGCCCAGTATTAGTCGTTTTAAAACTTTGTTCACGTAGGAAATCTTTCTCTTTTTTAGTTTTGCGTGTTTTCACAAGATTCGGTTCCATGGGAAGCGGTGCAGGCAGACAGGCCGGAGAGGAGATGTTCTCAGTCCCAGGAGAAGGTCTTTACTCCTGTCTGCCTGGAAATTCCTTTGTTTGGGAGTTCAAAAACTCTGCAACAGCCAAAACTGGTCTGACCACTTATGTGTATTGGAGGAACAGGGATTGGCTCCCTTTGTTTCCCCATTGTCTGGTACTATGCAAATGTCCTTCCAGTCAGAGATTGCAGTTTTTAAAGTTTTAATGTTCATGTGGCGAAATAATGTGTGCCTCAATCTTGGCAGGTGGGGTTTGCCTGACAGGCCTACAACAGCACACCCTATGAAAAAACTTAGAAGCACCGACAGCAACTTCTGGATTTCTGCATTTAACTTGTGCGTGTGTGGACTCTAAAAGTTGCTGTCAATTTCAGAGGAGTAAAGACGGTGAACGCGGACAATCTTGGCTGTCATTACTACTGCAAAAATCTGGGCCACTGTTTTTCCATTGCTAATAGCTGCAGATGAAATGAGTGGCTGAGCTCTTCTGGGACTGCAGGCCAATGCACCTTCACTCATCAGCTCAAAAAACTTTGAAAAGCCACGTAGTCAACAAAGAATAAATGAGCTTGCATTTATATAGTACTTTCAGGCCCTTTGGTATGTTTGACAAACTGCCCTGTCACTCCCCTGCTCTGCCAAGAGTAAAGACCCAGGATAGGCAATCTCTTGGCTCAGTGGTAGCAGAAGGTCTTAAGTTAATGCTTTGCCGGGACTTGAACACATAATCTAACCTGACATTTTAGTGCAGTACTAATGAATTGCTGCATTGTCGAAAGCGTCTTGAATGAGATATTAAACTCTGATGCCTCTTCTGCCTGCTCAGGTGGAGAAGAGGAAATATATAGTTGGAGGAGGTTGCATGGTTAGGGAGATGCAAGGCTGTGGACAGATCTGAAGATGAGGGCAAGGATTTTAAATTGAATGCATTGGGCGACGGGGAGATTGTCAGTCAGCAAGATTGTGGGTGGGTGTTTTTTGGACAAATTGGAGTTTGTGCAGCGTGAAAGTTGGAAAGCCAGCAAGGAGGATGTTGGAGTAATCAAATTGAATGCGATGGTTTTGCATGTGGTTTTGTTGAAATGAAACTGATGACTAGAGGAAGGAATGGCATCAATGGCAATGGAATGCGGTTAATGATAGGTGCCACAAACAGTGGCTCCAGTCTTCCCGGCATTCAGCTTAAGGAGGTTTTGACTCATCTAATACTTAATTTTATCAAGGCAGTCTGACAGCTGGTCATTAGGTGGAGACTGTGAACTGACCACTTGGCTGTTATTGATGCCAAGGGGCAAGCTATGGATAAGGAAGAGGAGAGGTCCAAGGATGGATCCTTGGCAGGCTTGGTTTGGGGGGGGAGAGGGGAAAAACCATTGTTTAAGTTACACTGGCTTTACACAGGTACGCACGAATGGAACTACATAAAGGCTGTCTGTGGAGCTGAGCAGTGGAGAAGAGGTGATGAAAGTGAATGGCATGGTTATGTATATTAAATGCTGCAAGGAGATGAAGACAAGAAGGAATAAGACACCACTGACACAGTTGCAGGGATTGTCTTGTGTAGCTTTTTCTAGGATGTTTTGGTGCTATGAGATGGGTCGAAACTGGGAGTTAGGCATGGAGCTGGGAGGTAGTAATGCAGTTGAAGAGTTTGGAGAGGAAAAGGACATTAACGATGGGATGACAGAGTATATAGATGATTTGAAGGTGGATTTTTTGAATGTGGATGATGATGGCCAGTTTTGAAGGGGTAGCACTGGTACCACAGGAAAGGGAACCATTGACCGTGTCAGCTGCCACAAGGACCAAGAGGGCTAGTTCAGTGATCAGATGTGGAGTAGGGGTTAAGGGTCTGCAATGCAGAGATTAGGTCTTGTAGAGGAATGATTTTGGAAGGGGAGATGGAAGAGAAACTGCAAAGTAATAACAGCTCAGGACTTTGGGTGGATGCGAGATAGTGAAAGGTTATGGTCAGAGGGGGAAAGGAAATTATGGAAGTAATAGACTGCTATGCAGGTGGGCTTTATCTCAAAGACTAAAAAGCATCCATCAGCTCTTCATACTTGAGAATGGAGGGACAGGACCAGTGGGTTTCAGGGGATGGTTTACCATGGAGAGGAAGAGCCTCTAGGATGATTTTAGAATCATAAGTACATATACTGAATTACTTTGAAGTGCCAGTGATCATTATGTGACTAAACACGGCAGCTGTGTGCAACATCCCACAAACAATAATGACCTGCATTGTGATACAGTCTGCGCTGCGAGACCATGGAGGAACATGTACAAACTGTTTTTTGAACAGATGACTTGTCGAATTCTGTTAAGTGCACTGACTCTGGTTTCAAAGCTTGTTTTTTTTTGAGACAGATTGTAGCTTGGAAGTGAAACTAAAAACTTCAGGTCTCTGGGGAAATCAAAACTGATTGGAACCAGATAAGACATGGAGTCATTTGACCAGAGGCCTGTGACTAGAGCTATCAAGGCTCAGATTTGAAGACTGCAGAGTTCAAGCAGGCTGTTTGGCAGAGAAGCTGCAGAGAGAGAAACCTGATTTTGGGAGCAGGCCATTGGCAAATACGAGTTGTGGCAGCTGTTTGGGTGACTTCAAGTTACTGGTGGAACCACACCATCAAGACTGTCATGAGCAGAGCCGACGATGTTCGAGAGGTGGCAAGACTGAAATGTTGAAGGGAATACTGCAACATTGGCTATCAACGAGAAGACCTTACATCGGTGACTGCATCTTGGAGGACAGGAGGTGGAAATCTAAAATCTACCTGAAGTTGTTCATAGTTTTGAGGAACTTTGTGGTTGTTCGATACCAGCTTTGCTAAGAGGACTGCCCAGTAAATCCGTGAGATCTATTTTTGTTGCATCTGATAATTGACATGTAATTTGTAAACTATATTTATTGACTGTGATTTATCTGTTATTTCATGTTTCATTTATGTTAAAATTATAAAAGTGAAATCTTGTCCATTTGTTTTTATTGGGGCTATTCAGTAAATTTGTTTTTTCTTTGTTTGTTGATCTCCACGGGGACCATTACAGAATGACCAGACAATCTGTTTTTAGTGGCACAGAATGAGGAAGGTGTGTCAGGACACTGGGAGATCTCCCTGAGCAGACTCACAGGCTCTCATCCAGAGCACAGCATGTTCAGTAATTCCATCAGTACTGAAGGTTTAGTTTAAGACTCTTAGCTTCAATCTACAGGCTGACTTAGATACGACAAACTAATCTGAGCTTTTGTGCAAAATATAAATTCTGGCAGAAAAGTGTAGACACACAGGCATTTAAAAAGAAAGAATGTTCCACAGGTTAGACCTTTGTTGCTCTTTGGTTTATGATATATGGGGCATTAGGTCATAAATTGGAAGCTTTTCAAAATATACTTGCTTTGTTACCTCTCTTTGTATTAAGCAGTTGAGCCTTTTTTAAATGCCAAATCTAATTTATTTTTCTACAGTTAAAGACTGTTGATATGCCCTTTTCATTTATTCCAGCTTGACCCTATTTTGATGATGTTGTGAGTGAAATTGGTTGAGACAGATTTAAAATTTTGTGCTTAAATATTTTGCCCTTGGGGGTGTGGGGAAAAGCAACAGGCCAAAGGGCTTCATTTGTCAGTTTCTGGTCCAGATTTAGTTCCTCTTGGAAGCTGAACAGTGAGAGAAGTTTGATTTAATTGTGGATTTCTGGGATTGGTGGAAATCATGAAGAGTCTTGTTGATTAGTTAATGGTCCGAAGAGTGTTAACTTTAAATGTGTCTAGATTTCAAAGGAATCTGTCATAAGCAATGACTTGATAAGTATTAACTTTTAATGTTTTGTTTTTCTCTACTTGAAGCAGTTAAAATAATAAATTGTGTTATGTAACACCTTGGGTGGTTGATGGTCGGCACAGACTCGGTGGGCCAAAGGGCCTATTTCAGTGCTGTATCTCTCTGTGACTCTATGACCTTCACAACCTCCGGGCATTCCAAAGTGCTTCACAGCCAATTAGTACTTTTGAAGTATAATCAATGCTGTAAATGTAGGAAATGGTGCAGCCAATTTGCACACAGCAACCTTCTACAAACATCAGCGAGATAAACCAGGTAATCTGTTTAGTGATGTTGAATGAGGGGTTAATATTGTCCACGGCACTGTGGAGGACTCGCCTTCTTTTCTTTCAGTAGTGCCATGGAATCTTCTGAGGAGGCAGATGGGTCTTGATTTATATGTCAGACCTGAAAAATGGTAGCTCGACCAGTGCACCACTCACTGAATACTGAAATAGGCCAACCGAGATATATACTGAAGTCTCTGGAGTGGGCCTTATCCCACCATCATCTAACTTAGATGCGAGAGTACTTTCACTTACCCAAGCCTTTTCTGTAATAGCCTTAGATCACTGTGTAGTGCAGTCTGCTCAGTTTATATTGCGGAGTGGATTCTACAGTCCTGGCTGCAACGCTCGTTTAAAAGTTGACTTCAATTTCTGCCAGCCAGACCTTCTGAGGTATACGAGAGAAATTCTCATAGGCCCGTGTTGTGTCGTATGTATAAGGCATTTTTGCATTGAGTGCCATTGATTAACAGCGAACTCCAGTGTAGACCCAGCAACCTTGGGGACCCACTTTGTTTTTTCAAAGATGTTTACAGAACGAAAGAGGCATTTAGCTCATTGTATATGTGCCAGTTCTTAGTTACAAGAATCCAAAATTGATCCCACAGCTCCATTCTCTCCCCATCACCTCTATCATCCTCTGTTTGAAATATTTCTTACCTCAGTCATTCACTGTGGCAAAACATTACAAGCTCTAAAAAGCCTCTGTGTAAAGAAATTTCTCCTAACCCCTCTCACTTTTTCGATTAATTTTAAATTAGTATTTCTGGTTCCATGAGCTCCGTCAAAGTCCACGTGCCTCTAAATAAGATTTTTTTTAATGAAAGTTGGCACCAACAAAAATAATGGCAGAGCAGCAAAGGTTGTGGGTCTCCTCAAATGCATCTGTGTACGTACTACTTTTTCAGAAATATTATTTGGACCGTACAAGATCAATTCCAGTTCATAAACGGAAGCAAAATTAAAACCTAAGTGCTTTACTGGTAAGTAAAGTTCATGTTGATCACGAACAGGAAGGCATGACTTTGTTGAACTGGCTTGAATTGCAGATAATTGTTTGGGGGGAAAAAAAAGTACTTTTAGCATTGCAGTGATAATCGCTGTTCATTCTGGATTTGTGCCTTAAGAGTATTATGTAACAGTGTGACTAAACCAACTGTTTATAATTGAGATGTATGACAACTCAAAAAAATCAACAACAACCTGGGCAGTCAGTAACAGTCTACATGCCCTTAACCTGTGGCTTTTGGCAAGCATTGCTGTTTGTGTCTTGGATCTCAATTTGCAACTTGTCACATTGTGATATCAATAGGACTTGGAATCCAGTGCTCTTTCCTATGTAAGTGAGTAGCTCCATTCAGAAGTGAAATTATCCCAGTGTCCTTAAAGAAAGCATGAAGTAGTACCTGGTCTCTCCATTGTAACCAAACACGCTCATTCCAGCATTTTACCATATGAGCAGTCGCAAGCAGAACCCCATTTCCTCACTCAGGACATTTCCAAAAGCTTTCTATTGAGTTACTACTTGGGGTTCTGGACTTTTTTAAAAGAAGATACTTAACGAGTTAACACTGGTTTAATGTCAGTTATGCCAAAAGGTCATTGACCTGAAATGCTAACTCTGTTTCTCTCTCTACAGATGCTGCCTGACCTGAGTATTTCTAGCATTTTCTGTTTTTAATTCAGTTTTCCAGCATTCACAGTATTTTGCTTCTGTTCTAGTGCCAAATAGAGGTTATTTTACCAATATAAAAAGAGCTTTTAATGGCCAGTTTTCCTTACATGATCCAAATAGGTTTTAACCATTTTTTTGGAACTTGCAGATGAAATGTGACTTGCTACTGCGGTGTGATATGAACATGTTGAAGGCAGTGTCATAAATAAGTACATTTTGTTCCACAATTTAAAATAGAGTTCAGACAATGCCTGTTATTTGAAAGATCAAAAGATTCATTTGCTTTTACTCTGTAATGGCTACAAAGCTGTAACTGCAGGTACTCTTCTGAGAAAGACATTTGTGAGTGTCTGGCAAACTCAAGTCAACCTTTGGGGAAAAAAAATGGATCTGCCATATTTGTGTGGATTTGTACCACATTGCAAATTTGGATGTACACATATGACACAGCACGATTGAAATTTATTTGATATTAATCTGATCACTGGGACTATGTGTCAAAACCAGACACAGACAACAATTGTGCCTGCCGAGAAGCTGGTGGTTAGTTTTTGAATGTATTAATTACTGAAGTGTATGCTGGGGAGAAAGGAGACTCTCGCTCAGTGAATTATTGAAGACTTTGACCAAATGATGAGAAGAATTTAGACTTGCTATTTATATAGAATGGTTGTGTTATGAAGGGTACTTAACTCATCACAGACTTTTCAATTTGTATTCACATCTTACATTTGTAGTGTCTTCCAAATGTTTGGTTCTTTGCATTTACATTTGTTAATAAATATTTAATTTTTAGCTTGAGTGCAAAATTTGCCAACTTCTAAAGTACATGTGATGACATAGCATGAGACTACATTTAATCCAATGCCAGATTCTTCAAATAGGTGATTCTTAATTCTCTACGTGATACAATTGTGCATGGCAGATCACTGAAAAGTACAGCCCCTGAATTGTAGGGGACCAAGTCCACTGAGGGCACTGCCGTGAAATGGTTTATAAAAATCCCCAATTGTAACAGGCATTCAAGTGGATTTTACTATTAGCATAATGATATTGATTGTGACCTTTTTATATTATATTATTATTTGTAGAATAAAGGCCACCACCACAACCAGGGCGACCACTTTCCAACAGATGGATTTGGTAAGTTAACCTTGAATGGTTATCATCTTTTCATGAAAATAAGATGTAGCAACCGTCAAATAAGATTGAATCTTTTTCAAAGTTTCAAACCTGGCATTCAAAACCATGAGATCTGTTTTGTTTCAACAATTCAGTAGTTTGAAATCCGTAAGTAAAATGGTGCCTAATGTTTGTTCACGCTGTTCATGTGGAAGCAACTGTACAGTACGTTGAACTGTTTTGACCTCCATGTGCAAGGAAGAGAAAGACAGGAATTTTGCTTAAACTGATGAATACGAGTTTGTTATTGTGCAGTCAGTTTATTGCATATGACTGATGAGCTGAGTGACACAAACCCATTTATTTTAATGTTATCTTCCTGTATATACTTGGCTTGCTGCTTCAGCCATCACAGCAGGTTTGCCATGCAACTTACAGATTGTGAGAATGCAGGTAATGCATTAAAATCTCTACATTGTAAAGCATGTGGATACTTCCCCTCTTTCTGCAGGACAGTTGTAGGCAATCACAGTATGTGAAGGCTAGGAAAACAAGACTGTAAGGTGAAATTTATGTTTTTTGTCGACAAGCTAAAATTAATCTATTTAAATTTAATGTTTTTCAGTTCAACCCAATCCTACTGTATTAATTGGGAATCCCATCAGAGCCTATACTCCACCTCTTGGTCCTCATCCTTCCCTTGGTAAATCTCCAAGCCCTGTCCAACGGATAGATCCTCATACTGGCACTAGCATCCTATATGTGCCTGCTGTCTATGGTGGAAACATGGTGATGTCTGTGCCTTTGCCAGTAAGTTTTTTTTTTAACCTGAACGGATCAAATTGAATTGTAATCAAAAATGTGATTTATTCTTCTATCTCTTTCCTCCATTTTACCTTTTTTTGCTGAATTAATTTCAAACTGCATCAGTTGTCAGAGCATGTGTATTGCAACATTCTCAGCTTAAACTATTTATGTAGTGATCATTTGGTTGGGTAAATAGTGGGCAGATGTCTGAAATGAGATACTTTATTAAAAAGCTGTTCAAAAATCCAGTCATTGTTGATCCTCGTTTTGGATTCCTCACACACGGCCTCAGAAAGAGTAGTGATTGACAGTTTCTTTGAGCTGATTTGAAGTGAGACCACCAGAAATGTGAAAGGTGGCACATTGTTGCAGACTGCTGTGTAGAGCTGTCAATGGTGCTATCAGTAGGAAGCAGTACAGATGAAGTCTGAGCTCTTAGCAAGCAGGGATGATTTGTTTTGGGACCTGCATGTGTCCATGGTGGACCAGGAACCAGTGTATGTCAGCGAGGACAGAGGCGATGGGTGAATGGAACTTGATGCAAGGTAGGATAGGAGCAACAGAATTTTGGATGAGCTCAAGTTTACAGAAGGTGGAAGTTGGGAGGCCATTGAGGAGAGAAACCATTAAGTATGGAGCTAACAAAAGCATGAAATGAAGGTTTCAGCAGAGATGAGTTGAGGAAGGTATGGAGGTGAAGGTGGAGGGGTAGCAGAGAGGGGTTTAAGGAGACGGTTGATCATGGAGAAAAGAAGCCAGGGGTTCTCTTTGTATTCCAGAATGAACCTGGAATAGTGAGCAGTTTTGTGAGAGTAGGGTCCAGTAGTGCTTTGTGGTAAAAACAGTTCTGGCTAAACCAGTTGTGTGCCAAATACACCAAAATCTGCATCCTTCAAATTACGGAAGCCAAGATGGTGGTCATATCAAGGGAGAGTAACTAGTGTGCAGAGGTTAAGGGTTTTATTGAGGACAAAGCCGTCAAAGGCAGAGATGAGGGTGTGATTGCCAGCTGCAGCAGTGTAATGGTGAACAGAGGGCAAAGGCTGGACAGTTGAGAGTTCAAAAGTGCCATTGTAATTAACTTGAAGGAGAGTTTTTGTCCCAGGGAAGTTTCAAGAGGATATTCTTTGAGAAGAGGAAAAGCATGGGTGTGAGTGGTGAGGGATATAAGGAAGCGATCAGAGATGTACTTACATGATTGAGATGATGAGAATACAGAGGCTCTTGGAGATGGCAAGAGGGTAATTGCAAGTATGGGCAGGAGAGTTTATATGAAGGGAGAGGTTAAGGGAGGACAGGAGTGAAGCGAACTCTGAGAAGAGGGCAAGGCGAGTTGAGATAGAAGTGGAAACCACTAATAAGTTGCTGAGGGAGGAAAGCAGTGAGGATGTCTTGTTGAAAAACTTGGCATGGGGTGGTAGAGAATGAGGATTTTAGAGGAGAGATGAATGGGAGGGAACAAGGAGAGTTGCTGAAAGGAGTAGAAGGTGCCAAAGGAGTAGGGGGACAGGCCAAGGTGAGATTTGGTGATCAGGGTCTCACCACCATTGTGCATGATTTCAGACAAGGCCGTGGTCAAATCCAATTCTGTCCTGACATATATGCACAAGGTTCGAGCAGGGTCCTGAGTGGAACCCCCAGCTGTTCCTTCCCCACCTCAGCTTGCCCTTTGACAAACATACTGAGTATATTTTAACCAGTCAGTCAATCCCTCCTTTACTGGTCTGTGCGCTTTAGGCCTTTGCACAGAAGTTAACCATTGACAGTGCATCAACCACCTACTATCCACTTTGGTCAATTACTATAGCTCATGGGTAGAAGCACTGAAAAAATTGGCTTGGATTTGAGTTTGTCCATTTTTATGGTTATGTTGTAAGTTTGCTGAAGTGCATCAACTTGAACTTATTTAATTGCCCTAGGGATACAATTGTTATTCTTTGTACCCAGTGACAACTTGGAACGTTCTCAATAGGAATGATGAGGTCTGCTTGAGCAAAAAAGGTCCCTGCATGGGGCTGACTTCATTCTCCAACAGATTTTCTTCTGCACCCATGTTAAACCTTGAATTTTCTATACTCTTTGTGGTTTCTTAAAGTCAGATAACCAAATTATTGAAGCACTTAATGGTGGTTTGGTACCTCGCGCTTGTATCCACTGTGATCTGGATTACAGCAGCTGGAACACATTTCAGTTAGTATTTATAACCATAGGAGGCAGAAGGCCTTCCAAGCCTTCAGTGGCATTGACTTAGCTTGCTGAAATGTAAGTTCCAAACAACCATTTGCATAGTAATTTACAGGTATCACTGAGGGAATCGAAACTGCCAACAAATTGCATTATAATGACTAAATGGATATGGACCTTTTGACAAAGAAAGCATCACTTATTATGTGCCTTATGATAATTAGCTCCTCCTGAATGTAATCTGTATTTCCCAATTATGGAGCAAAATTAACAAAAATACTTTGGGTTTGTCTGTAACATCTGAACAAAACTACACTGGTGCATCAATTAGAAGTCAGGTGGAAAATCTTTTTAAAATAAGCAAATTTGCCTTTCTCAGTTTTGCAAAGCCCAGTATTTTCAACAGCAGGCTACCTTTACACTGATGCAGTGTGGCAGGCCTTCTCTGAAGAACTGAAAAATGAAGTGACCTGGTGTAATGCCAGAATATTCATGCTAGAATGATTTATTAAAGTAGTACACAAAGGAATTGCTGCAGAAAATGTTTGAAGCTATTTGAATTTTAGAGTTTATAGGTGACCTGTAGTTTTATTTTCTCTCCTCCCCTGAAGTTGCTGAGTCATGGCATCCACAAAACTCTACCCACCAAAAGCCCTCCAATACAGCACTGAGTTAGGTTTGAGCTTTGATGGGGAGCATTGGTGAACTATTGAATTGTGAACACAGCACAGCTAATAGAATTCTACAAATTCTACAGCGCAGAAGGAGGCCATTGAGGCCCATTACTCCTGCTCCAATAAATGCATATAAACACCCTCCAGCAAGGGTCACTGGCTAGCATTCAGGATTAGAGAGCCCCCCTAACCTTGTAACACTGAGGCTGATTGTAATGCCCCTGCTGCTGGCCTGGTCAGGATCACCTCATTCAGCACAGACCCAAGAATTGAATTTGGGTTGTATTTGGGGGGAGGCGGTAGCGTAGTGGTATTATCACTGGACTAGTAACCTAGAGACCCAGGGTATTGCTCTGGGGCATGCATTCAAATCCCACCACAGCAGATGGTAAAATTTGAATTCAGTTAATAAACTGGAATTAAAGGCTAGTCTAATAGTGACCATGAAACCATTGTTGATTGTTGTAAAAAACCCATCTGGTTCACTAATGTCCTTTAGGGAAGGAAATCTGCTGTCCTTACCTGGTCTGGCCTACATGTGACTCCAGATCTGCAGCAATATGGTTGACTCTTAACTGCCCTCTGAAATAGCCTAGAAAGCCACTCAGTTGTCAAGGGCAGCTAGGGATGGGCTACAAATGCTGACCTTGTCAGTGATGCCCACATCCCGTGAAAGAATAAAATAAAAGCTGGAGCTGCAGAGGAAACACCACAATGTGCTGCTTGTGGGAAAATCTTTGAAGGTGAAAGGATAGGCTAACAAAGTCTGTGATCCCGGGCTTTATAAATAGAGGCATAGAGTACAAAAGCCAGGATGTTACGATGGACCTTTATAAAACACTAGCTCAGCCCCAGCAGGAGTATTGACCAATTATGGGCAGCACACTTTAGGAAGAATAGAGTCATAGAGAGATACAGCACTGAAACAGGCCTTTCGGCCCACCAAGTCCATGCCGACCATTAACCACCCATTTATACTAATCCTACATTAATCCCATTTTCCCTCTTACATCCCCACCTTCCCACAATTCTCCTACCACTTATCTATACTAGGGGCAGTTTTTGTTTTACAATGGCCAATTTACCTATCAACCCGCAAGTCTTTGGCAGGTGGGAGGAAACTGGAGCGCCCGGAGGAAACCCACGCGGTCACAGGGAGAACTTGCAAACTCCACACAGGCAGAACCCAGGTTTTTGGAGCTGTGAGGCTGCGGTGCTAACCACTGCGTAGGCTTCAGAGAGTGTACAGAAGAGATTTACTAGAATGGTTCCTGGGTTGAGGTTTTTTTTAATATTCATCCCTAGAATGTTGGCGTCGCTGGCAAGGCTGGCATTTATTTCCCATCCCGAACTGCCACCATGAAGGTGGTGTTGAGCTGCCGCCTTGAACTGCTGCAGTCCATGTGGTGTAGGTACCCGCAAAATGCTGTTCAGGAGGGAGTTCCAGGATTTTGACCCAGTGACAGTGAAGGAACGGCAATGTATTTCCAAGACATGATGGTGTGGGACTGACTGCATAGCTCTGTGGAGAGGCTGAATGGCCTCTTTCTGTGCTGTATATGACTTTATGACCCTGGGATATGTGTGACTTGGAAAGGAACTTGCATGTGGTGGTGTTCCCGTGCACCTGCTGCCCTTTTTCTTCTAGGTGATAGAGGCCAGGGGTTTAGAAGGTGCTGTCATGACGATTACAATTACATGGATAGACTGGAGAAGCTGGGATTGATCCCTTTAGAGCAGAAAAGTCTCAGAGGAAATTTGATGGAAGTGTTTAAAATCACGAATTGTTTAGATAGAATAAAGAAAAACTGTTTCTAGTGGCTGAAGGGTTGATGACTAGAGAGCACCGATTTAAAGTGCTTAGCAAAAGAACCAAAGGCAACATAAAGAAAACCTTTTTTATGTTGTCTTTGGTTAAGATTTGGAATGCACTGTCAGATGGGGTGTTTGATACAGATTCAGTAGTAGCTTTCAAAAAGTTAAATACATGAAGGAGAAAAGAGTTGCAGGGTGTGAGGAAAGAGCAAGGGAGTGGGACTAACTAGATTGTTCTTCAAAAGAGCCAGTGTAGACTCAATGGACCGAATAGCCACCTTCTGTGCTGTCCTGTACTATGATGGATTGAAGTGCTGGGAAGTGAGGGAAAAATCATCGAGGATTCCCACATGATTGCTTTTATCTGATAAGCACGGGAAATTCATGCACATTCGGATTAGATGGGGCGAGGATGGGACTCCATTGTCACATTGGTCACAGTTGAACAGCCCATCCTCCTTCCTATGCTCAGAATGAAGGATAGTCTTGTTGGTTAGATCCTATGGGACTATTTCAGATCAAGGGTCAGGACCTGCAGAAACAGGAGGGCAAGAAAACCAGAAAGGGTCAGATTACAGTGTGAATTTATGAATTCCTGCTAATCAATACTGCAGAGTAACTGAATTTAAAAATGATTTTGTCAAAATGAGTGCGAGAGAAAATTTGCATTATCTGATTGTTAATTAACTTGGTTGGTGCTGGTGCAAGGATATTATCAGCATTGGTTCCACTGTGGACCAGTACTAACTTCCGGCTGCTTCCAAATTTGTTAAAATGCGAGGAGATTCCCAAAACAGTGTTGCAAATATTGTTGAATTGAGATGTAATTCTTTAGTAGAACAGTCTTCACATTATACATTCAAGCTATTACTATATAAAGTATGACTTTTAATGCAGTTCAGTACCAATGCAGAGAAGCTCAAAAAGTTTATAATATGGAAATAACCAAGATTAATTATACGGTTGACTGATCTGTCTCCATGTGTAGACAAGGTTAATGCTTTGACTTTTTGAAATTTTTCAGCCCATTTGTTTTACTATCACAGCGAATTTATTAAAGAAAGCTGTGCAGTTTATCACTTCAGTGCTAAAGTAAATCATATTTTTATCTGGTCTGGAGCAGAAATCAACTTAGAACCATAGAAAAATTACAGCGCAGAAGGAGGCCATTCAGTCCATCGTGTCTGTGCCTGTGCCTGCCTCCAAGAAAACTAGCCGCCCAGTCTAATTCCACTTTCCAGCATCTGTTCCATACCCTTGCCAGTTACAGCACTTCAGGTGCGTGTCCAAGTACCTTTTAAAAGAATTGAGGGTTTCTGCCTCCACCATCGTTCCTGGCAGTGAATTCCAGACACCCACCACCCTCTGGGTGAAAAAGGTATTCCTCAAGTCCCCTCTAATCCTTCTACCAATCCCCTTAAATCTGTGCCACCCTGGTAATTGACTTCTCCACTAGGGAAAACAGGTCCTTCCTGTGTACTCTATGTAGGCTGCTGATAATTTTGTACACCTCTATTAAGTCACACCTCAGCCTCCTCTGTTCTAAGGAAAACAACCCTAGCCCATCCAATCTTTCCTCATCGCTGCAACTTTCAAGCCCTGGCAACATTCTTGTAAATCTCCTCTATACTCCAGATCAATTATGTCCTTTCTGTAATGTGACCAGAACTGTATGCAGTACTCCAACTGTGGCCTAACCAGCGTTTTATACAGTTCCAGCATTACATCCTGCTTTTGAATTCTATACCTCGGCCAATAAAGGAAAGCATTCCATATGCCTTCTTCACCACTCTATCTACCTGTCTTTCCACCTTCAGGGACCCGTGGACATGCACTCCAAGGTGTCTCACTTTTTCTACTCCTCTCAATATCCTCCCATTTATTGTGTATTCCCTTGCTTTATTTACCCTCCCCAAATGCATTACCCCACAATTATCTGGATTGAATTCCATTTGCCACTTTTCCGCCCATTCAATCAAACCATTGATATGTTTCTGGAGTCTACAGCTATCTTCTTCACTATCAACTACACGGCCAATTTTTGTGTAATCAGCAAATTTCCCAATCATGCCTCCCGCATTTAAGTCCATTAATCATTAATATATACCACAAACAGCAAGGGACCCAACACTGAACCCTGTGGAACGCCACTGGAAACAGCTTTCCATTCGCAAAAACATCCCTCGACTACTACCCTTTGTTTCCTGGCCCTGAGTCAATTCTGGATCCAACCTGCCACATTCCCCTGTATCCCATGGGCTTTCATTTTACTGACCAGTCTGCCATGTGGGACCTTGTTAAATGCCTTACTAAAATCCATGTAGACCACATCCACTGCACTTTCCTCATCAATCCTCCTTGTTACTTCCTGAAAAAACTCTAAAGTTAGAAAGACATGACCTTCCCTTCACAAATCCATACTGACGATCCCTGATTAATCTGTGTCTTTCTAAGTGGCAGTTTATCTTGTCCCTCAGAATAGATTCTAACAATTTACCCACCACTGAGGTCAGACTGACCAGCCTATAATTATTTAGCCTATCCCTCGCACCCTTTTTAAACAATGGTTCAACACCAAAGACTTGCAGGTTGATAGGTAAATTGGCCATTATAAATTGCCCCTAGTATAGGTAAGTGGTAGGGAAATATAGGGACAGGTGGGGATGTGGTAGGAATATGGAATTAGTGTAGGATTAGTATAAATGGGTGGTTGATGGTCGGCACAGACTCGGTGGGCCGAAGGGCCTGTTTTAGTGCTGTATCTCTTAAAAAAAAATTTTTTTTAATTAATTCGCAGACCTCCAATCGTCTGGTACCTCTCCTGTATCTAGTGAGGATTTGAAGATGATCCTCTGCATCCGCTATTTCCTCTCTGGCTTCCTTTAACAACCTGGGATACAATCCATCCGGCCTTAGCGATTTATCCACTTTCAAGGATGTCAGACCCTCTAGTACTTCCTCTCTCATTATGCTTATCGTATCTAATATTTCACATTCCTCTTTAACTACAATGTCTACATCAAGTCTCTCCTTTGTGAAGACAGAGACAAAAACTCATTAAGAACCCTGCCCACATCTTCTGCAATCACGCATAAGTTCCCGTGTACATCTCTGATAGAGATCTTCCTACCCTTTCCTTAGTTATCCTCTTGCTCTTAATGTACTGATAAAACATCTTTGGGTTTTCCTTGATTTTACCTGCCAATATTTTTTCATGTCCTCTCTTTGCTTTTCTAATTTCCTTTTTTACTTCCCCCTGCACTTCCTATACTCCTCTAGGCTTTCTAAAGTATTAAGATTTTTCATCATATGCAGTCCACTTTCGCCAGTGGCTGACCATAACCAGCTGTCACGTTATACAGTGAGCCTTGTTTGTGAGGATATCTTTTGTTAGACTGCTGGGCAAGACTTTACCAGTAATGTTTGAAGTTGCAATAGTCTGCTAGCACTTACAGTCTGCATCCATACAGGAGGAATTTTACTTGGGCAAGGGATCGGAGGGTGGCTGGTGGGTATTGAACTGAACTTAGGGAGATGATATTTTAAAAAAGGGATTTAAAAGAAATATGTGCAACAAGTACTGTAACATGAATTTTAAATCTCACATGTAGAATTCCCTCTCCCTATTTTGATAACTTGAGAGGACAAAAAGGTGTGACATGAACATCAGTTTCTTCTTCTGACAGAAAACATTGGAAGTTGCATTTAACAGAGGAAAAAATTTGTTAAATGTTATATTTCCCTGCCCACGTCTGAGCTTTTAAAATAGATGATAGTAATGCATTGTGATAGTTGTCAACTTCATTTTATTTCTCTGGATAAAAAAGAAAAAAAGCTTCCAATAATCAGCTACTTACGTGCTCAGCTAGAAGTATCAGGGGGAGATCAAGTCCACATTTTTAGTCTTGCGTAGTGTCAATTGTGCTTTTTCATCCAGCCTGAGCGTCTTATTGAAATGGAAGTTAATTTTGCTACTTAGTGTAATAGCACTGACATTTAATGTTCACTGCTGAAGCGAATATAGGTTTCAGCATCTCCTCTGTTTGAGTTCATGCAAATGGGGAATTTGAAAATGTTATTTTTATGTTTTTAAATACACTGTTATAACTTCAAAAAGAGGACTAAACGTGCTTGTGGAGAATCTATGCTGAATACGCAACTGAACTGGTGCAAGAGCACACTTCTCCGTAGGTGCAGTGCCATGCTGTAATTCCATACGAATAATGTTCCATACAGTCCTGGCATTATTGGGGAAGCGGTGGGGCCAGGGTAGATTATCGGTGAAACTGAGCACTTCCCCAGAGACCAGGAGATCCAGCAGGTGAGTGTTGGGCTTATACACTTAGGTGAGAAAAGTCAGAGATGAGATGAAAAGCAGATTCAGCCCACCAAAGCTCATTGCTGTAGTATTTTGACTTTTCCCTGCCTTCTGCCAAACACACTGGGCTGGATCATCTTGTCCCCCCGACGGCAGGTTTCCTGGTGGGAGGGGCCAGAGAATATGAGCGGAAGAGGCCGCCACGGAACCCAACACCAGGATTGCCTGGCCCAATCTTCCTTGGGGCGGGTGGTTGGTGGGGGTGCGGGGAGACAGGCCGATGACGCCCTACTTGCCCAGAGGCCAGTTGAGTGGCCTATTAACATCCATTTAAGGGCCTCTTCCCACTGCCACTGGGATCTTACCGGCAGCGGGGGGGCCTCCACCGTGCAGGGAGGACGTCTTGGAAAATGAGGCGCTCTCCCTGTGGGCTTGGGGGCAGCCCTACTTGGGCTATTTGTGGCCCACGGAGGACCCTGGCCAGGAACCAATTCACCACCTGGTGCCCCCTCCCCCTGGACAGCAAAACCACCTCCCAGCCCCCCCCTCGCCAAGGCCTTCCAGACTGGCCCTGGCGACCCCACCTCACCTCTCTCATCTGCAGGGTTTCAATGTTGGGCCTGGGTCAGTGGCCTCTGCTGTACCGGCAGTGGCCACCACTCCTTTTGGCGCTGCTAATACTGTTGAGCTGCCAGTCCTGTGATTGGCCTGCAGCTCTTGGAGGCAGGATCCCTGTCCCTATTAAATGTTTAAAGGGACGGGGATCCCGCCTCCTTAAAGTTTGACCCCAAAAGACCAGAGGATCGCTCCGAGGGTCAGAAAATTGCAGAGGTGGGGTTCCCCCCCTCCCCCCGACTTTTCGGCCCAGAGCTGGGAGCCCCGCCTCCTGCCTAAAATCCAGTCCACTCTCTCTGCCACCCTGCCTGGCGGATTATTCCAGATGTTGATAATTTTTGTCGATGCATTTCTTTGTGTATGAATTCAGAATATATTTTCCACTAGTTTATACTCATGCCCTTTGCTACTAACATCCTGCAATAATTTAACACACTGTTCAGGACTTTTTTTAAGCTTTATAATTCTATATGGAGCTCAGCGAAGTTTGCGTTAACCAACTCCTCAAAGGATTATGGAGATTAAGTACTTGGAATCATTCTCCCTGAAGCTAGCTCGAGAGTGGAGTTGGCAGAGTCGTGGGAGTGTGCTGCCTGCCATCTTGTCCACTCGCCTGAGGAGTGGTGTATTGTGATTCAGTTGAATGTATATAAGCTGTTCTCACTGTTGCCCAGGTGTTACCCAACATGGAGACCTGATGCTGCATTTGAGCCACTGCTAAAACTAGATGGTTATCAACTACACCTAGTTTCCTCACAAAGATGTTTTGTTGGAAAACAGTCATTTATAGTATCAGTAGATCTTTCAGCTGATCTACCCTTTATACCAGATGGTTCACCATTGGACTATTGATCGCCAGGGAAATTAAAATTTCCTATAATATATATGCTGCCTAATCCAGATGCTTGGGCACTGCAACTGTATCATTCACAAAAGAAACCAGATCATGTTTTACTTCTACTCATTTTAGTTTGATTGAACTATTTGTATTCTTGGTGCCCTCGTACAGTGTTGTTTTGCTCCAATGGCATTGGTCTCAATCCAGAAACTTTAGTAATTTGTGCTGAAAATGCCTTGCCACAAAAGACCCCTTGTCCTGGAGCTCTATAACAAGTCCCAATGATTGAATTTCGAATCATTGACTTGAAGTAATTGAATCCGAATAGCTTCAGCTCTAGCTGGTGCACTAAAATCATCTCTCTCTACAACAGTTAAATTTTCATTGACAAATATCACTAAAACCTCTTAACTTTCCTACTCTATCTTTCCTAAAACCCTTATAATCTTTAAGCTGGATTTCTGCTCCAGCATTCACATCCAATTGTCTATCAGAAATGCCTGTAATATCTAATTTCTCTAATGCTGCACAATACCAAAGTTCTAGTATTTTATTTCTGATAATTCTTGCAGTAACATAAACGGATTTTAAGGTTTCTGTAAACATAGTATCACATAGTATTCATAGCACCGAAACATGCCATTTGGCTGAACAGGTCCATGTCAGTATTTATGTTCCACAAGAGCCTCCTCCCACCCCTCTTCATCTAACCCAATCAGCATATCCTTCTATTCCTTTCTCCCTCATGTTTATCTAGCTTCCCCTTAAATGCATCCTTGCTATTTCCCTCAACTACTCTTTGTGATAGCTAGCTCCACATTCAAACTACTCTGGGTAAAGAAGTTTCTCCTAAATTGCCTGTTGAATTTATTAGTGACTATCTTACATTTTGTCTCCTAGTTATGGTCACCCCACAAGTGGAAACATCATCTCTACATCCACCCTTTCATAATCTTAAAAGACCTCTATCAGATCATCCCTCAGTCATTCTCTTTTCGAGATCCACAGCTTGGTCAATCTTTCTTGATAGGTATAACCTCCCAGTTCTCCATGGTAGTAAATATTTTTTTGTATCTTCTCCAATGCCTCTATACCCTTTCTATAATATGACCAGAACTATTCACTGTACTCCACGTGTGGTCTAAGCAAGGTTCTATACAAATTTAACATAACTTGATTTTTCAGTTCTATCCTTCCAGAAATAAACCCCAGTGCTTTGTTTGCTTTTTAATTGCCTTATTAGCCTGTATCACTACATTTACTGATTTGAGTATCTGTATCCCAAATCCCTCTGTTCCTCTACCCCATTTAGAGACTAATTTTATATATTGCAGTTTGATTATTTTCCCTTTATAAACTTGCTGTTAACCTTTTGCTGTAGAATTATAGAATAATACAGCACAGAGGAAGGCCATTCAGCCCATCGTGCCGGTGCCGGCTCTTTGGAGCTATCCAGTTCATCCCATTCCATTGCCCTTTCCCCATAGCCCTGTAAATACTTTCCCCTTCAATTATTTATCAAATTCTCCTTTTGATTGTTCTGTTCTGATTAAGTCCCCCAAAGGAACCACAGACAGAATTGTCTAACATGACGCAGCTCAATTAGTTTAAATCCTGTACATAAACTGCCGTAGTATTTCCTGTTAATTTATGAGATGAACACCATCCTTCCTAGAAAGCTCATCTTGCCCATGGCAGTCCTCCAGCAGTTGATGAATGTCAACTTCTCTCTTCTGCACAGATCTCCCAGCCACGTGTTGAGTCCAGTAACATGGCTGCTCCTTTCCGGTGATCCATTAAGCACTAGTCCCTATATGACCACTTTTGCACCTGTGACCTGTAATTCATTTATCAATTGTTTGCAGTTCTTCAGTAAGTTGATAGACTGTTTATTCTTAATGTTAGTTTGTAGCTAACTGCAGTGCTTCCACAGTTCCAAACCTTTCACCTTTCATTAGGTTGTACACTCCAGTCCCCTAGATCCTTTCCCCGGCTCCTGGAAAACACAGAAGCACTCTGAATAGTGCCTTGCCTTTACAGGCCCATGTGCCTCACGTGGAGTCACCGATGAGAGCATGCCATCTTATCTGTTGGTCTTTCTTTGCCTTAGCTGCCATCTTGGTAGTTCTCCCTTTCTTTCCTACTGCTTTCATTCTTCGGGGTCGTACTGAAAGGTGTGGCTGTATCTGGAATGCTGGTATTGGTGATTGGAATATCCTCTACATCATTGAGCATTACAAATTTGCTAGCTGACAAAGTACTAGAGAGAACTAGACAACTTGTGTGCAGATTCTGACTGGCCTTTTGTCTTGTTGAGAAAGTAGTCATAATTTCTTCTTTGGCCCCCTTATCTCAAGAGACAATGGATAAGCGCCTGGAGGTGGTCAGTGGTTTGTGAAGCAGCGCCTGGAGTGGCTATAAAGGCCAATTCTAGAGTGACAGGCTCTTCCACAGGTGCTGCAGAGAAATTTGTTTGTCGGGGCTATTACACAGTTGGCTCTCCCCTTGCGCCTCTGTCTTTTTTTCCTGCCAACTACTAAGTCTCTTCGACTTGCCACACTTTAGCCCCACCTTTCTGGCTGTCCGCCAGCTCTGGCGGACGCTGGCAACTGACTCCCACAACTTGTGATCAATGTCACAGGATTTCATGTCGCGTTTGCAGACGTCTTTAAAGCGGAGACATGGACGGCCAGTGGGTCTGATACCAGTGGCGAGCTCGCTGTATAATGTGTCTTTGGGGATCCTGCCATCTTCCATGCGGTTCACATGGCCAAGCCATCTCAAGCGCCGCTGACTCAGTAGTGTGTATAAGTTTAGTTTTAGTTTAGAGATACAGCACTGAAACAGGCCCTTCGGCCCACCGAGTCTGTGCCGACCATCAACCACCTATTTTATACTAATCCTACACTAATCCCATATTCCTACCACATCCCCACCTGTCCCTATATTTCCCTACCGCCTACCTATACTAGGGGCAATTTATAATGGCCAATTAACCTATCAACCTGTAAGTCTTTGGCATGTGGGAGGAAAACCGGAGCACCCGGAGGAAACCCACGCAGACACAGGGAGAACTTGCAAACTCCACACAGGCAGTACCTAGAATTGAACCCGGGTCGCTGGAGCTGTGAGGCTGCGGTGCTAACCACTGTGCCGCCCTAAAAGCTGGGGATTTTCTTCTCCCTGCTGCTTTCACATGCGTTCAAGTCCTCTGAAGAAGGAATTTTCCTCCACACAAGATCAGGGGGCAGGTTGTTCAACCTTGCCCATCTAAGATCGAAGTCCAAAGTACGGAAAGTCCTCATCAGGGAATTCCTCTTTGCTGACGATGCTGCTTTAACATCTCACACTGAAGAGTGCCTGCAGAGTCTCATCGACAGGTTTGCGGCTGCCTGCAATGAATTTGGCCTAACCATCAGCCTCAAGAAAACGAACATCATGGGGCAGGACGTCAGAAATGCTCCATCCATCAATATTGGCGACCACGCTCTGGAAGTGGTTCAAGAGTTCACCGACCTAGGCTCAACTATCACCAGTAACCTGTCTCGCGATGCAGAAAGGGTTAGTATAAATGGGTGGTTGTTGGTCGGCACAGACTCGGTGGGCCGAAGGGCCTGTTTCAGTGCTGTATCTCTAAATAAATAAATAAATCAACAAGCGCATGGGAAAGGCTTCCACTGCTATGTCCAGACTGGCCAAGAGAGTGTGGGAAAATGGCGCACTGACACGGAACACAAAAGTCTGCGTGTATCAGGCCTGTGTCCTCAGTACCTTGCTCTATGGCAGCGAGGCCTGGACAACGTATGTCAGCCAAGAGCGACATCTCAATTCATTCCATCTTCGCTGCCTCCGGAGAATACTTGGCATCAGGTGGCAGGACTGTATCTCCAACACAGAAGTCCTCGAGGCGGCCAACATCCCCAGTCATAATTTACCAGGCATATAAAGTCATTCATTTGCTTCTTCAGACAGCAGATCTCCTGTTTAAGACTCAAGCTCCATACATTTAACACACAGAGATGTACCAAATGCCTCATCTCAAGCCCCCTCACCCCAATGATACCTTCAGGGTCTACATGGTACACATCTTGCGCTGCAGATGGTCTCCTTCCTTCTGGGTTTTTGGGTTAGCCATGGTGATATCAATTGTAACAAAAAGTAACTATGTGAAAACAGACACACAATCATATCGTGGTGGATCATTATAAACAAAGGTACTTCCCTTTGCATGTTTAACAAGTTTTTTCCCTGACCTTTACAGTAAATCAGGAAATTGATGGAGTGCCATCAAACCGCATTCAAACTTGGTATTGCAGTGTGCTATAGTTAATCAGGATCGCCTGTCATTGCAGGTTCCTTGGCCTAATTACCAAGGCCGTTTCGCAGTTGATCCTCGCATTATGAGCCATCAAGCAGCTGTGGCGTACAACATGAACTTGTTGCAGGCACATGGGCGTGGATCTCCCATCCCCTACGGTCTTGGTCATCATTCCCCAATTGGATTAGGGCAGCAACATCCGGAGAAGGAGCACGAACAAAATAGAACAGGTGAGTTTCTTTGGTTGATTTGCTGCTACTGTATACCACTGATCTGTTTTCAAAAGTATTGGGATTATTTCTTCCCTTCAGCCTTGGCTTTTATTAAACTAAGAATGCACAGTAGAACTATGTATTGCCCATGTAACAGGAGTGTTGGGAATTGCTGTCAAAAGATTTTGTCACAAAGTTACGTTCTTTGGAAGAATGAGGGTTTTGGTATCCTGGAAACTAGGGAGTGATTGTAACTATTCACGGGCGTTACCACTTTCTTCAGCAAGATCATTGTAGACTCAATGTTTTTTTGAGAACTATTACGAACAGTGCTTCAGAAAATGCTGTGTCTAATTTTCAGTCCACTTTTATTTTTTTAAATAAGTGGAAGATAATCTCATGGAGATCTATTTGAATAAATATTTCAAGGAAAATTTCAACAAAATTATGTTTATTAAGGAGCATGCAGCCAATTGTGAAGTCTGGATACAACTGGTGGTTGTAGACTGACAACAGCATCTGCAATATAGGAAATGCCCACAAGAGCAATGAAACTGACATATTAAGCATTTATAGAAGAGGTAATCAAAGGTATGATCAAAATTTAGGTTTGAAGGAAGCTTTTGATGGACTCGGGGAGGGAAGTAGCAAGAGGTTTATGGAGAGAATTATAGAAAGTCGGGATGAGATAGCTGAATACTCTGCCACCAGTGGAGCTTGGTGGGGTGGGGGCGCCATATGCACTCGAAACCAGTGTCATGGGAAGTTTACGGGCCGGAGGAGGTTGCAGCAATAAGGCGGAGCGAGACCATGGAGGGATTTTCACATGGTGGGAAATTTTGAACTTAATGCATTGGAAGACAGGAAGTCAAAGGAGGTCAGTGAGAACCAAGTGTGATGAGCAAGCAGGACAAGATACAAGTGGAAGAGCTTCAGAGAAATTATAGTTCGTGTAGGATGGAGCTCAGGATGCCAATAAAGAGGGCACTGGTAAAGTCAAGTCTGGAGACAGGAAAAGCACGCAACTAGGTTTACAGAGTTAATGAGTTAAAGATGGAGGCAAATGGCGATGTGGAGATAAGTAGTCTTAATGGTGGATATTGAATCTCAAGCTCAGCTTGCGTGAACAATGCACAGATTGTGTGCTGTCAGGTCCAGCCAAGGAATGGATATGGAATTTAGGTGGGAATTGAATAAAGTGGCTTCAGTCTTTCCATTGTTCACTTCAAGGAAGTGCTGGTTAATCCATTTCTTTGTCAAGCAAGCAGTCTAGCAGTACACAGGGCAGAGTCAGAGCTACCTTGTTAGCACGTATCTGGAATCTCACTGAATGCCTTTAGACCACGTCACCAACTAGCAACATGTGGTGAAAAAAGGATGGGAGCAAGAATAGAATCAGGGAATACACTGGAGAGACAACTACATTGGTGGGAGGCTGTGAACCACAGCAGAGTGGCAGGCAGCGTATGGAGTATTTGATCACTGCAGAGAAGTTGAGGAGTGGGGGGTTAAAACATAATCATGAAGGATATTGTTGATATTGACCAGGGCAATTTCAGTGCTGTCAGCAGGGTGGAACCTAGACTGAAGGGATTGTAGGATCGGGGACCTCAGTGTTGGCTCATAATGCAATTAGGTATGGAGATCAGGAATGGGGTTGGAATTGGGAAGGAGTTGTGGTGGGCTTTTTTGAGGAGAATGTGTAATAAATAATATTGTTTGTTATACTGCTTAATAATTAGAATTACAGAATTAGTCTGGGAACTGTAACAGTTGGGCAGGCAGAATCTGCTGTAACCGCAGCTCCTAATACATGGTTTTTTAAGTGTAATTTATGGTAACCATTTTGATTGCTTTGCATAAAAAAGTTTAAACTTTTTTTTTCAAAAACTCCAGCAAAAGGTGAGAGCAGTGTAAGAACTGAACAAAATAGGCTTCAAACTCCTGAGAAGAAGCCACCTGATTCTAAAGAGAAACAGGTATGTGTGAGCTTTTATACAACTGCCTGAAATTAAATGCTCTTTTTTGATTCTGTTTGAAACTTATAAAGGTGAGGGACAAAGCTTGGAGTTTAATGGAATAAAATGCATGGTTTATATTTCTTACCAATCTGACATAACTGCAGTATCTAAAATGGAAGCGGTTAAGGAGAAAAAGGCAGGCCACATGGTTCAGAAATATTCCTTCATTACATTGAGGTGCGATGGGGAAGGAGTAATAAAATTGTTCATGCAATCCAGCTCAAGTAATTTTCTGTCAAAAATCATCTTTGACTCCTGTAAAACCTTGTTTTGTGTGTACTGACTTTAATTGAGAATTTGTATTGACTCTCTAAATCTGTGCTGAAGAGTTTCTTCCTTTTAACCGGCACATTAAGATAAAGTACAGCCAACAAAGTCGGAACTCAGTGATGCCATTGATTCTCTAGCCAGCGGAAAAGCCCCTGGGAAGGACGGCATTACCCCGAAATAATCAAGAGTGCCAAGCCTGCTATACTCTCGGCACTCCATGAACTACTTTGCCTGTGCTGGGACGAGGGAGCAGTACCTCAGGACATGCGCGATGCCAATATCATCACCCTCTATAAAAACGAAGGTGACCGCGGTGACTGCAACAACTACCGTGGAATCTCCCTGCTCAGCATAGTGGGGAAAGTCTTTGCTCGAGTCGCTTTAAACAGGCTCCAGAAGCTGGCCGAGCGCATCCACCGAGGCACAGTGTGGCTTTCGTGCAGAGAGAGCGACCATTGACATGCTGTTCTCCCTTCGTCAGCTACAGGAGAAATGCCGCGAACAACAGATGCCCCTCTACGTTGCTTTCATTGATCTCACCAAAGCCTTTGACCTCGTCAGCAGACGTGGTCTCTTCAGACTACTAGAAAAGATTGGATGTCCACCAAAGCTACTAAGTATCATCACCTCATTCCATGACAATATGAAAGGCACAATTCAGCATAGCGGCACCTCATCAGACCCCTTTCCTATCCTGAGTGGCGTGAAACAGGGCTGTGTTCTCGCACCCACACAGTTTGGGATTTTCTTCTCCCTGCTGCTCTCACATGCGTTCAAGTCTTCAGAAGAAGGAATTTTCCTCCACACAAGATCAGGGGGCAGGTTGTTCAACCTTGCCCTTCTAAGAGCGAAGACCAAAGTACGGAAAGTCCTCATCAGGGAACTCCTCTTTGCTGACGATGCTGCTTTAACATCTCACATGAAGAGTGTCTGCAGAGTCTCATCGACAGGTTTGCGGCTGCCTGCAACGAATTTGGCCTAACCATCAGCCTCAAGAAAACGAACATCATGGGACAAGACGTCAGAAATGCTCCATCCATCAATATCAGCGACCACGCTCTGGAAGTGGTTCAAGAGTTCACCTACCTAGACTCAACTATCACCAGTAACCTCTCTCGATGCAGAAATCAACAAGCGCATGGGAAAGGCTTCCACTGCTATGTCCAGACTGGCCAAGAGAGTGTGTGAAAATGGCGCACTGACACTGAACACAAAAGTCTGTGTGTATCAAGCCTGTGTCCTCAGTACCTTGCTCTACGGCAGCGAGGCCTGGACAACGTATGTCAGCCAAGAGCGACGTCTCAATTCATTCCATCTTCGCTGCCTCCGGAGAATCCTTGGCATCAGGTGCAGGTCCGTATCTCCAACACAGATGTCCTCGAGGCGGCCAACATCCCCAGCTTATACACACTACTGAGTCAGCAGCGCTTGAGATGGCTTGGCCATGTGAGCCGCATGGAAGATGGCAGGATCCTCAAGGACACATTGTACAGCGAGCTCGCCACTGGTATCAGACCCACTGGCCGTCCATGTCTCCGCTTTAAAGACGTCTGCAAACGCGACATGAAGTCCTGTGACATTGATCACAAGTCGCGGGAGTCAGTTGCCAGCGATCGCCAGAGCTGGCGGGCAGCTATAAAGGCGGGCCTAAAGTGTGGCGCGTCGAAGAGACTTAGCAGTTGGCAGGAAAAAAGACACAAGCGCAAGGGGAGAGCCAACTGTGTAACAGCCCCGACAAACAATTTCTTCTGCAGCACCTGTGGAAGAGTCTGTCACTCTAGTATTGGCCTTTATAGCCACTCCAGTCGCTGCTCCACAAACCACTGACCACCTCCAGGCACTTACCCATTGTCTCTCGAGACAAGGAGGCCAAAGAAGAAGATGGTCTCAATTTGCAGGCTGTTTGTATCCAAGGTTTGGGGAAACATTGCACAGAGTTCCAATTTCTCTAAAGGCTGCAAAATTATGTGAGGCTTTTTGTACTGGGTGCAAGATAAAACTCAGCCTGACTCGAGCACCAGGAAAAATTAGCCTTGACTTCTGTCAGAAATATTTCATCTGATTGGGGACATGGTGTGTAGAATTCTGGGGTGGTGACCCTCAAAAGTCTATGAATATAGTGAGCTGTGTGATGGAGCAACAGTTGAGAATTATGGGTACTTTTTTGGTATTGAACAACAAAAACAAATGGTGGACCAACCTATACAATGCACGCACTCATTATGTTCCGCTGTCTTGTAGGCACTTGTCTTAATTTCTACCTTCGGCTGCCTGCCTGGCTTCCATAAGGAAAACAGTTGTTCAGGATACTGGTTTTTTTCTAATAGAAGATTTACTTTTTTTTATTTGTAACATTCCCATGCTCTTAGTTCAGGAAGAGGTTGAGGTTCTTAACAGCGTGTCAACTTTGCAGGATGATCATTTTGCCCATCCTAAATCATTGATCCAGAAACATCCCAAAATCCCCTTATTGTAGGATTCAGTTATTTCTTAAATAATTCCATGCCTTTTTACCTTCAGTACACTGAAAGTCTATTCCATACATTGATCTCTGCGCATGAAGAAGAATTTCCTGATAATCCTAAAATTACCTTTTACTAACTTGAACTTGTGCCCACTTGTTCTGCTTCCACAATTTAAATGAAATATTCCAGGATTATTTTCTCCACCTTGTATGAACTCGTGTACGCTTCTATAACACCACCTTTCTGTGCTGGAGCCCAAAATTTTTTAGTTTCATAAATGTAGTAAGGAGATGTGATTGACATGGACCTTTTGGACAATCCAACCTTTATTTTTGGTTCCATTCTTCTTATATCTAATCGTAGTCAGAGGATCACTTGCAGTGGCTTCTCTTCCTGCTCCTGCACCATTACCTCTGGTGGCCCCCAAGGATCTCTCCTTGGCTCCCTTCTATTTCTTATCTACATGCTGCCCCTTGGCGACATTATCTGAAAACGCATTGTTTGTTTTCACATGTACTATACCCAGCTCTATCTCACCACCACCTTTCTCGGCTTTTTTTTTAGAATTAGAATTAGAACTAGAACATTACAGCGCAGTACAGGCCCTTCGGCCCTCGATGTTGCGCCGACCATCTGACCTACACTATTCCATTTTCATCCATATGTCTATCCAATGACCACTTAAATGCCCTTAAAGTTGGCGAGTCTACTACTGTTGCAGGCAGGGCGTTCCACGCCCCTACTACTCTCTGCGTAAAGAAACTACCTCTGACATCTGTCCTATATCTTTCACCCCTCAACTTAAAGCTATGTCCCCTCGTGTTTGCCATCATCCGAGGAAAAAGACTCTCACTATCCACCCTATCTAACCCTCTGATTATCTTGTATGTCTCTATTAAGTCACCTCTCCTCCTCCTCCTCTCTAACGAAAACAACCCCAAGTCCCTCAGCCTTTCCTCGTAAGACCTTCCTTCCATACCAGGCAACATCCTAGTAAATCTCCTCTGCACCCTTTCCAAAGCTTCCACATCCTTCCTATAATGCGGTGATCAGAACTGCACGCAATACTCAAGGTGCGGCCTCACCTCTGCCCATGTCTTAACTCACACCAAGTCCCATTCACCTGTCATTCCTGTGTTGTAAAATAAACAGACTTGGCATGGTGAGTTCTCACAACCTACTTTTATTGACTTGTGCACAAGGAGAACAGCCACAGCGCGACCCACAGTGGGGCTCACTGCAATGTTCTAAAGAGTTTCTGCAAAACAGTGGCAATGAGAGTATTCTGTAACCAATAGTCTTACAATAATAATTTCAATCTTTAATTTGCATTTAAAAATGTCAATGGTATTTCAGTTGAGCATTTGCTCTATTCCAATGGGATACAGCATTATTTCAATCCTTCGTTTACATATCGATCTCACCATTGGCCTTGCTGCGGATACTGCAATCCACAGTGCGAGACAGAAAAGTACATTCTGTTTCAGCAACACTCATCTTATCTCAACACCCATGCCTAGTACAATCCTAAGGAACAGTTAATGTATAAACATGATGGCTAGCCAAACCCACACCCCTTGTCCGAGGATGGCTCACCCTAGATTCCACACCTGTGCTCGGTCACCTATATTGGCTCCTGGTCAAGCAACGTATTGATTTTAAAATGCTCATCCTCGTTTTCAAATGCCTCCATAGCCTCACCCCTCCCTATCTCTGTATTCTCCTCCAACCCCACAACCTTGTGAGATATCAGTGCTTCTCCTAATTCTGGCCTGTTGAGCATCCCTGATGTTTATTACTCCACCATTGGTGGCCATACCTTCAGTTGCCTGGGCCCTAAGCTCTGGAATACCCCCCCCTACACCCCTCCACCTCGCTTTCTTCCTTTAAAACACTCCTTAAAATCTACCTCTTTGACCAAGCCTTTGGTCATCTGACCTAATATTTCCTTACGTGGCTTGGTCTCATATTTTGTTTTATAGTGCTGCTGTGAAGTGCCTTGGGACGTTTTATTACACCAAAGGTGCTGTATAAATATAAGTTGTTGAGACTTCCAAATAAAAACAGTTTTGTTTCCTTGAAACAGAAAGCTAGTTACGTGAAATCTTCTTCGACATACAGGGGTCGAATTTCAACTTGCTGCCCATTCAGGACACATAGCTGACATTGAGGATCGGTTGCTTATTATAGCAACCATCATGATTTCCATTTCTCTTGATTTCAATGGTCCACAATGCCAGGTTTACATCAGAGCAACAAGTTGAAAATCTACCCTATAGTTTTGGAGTTATAAGGTAGTGCAAGTGGTAAGAAACCTGAAAGTAGTCTCCATATTCCCACACGTGCAGTTTTTGGCTGACAGTCTTTACAGGAGTCATTTGGATACCACAATGCATAATTGAAAGGGATGCAGGCCATACGTTACATCACCCACAGAGGTGGTGAGAAGCTCTATGACACAGTAGCCACAGTGCTTGAATCCTTGAACTAGGCAGTCTGAGTTTAAATTCCTTTAGAGTCATAGAGTTACACAGCACAGAAACAGGCCCTTCGGCCCATTGTGTCCATGCTGACCATCAAACACCTATCTATTCTAATCCCATTTTCTAGCCCTTGACCCGTAACCTTGCATGCTATGACATTTCCAGTGCTCATCTAAATACTTCTTAAATATTGAGTGTTCCTGCCTCTACCACCCCTTCAGGCAGTGTGTTCCAGATTCCAACCACCCTCTGGGTGAAAATTGTTTTCCTGAAATCCCCTCTAAACCTCATGCCCCTTACCTTAAATCCATGCCCCCCCCCCTAATTATTGACCCCTCCTCTAAGGGAAAAAGTCTCTTCCCATCTACTCTATCTATGCCCCTCATAATTTTTTATACCTCAATCAGGTCCCCCCATCAGCCTTCTCTCCTCTAAGGAAAACAACCCTAGCCTATCCCGTAAAATAAAAGCAAAATACTGTGGATGCTGGAAATCTGAAATAAAAACAAGAAATGCTGGAACACTCAGCAGGTCTGGCAGCATCTGTGGAAAGAGAAGCAGAGTTAACGTTTCGGTTCCGAAGAAGGGTCACTGACCCGAAACGTTAACTCTGCTTCTCTTTCCACAGATGCTGCCAGACCCGCTGAGTGGTCCTAGCCTATCCAGTCTCTCTTCATTGCTGAAATGCTCCAGCCCAGGCAACATCCTGGTGAATCTCCTCTGCACCCTCTCCAGTGCAATCACGTCCTTCCTATAGTGTGGCGACCAGAACTGTACACAATACTCTTCGCAACTGACATGGTCACTCTGGCTTCGCTTGGATGTGATTTTGCTAATCTCACCTAAATCTTGAAAAGGAGGAAACTCATTCAGTTGAGAGGATCCATGTTTCTAATCCTAGACGTGCTGCCAGATTGGTTGAAGAATGGCATTCAGTGTGACTGGTTGTAGTCACGCAGGCAGTCCCAATCAAAATGATGTGTGCTTAATTTCTGGGTCACATAAAGCAACTGGGTATATTTTATATTGCAAAGAAAATGTTCATGCAGTTGAGAAAGAAACAGTGCAGGAAATATTTCACTTTTTTTTTCTATTTTCGATTGTCTTTGTTACCTGCTTGCTCATTCTGGTGAGGAAGGAATCATTGTTCGTGACCATCAAACTGGTTAATGTGAATCTCTCTTTCAAAATTTTTCTCTTTTTTTAAACCATGGTTCACTTTTTCCAAAGACTGGATTTTTAAATGGTCTTAAATTTACTTTGGATATTGAACACTTATTTTTAGGTTGTTACAATTTTGTCTTTTTAAAAGATTGAAACTATTGCAGCTTAATCCTAATGGTCTGTTTCTGTGGGTTAATAGTTAAATTTCTGGATGAAACTGTATTTTTTTTCCTGGATTGTAACTGGTGTTCTTTGCTCTTAATTAGGCGGACCCTGAATTGCTGGTACAGAACAGAAGCCCTGAATCACACTCCAATTTAGGCTATCCCATTTCTAGATTTCACCGAAAGGACAATCTCAGTCAAAGGCAGCTAAATTTCCATCTCGGTTCTTCGCATCCACCACCTGCACCTTACCATCACCCTTCTAATCGACAGTTCCCTCATCAGCCCCCATTACCTAGGCAGCCGTATCCAGTACAGCAACATCAACTGCCACAGCAACACAACCAATTGCCACAACAACAGCCATCGCAGCTCTCTCCTGCTTTTCCACAAGCTCCTAACCAAACTTATTTTCCTACTTCCCATTCTCACCCATCTCAGCATTCCCCGAACAGCGACAATGTGTGTCTGGATCAGCCTCTTTCTGGTCTGGAAGGACTAAACCCACTGAGGTCAGTTCCACACTTCAATACCCCCCATACTCGCCCATTCGATTTCATCGAAGACAATACCTCAGGACCCGGGATGGGGGAAATTTTAGGTAAGCAATATTTTGTGGGGGTTGTGGGTGAATTTGCAGCAAAGAGGTTAAAACTTGTAACAGCATTCATCTTGTCTTAAAAACTTTTGTGTGCACTGCACAAACTGATGGGTAAAATGTTCCAGGGGAATTGATTCACCTTGTGTGTTTTTGTAATTTTCAGGCTTGGGGGCTTGAAACTGAGCCTGCTCATGAATTGGCCAGTGTAAAATGTTGAGAATTGAGGAAGCTTTAAAGGATCTCCAGCCTCAGCTGACTCTGCTTTGTGTTCTACATACTTGTGCACCATTTATTTCCTTTAGTGCCTGCTGTGGCTTAGTGGGTGCCACTGTTGTCTCTGAGTCAGAAGGTTGTGGGTTCAAGTCCTACTCCAGAACTTGAGCACAACAGTCAATGCTGACACTTTAGTGTAGTAGGGAGGGAGTGCTGCACTGTTGGAGGTGCTGTCTTTCACCTGCCATGTTAAACCGAGGCCCTGTGTGCCCTCTCAGGTGGTCCATGGAGAGTTATCCCCAGTGCTCTGGCCAATATTTATCCCTCAATCAACATCACAAAAAAGCAAAATACTGCAACTGTTGGAAATCTGAAATAAAAGCAGTAAGTGCTGGAAATACACAGCAGGTCTGGCATCATCTGTGGAGAAAGAAGCAGAGTTCTGATGAAAAGTTACAGACCTGAAACAGTCACTCTCTTTCTTTCTCCACAGATGCTGCCAGACCTGCTGTGTATTTCCAGCACTTGCTGTTTTTATTATCACAAAAAACAATCTGGTCATTATCACATTGCTGCTTGTGAGAGCTTGCTCGCAAATTGGCTACCACGTTTCCTGCGTTACAACAATGACTGCATTTCAAAAAATACTTCATTTGCTATTAAGCGCTTCAGGACATTCTGAGGTCATGAAAGGTGCTCTATAAGTGCATAGCTTTCTTTTCCTTCCCTAAGTTTGTATCATTCTACCTATGCAGCCAAAAATAAATTTCACTTCAAATGTCTTCTATCTACTGAGAAGCAACCATCTTATGGCTTTGGCGAAAGCAGCAGTAGCTTTTCAGCACCAGTTAACTGCACCTATAGCTGCTGTATTTAATGCATAAGGGATCTATAGGTTTCAATGTAAGATGGGCTGATTTTTAATTGGAACTGGAGGGTGAGGGGAAACCTAAAGCACAACTTGTGGACTTCTTTGCAGTTTCAGTGTATGATGATATGATTTTGTGACAAAAGGCCTTCAAAAAATCTCTGAAGGAAATCGTAGTTTCCCTCACTAAATTCTTTAATACAATTTTTATGCCATCTGTACCTAAAGCATTGCTTTTAAAGGTTCCCAGACTTGCATAAAGAAGCCATTTTCACAAATGCCTCTTTGGCTCTTAAGATGCAGGCTGCCATATGTTCTGTTGTAGGCACTAGCCCTGCCTTAACAGACTATTCAATAGTTTCTCACTCCCTGGGCTGTATGAACCTTAGCCCAGTGATGAGAATGTAAAGTCGCAAATCATCTTTTTCCTCCTACGTGACAAAGAAATACACCATTAGTATGTGAAAATTATCAGAGGAGTTCATGCTGGGAACTAGATTTCTGAGGAGCGTTCTGTGTGTCAAACAGAAGTTTGGAACCTGGAGTTTCAAATTGAAGGTTAGCACACTTGTACTTTTGGAACCAAGATGAATGTTAATCTGGTAACGATAAACATATTTAACTTGAGCTGTTAAAAAACCAATCCTGTAGTTTCACAGGTGTAAGAGTTTACTCTCTGTTCATCTATGCTGTATTAGTCCATTGTTGGTATACCCAAAATCTGGCATGGAAGTACTTTCAAAAAATCATCTACATCCTGTATGTGCCTCTGAATAACTAGAGTCTGCTGATGACTGTTGCTGATTGGTGTCATGGCTTAAGAAATGCATTCTGTCCATCAGTACTTCTTTAAAAGATGTGTTGTAAAAATTGCTAACTTAACCATTCGAGTATGTGTAATGACCTTAATTGTTCCAACACCACTCCAAGACTTGAGCATGTAATCTAGGCTGACACTTCAGTGAATTATTAAGGGAGTGCTGCATTGCACTTTTTGGATGAGACACTAAGCCAAGGCCCTGCCTGACTGCTTTGGCAGACCTTAAAAAATCCCTTGGCACTACTCAGGAGAGCAAGGAGTTCTCCCAGTGTCCTGACCAACAATTCTGACTCGACCAACACCACCAAAAAGAGATTAGCCATTCTTTTCATTTGATATTCATGGGATCTTGCTGCCACATTTGCCTAATTTCGCTATTAAGTTCAAAAAGCAGTGAATTAAATTTGAAACACCCTGATGTCCTGAGGACTTTATATTAATACAAGTTTTTCATTTATTCAGGATTTGTCTGGAGGGAGTTTCTGAGCCTGGCTTTGGGAGTTCAGTTGAAATCTGAGAGACCATAGCTTTTAGGATGTTTAATGCTGTGTTTGTATTACAGAATTTCTTGGTGTAGTAATTGTTTTGTCACCAATTTAATTGTCTATTTCAATAGTCATCAATATTTGAAAGATTTCAGTAGCTTCTAGTCAGCAAAGATGGCACTTTGATCTCAGTTTCTTTCAATACTTGGTTTCGCTTGTAGATTCATTACACACGAACACAGCTGAAGAACTCATGAGACAGCATCCAAGAATTCACCAGTGGAATGAACATCAGGACTATGTCAATACAGGGAGTCCATCATATCCTCACCAACTACAGCAGCTCGCTCACCCATCCCAGCAACAAGTCAGGTATTCACAGCATGCTCTCAAAGGGCAATGGAAGCACGGCAATAATCCTGAAGAGGAAAATGGGCCGACATATCAAAGGTAATGTCTTAACTGCAATGCGTCAAAGCATTTAGAAGTTTGGTACTGTTGAACCATATAAGAAACTTCTACTTTAGTGTTAATGCTGAAGAAGCTTCCTGTCGACAGGATCTCCAGGGTGAATTTAAAAACAGATTGTAAGAGATTTTTTTTTGCAAGTATATAAAAAGGAGAGTGGCTAAAATAAATGTTGGTCCTTCAGAGGCAGAGACAGGAGAAATTATCGTGGGGAATGAGAAAATGGCAGAAACATTGAACAAATATTTTGTGTCTTAAATACCAGAAATAGAGAGTAACCAATAGCTAATTAGTGTGATGAACTTAAGGTAATTAATATCAATAGGGAAAAAGTATTGGAGAAACTTAAGGGACTAAAAGCCAACAAATCCCCAGGACCTGATGGCCTACATCCTGGGTTTCTAAAAGAAGTAGCTGCAGAGATAGTGGATGTGCTAGTTAGGATTTTCCAAAATTCCCTAGGTTCTAGAACGATCCCAGTGGATTGGAAGTTAGCAAATGTAACGCCACTATTCAAGAAAGGATAAAAATTTGTATCCAAGAATTGGATGCAAAATTGGCTTGGTGATAGGAGGCAGAGGATGGTAGTGGAGGGTTGTTTTTCAGATTGGACGCCGGTGACCAGTGGTGTGCCGCAGGGATCAGTGCTAAGCCCTCTGTTGTTTGTCATATATATTAATGACTTGGATGTGAATGTAAGGGGCATGATTAGTAAGTTTGCAGATGACACCAAAATTGGTGGTATAGTGGACAGTGAAGAAGATTGTCTAAGGTTACAACGGGATATAGATCAACTGGGAAAGTGGACAAGGGATTGGTAAATGGAATTTAATGCAGACAAGTGTGAAGTGATGCATTTTGGGAAGTTAAACCAGGGCAGGACATATACAGTGAATGGCAGGGCCCTGGGGAGTGTTCTTGAGCAGAGAGACCTTGGGGTGCAAGTACATAGTTCCCTGAAAGTGGCAACAAAGGTAGACAGGGTGGTGAAGAAGGCGTACGGCATGCTTGCCTTCATCGGCCGAGGCATTGAGTACAAGAGTTGGGACGTCATGTTACAGTTGTACATAACGTTGGTTACGCCGCATTTGGAGTACTGTGTGCAGTTCTGGTCGCCGCACTACAGGAAAGATGTGATTAAGCTAGAGAGGGTGCAGAAAAGATTCACAAGGATGTTGCCTGGTTTGGAGGGCTTGAGTTATAAAGAGAGATTGGTTAGGCTGGGTCTGTTTTCCCTGGGGCAAAGGAGGCTGAGAGGGGACATGATAGAGGTATATAAAATTATGAGAGGCATAGATAGGGTAGATAGCCAGAGTCTGTTTCCCACGGTAGGGGTGACTAAAACTAGAGGGCGTAGATTTAAGGTGAGAGGGAGGAGGTTTAAAGGGGATCAAAGGGGTAAATTTTTCACGCAAAGAATAGTGGATATCTGGAATGAGCTGCCTGAGGAGGTGGAGGAGGCAGGAACAGTAGTGACATTTAAGTGGCATCTGGACAGGTATTTGAATGAGCAAGGCATAGAGGGATATGGAATTAATGCAGGCAGGTGGGATTAGTATAGATAGGCATTATGGTCAGCATGGACGCGGTGGGCCGAAGGGCCTGTTTTTATGCTGTACGACTCTATGACTCTAAAGGAGGGAGCAAGAAAACAGGGAACTACAGGCCAGTTAGCCTGACATCAGTCGTTGGGAAAATGCTGGAATCTAGTATTGAGGAAGTCTCAACAATGCACTTCGAAAATCATAGTATGATCAGACAAAGTCAGTGTGGCTTTACGAAAGGGAAATAGTGTTTGATAAATTTATTAGAGCATGTAACTTGGAGGGTAGATAATGGGGAACCAGTAAATGTCGTATACTTGGATTTCCAAAAGGCATTAGAATAGGTGCCAAGCAAAAGGCCAATATGGAAGTTAAGGGCACATGGAGTTGTGGGTAATATATTAGCATGGATAAAGGATTGGTTAACAGACAGGAAGCCGAGAGTAGGAACAAGCGGGGCATTTTCAAGTTGGCAGGCTGTCACTAGTGGAGTGCTGCAAGCATCAGTGCTGGAGCCTCAGCTATTTACAATTTGTATTAATGACTTAGATGAAAAAAACGGAAGTAATGTATTTAAGTTTGCTGATGATACAAAGCTAGGTGGTAAGCTGTGAGAAGGACACAGAGACTGCAAAGAGATGTCGGCAAAAAGGTGGCAGATGGAGTATAATGTGAGCAACCTCACAGTTTCCCACTTTGGTAGTAAGAACAGAAAAGCAGAATATTTTTTAAAAGGCATGAAACTTGTAAATGTTGGTTTTCAGGGAGACTTGGTTGTGCTCGTACAAGGAACACAAAGTTAGCATGCAGGTGCAGCAAGCAGTTAGGAAGGCAAATGGCACGTTGGCCTTTATTGCAAGCGGATTGGAGTATAAGAATAAGGAAGTCTTTCTACAATTGAACAGGGCTTTGATGAGACCACACCTAGAATACTGTGTGCAGTTTTGGTCTCCATATCTAACGAAATATATACTTGCATTGGAGGCGATACAGCAAATGTTCACTAGATTGGTCCCTGAGATGCGAAGGTTGTCCTATGATGCTGAGTAAATTGCCCCTATACACTCTCGAGTTTAGAAGAATGAGTGGTGATCTTATTGAAACTTACAAGATTCTAAAGGGATTTGACAGAGCAGACCCTGAGAGGGTTGTTTCCCCTGGCTGGGGAATCCTAAAACATGGGGGAACAGCCTCAGGATAAGGGGATGATCATTTAGGACTGAGATGAGAGAAATGTCTTCCCTCAAAGGTTTGTGAATCTTTGGAATTCTCTACCTCAGAGGGTTCTGGTTGCTCCGTCATTGAGTATATTTAAGACTGAGAAAGACAGATTTTTGGTGTCTCAGGAAATCAAGGAATGTGGGGAGTGGGTGGGAAAGTGGATTTGAGGCAGAAGATTGTATATTAAAAAAAATTCTGTATTTAATTGTTTACTTTTTCAGTTGTTTACGCAACAAGACTGCTTTACTTTATCCTGGTTTCTCTTGAAAGTAGAAGTTAAGATAGAGTAGATTTATGTGATTGTCTTGCGTACTAAGTGTGGAACACGCCGAGAGAAATGTCTCATTGAAATGGATATCTTTGGTCTGCCTTTTCAATCATGGAATTGTTGTTCAAAGATTGGGTTTGGAGGAAGGGGCGGGAATGAGGGCTGACCACTCTGGATGTGCTAGGAGTTAGTCACAAAAGCATTGGCATAGTCCTTTACTTGGCTGAGGAAGGGAAGCCGAAAGTGAGAGAAAATAAAATTTTTGAATTGTGTGCAAGCTCTAAATCGAATGCAGATCAGGTTGCCAATTCCTCTTTTCTTTCTGGTTTCAGAATATTTAAATCATTGTCACCTCTCTTTCCCTTACATGCCCGCCTGGTCTTACTGTAACAGGATTTAATTTTAAACACACCGTGTTTTTAGCTCCCCCTTGGTGAATCCTTGTTCACCGCTTTCCAATTATAAGGCAAAGAAACCAGCACAAACAGGCTTTCTTGGGTTTAAAGAAGAAAAGTTGAATTTATTAAACTTAAACTCTAATTCGTTTAATGCCTACGGATACATGCCGCGCCCCACACTAGCATGCGTACGCAATACACATGCAAGAGACAGAAAAGAGCAGAAGAAAAATAAAGTGGAACCATTTGAGGCAATATCAGAAGAGTTGTTCTTGCGGTTCTTCGAGCTCACTGTAGAGACCTTGATTGTAGGTAGATCTTGCTTTTCGTTGGGGCCCAGTATTCTTCTTAAACTTTGTTCGCTGTAGGAAACTTTTCTATCTTGGGGTTCATGTGTCTTCAGTGGATTCAGAGGCTTGTGAGAAAGAGATGGGAGCAGACAGGAGAGAGATCTTCAGTCCAGGAGCAAACTGCTTTCTCCCCAAACTGTTTGTATAAATTCAAAACACTCAGGTTGCCCAGCCGGTTAGTCATGTGACTAGCTGGTGTGACCATGGCCATTTGTGTATTAGGCCATCATAGCAGTCAACCTGGATTGCGAGCTCCCCCACCTTCAATGCCTGGTGATCAAAAGTCCATTGGGGGTTGAATGTCAGGGAATGGCTGCTTTGTCCTTCCAAACACTGTCTGTTAATATGTCTTTTTTCCAGCCAAGGTCTGGCAGTCCTTGTAACAGGTCTTTCCTTCTTCCCCGCAACAATTTGGAATTTAATGTCCATGTGGTGAAATTAATATGCCTCATTCTTGGCAGGTGTGGGTCTGTATGACAAATCATTGTCACCCCTCTCTCCCTTTCACACCTCCCAGTGGTTCAGCAAGCTTATCTGGTGAGTAGCTGAATCAGACAGTTCAGAAAGGTCCCAGATTCAATCCCTGTTCTGTGCTGAGTTAGCTGATCTCAACCATGGTGGCAGTAGACATTACTGTTCTGCTCTGCACCCCCTTGGAAGGGAAATTCGACTGAGGTTCTCATTCCTGATTACTATGCAGTGATCCCTGCTGGAAGTGCTTGTGTGTGGATATCGGATGAAGATTGTAAGAAATTAAACTGATACTTGGCAATTAATGCTGTTGTATTTTACAACTAAAATCATTTAAAAACAAAGTTAACCAGCAGCAATTAAAGGTTAACGATAAAAGAGATAGTTATCGAGATGATAATTCGGATTCTTTCCCTTCAGATTTCCAGGTTTGTTGAGAGAAACACCACCTTCAGATCAGACGGAAAATAAAGAACTGAACGAGATGCCCCTGCAGTCCCGATTGTTACAATACAGACAGATTCAGACCAGAAATCCCCCTGTACATCTTCCCACAGCTAACGCAAATCACAACAGCCAGTATCCCAGTTTGAATGACAGTAATCCTTCCCTTGAACCCATCAACAACTCTGGCTTCCAGCAGCTGCCTCAGCAACCAATGTATAATCCTGCATACCCAATACCTTCAGGACACACGCCACCACCTTCTTCAAAGTACCTGCAGCCCGAGGGCTCATGGACGCTTCCTGGCATGCAACAGAACCACCTGCTGGGGCAAAGTATGCCGTATGGTGTTTCACAGTTGCCTCACAGAGCAGAACCACATCCCATAATGTCTCTACAGCACCAACATAACAGTAGAGAGGACTCATTTCACCCAATCTCTTCTCGAACAGTATCTGTTTCTTCGCTTCACAGCATAGAAAAGGTAAGGATCCTTTTGTAATAGCACATAATCCAATCTCCAGTGATACAAGCATTTGTCTTTCCCATCTCCAGTACCATTAGTAAGTCTGCATTCGAGCATCATTCATGTAATGTCCTCTTGACTGATCCTTCTCAAGTATTATAAATTTTCATTGTACTACCTCGGGATGGTTTTCACAAACCGGTTATAAAGTATTGCCTTTTTACAGAGTCTCACATTTGGGGCGATCAGGTATTTGAAAGTTGTGTATATTTTACATTCCTGTCATCTCTAGCTTATGCGCCTAGCACAAGGCACTTCGCTCTTAAATTCACAGCAGCTCAGCCTTCAGTGGTAATTGAGCCCTTCCAAGCATTTCATGTGCATTTCTAATCATGCCTGTGGATAATCAAGTATTCTAGTTATCTCATGCCTATCCTTTTAGACTCTTAGGAATACTGAGGTGTAATTAATGATACCCTCCCTGCACTGGTGGCAGCTGCGATTGATATTGATGCCATTTTCATACAACTGAGTATCAGCAGTTTTTCTATGTTCCACATCTTATCATTTTCTCTAAAATATAAACAAAAATGACAATAACTTGCTTGCCTGTGTATCCAACTGAAATTGTGTCAAAGTAATTGAAAACGGGATTGCCTGTACATGTAGATCATTGTTGAAAGAAAGGGGAAAAGCTGAGAGGGTGCCTCCTATACAAAGTATCTTCCATCTTTCTCTCATGCGAAGAAAATAATGCAGAAACCCAAAGCAGTGGTGGTGATTTTCCTATCTTGGCCAGCTTCAGCCTGAAGCACTAGTTCCCTTTGAAATCACTGGAGTTAGTCCAGGATACACACAGGCTGCCTTCATCGCCAGAGTGGGACGTGAACAGGTGGTTCTCCATTAAAAGTGCTGTCTTCTAATAGATGAAGCATTGTGGTATTTTACTTTCCTGAAAGCAGTGTTGTACAATGGAAATTGCTGATTAGCCAGAGGTGTTCGTACATCAGCAGTGTTTGAGTCTCGTGTGGTAATTTTAGTAGAAAACACCTTACACCTAACACAGGTAAATGTACCTCGTGCATATTTACTACCACCATGCAGTACCCAAGGTAGTAAAGCACTTTGAATTATTAAAAAACACTTACACACTTAACATTTTACCAACAAACGTATGCTACAAGTATTGAGATCAAATGCCCAGTGATGGTGTCTGTGATTCATCCATTTTATTTACTAATCAGAAATGCAATTATTTACTTTTGGGTTCTCAATTAACCATATATGACTAATGGGTAAAGTGAGATGATGGAGTACTTTGTACAGAATTTAGTGTTTCTTCTCACCCCTGCTCCCATCCCTTTTCCTTCTCCTTGTAATAAATATTTGGTACTTGTAAGCTAGGATCAGAGAGTCATTACGGCACAGAAGGAGGCCATTCGTTCCACCAGATTTAAATATCTTTAACTGGGAGATAAGTATTTCACCCATTGGAGCTAATATTGTTCAGATTAGCTAAATGTGAAGTAATGATTTATAATAATAGGGCTCTTTTGATCCTTTTACATATGAAAGCTCCCTTTTGCAAAACCTGGTGAGTGTACCAGAGTTGTCCATTTCTTCAGGCATTGCAAGTTGGACAAAGTCCTGAGGGGGTGGGGAGTTGCGCAGTGCCACATCCAGTGTGATGTCTGTTATCCCACTTTGGCTGTCGTGATTTACCAAAGCAGTTTGAGCAAACAGTTTAAAGAAATGCCGATAGCAGTATTTGGGGACTAGAGAACATGCAAGATTGTTGTGGTATGATCCATCATCACTTCATTTAACCTGTAGAAAAGAATCATAGAAATTTACAGCACAAAAGGTCATTCATCCTTTCGGCTGACAAGTAGCCATCCGACCTAATCTCTCTTCCAGGTCTTGGTCCATAGCTTTGTAGGTTACAGCACTTCATGTGCATATCCAAGTACTTTTTAAATGTTATGAGGGTTTCTGCCTCTACCACTCTTTCAGGCAGTGAATTCCAGATTCCCACCACCCTCTGGATGAAAGAATTTCCCCTCTAATCCCCTCGAAACCTTCTACCTCTAATCCTAATTCTATGCCCCCTGGTTATGGACCCCTGAATGAAGGGGGATAGGGCCTTCCTAGCCACTCTATCTACACCCCTCAACATTTTATACACTTCAATTAGGTCTCCCCTCAGCCTCCTCTAATCCAAAGGAAAAAACCCTAGCCTATCCGATCTTTCCTCATACCTAAAATTCTCCACTCCAGGCAACCTCCTCGTTATCCTCCTCGTTACCCTCTCTGGTGCAAGTCACATCTTTCCTATAGTGCCGTGACCAGAACTGCATGCCGTACTCCAGCTGTGGCCTATACAGTTTCAGTATGTATATTCTGTGCCTCAGCTAATAAAGGCATGTATGCCTTTTTGACCATCTTATCTACCTGGCCAGCCACCTTCAGGGATCTGTGGATATGCACTCCAAGATCCCTCTGTTCCTCTGCATTTCTCAGTCACCTTGCAGTTTTTGTGTATTCCCTTGCCTTGTTAACCGTCCCCAAGTGCATTACCTCACACTTCTCTGCATTGAACTCCATTTGCCACTGTTCTGCCCACCTGACTAGTCCATTGATATCTTCCTGCAGTCTACAGCTTTCTTCTTCATTATCAGCCACACAACCAATTTTTGTATCATCTGAAAACTTTTTAATCATAGCCCCTGCATTCAAGTCCAAATCATTGCTAAATATCACAAAAACAAGGGACCTAGTACTGAGCCCTACAGAATGGCACTGGAAACATCCTTCTAGTCACAAAAACTCTCATCAACCATTACCCTTTGCTTCCAGAGACAATTTTGGATCCAACTTGCCACTTTGCCTTGGATCCCATGGGCTTTTACTTGCATGACTATGTGGTACCTTAACAAAAGCCTTGCTAAAATCCATACAGACTACATCAAATGCACTACCCTCATTGACCTTCCTCCTTATCTCCTTATAAAATTCAATCATGTTAGTTAGACTCGACCTTCCCTGAATAAATCCATGCTGACTGTCGTTCATTAATCCAGGTCATTCTAAATGAAGATTTATCCTGCCCCTCAGGACTTTTTTCCCAATAATTTCCCACCACTGAGGTTAGGCTGACTGGCCTGTAATTACTCAGTTTGTCCCTTTCTAAACAATGGTGCAACATTAGCTCTCCTCCAGTCCTCTGGCACCACGCCTGTAGCCAGAGAGGATTGGAAAATGATGGTCAGAGGCTCTGCTATTTATTCTGTTGCTTCTCTTAACAGCCTAGGATACATTTCATCCTAGTCTGAGGATTTATCCACTTTCAAAGATGTTAAACTCCTTAATACTTCCTCTCTCACTATGTTAATTTCATCTAAGATTTCACAGTCATCCTCCCTGATTGCAATGTCTGTATCATCCCTCTCTTTTGTGGAAGCAGATGCAAAGTATTCATTAAGTACCATGCCCACATCCTCCGTCTCCACTTACAGGTTACCCTAATGGTCCTTAATATGCAGTGCTCTTTATGTATTTATTCAAAATCTTTGGGTTTTCCTTGATTTTACTTGCCAATATTTTTATGCCCTCTCTTTGCTCTCCTAATTTCCTTTTTAATTTCGCCCGTGCACTTTTTGTACTCCTCTAGGTTTTCAGTTCTCGGTATCTGTCGTAAGTTTCCCTTTTTTTCTTGATTCTCTCCTTTAAGCTCCTTGACATCCAGGGGGCTTTGGGTTTGTTCGTCCCACCTTTTTTCTTTTAAAGGAACATACTTCCTCTAAACCCTCACTATTGCTTCCTTGAACCCCTCCCACTGATCTGGCTGTTTTCAGTCCACTTTAGCCAAATCACATTTCAACATAGCAAAATTAGCTTTTCCTCAATTGAGAACTTTTATTCCTGGTCTATCTTTTTCCTTCTCCATATGTACCCTAAATCTAACTGAATTATGATCACTTCCACCAAAGTGCACCCCAGCTGATACCACTTCCACCTGCCCAGCTTCATTCCCTAACACTAAGTCCAGAACTGCTCCCTCTCTTGTTACATGCTGGTTAAACAAGTTCTCTTGAATGCACTTGAAGAATTCTGCTCCCTCTGTGCCTTTCACACTAATTCTACCCCTGTTAATATTTGGATAGTTGAAATTCCCCACTATTATTACTGCCCTATTGAGTTTACACTTCTCCGAGATTTGCCTAAATATCTGGTCTATCTCCCTCTGACTGTCTGGGATGATTGTTCCTTTTTGTTCTTCAGTTCAACCCATATGGCCTCCTCACAGCTATAATTGTTTCTTTAATCAATATTGCAACCCCATCCCCTCCTCTTTTTTATCCCCCTCTCTGTCTTGTCTGAAAACCCTGTAACCAGGAATGTTGAGCTGCCATTCCTGTCCTCCTTTCAATCATGTCTCAGTCATAGCTATGATATCATACTCCCACATGTCAATCTGTGCTCTCAGCTCATCTGCATACCTGCATTGAAATATATATTATTTAGCACTACCCAAACTCCCTTGTTGTCTATTTTCTAGCCTTTGTTTCTTCTGTCTTCCAAACACACCTACTAATTTTCTGCCTTCCATTTCCAACTTTTCTCCTCTCCTTTCTGAATCTACTCTCAGGTTCTCATTCCCCTGCCAAGCTAGTTTAAACCCTCCCCACCAGCAAAACCCTGGCAAAGATAGTGGTCCTGAGCCTGTTGAGATGTAACCCGTTTGGCTTATACAGGTCCCATCTCCCCAGAAGTGGTCCCAATGCCTCAGGAATCTAAAGCCCTTTCTCCTGCACCATCTCTCCAGCCATATATTCATCAGCTGTATCTTCCTGTTGCTGTCCTCACTTGCACGTGGCACTGGGAGTAATCTGGAGATGACTACCTTTGAGTTCCTGCTTTTCAATCTCTCTCCTAGCTCCCTAAACTCTGCCGGCAGCACCTTATTCCTCTTTCTACCTAAGTCATTGGTGCCAATAGGGACCACAACCTCTGGCCGTTTCCCTCTCCCCCACAACACCCCCAGAATGTCCTGCAGCTGCTAGGTGACATCCTTGACCCTGGCACCAGGCAGGCAATCTACCATCCTGTAGTTACATCTGTTCCCCTCAGTATAGAATCCCTGATCACTATTGATCTTCTGCTGTTCTTCCTCTCCCTTCTCCCCACCCTGTGCAGCTGAAGCACCCATGGCGCTGTGGACTTGGCTCTGTCTGCAGTACCCAGAGAAACCATCACTCTCGCCCATATTCAGAACTGAATACTGGTTAGAGATTGAGATGCACTCGGGGGATCCCTGCCCTGCCTGCCTGGTCCTCCTTGTCCTTCTGGCGATCACCCATTCCATCTGTGTTTGCACATTTTTAAGCTGCGGGGTGACCATCTCCAGAAACGTGCTATCCACAAAACTCTCACCCTCACAGATGCATCGTAGTGACTCCAGCCACTGCTCAAGCTCCAAAATCCAGAGTTTGAGCTGCTCTAGCTGGTGACACTTGCTGAAAATGTGGTCATCCAGGCCAGGAGAAGCGTCCAGGATTTCCCACATGGCACACAAGATATGCATTCCATAGGGTTGAGGTGCTCTGCCATGCCTTTACTTTCTAGTCTATTAACTAGAAACACTTAGCAGCTGCTCACCAATAGGCTGCTTCCTGCTTGTGTTGTCACTGTAGCTGCTTTGCAGATGTTTCTTTTGTTGGTGGTGATTTCGCTGGATTTCTCACGCCCCGCTTTAACTCCTCAGTCACTGCGTTCTGTCTCTACCCAGGTCCACCGCCACCACCGCTGCTAACAGTGACATTGCAATATTGACATTACACAGCAGAGTAAAGTGTTAGATGCAGATGTTGAAATCTGAAACCTAAACAAAGTCCTGGAAACACTCAGATGCAAAATCATTGACCTGAAAGGGTAACTCTCCACAGATGCTGCCTGACCTGAGGGTTTCCAGTCTTTCTGTTTTTCCCCAGTCATTTGTTAGGCTGATAATCATCTGATGTAGATGATGCAAAGTTACGGTTTATTCTTCAAATAGTTGTCAGTAGTATTTAGTTGAGTTGGAGGAAAAAGTGAATTTCTATCAGTGATGTTTTACTGCAGTCTTCTTGGGATTAACAATTGCTTCTCTGTCACAGTGGAACTTCTGTGGAGCTAATGAAGAAGCCTCAGAAGGTTGTGGGTTCGAGTCACACCTCAGACACCTGAGTACAAAATCTAAGAACATAAGAAATAGGAGCAGGAGTGGACCAGACGACCCGTCAAGCCCGCTCCACCATTCAGTACGATCATGGTTGATTATCTGCTTCAACTCCACTTTCCCGCCAACTCCCCATATCCCTTAATTCCCTGAGAGACCAAAAATATGTCTATCTCTGGCTTAAATTTCTTCAACGATGGAGCATCCACAACCCTGTGGGGTGGAGAATTCCAAAGATTCACAACCCTTAGTGTGAAGAAATTTCTCCTCATCTCAGTCCTAAATGATCTGCTGCTTATCCTGAGATTGTGCACCCCCCCCCCCCTTCCCCCATCGTGTTCTAGATTCCCCAGTCAAGCCCCTTCAGAATCTTGTATGTTTCAATGAGATCATCTCTCATTCTTCTAAACGTCAAGGAATATAGAACCAGTTTACTCAGCCTCTCATTACAGAACCACCCTCTCATCTCAGGGACCAATCTAGTGAACCTTCGCTGTACCATCTCCAATACACGTATATCTTTCCTTAAATATGGACACAGTATTCCAGGTGTGGTCTCACCAAAGCCCTGTACAATTGTAGCAAGACTTCCTTATTCTTCTACTCCAGTCCCCTTGCAATAAAGGCCAACATGCCATTTGCCTTCCTAATTGCTTGCTGTATCTGCATGCTAACTTCCTGTGTTCCTTGTACAAGTACACCCAAGTCCCTCTTGACATGAACATTTACAAGTTTCACGCCTTTTATAAAATATTCTGCTTTTCTATTCTTGCTACAAAGTAAATAACCTCACACTTCCCCACGTTATACTCCATCCGCTACCTTTTTGTCCACTCACTTAAGCTGTCTATATCTCTTTGCAGTCTCTTTGTGTCCTACTCACAGCTTGATTTCTCACCTAGCTTTGTATCATCAGCAAACTTACATACATTACTCTCAGTCTTCCGTTTAAATCATTAACATAAATTGTAAATAGCTGAGGCTCCAGCACTGATCATTGCAGCACTCCACTAGTTACAACCTGCCAACTTGAAAATGCACTGTTTATTTCTACTCTTTGATACCTGTCTGTTAACCAATCCTCTATCCATGCTAATACGTTACCCCCAACTCCATGAGCCCTTATCTTGTGTATTAGCCTTTTTTGTGGCGCCTTTATCGAATGGCTTTTTGAAATCCCAAGTGAAAGACATCTACCGGTTCCCTTTTATTTACCCTACTAATTACATCCTCAAAAAACTCTAATAAATATGTCAAGCACTATCTCTTATTCATAAAACCATGTTGACTTTGTCTGATCATACTATGATTTTCTAAGTGCATTGTTAAGACTTCCTTAAGAATAGATTCCAGCACTTTCCCAATGACTGATGTCAGGCTAATTAGCCTGTAGGTGCCTGTTTCCTCCCTCCCTGCTTAAACAGCAGGGTTACATTTGCTAACTTCCAATCTGCTGGGACCGTTCTAGAATCTAGGGATTTTTGGAAATTCATAACCAGTGCATCCACTATCTCTGCAGCTACCTCTTTTAGAAAACTATGATGTTGGCTATCAGCTCCTGGGGATTTGTCGGATTATAGCCCCTTAAGTCTCTCCAGTACTTTTCTCTGCTGATGTCAATTACCTTAATTTTCTCACTTTTATTAGCCCTTGGTTACCCTCTATTTCTGGTATGTAACTTGTGTCTTCTCCTGTGAAGACAAACGCAAAATATTTGTTCAATGTCTCTGCCATTTCCTCATTTCCCGTGATAATTTCTCCTGTCTCTGCCTCTAAGGGACCAATGCTTACTTTGGCTACTCTCTATATACTTGTAAAGCGCTTACAATCTGTTTTTATATTGCTGGCTAGTTTACTCTCATTCTGTTTTTTCTCTTTTTATCAACATTTTGGTGGCCCTTTGCTGGTTTCTGAAACACTCCCAGTCCTTAGGCTTACTACTACTCTTTGCAACTTTAAAAGCCTCTTCTTTTAATCTATCTGGACGGACACTACTGAGGGAGTGCTGCACTACCTTTTGGATGAAATATTAAACAAAGGCCCTGTTGGGTCAACGGAAAAGATCCCAAGGCACTATTTTGAAGAAGAGCGGGGAAGTTATTCCCAGTGTCCTGATCAATATTTATCCCTGCGTCAACATCATTTAAAAAAAAATCGGATTATCTGCTCATAATCACATCGCCGTTTGTGGGAGTTTGTTGTGCACAAATTGGCGGTCGGGTTTCCTACATTTCAACAGTGACTACACTTTGAAAAGTACTTTATTGACTAAAGACCTGAGGTTATGAAAGGCGCTATATAAATGCAAGTTTTTTTCTAGTTTTTAAATAATATTCCCAGGAACTTGTGATTGTTAACCAGGAAGACGCAGAATTTATTTTTTTACCATGCTTCACTACTAGTCTAATTTGAACTTTTTAAACATTTTTTTCACCCTCTTAGCTCAAGGGTGCTGAGACCATTGACTGTATAACTCAGTTCCACACTGCCAGAGCTTTTATCAATAATTGGGGCACTCTTCACTTCACCCCAATAATGAAGCAGAGATGCATATGTTTTAATCACTAACCCCTGTCAGGTTTAGAATTGGCCACTTGTGTGAAGCCCACAGGTTGTGCCACCCTACAAATCTTACTTTTCTATGTGGGTAAGAGCCTCTGCTCTGCACTCTATCCTTGTTTTTCCTCCCTTCCCCAAGTAGTCTGGCTGACTGGGAATTCCCCACAGAAAACAGGGCTCTCCCCACTAGAATATTCTTGTTTCTTTTTGATTGTGGGAGTCACATAAACTGTGTCTAAGAAAGGCACAATAAAATGTAATTCCAAATAGCCTCTGCTTACCTCACAATTCTTCACAAGTAAAAAAGCTTAGTATTACCCTTACTTGGTTGGCAAATTCCATGCGATTTGCAGGTGGATTGTTCTAATCCCATCACTTTTTAATCTGAATCGGCTCATTGCAGTGCTAACTGTGCATGGTCAATACTGCCAAAAATACCTTGCGTGATTAACACACTTTCATTTCTGTGTACGCTCTGGCAGAAACCCAGTAAGCAGGTGGCTGGCATGTTGAGTGATCCGGCAGCATTGAGAGCTGTAATACAATGAGCCAACACTTGTGCTTTGTCTTTAATTTTTAGATGAGTTGTGTCGGCACTGATGTTTTATTGTGGAGCTCAGTGATTGCCGATAATTATTCAAGAATGGTGCACTAATTTCAACATTGAATTGAAAGCTAAGAACTTATAATATGACTGCTAAGGTAACAGTTGGACATGCTATATATCTGTCTTGGAGTGCTCATTGATTTTGGTGTGCTTCAACTTCATTGCAAATGCTGGTTCTGCAGGAAAAAAAATTCAGAGAATTGCACTGCAAGAATCCATATTTTTCTTATTCATTGTTTAACATCGATGAGATTGCTTTTTAATCCTTATTCTGTAAAGAGTATAGTGTTAAATTCTGAATATTCTTTCATGTACTGTTTAAACTTGATGAAACTAGTCTACAATAAGAGAAAAAAAGCATTTGTTGTTAAAAGAGCAAGAGATTATTTTGATGGCCATGAACAAAGAGCTTCCAGGGTGACGAAATAGACTTCGGCAGCAGTAGATCCATGGGTCTTGCTGCCATTCTGAATCAAGTCACTGAATAGTTATCAGGAGTAAACTTGAGGATTATCTGTACAATGATGTTGTAGTAAACTGGAGTCAGCATGAATTCAGAAGCCTGAGCAACCTTCTCACTTTTGAGTAAGTGCCAATCAATATGGATTGCGGCAACCCCGATGACATAGTGTAACTGTACTTCAAAAAGGCTTTTGTTAAAGCTCCATGCAAAACTCAAACCCGTGGGATTCCAGTGTAAACAGTGGGAATGGATAAGAAATAGACTGAAGGGTAGAGAACGTGTACTCGTTAGAGGAGTTATATCAGGTGGGAAGGAGGTACTGAGTGGGGTACCTGAGGGCTCGAGGGGTTGGATGCGGTGACAATCATGTGGGCTGCTTTGTCCTGAATGATGTCGAGCTTCTTGAGCATTGTTGGAGCTGCACTCCTGACTTGTGCCTTGTAGATGGTGGAAAGGCTTTGGCTAGTCAAGAGGCGAGTTGCTCGCTGCAGAATACCCAGCCTCTGACCTGCTCTTGAACTGTCAGTATTTATGTGGCTGGTCCAATTAATTTTTTGCTAAGTGGTAACCCCCAGGATGTTGATGGGGGACTCAGCAATGGTAATGCTGTTGAATGTCAAAGGGCGATGGTTAGACTGTCTCATTGGAGATGGTCATTGCCTGGCACTTGTGTGGCATGAATGCCACTTGCCACTTATCAGCCCAAACTGTTCTCCAGGTCTTGCTGCATATGGGCGTGCACTGCTTCATTATTGGAAGAGTTGCGAGTGGAACTGAATGCTATGCAATCATCAGCAAACATCCTCACTTTTGACCTTCTGATGGAGGGAAGGTCATTGATGAAGCAGCTGAAGATGGTTGGGCCTAGGACACTGCCCTGAGGTGCTCCTGCAGTGATGTCCTGGGGCTGAAATAATTGGCCTCCAACAACCACAATCTTTGTGCTAGGTATGACTGCAGCCATTGAAATATTTTCCCCCTGATTCCTATTGATTTCAATTTGCTGCACTCCTTGGCACCATACCATACTTGGTCAAATTAATGGACATTGAAGTTCCCCACCAGGATACATACTGTGTCATTGCTACCCTCCCTGCTTCTTGCAAGTGGCATTCAACAGTCAGGTGTACTGACTCATCAGCTGTGGGGGGACAGTTGATGATAATTAGCATGATTTTTCCTTTCCCATGTTTGACTTCATGCCATGAGACTTCGTGGGACTTGAAGTCAATGTTAAGGACTCCCAGGGCAGCTCCCTACTGACAGTATACCACTATGTCGCCACCTCTGGTGGGTCTGCCTTGTTGATGGGTCAGGACATACGCAGGGACGACGATGGAGGAGTCTGCGACGTTGGCTGAAAGGTTTGATTCTGTGAGTATGACTGTCAGGCTATTGCTTGACTAGCTGTGGGAAGCTCTCCCAACTTTGCCACAAGTCCTTAGATGTTAGTGAAGAAATCTTTGCAGAGTCACTGGACAGGTTTGGCATTTGTCATGTTGGTGCCTTAATTGATGTTTTGGATCACCGCATCCAACCCCTCGAGCCCTCAGGTACCCCACTCAGTACCTCCTTCCCACCTGATATAACTCCTCTAACGAGTACACGTTCTCTACCCTTCAGTCTATTTCTTATCCATTCCCACTGTTTACACTGGAATCCCACGGGTTTGAGTTTTGCATGGAGCTTTAACAAAAGCCTTTTTGAAGTACAGTTACACTATGTCATCGGGGTTGCCGCAATCCATATTGATTGGCACTTACTCAAAAGTGAGAAGGTTGCTCAGGCTTCTGAATTCATGCTGACTCCAGTTTACTACAACATCATTGTACAGATAATCCTCAAGTTTACTCCTGATAACTATTCAGTTTTATTCTTCTTAGGTAGAACTGAGTGGCTTGCTCAACCATTTCTGAGGGCATTTAAGAGACAATCACGTTGCTGTGGGTCACATGTAGGCCAGACTGGGTAAGGACAGCAGAACTCCTTCCCTAAAGGACATTAAAGAACCAGATGGGTTTTTATAACAATCAGGTGGTTTCATGGTCACCATTACTGGTCCTAGCTTTTTATTCCAGTTTTATTTAATTAACTGAATTTAAATTCCCCAGCTGCCATGATTTAAACTCATTTCTCCAGATCAGTCACAAGAACACAAGAAATAGGGGCAGGAGTAGACACTACGGCCCGTCAAGCCTGCTCCGCCATTCAGTACGATCATGGCTGATCTTGGGCTTCAACTCCACTTTCCCACCAGCTCCCCATATCCCTTGATTCCCTGAGAGACCAAAAATCTGTCCATCGCAGCCTTAAATATATTCAACGAAGGAGGATCCACAACCCTTTGGGGTAGAGAATTCCAAAGATTCACAACCCTTTGAGTGAAGTAATTTCTCCTCATCTCAGTCCTAAATGATCAGCCCCTTATATTGAGATTGTGCCCCCGTGTTTTACATTCCTGAACCAGCGAAAATAATCTGTGTCAACCCTATCCAGCCCCTTCAGAATATTGTAGTTTCAATGAGATTGCCTCTCCAGAGAGTATAGGCCCAATTTACTCATCCCAGGGACCAATCTAGTGAACCTGCACTGTACTGCCTCCAATACAAGTATATCCTTCCTTAAATATGGAGACCAAAATTGCACACAGTATTCCAGGTGTGATCTCACCAAAACCATCCAGGTCTCTGGATTACTGGTCCAGTAATATAACCACTTTGCTACCGTATATCGCCAAACAGTGGAATACAACTCAAAGAAAGTAGTGACTAAATTGTGCAGTGCTCTGGTCAAACTGTACCTTGACTACTGCCTAAAGTTCTGGCCACTGAGACACTTGAGACACATTCAAGCTGCAGAAATGGGCCAGGAGACTGATCCCGAGTGTTGGAGGTCTGCATCATGAAGAAAGGCTGGAAAAAAAGGTGGGGTTTTCAACCTGGGAAGGAGTCATCTGAGAGATGATCTTATAAAGGTATATATTTATGGGAATCAAAGATAAATCTGAAATACTGTTTCAAATTAAATTGCAAGATTAGAACAAAGGCCACTAGAAAAAAGTACATTTAAGATTCATGTCAGAAAATTTTTATTACATGACGTGTGGAATAGACATCCAAGACAGGGCCACAGTGAGAAATAGTGGGAAGGGGACAAGTAATCTTAAAAAGACAAGCCTTAAGGCTTTGTGCCTTAATGCACGGAGCATTCGCAATAAAGTGGATGAATTAATTGTGCAAATAAATGTAAATAGATATAATCTAGTCTGGATTATGGAGACATGGCTGTAAGATGACCAGGGATGGGAAATGAACATCCAGGGGTATTCAGTATTTAGGAAGGACAGACAAAAAGCAAAAGGCGGTGGAGTTGCATTGCTGGTTAAAGAGGAAATTAACGCAATAGTGAGAAAAGATATTACAGTCCTGAATCTTAGTAAAGGAAACTACTAAGCTATGAGGCGCGAGTTGGCTATGACAGATTGGGAAACGTTACTCAAAGGGATGATGGTAGATAGGCAATGGCAAACATTTAAAGAGCGCGTGGATGAACTGCAACAATTGTTTATCCCTGTCTGGCGCAAAAGTAAAACGGGAAAAGTAGCCAAACCTGGCTTACAAGGGAAATTAGAGATAGCATTAGATCCAAGAAAGAGGCATATAAATTTGCCAGAAAAAACAACAGGCCTGAGGTTGGAAGCAGTTTAGAATTCAGCAAAGGAGGACCAAGGGATTGATTAAGAAGGGGAAAATAGAATACGAGAGCAAGCTTGCAGGGAACATAAAAACTGACTGTGAAAGTTTCTATAGGAATGTGAAGAGAAAAAGATTGGTGAAGACAAATGTAGGTCCCTTACAGTCAGAAACAGGGGAATGTATTATGGGGAACAAAGAAATGGCGACCAACTAAATGCATACTTTGGTTCTGTCTTAATTTAATTTTATTTTAATTTTAATTTAGAGATACAGCACTGAAACAGGCCCTTCGGCCCACTGAGTCTGTGCCGACCAACAACCACCCATTTATACTAACCCTACAGTAATCCCATATCCCCTAGGGGCAATTTACAACGGCCAATTTACCTATTACCTGCAAGTTTTTGGCTGTGGGAGGAAACCGGAGCACCCGGCGAAAACCCACGTGGTCACAGGGAGAACTTGCAAACAACGCACAGGCAGTACCCAGAATCGACAGCGGGTCCCTAGAGCTGTGAGGCTGCGGTGCTAACCACTGCGCCACTGTACCGCAAAGGAGGACACAAATATCATCCCAGAAATGTTGGGGAACACAGGGCTTAGTGAAAGAGAGGAACTGAAGGAAATCAATATTAGTAGAGAAATGGTGTTGGGGAAATTGATGGGATTGAAGGCTGATAAATCCCCAGGGCCTGATGGTGTGCATCCCAGAGTACTTAAGGAAGTGGCCCTAGAAATAGTGGATGCATTGGTGGTCATCTTCCAAGATTCTACAGACTCGGGAACAGTTCATACAGATTGGAGGGTAGCTAATGTAACCCCACTATGTAAAAAGGGAGATAGAGAGGAAGAGTCTGTCACTGTAGAATTGGCCTTTATAGCCAGTCCAGGCGCTGCTCCACAAACCACTGACCACCTCCAGGCACTTACCCATTGTCTCCCGAGACAAGGAGGCCAAAGAAGAAGAGAGAAAGCAGGGAATTATAGACCAGCCTGACGTCGATAGTGGGGAAAATTCTAGAGTCCATTATCAAAGATTTTCTAGCAGAGCACTTAGAGAACAGTGGTAGAATCGGGCAGAGTCGGCATGGATTTACAAAAGGGAAATCATGCTTGACAAATCTACTAGAATTCTTTGGGGATGTAACTAGTAGAGTTGATGAGGGGGAGCCAGTGGATGTGGTTTATTTGGACTTTCAGAAGGCTTTCGACAAAGTCCCACATAAGAGAATAGTATGTAAAATTAAAGCGCATGGGATTGAGGGTAGTGTATTGCGATGGATAGAAGATTAGTTGGCAGACAAGAAACAAACAGTAGGGATAAGTGGATCTTTTTCTGAATGGCAGGCAGTGACTCGTGGGGTACCGCAGGGATCGGTGCTAGGACCCCAGCTATTCACAATATATATTAATGATTTAGATGAGGGAACTAAATGTAATATCTCCAGATTTGCAGATGACACAAAACTGGGTGAGTTGTAAGGAGGATGCAGAGAGGCTTCATGGTGATTTGGACAAGTTGAGTGAGTGGGCTAATGCATGGCAGATGCAGTATAATGTGGATAAATGTGAGGTTATCCACTTTGGTAGCAAAAACAGGAAGGCAGATTATTATCTGAACGGCTATAAACTGAAAGGGGAATATGCAACGAGACCTGGGTGTTCTCGTACACCAGTCGCTGAAGGTAAGCATGCAGGTGCAACAGGCGGTAAAAAAGGCAAATGTTATGTTGGCCTTCATAGCGAGAGGATTCGAGTACAGGAGCAGGGATGTCTTGCTGCAATTATACAGGGCCTTGGTGAGCCACACCTGGAATATTGTGTGCAGTTTTGGTCTCCTTATCTGAGGAAGGATGCTCTTGCTATAGAGGGAGTGCAGCGAAGGTTTACCAGACTGATTCCTGGGATGGCGGGACTGACTTATGAGGAGAGATTGAGTCGGTTAGGATTATATTCACTGGAGTTCAGAAGAGTGAGGGGGGCGCTCTCATAGAAACCTATAAAATTCTAACAGGACTTGACAGGGTAGATGCAGGAAGGATGCTCCCAATGGTGGGGGAGTCCAGAACCAGGGGTCATAGTCTAAGGATACAGGGTAAACCTTTCAGGACTCCGATAAGGAGAAATTTCTTCACCCAGAGAGTGGTGAGTCTGTGGAATTCGCTACTACAGAAAGCAATTGAGGCCAAAACATTGCATGTTTTCAAGAAGGAGTTAGATATAGCTCTTGGTTCTAAAGGGATCAATGGGTATGGGGCAAAAGCGGGAACAGGTTACTGAGTTGGATGATCAGCCATGATCATAATGAATGGTGGAGCAGGCTCAAAGGGCCGAATGGCCTACTCCTATTTTCTATGTTTCTATGTAAGAAGAGTATGGAAGAGAAAACCCTGGAATTAAGAAACAATTGGATTCTGAAATGGGGGGGGGGGGTGGGGAACGTTAAGATTTTCTGGGTGAATGAATGAATTTGAGCCAAATTGCCTTCCTCAATTATAACAGTCTTGTATTATAGTATCTTTCACATCCTTAGGCAGGCTTCATTTGAAAGACGGCACCAACAGTGCAGCACACTCTCAATAGAGCACAGAAATATCAACCTAGGTTATGTGCTCAATTTACATCTGGGGTTTGAGCACACAACTTTGACTCTGAGACAAGTTGACACTAAAGAAAGAAAACAAGTAAACTAGTTGTTCAAAGAACCCAAGGACAGTTCATTTTAAAACTTATTTTTGTTCATCTGTTTTCAGATGTTGCTGGTAAGTAGTACCTTGTAAGTAGATTACTCGGATGCTGAGCAGTCCCCGAGTATCAGGCCAAGTAATCAGTCAGCCATTCTTTACAAAGAAATTTTAATTTCCATTAGTTCCTGCTTTCATCATTACTTCTTCAAAGCTCCTCTTTTTTAAAAAAAAATGCTTTAATTAAATACGACTAATCTGTGATTGCAACAGTGGTTTATGTTTTTTTTAAATCACCAGGATACACAATTCAAATGAAGAATGTCTTTTAGCCCATTTGATCTCATCCTTCCAGAATACCCACACTGCTGTCCTCCTAGTACAACATTTATCTGCAAGAGCCCAGCGTCCTGGTATCAACAACCCTTCCTAGCAACATGTTCCAGCTGTTTTTCACCCTCTAAAAAGAAATAACTGCTAGCACCTGTGCTTGGCTTCCATTCACAATCTTGAGCTTATTTGTTCTAATGCTTTGGCATAACTAAAAGTAAAAGACAGGAGGCTCAAAGGTGTAATAAGAGACTTGACACTTATGAGAGTGGTTAGCCAGGACAAAGAAATGGTCATTAGTGTTTGACTGTCAAATGCTTGGTTCTTGATTACAAGATATGCCTCATGAATAGAGTATTGCCAGAAAATTGACTCAAAGAGCGTTCTGTTCCTATGGTTCCTTTTGTCATGCATTCTGCGATGATCTATATAAATGTTATAATGAACCTTCGCTCTCTGTGTAGTGCTTTCTCTCATCTTTGTCATGTGTGCAAGAAGTTGAGTCAGTGCCTCTTCATTCTGGAAAACTGGCTGGAGTCTCAAAGGAACCATCAGTGTTCAAAGTTATCCCAGTGCAGTATAAATAATGATGTTGATTTTGTCCATTTGCAAGCAAGTGACAGGGACTGATGGAGTTGCAAGAGGGTTAAATGGGTGGATTTGCATGCAAATACATTGTACAGGAAAAAAACTGCTACAGAACAGCAAAGAATTTTCTGAAGCAGCTGTGTTTTAATTTTATGATCAAAAACAATGCTTTTCATTTGTAAATCATTTCTTCATAAGCTTTACAGCTTTCCAGAAAAATCCCTGAAAAATAATTAGCATGAATGGTTTGGAAATTTGAAAAGTGGTACCAATGAGAATTGTTGTACCCCTGAATAGTGTTATTGAACTAAAGTGACACCAGTTGATGGTACTTTTATGGAACAGGGAATTCAAGATAGTGATTGGCAATTGACACCGGATCAAAATGAATGGAGAATGATTGATTGGAAAGAAATGGAATTAAGGAAAAAATATGTTTGAGGCAAATAATTAAAGGCATTGCTGCTCTTATCGCAATACCCAGAGTGGCACTGAGGCATACTGACGTAGAAAGTTAATTGATCCTAGCCAAGCCAGTACAAACTGCCTCAGTACCCCATTACTGTGGTTGGGGGGTAACAAATCAAGTCACAATTCCTGCACCTGATTGCTGTCCATTGACCGCTGCTATTAAAGAGTGTGGATGGCAAATGAGCCTGGCTTGGTTCTGTGGTCGACGAGGCTGTTGACACTAGGCTGACATGAAAAATGGTCAGCAGTTCCCAACTCCTGATGATTGTATCCCAGTGAAGAATTTACACTTTCAGGAGAGGGAGAGGAGGAAATATGGGAGTAGATTTTCAACATATCACCTGGCTGTGAAACTGGGTTTGTGGATCAGCCACACCATTATAGAATCCACCTAGTTTCCATTCCCATTCCATTGGATTTCTAAAACAGGTAAACGATGAGCTACATCAGTTTTACACCTGGACTAGTTGAAAATCATCTTCGTGTTTTAAATGAAGGCAAAGATTTAAATGGGCTCAATACTAAGTACGGGTCCTACAATTACACAATTGTAAGTCAAGTTATTACATATTCCTTTTGAACTACCCTTTCCTACAGTTATCAGACTGCCAAGTAGTTAGCGAAATTGGAAGGCAGACGAGACGAAGGCAAACATCGAATAGAATCGTAATGAGGAATAATGTTAAGGGCACGCTATCTGAATGCATGCAGCATTCGCAGCATGGTAGAGCATTTGAAGGCACAAATAGAGGTAAATGGGTATGATTTAATTGCCATTACAGAAACATGGTTACAGGGTAACCAGGACTGGGGACTGGATATTCGTCATTTAGGAGGGATAGGCAGTGGGGAAAAGGAGCTGTTAATAAGGGATAAGATCAGTACTTTAGTGAGAGAGGATCTTAGATCGAAGGAGCAAGATGTAGAATCAGTTTGGGTGAAGCTAAGAAACAGCGAGGGGCAGCAGACATTGGTGGGAGTTGTTTATATGCCACCAAACTGTAGTGGTAATGTTGGGCATGGTATAAATCAGGAAATTAGAGCTGCATGTAACATGGGTAACTTCAATTTACATATAGATTGAGCAAACTTAATAAGCATTATGCTGTGGAGGATGAATTCCTGGAGTGTGTATGAGATGAATTTTTGGAGCAATACGTTGAAGAACCAACTGGGGATTGGGCTATTTTAGATTTAGTATTATGCAATGAGAACAGGCTAATTAATAACCTTGCTGTAAAGGAACCATTAGGAAATAGTGACCATAATATGATAGAATTCTACATTGTTTGAAAAAGACATAGTTTATTCTGAAACTAGGGTCCTAAATCTGAACAAAGGAAACTATGAAGATCTGTGGTGCAAGTTAACTATGGTGGATTGGGAAAATGCATTAAAAGATTTGACGGTAAATAGGCAATGGCTAGTATTTAAAGAATTATTACACGGTTTACAACAAATATACATTCCTCTAAGACATTCCCAACAGGAAAGGTGAATCAACAGTAGCAAACAAAAGAAGTTAAGGATTGCATTCGGTCAAAGGAAGTGGCTTATAAGGTCACCAGAAAAAGTGGTAAATCAGAGAATTGGGAGCAATTTAGAGTCCAACAAAGGAGGACCAAGAAACTGATAAAGGGAAAAGAGATTATGAATCTAAGCTAGCTAGAAACATTAAGGCGGACTGTAAAAGCTTGTTTAGGTATGTGAAAAGGAAACCATTAGCAAGGACGAATGTGGGTCCTTTGCAGGTAGAGACACGAGTTTGTGGTGGAGGATGAGGAAATGGCTGAGAGAGTAAACAATTACTTTGTGTCTGTCCTCACGGAGGAAGACACAGAAAATTTCTCAAGTACTAGGGAACCAAGGGTCTTGTAAAAATGAGGAACTGAAAGTATCAATAAAAAGGTAGCATTCGTAAAATTAAGTGGATTGAAAGTTGATAAGTCCCCTGGACCAGATGAGTTACATCCCAGAGTATTGAAGGAGGTGGCTATAGAGATAGTAAATGCATTGGTGGTTATCTTTCAAAATTCTATAGATTCTGGAAGGGTTCCTGCAGACTGGAAAGTAGCAAATGTAACCCCACTATTTAAGAAGGGAACAAGAGAGAAAATGGAGAACTACAGACCTGTTAGTATGACGTCAGTAATAGAGAAAATGTATTATAAAGGATGAGATAATTGGACACTTGGAAAATATGATTGTGCAGAGTCAACATAGATTTGTGAAAGGGAAATCATGTTTGACAAACCTGTTGGAGTTTTTAGAGGATATTACTTGGAGCATAGATAAGGGAGAACCAGTGGATGTGGTGTGTTTGGATTTTCAGAAGGCTTTTGATAAGGTCCCACACAGGAGGTTAGTAAACAAAGTTAGAGCACATGGGATTGGGGGTAATATATTGCAATGGATTGAGAATTGGTTAACAGACAGAAAGCAGAGAGTAGGAATAAATGGGTCATTCTCAGGATGGCAGGCTGTTATTAGTGGGGTACTGCAAGGATCAGTGCTGGGGCCACAGCTGTTTACAATCTGTATAAATTATTTGGATTTGGGGACCAATTGTAACATTGGATGACCTAAAACTAGGTGGGAATGTAAGTTGTTAGGAGGATGCAGTGAGGCTTCAAGGGGACTTGGCCAGACTAAGTGAATGGGCGAGAACATGGCAGATAGAATATAACGTGAATAAGTGTGAAGTGATCCACTTTGGTCGAAAAAACAGAAAGGTAGAGTATTCCTTAAATGTGAAAAGTTGGGAAGTGTTGATGTCCAAAGGGACCTAGGTGTCCTTGTTCATGAGTCACTAATAGCTAGTATGCAGGTGCAGCAAGCAATTAAGAAGGCAAATGGTATCCTGGCCTTCATTGCAAGGGGATTTGAATACAGGAGTAAAGATGTAATGATTCAGTTGTATAAAGCCTTGGTCAGACCTCACCTGGAATATTGTGTGCAGTTTTAATCTCCTTATCTAAGGAAGAACATACTTGCCATAGAGGGAGTGCACTGGAGGTTCACCAGACTAATCCCTGGGATGGCAGGATTGTCTTACGAGGAGAGATTGCAGAAACTGGGCCTGTATTCGCTAGAGATTTGAAGAATGAGAGGTGATCTCATTGAAACTTACAAAATTCTTACAGGTCGTGACAGGGTGGATGTGGATAGAATGTTTCCTCTGGCTGGTGAGTCTAGAACAAAGGCACAGCACAGAATACGGGACAGGCCATTTAAGACTTGAGATGAGGAGGAATTTCTTTACTGAGAGGGTGGTAAATATGGGAATTCTCTACCCCAGAGGGCTGTGGAAACTGAATCGTTGAACATGTTCAAGACAGAAATCGATAGATTTCTGAATACTAGCAACATCATGGATGTGGGGATAGTGGGGAAAAATGGCATAGAGGTAGATCATCAGCCATGATCTGTTTGAATGGTGGAGCAGGCTCGATGGGCCGAATGGCCTGCTCCTGCTCCTATTTTCTATAATTCTATAAGTAGAATATATTTGTGGCAGCTTTTTCCTTACTGGGAGAATATTGGAAAGGTCTGTTCCAGTTACACAAATGTGAACTGTGAGAACTGTATGGATTTCTCAGCTCAGGCAAGTGCAAAGAAAACACAGAGCAATAATCTCAATGTAACTGAGTAGCATTGTCTCTTCAAGCAGTATGGAGCTGTCGAGTGTTGAGGCTCAGATATATCATTTATTGTAGTGCACTGTATCATTTGTACAGTGCAGACCAAATCTTAAGGGCCACTTTTTCTTCCCCTCCATCAATATCTGATCACTTAATTTGGTTGATTTCCTATTGCAACATACACAGGAGTCAGGACCAAGCATTGTTTTCAGCTGAGCTTTGGTTGGAGGCCAGGGGATAACTGGATCAGGACATGCAGACATAATTCAGTCCCCATTTTAAAGTTGTGTATTTTTACCTTATTTTTGTGCAATACTTTGATTTGATGTGACTGCAGACAATTTGCAGCTCAGAAACAGGCCATTTGGCCTGACCTGTTCTATGCCAGTGATTATGCTGCACATGAATCTCCTCCCAACCCTGCTTCATTTAACCCTATATGCATATCTTTCTATTCCCTACTCCCTCCATGGATATCTTGCTGCCCCTTAAATGCATCTGTGCTAGTCGTCGCAACCATTTCGTCTGGTAGATAGTTCTGCATTCTAACCACTCTCTGGGTCATTTATTCATTTATTGTTATGTAGAAGAGGTTGCAGTAATTTGGAAAGCAGGAAATTAGTTATTTGGAGCATTGGAGTTTGTCTGCAGTACTTACTGAGGAGCTTGGAGGGGTAAAATTGCGGAGTTATAGTGCCACCCTAGGCAGGAGGATATAACTTACAGTGTGACAGGTTTACATAAGCAGTTCCATTATAAATCTGCACATAATGTTAGAAAAGGTGACAGGAATTAAATTTTGTAGACAGGAAGAGCACGCAAATGGTGTTCAAAATGTGTTTTTATTAAAATGTCCATTTGTTCCATTGTGTCCCTTTTTACCACTCCGTTGAATTCAGTATTTATATAGCGCTTTTAACGTTGTAACATGGCTCAAGGCACTTTGTAGGAGTATTATCAAACAAAAAGGTGGAGTGATATTTCTTCATGGTCTAGTTGCATAACTTTTTTTTTTACTTTTTTTGTTTTATCTAATTCCATCTAGTCTCTAGCACAAAATGCACCTTCAGTTTTTCACTGGTTAAAAATACTGTCATCTTGTTTTGTGGCCTTGCTTGGCAAGGACACAATATGAGAAATGGAAGTGTCATACCAGCTAGATGCTTGTCAGAGCAGTTTAGGGAAGCTTTGCAATCTGTTTGGCATGTGTTGTACCTCTTGAGAGTGTCTTAATACTGTTGTTGAATGCAAAATAGAAAAATGATCCTTCAGCTTATGGAAGCTTCTGGATTCACTATTACTGCTGAGTTGATTACTGCCGAGGCAGAGAAAGTTCAGTACAAATAATGACATTTTAACTATATTTTTGATGAAAATGTCCTTCATTAAAATGCAGGACATCAGTCAATTTTGGGCACCTAATGTCAGCATCCCAGGTGATGTGTAGCAGTGCTGGATGCAGATTAATGCTCTCTCCACTCTGCCCCAGCAATGTACCTCAGCTCCACTCCGATCAAAAAGAGCATTTGCTTGACTTTGCCTTGACTCTTTGTCAATTTGGCTATTCCTCACACAAGCCACCCTGTGGCATTGCCAACTGATGAGCAGTTCTGCACTGCCTGGCTCCTTCTGCCAAGAGCTGGGCTGAGACTGCATCAAGCTTACTTCATGTAGAAAGCATGCAGCTGGAAGTGAAAAGGGACTTTCATCCCATCAAACTGGCCTGGCTTTGAGCCCATGTCCTAGAGGTGAATAAGTAGTGTGTTAGCCATTGTGCTATCCAAAAAACCCTGTAGTGTTGTTATTTTGAAAGCATTGACATAAGGTTACAGTCAACAGGGAATCTTCCTTCCACATTCCACATGTGTACAAAAACAAGAATACAAGGAAAATCATTTGCTACACTAATATAACATTTAGGCATGCACAGATTGAGGGGAGCAGTTATTCCATGAAAGTAGGACAACTGATTCTTTAGTCCAGATATCTTGGTTAATTCACATTAACATCTCAAATTTTAAACCCCTTTCATATAGAGATGCATTTACCTTCAGCCCGAGTTGCATTTTGGAGAATTTAACATTTATTTGTGAATGTTTTGTTTATAAAATCCTGCATAGAGTAAACAGAAGTGAAGTGGTTAACAAAAAAGTATGTTTGTATTGAGAATATTGGGCCCTGAGCAACAGTAGATGTCTTTTGCTGCTTGCACCTGTTGTCTTATTTTATTGGCTAGATATCTGACCTGTCACTTGAGTATAAGGGTGCTGTCAATTCAGAGTTCAGCTCAGTCAGCATTTGCATAAACTTACTGCACATCTAAATTTGTCTGGTATGCTATGCAGTTAATGTAGCTGGCACTTGATGTGGCTAATTCAGTTGCTGGAAGACCTGATATTTTATATACATACCCTCTTAATGAAGTGAACACGAGCGCTGTTTGCTCATTCTACATAGATTACAGTTTCTACCCTTGAATGGAATAATTGATGTAAATGCACTTCAGAGTCAGTTAAAGTGCACCTGCTCATAATTCCAGCCTTGTTCCAGGCTGAGGATCATTTCCCTTTCAACTGAAGCTTTTAAATTCAGAATAAAACTAATCTCTGTTACCTAGTTATGCAGCAACATTTGGACCACATCACATTCCTGATTTTGCTTTCTGTGGTTCCCACAAGAATCTAAGTAAATTATTTGGGATTGAAGCCGCCTTCCATATGTAAGCTGAGCTGCAGTTCAACAGATGGTGTGGTAAAGTTTGATTTAATTTAGGATACTGATGCGGTATTTGCGTGTAACAGGGCACGGCCACAGAGTTTATCGTTCCTTGTAGCTGGGTAAAGTATGTGGTCTTAAATCAAGTTCTCTCAGCCTTGAAATCTTGTTCACCATAGTTTCTGGTGTCAGCAGTAATTTTCACACTTAACAGCTGAGGGACTGCTGAGTCTGAATGTCTTAGAGGGTATAGGAGAAGGCTGGGAATGTAGTCTGCTCCACCTTCCTCACTGTTGCCTGGGAGCTCATAATTAGTGTAAATGAGTAAATTGATAATCAGTAACGTTTAAATGGATTAAATATTTGCAGTCTCACAGGCTATTTATGTATCGGGAATTAGGAGCACAGGTTGCATAAAATTGCCTTGTATTCACTCGAATATAGAAGATTGAGGGTCGATCTGATCGAGGTCTTTAAATTGTTGAAAGGAATTGATAGGGTAGATCAGGAGGAACTATTTCCTCTGCTGGGGGAATCTGGAACAAGGAGATATAATCTTAAAATTAGAACTGGGCAGTTTGGGTGCAAATCAGAAAGCACTTTTTCACACAATGGTTAGTAGAAATCTTGAACACTCTTCTAAAAGGCAGTGGTGCTGGGGGACAAATGGAGCTTTCAAGACTGAGGTTGATAGATTTTTGTTTTAGGTAAGGATATCAAAAGGTATGGAGAAAAAGCAGGTAAATGAAGTTGAGCTGCAGATCAACCAAGATCTAATTGAATGGCAGAGCAAACCTGAGGGGCTGAATGGTCTTTCTCATTCCTTTATATTCCCATTCCTATGTTCCTACCACTGAAGAAAGAATTATCTGTTGCCAATCTTGCATTCTTTAATTGCAACTTTTCAAAATGTGAATTATTCCATCATTTTGACTTCCTGAACTTAGATGGAATGATAGCATTTGCAAAACATCCTGTACAACAGCTTGTATTCCTGTGACACTTCTCACATACAGGGAGGTATCTCAAAGCACTAAACATCGGGTAAAACCTGATGCCAAGCTGGAGGAAAATGAAGATGGTTGGGTGGGGGAGGGCAGTCCAGTTAACAGTAGGTATTCTGAGTTGTGAAACTGCTAATCCAGATGGGCAAAGTGTTCACAGTAAAACAGAGGTACAATTGCACAGTTAATACCAATGAATCGCTCTTAGACGGGCAAGGTTAAACAACCTGCCACCTGATCTTGCGTGGAGGAAAATTCCTTCTTCAGAAGACTTCACCGCATGTGAGAGCAGCAGGGAGGAGAAAATCCCAAACAGTGTAGGTGCGAGAACACAGCCCTGTTTCACGCCACTCAGGATAGGAAAGGGGTCTGATGAGGCGCCGCTATGCTGAATTGTGCCTTTCATATTGTCATGGAATGAGGTGATGATACTTAGTAGCTTTGGTGGACATCCGATCTTTTCTAGTAGTCTGAAGAGACCACGTCTGCTGACGAGGTCAAAGGCTTTGGCGAGATCAATGAAAGGAATGTAGAGGGGCATCTGTTGTTCGCGGCATTTCTCCTGTATCTGACGAAGGGAGAACTGCATGTCAATGGTCGATCTCTCTGCACGAAAGCCACACTGTGCCTCAGGGTAGACGTGCTCGGCCAGCTTCTGGAGCCTGTTTAAAGCAACTCGAGCAAAGACTTTTCCCCACTATGCTGAGCAGGGAGATTCCATGGTAGTTGTTGCAGTCACCGCGGTCACCTTTGTTTTTATAGAGGGTGATGATATTGGCACGCGCATGTCCTGTGGTACTGCTCCCTCATCCCAGCACAGGCAAAGCAGTTCATGGAGTGCTGAGAGTATAGCAGGCTTAGCACTCTTAATTATTTCAGGGGTAATGCCGTCCTTCCCAGGGGCTTTTCTGCTGGCTAGAGAATCAGTGGCATTACTGAGTTCGATTTTGTTGGCTGTACGTCCAGCTCATCCATGACTGGCAGAGGCTGGGCTGCATTGAGGGCGCTCTCAGTGACAACATTCTCCCTGGAGTACAGTTCCAGTACGGAAAAGAACGGAAAGTCCTCATCAGGGAACTTCTCTTTGCTGACGATGCTGCATTAACATCTCACACTGAAGAGTGTCTGCAGAATCTCATCGACAGGTTTGCGGCTGCCTGCAACGAATTTGGCCTAATCATTCAGCCCCTCAGAACATCATGGGACAGGACGTCAGTAATGCTCCATCCATCAATATCGGCGACCACGCTCTGGAAGTGGTCCGAGTTCACCTACCTAGGCTCAACTTTCACCAGTAACCTGTCTCTCGATGCAGAAATCAAGAAGCGCATGGGAAAGACTTCCACTGCTATGTCCAGACTGGCCAAGAGAGTGTGGAAAATGGCGCACTGACACGGAACACAAAAGTCCGCGTGTATCAAGCCTGTGTCCTCAGCAGCTTGCTCTACGGCAGCGAGGCATGGACAACATACGTCAGCCAAGAGCGACGTCTCAATTCATTCCATCTTCACTGCCTCCGGAGAATCCTTGGCATCAGGTGGCAGGACCGTATCTCCAACACAGAAGTCCTCGAGGCGGCCAACATCCCCAGCTTATACACACTACTGAGTCAGCAGCGCTTGAGATGGCTTGGCCGTGTGAGCCACATGGAAGATGACAGGATCCCCAAGGACACATTGTACAGTGAGCTCGCCACTGGTATCAGACCCACCGGCCGTCCATGTCTCCGCTTTAAAGACGTCTGCAAATGCGACATGAAGTCCTGTGACATTGATCACAAGTCGGAGTCAGTTGCCAGCCATCGCCAGAGCTGGCGGGCAGCCATAAAGGCGGGGCTAAAGTGTGGTGAGTCGAAGAGACTTAGCAGTTGGCAGGAAAAAAGACAGAAGCACAAGGGGAGAGCCAACTGTGTAACAGCCCCGACAACAATTTTTTCTGCAGCACCTGTGGAAGAGTCTGTCACTCTAATATTGGCCTTTATAGCCACTCCAGGCGCTGCTCCACAAACCACTGACCACCTGCAGACGCTTACCCATTGTCTCCCGAGACAAGGAGGCCAAAGATGAGATGACCAATGAATGCACATACGAGCATACGAATTCGGAGCAGTAGGCCACTCGGCCCCTCGAACCTGCTCCACCATTCAACAAGATCACAGCTGATCTGATTGTAACCTCAACACCACATTCCCAACTAGCTCCAATAACTTTTCACCCGCGTGCTTATCAAGAATCTATTTACCTCTGCCTTAAAAATATTTAATGACTCTGCTGCCACCACCTTTTGAGGAAGAGAATTCCAAAGACTTTCAGCACTCGAAGAGAAAAAAATTCTCCTTATCTCTGTCTTAAATGGGCGACCCCTTATTTTTAAACAGTGACCCCAAGTTCTAAATTCTCCGACAAGAGGAAACATTCCTTCCACATCCACCCTGTCAAGACTCCTCAGAATTTTATATGTTTCAATCAAGTCGCCTCTTACTCTTCTAAACTCCATCGGATACAAGCCTAGCCTGTCCAAACTTTCCTCATAAGACAACCCGCCCATTCCAGGTATTCGTCTGGTAAACCTTCTCTGAACTGCTTCCAATGCATTTACATTCTTCCTTAAACAAGAAGACCAATATTGTATGCAGTACTGCAGATGTGTTCTCACCAATGCCCTGTATAGCTGAAGCGTAACCTCCCTACTTTTGTGTTCAATTCACCTCTCAATAAATGATAACATTCTAGCAGTTAGAAAATAGGGTTTGTCTTTTCAATTTACTGAATGTAAATCAGTTGTGAGGAACTGTCAGTTTGTAAAGGGTTTTCCACAAAGTATTTGGAATGAATTGTACATTCTTTGGTGTATAATGGCAATTGCCTGTCTCTATTCTTTTTGCCAAAATAATTGCACTTATTTTGGGTAACTTTCTGCGGGATCTTTCCAAGAAACAAGTTTCTTTTCATTTCTGAATCATCTATCCCAATCTCATTACTCTTATTTTTCAAGGAAGGAGGGTATTTTTGTATTCTCTGTGAGTTCTAAGAAAATCATGCACTATATTGCGAAAAATGCAGGGTATTGAACGTGACATTTTGTGCATGAATGCAAGACTGTTTTTCATTCACAACACCACCATTTTACGCTGAGACCAAATTTCAGTCCTGCTGACATTTAGAGGTGCAAGGTATGATTCAAATTCAATCTTTTAATTTAATTGTAGCCAATTACACCTGAGGCACTAGAGGTAAAGTGGGATCTGATGGCAAATATTAAATCAAATTTTGAGAGACTCCAATAATACTCCTTTCAACTAACTGGCAAATTAAATTACAGCTTTAACATTTTGAACCTACTTGAATGAACGCCTTTATGAGTGGCAGGTCTCTTTGGCAGTGCTTACATGTGGTGTGGGATCTGGAACATGGTTTTTATGATTAGTTGCTAATCTGGCTTGTCTTTTTTAAAGTCACTGGTCAAATACACCATGAGGGACTCAAAGTAGCTAACATCAAGTAGAGTTTATTAAATTGCTTTTAATTTTCTGACTCCAGGTCATTGTTTTGTATCTGTAACAAAGTGCAACACTTGGCAATCCGATGCGTGGGATGTGATGCACCTCTGCTAGATGAGTGTCTCTGCCTATCATGTATTGTATATAATCTATTGTATGGGTATATTTAGGCCCAGTGGTACAAGCAATAAACAGGCTCTGTAACTGATAGCTGGGCAAGGTAGATCTGTAATACTCCAACACACTATTGATTGACCAACCAGCCTGACTCGCTGATGGAAACTGGAAAAATGGACCTGTCACTGGGGCTTAAGGCCTCTGCAAGCCAGTGTCCGAAAAGATAGGGTAGACCTCACTGGACATCTGCTCTCTGCTGGTCGGCTTGGATTTCTGTTTTGCTGCTTAAACTCCAGCAGTGCTCCTCCTGTGCACACTTCAGAGAATCCCTATGCCGTGGCACTGCCAACCTGTGCACTGATTAAATGGAATGTATCCCAATAGGCTGAGACTCCAGGCAAACAGGAACTTCTACTTGTGCTGATCTCAGTGGTACACACTCAAACATGTCAAACACTTGACTGGCCAAAAATGGAAGCAGTAGTGCACAAACTCCCCAATCACAAGACCAGGGTCTTTAACTTACCTCAAGCAGGCTCTGGTACTTCTTGCCAGTGACAATGCACCTAATACTTTCACTGCACATCCTGTATTTGTTTGACCCAAGTGTCACTTCCGTTTTGTGTGAAGAACTCTCAGCTCATCATCAGGGGAAGAATTCAATTCTCCATCTCTTGCTCCAGCCCATGCCTCCCAGTTTTTAAACTTGGCTGGATACCTGCCAGCTTTTGTTTCTGGTAGCTCCCCCTTTGTTCCTTATTAACACTGCCTCACCCCTCTCACCCATTGCTGTCCCCCAACACCATGGATAAAGCTAGTATTGCAAAATGCTACATTTAGTGTTTTGCATTTGAATTGTCATAACATCTTAATGCGATTTTTTTTCTTTTAATGTTTACGAACATCACCTGATGAAAGCGTAGCTATGGTGAGATGTGAAAAGCAAAATGCCACTTGACATTTTGTTGTATCTAAACCCCTTTGCTGCATGTTATCTAGCGGGAAAGCAGTATCTGAAAGGAAGCCATAACATGCACCAGTTTGCAGCTTCGTTTCATTTGGCAGATGAAGGATTTAGTCAAAGATTGATTGTATGCCTGTAATTCTAGAATTTTTTTCCAAAAAGAAATTGCAGATCAGAAGTCACTCTCTCTGTTTTGGTTTACGGGACTACATTGTATGACATTTTCAAACACGCCATCATAATGGTAAGAAAATTAGCTGTTTTTAAAAAAAAAAAGCTGTTTATGATGCACACAAGGAGCTAACTGTGATTGAAGACATTAGTCTCTGACTTTAACTGTGTGTAGACCAGCCCACCTTCACTCTTGTGTTTTCATGCCCTCTGAGGCCTTTATTCAGACTAATGCCTTGTAATCAATGTTAGGTATTCAGTATCCTCTATGTTAACACTGTTTTTAAAAAAGAAACTTCCAGGGATGCCAACTTGATGGTGATAAGCACCAACGCATTCCTACTACATTTGTTGAAGATTATTTCCCCCATTCCCTGCCCCCCAAGCCCCAGTCAGTACCTTGTTCAATGTCACTCCAGTCATGTTCACAAATGGTGCCATTTCTCAAAGACACGGTCTACTGCACACATTTCAGTCAAATACACAAGATGTGACACTTTAATATCTTTTTAACGTTAGTTGTGTTGTGTAGTAGGAGATAATGGAGACACAAAAGATGCACATGATCAGGCCTGTGTGAGCATAATTATGCACAGTGAACCAAAAAAAGCCAGAGGTTATGAATCCATTGCAAATGCGACATGACTGTGTACAGCACAGAGCTAAAACTAACAAGCCAAGTGAAGACATTAAAAAAATGGAGCAATGTAAGGGCATCTTCCACTATTCAGTATTACTAGCGTAAGCAATGTTTGTGATGTAGATGGATAAGATCATCAAAACAATGTAAATCGGAGATTATTGAGAATCAGTTTAAACTTGGTTTTTAAACTGAGCCTTTACATATGAATTGATTATATAAGTGGAGTACAGTGGTACCCTGCAGTTTTTTCCATTGGGACCCAGCTGTCGAACTCCAGGCGAACCCTGAATGCCTTTTATCCGAAAGCATTAATTTATTACTGATATTACTGATACTTCAAAAGTGTTTGCACTAGTTGCAAGAGCTGTTATTGTTGGCATTGGTGTCACTTTGCATCGTAGCTTCAGTACTCCTTGTTCAGCAAGTGGATGCAGGGTTTGCCTGCTTAAATGTCTCACCTGAATCCTCCAGTGCTGCATAAACCCCCATTTATTTACATGTATCTCAAATTGTCAATACTAATGGATCTGGGTGTTCTGATTTATCCACCGATATCACTAAAAACAGTCTTTGCCAAATCTCTGTACAAAAAAACTTCAAACAAGGCGAACCGGTAAATACAAAACAAGCACAACTAAGGCTGAATTCCCTGGGCTTTAACGGACACATTTCCAAGGCACAAGGATGCGGCCTCAAAGCTGTAGTTTGGATTCCCGCATATTTAAACATGGTTTAGATTTATTCTGGATAGGAATGCTGGACACCCATTTAAAGGCCTGTCTCAGTGTTGATTCAGGAAGGAAAATGGGTGCACCTGGTTCCCACCAGAAGTTCTACTGGTCATCTATTGATCTCCAGTGATTGCAAAATGAATATAAGAAACAAATAAGGAAAGAACAAGCTTTCTGCCCACCTTTTTAAACGGGTAATGTCACAAAAGCTGACGAGACTCCAGTTCTCCAGTTGACCTTAAGTGTACTGTTCAATACCAAACCATCCTGCTACCCTGTTTTGCATTGTAAGCTCGGCATTATCTAAATTTGCAATTTGCTAATGACAACTTTTTAGTCAAGTCCTGCCACTGTTAATGAAACATTTGACTAAAGTCCAGATACAGGTGGCATCAAATGCAGGGAAAGCTGAATGTTTGGTAATCAAAGCTGCTGTCATGGACACTAGGGAATATACATTGATGGTGCTTCAAAACTTGGACGTTTCCAGTTGTATAGTTTGCAACATGCTTTGGTTACTACATTTGTGCACATCCAAATATGTAAAGTACCTAGCCATATTTTGAAAATTATTACAGTGCAGAATGGGTATTACATAGGGTGATAAAAAAAAAAGGCTTGGCTAGCTTCAAATATTGTATTTAATTTTTGTCATTACAGATTTCTGACTTATATTCTCTTCCCTAGCCCCTTTCTGACACCACAATTGGATTGTGAACTACTTGGGACTTTGCTTGAGAGAAACACCTTTCTATGCAGTGTGACTGGTTTCATCAATCTTTCTCTCTTACCCACTTCCCTTTCTTTCTACCCTTCACAGATGGTAGGGTTTTGATAGGGAGAAACTGTTTCCACTCACGCCGGTGGAGTGGGGGTGTCACTAACCAAACTTTCCCAAGCCTGTCCGGCTGGCTCCTGCTGGGGCCTCTGTAAAGACAAAAAAAAATTGTGCATTGGAGTTAAAGCTCCACAGCATTCAGCAAAACCCAGGACCATAACTCCACCCACCTCTGCTGCAAAACCATGCTCCAGTGAATATCTGGGCCTGTTATTCTAACTTCTATGTTTCTGCATTCTGCTTAGTGTTTTTGTTGACAATTGCCAATATTTTCCCAGGAAGTTGAAGTCTTTCTGTCGGGGCTTGTATTTGTGATTCTACAGTTGATGGGTCAATTATTTAGCACAAGATCTGTTATAGTCCACGGTCAATGTGTTACTACTTCCTTTTTACTTTTCTACCATTTCTTCCATTCCATCCTTCTCTCCTGAAGTTGGTATCCTGAACTATGGATGCCGAGTACTGATTGGCCTCTAGTGAATATGATTCATGTTTCAAAAATGTTCTTTTATTAATGAGGTCAATAATTGGCTCATCAGTATTGACTAATATGTCACATTTTCTTCCCTCCAAAGAAAAACAGTTCTTTATTGACAGAAAGGTGCAAAAAATTCAAGCAGTTAAACAAAAATGTAGTGCTTTTTAAAAGTTCCAGCCAGGTTAACGTGTACTGCTTTTTATTTTATTTTTATTTTTATTATCACAAATACAAGCCCCGACAGAAAGACTTCAACATCCTGGGAAAATATTGGCAATTGTCAACAAAAACACTAAGCAGAATGCAGAAACGTAGAAGTTAGAATAACAGGCCCAGATATTCACTGGAGCATGGTTTTGCAGCAGAGGGGGGTGGAGTTATGGTCCTGGGTTTTGCTGAGTTTTTCTTTACTGAGTAAGTGGGTCCTGAACTTTGAAGGTCCCACTCTGGATTTTTTTTCCAGAAAATGGCTAATATTTTAAACCTTGCCTTTTTTTGAATAGGTTTAGCTGATAATGTTTGTAATGACCAGTAGTGTGCAACAGTGGTCAAGGAAACAAAAACAAGAAATGCTGGATTCACTCAGCAGGTCTGGCAGCATCTGTGGAAAGAGAAGCAGAGTTAACGTTTCGGGTCAGTGACCCTTCTTCGGAACTCTTGTTTCAGATTTCCAGCATCCGCAGTATTTTGCTTTTATTTTAGTGGTCAAGGAAAGTTTGCTTTTGTGGTTTAGGGCACGACTGAATTGCAAGTTAAAATGCTGCCAGGAATCTATTACCCATATAGAAATTTCTTGTTTAAAAGTAAAACACATCAGTAAATGCAAAATGTGTATAATTTTGATTTTTAAAATCTGATAATTCTGGGATCCTTGTGAATCACTGCTTAGTGGTTCCATGGAGCACAATTGAATATGCTGTTGTTTTGACACTATATTGCATTTGAGGATTTTTTTAACTCAATTTTTTTGGTACTTGAGCTAAGGTTAATCTGGAGACTGAGACCAGGAAGTGAGTAAAAAGGCTGTATTGACATGTGTTACACAATAGGATAGTGGCCTTGAATTCATGGCAGCACACTTAAGGATCATTTTTTTTAAAAAAGAGTTCCAACCGACGACTTTTGCTCAGCATTGCCAGGAGTTTCCGATGCTGTGACATACACAAAAGAATATTGGTTCTCTTTCTGACATCATTGCTGCTTTATTGCTGGAAAGTACATTGGAGGAGATGACAGGGAGTTTTTGTTTCCATGACAGATATCTAGCAGCAGTTGGAAAGCTATATTTCACGCACAGTTCAGATGACAACAAAACAAACTTTGTGTTTCGTGACTGTCAGCAGAACCCCAAGACTGAATTGCAGGCTTAAACTCAAGGCCAGCTATTTACTGTTATAGCAATGAACTAGACTTGGGTGTACAGGGCACAATTTCAAAATTTGCAGATGACACAAAACTTGGAAGTATTGTGAGGAGGGCAGTGATAGATTTCAAGAGGACATAGACAGGCTGGTGGAATGAGCAGACATGTGGCAGGTGAAATTTAATGCAGAGAAGTGTGAAGTGATACATTTTAGTAGGACGAATGAGGAGAGGCAATATAAAGGGTACAATTCTAAAGGTGCAGGAGCAGAGGGACTGGGGGTATATATGCACAGATTATTGAAGGTGGCAGTGCTGGTTGAGAAAGTGGTTAATAAGGCATATGAAATCCTGGGCTTTATAAATAGAGGCATAGAGTCTAAAAGCAAGGAAGCTGTGGAAGCAAGGAACTTTTATAAAATACTAGTTCAGCCTCAAGTATTGTGTCCAATTCTGGCCACCACACTTTAGGAATTATGTAAAGGCATTAGAGAGGGTGTAGAAAAGATTTACAAGAATGGATCCAGGGATGAGGAACTTCAGTTACGAGGATAGATTGGAGAAGCTGGGGCTGTTCTCCATAGAGAAGTTAAGGTTTAGAGGAGATTTGATAGAGGTGTTCAAGATGATGAGAGGTCTGGGCAGAGTAGATAGAGAGAAACTGTTCCCATTGGATGAAGGATCAAGAACCAGAGGTCACCAATTTAAGGTGAATGGCAAAAGAACCAAAGGCGATTTGGGGGAAAAACTTTTTTATGCAGTGAGTGGTTAGGATGCACTGCCTGAGAATGTGATGGAGGCAGATTCAATTGTGGCTTTCAAAGGAGAATTGGATAATTATCTGAAGAGAAAAAAGTTGCAGGCCTTTGGGGAAAAGACAGGGGAACGGGGCTAGCTTAGTTGCTCTTGCAGTGAGCCAGCACAGATATGACAGACCGAATGGCCACCTCCTGTGCTGTAACCGTTCTATGATTTTATGTAATGTTTTTTAATGATTTTTATGTAATGAATAGTTCTGAGAGTTGAAAGTGCTGCAGGCAAGTTAAAGCTGCTGTGTTTCCTACATTACAACTGTAACTGCACTTTGAAAAGTACGTCATTAGTTGTAAAGCGGTTTGGGACATCCTGAGGTTGTGAAAAGCAATACACAAATGCAAGTCTTCCCTTTAAATAATAAGCTAATGACATAATGTGCTGCATGCTTTAACATTACAAGGTTTTTGCTTGAAGGAATTCCAAAAATGCTGAAATAATTGTGTATTGAATGTAAGAAGGCAGGGCCTTGTACAACTGTTTCAACGTTACATGTAAATGATTTGGTTTCTAACTCTACGTGAGTTATAAGCAGATGTCCAATAGTCAGATTCAGTGTTGGATTCCGAACAATGTGTTGTCTTTCTGTAAAATACAAATCCTATTTCAAGTGTCCATTATTTTGCTACCAGTAACGGCGGTTCTAACGAGTCTAAACGTTTCAAAGCCTGTACAGCCTATCGTTCTTGAAGAATACTCTCTCAAAATTTATGCCACATGGAAGCAGATTGCCCATTTGGCTGACTACATTTGTTGGATAAATATCACATTCAGCATGCAACACTTGCTTAATTTATACTGTAGAATTAATTGCCCCTTGCCAAGTGCTGGTATAAAAAAAAAGCCTATGGGATTAAAGTGCTTTCAGAATCAAATAAACGTATTATTTAGCTGTACACTACTATGTCTATGTAAGGATAAATCTCATGTTCTATGAATGTACTGTAAATGTCAGTTATTTAGGAGATGCACATTGATGGTGATACTTACTCAACAAGTGTTCCTAAACTAATAACGCAAGCAGTTAGTTTCCCTGTGGCATAAAAAGAGTTGCAGTTACTTTTAAAATGCAAGATTATAGAATGACTGTGAAGTTATCCGGCTAATGTATCTTGAACATTCATTTCAACAGTGGTTTGAGTTTAGAGAAATTACTGTTGAAATAGAGGAAAGGGAGGAAAGTAGTTTTGTAGAACTCCTACCATTAGTCAGTTTAATGTCTTGGAATTAAAATTGGTATTAAACTTTATTTTTTATGGATTTTAGTAGGTAAATTTTGTATTTTATCCCCTTTTCTTCATCTGCCTTGCCTGTAGCTCAGAGGCTGAGGCATGTCTATTCCCACACTGCATCAATGCTCCCTGCGGCAGGATGTCAGGAGACTCCAGGGTGATGGGAATTTTTCTTCTCCCACCCCACCCCCCACCTCTCGCTCTCCATTTCTGGGAGACACCATAATCTCTCTTCACACCTGCCCATTTAATCCAACTCAGATTTAAATCTGAGCAGAATTAAGGCTCTAACCTGTGCTCTGGGACACTCCTGAGTTTTCTTTTACTGGATCTCACGTGTTAATAAATGAAAGCAGTCAGATGTGGTGTGACAAATTATTTGACTAATCGAGCAGACAAAAGGTTTTTATTTGTGGTTTTTTGGAACATCATTTTAAAAATTCAAAATATTTACTAATCATGAGGATTATTCTGATTTTAGTAAAAATACATAGCTTTTCGGAGGTTGGCTAGACGGCTAGAGCGTGATACAGAAAGACGCCAACAGTGCGGGTTCAATCCCCATTCCGGCTGTGGCAGTTCATGGAGGCCTGCCTCCTCATCTTGCCCCATGCTTGCGGAGTGGTGACCCTCAAGCTATACATTAACAACTCTCTCTCTGTAATGGGGAGAGATGCCTCTGATCCTTTGAGACTACGTCTAGAACAACAACATCATAAAGTTTTCATTGTGAGGAAATGGAGGGCCATACTACTGACACTAAACACAATTCTCCTATTGTTACATTTTCCCAAACAGTATGAAGCCAGAGGACCAGGAAGGCCTTTGTACCAAAGAAGAATTTCAGCTAGTTCTGTTCAACCATTTCCTGAAGATTCTAGCAATCCTCAAGGCAACCTTAGTCAGTGTAAGGAGCTTCAAGACCACAGCAACCATTCTTCATACAACTACACATCTCCAGAGATGTGGGTGAATGCCAACTCTTCAGCCGCCCTCCAGAACATTCTGTGCAATGGATCCAACAGAGCAGTGGCACCACGGGACCTTTTAGGTATAGTAGCTTGATCCTTATGCTTTAGAGTATTCCATGTGCTCACCTACTCATCTAAACGCTGTGTTCTCTTCCCTCTCCTTTTGCACCCATCTCAAGGGACTCGAGTCGATCTAGGACACTGCATGTCTTACCAAAAGTGGATTCAAGAAGCAGAATAGATTTGTGTGATCTTTATTTGAGTACTACTTGTGTTTCCAACAAGATCTCTTGTCACGTTTCATTCATGCAATATCTCGTTTTGGTGATGCTGAGCAATAGCATGCCACAGAACAGGGACAGGTCCAAGTCACCTCGAGTGGGAAGGCATAGAGTGGAAATTGTGGTTTTTGTATTTTAAAGGATATGGAACCAAGGCAGGCAAATGGAGTTAAGTTACGGTACATAGAGTCATTTACATCTACAGCATAGAAGGAGGCCATTCAGCCCATCAAGTCCATGCTGGCTCCATGGAGCAATCCAGTCAGTCCCACTCCCCCGCTCAATTCCCATCGCCCTGCAAGTTTATTCCCTTCACGTGGGCATCCAGTTTCCTTTTGAAATCATTGATCATCTCTGCATCCACTACACTCGGGCAACAAGTTCCACGTCATTACCACTCGCTGCATAAAAAAGTTCTTCCTCATATTCCCCCTGCATCTTTTGCCCAAACCTTTCAATCCATGTCCCCTAGTCCATGTACCAGCAGTTAATGGGAGTAGTTTTTCCTTGTCTAACTTGCAACAACAAAAAATACTCCAGTGAACCATTTTAGGGTTTTTAAAACCATCAATTGGTCAACAAAGTTGATTTCATCGAGTTTGTCCTCATTACAGTTATATGAAGTTTGAGGTAATTGCAAAGAGTTGTAATCCTTGGCTGTTAACTCAGGCCTCTCTTGTGCTTCATTATTAACATTTTATAGGTCAACTCAAACAGAAAGGTTTGTAAATTTGGAATGAACTACAAGAGCTTTGGGGGGAAATATCACAGCATGGCAATTCCTAGAGGAAAACCTGGCAGTCTGACGTTTAATTGAATCTGCTGTCCTGTATTTCAAAAACCAACATTCCGAAATGTCTTTGGGAAAAAATTTAATTGAAGTGATTTAGCTGGAAGCTGTTAGCAATAGATGGAGATCACCAGAATAGAGACTGCCTCCTTCAGAGAATATAATGAAGTAGGATCTTCAGAGCCATCTAATTATCTCCATCAAATAATCTGCATCTTTCTGAAGAGACTAAATGTAAAAGAGGCTATTTGTTATTGAAGTTATTCAATTTAAAATATTACTTATAAACAATTCAGTAATGCCTCTGAATTAACAAGTAAATTAAATGCATGAATATTGAGGGAAAATTATTTTGAAGGTAACAATTGACTTGAAAAATCTGAGCGTCTAGATTTTGAAAATATAATCAGGGTGGTATGTTTGAGGATATGTACTCTAATATTAAACTTCACTTTAAGCAAATACCAAATGCTGCATAATAAAGTAAGGATTAGTCATTTCTCATAACTTGAAATCAATTTTTATTTTTGGTGAAGGGGATGAAATTGCAGTGTGTTTTATTTTCCAACTAGGCGTGGGATATCAGTGCTAGCTACTGAAACACTTTGCTGTTTTATATAAAATGGAGCCTAGGCTACATTCAGCTCCTCTCCTCCTACGATGTGAAAGAGTTGAAGGAGATAAAGTGGTTCTGGGAGATTGTTGGTGCACAGTGCATTAGCACCTTGCTCTTATATCACTGGAGCCTAGGTTTTTGAGCCCCAGGAGAGAGTGATGAAATGAAAATCTTCTATCTGACAATGATGAAGTCAGCTTAGACACACTGAACTCACTTCTATGTAGATGTGAGTCGATTGCATAAAACTACCCATGGTTCAGCACAAATGTGGCGTTAAACTGACAGTCTTACTCAGATCACAAGTGAGTGTCATAGGAAATGAAGTAACACAGTCCACAGTAGAACATGCTGTACTGAATCAGTTGGGTTTCAAGGTTGATGACTCAAACTACCAAGTCTCTACTACTTTGCTAAAATGGCCCTTATCTCAGGTGAGCTCAAATTTGCTATTTGATTGGAACAAGGAGATCATATCTGTGACCAATCCTTTCCTTTCCCCAACACTCAGCGTTTTCCCCCAGAGGGACACTGAGCCTATGTCTACCGACTCCACCACTGCACTGAGATTGAATAGGTAAGCATAGATCTGAGGAATCGCACCTGGAATCTTCTAGCCTGTATGTCTCAGTACCACACCATATGGTGCACAGCTATAGGAGAAACTCTGGTGTCTTCACAGTCTTTTCCTATAATTATTCTCTGTGTGTTTAGTAGATATATTTGTTTTCCTTGTTTGGTCCTGTGTACTTCCTTTAAATTAAGGAATCATTTTCCACACATTGTTCCCCAACAGTGTAGGTTTAACGTGCTCCCCGGCTTATACCAATAATGCTTTATAACCACAAGATGGACAGTTCACAAGAGCAGCCAAGGATGCTTCATCATGTCTGTGCATGTATTTAGGTGATTTGCAGGTGACCCTGTGTCGTATCACTCCATTGCACAGCACATTGTATCACTGCTGCCATATCCTGCCTGTTTAAAAACGTTCTTAAACTGGAGCTTTGTGAAACATCATCACCCACGTCCTTTATTGCCCCCAGTTTTCTTTAGGCTGTGATTCATGCCAGTCCGCATAGACTGGCGACTCTCAGGCACCTTGCCGAAGTGCCTGTTCTTCTTGTACCACGTAGGCTCATACATGTGAAGAGACTGTTTGGGGGAGAGAGCTGAACCCTGTCCTTGCCTAACCTGCACAAGCATTGATGGATAAGGATCGGTCATAGGAAAGCTGAATGATATTTCCCCTCTCTAGATCAGGGGCACTGAGGTTAACTGCTGTGACACTATTGCTCTCCCGACAAGCATCAGTTAACTCAGCACAGACATGGGATCCAGCCTGGAACTTTCCTTTATGTCTCCATGACTTTATTCCATGTTGTATGCATTTACTCGCCTAAACCGTCAGAGGAACCTACCTAAATCATTTTACTCTGAATGTTATTTTCCCCAGACTTATCTATTTACTAGTTACCAGGTTACCAACCTTATTGCTCCTATTAACCTGTCTGCAATGTTAAAATCAAAATTTGAGTGTGAGAAAATGAGACGACTCAGAATGTCAGCAATTTTTTGGAGGATACAAATAGGCATTTCACATTTGTGGTGGTTGGAGTGAGTCCTGCTCATTGACTTAGTGACATTCTTGGCATGCTCTTGTTCTGTCCAAATCCTTTTCATCCCCTTGATGTTTACCTGTTGCTTTTTTTTTTACTGCAGTTCAATCCAAGAATCTGAGACCCCCAGAAGAGCACCTGAAGCCTGAGAATGTATCTCAGCTGTCAGCAAACTCATTCAACTACAATGTGCTCCAGCACCTTGGCCAGTTTCCTCCGCTCCTGTCTAACAACCAGATTGCAGAGTCCAGCAGCCAGCAGAAAGCAAGTGGAAGCAAACCAGTCATGTCGTACGCCAATGCATTACGGGCTCCACCAAAGCCTAAACCTCCACCTGAGCCTGCGAAGAAAAATGGCGATCCTTTGTCTTTGTTTCAGGAACTCAGCATAGGTAGTTCATCAGGTAGCAATGGGTATTACTCTTATTTCAAATAATAAAAATTGCTTTTTAGATTTTAAAATGAGTCAGAACAGTCAGAAATATAGTTTATTAAAAGTATTCAACTCTGTGACAAAACTTCCTGGAATAATTTTTTTTGTTTTTTTGTTTTATTTTGTCAGAAGGGTCTCATCCTGTGTATATTTTACATTATTTTATGTACTTTGTAGTTGATCATAGATTCCTAAATTCAAACCTTATTTCTTTCGGCAAAAAAAAAACAAAAAAAAATCTTTGATATGCTTAGGTAAATCTTGTATCAGCTCAGAAAAAAAATGAAAAAAAAGTTTTTAAGCAGAGCATTAATTTTCGAGTCACTTTTTAAGAATACTTTGCTGACATATAGTAGCATACAGTGCTGGGGTTCTGTACTAGAAATAGCCAGCATACATGAGAAAGAGAGCAACAAAATGTGTTTCATTTCAAGCAAAGTTTCTTAAAAACAAATGTTAATTGCATTCAGAAACATTTTGATCAACTGAAAGATTTTTCTCTGTGTAAAGTGTTATTGTAAACAAACTGCTTTTAACTTAAAAATAGGATATATATTTGCATAAACATACACACATGTATATTAAAATTCAGTTTAGACACAAAGCTTTTACTTTTTAAAAAAAAAAGGCAGAAATCACTGCAGAAAACATAAGCACACCTTCATCACACATGCTCTGCTTTTTATTTGTTTTCTGGGACAAGCTGACAGCTTTGCTCGTTGTTTTATGGTTAATTTGATAGTTTTTTTTTAAAGGAATCATGAAGATAAAATCTAGATATGCTGGTGCTTAGTAGATTATTAACTTTAAAAAGAAAATGTGTGAATTTAGTTTAAAAAGAAAAAAGTTCTTGTTTGGCTTCACTATGCATGTGTAAATGTTTTTAAATCTGGCTTTTTTTCTTTGAAGGCTTACACAACTGTGTAGAACTTCATAGCTTATTTTGTAGTTTTAATTTTGGTACATTATTTGATGTTTACATTAAAATGTGATGACATACAATGAAATTCTAATATTCTAACTTTCATTTTCTATTTGGAAATACAATTACAGAGTGACATCACTTTTTTGCGTGTTTCTGTTCAAAACATCTCTTCCTTCCCCGGCTCCCCCACACACAGAAAATGATTAAACATTGCTATTAGCGTTTTACCAGCTATCAACGAGCGTGTGCGACTTGAAATATGTTCCACTGTGCTTTTAACCTTATAAGTACATACATGGGTTTTGGTTCATTGCAGTTTTACTTCACTGGTTCCCTTCAGAGTTTATTTTCACTTGTATCTGTCCTGATAGTGGTTGGGTGGCCTTTTTATTCAGGTGTTTTCCTCTCCTCTTCTCCTTCCCCCTCCGCTCCCCACCCACCACCAACACCACCCCTCTCCCCCAACCAACTTCTAATAACTTTTGTTTTGTTACTCTGGGCATTGCAATAGCTGCTGCAGTCGGGAAATGTGTAACAGTTTCCATCTGCTTTTATTTTCTTTTGTTCAGTATTAAAGTATTTAAATTGGACTTTCTTGTCTGCCTTTTTCTGTAGAATTGTTTGAAGTTCACTATACGTGCATACCTCAGCTGTCTATAGCTTGCATGATTGTGCATCAGACCCTACTGCACAGGATGAACTGGGGTAGCAGCTTGTTGTTTTCATGGGCTACATGAGTACCTACCATGATGTCTCGAAGTGCATATAAGTTTCAGTCCATGTTTTCTGTACATCAAAGGTTGCTAATAGAAATGGATCTTGGTGTTCTGATTTCTGATTGATCCATCAATAAGGCAACAATGCGAAGAGCAGCCTTTTCCGAACGTGCAGGCACATGAAATTCAAACGGAGCAAGTTATGAATAAATACTTTAGTTCATGTACAATTTCATGAGCCATGTGTAGCCCACAGGACTCACCTGACTTTACATGATCCACCTCCTTTTGCACTCAGCAGCTGTCTTAAAGCATTTCACATGGTTTTACGGTGGTCAGTCTGATTAATATTTGATATAGAATTGCATTTATTTTGTATTTAAATTTTTTAAAATTGGGTTGCTTGGGCTGAGTTTATTTATAAGCCTGCTGTTATTTATAAGCCAACTGCAAGGTGCATAACAGCAGCCCTGAGCTGCCTCTTCGTTTTTCCTTCAACTCCCTCCTTTCATTGTGGGAGTCATCTCCAGCAAGACAACTCAGTTTTGTTCAAGAACTCACCACGTACTGGAATTGTGTGCACCACACTGGCTCATGTTTAACTTTCTGCCTCTTGACAGCATAGACAAATGAAAGGGCCATTCAGCTCATTGAAACATCACTTTAAATTGATTTTTTGTAGCTCCCTCAAAAAAAAGGAATCAAGTGGGATTTTAACTCTTAATCACTTTCCTCATTCTTTTGGGTCAAGAAATACTTAGCCCATTCTTTTAGTTGCCACCACACAGGCCAGATCTGAAATGCTGTTTGCACGATACTTATCACACACGCTTGTTGAGCCCAAGATGCTTTTTGGAGAGAAATAGGTCTAGGGTCCAAACCCTAATTGTCGTCCTAAACTTAATGAAAATTGGGCATCAGTCCTCATCAATCAGTGAGCCTGAATCTCTCAGTCTCATTGCTTTGTTCTGCTGTATAAACACTAAAAAGGACATGAAAGATCTTTTATCAACTCAGTCAGTTAATAACTCTGACTCCTGGGGCAATGTTTCACCAGATATTGTACATATAAAGTCACCCTCCAGTGCATTGGGAGGGAGGGCTCACTTATGGGAGTAGTCTTTGGCGCTAAGCATGGCAGAAATATAAGTGAAACCTAAAGTCATAAAAAAGGAATGCCAAAATAACTTCTGGAAATTCTCTCCAAGCTCATGGCCTGTTAGTTATATGGGTATAAGATATTGGGACCTGAAATGACTGAATTTAAAGGTTCCAAGTCCAGAACAATCAAGGTATATGAAACACCTGGATCTGTTCTATGTCTCCCTATAGGTGGAAATCTTTAAGGGAAAGTATCCCCTTTGGTTTATGAAGGGGGGAGTGAAAGATTAAAACTTTCTTATCGGGTCTGTAGCTCCTTTCCCTGGAGGTCCACACATTTGTTTGCCTTCCATTTTGAACTTTTGGCTACCTTGTACTTAACTGTGCTTTACTGAAGGCTGTGAAATTCTTGGCCCTTGGGTTTCTGCCTGTCTCTTTCCCCTTCCTTTGTCCCCAAGAAACATTTCCCAGACTTGAGTTATATAGTAAAAAAAAAAGTGGTTGAAAAGTTAAGTTGGTGCCACCTTGTATCCACTGTTTGGTTCTGTTCATATGGCGCATTGCTGGTATGCTGCAGGATGGTGATGCGCTGAGTGCAAGGAACTCCCCACTAACTCCCCAGCATCAGGTTGGCCAGGACAACAGTATGTGGTGATGCCAATTAGAAACCTTGTTCTCCAATACTGCTGTTTTTCTCTGTCAAAAAAGGAGGAAAGCCACATACCCTGAACCACTCTTGCACAACTCCTAGCAACTAGTGCGATTGCCAAGAGACCGGATAGGTGAATGTTTACCTGCTCTCTTGGCCTGCGAATGTTACAGGATATTAACTTGAACAAAATCTTTTTTTTTTATATTGTTACGACCAGGTGAGATAGGGGTCTAGGGGTTCCCTCTCAGCCTTTGCCTGGTCTAACCATAACAGGGTTTAATTTTTAAAACACTGTTTTTAGCTCCTCCCTTCAGTGAATCCTTGTTCACTGCTTTCCAATTGTAAGGCAAAGAAATCAGACAGGTTTTCTGAAATTTAAAAAAGAAAGGTGGAACTTTATTAATCTTAAACTCTAATTCGGGTAACGGCTACGAATACACGACGTGACCACGCTAGCATGCATTTGCGATAAACACACGCAGATAGAGACAGGAAAAATAGAAGGGATAAAGGGGAAAAGTTTGAGGCAATATCTGGTAGTTATTTACAGTCCTTTGAGTTCAATGTGGGGTATTTGGTTGCCAGTAAGTCTTGATGTTGTCGTTGGGGCCCAGTTCACGCTTCAATTCGTTTCGATGTCCGAGTCTTTTCTCTCTTGAGGTTTACGTGTCTTCAGCAGGTCCGGAAGCCTGTGAGAAAACAAGAAAGAGGCAGCCAGGAGAGAGGCTGCCTTCTTCCGGGTTCATTTACAATCTGCAATCTGTTCCCAAACTGTCTTGTGTCTAGTTCAAAAAGCCTGGACCAGCCAGTTAGTCATGTGGCCAGCTGGCTTAACCACTCCTCCGTTCGTGCATTACAAAGCTCTCGGGGTGGGGAGGGTGGTGTAGTGTTGTCTCCCACCCTGACAAGATGTGGATCACCATTCATTACCCAGCCCAATCTCTAATCGAATCTGAGAAATTCTTTTGTCTCTCCAAGCACTGTCTTTTAGTATGCAAATGTCCTGCAGCCAAGTGTCTAGTGATCTCTTGTAAAACAAGTTATTCACTCCGGCAGCAGTTTAAAATTAATGTTCATATGATGAAATTAATATGCCTCATTCTTGACAGGTGGGGGTCTTCATGACACTCCACACCCAGCGGAATAAAATGCGATTTTTTTTTTTAAAGCTGACTGCTGAAAACTAAAGGGAAAACCTGTCGGGCACACCTGCTCAGTGACAGAGAAGGGACACAGATCTCTGGTTCTCACTCCTACGTACAGCACCTTCCTTTTTGGCTGGAGGAGAGACTCCTGCTTTTCCTTCCCTCCCAGGACTGCTTGGGCTTCTATCACCTTCCCACCCTTTCTCCTTTTTGGATTTGTGAAGGTGATTAGGAAAGGTTTCCCCCTGGGAAACCAACTTATAAATGAGAGCAAACTCATCAGCCAGCATTGCAGCTTGCCAGGCTCTATGAACCTTCTGTTCTTCGACATGTGTCTTTATGGGAGAGAGTTTTTAAATTTCTCTAGCAAAATTACTTCTCTGAGATTTTCATCGTTGATCTGTACTTTAAGAGCCCTTAGCCACTGGTCAAAAGCCAGCTGCTTATTTCTCCAAACTCCAGGTAAGTTTGATTAGCTTGCTTCTTGAGGGTTCTAAACTTTTGGCGACAGGCTTCTGGTACGAATTCATATGCCCCGAGGATAGCATTTTTTGTCCGTTCATAATTGGATGAACTCTCATTTGGCAACAGGGAATAAACCTCATGGGCTTTTCCGGTTAGCTTACTTTGTAGCAAGAGAGTCCAAGCTTCAGCTGGCCACTTTAACTGCCTTACCAGTTTTTCAAAAGGCACAAAAAAGGCTTCCACGTCTCCCTCATTGAATTTTGGGATCAGTTAGGAAAGTTTTAACAATTCTGTACCCAGCCCTGAATTATGATCCTCCATATCGGCCATGCTTTCACTGGGGTTACTATGTCGCCTTCTAGTTAACTCAAGCCACCGCAGCTCTCGCTCTTCACATTCCTTCTGGAAGGCTCTTTCTCTCCTCTCTCTTCTTTCACATTCCTTCTGAAAGATTCTTTCCTCTTTTTCCTGTCTTGCTTTCTGTTTCTCTTTTTCTTCTCACGTTCCTTCTGGAAGGCGCTTTCTTTCTCTTTCTCCTGTCTTCTCATTCAAGTTTCCTCTGTTGCAATTGTAACTTTGCTAGCAATACCCTTTTGAGGTCTACTTCTAACCCTTTTTCTGCTTCTTCAGATTCAAGGGAAAAATGGTTGGCCACTAGGCTTAGGAGTTCAGACTTCCTAGCCTTGGTACAGACAGTGATCCCACACTGCTCAGCCATTTTCCTCAACTCCTCCATAGACAGTTCTTTTAACTTATCCCAAGTTACTTCACCCTGGCTTGAGGAGGTACTAGCTTCAGTTGCAGACATGTTAGTATTCGAGCACACACAACCACAAGGAAACTTCAATTGAAATCTTTTTTGTTTTTGATTGGGATCAATTTGGCTTTCCACTTCCAATTTCCTCATTTTGTCTGTGGGTCAAATCCAGGACACTAGCCCCCAAATTTCTGTTATCATAGGTGACATAGGAGTCCAGGGGTTCCCTCTCAGCCTTTGCCTTGTCTAACCGTAACAAGGTTTAATTTTTAAAACACTGTTTTTCGCACCCCCACCCCCCCACCAAGTGAATCCTTGTTCACTGCTTTCCAATTGTAAGGCAAAGAAACCAGACTTCAATTTCTTAGATTTAAACAAGAAAGGTGGAACTTTATTAATATTAAACTCTAATTCAGGTAACGGCTACGAATACGCAATGCGACCACGCTAGCATGTATATGGGATAAACACACACGCAGATAGAGACAGAAAAAGTAGAAGGAATAAAGGGGAAAAGTTTGAGGCAATATCTGGTAGTTATTTACAGTCCTTTGAGTTCAATGTGGAGTCTTTGGCTGCCGGTAAGTCTTGCTGTTGTCATTGGGGCCCAGTTCTCGCTTCAATTTGTTTCAATGCAGGAATCTTTTCTCTCTTGAGGGGTACATGTCTTCAGTGGGTCCGGAGGCCTGTGAGAAAGCGAGAGAGAGGCAGCCAGGAGAGAGGCTGGCTGATTCCAGGTTCATTTACAATCTGCAGTCTGTACCCAAACTGTCCTGTGTCTAGTTCAAAAAGCCTGGACCAGCTGGTTAGTCACGTGACCGTTTGTGGATTCCAAAGCTCTCGGTGGGGGGTGTAGTGCTGTCTCTTACACTGACAAGATGTGTATCACTATTGCCCAGCCAAATCTCTGTTAATTGAATCAGTGAGCAATTCCTTTGTCTCTCCAAGCACTGTCTTTTAGTATGCAAATGCCCTCTAGCCAAGTGTCTGGTGATCTTTGTAAAACAAGTTATTTCTTCACTCCAGGAGCACTTTAAAATTAATGTCTATATGACAATATGCCTCGTTCTTGGCAGGTGGGGGTCTTCATGACAATATATATAAAAGAGTGGATGGATTTTTTTTTTCTGTCTGCCAATTTTCTCCCCACTCCACCGCTGGTGAAGGCAGTGACTCCTTACTGGGGTACAGATTGTTGGGTGTTCTCACACAAGTTCCCATTAGTCATGTGCATGTCTTGACTGAGAGTGTCAGCAGGCTGTTCAGCAATTGAGCCCATGGTGGTTGAGCCCAGTCCTGTTTTGCGCATTGTTCACAGAACAATAATAATTTTGAAAGTGCCTTTAACGTAGTAAAAACGTCCCAAAGCGCTTCACAGGAGCGTTATCAGACAAAACTTTACACGGAGCCACAGGAAGCGGTATTAAAGAGACATATATGTTTTTAACAGAAGGGGTCTAGATAGAGTTCAGGGGGTGCTGAAACCAATTGTAACATCCTACAGCTACCCCAACAGATTGCAGCTAACTTGTTATAGATCAAGGGCAGTGGCGTAGTGGTAATGTAACTGGACTAGTAATCTAGAGCCCAGGCTAATGCGCTGGGGATATGGATTTGAATCCCACCTGGCAGATGGTGAAATTAAATTAATAAATCCAGAATTAAAAGCTGGTGACCATGAAACCATTGTCGATTGTTGTAAAAACCCATCTGGTTCACTAATGTCCTTTAGGGAAGGAAATCTGCTGTCCTTACCTGGTCTGGCCTACATGTGACTCCAGACCCACAGCAAGGTGGTTAACTCTTAAATGGCCTCTGAAATGGCCTAGCAAGCCACTCAATTCAAGGGCAATTAGGGATGGGCAATAATGCTGGCCTAGCCAGCGATGCCCACATCCCATAAATGAAAAAAAAAACCCAGAGATCTAAGCTAGACTAGCTGGTTATGTATCTGCTGAATAAATTCACTGAACCATTGGAGGAGCTGCGTTGTTAACTTTGAAATAATCTTGGCAGGACCCTACCTCTTTTGTGAATACTTTCTAATGGCTTAATGTTGTACAGAGTGGTGTTAACGGGTTGTTTGTGTTTGTTATAAATGCTAATAGTATATCATTCCTTTCCAGCTTTATTGAGAATCTGATAATCTACCTGGTACAAGTGCAGAATGTATTTTTTTTTTTAAGTGTCATTTATAGAGAATAAATTCGTAAATTAATTCTGCACTGGTACACTCACTAGCATTCACATTCATCTTATCCATGCCACTTGTATACAGTTAATCAGTTTGACAGCCGTACTGTCTGATGTATTATTGTGCTTAACTTTTAATGGATTTGTTTTTAAGTGCTTGGTTTCAGTTTTAAATTGGTAGAGATATTTCAAAGAAGCATGGTGAATACAGAAAAGTGAAGTGAAGTATGCCTGAATTATTAAAGGGGAATAGACAGTGTAGGAACAAGAATGCTTCCACATAAATGTCCCCTTACTCTTGATGCCTCCAATTTTTAAAAACAAAAATGTGTAAGATGTATTTTAAGGCCTGTAGCAGGTCCCTGGTTTCACTGTTTAATTTGCTGATGGGAAGATAAATCATGAATGAAGGAGATAGCTCAGCCTATCTTAATTCATCCATTCAGAAAGATCCTAAAGATGCCCCCTCCCAAACAACCAAATGATTTCAGGGTATTCGCCTTCATTACAACACTAACTTGCATTTATATAGTGCCTTTGACATAGTAAAACATCCCAAGACACTCAACAGGAGTGTTATCAAACCAAAAAGCCATATAAAGAGAGGGGAGATAAATTTGAAGAAGAGCCTTCAAAGAGGAGAAAGGCCAAGAGGCTAAGGGAGGGAATTACACTACTCTCAAAGTCTATTCCACACATTGATCGCTTTGTATGAAGAAACATTTCCTTTAATTTATTATATTTGTCACGGTCCTGTGTTTTGTTTTCTCTCTCGGGAAATATTGCGGTGCGCCTTTAAAGCTGTAAAAGATTAGTACATCTTTAAGGCAGCAAGCTCCGGAGACCGGGAGCCAAAGTGCATTCTGGTTGCCAGGCAACAACCACACAGAGAGAGAGAACAGAGATTCAATGTATCTGTTTTGACTTTGAAACCAGCTGGTAAAAAAAAAACTGAACAGCAGTCAGTTGATAGACTATTCCAGCATGTGAAGGAAGGAGAGCTCTCTAATTCAGTTTAAACCATTTTTCTTTCACAACAAACTATTGATATCTGCTATGTCCATTGCTGGGAAAAAAGAGTTTAGTGCTGCAACTGCCGAGCTGAACTGTTGGGCCCCTATCTCTAGAAGGACCTTCGGATTCATCGGACCTTGGAAGAATGCAAGTGAACTTTGTGTTGTATTAGAAGACTATTCGTCGGGAGCGTAATCTGATAAGACTTTAGTTTTTTCTATTTTGTCGGTCAGCTAATTTAAAACCGAGTATATGTATGCGAATACGGGAGTTCGTTTTTTTAAATAAGAAGTTATAACGGTCTTTAGATATTGGTTTATCTTGGTGTTTAAGATTTTAGTTTTTTTAGTAAATAGGTAATTTGTTGATATCTAAAGATACCTGGTTTGGTTTGCTTCATTCAGGGTTACTAGATTGTTTCAATTCAGCTGCTGCTTTCTTCGATTTGGAAAGCTTTGGAAATATGATGTGACCTATGGAGTGACAGTCTGAATTGACAGTGTGTTACTCCCACCACAATCAGAATCATATATTTTGGTTGGGACTTTGTCCTGAGCGGTCGTAACATATTCCAGATTTACCTTTTCCATTCCCTTAACCATCTTGTTCTACCTCGATAAGATAACCTTTCCTTTCCAGACTGAAACCACACAGGTTTCTCCAGTCTTTCCTCAAAGCTTAGACCTCTGACATGGTGGATCAGTGTTGTGCCTCTTCTTTGCACTTGTTTCCCAGTGAACAGTAATGGATGTGACACTCAGTGTGGCCTGAGCAAGGTGGTGCACTGTTTGATCACAACTTCCAATCGCTGTTTTTTTTTCAGTGCAGTTCACACAAATTCTGTGAAACCAGTGCAAAAGATTAAGCAATTTCAAGCTGACATAGAGTTTCCGCAATCTTTTACACTGGCTGGTTTGAAAAAAACATGGCACTGGAAGCTGGCCCCATCCACAAAACCAGTCAGATCCCTTAATTAAATTAGTCACCATTGCAAGATTCTACTAACTGCGCCTGTTTGTTGGCCTATGAGGAGGCTTTTAAAATTAAACCTTTTTTTGGTCTCAGGAACACTATTAGGCACGTTTTAAAAGCTTTTTGTTTAATTTACTAAAACTACTGTAGCAAGTAAATGTTTCTATTTTTTTAAGTCATTTTCAGCTGTATTACACAAACTGCAAGATGTTACCACTCTTAAAGATGCAATAAATATATTTTTAAGCAATTTTTAAAAAATTACATTCTAAAACGCTGCCCAATTGCGCTGGTTTGTGGCAGTTTTTATGTTCGGCAATATGCAAATGAGCTTGAGCGAAAAAATGATTGAGGTCATAGCAAGACCTCTTGACCCTGTCGTACTGTTTTGGTTTTGTAACTCAACATTCTGTCAACATTGCCGATCATTCTGAGTTGGTTGGACTTGTCGAGCGTTCAGTCTAAAGGGACAGTTTCACTGTGGTGTGGGGATTGGCGGGGCGGGGGGGGTAACAGTGGCACCATTGAAATTGTAGTGGAAAACTTGGCATTGCTGCCACCATATTCCCTCACATGTTTTGCCCGAAACTTGCTGGTCTTCCAGCGCAAAGAGTTGTCCACCACCGAATGTTGCAGACTGGCACATTCCAAGGTCCAGGACTACGTGCTGAGGGACGCACTAAAGCTTGGGGCAGCCGCAGCAAAGGCTCAATGGGGAAAGACCACAGTGTAAGGTTCCCCCACCAAGCTAGACTGAGGGGCTGGATCCATGGGAAACCCCTCGAACTGTATCGTTAATATTCTGAATTGCTGTAAATGTAAAACTGTAATTGACAAGACAATTGAGAAACGGAAGGGTTGGGAAGAAACTCATGACAGTATTGAAGGAAACTGATCTCCCTTGCAATGTTTGTATTTTTTGGTGCTGTTTGGAAACTGTTTGGCAATGTAATTTTTACAGATTTTTATGAATAAAGTATATTTTGGAAATAAAAAAAAAAAAAAAAATTCCCTCACATGTTTTCTTGGGTGATATTCACGCTTCAGTCACAATGGGACCGGGTGGTGACGATTCACCTCTACAACCCCCATGTTCCAGTGGTGGATGCACTCACCTTTCTCGCCAGGTACGTTGAGGTGGCCGGCAGCAGCACTGATGTCAAGGACCCCTTTGGGATTTGGACCAGCAAGCGGCAGGTCAAGGTGACCTTGAAGGTCGATCCCAGTGGAGCCATCATCCACCCTCCCTCCAGCTTTGCTATCGGGGGAAGTCGAGGCTTCTTGGTCTACGCTGGGCAGCCCAGAGTTTGCCGCACCTGTGGCAAATCTGGTCACGTGGCGGCCAACTGCAGCACAGTTGTTTGCAAGAACTGCAAGGAGGAAGGCCATCAGACCAAGGACTGTAAGCAGACTAAGTGTTGCAACTTGTGTGGTGCGGCAGGCCATCTCTACAAAACCTGCCCCAAACGCTGCCTCAGTTATGCTCAGGCGGCAAGGTCCAAGGAAAGGCCGGGAGAAGGTTCGACGAAGGCGTCCGGTGTTCGAAAGGAGACCAGCAACCTTCTCCGCAGTGAGGAACTTCAACCTGAGAAGGAAGGGGAGGCAGCTGAACCCAGCGACCCAGCACCTACCCTGCGCTCGGAAACCCCTCCTCCACAGACAGAATCAATGGCGGAGGAGGCAGCAGATGGACAAACAGGTCAGTGGCAAGTGGTCCAGAGGAAAACCACAAAGAAAAAACATCCAAAAGCGGAATAGGCCACCACCCAAACCAGTGTCAAGAGGAGGCTATCTTCTGAATCAGACTGCAACAACTCCTCTTCACTGGACGGGGGAATGCTGGAACGACAGCCCCTTCAAAAGAGGCGGCAGAACTCCAAGGAGATGGAAGATAAAGCATCCCAGCCCCCGGGCACTGGAAGCTGTGATGGGCCCGGCGTGCCCCAACCCCAAAGCGCCACACGTAACGACATGGCCAACGCATCTCAGCTCCGGGGCACCGAGAGCAAAGACGCGTCTGGCGTGCCTCAGCTCCGGGAGGCCGGGAGCTGTGATGTTTTCGAGGAGGAACAGATGGAAGCAGCAGAGGATAACCCAATCTTTGCTGCCTACAAGACCCCACCGATGTCAGCCCAGCGGAACGACCCCTGCATGAAAAACCAGGAGGGGTTTCTGATCCCAACTATTGTGAAACAGCTTGCTCACAAAATGGGTATGCAGGAACATCCCGAAGGACTGGGACTAGCAAGGACAAATGGTATGGGAAGCAACAACTAACTTTAAAAAATGGGTGTAAGAATTGCTTCCATTAATGTGCGTAGCATTAAATCTACTACACGATGTGTTTCAACCTTGGATTACCTCGCCAAGGTCAAAGCCGACCTACTGTTTCTGCAGGAGTGTGGAATACCACACCTCAGCACCTACAGGCAGTGGTCGCGATGGTGGTCCCATGGGCCATCGATCTGGTCGGGGGGTAATGATTGCCGTTCCTCCGGCTGGGTATTCTGCTGCGGGGAGGTAACTTCACCATCTCTGAAGTTAAGGAGGTGGTGGGCGGTCGCCTCCTCGTAGCAGAAGTAATGTACAACAACGCTCCGCTCTGGTTGATCAACGTGTATGCCCCGGTACAACGCAGCGAGCGGCTGACCGTCTTCCAGCAGCTCCCACTGCTGCTGGCAACGTCCAGGCCGGTCATCCTAGGCGGTGACTTCAACTGCATCATCAATGCGGCTGGACGATCCGGCAGTGACAACAGCAAACTGGACGCTACGTCCAGATTCCTAATAGAAACAGTTAAAGATGCCAAACTGCACGACGTCTTCAGCAAACCTGCAGACGGAGCGCAGCGCAGATACACATGGTCAAGATCGGACGGGTCTGCCCGTTCCAGGATTGACTTCCTGTTTGTGTCCCGTGCCGTCACGGTCGGATCCACCAAAGTCAAGCTGGTGTTCTTCTCCGACCACTGCCTCTTACTGGCCGACTGTCACTTACAGGACGACCAGCGGGTTGGCAGGGGGACGTGGAAGCTCAATGCTACACTGCTAACCCCAGAGAACGTTGAGGAACTCAAAAGGGATTACAAAGGTTGGAGGACCGTGAAACCCCTCTTTGAGTCTCCAGTTCACTGGTGGGAAGCGATCAAGGAGAACATCAAGAGGTTCTTCATCCACAAAGGTGTTCAGAGGGCGAGAGAGAGACAGAGGGAAATGTCCCGACTCCGGAAAAGTATGCAAAATCTGCTCCGGTTGCAGTCAATGAGGGTCGAGGTCAAGGAGGACCTCCAAGAGGTGAAGAGCCAGCAGGCCTCGCTCTTTGCCAAGGAGGCCTCCAAGATCATCTTCCGGTCCAGAGTCCGCTCCATCGAGCAGGATGAGACGTGCTCGCGTTACTTCTTCCAAAAGGTACACAGAGAGAGCTCTGTTATCAGCAGCCTGAAGGAAGAAGATGGCTCGGTAACCTCTTCGCAGTCTGACATACTAAGGATCAGCAAATCCTTTTATGCTGGGCTGTATGACGCGAAGCCCACAGACAGCAGAGCCTCCCAGTCCTTCCTGTCATCTATCACAGAGGTCTTAGATGACAGCAGGAGGGAGAGACTGGACAAGCCGCTAACTCTGGACGAGCTGACAAAGGCCATCGAGTCCTTCGAGACGAGTAAAACTCCCGGGAGCGACGGCTTACCGGTCGAGTTGTACTCGGCCCTGTGGGACTGGATCGGCCCGGACCTGCTGGAAGTATACGAGAGTATGCTCCTGGCCGGCAGCATGTCAGAATTCATGAGGAAAGGCATCATCACCCTCATTTACAAGCGGAAGGGGGAGAGGGCAGAAATCAGAAATTGGCGGCCCATCTCACTGCTTAATGTTGACGACAGGATTCTGTCCAAAGTCATAGCCAGTCGAGTCAAGTCTGCTCTGGAGTTGGTGATTCACCCCGATCAGACCTGTACTGTACCCGGCAGGAAGATCTCTGATAGTCTCGCGCTACTCAGGGATATGATCGCCTACGTACGGGACAGGAGGGTGGACACCTGCCTCATCAGCCTGGACCAGGAGAAGGCTTTTGACAGGATATCGCACACATACATGATGGACGTGCTTTCCAAAATGGGGTTTGGGGAAGGAATCTGCAATTGGATCCAACTGCTCGACACAAACATCAGTAGCGCAGTCTCAATCAATGGGTGGGAATCGGAAAGTTTCCCGATCAAATCTGGAGTCAGACAGGGCTGTCCTCTCTCCCCGGTCTTGTTTGTTTGCTGTATCATACCCTTTGCTGAGTCTATTAGGAAGGATGCAAGCATAAGAGGGGTGACAATGCCATGCAGTGGAGGCACTCAGGTTAAAACCTCCCTGTACATGGATGACGTCGCCGTCTTCTGCTCGGATCAGCTGTCCGTGCGCAGACTGATGAGCATCTGTGACCAGTTTGAACTGGCCTTGGGAGCCAAAGTTAACCATGGCAGGAACAAGGCCACGTTCTTTGGGAACTGGGCTGACCGATCCTTTGTCCCCTTCACCGTCAGGTCAGACTACCTGAAGGTGCTGGGGATATGGTTCGGAAGGGCCGGGGCGTGCACCAAAACCTGGGAGGAGCGAGTAGCCAAGGTACAAGTTTTGTGTGGGGGCAGTGATCTCTCTCCATTGTGGGTAAGAACCTGGTCATCAGGTGCGAGGCGCTCACGTTGTTGCTGTACGTGGCGCAGGTCTGGCCCATACCCCACTCCTGCGCTGTGGCAGTCACCCGAGCCATTTTCCGCTTCATCTGGGGATCTAAGATGGACCGGGTCCGGAGGGACACGATGTTCAAATCTCTGGGCAAGGGCGGGAAAATTGTACCCAACGTGGCCCTCATCCTGATGACCACCTTCGTGTGCGGCTGCATCAAGCTGTGTGTAGACCTCCAGTACGCCAACCAAGTGTCACTACGTGCTGAGGTTCTATCTGACCCCGGTGTTGCGAAGGATGGGCCTGGTCACATTGCCGCGGAACGCTCCATGCAGTTGGGCCGAGCGGTACCACCTATCCTTCGTGGAGCAGTTTCTGCGGGAAAACACCTTTGACCACCGGTCCATCAGGCAGTGGTCTGCACGGAATGTCCTCAAGGCCCTACGGGAAAAGGAAATGGTGGATCCTGTCGGATGGTTCCCCGAGCAGAGCGTCAAAGTCATTTGGCGGAATGCTTCATCACCAGAACTTTCAAACAAGCACTAAGACGTAGGTTGGCTGGTGGTGAGAAGGGCCCTCCCCGTCAGATCCTTCATGCACACCCGAAGTCTCGCCCCCTCCGCACAATGCCCCCGCGGTGGCTGTGGTGGGGAAGAGACGGTTGCCCACCTCCTCCTGGAATGTGTCTTCGCAAAGCAGGTGTGGAAAGAGTTGCAGTGGTTTTTGTCGAGGTTCATCCCAAGCAGCTCTGTAACACAGGAGTCTGTGCTCTACGGGCTGTTCCCAGGGACGCACACCGAGACAAACATCAACTGCTGCTGGAGGACTATCAATTCGGTGAAAGACGCCCTTTGGTCTGCCCGAAACTTGCTGGTCTTCCAGCGCAAAGAGTTGTCCACCACCGAATGTTGCAGACTGGCACATTCCAAGGTCCAGGACTACGTGCTGAGGGACGCACTAAAGCTTGGGGCAGCCGCAGCAAAGACTCAATGGGGAAAGACCACAGTGTAAGGTCCCCCCCACCAAGCTGAACTGAGGGGCTGGATCCATGGAAAACCCCTCGAACTGTATCGGGAAAATTTTGTGTGCTGTAAATATAAAAATGTAATTGGCATGACAATGAAATGGAAGGGTTGTGAGGCAACTCATGATTGTATTGAAGGAAACTGATCATCTTTGCACTGTTTGTATTTTTTGACTTGATGCTGTTTTAAACTGTTTGGGAATGTAATTTTTACAGATTTTTATGAATAAAGTATATTTTGGAAATAAAAAAAAGTGTTTTCTTGGGCAGTGAGTCAGGCACCATAGGGCGCTCCACTCAGTAAAACCTGGGCAAACAGTCTTTCATGGGAAGTCCTCGTTATTTTTATGGGAGTCTGCCTCTGAACTCTGCCAGAATATTGCAGGTCTCTGCACCCTGGTCTCTCTCCTCCTCCTCCGTGATTGTAAGTTCCCCATCCCTCTCCAGGCCTACGTTTTCCCCTCTGCTCCTTCAGCCTAATACTGTGCCAGCCTCGGAGCTGGTGAGCTGCATTGAGGCTCCCATTCAAGGTGAGCAGCTCAGCACATGTATGTTCCAAAGGCCCAGGCTGTCAATGGGCAGCACCTACCACTGCAGCTCTTGGGCAACAGAAGTTAAAACTGAACCACAAGTAGGGTTGTCAGTTCTGGTTAGACATATTCCTGGACGTTTCATCACATGACTTCCAACCGCCCTGTCAGAATAAACGGCCTTTTTTTCACTCCTTCTCCAATACTTTCCATAACTAATAAAAATATATTTTTATTATTTTTCTCCTGTGTTGCTGGCAGCAGTGTCCTGCAGATTAATTTTTAATTCATGGAGATTCCAGGACACTGACAAAGGTTGGCAACCCTACCTTCACGACTCCTGGGTCTCTATTAACCTCCCTACTTTACCACCACTCTTGGAGTAGGCATTGGGAGGTGGGGTGGTGGTGTGAAGCCTTTGTGCAATATATTGAAATCATGCTAACAACTAGATGATGAAGTTCTTAAAATAAAGGTCATATTGATGATTCATTGCTTCTGAAGTAGTTCTTTTGTACATTTTGTTCATTTATTTACATTTCTAATTCAAGAAGTTCCAACAATTTGATAAAGAAATGTATGTTTCTTTTCTAAATGACAGTTTTACAAGTATAGTGGAAGTAAGATCAGATTAAGTCATTCATTAAGACAGAAGGTCAGTCTGAGAATGGCGAAGTCCATTCCCTGACCGTTAAGGTACAATACAATAGTTAAAGAAATACTATCTGATAACATGCATTGGGTTTAAGAAGCTCGCTATTGTCATGCAGCCTGCACTTAAATTGTATTAGCTGGAATATTAGCACTGCACAATAATAATGGGGTTTGCATTGTTTTATTGGCTATATTATCTTTGAGAATGATTCTAGTTTTGTATCACCCATTGCACAGAGGTGGCTTCTGGCCAATCCACAAGTGACCATGATAAACTGAACGAGGAACTGCACCACCTGATCTTGTAATAAGTATTACAGACCAGAAGGATCTCAGGTTCAATCTTAACTCTGTTCAGCTGGGATAACAATCGGGTGCTATGTTGGACTTCAATGTTCTTCCACCTAATCATGGGAATTGGGAAGGTTTCCTACTTCTGAATTCTATCTTGAGAGTCCTGCTGGGAAGTGCATCTATAAACGTGACTATGATGTCCCATTTCCTAATAGCCTGCCAACATTCATGGTCCACAGATTCTCACATGAAGAGCAGACACATGGGCAAAGTGCCAGATGACTTGCTGCCACCTGTGCAACTGTATCCTAGCAGGATGTATCTTCAGGGAAATAGGAGAGTAAGTTTAGAATATTTTTGTCTAAATTTCTAAGCATGTGTGGCATCGACACAAAATGATCCTCAACTAAGCAATTTTTGTTTTAAAACTCTTGGTTTAGTAATCATATCCTTATCTGAGTGAAACATCCTTTACTGAATTACTGAATATTTTTTCTTCATTTTGCTATTTTACTTCACATTAAGTTTTAATGGACTATTTTTAATGTCAACATTTGTTCTCTGGTAATCTATCTCATACTCATGACTAAACGTGTAATAATCGAGCTGAACTTTTAGCAGGTACCTCAGGTGTGACGTGCTCCCTCTATATTAAAATAACTGGCCATTAAGTCAGTTTAAACAAAGGAAACCTTCCATTTATCCAAAAGAAAAATACTAGGGATGCTGAAAATCTAAAATAAAATCAGAAAATGCTGGAAATACTCAAATTCTGATGAAAGGTCATCGACCTGAACCGTTAACTCTCTTTCTCCACAGATGCTGCCGGATTGCTGAGTGTTTCCAGCATTTTCTATTTCCATTTGTAAATCAGTGCTTCCACATCCTTTATATTTCTTTTGATTGCCACTCAAGCCAATGCCCTAATGGATATGATGACCTCAAATGGACAAGGAGAGGAAGCTAAACAGGCTGGTTGGTTGTCCACTTATAGCTAGTTAAACTCAAGCAGTGCCCAAGTCTACAGTTAAGGGTTCCTAAGTTTTGGAGCTTGCCAACTGAGATGGGTGGGTTGTGTTATCAGTGTGGAGAGAGAGGGAGAGCGGACCCCAGTGGACAACTCTTATTTATGTGATTGCTCAGTAATTTGGTTCGGAGACTTTTAAATATGAGTATAGGACATCCAGCTAATGAAAATAAATACTTTAGATCTTAGTTAACTGTTAGAGGCAAAGGCATCTGGAAAAAAAAACCTCAAATATACATTTGGCAAAGTATGGTTTGATACTCAGAACTTTGCTGTAGTTGCCATCTTTGCATGCCTTTTTAAAAACTTGATTATTTGTGCTTTAAGTGGAGCATTTAGTACATAAGTCGGAACCAGAATAGACCATTCAGCTTCTCGAGCCTGCACTGCCTTCCCAATTGGATTAGGAGTGATCTTTGCAACTCCATTTACCTGCCTCAGTAAGAAGAACACTAAGTAGTTCAAAGCACAATGTTCAAGAGACTCATTTTCACGACCAGTATGGCAACCTGCCTCTCTGTAGATTTCAGAAGCCACATACTGTAATGAAAAGTTGTGTCACAGAAAAGACCTACGAACAAACAAGGAGAAGGGTGAGAAAAAGTGGCCAAGACCATCAATGCTCGCTCAATCCACTAGACAGAGCAATCACAGGCACGGTCTCCACAACCACCAATGTACTGACACTCAGGGAGGCAAAAACAAAATGGCAACCAATTTCAGGGAAAACTCTGAAAAGTTCCTCCCCCAAGAGCATCTTTTATTTCATTTCTTTAAAGAAGTTTGTGTGAATGTGTGCATGTTTATTAAAAACAGGACTGCCATGCAGTTAAAATGCAAATGCATTCTCCAAGGACAGTGAAACCTCAATGTCAACCTCAGTATCTACAGGGGTGGAAGAACCCCAATCACATTTACCAAACTAGTGTGTAAAACTGGCTTGTTATAATATAAAATAGTCCAGTGCTGAAATGGTCTTTTCCTAGTGGTTGAAATACAGATCCATGATTTTATCAGTTGGCTTTTCTGATTATTCTTTTCAGGCTATATTTTGCATTATTGAAGTTATTCTCTCTAAATCAGTCTATTAAAAACATCAAACAATATCAATACCACAAACAAGAAATGCTGGAATCGCTCAGCAGGTCTGGCAGCATCTGTGGAAAGAGAAGCAGAGTTAACGTTTCGGGTCAGTGACCCTTCTTCAGTTCCGAAGAAGGGTCACTGACCCGAAACGTTAACTCTGCTTCTCTTTCCACAGATGCTGCCAGACCTGCTGAGCGATTCCAGCATTTCTTGTTTTTGTTTCAGATTTCCAGCATCCGCAGTATTTTGCTTTTATTATATCAATACCACATACTGAGCAGGGTGAGAGTTTGACAGTGGGGTTGAGTATGCTTGTTAAATTGTGGGGGTTTTTTGGTAAATGGATTAAACCATGTTTTGCATCAAGAATAATATTTTGAATGTTTACAAATGTTCCCCAGTAAATACTATTACAAATACTTACTGATATTTGTCTGTACTTAAACAGTTTGTTGCAGTTTTTTTTTAAAAAGGATCAGATTTCTTGAGAAGCATCAATCTGGAGAGATAAATGACGGCTAGAATAAATGTAAAATGAGATGTCGTGTGGTTCTGAATTTCTTAACGTTAATAGCCATTGGAGACAGACTGTTTGAGGCTTGGATGTTTAATCTGCAGTTGTGAGAATAGAGCACACACAATAATCTACAACAGTGAGATCCACTATTGTGGCCCCTTCTTCTGTTGTGAATCAAACAATTAATATTCAAAGAGAAAGTCTCACACCAGTGAATGCTGAAAACAGTGTTGGTGATATTGCCATGAGACCGTCTGTGAGAGAGCAAATCTATCATCAGTACAGTTAGCGCCATAGCCCCATCAATTACTCACCATCAACTGTGTTTGTGTATTTATTCACACTACTGTACTGCTGAAGAAATAATAAATTAAATAGAAATTTCACAGTAGGCATCTGGATGAGAATGAACGGTTAATGTTTAGGGCATGAGAAGCCTGTTAACCCCTCTTTCTCCAAATAACATCCTGTACATTTCAGCATTTTCTACTTTTATTTCAGATTTCCAGCAGTCTGTTATCTTTTTATTACCTGTTCTCTGTACTTTCATTAAACATTAACAATAGGCAAAGGATATTCATAAATCTTCTTTGTAATTAAAGTCATAGCTTTTTTTTTAAAACCCTGATAATGAGCCTCCCTCTTTAGCACCATCACAATGTTTTCCAAAAGTCACCACCCATATCCATGCCTGTAAAGTCGTTGTGTTACAAAGTGAATACTTTGCTGTGTTAATTTGTTCCTTTTTTTCTTCATGAATGCTCTGGTGGTGCATCCATGCACGTCTCCCATGGGTTTTGGGGCATGCGTGGCAGAGAGATCAAAAGAAGGGTAATCCCGCCGATGAAGAGGATGACAAAGGCAGAACAGGCACAAGCAAAGGACCAGGAGTAGTGGTACTGGATCCAAATGGTCTCTTTGCTGTCTATCATCCGTTTCACTGATTGTCGCATGACCTCCACAGAAATAATGATGCACAGCCCTGGAATAAAGTCAGGTGGAATGAGTCAGGAGCTGTCAACACCAACTGTGGGCGTAATGCACAGCATTATCACATTCAAAAACACACATGCTTCGTTCAACATTTATGGGGGTTAGCTCCTTGGGCACGGAGTGGGTGGACTGTATTGTCTGATGGACCTTGCAGGTAGGAACCTCACAGCACTCAGGAAAATTCTCCTGTAGGGTTGTTCCAATCGTTTTATAACCACAGATTGTGATTTAGGCCCTTAAAGTATATACGGAGTGTTTCACCTTCCCCTCCCAACAACTTCCCAAAATAGATTTGATTGCACAGCCCATAAATTGACCAAGCAGATGGTTTATATTGTACACGGTGACACAGCCACATGCTAGAGGGAGGAGTTGTTTTGTCATAAAGTGCTCTGGTTTCCTACCCTCCAGTGCCCGCTAGTGACAAAAATGACAAGGAGAGGTTGCCTACACCCCAGACTCACTCCATTTATTCAAGGGAGTCACAACTTTTCATCCAGTCTGAGATCTGACCTAGTGCTGCCTGACCCCAAGGGAACCAACTAGTTAAACTGATTACCTTTCACAAATGGGTTGACCAAATAACTGTGGACAGTGAAGTCTTGAATGAGTTATGTCTAGCAATCACCTGTGTTATACATAGGTGATGCAGTGGTAATGTCACTAAATTAGCAATCCAGAGGCCCAGGCAAATGCCCTGGGAACATGGGTTCAAATCCCATCATGGCAGCTAGTGGAATTTGAGTTCAATTAAGTAAATTCAATTAATAAAAATCTGGAATTAAAAGCTAGTCTCAGTAATGGTGCCATGAAACTATCATCGATTGTCGGAAAACCCCATCTGGTTCACTAACGTCCTTACCTGGTCTAGCCTACATGTGACTCCAGACCCACAGCAATGTGGTTGACTCCTAACTACACTCTGAAATAGCCTAGCAAGTCAATCAATTGTCAAGAGCAATTAGGGATGGGCAACAAATGCTGGTGTTGCCAGCGACGCCCACATCCCATGAAAGAATAAAAAAACCTCCTTGTGTTCAATTTATAACACATACCAGGTCAGTAATTAAAATGATTAAGCCCATCTAATGGCCCAGAGATTAGGTGCATTAACAAATGAGCTGTAAAAACCATGAAATATTACCCCTCGTGTCTGGTGGCTGAGGAACAACATCCCAGTGAGAGGCAGAACTTGTTAGAAATCGGGGTGTTGCTGTCAATTAAGCCTTTAACCCCTTATTCTCAAGTTCTGAAATGATTTGAAGTGATAACAGTGATAATTGGTGACAGTGCTTATACTTTATTCAGTATAAGTAAGATTTGAGGCATGCTCATGTCTGAGCAGCAATATGAAAGCATTACAATTATGTCCTGGGTAGAGGTGCGATCTCCACATAACTGCTCCCTGGTCGTGTCCTAGAAACCATGGTGTCAGTCAATGTGACACGTAATACCATGTCTACAATCTCAGTACTCAGGGAATCCCTTCATTTATGTTCTTTATACAGCAAAGGCTATGGAGACCGATTTAACCCAATCATAACTTTGCTATTATTTGAACAGCCCAATTGCAAAAGCATCTTCCCACCCAAGCCAGGTCAACCTCCCAATGCTCAAACTCCTATCAGCTCACTAACAATTTCAATATTAGTGCCTGGCCAAAGTAAGGCAAACATGGCATCTTGTCTGGGCTTCAAAGCACTATTGTTTTCTCTGGAATTCTGCTGAAATGTTTATCTTTTAGTTTTCTTACAGAAGCATGTCTGTTTTCATATTCTGCTAAATTTTTTAAAATTTTTATTTTAGAGATACAGCACTGAAACAGGCCCTTCGGCCCACTGAGTCTGTGCTGACCAACAACCACCCATTTATACTAACCCTAGAGTAATCCCATATTCCCTACCACCTACCTACACTAGGGGCAATTTACAATGGCCAATTTACCTATCACCTGCAAGTCTTTGGCGGTGGGAGGAAACCGGAGCACCCGGCAAAAACCTACATGGTCACAGGGAGAACTTGCAAACTCCGCACAGGCAGTACCCAGAATCGAACCTGGGTCCCGAGAGCTGTGAGACTGCAGTGCTAACCACTGCGCCGCCCAAAGTTTACTTTTTTATAATTTGTTCAATGAAGGTCCAAATCTCAAATCCCATTGAACCACCTCTCAGCCACTTTAACCACGGTGTATCACAAGCAGGGTTAAAATATGGTTCACTATACAGCCAGTCACAGTGTTTAAGTTAGCTGTCATTAATTAGCAAGAAAACCCAATATAGGGATTTCCCAGGATTCTTACACATCAGTTGCAAGGCTAGAAGGAGGGAATAAGAAGTATGAGCCCAGATTATGTTCGTCAGGACATCTCATGGCACGCCCAATTGGGTAGACTTGATCGTACACATTTAGGCTTGCTCATGTACATTTAGGTTTTTAAAATTTTTGTCCACAGAGTTGCTAGAAAAGAAAGACTTGCATTTATTCACGACCACCAGACATTTCAAAGCACTTTACAGCCAATGAAGTACTTGAGAAGTGTAGTCACTGTTGTAATGTAGGAAATGCAGCAGCCAATTTGTGCACAGCAAGCTCCCACAAAGAGCAATGCGATAATGCCCAGATAATCTGTGGTTTTGTGATGTTGTTTAAGGGGAGAACTCCCCTGTTCTTTGAAATAGTGCCATGGAATCATTTACATCCACTCAACTAGGCATAGGGGGCAGTGCGAACTGATAATGACACAGAGGACAACAAGTCAATGAGGTTAAAGGATTGAGAAATAAACAGAGGAATGATTGAGAAGGTGGGCGAAATAGTATGTGTGAATTCAATGTCAAGCAGGTGCAGAAAAGAAAGAATAAAGAGTGAAAGAAAGTTTGACAAAGAGAGGAAAAGACAAAGGTAAAAAAAATTAAAATTTATAATTTGACATTTTTGTAATCAACAATTCACTACCTGAAGAAATGAGATTCCACGCTTTTAATTGTTCACTTTCTGGGCATGAGAGGTTGATTGGCAGTCATTACTCTTTTTAATGACATGATAATTGTTATTTATGCTGCTAATCACTAGACTTAACTATCTACGGCAAGATTAATGGGCAATTAATATGCAGCAATTTATCAAAAACATGGGGAAGTTGAGAGCGAGATGTCATTTTCATGAAGTTAATGGCAGACCAGCACAAATCATTGATCAACTTGTAGTGATTCGCAATTAGCGGGGAATCTCCTGCTGACTGAATTGTTCATTAATAACAGCGAGTGTTGTTCACACGCAGTTACTTTTTTCAGCAAACTCTGGGCCATTAGTTAAGATATTCTGAGTGGTTCCTGTGTATTTTTTCACTCCATCTGCCTCAATCCAGCACACCCATGGAACATGAAGCACACTTTGTTGAGGTAATCCCATCATAGAACATGCTATTTGTCCAAGCATTATCTCAATCAAAAACAGGCTTTAATGAAAATAAATTTAAGATGCAGTATGGCTGTTAACTCTCTGGCCACAGCACAGAGCCAAACCTACCTGAGAAGATGAAGAACATGCCAGCCGGTTTCAGGAAATAATCCAGTGTCTTGTTGAAGGAGAGTAGTACACAGACTGTGCCAAGCACCATGAATCCTACGCTGATGATGGCAATAGCTGCCGCCGATATACTGTATTCTGGAGAAAGAATAACAGGTGCAGAAAAGCCACGGATTATTTGAGCAGAAATGTATTTTCTGGTTCACTCACTCGCCGCTGAGCTCCTGTTTTGTATTCTCCCAGGAAGAGCTAGGATACCCAGGATACTAGTCAATATATAGAGTGGCAGCATGCAGCAAAGGTTTGACAATAAATCTCCCTCAAATATAATCCTCCTTTCACATGAGTCTCTGCAAAATCCGACGGTGGGGCCTAAAATTCAGCTTGCACTGTGCCAGCAGTGTGCAGGGCAGCCCAGTTTTGAAAAGGAGCCCTCAAACAGACTTTTGGCCCTCTATTTGAATAGAAAAAGACCTGACGACTGTTTCAGGTGACCTTCTTGGACACCTCTTTCTCTGTGCGTGCTGCACTTTTGGCCTGCCCAGCATATTGGCTCCTTAGGTGCCCACGCTGAGCTGGAAAAGCAGATGCGGCATCATTGAATTTCTATCAGAGTAAATGGTGCAGCTTCTGTATGTGAGCAAACACGATATTAGCCTTGGTGGCCCAGTGTTCAAGGGCGCATCCAGTATGGTGCTGACCAGAAAGATTGGAAGGGCCTGTGTTTAAATTTGGTTGGAGTAGTGAGTTAGGCGGTTTCAGTTGGGATGACAACATGGGCTCTGGAATAGGAAAAAAAAATCCACCAAGTTTGTGTTCCTGATTCACGTTGGACATTTCATATATGAATGCCAGCTCAGCTCCCTCCCACTTTTCTGGATTAACCAGAGCATATTCAGAAAGTTTAAGCTTTGGGGTTTCTTTTTTAAACACATCTTGTGTTCTTTTGGTTACAGTTTGCAACACCAATTGTTTGATACTTTTTCAAGACCCATTCTGGCAGTAGGTTATCACTTTTTGTCAAAAATCCAGGGCAACAAGTTCTGTGAAAATGAAATCTTTTTAAAGGGGGTGGGTTACCATTGTTGGCCAGCACAGGCACGGGTACATTGGGCTTAATGGCCTCCTTCTATGCTCATCATTCGATAATTGATTCTATGAATATGACCATTTTGGTGTTTGCTCCTAGTTTTCAGCAGCAGGATCAATATTGTTTTCAGCAATTTTATAAAAATCGTAATCATTTTAATGAAAATCCAGCATATATGAAACAACCAATCTGGTACTTAGTACAAACCAGCCAGCCTCAGGTTTGATCCTTGGGTCCGTGCTGGGTGACTTGATCTCAGCAAGGCTGTGGCATTCTGTGCTGTATCTGCCCTGACCGTTGTGGGCTATTCAAGGTTCCTGCTGTCCAGAGCCTTCTGCTTGGGATGTGAAGTAAGCCCAGGATCAGGCTTCACTGTAACACCTCCCCTGATGGAATGATCATTTAGGAAGATTGGTCACTTCTGTGACATTTCTAAAGTGCCTGTGGAACCATACGCTAACTTTCAGGGTAGGAATGGGAGAACACTGGGGTAAGTAGGTTTCAAAATAGTGCACGCCTCTCCATCTCACAGCTTTGATTTTTAACTTGTGAGGTTGATAGTAACTCCATCACCCCTTCATCAGTTATACAGTCACATCTAAAAATTGTGCCCCTCGTTCATTATCCTTTATTACAGCATCAGATAACCTGATGGATAACCTGATGGATAACTGGCCGAGTTGATCCCACAGCTGCAAAAGATCCTACAGCTCTCAGTCACTTACCCTTCTGAGTGGTAACTTGGAATATCTCTGCATTCTCTCCTGACGTGAAGTGCTTGAAATACGTGCAGTTATATTCTGAACAAAAGTAAAATAGTAGAAATGAGCAAAGTGAAGTGGGGACTGGGACTTCCTTATGGGTCAGTTTGTTTGGACCAAGTATAACTTAACCTTTCAAGTTCACTCCCTCTATAAATACTGCACAGTTTCCCCCTGCCATGGAATATATTCAACCCACCCAAACATCTGAGGCAATTGACCAAATGCTAGTTAAATCTTCAAGGCAAAGTTCTAAATGAAATGTTGCCCTGACTCTTCGAAATATTCAAATGAAACTCTCGGATGTTAATTCAACCTCATAAACCACGTCTCCAACTCTATTTATTCATGCATATCCCATCACTAGAGGAAACATGATCTTCCTAAGTATTTGATCATCCATGTCTATCCTTAACTTGCAATCCCAATTTTTAATAGATATTTATCAAATTCTTTTTGAAGGGGTTTGGTTCCCCCAAAAATATTATTCACAGAGTTCATCTGAAGATGAAAGTGATGTTTCAGCTTGACTCGGTGACATTCTCACTTCTCGGTTGTAAGTTTGAGCACTGCACCAAGAGTTTGAACCATAATCTAGTCCACATTCCAGGGAGGCACTGAGGGAAAGTGGGAGTGTTGGAAGTGCTGTCCTTCATAGCCGCTCCGGTAGACGTTACTGATTTCAAGAAGCTAATAGAAAAAGAGCAGAGTTCTCTTGGAACCCTGGCCAACATTGCTACCTTAAACACCACAACCAAAAACAGATTAACTGGTCACTCATCTCATTGTTGTTAGTGGGAACCGACAGTCACTGCATGTTGTTCCTGAAATACATTGAGGTATGATATAGTACTATGTAAATATGAGTCTTAATTACTTACTAATTGGACATCGACAAGATATCTCCAAAAGGGGAATGGCCATGACATTTTTTTTTATTCATTCATGGGATGTGGGCGTCACTGGCTATGCCAGCATTTATTGCCAATCCCGAGTTGCCCATGAGAAGGTGGTGGTGAGCTGATAGTGTAGTTTTACAGTAAATATTTATGACTAGGCAATCTCCTGAGACATTGAATATGGTCACTTTTGTATTGTTTTCTAATATCATTGTGTTACTGTTTGTCTTTGTCTTTTCTTTTGCTTCTCACTTTAAGGTGGTTAGTGGCCTGGTATGGTATAGTGTAGTATTGTGTAGCATGTTATGGTGTATGGTGTAGTATAGTGTGGTGTGTAGTGTGTTGTAGTGTGATGTGATGTAGCATGGTGTGTAGCTTGGTGCGATGTGGGTTACTTTTGTGCAGAGTGGTGTAGCATGGTATGCTGTGGTGAAAGCATGATTTTGATGTAGTGTAGTGTATGATGTGCTGTGGCAGCCTATTACCCTTCACAATCACACATGCTTCCCCCAACGTTTTTGCTTCTATAGCACACACTACTTGTTCAACTTCCCACTATCCTCTCCTTCCTACCACCCCTTCAACACTAACCTTACTTCTTTCTTTCCTTTTGTATTATCCATTTAACCCCTATATCCTCCCCGCCTCCTTATTTTGCTGTCAATCACCTCACCATTAACCCTCCATCAACTCACCCCCAAATCCTATTTTTACCTCCTAGCTGAATGATATGGTACCAGAGGCCTCTCAGCCTCAACTCTTCTGTTTCCCCTTTTCCTTCTCTAATTCCTGTTTCCCTCAAAGAGGCTTTGCTTCATTTCAAATTTCAATGTACGTTAAAAAAAATTTTTTAAATAAAATTAAATTAGAATGATGAAAGACATTGTCTGCCTTTTTCTCTATCCATTAGTCTCTCTCTTTCTCATAGGTGCTAGCAATTAGGATATATCTCGCAGGTGTAAACAATTGTCATTGACCTTTTCTATCTGTTCCGACAAAAGTCATCAACTCGAAACTCTGTTTCTCTCTTCACAAATGCTGCCTGCAGTATTTCAGCACTTTTTTGCCTTTATTTCTTATTTCCAGCAACCACAGTATTTTACTTTTGTACATGTAGACAATTCATTAGCTTCAAAATTCAACCATTTTATTGAAAATTGAATTAATAGTAACATGAAGTCTCTCTCTCTTTCTCTGTACTCTCCTTTCTCTCCCTATGTCTCTGCCCTTAGTCTCTCTCTTTCTGTCTTTCTCAGCTTAATGCAGTTTCTGAAGGTTATCGAACACAAAGTATGTAAGCAGAATTTATCTCATTTAAACATAAAATTCTTAAGGGGCTTGACAGGATAAATGCTAAGAACGTTTCCGCTGGCTGGAAAGTTCAGAACTAGGGGGTTATAGTCTCAGGATAAGGGGTCAGCCATTTAGGTCCAAAATGAGGATAAATTTTCATCACACAGAGGATTGTGAATCTTTGGAATTCTCTGCCTCAGAGAGCTGTGGATGCGGTTGTTGAGCATATTCAAGACTGAAATCGATAGATTTACAGATACTAAGGGAACCAAGGGATATGGGGATAGGGTAAGAAAGTGGAATTGATGTGGAGGATCAGCCATGATCTTATTGAATGGCAGGGCAGGCTCAAGAGGCCGTGTGGTCTACTCCTCTTATTTCTTATGTTCTTATGAACATTATCATTTTTCTTTCACACATATATATAGCCTCTTTTTTAAAAAAAAACATAAATATTACTTCAATAATGTTTCTGAAATTTAACCTCTTGCTATGCTGAATCGTTTGAAGAAAAACTGCTGATTGGAAAAGCATAGAAGCTGAAGAAAAATATCTCATCAGTACAGGAGACTCAGTGGTATTGATGCATCCTCAAAAATTAGGTATGCTGCTCATACTCAGACTGCACAATCTAAACACAGCTCACAGAATCACAGCTCTAGGCAAAAGTATCAAGCCCAGGCATTTGGGAAAGGTTGAGACCAAGTAAAACCTTAAAAACACAAGAGACAATTGAGCAAATAAATACAATCAAGTTGTTGTGAAATATAAAAAAGTTTAGATTTTTTATTGGGTTTTGATCATTATTTTGGGCACTCGAGAAAAGCAGGGAAGGAGATTCAGAAAACATTTTGAGTGAATTGTGGGAACCCAGTGATCTGATTGTGCAATCGTGGGGTGATCTCCTCTCGTTATAAAATAACAGTGATTGTATGTCACACAACGTGACACCTTTAACACTGAAAGGGCCTGTCAAAGCAGCGCCAATAGGAATAACAACTACTGTACTTATCGATTAATGTGCTAGTCCAAATTTAAAGGATAAAGATCTCTTTTATGTGTTAAGTCCGATGTGAAATTAATTGGAAATCTGCATCCAGTTCCGATTGGGCACAAACCTATAGGACAAAACTGTCTCTAGCCTGGCAATAATTGGCACTCCTACTTGGACAGAACACAGGATGGCTGAGGTGGGATTATGAGGAAAATGCTTTATTGGTGCAGTAAGTGTTGCTCTTTTCAGATTGGGGGCTGATGAATATTGTTGTGGCAGTGTAGAAAATAGAAAATCAGGATTTTTTTTCAAAAAGGTGTGAAGCTTGTAAGTGTTGATGTTTAAATAGACTTAGGTGTGCTTGTACAAGGAATGCAGAAAGTTAGCAGGCAGGTACAGCAAGCAATTAGGAAGGCAAATAACATTTTTTAGCCTTTATTGCAAGGGGATTGGAGTACAGGAATAAAAAGGTCGTGCGACAGTTGTACAGGGTTTTGGTGAGACCACATCTGGAATACTGCGCAGTCTTGGTCTCCACATTTAAGAAAGGATATACTTGCATTGGAGATGGTACAGCGAAGGTTCACCGAATTGGTTCCTGGGAAGAGGGGGTTGTCCAGTAAGTTGGGTCTATATTCTCTGGAGTTTAGAAAAATGAGAGGTGATCTCCTTGAAACATACAAGGTTAAACACTGAGAAATTGTTCCCGCTGGCCGGGGAATCTAAAACACGGGGACACAGTCTCAGGATAAGGGGCCGATCATTTAGGACTGACATGAGGGCTCACTCAAAGGGTTGTGAATCTTTGGAATTCTCTACCCCAGAGGGTTGTGGATGCTCCATCGTTGTATACATTTAAGGCTGCGATAGACAGATTTTTGGTCTCTCAGGGAATCAAGGGGTATGAGGAGCTGGTGGGAAAGTGCAGTTGAAGCCCAAGATCAGCCCTGATTGTATTGAATGGCGGAGCAGGCTGAATGGGCGATATGGTCTCCTCCTACTCCTATTTCTTATGTTCTTGTGAAGAGAGAGCTTCACTCCAGTCTGTCTGTGCTTGATGCTGAGCCTGGGAATGTGAACTGGAAAGGATTCCATTCCCCGGGTTTAATATCTCTCACCTCAGTGGACTCACAAACAATAGGAACTGAGTTAACAAATACAAAACAATGATGAAAGAATTTGCATTTATATACTGTTTTTAATGACCTCAGGATGTCCCAAAATGCTTTACAGTCAATGAAGTAGTTTTTGAAGTGTAGTCACTATTGGAAAGCAGGAAATGTGGAAGCCAATTGGCTCACAAACAGCAATGTGATAATGACCAGATAATCTAAATTAGTGATGTTAGTTGAGGGATAAATATTAACCTGGACACTGGGGAGAGCTCCCCTGCTCTTCTTCCAAATAATGCCATACGAACTAGCATGGTCACCTGAGAAGGCAGACAGGGCCTTGCTTTAACATCTCATCCTAAGGACGGCACCTCCAACAATGCAGCACTTCTTCAGTACCACACTGGAGTGTTAATTTAGATTCTTGTGCTCAAGTTTCTGAAGTGGGACTCAAACTCACAACTTTCTGACTCAGAGGTGAGAGGGCGATCAACTGAGCCATGGTTAACATGTATGAAGTGATGGAATTCTCAAGATAGTATAATAACATCACATGGTATGCCCAACTCCAGACAGACAAGGTTAGGATGACTCTCTGACCCCCAAAGGCACAGGGATCTCCAAGTTGAAAACCTAAGACCTACCTAAATGATTTTACAGAAGCCTGCAGTGTACAATTACTAGCACATCTCAGTGACCTGACATCTTGGCGGCCCTGTAGAAGGGGAATTATAAAATAACTGGTAAGATTCGGATTACTTGATTACCAGTTTATCAACCCGGCTTATTGTCAGATTTCCATGGAAGAGAACCAAAAGTGCAACATTCAAATTGAATGCTCATTTCACAAGAACATCTGAAGCATTTTACTGCTGCCTGGTTATTTACCATTGTAGGTTATTGTTTGTAATGTAATACAAGGTGTATTTATAGCGAGAAAGGCATTTAAAATTTCCAGTTGTAAATGACTGCTGAGAGTTCTTGGCTGATTCATTTAAATGGTGTTGGGCCTGTTTAGGGGGCCCATCAATCATGCTGCTTTGCTACAGAGTCAAAATTAAATGTGCACATTGAAAGTGGGAGATTTCATCCCAGTGCCAAATACATCGCTGACAAGCTTACACTATTGAAGTGAGTTGACAGCCATTAAGTGCAGCCCTGCAATGTATATACACAACCTCAAGCACACTTTGCTTGAGGGTATCTTAAAGCTCTTTACAGCAATGAAGTACTCTAAGTGTAGTCCCTGTTTTAATGTAGGAAATGTAGTAGCCAATTTGTGCACAAACAACAATATCCAGCAATATTCCCTCTAAATTTTCTTTATGGCGTGGGGTCTGTTAATTCAATGCTTGGTACCTTTACATTTTTTGCATAACTGTGAACACATGGTATCTTAAAAGAAACAACTTGTGAGCAGCTTACGCAGTGCTTTCCAGGTTGTTGTGTGACCCATAACCACACATACGCACAGCTTAGTGGGAATATTGGTGGCCTGATTATCTGTTTTAGTAATGTTGGTTCAGGAATTTTTTTGCTTTATCCGGTAAGGGTAACATTTGTTGGCCTTCCCTAATTGCCCTTAAGAATGAAATATTAGCTAGACACCCACCCCCAACCTTCTTCAAATACTGACATGGGAGTCATTTGAGAGCGCCTCGGTTTAACATCTCATCTGAAAGACTGCACCTCCGACAGTACAGCACTCCTTCAATACTGCACTGGAGCATCACATTAGATTTTGTGCTGAAGGACCCGAGGACTGGAGGCAGAGTGTGAATGTGGGCATTTCTTTCTTTTGGGCCTCCTTATCTCGAGAGACAATGGATACGCGCCTGGAGGTGGTCAGTGGTTTGTGAAGCAGCGCCTGGAGTGGCTATAAAGGCCAATTCTGGAGTGACAGGCTCTTCCACAGGTGCTGCAGAGAAATTTGTTTGTTGGGGCTGTTGCACAGTTGGCTCTCCCCTTGCGCTTGTGTCTTTTTTCCTGCCAACTACTAAGTCTCTTCGACTCGCCACAATTTAGCCCTGTCTTTATGGCTGCCCGCCAGCTCTGGCGAATGCTGGCAACTGACTCCCACGACTTGTGATCAATGTCACACGATTTCATGTCGCGTTTGCAGACGTCTTTATAACGGAGACATGGACGGCCGGTGGGTCTGATACCAGTGGCGAGCTCGCTGTACAATATGTCTTTGGGGATCCTGCCATCTTCCATGCGGCTCACATGGCCAAGCCATCTCAAGCGCCGCTGACTCAGTAGTGTGTATAAGCTGGGGGTGTTGGCTGCTTCAAGGACTTCTGTGTTGGAGATATAGTCCTGCCACCTGATGCCAAGTATTCTCCGAAGGCAGCGAAGATGGAATGAATTGAGACGTCGCTCTTGGCTGGCATACGTTGTCCAGGCCTCGCTGCCGTAGAGCAAGGTACTGAGGACACAGGCCTGATACACTCGGACTTTTGTGTTCCGTGTCAGTGCGCCATTTTCCCACACTCTCTTGGCCAGTCTGGACATAGCAGTGGAAGCCTTACCCATGCGCTTGTTGATTTCTGCATCTAGAGACAGGTTACTGGTGATAGTTGAGCCTAGGTAGGTGAACTCTTGAACCACTTCCAGAGCGTGGTCGCCAATATTGATGGATGGAGCATTTCTGACATCCTGCCCCATGATGTTCGTTTTCTTGAGGCTGATGGTTAGGCCAAATTCATTGCAGGCAGACGCAAACCTGTCGATGAGACTCTGCAGGCATTCTTCAGTGTGAGATGTTAAAGCAGCATCGTCAGCAAAGAGGAGTTCTCTGATGAGGACTTTCCGTACTTTGGACTTCGCTCTTAGACGGGCAAGGTTGAACAACCTGCCCCCTGATCTTGTGTGGAGGAAAATTTGTGGGCATTAGAGATGGCGAATCGCCCTTTGTGCTTGTGTATGTGCTCTGTTTACCCTTAAACATAACTGAATTCTTGATGCTCAGGTATTCCTGGAACTCACTGCCTCTGAGGGTGGTGGAAGACAAGATGATGAATGATTTCAAAAGGAAATTGGATGGACATGGTTGGTTGATGGTCGGCACAGACTCGGTGGGCCAAAGGGCCTGTTTCAGTGCTGTATCTCTCTATGACTCTATTACACTTGAGGGAAATGAACTTGCAGGGTTACGGGGCCAAAGTGGGGGGAATGGGACTGATTGTATTGCCTTGCAGAGAGCTGACATGGACTCAATGGGCTGAATGGCCTCCTCCTGTGCTGTAATGATTCTACGGCATGGGCGAGCACAGCAGAAAGCACCTCTTTAATACACAAAACTGAAACGTGCAGTAGAATGGACAAGGCCGTCAATGTTCTGTTGGAAATACAGTTCTGGATTAATGAACAAATGAGTGAAAGTGAGCAGGGACACAAGCCCTGATCGTGAGAACCTTCCTGCAGATTTTATATGGTGTCACATCAACACACAAACGCTCCATGAAAATAGACCTTGTGTGATCACATTGACCAGTAACTGTGTCTGTTCCCAAGGGATATTGTTTAACAAATGACTGTAGATTCAGGTGCTGACTCTAATGAAAGGAAGGGACATAGTGTGGATAATTGCAGAACACTGAAATAACAATTATCAGATTAAAACATCCCACCAACACCTCGTGAACTTGATTTTACAAATCCCTGTGACACACGTTGAGAAAAGTGCAAAGCATGTGCCACATGGTGAATGATCTGTGAGGAGAGCAGAGCTGTGGGGATGATGGATCCTGAACTGGTGACACTGAACTCTGGCCAGTTCTTGAGGGAGGAAGCACACTCAATCTCAGAGTTGTGCAGATTATTTATTGTATATAAACTCTTGGGAAAGCTTCCAAATGTAACCTGATTCCAGAGTGGATCTTGCTGCTGGTATAGTTTTAGAACAAGCACTGACTCAGTGTAGTAAACTACCCAGGTCAATCTGAAAGACCTTCCTAAAATCCAAGTAAACTGTAGAATCCATTATGTGTTCCATTTTAGCCCTTTGATGTTATTATAAGGCAGTTAATGGATACTATAACATATTGGAAACAACAATAATTTGCATTTATATAGCACCTTTAACATAATAAAACGTCCGCAGACACTTTGTTTTCAAACAAAATTAGACAGGGAGTCACATAAGGAGATATTAGGATTTCAGGAGCATCTTAGAGGAGAAAAGAGAGGCAGAGAGGATTAGGGAGGGAATTCCAGAGCTTAGGGCCCAGGCAGCTGAAGGCAGGACTGCTAATGGTGGGCTGATTAAAATCGGGGATGCACAAGAGGCCAGAATTAGATGAGTGCAGATATCTCAGAAGGTTGTGGGGCTGGAGGAGATTACAAAGATAGGGAGGAGCAAGCCCATGGAGGGATTTGAAAACAAAGATGAGAATTTTAAAATCGAGGTGTTGCTTAACAGCAACTACAGGCCAGTCGATTTAACCTCGGTGGTGAGAAAACTTTCAGAAACGATAATCGAGACAAAATTAACAGTCATTTGGACAAGTGTGGATTAAAGTAAAGGAAACTACATAGCTTTGTTAAAGGTAAATCGTATTTAACTAATTGAGTTTTTTGATGAGGTGACAGAGATGGTGGTGAGGGCAATGCAGTTGATGTGATGTATATAGAATTCCAAAAGACATTTAATAAAGTGCCACATAATAGGCTTGCCAGCAAAGTTGAAGCCCATGGAATAAAAGGGAAAGTGGCAGCATGGATACGAGGTTGGCTGAGTGACAGGAAACAGAGAGTAGTGGTAAACGGTTATTTTCAATGGAGAAAGGTAGATAGTGGGTTCCCCACAGGTTGGTACTAAAGACCACTGCTTTTCTTGATATATATTAATGACCTAGACTTGGATGTACAGCACACAATTTCAAAATATGCAGACATCACAAAACTTGGAAGTATTGTGAACTGTGAGGAGGATAGTGATCGTCTTCAAGAGACATAGACAGGCTGGTGGAATGGGCGGACAAGTGGTAGATGAAATTTAATACAGAGAGGTGTGAAATGATACTGTAGGGGAGACTGGCTTATGGAAATCATGGGATACTTAGCGTAACTTAGCTCCCTGAAACTTGCGAAAAGCTTGCCTGTTAGACACACAAATCACATGAATAGCTAATCAAGAGTTTGATGAGGTGAATAATATATTCAAGGCAGGATGAGATTAGGGAAGACAGTAGATGGGAGATGATGTAATTAAAGAAACAGCTTGTCAAGTAAACCTCCTGTAAACTGTATAAAATGCCAGCTCAAACATTATATTAGTAGAACCCCTACAATCATTCATAAGAGTAGGACTTCTCCTTGCATGCTCGTAAATAAAGATCGCTCATTTATACAAGACATCCGACTCTCGAGGTATTTTTGGTTACCGGGACAAGCTCTCACCCTTACAATACATTTTGGGTGGAAGAACAAGGAGAGGCAATATAAAAGATATAATTCTAAAGGGGATGCAGGAACAGAGAGACCTGGGGGTTTATGTACACATAACTTAAAAGGTGGCAAGGCAGGTTGAGAAAGTAGTGGAAAGAAAATTCAGGACGCTGGGCTTTATAAATAGAGGTATAGAAGCATAGAAATTATAATGAACCTTTATGAAACATTGATTCAGCCTCAACTGGAATATTGTGTGCAATTCTGGGCACCACACTTTAGGAAGGAATTTTTTATTCATTCATGGGATGTGGGCGTCGCTGGCCAAGCCAGCATTTATTGCCCATCCCTAATTGCCCTTGAGAAGGTGGTGGTGAGCTGCCTTCTTGAACCGCTGCAGTCCATTTGGGGTAGGTACACCCAGAGTGCTGTTCGGAAGGGAGTTCCAGGATTTTGACCCAGCGACAGTGAAGGAATGGTGATATAGTTCCTAGTCAGGATGGTGTGTGACTTGGAGGGGAACTTGCAGGTGATGGTGTTCCCATGCATTTGCTGCCCTTGTCCTTCTAGTTGGTAGAGGTCGCGGGTTTGGAAGGTGCTGTCTAAGGAGCCTTGGTGCATTGCTGCAGTGCATCTTGTAGATGGTACACACTGTTGCCACTGTGCGTCGGTGGTGGAGGGAGTGAATGTTTGTAGATGGGGTGCCAATCAAGCGGGCTGCTTTATCCTGGATGGTGTTGAGCTTCTTGAGTGTTGTTGGAGCTGCACCCAAGGCAAGTGGAGAGTATTCCATCACACTCCTGACTTGTGCCTTGTAGATGGTGGACAGGCTTTGGGGAGTCAGGAGGTGAGTTACTCACTGCAGGATTCCTAGCCTCTGACCTGCTCTTGTAGCCACGGTATTTATATGGCTACTCCAGTTCAGTTTCTGGTGAATGGTAGCCCCTAGGATGTTGATCGTGGGGGATTCAGTGATGACAATGCCATTGAATGTCAAGGGGAGATGGTTCGATTCTCTCTTGTTGGAGATGGTCATTGCCTGGCACTTGTGTGGCGTGAATGTTACTTGCCACTTATCAGCCCAAGCCTGGATATTGTCCAAGTCTCGCTGCATTTCTACACTGACTGCTTCAGTATCTGAGGAGTCACGAATGGTGCTGAACATTGTGCATGCATCAGCGAACATCTCCACTTCTGACCTTATGATTGAAGGAAGGCCATTGATGAAGCAGCTGAAGATGGTTGGGCCTAGGACACTACCCTGAGGAACTCCTGCAGTGATGTCCTGGAGCTGTGATGATTGACCTCCAACAACCACAACCATCTTCCTTTGTGCTAGGTATGACTCCAGCCAGCAGAGGGTTTTCCCCCGATTCCCATTGAATGATTCCAGGGATGAGGGACTTCAGTTATATGGTCAGATTGGAGAAGCTGGTGGTGTTCTCATTAGAGAAGAGAAGGTTGAGAGAAGATTTGATAGAGGTGATCAAAATCATGAGGGTTCTAGGCAGAGTAGACAGAGAGAAACTGGTTCCATTGGCAGATGGGTCAAGAACCAGAGGACACAAATTTAAGCTGATTGGCGAAAGAAGCAATGGCAACATGAGAATGAAAGTATTTATTCAGCAAGTGGTTCAGGTCTGGAATGCACTGCCTGAGAAAGTGGTGCTGGCAGATTCAATCATTGATTTCAAAGGGAATTGGATAAGCACCTGAAAGGAAAATAATTGCAGGAAGATGAAGAAAGGGTGGGGGAGTGGCACTAGATGAGTTATCTTTCCAGAGAGCTGGCACAGACACAATAGACTGAATGGCCTCCTTCTGTGGTGTAACATTCTATGATCCTATTATTCTATGTCAACTGGAAGTCAGTGTACGTCAGCAGGCAAAGGGGTGATGTGTAAATAGGATCTAGTGTGGTTGGGACACAGGCAGCAGAGTTTTGAATTACTTCTGTCTATGGACGGTAGAAGGTGGAAGGCTGGCCAGGAGTGCACAGAATAATCAAGTCTAGAGGCAACAAAGGCATGAATTAAGTTTTCAGCAACAGATGATCTAAGGCAAGGGTGGAGTCATGCAATGTTACAGAGGTGGAAATGGGCAGTCTTTATGATGATGTGGATGTGTGAGATCAAATATAACACCAAAGTTGCAAACAGTCTGGTTCAGCCTCAAACGGTTGCCAGGGAGAGGGATGGAGTCAGCGGTTAGTGAACAGAGTTTGTGACAGTGTCCAAAATCAGTGGCTTCAGTCTTCCCAATATTTAATTGGAGGAAATTTTTGTTCATCCAATACTGGATGTTGGACAAGCATCTGATAATTTAGAGACAGAGGAGGGGGCCAGGAAAAGTGGAAGAGAGGTAAAGCTGGGTGTGTGAGTGAGAAGACAAGTCATTGCTGTTGATTTTCTGACTATGACAGGATAGATAAGAATGAAACCAGGCAAGTGCAGTCCCACTCAGCCAGATGACATTGGAGAGACATTGGAGCTGAATTTTATGGTCAACCATGTCAAAGAATGCAGACGGGTTGAGGAGAATGGGAAGGAATAGTTTACCTTTGTCACAGTCAATTAGGATATTGAACTAAAGAAAGACGTGCAACAAAACAATGCATTTATGTAGCGTCTTTCACAGCCTCAGCCAATCAAGTACTTTTGAAGTTTAATGTAGGAACAGAACTAGAAAGAGGTAAAAGTGTGAATTCAAAAATGAAGACAGGGTGGACACAGATAACTACAGGTCAATTAGTCTTACGTCAATTGTATGTAAAATGATGGGACGCACTAAAGCTTGGGGCAGCCGCAGCAAAGGCTCAATGGGGAAAGACCACAGTGTAAGGTTCCCCCACCAAGCTGGACTGAGGGGCTGGATCCATGGGAAACCCCTCGAACTGTATCGTTAATATTCTCAATTGCTGTAAATGTAAAACTGTAATTGACATGACAATTGTGAAACGGAAGGGTTGGGAAGAAACTCATGACAGTATTGAAGGAAACTGATCTCCCTTGCAATGTTTGTATTTTTTGGTGCTGTTTGGAAACTGTTTGGCAATGTAATTTTTACAGATTTTTATGAATAAAGTATATTTTGGAAATAAAAAAAAAATGGGAATCAATTATTAGGAGTAAATCTGATGATTATCTTTACAATCAGTGAATAGCAGTCAACATGATTTAGAAAGTACAGATTCTACCTGACAAACATCTTTTGAGGAAGTGGCAACCAAAAATGGATGATGGTGAACTCTAAGATGTTGTGTCGTTCAATTTCCAAAGGTTATTGGAATTAAAAAGTTACCAGGTTAAGCCAAAAGCTTCCAAGTAAATCTTGGGAATGGATAAGAAATTGGCTAAAAAGTAGAAAACAACCAGTGCTTCTGAGAAAGAAATATGTGCTTTTATATAGCACCTCTCAAAAAAAAATCTCAGGGCATCCCAAAGTGCTTTGCAGCCAATGAAGCACTATTGTAATGTAGAAAATGTGACAGCCAATTGATACACAGCAAACTGCCTCAAACAGCAATGTGATAAAGAGCAGATAATCTATTTCAGTGATGTTGGATGAAAGATGACCAGGACACTGGGGGGAACTCCCCTGATGTCAACCTGAGAGGGTAGTTTTTCAGTTTAATGCAAGTTTGTTGTTTTTTTTTAATGTCTTATCCAAAAGATGGCACCTCTAACAGTGCAGCATCCCCTCAGTTCTACACTAGAGTGTCAGCCTAGGCTTGTGTGATCAAGTGTCTGGGGTAGGACGTGTACCCACGACCTTCAGACTCAGAGGCAAGTTTACCACCTCTGAGTAACAGCTGTCACAACACATTGAGGGAGTCAATGGTCCAATTTACAGCTGAAGCTGGGAGGGGCAGTAGAATCAAAGCAGGATTGGCGGAGAATTACAGAATGATTTAAAGAAATAGCAGATAAAATACAGTAAGGACTGCACCCAGGAAACATCTCCTCTCAGGACGGTATAGCCAGGGAACTGAGGCTGAGAGTTCAACATGTCCAACCAATGAGGAACAGAAATCGACAAACGTTTATTTAGTGAAAGGTAATGTTCATCGACTCAGACACATGCCAGGCATTCGGAGCAATGAAGAAAGGGAGATGCACGACTGCTGAAGTAATAGCTGCTAACGCAAAAGAGAACTTGCAGTATTAGCGCCAGGAGAAAGACCGGCCCTCTTTAGCTGGTGGAGTGAACTCCTGCAAAACTCAAGTGTAATCTAAGACCAACACCTGTTCAGCAACCAGCAGGGCGGGTCTTTTAGCTGAACATTTTCTATTCCATATATATTTGAATTAGTCATTCGAGTAAGTTGACGAATGCAGCAGAAATGCAATTGCCTTACTGAAGCTAACTGGGAATTCCACATGTTAATTATAATCTAGTTAATTAACAGGGTCTGAAAATTACTACAAATATTCATATTTAAGATTTTTGGCATATTGTCAGAGAACATTGAGAAAAGGTTACCAGTGACTCCACCAACATGCGCACTATCTCTGAGCTTCCAATACACCCACTCTCGCCCAATTCCCTTTCTTTTTAATTAACCGGCAGTTTTCTCAAAGGGGGAAAGGACTTCTCCGGTTTCTGAGGCCGAAACTCGGTGCAGTCTCTGTTTCTATCTGCTGAAGATCGCTTATGTACTAGAACAAAGTCTTATAAAGTATATAAATCTCGTCTAAGTGGCCAAGTGAAGACAGACAGGAGGTTAACACAAGCACATGTTGATGCCCGTCAGGAGCTTGTCTCAGTCCGTCTGCCAGTGTTTCACATGCATGAAGAATAGGAGTTTGCTGTCAATTGTAATATCAAGGTGTGTGTGTGAGGGCAGGATCCGTTCAGGTGGATTGATATGTGCAGTAGGTGTGAAAGACAGTTTGTTCCCTCCCGTTACCAGTAAAATCATCAGGTTTTTACATATCCGCAATATCTGAAATTCCTCTTATCAATGACATTTCTGTCGTCATTGTTTCGCAAAATGAAACCGATAGCCTCAGTGATTTGGAGCAAAATTGGGAATTCTTTAGTTCCCAATGGAAAGTTGAACAAACTAATGTCGGACAGTTTGATTCCTGGTCTCTCCCTCAGCGCCTGCTTCTAGTTAGTTCAGATGTGGAAGGTACAATTCAGCTGTCTCTTACCTCCAGGGAACCCCGTGCTCCCACAGCCTTTGCCCTCGGGATCCAGCGTGTGGACGAAGGTACTTTTAGTGCAGAGTCTCCACAGTCCAAAATGTGCCTCCTCACAGGTGCTGTTGGATCTCTCCAGCCTGGGGCTCAGAACTGCCCAAAAATCAGTGCTGACAGCGACCACCATTAATATCATTCCCACCGTCACGAAGCAGAAGGTGCATTTAATCTTCCCTGCTTTGCCCTCGTCCATTATGCCGGAGAAGACCCTGAGCTCTTTCCCCGGGTATGTCTTCTCTGACCCCACCCCCGCTTTGATTAGCGTCAGACTCTCTGTAATAAGACCGAGTTAAGCAGCACTGAGGTTTAAAGTTTCTAGCTGGGACTCTGGATGTGAACCTTGTTCCCTGTTCACACTCTGTGTCCCATACCCTGCATTTAATCCTTTCGGCCCATCGCACAGTTTGATATGATGAGATTCGGGAGAATGAGTCCTGGGCTGGGATTTTTGCTGAGGTCCATTTGACCATTGAGCCTCTGTTAGTCTCTCCGCTCCTCGGGTTACCATTGGAGGTTAGTGTGGCTCCGGGACTGAATTCCTTTCTATTAAGAGCTGCAGTCTGATGGGAACTGACAGTTTGTTTATGTAAAAACCACACAACCTAATTAAAACAAATCCCGAAGGTAACCAGTTACTGCAGGTTAGATTGCAGAGTTCTCAAAGGATGTAAAAACATTTCAGCTGCGTTTGGGGGCAAGTCTCCCGCTGCAGACCCTTCCAATAGTATTTCACACCAGGCTCTGTCTGACCCTGCTACATTTATCCACAAACACGTTGATCTGAGGGTGAATCTGGAGGTCCTTTACTTCGCCCTATTCTACACAGCCTCTCATTGTGGGTGACAGCAAACCCGGTGAGGAATGAGAATGGGCCCAGACGTGAGCACAAGTGAATGTGGAACATTTCAGTGAATGGGTGCAGTAAGTGAGAGGGACCGCGGGTTGTGGAGGAAATCAACTTCCAGAGATCATTCCGGCCTCTTGTCCCAGAGACACAGCTTTCCAGCCAAGGTCTACCCGAGGCCTCGAATCGGATCATAAATGTCCTGGAAAGAACCGCAGGAATGTTGTGGTAGCAGTTAAATCCCTGACATGACATTGTCTCAGTCCCAGTGGCAGCTCCTCCTGCAGTGACCACCCCTCAACCATCAAAACCACTGCAGCTTCAGACACTGTGTGTCTTTACACAATGTTTAAAATTAAATGGGACGAAGGCTCCATTGAAAGTCCAATAGTTCATCCTTGTGCCAACCAGGCTGAATGAAAAAAAGCCTCCAATGTAATTAGAGAAATGCTGAATGTTGAGTTTTGAAATGGTCATGTATTAACTCTGATTCTGGTCCATTATTATCTAACATTCAAACCCTCTTCACGCTATTGTGACATTATTTGCAGGATGTAGTGAAGAGTTGTAAAGTTCTGAAGACCCTCCCTCCACGGGAGTGACACTCCAATTGTCAGCTTGGCTTGTTTGTCATTGTTTCTGTTCGAGAGCTTCCTACCTTGTGGGTTCCAGATCCCTGTGAAAGGATCAGCCTGAAGATAAAGCTGGAAACGGGAGCAATTTTCAAAGAAACCTCTTAATAAGAACACGTCAGCTCTGTGATGCACCAATGGCCACATTTGGCCAAAGGCAGTTATTGTCAATTGGTATCTCATCTGGCGTGAGGACTGAGCAGATTTGTTCTTCACCCTCGCCCAGCCGACATTCCTGCCTGGGGGTCCTGGCTTCATTTCCATTTGGATCAGTGCTTCCTACCCTGCACCGCATCAATCTGAGAAATACAATGTAGTTTGCATCGTGTAAATGTCAGAAAAGCTCTCAGTTTCCATAGGAACGGAGCAAATAACCTTACAAATGGAGGATCCAACATCTTAGCTGTCAGTGCTCCTTGGAAACAGGACTCCTGCACGGAGTCTATCTCCAGCTCACTGTCTAGTTGACTTCAAAGAACAAAGAACAGTACAGCACAGGAACAGGCCATTCGGCCTGCCAAGCCTGCGCCGATCTTGATGCCTGGCTAAACTAAAACCTTCTGCACTTCCAGGGACCGTATCCCTCTATTCCCATCCTATTCATGTATTTGTCAAGATGCCTCTTAAACGTCGCTATTGTACCTGCTTCCACCATCTCCCCCGGCAGCAAGTTCCAGGCACTCACCGCCCTCTGTGTAAAGAACTTGCCTCGCACATCCCCTCTAAACTTTGCCCCTCACACCTTAAACCTATGCCTCCTAGCAACTGACTCTTCCACCCTGGGAAAATGCTTCTGACTATCCACTCTGTCCATGCCGCTCATAACTTTGTAAACCTCTATCATGTCGCCCCTCCACCTCCGTCGTTCCGGTGAAAACAATCCGAGTTTATCTAACCTCTCCTCATAGCTAATGCCCTCCAGACCAGGCAACATCCTGGTAAACCTCTTCTGTACCCTCTCCAAAGCCTCCACGTCCTACTGGTAGTGTGGCGACCAGAATTGCACGCAATATTCTAAGTGTGGCCTAACTAAGGTTCTGTACAGCTGCAGCATGACTTGCCAATTTTTATATTCTATGCCCCGACCGATGAAGGCAAGCATGCCGTATGCCTTCTTGACTACCTTATCCACCTGCGTTGTCACTTTCAGTGACCTGTGGACCTGTACGCCCAGATCTCTCTGCCTGTCAATACTCCTAAGGGTGCTGTCAGGAGGCTGACACTCCATCAGCTGATAATCGGGACCATTGGATGAGGGGAGGGATGAGCCAGGTGGCTGCTGTTGCAGGGGCAGCTGATCGGTGACCCCCCTCGCAGCAACCGAGATCTTCCCACATCGACTGGTCAGAGATCTAGGCTGAGCAAAGGTCTATCAGTTCTTGCTGCCAGCTTGTCAGGATCTCCCTCCTATAATGAAGGAGTAAAAATAGATGTTCCCCCTTTAGGCTCTTTCATTCTTTAACTGAAATGTTTAGTGTATGGTGTAGTTGCTGGAATCTTTATGCTGTCTTTGCTTGTCTTTACATTGTGTTCCTCCTCACAGTTGATATCTGCCTGATATCAAGAAACAACTGAAGGCACTGGATACTGCAAAAGCTATGGGCCCTGACAATATTCCGGCAATAGTACTGAAGACCTGTGCTCCAGAACTTGCCGCGCCCCTAGCCAAGCTGTTCCAATACAGCTACAACACTGGCATCTACCCTGCAATGTGGAAAATTGCCCGGCTATGTCCTTTACATAAAAAGCAGGACAAGTTCAACCCGGCCAATTACTGCCCCATCAGTCTACTCTCGATCATCAGTAAAGTGATGGAAGGTGTCATCAACCGTGCCATCAAGCAGCACTTGCTTAGCAATAACCTGCTCAGTGACGCTCAGTTTAGGTTCCGCCAGGGCCAATCAGCTCCTGACCTCATTACAGCCGTGGTTCAAACATGGACAAAAGAGCTGAACTCAAGAGGTGAGGTGAGAGTGACTGCCTTTGACATCAAGGCAGCATTTGACCGAGTATGGCATCAAGGAGCTCTGGCAAAAGAGAGGTCAATGGGAATCAGGGGGAAAACCGTCCACTGGCTGGAGTCATACCTAGCGCAAAGGAAGATGGTTGTGGTTATTGGAGGTCAATTATCTGAGCTCCAGGACATCACTGCAGGAGTTCCTCACGGTAGTGTCCTAGGCCCAACCATCTTCAGCTGCTTCATCAATGACCTTCCTTCAACCAGAAGGTCAGAAGTGGGGATGTTTGCTGATGATTGCACAATGTTCAGCACCATTCGTTACTCCTCAGATACTGAAGCTGTCCGTGTAGAAATGCAGCAAGACTTGGACAATATCCAGGCTTGTGCTGATAAGTGGCAAGTAATATTCACGCCACACAAGTGCCAGGCAATGACCATCTCCAACAAGAGAGAATCTAACCACCTCCCCTTGACATTCAACGGCATTACCATCGCTGAATCCCCCACTATCAACATCCTAGGGGCTACCATTGACCAGAAACTGAACTGGAGTAGCCATATAAATACCGAGGCTACAAGAGCAGGTCAGAGGCTAGGAATCCTGAGGCGAGTAACTCACCTCCTGACTCCCCAAAGCCCGTCCACAATCTACAAGGCACAAGTGGAATACTCTACACTTGCCTGGATGGGTGCAGCTCCAACAACACTCAAGAAGCTCAACACCATCCAGGACAAAGCAGCCCGCTTGATTGGTACCCCATCTACAAACATTCACTCCCTCCACCACTGACGCACAGTGGCAGCAGTGTGTACCATCTACAAGATGCACTGCAGCAATGCGCCAAGGCTCCTTAGACAGCACCTTCCAAACCCGCGACCTCTACCAACTAGAAGGACAAGGGCAGCAAATACATGGGAACACCAACACCTGCAAGTTCCCCTCCAAGTCACACACCATCCTGACTAAGAACTATATCGCCGTTCCTTCACTGTCGCTGGGTCAAAATCCTGGAACTCCCTTCCTAACAGCACTGTGGGTATACCTACCCCAAATGGACTGCAGCGGTTCAAGAAGGCAGCTCACCACCACCTTCTCAAGGGCAATTAGGGATGGGCAATAAATGCTGGTCTGGCCAGTGACACCCACATCCCCATGAATGAATTAAAAAAAACTTCTTCTCCACATGTTTTAATTGTGATTTCAGTCTAATTCCCAAAATTATTGAGAGGAATTCCGCTCTGACACTGGGAACCCAATGCTGTAAGGAACCATTGTTTATTCCAAACAAGTCCAGAGGGGAAACTGATAGCTCTTCTGTTCCCTCAAACCAGCTGCATCTGCTACTGATCCCTGACTTTAATCAACGCTAAATTCCTTCTAACCCATTCCCTGAAATGAATAACCTGTTTAACTGTTGAAATAGTCCATTGCCTTTAATCCCGTATAACATTGCTGCTTTCAATTTGTAAGTCTGTGCTTTATTTTAAAGTGGATGGTCAGATCTATTCATCTGGAATTTCCACTGGGCTGGAGTTTCAGGAGCTCCAGCTGCTCTTTGGGACCTCATTCAACTACCTGTTCCTCCCTGAGAGACTGTCAGTGAGTGGGAGGGGAGGGGGGCAGCACCCCAATCTCATCCCGTTATCACCAGACATCCCTCTGGCAATACCTCACAGCAGGAGTCACTGATTAGCTCAGGAGCTGAACTTGACCCTGAATAATGAGGCTTATTGAATGGCCTCCACTTTGATTCTGAGTGGGATCGATGATTGAAGCTGGGACATCCAGAGTCTGCATAGTTCAGATAAACGCCATGGAATTATTAGGAGAGAGTGAGGAAAAGTCTCAGTTAGAACCAGCTATGCTTGTTTAGGTGGAATTCTGCACTGAATCGCCGTCAACATTGGCTATTAGACGGGAACGAGCTGTCTGCAACTGGTAGCACAAAGATGATGCACAAAGGTATTGAACTGAACAACAACGTGCATTTTTATAGCACCCTTACCGTAATAAAGTGCCACAAGGCGCTTGGCAAGAGCGTTATCAGCCAAACACTGAGAGTTCGGACAGATGATGCAAAGTTGGGTCAAAGAGGCAGGTTCTCCGGTGGTGCACCAAGAGCACAGCATGTACATCAAACCTAGAGAACCAATGAGTTTCACTAAAGACCAGTGCACACGGGGAAATGATGTTGCACACTTTGCCTGTTGAATGGTTCAATGGGATGTTCTGAAGTACTTGGACCTCCTACAGATGCAGTTCAAGAAGGAATCTCCCACTAGATTGAGTTGGGTTCCAACCCATGCAAACCCAGCTGTTTAAACTGGTGACATAAAATTCTATCTTTAAATCTAATCCTTCTTCTTTGGCCTCCTTGTCTCGAGAGACAATGGGTAAGCGCCTGGAGGTGGTCAGTGGTTTGTGAAGCAGCGCCTGGAGTGGCTATAAAGGCCAATTCTAGAGTGACAACCCATGCAAACCCAACTGTTTAAACTGGCGACATAAAATTCTATCTTTAAATCTAATCCTAGTTTTTAATCTATTTGTGATGCTTTAATGGAATGCAAAATGGAGTCTGATCATCGCACAGACTCCAAAAGGAAAGTCAACAATCTGGGATACAATAGAGTGTTTAGGCTGCACAGGGCATTTATCATTCCCTGACATCGATTACAGGCAAAAAAAAACCATTGATATCTATAAATTAGAACCGTGCTTACATTGTATGACTAAAGGAACATGAGATTGTGGTTCAAACAGTCCCATCAGGTGAAAGGCAGGATTTTGTTTGTTCACAATGAGAGGCAGCACCAGTCCCAGTGAAAGATTCGATCCGCTTTGTAAATGAACAGAGACAAACACCTCGTTTCTTCACAGAACGGGAGACTCCCACTCTATCCAGATATTACTTTATTATCACAAATACTTTATAATAACCCAATCACATACAGTCAGAACAAACTGCTTCAGAGCAAAGGGCACATCTCTGTCTTTAACTGCCACTATTTCCACAATAATCTAATTAGAAATCAGTTTTAGTACTGTTCCCCATGAACTACTCTAACTTGTAACATTAACAACTCAGACAAATGTCTGAGAATCTAATGGGGCGGGGGGGGGGGGGGGGGGGGGGATCACAAGAAACACAACCAGTGAAGATACTGAGGTTTTTCTTTGCTCCAATATCCCCATCAATAAATGTGAGTGTTGAAGAGGGGCTGCAGGATCCGGGCTCCTCACAACTTGCCCTTTTTGCAATGATAGGTACAGTGCTAGTTTTAAATTGTCCCTAATCCATTAAATGTATATATTGAATATAATTTTTTGAATTGTTGTGCAAAGTGATTCCACCACACACAAAGCGGGGGCCCTTTTTCCAGGAGGGGGAGGGGGCTCTCGGCAGCTCCAACACTTGGGGCTCAGCCTGTTCACACCCATAGAGACCCCGGGAAGTCGTGCAGGCACTGCCCGGGGAAACTGGTTAACGAGAGAAACGAAGATCCAAGAGGAATAATGGGCCTGGGTGGACCTTTTCATCACTGCACCGGAAAGGGTTAACACACGAGCACCACAAAGATAATTCAGGCTAGCTCTTAAACAGTCCCTGGGCTGGGTGTATAGACTGAATGAGATGTAAGTGTATATTAAATGCTACAAAATGTTAATCTGTGTTAAACGTTGTATTTATCACCAGCTCAACAGAAATGGACACACTTCAGGCTTTCCATTGGGGGGGCAATGTTCTCCAAGTCTTATCTTTCGGTGTAATTTGCTGACCTCATTTCTTTCTCCTTCCCGCCAATTCCGGGTAAACCTGCCTTCTTTTACCTCTTCTGTGTTCCTCGCCTTGTCCACTGTCTGCTGCTAATCCAAGAACCCACCAGCAATGAAGAGCAATGCCAGTGGTTCACGTCCAACTCTTGGATTGGAGACACATCAAGTCTCTTCCATTGCTCTTCCCTTTAACAGGGTAGAAAGGAAATTGGCCCCTGGGATTTTCCAAGCCAGCGGGTTCAGACTGGCGTTGTCCGCCTGTTCATCATGTTGAGCCCTTCCTTCAGTTCCTTCTGGAAGCAGTTATGAACTTGGAGGAAGCTCTCTTCCTGCTCCGGGTAGTGGGCGGATCTGACTACCGCTTTGTTCGCATCTCTGGACAGGGTGTACATGGAGATCTCACTCAATGGGACCATGGTGCTCACCACCTTTAGGTTGGCAGCAGCGGAGATTTCTCGGGCCGGGGAGGGCTCCTCAGACCTGGAGCTGGACCTGGATCTCCTCCTTTGCCTGTATCTGGAGCTGGACATCCTGGCGTAGGGTGAGGAGGAGGTCCTCAGATACTCCCGGTGTGACCGGGTCCTCACCGCTTTGTTTTTGTCGATGTAAATACTGACAGCGAGGACTCCTGCCATCTCAGCCACAATAAAGGACAAAGCCCCAAAGTAAAAGGACCACCCATAAGAATACAGGCTCTTCTTGTCATCGTCATTCTTATCCCAGGGGTCGCCCGTGTTGCTCGATATATACACGATTATCCCGATAATGTTACTCAGGCCTAGGGCAAAAAAAACCACCATCAATCTCATGAACTAAAGCAACATAGCGACACTCATTAAACTTCCAAACTGATGGTTTATTTTGAGAACTAATGGGAGTTTAACTGATTCTTGCTGTTAAAAGTAGACTGTGTACATAGGAACATACGAATTAGGAGCAGAAGTAGGCCATTCGGCCCGTCGAGCTTGCCCCACCATTCAATGAGATCATGGCTGATCTGTTTCTGTCTCGAATTCCACACTCCCATCCACCCCCGATAATCTTTGATTCCCTTGCCTAACAAAAATCTATCTACCTCCGCCTTAAAAATATTCAATGACCCCGCCTTCAACATCTTCTGAGGCAGAGAGTTCCAAAGTCGCACAACCCTTAGAGAAAAAATTTCTCCTCATCCCTGTCCTAAAAGGGCATCGCCTAATTTTAAAACCATGCCCCCTAGTTCTGTACTCACCCATAAGAGGAAACATCCTTTCCACATCCATCTTGTCAAGACTGTTCAGGATCTTATAAACTTCAAACAAGTCTCCCCTCACTCTTCTAAACTCCAGTGAAAACAAGCCCAGTTTTTCCATCCTTTCCTCATAAGACAACAAGCTCATTGCAGGTATCAGTCTAGTAAACCTACTCTGAACCGCCTCCAACACATTTACATCCTTCCTTAAATAAAGAGACCAAAACTGCACACAGTATTTGAGATGTAGTCTCACCAATGCCCTGTATAACTGAAGCATAACATACTTACTTTTATTTTCAATTCTTCTCTTAATAAAGGATAGCGTTCCATTAGCCTTCTTTACTACTTGCTGCACCTGCAAACTAACTTTTTGTGACTCATGCACTAGAACACCTAGATCCCTCTGCACCTCGGAATTCTACAGTCATTCTCCGTTTAAGTAATACTCTGCTTTTTTATTCTTCCTCCCAAAGTGAACAACTTCACATTTTCCCACATTATACTCCATCTGCCAGATTTTTGTCCACTTAATAAACCTATCTATATCGGTCTGCAACCTCCTTATATCCTCTTCACAACATACTTTCCGACCTATCTTTGTGTCATCTGCAAATTTAAGGACCAGAGTGAGGAATGGGTATGAGAATGAGCAGAGGGTGAGTGTGAGTGTGAGCGAGTGTGAGAGTGAGGAGTGGCTAGTGTGACAGTGATGAGTGGGTGAGTGTGACAATGAAGAGTGGGGTGAGTGTGAGAGTGAAGAATGGGTCTGAGAGTGAGGAGTGGGTGAGTGTGAGAGTGAGGAGTGGGTCTGAGAGTGAGGGGTGGGTATGAGGAGTGGGTGAGTGTGAGAGTGAAGTGTGGGTGAGTGTGAGAGTGAGGAGGGGTATGAGGAGTGGGTGAGTGCGAGAGTGAGGAGTGGGTCTGAGACTGAGGAGTGGGTGAGTGTGAGAGTGAGGAGGGGTATGAGGAGTGGGTAAGTGTGAGAGTGAAGTGTGGGTGAGTGCGAGAGTGAGGAGTGGGTCTGAGAGTGAGGAGTGGGTATGAGGAGTGGGTGAGTGTGAGAGTGAAGTGTGGGTGAGTGCGAGAGTGAGGAGGGGTATGAGGAGTGGGTGAGTGCGAGAGTGAGGAGTGGGTCTGAGACTGAGGAGTGGGTGAGTGTGAGAGTGAGGAGTGGGTGAGTGTGAGAGTGAGGTGTGGGTGAGTGTGAGAATGAGGAGCGGGTGAGTGTGAGAATGAGGAGCGGGTGAGTGTGAGAATGAGGAGCGGGTGAGTGTGAGAGTGAGGAACGGGTGAGTGTGAGAGTGAGGAACGGGTGAGTGTGAGAGTGAGGAACGGGTGAGTGTGAGAGTGAGGAGTGGGTGAGTGTGAGAATGAGGAACGGGTGAGTGTGAGAATGAGGAACGGGTGAGTGTGAGAATGAAGTATGTGTGAGTGTGAGAGTGAGAAGGTGAGTGTGAGAGTGAGGAGCGGGTGAGTGTGAGAGTGAGGAACGGGTGAGTGTGAGAGAGAGGAGTGAGTCTGAGAGAGAATGGGTCAGTGTGAGAGTGAGGAGTAGGTATGAGATTGAGGAGTGGATAAGTGTGAGAATGGGGAGTGAGTGTGAGTGAGGAGTGGTTATGAGTGAGAAGTGGGTATGAGAGTAAAGAGCGGGTAAGTATGAGAGTGAGGAACGGGTGAGTGTGAGAGCAAAGAGTGGGTGAGTGTGAGAGTGAGGAACGGGTGAGTGTGAGAGTGAGGAACGGGTGAGTGTGAGAATGAGGAGCGGGTGAGTGTGAGAATGAGGAGCGGGTGAGTGTGAGAGTGAGGTGCAGGTGAGTGTGAGAGTGAGGAGTGGGTGAGTGTGAGAGTGAGGAGCGGGTGAGTGTGAGAGTGAGGTGCAGGTGAGTGTGAGAGTGAGGAGCGGGTGAGTGTGAGAATGAGGAGCGGGTGAGTGTGAGAGTGAGGTGCAGGTGAGTGTGAGAGTGAGGGGGGTGAAGGTTGGCACTTACCTGCTGCTACAAATAAGATGCCAGCACTAAGGATAATGTTGGTTTTGCTACTGTACAATTTTCCAGCTCCAACACACAGACCGGCCAAGAGCAGCAGAATGGCACTCAGGATGGGGAATAAACTGGAAGCACGGACAATGCCTGAAGAGAGAAACAAACAACTTTTTTCAATCCTTTCCATGCCTTGCATCTTAGTGCGATGGTCTGAAATATATTACTTTCATTTTTTGGAATTCAAAAAGCACAACATGATCAATTTATTGAATATAAATGGGTAGGTGTACAGGGCAGGTAGGTGTGTACCTGTGGGAAAAATCCAAAATGTCTTAATAACTCTCCTTGTAATTGCTGCCAGGCTCAATCAAAGTTACACCATGTGATGTACGACTGAGTCAAAAGCACCAGGAGGAGCCCAGGTTACAACACTGATTTCTGCCAAACGAGCGGGGGTGTGGGATTGGGTCCCTGCATTGATCTTCAGTGTTCCCCAGCTCGGTGTGGGGAGAGCTGATAGAATCAGCCAAGTTTGCCACTGGAAAGTGAACATGTGGTCATCAGATATGGAGAGGATTATGACAACCATCATGGTAGAATAGTCCATTCGCACTCCCTCTCTAAAGTTACATAGAAAAATGAAACCTTGGGAAAGGTATCAGAGGGTTGGTGCTGACTATCAAATTACCTCTCAGACTGAATTACTAGCATTAGCAGAGAAAATGTCTATTCTGTCGTATTTATGGAAAAACTAGTTGATCTCCCAGGTGATGTACATAGGGAGTCAAGATCAAATGTATTCTTCAGGTGAAGTGGGGTTAGAGGGTGGGGGAATAATTAGAGCAGGGTGTCATAAGACAGTCCACATTTTAAAGTCATCCTTTCGCCCGTTACTGAAGAAGCCCCCAGAGGTAAGAAAGACGAACACGGGGTCTTTCAGCGTTACTGTGGAGGGCTGGGGAGGTGTATGAGGGTTGTGTATGAATCAATGCAAACCATGGAAGATGGGTTGGGTAAATTGTACAAATGTTAATGTCCACACGAAACAAAGCACATTTACAAATGTTCTAGATTTGTACACTATTCTGCACTAGTTCAGGTTTGACTCCGAATTACATGACTGATCATTCCCACATATAGAATATTACATTTCTTAAATCCTTACGTAAAAGGTATTCTGAACCCTCCTGATCGTAATCATCATCTTCAGGAAAGTAATTGATTCTGAAGCAATTTCCTCTCTGAAGGCCTGAAATGGTGGAAATCAGAAATTAACCAGCAAGCACCAATGCAGTAATTCGCCCATCCCCCACCCGCATGCTTCAACCCCCATCCCATCAGATACCCATTAGGAAGAGCAACATTCATCGCACGTCTAGAAATTGCTGAAACATGTTATACATATATTCGTCTGAGGTGCCTTCTTAAACTATACTGCTGTTCCACTGTTTACAGATCCTAGCTCTGGCTCAGAGTTTTTTTTAGTTTCTTTATAAAAGAAAATCAATTTAATAGTTCTGCAAGTGTTTTATTAAAGAATTTAAAATTTACTTGTGAGAAGTATCTGTTGTGAAACCAAACTTCGACAAAATGTATAATGAAAACCTTCTGTTTATAATGCCTCATTAGAAATCACTTTCACTTAGGAAGCAACACACATTTAAACGTTATCTGCTTTGACTTGAGAAAAACTGACAATGAGTTCTGTTTCCTGCTGATAGTCACTGGATAACAGATCATGAGGTTGCACTTGGGAAATTGTGTGATTCCAGAGGTATTTGACTGTTGTGTGGTCAAATAAAAATTCTAACTTCTCATAAGTTGGAACCGTTCAGTAAGTTTAATGATTTGTGCACTGATCGATTTCATTGAATTCCCAGTAAATCACTTTATATTTCTTGCGGTTGAAAGCTTTGGGGAAATTGAGTTTGTGTGCATTTACCCTCTAAACTAGATAAACAACAAGCTTATTGACCCTCTAAACTTCCCTGCTTTTGCTAACTTCAGTCCAGTCACTTTATCTTCCTGAAATTTTTGTTGTGTTAAAATTGAGACTTGTTACCCTAGTTGCTACTTCATTATCTTTCCTCTGACTCCAATATTTAGTTTGCTCTTATTAAACAAGTTCAATCGGCTGGCTTTTAAAAGCTGAGCATTATATCATTTAATCAATATTACGTGATTTACCTGTTCTTCTCGCTTACTTTTTCCAACCCTTGGCACTGGCCCTTCACCAAGGTCTCTCAATACAAGAATGTGCTTGTTTGCTTGTTAAATTGAGAACTCTAATCCTTAATGCTGTCTTGGGAAGAGCTTCCCCAACAGGACTATTGTGTTATTTACCTTGTCCTACACCAGCTGCCCTTAAAGCACAAGAAAAAATGGAGTTTCAGAAATGGCTGAGACTAAAGTTCAAGGAGATCCAGTAATACTGAAAGATTTAGAGACATTTAATATGTCCAACCAATGTAGAGCAGTAATCATGAGGTAAATGAAGTCCTGAATTACAGAACCACAACAGTAGAATACACACCTGAGGAAATTATGCTCAAATTGTACCATACTCTGGTCAGATCATCATTTCAGTAACGGTGACTGAGGCACCAGTATCTGGGGAAAAGGTTAGACAAAACTGATTCATAGTATCCAAGGACTGAGTTATGAGGAGAGACTGGCAAAACATTTGGAGGTGCATGAGTGGGGATCTGATAACTGTGTGGAATTTAGCAAAGAACATGGAAAGGGTAGATCTGAAACATCTGATTCAAGTTACATAGAGGAGGACGTTAGTTTAAAGCAACAAAAGGAAAATTTAGGAGGGATGTCGGGAAGTTCTCCCTCACACAGAGTGAGCACCATTTGAATGGATTAGTGCAAGCAAAGGCTCCGATATTTATGCAGGGTCAGGGGTTGAGCCTGGTTACAGGGGGGGGGGGGGGACGTCTGGAAATGTCACAGATGTCCAGCTGAACTTAATGCAAGCCCTCATTATGACTTTTATACTCTGCTTCCCATCCAGCAGACGTCTAGATTGACAGGCTGTCCAGTTGCCGGGTGAGAAAAGCAGCAGGGAGCGATGGGGTAGTGGGTGGGTTGGATTGGCGAACAGGAGCAAGGGGGAACCGGCAGAGATTGGGAGGCAGAAGGCTCGGGATTGCTTGTTTAATGGTGAGGGTGGGTGGATGTCAGCTGATGGTGGCAGATGATTTGTTTGAGGGACACAAGGGAAGCACTCATACTCCTGCTGGCTTTCCAAAAAGCACTTGGTTGGTGGATCTGGCTGCTGCTGCTGCTTCCCTTTAGCGGCCTGGTTTCCTGAGCCCTGGGAAGCCTGGTGGACCAGGTTAAATTTATATCAAGCTCCCAACTCCACTATGGCAGCCTAATTTAAATATATATCCATGGCTGGAATTTTACCCTCGTTGGACGGGAGCTGTCCACCAACCGAAATGTCACTGGCGATCCCACCTCCGCCTGGCCTGGGGATCCAGACTGCATTTTACGGTCCCCAGGCCCTTAATCGGTCTGAGGCAGGACTTCCACCTCATTGAGGCAGGAAGTCCCGCCTAATGGAGCTGCCGGCCAATCAGCGGGTCGGCAGCACTTAGTCCCAGCAGCGCCACCGGGAGCTGGGACTGCAACCCAGCTGCAAGAAGAAGAGGAAGGACGGCCCCAGGAAAAAGGTACGTTTTTTGGGGCCTCGACAGGGGTGTTCAGTCAGGCCCCAGCAAGGCAAGGGTCTCTCGATTGGGGTGACGGGGTGGGGAGGGTGCGTTTTGGGTGTTGGGAGTGGTTGGGGCATTGGGGGTGGCCCTCCGTTGGGCACAGGGTGCCTGATCAGGATGCCGCCCCCCCCCCCAGGTTGTCAGAAAGCCGCCTACCTGAACAGGTGGCTTTTCTCAGACCTGGGCCCCCGCTTGTCAATGGTAAAATCCCCATGGCGGTGGGCAGAGGCCCTTAAGTGGCCACTTAAGTGCCTTGATTGGCTTGAGGCAGGCGGCCCCGCCACCACTTTCCCACATAAAATGGTGGCAGAGGCGGGAGCAGGTTAGGAAGAGCTCCCTGAGTCTTCCACTCCATTTTACGCCCTCACCCGCCACCATCCCACTCTTTGGTGGGGCGTAAAATCCCCACCCATATCTGAAGAGGGCACACTCGTGCAATTTGCTGCTTTAAAAATGAAGGGAGACACATACAAGCTGAACTGGGGTTACTTTTGTGATTTTTTTTATTTTTAACCTCCTGGACACTCTCCTGTCCAGTGTGTGTGTATGTGTGTGTCTGTGTGTCTGTCTGTCTGTGTGTCTGTCTGTCTGTGTGTCTGTGTGTGTGTGTGTCTGTGTCTGTGTGTGTCTGTGTCTGTGTGTGTGTGTCTGTGTGTGTGTGTGTCTGTGTCTGTCTGTGTGTGTGTGTCTGTGTCTGTCTGTGTGTCTGTGTGTGTGTCTGTGTGTGTGTGTGTGTCTGTGTGTGTGTCTGTGTGTCTGTGTCTGTCTGTGTGTGTGTGTGTGTCTGTGTGTGTGTCTGTGTCTGTGTGTGTGTGTGTGTGTGTGTGTGTGTGTGTGTGTCTGTGTGTGTCTGTGTGTGTGTGTGTCTGTCTGTCTGTCTGTGTCTGTGTGTGTGTGTGTGTCTGTGTGTGTGTCTGTGTCTGTGTGTGTGTGTCTGTGTCTGTGTGTGTGTCTGTGTGTCTGTGTCTGTCTGTCTGTGTCTGTCTGTGTGTCTGTCTGTGTGTGTCTGTCTGTGTGTGTGTCTGTCTGTGTGTGTCTGTGTGTGTCTGTCTGTGTGTGTCTGTGTGTGTCTGTGTATGTGTGTGTGTCTGTTTGTCTGTGTGTGTCTGTCTGTCTGTGTGTCTGTGTGTGTCTGTGTGTGTCTGTGTGTGTGTCTGTCTGTGTGTGTCTGTCTGTGTGTGTGTCTGTGTCTGTGTGTGTGTGTCTGTGTGTGTGTCTGTTTGTCTGTGTGTGTCTGTCTGTGTGTGTGTCTGTGTCTGTGTGTGTGTGTCTGTGTGTGTGTCTGTTTGTCTGTGTCTGTCTGTCTGTCTGTGTGTGTGTGTCTGTGTGTCTGTGTGTCTGTGTGTCTGTGTGTGTGTCTGTTTGTCTGTGTGTGTCTGTCTGTGTGTCTGTGTCTGTGTGTGTGTGTCTGTCTGTGTGTCTGTCTGTGTGTGTCTGTCTGTGTGTGTGTCTGTCTGTGTGTGTGTCTGTCTGTGTGTGTCTGTCTGTGTCTGTGTCTGTGTGTGTGTCTGTTTGTCTGTGTGTGTCTGTCTGTCTGTGTGTCTGTGTCTGTGTGTGTGTGTCTGTGTGTGTGTCTGTCTGTGTGTGTCTGTGTGTGTGTCTGTGTCTGTGTGTGTGTGTCTGTGTGTGTGTCTGTTTGTCTGTGTGTGTCTGGCTGTGTGTGTGTCTGTGTCTGTGTGTGTGTGTCTGTGTGTGTGTCTGTTTGTCTGTGTGTGTCTGTCTGTCTGTGTGTGTCTGTGTGTCTGTGTGTGTGTGTGTCTGTCTGTGTGTGTCTGTCTGTCTGTGTGTGTCTGTCTGTCTGTGTGTGTGTCTGGGGCGGTTAACTTCCTCTTAAAAATTCTGGATTAATTTTACGAATTAAAGCAAACTGGCTTTGTAAACTTGTCATGCTGTAATTATAATCTCCTGCTAGTGATAGTGCGATAGTGCCTCAGCTTTCTATCTCCCAGTTAGTTATGGAGGGAAACTCCTGTGTTCCAACCATCTGGATTTCTTTGAATTAGAACTAGAACATTACAGCGCAGTACAGGCCCTTCGGCCCTCGATGTTGCGCCGACCTGTGAAACCATCTGACCTACACTATTCCATTTTCATCCATATGTCTATCCAATGACCACTTAAATGCCCTTAAAGTTGGCCAGTCTACTACTGTTGCAGGCAGGGCGTTCCACGCCCCTACTACTCTCTGAGTAAAGAAACTACCTCTGACATCTGTCCTATATCTATCACCCCTCAACTTAAAGCTATGTCCCCTCGTGTTTGCCATCACCATCCGAGGAAAAAGACTCTCACTATCCACCCTATCTAACCCTCTGATTATCTTATATGTCTCTATTAAGTCACCTCTCCTCCTCCTTCTCTCCAACGAAAACAACCTCAAGTCCCTCAGCCTTTCCTCGTAAGACCTTCCCTCCATACCAGGCAACATCCTAGTAAATCTCCTCTGCACCCTTTCCAAAGCTTCCACATCCTTCCTATAATGCGGTGACCAGAACTGCACGCAATACTCCAGGTGCGGTCTCACCAGAGTTTTGTACAGCTGCAGCATGACCTCGTGGCTCCGAAACTCGATCCCCCTACTAATAAAAGCTAACACACCATATGCCTTCTTAACAGCCCTATTAACCTGGGTAGCAACTTTCAGGGATTTATGTACCTGGACACCAAGATCTCTCTGTTCATCTACACTACCAAGAATCTTCCCATTAGCCCAGTACTCTGCATTCCTGTTACTCCTTCCAAAGTGAATCACCTCGCACTTTTCCGCATTAAACTCCATTTGCCATCTCTCAGCCCAGCTCTGCAGCCTATCTATGTCCCTCTGTACCCTACAACATCCTTCGGCACTATCCACAACTCCACCGACCTTCGTGTCATCTGCAAATTTACTAACCCACCCTTCTACACCCTCTTCCAGGTCATTTATAAAAATGACAAACAGCAGTGGCCCCAAAACAGATCCTTGCGGTACACCACTAGTAACTAAACTCCAGGATGAACATTTGCCATCAACCACCACCCTCTGTCTTCTTTCAGCTAGCCAATTTCTGATCCAAAGCTCTAAATCACCTTCAACCCCATACTTCCGTATTTTCTGCAATAGCCTACCGTGGGGAACCTTATCAAACGCCTTACTGAAATCCATATACACCACATCCACTGCTTTACTCTCATCCACCTGTTTGGTCACCTTCTCGAAAAACTCAATAAGGTTTGTGAGGCACGACCTACCCTTCACAAAACCGTTCTGACTATTGCTAATGAACTTATTCTTTTCAAGATGATTATAAATCCTGTCTCTTATAACCTTTTCCAACATTTTACCCACCATCGAAGTAAGGCTCACAGGTCTATAATTACCAGGGCTGTCTCTACTCCCCTTCTTGAACAAGGGGACAACATTTGCTATCCTCCAGTCTTCCGGCACTATTCCTGTCGACAATGACGACATAAAGATCAAGGACAAAGGCTCTGCAATCTCCTCCCTGGCTTCCCATAGAATCCTAGGATAAATCCCATCCGGCTCAGGGGACTTATCTATTTTCACACTTTCCAAAATTGCTAACACCTCCTCCTTGTGAACCTCAATCCCATCTAGCCTAGTAGTCTGAATCTCAGTATTCTCCTCGACAACATTTTCTTTCTCTACTGTAAATAATGACGAAAAATATTCATTTAACACTTCCTCTATCTCCTCTGATTCCACACACAACTTCCCACTACTATCCTTGATTGGCCCTAATCTAACTCTAGTCATTCTTTTATTCCTGATATACCTATAGAAAGCCTTAGGGTTTTCCTTGATCCTATCCGCCAATGACTTCTCGTGTCCTCTCCTTGCTCTTCTTAGCTCTCCCTTTAGATCCTTCCTGGCTAGCTTGTAACTCTCAAGCGCCCTAACTGAGCCTTCACGTCTCATCCTAACATAAGCCTTCTTCTTCCTCTTGACAAGCGCTTCAACTTCTTTAGTAAACCACGGCTCCCTCACTCGACAACTTCCTCCCTGCCTGACAGGTACATACTTATCAAGGACACACAGTAGCTGCTCCTTGAATAAGCTCCACATTTCGATTGTTCCCATCCCCTGCAGTTTCCTTCCCCATCCTACGCATCCTAAATCTTGCCTAATTGCATCATAATTTCCTTTCCCCCAGCTATAATTTTTGCCCTGCGGTATATACCTGTCCCTGCCCATCGCTAAGGTAAACCTAACCGAATTGTGGTCACTATCACCAAAGTGCTCACCTACATCTAAATCTAACACCTGGCCGGGTTCATTACCCAGTACCAAATCCAATGTGGCATTGCCCCTGGTTGGCCTGTCTACATACTGTGTCAGAAAACCCTCCTGCACACACTGGACAAAAACTGACCCATCTAAAGTACTCGAACTATAGTATTTCCAGTCGATATTTGGAAAGTTAAAGTCCCCCATAACAACTACCCTGTTACTCTCGCCCCTGTCGAGAATCATCTTTGCTATCCTTTCCTCTACATCTCTGGAACTATTTGGAGGTCTATAAAAGACTCCCAACAGGGTGACCTCACCTCTCCTGTTTCTAACCTCTGCCCATACTACCTCAGTAGACGAGTCCTCAAATGTCCTTTCTGTCGCTGTAATACCCTCCTTGATTAACAATGCCACACCCCCCCCCTCTTTTACCATCTTCTCTGTTCTTACTGAAACATCTAAATCCCGGAACCTGCAACATCCATTCCTGCCCCTGCTCTACCCATGTCTCCGAAATGGCCACTACATCGAGATCCCAGGTACCAACCCATGCTGCAAGCTCACCCACCTTATTCCGGATGCTCCTGGCATTGAAGTAGACACACTTTAAACCAGGTTCTTGCTTGCCAGTGCCCTCTTGCGTCCTTGTAACCTTATCCCTGACCTCACTACTCTCAACATCCTGTACACTGGCACTACAATTTAGGTTCCCATTCCCCTGCTGAATTAGTTTAAACCCCCCCGAAGAGCACTAGCAAACCTCCCCCCCAGGATATTGGTACCCCTCTGGTTCAGGTGAAGACCATCCTGTTTGTAGAGGTCCCACCTACCCCAGAAAGAGCCCCAATTATCCAGGAAACCAAAACCCTCCCTCCTGCACCATCCCTGCAGCCACGTGTTCAACTCCTCTCTCTCCCTATTCCTCGCTTCGCTATCACGTGGCACGGGCAACAACCCAGAGATAACAACTCTGTTTGTTCTCGCTCTAAGCTTCCACCCTAGCTCCCTGAACTTCTGTCTTAAATCCCCATCTCTCTTCCTACCTATGTCGTTGGTGCCTATGTGGACCACGACTTGGGGCTGCTCCCCCTCCCCCTTAAGGATCCCAAAAACACGATCCGAGACATCACGAACCCTGGCACCTGGGAGGCAACATACCAACCATGAGTCTCTCTCGTTCCCACAGAATCTCCTATCTGTTCCCCTAACTATGGAGTCCCCAATGACTAATGCTCTGCTCCTCTTCCCCCTTCCCTTCTGAGCAACAGGGACATACTCTGTGCCAGATACCTGTACCCCATTGCTTACCCCTGGTAAGTCATCCCCCGCAACAGAATCCAAAACGGTATACCTGTTGTTGAGGGAAACGGCCACAGGGGATCCCTGCACTGCCTGCTGGTTCCCTCTCCTTCCCCTGACGGTAACCCATCTACCTACTTCTTTTACCTGAGGTGTGACTACCTCCCCATAACTCCTCTCAATAACCCCCTCCACCTCCCGAATGATCCGAAGTTCATCCAGCTCCAGTTCCCTAACGCGGTTCTCGAGGAGCTGGAGTTGGGTGCACTTCCCGCAGATGCAGTCAGCAGGGACACTCTTGGCGACCCTTACCTCCCACATTCTGCAGGAGGAACATACAACTGCCTTAACTTCCATTCCCTCTATTCTAAATTCCCAACAAATCTAACTGAAATTGACTTCCCAGCTGTAAGCTCGCTCTCGCACCTCCGCTACTGTCAAAGCTGCAGTCACCAATACTGTGTCAGAAAACCCTCCTGCACACACTGGACAAAAACTGACCCATCTAAAGTACTCGAACTATAGTATTTCCAGTCAATATTTGGAAAGTTAAAGTCCCCCATAACAACTACCCTGTTACTCTCGCTCCTGTCGAGAATCATCTTTGCTATCCTTTCCTCTACATCTCTGGAACTATTCAGAGGTCTATAGAAAACTCCCAACAGGGTGACCTCTCCTCTCCTGTTTCTAACCTCGGCCCATACTACCTCAGTAGACGAGTCCTCAAACGTCCTTTCTGCCGCTGTAACACTCTCCTTGATTAACAATGCCACACCCCCTCCTCTTTTACCATCTTCTCTGTTCTTACTGAAACATCTAAATCCCGGAACCTGCAACATCCATTCCTGCCCCTGCTCTACCCATGTCTCCGAAATGGCCACAACATAGAGATCCCAGGTACCAACCCATGCTGCAAGCTCACCCACCTTATTCCGGATGCTCCTGGCATCCCAAATTTCAGGATGTATTGCTTAATCACTATAGCATCACAATATATTTATAAATCTTACATCTGTGTATACTTCCTGTCAACTTCTCCCATTATAAATTCTTATATCTACATTTACAATAGAAACTTGGCTTAAATTGTAAATAAAGCCTCCTGTCCTGCTTCACCTATAGATTACAATTGGTCTTAATTCCTTATGAGGAATGTCATGGCAGATAGATTAATATCATATAAAAATGATGGTATCTGTAAATCATGTAAAAAAGAGCGCAGAGTGCAGATAATGCAGCATTCAGTATTGGGGCTCAGCCATATTGCCTGGAGATTCTCAAAGTTTAATTTCCAGTCAATGCTACATTTGGGGAGGTGCTGAAAGCTCCTGGGCTCAGAAGGGAGGAAATTAGCTAGGCCTCCCAAGCATGATAGCTATTCGGTGATTCCTATGGGATCTGTGAGTGTGTGAGGGAGAGACATTTGAACAAGATTAGGTCCAAAGATAAGCTCACTCCAACCCCGTGAAATCTGTCAACACTCTTTGTGTCTGGTAAAGAATAGTCACTTGTCCAAGACACCAGCAGACACCCAGCACCTGTGGAACTGTACCCCTGAGAGAGTGGTCAGGGTGGGGAGGGGGGGGGCGGTGGGGAGTGGAGGGGGAGGGTGGTGGAGGTAGAGGAAAATATCATGTTACATACATTTAATGTTTTTATTTTAATTGTTTTTATGTAAGACAATTTTATTGAAAAGGGTTACAAGGCCTTGCACCACTTTTTAAAAACATTGCACCTGCAATTCAATAACATCTGAAACTGTGACTGCGTTAACCATACAAATGAGGCCTATTATCTATTATCCAAATTGTAATCCATGTCATAACTTCTACCTCTGCATGTATCCACTCCCCCCAATCCCCCATCTCCCCTCTGCCATGCACAGGCCTTTTTGAGGTTTGAGTCAGGTACTTTGTTCAAACACAAGTTGATGTATTTCCATTAAATCGCAAAATCTCAAGCAATCGGAACCATCAAGAAATGTTCCTAAAATCAGTGCATTGAGTGCGAAATTGTGTTTAAGGGTCTCAGTACTAGATGCAGCTCTGGTGATTTTTATGTGTTGGGGAACAGTTGTGGGACTCAGTTGTTAATCCATTTAGTTCCACAAAAATGTGGCTGTGAGTAAAAGTAAGAGCTGGGGATGGACAATGTCAAAATTGAAAGAAAAAGAACCAAGAGGTGTGAACTGATAGATCATTGAAGGTGAGGTGTCTGTTTTACTGGACTCTTAATGTTAATTTCTCACCCCATCACAGTGGAACCCATATTAAGCCCTATATTTTCAAAGAACCATAGAACGATAAGGCACAGAAGCAGGTTATTTGGCCCATCATGCTGATGTTAGCTCTTTGGTAGAGCTATCTGTAATGAGTTCGTTTTATGTTGTCTGATGCAACATAAATGAAATGCGTGGAGTCCAGTTGGTTGAAGATCTCAAAAGAGGTTTATTAAACAATTAACTTAGTATGTACAGTGCAGAACTAAATATTTACAGCACCTGCCTCTAGGTGTTACAGTTACAGAGTGAGACTGGCTTTTAGTCACATGACTGCATCCTGGTACTAAGCTCATTAGCATACTAAGATCTTAAATGGACCTCATTCTTAAAGGCAATCGCACACCATCCCTTTTCTATCCAAAGGTGAGTCTTGTATGCTAAAAGTACATAAAATTAGATAACACCAAATTATTTACACATGGATAAAGATTGTGAAATTTACAATATAGGGACTCAAAAGTCCACATATTGTCTCAGTGGTTTGACAACTCTTGCTCGGGGGGTTTGTGTCTCAGCTGTTGCCGCTCTTTCTGAGGTTTCTCTCTCTCCGCATTCAGTTTCTGTTGTTCTGCCTTCAGTTTACTAACATACTCTGTTGCTTTTCTCAAGATAGCCACCTTTGGGGCCTTGTCATTCTTGGAAAGTTCCGGCACCTCATCTCGAAGAGGCAACAGACAATACTTCAACTCATTCCTCCTCTGTCTCTTCAGGACATTGCGTGCCTTTCTTCTCTCCTCATCCTCCGTGTCTGAATGCTTGGGGCTCAAGGTCGAGGACTTGTTAGGGGAAGAGTAGTTGGTCTCATGGAGATACCTGTCCATTCTGGCTTGTTGTGGTGCTGGCGGTTCTCTAGAAAGCAGAAGTGCAGGTGCAGCATAGTTGTGCTGTTGCTGGGTTTCCAGACTGCACCGTTTGATGCTGGTCAGAGTCTGCGAGCGGGTTCCAGATCTTGGAGATTTCCCTTTGGCAATGCTCTCGTGGATAGTTATGATGTTGAGGTCCTTACACATTGGTAGTCCTGCCACTGCTGGTCCGCTGGTAGGTAGAACGTTTGTGGTTTCCATGCCGACTTGCATAGCTGCATTGTATCATTAGTGTGCCACTGCAAGGAATGGGTGACCCGTTGTATGCAGATAACTTGGCAATTCTCAGTTGTGTCATTGATTTCCATCAACTCTGGTACATATCTTTGAGCATTCAGACTGGTAGAATATTTGCACTAGTGCCGGTGTCAATCTTAATCCTGAGTGTATTCTTGCCAGCTTTCTTTGGGCACATGATGTTAATAGTGGCGAAAGCTTCCAGTTGTTGGACTTCATCAACATGATGTGTCAGGTTCACAATGTGGAATGCCTTTTCATCTCCTGGCTGAGAATTACTCCTCATTGAGTTGTGCCTCAGGTCTGTTTCACTGTTGACTTTGAGTATCGGCTTGTGTTTACGCTGGTCTCTTGAGCGTACCTTGCTGCTGCTGCCCTGTTTCTGTGCCTTTTGTCTGTTTGTCTGTATCCTGCTGTAACTTCTGGCTGCGCATTTGCAGCCAAGATTCTTGCATAGGTGGACCCAGTGTCCTTTTGCACCACATGTCTTGCACAAGTCTTGAAATGCAGGACAACATTGTGGTGAGTGGGATTAACCACACTTACCAAACAGCTTAGTTGATCTTTTCGATCTGGTTATTGTGCCCATGCTGTTGGCTGCAACTTATGCTTGCAGGTGCTGTTGTCGAGCTACAATGGCCTAATATTTCATGCCATTTTCCAGCAGTGCATCAATGCTATGACCTTTCTTTTTCCCCCAAGAGGTCCTTCTGAAACGCTTCAATGGATGTTGATGCATTCACTAGCTCCATTATTCGGTCTGACAGCTCAGTTTCTGAAAAATCACTTTTGTTGCCCTTACTACAGCATCTGCTGATGAACTGGTCTATTGATTCTTGTGGCTGTTGCCTGGAGGACATCAATTCCAGGTGGTGAATTCTAAAATGTACTCATAACTGGAGTTGATCTGCCAGCACATTCCATACCTTTGCAGGATCTTTCTGGTCCTCTTCAGATATGCCTGAGGTATTGCTTCTGTGCAACCCTCATTTCCAATTGCTATAATTATTTTTACAGCCTGTTTTTCTGGTTCTGTATTCATTTGATCTGTAAAGCATAATTGCATTCTTTGTCGGAACATTTTGAACTCAGACAGGATATCCATGGTCTTCCTGTTCATGCTGGGAAATTTGGTATCCATTTTGCTGCTGTTCCTTTGCTTAAACCATAGCTTATGCTATGACTCTATACTGCTTTCCCTTTTTTAAAAAACACTCTTGGCTGCTTTGATTGACAGGAGTTTAACACTGCTTGCCTTTTTATCTAGCTTGCAGCACTCTAGTCTGTCTGTTTGCACAACTGTGCAATAGACATTTCAAGTGCTCTGTTTTCTTTGTTTATATGGCCATTCAATAGACAATTCTTCATGCTTGAGTAATTTAGTGGGTTTTTAAAACTTTGGCTGAGTGGATGAAAGCTTTTCATGCTTGAGTGATTTAATGTGTTTTTAAAAGCTTTAGCTGAGGGCTGCGTGAATGGAGGATTCCCATGCATTTTGCTGCCAGGTGCCTCCTGTAATGGCGCCGACTTCAATCAGCCTGGGGGAGCCTTTGAAAACAATCAATCAGCTTGAGATAGGCATAGGGTTTTCCCTGTTTTTTTCTTTTACTGAGCCTTTGCAAGCACCTCAAGCTTTTTTTTCAACAGGGATTCGTGGACCATCAGGACAATGACTCACCCAATTGCAGTGACTGATTTGCAGCCTTTTGTTCAGGGTTCTGTCTTCTACAGCTTGAGGCAAGTGTTTTCTTCTTTTCCTGTTTGGGCCAGTATTTCTTTGTTTAACTTTCTCTCTTTTGGCTGTAGGGTGGGTTGTTTTTAAAGCTGTTTTCCCTATGGCCTTCAAGTTTGGATTCTGTCTTCTCACCACTGCTGCCACCACATAATGAGTTATTTTTATGTTGTTTGATGCAACATAAATGAGATGCATGGAGTCCAGTTGGTTGAAGATCTCAAAACAGGTTTACTAAACAGTTAACCTAGTATGTACAGTGCAGAACTAACTATTTACAAGACCTGCCTTTAGGTGTTACAGTTACAGAGTGTTTTAGTCACATGACTGTGTCCTGGAACTTAGCTCATTATCATACTAAGATCTTAAAGGGACATCACTCTTAAAGACAATCACACAACACTATCCAATTAATCCCACATCCCTGCTCTTTCTCAAAGCCCTGTAATATGTTTCCATTCAAGTATTTATCCAATTCCCTTTTAAGAGTAACTGTTGAATCTGCTACCACCACCCTTTCAGGCAGCATAGGTGCTGGGTAAAAAAATGTTTCCTCATGTTGCCTCTGGTTCTTTTGCCCTCTGGTTATTGACTTTTCAGCCATTGGAAACCGATTCTCTAGTTTATTTAAACCCTTCATGATTTTAAACACTTCTATCATATCTCCTTTTAGCCTTATCTGCTCTCAGGAAAACAATCCCAGCTTCTCCAAACAATCCATGTCACTGTAATCCCTCATCCCTGACACCATTCTAATAAATCTCTTCTCTACTGTTTCCAAAACCTTGACATCCTTCCTAAAATGTGATACCTAAAACTGAACACAATACTCCAGCTAAGTTCTACCTAGTGTTTTATAAAGATTTAGCATCAATTTCTTGCTTTTGTGCTTTATGTCTCTATTAATAAAGCCTTTCGAGCAAAGAGATCCACTATTGACATGCTGTTCTCCCTTCATCAGATACAGGAGAAATGCCGTGAACAACAGATGCCCCTCTACGTTGCTTTCATTGATCTCACCAAAGCCTTTGACCTCGTCAGCAGACGTGGTCTCTTCAGACTACTAGAAAAGATTGGATGCCCACCAAAGCTACTAAGTATCATCACCTCACTCCATGACAATATGAAAGGCACAATTCAGCATAGCGGCGCCTCATCAGACCCCTTTCCTATCCTGAGTGGCGTGAAACAGGGTTGTGTTCTCGCACCCACACTGTTTGGGATTTTCTTCTCCCTGCTGCTTTCACATGCGTTCAAGTCTTCTGAAGAAGGAATTTTCCTCCACACAAGATCAGGTGACAGGTTGTTCAACCTTGCCCGTCTAAAAGCGAAGACCAAAGTACGGAAAGTCCTCATCAGGGAACTCCTCTTTGCTGACGATGCTGCTTTAACATCTCACACTGAAGAGTGCCTGCAGAGTCTCATGGACAGGTTTGCGGCTGCCTGCAACGAATTTAGCCTAACCATCAGCCTCAAGAAAATGAACATCATGGGAAAGGACGTCAGAAATGCTCCATCCATCAATATCGGCGACCACACTCTGGAAGTGGTTCAAGAGTTCACCTACCTAGGTTCAACTATCACCAGTAACCTGTCTCTCGATGCAGAATTAAACAAGCGCATGGGAAAGGCTTCCACTGCTATGTCCAGACTGGCCAAGAGAGTGTGGGAAAATGGCGCACTGACACAGAATACAAAAGTCTGTGTGTATCAAGCCTGTGTCCTCAGTACCTTGCTCTACGACAGAGAGGCCTGGACAACATACGTCAGCCAAGAGCGACATCTGAATTCATTCCATCTTCGCTGCCTCCGGAGAATCCTTGGCATCAGGTGGCAGGATCATATCTCCAACGCAGAAGTCCTCGAGGCGGCCAACAGCCCCAGCTTATACATCCTACTAAGCCAGCAGCGCCTGAGATGGCTTGGCCATGTGAGCCACAGGGAAGATGGCAGGATCCCCAAGGACACATTGTACAGCGAGCTCGTCACTGGTACCAGACCCACCGGCCGTCCATGTCTCCGCTTTAAAGACGTCTGCAAACGCGACATGAAGTCCTGTGACGTTGATCACAAGTCGTGGGAGTCAGTTGCCAGCGATCGCCAGAGCTGGCGGGCAGCCATAAAGACGGGGCTAAAGTGTGGCGAGTCGAAGAGACTTAGCAGTTGGCAGGAAAAAAGACAGAAGGGCAAGGGAAGAGCCAACTGTGCAACAGCCCCGACAAACAAATTTCTCTGCAGCACCTGTGGAAGAGCCTGTCACTCTAGAATTGGCCTTTATAGCCACTCCAGGCGTTGCTCCACACACCACTGACCACCTCCAGGCGTGTATCCATTGTCTCTCGAGACAAGGAGGCCAAAGAAGAAAAATAAAGCAAATGACCCAATGTAAAAGCAAAATACTGCAAATGCTGGAAATCTGAAACAAACACAAAAAATGCTGGAAATACTCAGTAGGTCTGGCAGCATCTGGGGAGAGAGAAACATAGTTAACTTTTCAGGTCTGTGACCTTTCATCAGAACTGGGAAAAGTTAGAAATGTAATAGGTTTTGTGCAAGTGAAAGGGGAGTGGGGGGAGGAAGAAGAACAAAAGGGAAGGTCTGTAATAAGGTGGAGGGCAGGAGAGATTAAATGGCAACAGGTTTCATAATGCAAGGCCAAAGGAAGTGGTAATAGCATTAGTAAAGAAACAAATGATGTGTCTACAGAAGGTGTGAGTGGCAGGATCCTGAATAGCTTCCGTCTGAAAGCAAAATAAATGAAATAAGAGAGAAATGAGAGGGTAATAAGAAACCATCAAAGAGGAACAAAACAAAATGGGGCAGAGGTTACGATCTAAAATTGTTGAATTCAGTGTTGAGTCCAGAAGGCTGTAAAGTGCCCAGTCAAAAGATGAGGTGCTGTTCCTCGAGCTTGCATTGAGCTTCATTGGAACACTGCAGCAGGCGGAGGACAGAAAGGACAGAGTGGGAGCAAAGTGGAGAATTAAAATGACAGGCAGCTAGCTGGAAACTTGTGGTCATGATTGCTGACTGAAAGGAGGTGTTCTGCAAAGTGGTCAGCCAGTCTGTGTTTAGTTTCCCCAATGTAGAGGAGATCACATTGTGAGCAGGGAATATAGTATACTAAATTGAAAGAAGTACAAGCAAATCGCTTTTTCACCTGGAAGGAGTGTTTGGGGCCTTGGACAGTGAGAAGGCAGGAGCTAAAATGGCAAGTGTTGCATCTCCCGTGCTTGCAAAGAAAGGTGCTGTGGGAAAAGGGATGGGGTGTTGGGGGTAACTGAGGAGCGAAGCAGGGTATCGTGGAGGGAATGGTCCCTTCGGAATGCTGAAAGATGAAGGGGAAGGGTGAAGATTTGTTTGTTGGTGGCATCACAATGAAGATGGTGGAACTGGCAGAGGATGGTCTGTTGAATACAGAGGCTGGTGGGGTGGAAGGTGAGGACAAGGGGAACCCTATCATGCATCTCGGAGGGGGGGAAGGGGTGAGAGCAGAATTGCATGAAATAGAACGGACATGGTCAAGGGCCCATCAACCATGATGGGGAGGAATCCTCAGTTGAGAAAAAAGGAAGACATATTGGAAGCATTGGTATGGAAGGTTACACCATCAGAACAGACACAACAGAGACAGAGAAACCGGGAGAATGCAATGGAGTCCTTACAGGAAGCAGGGTGTGTGAAAGTGTAGCTGTGGGAGTCAGTGGACTTATAGTGAATATAGGTTGATAGCCTATCCCCAGAAATGGAGACAAACTCAAGGAAAGGAAGGGAACAGTCAGAGATGGACCATGTGATGGTGAGAGAAGGGCAGAAATTGGAAGAAAAGTCAATGAAATTTACCAGTTTGGAGTGAGAGCAGGAAATGACACTGATACAGTCATCAATGTACTGGAAAAAGAGGTGAGGGAGGTGGTCTGGGTAGGATTAGAGCAAAGAATGTTCCACATATCCCACAAAAAGGCAGGCATAGCTAGGAGCCATGTGGGTACCCATAGCAACAGCTTTTATTTGGAGGAAGTGAATGGAGTTGAAGGAGAAGTTGTTCGATATGGGAACAAGGTCAGCTAGGTGGAGGAGGGTGGTGCTGGATGGGGACTGGTTGGGCCTCTGTTCAAGGAAGAAGCAGACAGCCATGAGACCATCCTGGTGGGGGATGGACATGTCGAGGGATTGAGCATCCATAGTGAAAAGAAAAAGGCTAGGAAACTTTTTTTATATATTCTTTCATGGGATGTGGGCGTCACTGGCAAGGCCAGCATTCGTTGCCCATCCCTAATTGCCCTTGACAACTGAGTGGCTTGCTGGGCCATTTCAGAGGGCAGTTAAGAGTCAACCACATTGCCGTGGGTCTGGAGTCACATGTAGACCAGACCAGGTAAAGACAGCTGGATTTGTTGCCTAAAGGACATTAGTGAACCAGATGGGTTTTTACAGCAAACAATGATAGTTTCATGGCACCATTACTGAGACTAGCTTTCAATTCCAGAAACTGTTAAAGTGACAGAGGGCATCAGAGGGGTCACAGGTGGGAAGAGACTGAACAAGGGGTGAAAAAACTAACCTGAAACGTTAACTCTGCTTCTCTTTCCACAGATGCTGCCAGACCTGTCAAGGATCCAATATGCCTTTTTAACTGCTTTCTCAACTTGTCCTTTCACCTTCAAGGATTCATGTACATACACCCCCAGGTTTCACTGTTTAAACTTGGACTATTTAGTTCATAATTGCCTCCCCTCATTCTTCCTACTAAAATGTATCACTTTACACTTCTCTGCATTAACTTACATTTGCTATGTGTCTGCCCATTTTACCAGTCTGTCTATGTCCTCTTGAAGTCTGTTACTCTCCTTCTCACTGTACTACATTTCTGAGTTTTGTATCACCTTCTAACTTTGAAATTATAGCCTGTATACCCAAGTCCAGGTCATTAATATATACCCAGAAGAGCAGTGATCCTGATACTGACCCCCAGGGAATGCTGCTCTCTCTCTCTCTCTCTCTCTCTCTCTCTATATATATATATATATATATATATATATCTGGTACTTTGTGAAACATCTTTTGAAAGTCCATGTATACAATGGCAACTGCACTATCCTCATCAAACCTCTCTGTTACTTTATCAAAAAACTCCAATAATCATGTTGTTTAGAATGTATTATTTTAGGTCCTGGGACAATGGTGCTTATCCTTGGTATATTACTGGCTGCTGTAGTGCTGAATATTTGAGGTTGGGTGTAGCAGGAGGCATCGCAATGCACTGGCATGAACTGGACTGCAAGCTGTCTGTTTGTTTACCAGAAGGGTTTCTTTTTTAGTAACTTAGAATCTTACAGCACAGAAGGAGGCCATTCTGCCCATCATGGCTGTGCCAATTTTTTGAAAAAGGTTAAACAGTTAGTTCCCTGTTCCTTCTCCATACCCCAAAAACATTTCCTTTTCAAATATATCTCCAATTCCCCTTTGAAAGTTACTATTGAATCTGCTTCCACCACCCTTTCAGGCAGCACATTCCAGACAATAACAACTCGCTGTGTAAAAATATCTCCTCTGGTTCTATTTTCTGTTTTAACATCAGCAGATCTGGTCTGTGTATAACCAAGTTTGATTTATGTTTGTTTATTGTATGGTTACAGGAACAAAGTTATCCATTGAAAATTGAATTGGAAAGTAGGGACTAATGGTACAAATCCCCCCTGTAACTTAAACCACATTTGCTGGGGAAGTTGAGGTTACAATTGACTCTGTTATTGCCTGTTGAATTGGAAATAGATTTGTTGTAAATCAGAATGATATGGCGAGGGAGAAATGCTGAACAGGTCTTTACAGCAACATGTGGACTTGATGCCTCTGATGTTTTAACCATGTGATAACTATTACTGGGTTGTTGGTACAAATATGGAAAGTGCTCCAAAGTGTAGACACAGTGGTGGTTCTACAAATATACACAACAAGCCCAGGTTAGGGAGAGGGAAATCAGCCAGAGTCACTGCTTGGCATTGCCATCTAGTGACCCCCGCTGGAAAGGGTGGATGTGGCACAAGGCAAGAGCAGCACCTGGCTTGAGTGTGCTGCCATTGCAGGTCAAATCCCTGGCCACACACTCAGTGTCTAGGGTCACTCATGAAAAGGGGATCAGAGAGCAGCCAGTTATGTGGGAACTTCCCTGGATAGAAATGGTGCCTTCGGGAGTGGGAAAGAGGCTCAGTATAAAACTCCAGCCTCCGAGAGCTAAGAAGTCAATTTTTGAATCATTGTCTTCCGTGCTCAACTACTGCATTCTCAGTTGGACACTTTGGGGATTTGGCCGGATTGAGAGAATGGTAATGATCTTGTACAAAGCTGGGCCAGAGGGAGGGGTGGATGAATAGCTCTGCTGATAGCCGGAGTGACTTTCTTCTAGTGAGGGTAGGCCCACACAATGAAACTACGTCCACAATTGGTGCTAGCTTGCTTAGATTGGGCGGCTATTTTTTTCAGACAGCACAGACACGATGGCTGAATGGCCTCCTTCTGTGCCATAATTTTTCTATTGTTCTATATTCCAGGGAGTAAAAGAGTTGGAAAAGCCACAAGGTGCAGTGAGAAGTGCTTTTATGAGATTGAGGTTAAGACACACTGTAAGCATGGAGGTAACACCTCTACATCTGGTTAGCATTCTCTCTAACCTTTCATCCCGAGCAACTCCCTTAGGCAGGACTCAGTGTTCTATATGCTGTACCCAGGGACACACACCAAGATAAACATCCACTGCTGCTGGAGGACCATCAACTCAGTGAAAGATGCTCTTTAGTCTGCCTGAAACTTGCTGGTCTTCCAGTGCAAAGAGTTGTCTACAACCAAGGTTTGCAGACTGGCGCATTCCAAGGTCCAGGATGAGATGCTGAGGGACGCACTAAAGCTTGAGAGAGCTGCCGTAGAAGCTCAATGGGGAAAGGCCACTGTCTGAGGCCCTCTTGCCATAGTTTACCGAGGGACTGGAAACCGTGTAAAACCCCTCGGGTTGTATGCACCAGAGAATGTTTGGCATGGAAACTAACCTGTAATGGCAAGTGTAGTGAGGCACCTCATGGACTGCATTTAAATAGACTGATCTGTATTGCAATTGATGCAATATCAAATTTGAACTGTTTGTAATGTAATTTTACAAATTCTATTTATAAAGTATATTTTGGGGGGAAAAAGTTATTGTGCATTTTATTAAATGGGTAAAAATCCAAACATTTGTCTATCCACTACAGCAGAATATTACCATAAATATGAGCTAGCTCGTGATAAAATCAGTGGAACGATTTACATCACATATGGCCCTTCTCTGTTTATAAGCCTTGTGGGGTTTCATTAGAAATAGGAATGATGGGTAGACCAACAGATTGGGGTATAAATAAATCTCCCAAAGCTATATCTATATTCGGAATGGAAAATACTGGAAGAATAATCAAGATCTGGAAGAGAAAGACACAGTGTAGAAACCTTCACGAAGGTCCGATACAGCCTTTCTTCAGCTGTTGGTTTCAGTTGCTTTTTATATTACATTGTTCTCGCTGTTTTTTTCCAAACAACTGTTAGACCGTGTTTAATAACAAAACTAATTGTCATTAATATAAGATAGTCCCTAATAAATCCAATCAGGGATTCAGGAGGGAGTGGTTAGAATATGGAGCCCGCCATCACAGACAGGAAGACAATAGCTGAGGCCAATGGTATAGAAAGAAGGGTGGGAGGAGACTCCCATTGGAAAGCTCCAGATGGGCCGAATGGCCTGTTTCTCTGCTGTACATTCTATGCAATTATTTGTAATGCAAAGATCAGAGAGTAATTTTTTAGATCCTATTTGTTACAAAAGAATAATTTCTCTCTTGATGGAGTTTACAGAAGCTGATTTCGTAACAAACGCCCGTCTGCAGCCTGTCCCATTGTAAACCAGAACAGTTCATGTGCCTCTCAGCGGAGTCACTGCCTGTCTCCTGGAATGACAGGTGTAACCCTTCACGTGTGTCAGAATTGGCTGATTGAATTAGGCGGTCCATATTGTGCAGTGAAGCCGGCATCCAGCGCTCTTGTCTCCGGAAGGCGGATCACCTTCGCCCACAGTCCGAGACGCCAGGGACAAACAAACTCAGGAGGCCAGAAAAGAGACATTGGGAGCGGCGAGTTGGGAACACTCCCTCTCTCCTGTCGCCAAACCTCACTCTATTTAAAAGGCGCACTTGCTCTGATGTTCGCATCCTCCCATCTCACACAGTCTTCTTTCAACTTTTACAAGTTCTTGTTTTCAAATCCTCGGATAGGAAATAAACTCAAAATAAACTCACCTCAGTGTCTCGCTGGGTTTAAACCGAGACAGAAAGGAATATTCTACTCCCTCCAATTGGCGGATGTTTTATTGTGGATAAATCAGTGACCGCGGTAATGACACAATCTCACTGGACAGACCCCACTCCCATTGAACCGCCCCTCTCCCCCCTTCTCCCCTCTACCTCTCCCCCGCTACCCCTCTATCCCGTTCTCCTCTCCCCCTCTCCCTCCCTCCCTCCTTCCCCCCTCTCCCTCCCCTACCTTTCCCCCGCTCTCCTCCTCCTTCCCCTACCTCAACCCGCTCCCCTCCCTTTCCCTCTCCTCTACCTCCTCCCCTCTATCTCTCCCCCTTCTCCCCTCTCCCTCCCTCCCCCTACCTCTCCCCCTCTTCCTCCTCCCCTCTACCTCTCCCCCGCTCCCCTCTCCCCGCTACCCCTCTATCCCGTACTCCTCTCCCCCCTCCTCCTCCCCCTCCCTCCCTCCTTCCCCCCTCTCCCTCCCCTACCTTTCCCCCGCTCTCCTCTCCATCCCTCCCTCCCCTACCTCTTCCCCGCTCCCCTCCTCCTTCCCCTACCTCAACCCGCTCCCCTCCCTTTCCCTCTCCTCTACCTCCTCCCCTCTATCTCTCCCCCTTCTCCCCTCTCCCTCCCTCCCCCTACCTCTCCCCTCTCCCCCTCTTCCTCCTCCCCTCTACCTCTCCCCCGCCCCCCTCTCCCCCTTCTCCCACCTCCCCTCTACCCATCTCCCCTCTATCCCGCTCCCCTCCCTCTCCCTCCCGGGAATGCCCAGATTTCACACAGCCACAAACAGCCAAACACAGAATCCAATTCAACGGATTAATGGGTCATTCAGAGCTCCAGCGAATGGTGTTGAACACTCCAGGCACGGGGCTGCTAACGGTGCCCAGGCAGAGAGACAGTACTTCCCTGTGGTTACATTGCAAGGGTACAGAGGAACATTAAACTCTACCTTCCACGCAGCAAACCCTCCAGAGACCCGAGTGGATCATGGACCCTTTCTCCTTCTTCACCTGGTTTTCATCGGCGGTGCCGTTAGTCCCGTTACAGATGTAAGCCCGGGAGTGAAGCCAGTAATCGGTGCCAATGGCGATGCTCATCAGACTGAAAGCGGCGAAGGCTCCGATCATAGTGAAGAGCATCTGCACCCCGGGCTCGCACCAGGCCATGGTGGCTCATAGTCCGACCAGCTTGTGATGGAGAGTGAGAGGCAGCGGGTCGGGCCAGCACTCCCTAGGGCAGGGCCAGCCTCTCCCGGGCAACATGCTGCTCCTCCCCACTTTCCATCTGTGTTCCCGATCAATTTGCTTTCCTCCTTCCAATCCGGGTTGCACTGTGCATGGGTTACACTTCCATTGCCGTGGCCCCACACCGATAACGAGGGGATTAAACCAATGAGCAGAGGGCGGCAACAAGGGCGAGGCAACTTCAAACTTCAATCCACCGAACCCTCCTTTCAGACCATTTACATGTCTTGCTGCTTTTTGCCCCCTTCGCCGATCCCTGGTGCTGGGGAGGTGCAGGTTTCTCCCGCGGAGAATCAGAGACAACGCGACCGAGAGAGAAAAGGGGCTTTAATGAAAATTCAAGAGAGGCAGTCTTAACCACTTCCTCCTTATCTACTCGTCACTGCCTCTTTGTACGTGCCCAGGTTCCGCCAATGTCTCCTCATTGAAATATTCAGCGCCTGCCTCAAGTCCCCGATGCTGGAGGCAGACTGGTTTTGTCAGGCAGCTGTAGTTGCTGTAGCGGGCGAGACAGTGTTGGCTATTCGGTCAGTTGTCTCTGTATGTCTGACTTTTCCGATCTCATTCAGGTGTTTAATGAGCCTGTACCCAGTGAGTAGCGTTTCCCAATGGGGGAGGCACCGCAGGGTGAAGAGTGCCTCAAAAACATGAATAACAAAATTATCATTTCACTGCAAAGATTCCATCGGCTTGTGGTGGGGACATTTATTTTTCTTATGTTAAGCTTCTTTCAGTTTGAATGGATCCTGGGAAAATGTGAAGGGTTGTGGGGAGCAGGAGAGTAGGATTAATTTGACAGTTCTTTCAAGAGCCGGCACTGGCAGGGTGGGCCGAATGGCTTTCTTGTGTACTATCTCATTCTATGTGTTTCTTATAATGGAGATGCCTAAGAAGGGGCACTTGTTGCGCGGATTCTTGTTTGGTGACACTGGGGAAACTCATTAGAATAGAGCCAGTGAAGAGCTCCCTGTCCAGAAACCATCATCGCATTGTGTACAGTCTGAAGCAATTAAAGAAACTGCGACTTTCATCCTAGAAAATGGCAGGAACCAGGGGGTCAATGAGGAAGAAAGGGGGATAATTCCAAGCTTCCCTTCTACAGTCTTGAGGGAAGGTTTCCCGTTTGGTTGCTTCCTTTCATTGATAAACCTGCACTAACTGGGACTTGGCTGTGGCAATGGGGGTGAAAATTGTGCCTCAACTGACATAATGGTCATGTGACTGGACTAGTAATCCCGAGGCCCGGAATAATGTTCCGAGTTCAGCCGGGGGAGCTTCAATTCGTTAATAAATCTGGGATTAAAATGCTACGCTCATTAATAATAATCATGAAACTACCGGATTGTTGTTCAAACCCACCTGGTTCACTAATGCCCCTCAGTCAGGGAAGGAAATCTGCCGTCCTTACCTGGTCTGGCCTACATGTGACTCCAGACCAATGTGGTTGACACCAGGCTTGAGGTGGATTCACCAGGAATCACTTCTCTTCACTCCCACCTGCTCCAAGACACCACACTCACACAGAGACTCCTAATGATCAGCACTGAGAGGGAGGGCCACTGTATTCAAGGTTTCAGTGCTACAATAGAGAACTTAAAGACTGCACATGGCATCCAATAAAGTGAGGACAGGAGCCTGGTTTAAATGTGTGACGCGCCACCACCAGGAGTAACAAATAACAAAGACACATTTAAGGCGAAGCTAGATAAATACATGAGGGAGAACGGAACAGAAGCTTATACTGATAGTGTTAGATAAAGAGGGGTGGGAGAAGGCTTGTGTGGAGCAGAAACCCTAGCACGGGTGGCCTCTTTCTGTGCTCGAAATCCAAGTACTTACTTGGGAGCTGGGACGCAACCTAGGATAATCCGGATGTTTTTTGTTTGGAAACAGACTGTGAAAGTGATTCGTTCCTGTCGCTAATATCTTTGACAATGGAATATGTGAACTGGGCAGATTTGCAGGATTCCAGGCCGCTGTTATCCCCCCTCTCCCCCCTCCCCGATCAGCCAATCCTTGTTTGCCAATGGATCCTGCTCTAGATATCCTGCAGGGATTTTGGTTGTATCAGTAGAGCGGTCCTGGCGGGGCCATTGTGTTATAATGTCAGCCTTGCCTCTTTTAGATGGTTTAATTCCCGCAGTGGTCTTGTGGCCACTTTATGGATCCTTGAGTCATGGCTCTACCAACGAGGAGCTGCGCTTGTGGATTTGGATAAATGAGAGGTATGCATGGGGAGAGAGAGTCTGCATTCAGAACAAGCAAACTAAATGGCACGCCATGGCTGGGTTTCTCTGCGGTTTGGTTTGGAAAGTGGGGGTTCGGCGTGTCAGATAGCAAGCTGACCAATACCAGCGACAGATCACCGCAATAATCTCCCTGCATCAATTGTTATGTGATCCAATCTCTCCACATGTCTCAAGATGCTATCCCTGACATCGGGACTCTGCAGATTACAGCACCCCCGTCCTTTAATCCCCAGAAACTCTCAGCACCTCGCGTTCTCTCTTATTTGAATGAGCAACAGATTGAGGATCAATTGGCGAGACAAGATATATAACTAATATAGGCTAATGTTGGAAACGTACATCAAATGGGGCGGGGGCGGAGTTTGAATTCCACTTGAACCTGTAATCTGTTCCTCTCTTTCAGATGCTGTCCAACTCCTGTTGTATGTTCTCAGTCTCCAGTTCAAATCCGTCCATGGCCTCACTCCCTCCCCATCTCTGTTCCCTCCTCCAACCGTACATCCCTCCTCCAATTCTGACCTCTTGTCCATACCCCACTTCCTTCACTCCGCCACCAGCTGCTTCGGCGCCCAAACTCTGAAATTCCAGCATCCGCACTATTTTGTTTTTTTCCTCTGCTTCTCGTTCCTCCTTTAAGAACCCCCTTGAAACGTACCTCTTTGACCAACCTTTTGAACATCTGTGCTAACACCCCCTTCTGTGGGTGATTCCGCTCATGTGAAGCCCTTTGGGACACATTTACTACATTAAAAGCGCTACTAAAATTCTAAGCCGTTCTTCAGCATCTCCTGTTATATCAATAAAGCACAAATTCTTCTGATGTCTGAGAAACAAATGTTTCTGTGCAAGTGAATGCATGCTGAAAATGCTTTTGTTTTTATTTTATTGAAAATGCCAGAAATGTTTTTATCAACGTAAATGTTGACTCCGTATGAACTGGACACAGCTGTAATTGTAAATTTACCATCACCAGTGCGAATACACAGCCCCAGTCTACACAATGGCTCAAACATGGAGTTCCAATGTTTGGGAAAAGAGATGATACCCCTTTAAAGTACTGCAGAGATCGTGTTTATTTCCAAACCACCCGACCCTGTTAGCAGCGATAATGTGAAGCTGGAAAATCTTTGTTTGGAAAAGCATCGTTTGTCTGGCAGCTGGAAGGTATTTTATTATCAGTGAAGTATCAGGGTCGGTCAGGGCCGGGCGACTGTTCTGATAAATGGATGGAGGAGATGTTTTTGCTGAACGCTTTATTTATCTGACAGGGTCTGCCTATTGTTTTGTTGATGCGGAGTGCAGAACGCTGCTGTTATCAAATAGCTGAATGGGAAGTTGCTCTGAAGAATACCCACTCTGCCGGGATCTCGGCTCCTTTCAAAAGGCCACATTTAACAATTCTGTCACGTGCGATATGTTGAAGACTGGTTTGCAATCTTTCATAACACAACTGCCGCTCTGCACACTCACCCCCCCCCCCCCCCCCCCCGCAACATACACACACACTGAAACCCACAACACATTTAAAAATCAGCAATTAACTAAAACAGATCAAATACAATTTTAAAAGGGATGTAATTGTATCGGAGCCTATTTTTGTTTAAAGGCGGTGTTGTAAATTAATGACTGTTCACTCAAGCATGGACCTGGAATAAATCAATTTTAGAAGCAAAGGCCAGTCTCAATAATACATGAATAGCAATTCAGTATGAAAATGTCTCTCAAAGCTGCAAATTTGCCACATCAGGTTTCAAGTCGCGATGAAATGATATCTGTAATTTACATGTAACATTTTGAAATGGATTTGTAATCTCAGGGCTGTGGAAGGTATGAGGGGAAGCTCTGATAGTGACTAGGAACTGTGTGATTGTGAGCTACTGACAGCAGAATGTGCAGGTGAACAGGCGGCATCAGTCCAAGTGCCATTGACCAAATCTGTTCCGCTTGGCAGTTTGTTGCTAGGCAACGCTAGTTGCCACCCAAAAAGCGTGGTAAAGGAGAGCACATCGTAATACTCGTGTCAAAAACAATTTCTCAAGAGACTCCATCAAAGAGAATGGGAGGCGCGTGTGTCTTGTGTGTCTGCCTTTACCCCTCTGCTTCTCAGATGTGCATATACGCATCCTATTGAGAATTGAAATACAGGAATGGACGTTGCTGACATTTGATCCCTAAAATATATTCTGTGGTTACAGAGGCAAAACATGGTGATGAGTCGGGAGTAGCAGTGACAGAGCCACCGACCCGCTGATCATAGCTGTGTTTGTGTGGGTTTGCCGCTTTGGTTACAGATTGCTGGATCTGAAGGTTTTTCAATGTGACACAGTTAATTGTCAGTCTATTTTAAAACGCATTTGAAAAGAAGTCACTTTATTCCGAATGCCTTTGTTGGCTTATCTGTGCAGTGGTGAGTTATAATGTGTGATATATAAATATCAAAAGAAAAATTTGCATTTATATAGCAACTTTCACGAAGTTCCAAAGCACTTTACAATAAATTAAGTACGTTTGAAGTGTAGTCACTGTTAACGCACGAAACGCTGCAGCCAATTTGTGCACAGCAAGATCCCACAAACAGCAATGTCGTCATGATCAGATTATCTGTTTTTGTGATGTTGATTGAGGGATAAATATTGGCAAAGACAACAACAACTTGTATTTATAAAGCGCCTTTGACAAAATAAAACATCCTAAGGCACTTCACAGAGGCATTAAAAAACAAAATATGACACCAAGTCATACAAGGAGATACCAGGGCAGATGATCAAAAGCTTGGTCAAAGAGATAGGTTTTAAGAACTGAATTAATGGAGGAAAGCGAGGCAGAGAGATTTAGGGAGGGAATTCCAGAGCTTAGGGCCCAGGCAGCTGAAGGCACTGCCACCAATGGTGGAGTGATTAAAATCAGGGATGTTCAAGAGGCCAGAATTAGAGGCGTGCCAATATCTCAGAGGATTGTGGGGCTGGAGGAGATTACAGAGATAGGGAGGGGTGAGGCCATGGAGGGATTTGAAGAGAAAGATGAGAATTTTAAAATTGAGGCATTTCTTAACCGGGAGCCAGTGTAGGTCAGCAAGCACATGGGTAATGAGTGAATGGGATTTGGAGTGAGTCAGGACACAGACAGCAACGTGTTGAATGATCTCAAGTTTGCAGAGGATAGAATGTGGGAGGCCAACCAGGACTGCATTGGAACAGTCAAGTCTGGAAGTAACAAAGGCTTGGCTGAAGGTTCAGCAGCAGAAGAGCTGAGGCAGGGGTGAAGCAGGCGATGTTACGAAGGTGGAAAAATGTGGTCTCAGTGATTTTGCAGATGTGTGTTTGGAAGCTCATCTCGTGGTCAAATGCAACACCAAGGTTATCAATAGTCTGGCTCAGCCTCAGAGAGTTGCCAGGGAAAAGGATGAGTCAGCAGCCAGGGAATGGATTTTGCGGTGGAGACAGAAAACAATGGCTTCTGTCTTCCCAAGATTTAATTGGAGAAAATTTCTGCTCATTCATTACTGGATGCCAGAAAAGTAGTCTGACAATTCAGAGACAGTGTGGGGTCAAGAGAGGTGGAAATGAAGTAGAGGTGGGTGTCGTCAGAGTAGGTGTGGAAACTCACATTGTGTTTTTGGATGATGTCACTGAGGGGCAGTATGTAGATTAAAGCCTGGTTCAGGTATAAAGTTAAAACCCGACCTGGGCCTGACCCGACCACAGCCAACCCAAACCCAACCCGAGCCCAAGCCCTGTAATTTGTTTTCGCGCCCGACCCGACTCGACACGAATCTCCTTCATCTGTTCCTGCAGATAGAGTTGTGGGGAGTCATGGGTAAGCCTGATCCCGTGACTTCCCAGAAGCAGCACTGTCCAGCCCAACCTGACCCGGGCCCGAATGCTGGACTTGGAATTTCGACCCAACCTGACCCGAACCCGACAAATGTAGTTGAGTCTAGTCGGGGTGTGGGTCAGGTAGCCAGACTTTAATGTAGATGAGAAATAGGAGGGGACCGAGGATAGATCCTTGAGGGACCCTGGAGGTAACAGTGTGGGCATGGGATGAGAAGCCATTGATGACAATTCTCTGGCTACGATGACATAGATAAGAGGCAGTAGTTTTCAAGGACGGTGGGGTCAAGGGTTGGTCTTTTGAAGAAGGGGAGATGACCACAGATATGAAGGACAGAGGGACAACACTTGAGGAGAGAGAACCATTTACAATATAAAATAAAAACAGGAAATGCTGGAAATACTCAGCAGCTACAATGGACAAAGAAACAGAATTAACGTTTCAGTGACCTTTCATCAGAACTGATAGCAAGAGAATTACTGAATATCAGAGCAGATTCTGTTTCTATAGTGCCCACGCTGACATTTGTGCTGAAGGCTAGGAATGGAACATGAACTCACAACCTTCTGACTCAGAGGCAAGTGTACTACGAGTGGGAGGTGTTCCTCTGTGTGTGTGTGGGGGGGGGGGGGAGTTCCTCTGTAAAGGGGGGAGTTCCTCTGTAGGGGGGAGTTCCTCTGTGTGTTTCTTTGCGGGTTAGGGGGGTGGGGGTCCTTTGTGGTGTGTGTGGAGGGGGGGGGGGGGGGAAGAGTTCTTCTGTGTGATTCTTTGCGGGGGGGGGGGAGATCCTCTGTGGAGGGGGGAGTTCCTGTGTGTGTGGGGGGTGTGGGGGTGGGGGGGGAGATCCTCTGTGTGTCTCTTTGCGTGGGGGGGGTGGGGGGCAGTTGCCTCTAATGTTGGTCTCTTTGGAGAGCGGGGGGGGGGGGGATTCCTCTGTGTGTGTTGGACCACTGGACCACAGCTGATACCTGAGACCCTGAGGCACGATATGGTCATTTTTGTCTTTTTCTAAACACATCTCATCCCTTTGCGAGCGTCCCTGTTTCGGGCGATTCTGTGTCCCACTGCTAATCTCTAAATGATATACATGGGCAGTTTAGCATTATAAACGTGCTTGTTCAATAGTAAACACCATAATCAAGTCTGATATTGAGTAGTTCTCCTATGTTATATCTTGCTCTCTGGTCTCACAGTCATCTTACAATCCCTTCTGACTGGTTCATTGTGTTGTGGATAAGGATGAGTTCCGGGATGGGCTCCTCCTGGCTCTTAATCTCACAGAATGTAACCTGTGGAAGTCACTAAATTTTGACAAATGGGAGATTAGAATAATAACCCCAACACACACAGAGGACCTCCCACCCTGCAAAGACACACACAGAGGACCCCCCCCCCCCCCCACTCCCGCAAAGACACACACAGAGGACCCCCACCCTGCAAAGACACCACACAGAGGACCCTCCTTCCCCTCCCACCCCCCCCCCCCCCTCCCCCCACACACACACATATAGGATTCAGATTGTTACCAAACACAAGTGAATTATTTCAGGTTTGTGTTATAATCTAATCAGCCACAGGACTGTTTCTGTATTGAAAAGGTCAGAATAGGAAATAGAAACACTCTTCAAGTAAGTGACAAATGTTAGTAGACTTTATCCAGAAAGCCACATGAAGCAATGGTTACTAGGTGGTCTGATTGGATTGTTTCGCTGTTGCTAGTACAACGCACTACCTGCTGCTTGTCTATCGTCCCCATTCCCCATGCATTGAAGGCAAAATCCTTGTCCTTGTTTATAAATCTACCGTCCCATGACCTCGCCCAAACAACCTCGTCTCGGGCCGAGCCACTCATACCTCGAGTGAAGCACCATTCCGGTCCACCAGTGGCGGCCGAGCTTTCAGCTAACTTTGCCTGATCTCTGGAACTGTGTCCCCAAACCCCCACCACTTTGTATCATCTCACTCCACCTTAAAAGCATCATCAACATGGAGCAGGTTCAAAGGGTCAAATGGCCTACTCCTGCTCCTATCATTCCCTAACTACTCCAATACTGCTCAGCACCTACTGACCTCTGTGAAACACCTTGCTTCTTTGCTATGTTCAGAGCACTGTTTCCATACAGGTTTTTGAAGACAATGATTCTTGCTCAGGTTTTCTTCCATAGACACCAGCCGCCCTCTAGTACCGAGTATCTAGTTTGCAGGTATGAGATTGCACTGAGTTTTGAGCACGGAAAATGCTAACCTGAGAAGAATGAACCATTCTTCCTGATGTCTGCACTCCTCCTTGTTTATAAATCCACCGTCCGAGTGGGAACGCTGGCTGAGTTTTTCTTTGCCCTGATTTGGGGTGCAGAAGCTAACCAACAGAAGCTTTTGCCCCAGCCGGAATGAAAATCAAACTGGGAACTTTGAATCTGTACGATTTAATAGCGCAACAGGTTATGGACGGACTTACTGAGCAATTGTAGGAGTTTAGATATTACTTTGAATATTTGCAGGTTCCTTCCTCTCCACATGACGGAGTCAGTATAAGTGTACCAGGTAGAATAGTCATAATGAGTTTTTCACATATTAGAGGCTCTTTCTACAATGGCTATACAAGTTCAGGCTTGGAGTCTGAGACATTACCCCATTAACTGCTCATAGTAAGACATAAGGATTAAAAACTCAACCAAAGGGACCTCAGAACTGAAAAATCTTATTGGGTTTTTACTAAATGGATGCTTAGATTATCCTATGTATGAGAAACGTGACAAAATGCTAACTCTGTCTAGAACTCCTGTCTCTGAGTGACGATTTTTATTCATGCTCTTCAGCAGACTTATTTTCGCCAGGTGTTGGGCGGTGATGTCAGTTTGAACACTGTCCTTTTCACTTCTGGAGCCTGGGTTTGAATCTAGGCCAAATTGATGGGTGAAAGCCTCCTCTCTCTATTAGCTGCTGTAAGGATCCGTCCTACAGGAAATGATTTTGGGCAGACTTACCCAAGTTCCTACCGGGCATGAGTCCAGTCCACAAAACTGAGCACAAATTCATTGTCAATTGGCACTTAACTGGTAAGTTCATTCAGAGAAGTCACGTGCTGGCTGACATAGGAATTGGACATTTCACATTGACACAAAGGAATGTTCTTCTGAAGTTGGGATTGAGATAGTTTGTACATTTTACACAGATACATGTTTTTATAGCCCTTTTTGCGCCTGCTTAGTGCCTCTTCTGTTAACAGAGTACTCTGTGATAACCATGGGACAAGTAAGTCCTATCCCGTTGGTAAAACCTTCAGAAACTATAGGTTGCTTGCTCTGTTAATGATCTCACAAGAAAGCAGCAAACAAGAAAAGCCATTCAGTCCGTCTACCCCATCCCGTGCACAGGTCCTGTCCAATCCACCCTACTATAAACTCTACACCACCTGCCCAATCTCAGAACAGAATGTTTTGTTTGACTAATACTCGAACTTCAAAGCTTATGGAGCAAAACCTCAGGATATTCACCCATCTGAATGTGTTTACTATTCAGTTCTGGCTTGTTGATCTATTCCCTTTCCCCCCGCCGCCCTTTACAGAGCCCAGGAACTAACATACCCTTGGAGTGTTTGATCAAGACAATGTATTCTCATAACCACAAATTCAATTTCTAACCAGATATTTATCAGCTCCTTTTTGATGGATTTAAATTGCCCGTTTTTTGTCCGGATGTCTGTGCGTGTTGGAGAGGACAGGCGTTTCTTGTAAAACCATTGCCACATCTATATCTTCTTGAGGCATTCAATTCGTAACCATTTTTCTAATTGGTGTCAGTAATGGGAGGTCCGTTGCAAACCGCCTGCAACGAGTTGTCTTCTCGCTGTGGTGTCTATTAGAACATGAGGCAAGGTCACAGTGTCAACTTTGTTCAGTTCCTTTTCCGCATGCGACTTCAAGACACCTGTCAGTAAAGAAAATCCCAACTTCTGAATTTGTAATTCCATCAGCCCCAGGCTTTGCACTGAAGCGAATAACTAGCGCGCAGAAAATAAACCTTATGTTTTAATCCGAATAGATAGTTGGAGAGGGGGATGGGAGAGGGACTTCATTAAAAGGGAGGGTGTAATTTGCCATTTTTCGCTCAGCTCATACATAAACAGGAAGAATGTAGAATGTTCCACATTTTGGATGGTGGAGAATGTTATATGTACACAGTGATCCTTCTGACACTAGAATAATACTATAGAAATTACAGGCACAATAATGAACAAGGAATGCTCCGCTTATTCCCAGTATTGAATGGGAAGACTGAAAGAGGCGCTGAATTCCTGGCGAGACGATGTATTTGTTCTGCAAGCAGGAAATGTAATGCGTACAGTCTATTTTGTGCTCACTGTGTGCACGTTTAAACGAATGGTTTACCTTAAATATGGATTTATACTAAACCTACGGCTGATGAAGCAAAACCTCGCTGCGGGTAGCAGACAGTTGTAACAACTGTGGCTGCAAACCCACACGACTGACAATTCTAGTGAGAGGCTGAGATTTTTACCGATGCTCTTCAGTGACTCCAAATAATTGGCCAGGCTGATCCAACAGGCAGAATAATTACTGACAATCAGGCAGGAAGGTTGTCCTATACATGGACTAATTGAACCGTATCAGCTGTAACTGAGCCCAACTCAACAAAACAAAACTGTTTTTAAGGGAAGCTTTTTCCATGAGTTGTTTCCAGATTTGATTTTTAAAAAAAAAAACCTTTTGTAGATGCAGCTAAAGTTCTAGACAGGGGCGTGAGCGACACTTTAAGGATTATTTGCGTTGTCTAATGAGTGAGGAGGCTGCAGACAGTTGTCTGTTATCTGCTGGGACTGGGTTAAAATATTGGCAGGTTTTGCAGCTGCCAATTAAAGTTAGGTATGGTCTCCATGGAAATGCTACCTTTCAGTAATCTACTGTAGACCAAACGGTCACATCTTTCGGTAAATAGGCTGCAGGTGTAATTCCTTCACTGAGGACATCTTCATGCATCAATTGACAGTTACAGCGTAGGGACAAATGTTAGAGCCTGAGAACCTGCCGCCTTCCTCATACTACAGCCCCGCGCTAGACGTAATCATTTTAAACAGAGCTATATTTGCACTCTAATTAAAGGTCACGGTGAGAGTGAATATAATCATCTCAGGGGGTGGAGGGGTCGCTCCTGCAGTTCCGAAGCACCAATGAGATGACTTTTCTGTGTTCACATACACCCACTAGTTAGTTTCTATAATGATTTCTCAGTGAAAATGTTTTGATGCTACCGCCTCGGCAGGACCCTCATTCTGAAGACAACATATTCTAATCACTTGGTGCATGGGACAGAAGTCCAGCCGGTGACTGTAGGGGGTTTGTGTGTGTGTTAGGGGATCGCACTGTCTAGTTTGCTGTGGGTTGCATTAACTGTCCAAAAATAAACCATCGTATATCTGACCGACAAAACCCATAAACACACAGGTACCAGCAGGGCTGGTGGAAACTTCTGGGTTATGGAATGTGAACGGGTTCATCACAAAGTGAAAAGCAATATTTACTGTGTGATTTTCGGAGGAGCAGTGATACAAAGGAGAGGGCGGATTGCAAATTCTGGGCGCCGTTCGGGAGAGTGTAGCTGAGGTTGGCGGGTTGGGGGTAAGAGGGAGTGTGTTGGTTAGTTTGGGGCAGAGGGACTGTGCTGGCTGGTGCGGGGGCGCAGAAGGTGGTATGAAGGGCAGTCTTGAGTGCGTAGACGTATGTGTTGGGGTCGAATGGGATGCACAGAACCCTGTTGTTAGTTACTGAATATTACCTGTGAGCAACTATGTGGTGTGATGTTAACTGGCAAGATTGTCTTTGAAGATACTCCACTCCTCCACGCCCATTAGCCAGACCCATGGATTCAAACACTTTGTTTATTTATTTCTGATTCCCCCTCCGAACAATCCAGTAGTATCTGGCTAATGGAACGGAATGTATATTTAGATTGTAATTGTGGAACTATCCATGGTACTGAAAGGCATCAGACACTGGCTGACCGTGCCTGATTGTGCCTGGAGGCAGAATAATTAAAACAAGAATTTAAATGCTTCTTATAATATTGAGTGTATATGTTGAAAAAAAAAGGATGGAACCTGCTTTTAACTCCCACAGGACCTGTGTGAAGTTTTCATTTAGTTTTGCCCCTTCTCTCCCAAATACTCTGGGATTCTCGTCTCTCCAAACTACTAACCCTCCTGGATTATGGTTTCTGAAAGGGTGTGGGGTGAGGAGACTCCCTCCCGTATCTCCTGGGAATGTAGCCATTCGGTGAGTGTTGTTAAATTATTCTACTATCAGAAGAATCACAGCCAAGCCTTATCTTGTCCTCATCTGTCACAGGGGCCCTTGGTATTGAGCATTCACTAGATGCTGATCAGAAGATGATGATTCCCTATCCCTGCCAATAATATCTGTTGTTTTTCGACTTGTAATACAGATCTGTTAAACAGATATACATTCTCCTGAGTTTGAAATGAGTGACGGAGTGTTACTTTAATCTGATTTGTACTATTAATTCGAAAGATACTTCAACCTGGTCGTGTACAGGCGGGCTCCAGCTGCCGTGCCGTACCACATTTGAATGGCTGTTGGTGCCTGTAATTCTGCACTCGTTGAGTTCTCGAATTGAGACTTGGGAGGCAAACTGAGTCGCATTCATGCACTTCCCCACATAAAGGGCTTATCATTCTCGAACTCAAGGGCAATGAGGGATGGACAATAAATGCTGGCCTGGACAGCAACGCCCACATCCCGTGAACGAGTCAGAGTATTGCTCTGTTGCCCCTCCTATTGGTTAAACGTGGAGCAGGGAACCTGTGTCCAAGCTCAGCAGCAGAAAGCATAAGGAGACACAAGAAAGTGGACCAATACCTTTTGTCAAAACAGGAAGTCTTACCTTCCACACAGGAAAATAAATTAATATTTCTAATATTTTCTAAACACAGCATGTACCTGCACTTAATTGGACATAGCTTGGAGAGATAATTGTAATATCTGTGATTCTGAAGCTCATTAAGTATCCAGCTCCTTTAATAGTGTAGAGCGTTGATGATGAAACTGCTGGCTTATCTCAAATAACACCTTTTCCTCATTCTGGTGCATTTTGTTACACTTGTTTCAGAGGTATGCCTTCAAGCAGTGAATTTCAATAAAACGTCCTCAATATATCTCTGACCCTATACTCTACTTCATACATTCCCCAGGTGTAATGCTTTACTCCTGGCTGAGAAGGAGGTTATTAGCATCTCCACACTCAGGCTCATTCTTCATTCCAGTTGCTGATGGATGAGATTTCACTGAGGGGAGATACAGAGGTTCTGTGATTATGTCACAGGTCACTGCCCTTCCCATATCCTTCTTATAACTTTTTAAAATTCATTCACAGGATGTGGGCATTGCTGGTAAGGCCACTATTTATTGCCCATTTATAATTTCCCTTGAGAAGGTGGTGGTGAGCCAACTTCTTGACAACTGAATGGCTTGTTAGGTCATTTCAGAGGGCAGTTAAGAGTCAACCACATTGCTGTGGGTCTGGAGTCACATGTAGGCCAGACCAGGTAGGAACAGCAGATTTCTTTCCCTATAGGATATTAATGAACCAGATGGGATTTTAGGACAATCACTAGTATCATGGTCACCATTGTAATGCCCTCAGAGATCTCCACCAAAGTCGGTAAAAGTCCTTTGGGAAAAAAGAAAATGAATCACTTTTTAGGTACCAAATGGAACCACCTTGTTTCTTTTCTTTTCACTCTGTGTTCTGGCCTTGCTAGATCTTGTGCCCCCCCCCCCCCCCCCCCCTCCCCAGATCCAAGAGTGCATGCAGGCACCTGATTTCAAGGCTTCTGGTAATGGTACTGCTTCAACACACTGCCAGGAGGTGCTCTGGAGCAATTCAGGCTAACAACCCCTAATGTCCTGTCTATTTGATGAAGTCACTTGTACACACTGCTCATGGAAAGGGAACACACGTCTGGTTTAACAAAAAAATGTGGATGTGCTGTATTTTTTGTAAAGTAAAGAATATTTGCCTTTTTCTGCAATGGGGTCGATATTAAACATCTGCCATGAAAGGTGGGAGAAAATGTGGTGTTAAAAATTACAAATTGTGGAACACAACCCCAATTCCCCCACATTCACACCTGCCATAATTTTTATGATGGTGGGTTTTGTGATGTGTGACTGTTCTGTCTCAGAGAGACAGGCCACTTCATTATTTAATTTAAATCAGGCTCTCATAATGCAATTGGAAGTCTGATTTAAACTTAATGCTTGCAAGAGCTTGGGAAACCTGGAAGCAAAATGGAGACAGGAGCAGCTGTCTGCAGAAGGTGAGTGCTTTTTCGAGTACTGCCTGTGAGCCAGGAGGAGCAGGAGTCCTCCGTCCCATCCCCTCAAGCAAACCTTCTGTTGAGTGCAGCCTCTCCTTGCTGCCATGGCCTGCCGAACACTCCCCCCCACCCCCACCCCCTCACCGCCCACAACCCAGCAACCCCTGATCTTTCCCTTCCTGCTGATTGCCAGACTTTGCCCACCCTCCTTCCAACAACACCACATTGTCCCCTCCCTTATGAAGAGCTAGGCTTTGCCCCTCTCCCCCGCCATGCCCCAATCTGTCCAGATTGTCAGGGACAATCCTCAACATTCCCCCTGCTGCAGGCTTCTGCCGCTGGTTTTTCTGCCCAACAGCTGGCCAGCTGGTCAATCTGTTTGGCTACTGGGTGGGAAACAGAACAAACATGACAATGAGATCCTGCTGTTAAATTCGGCAGGACCTCTGTGTCCTTCGGTTTTCTGAGTTTCCCCTTCTACGGCGCTTCCCCACACTCTCCCCACAAATATCTGGGCCACAATCTGTATTGACTGCCTAACTGCCACATCAAAAATAAAAAAAGAAAGTGCTGGGAATGCACAGGGCAGCATCAGAGGAAAAAGACAAGTTAATATCTTAGGAATGTCTCATCTGACCTGTATCCTATGAGATGATAAACAGTAAAATATTCTTTCCACTGGCCTGTGAATTAGCAACAAGGGGAGATAGACTAAGGTTTCTCACAGGAAGACCTGAGGGAGAGGTTAGTCTTCTTTTACATCTGGTTATTAGAAGCTGCAATATTTCATTTCATGTAGTTGTTGAGGCAGAAACTACAACATAATTTCAAATGGAATTTGGATAAGTATTTGAAATAGAAAAATATTCTTGATATACATTAATGACATAGACTTGGATGTACAGGGCACAATTTCAACATTTGCAGATATCACAAAACTTGGAAGTATTGTGAACTGTGAGGAAGATGGTGATAGACTTCAAGAGGACATGGGCAGGCTGGTGGATACATGGTAGATGAAATTTAATACAGAAAAGCGATGCATTTTAGTAGGAATAACAAGGAGAGGCAGTATAAAATAAAGGGTACAATTCTAAAGACAGATAGACCTGTGGGTATATGTGCACAAATCATTAAAGATGACAGGGAGATTGAGAAAGCAGTTAAAAAGGCATACAGGATCCTGGGCTTTATAAATAGAGGCATAGAGTACAAAAGCAGGGAAGATATAGTGAACATTCATAAAACACTGTTTTGTCCTCAACTGTCGTATTGTGTGCAATTCTGGGTGCCGCAATTTAGGAATGATGTGAAGGCTTTAGAGAGGATGCAGAAAAGATTTACAAGAATGGTTTCAGGGTTCAGGGACTTCAGTTATGTGGATAGATTGGAGAAGTTGGAGCTGTTCTCCTTAGAGAAGAGAAAGTTGAGAGGAGATTTTATGGAGGGATTCAAAGTCATGAGTGGACTAGACAGAGTAGATAGAGAGAAACTGTTCCCATTGGTGGAAGGATCCAGAACCAGAGGACACCGATTTAAGGTAATTAGCAAAAGAAACAATGGCAACATGAGGAAATATGTTTTTATGCAACGAGTGGTTACAAATTAGAATGCACTGCCTGAGAGAGTGTGGGGTGGAGGTAGATTCAATTGCGGCTTTCAAAAGGGAATTGAATAATTATCTGAAGAGAAAACCTTTGCAGGGCTATGGGGAAAGTAGGGGGGAGTGGGACTAGCTGAGTTGTTCTTGCAGACAGCTGGCAGGGACATGATGGGCTGAATAGCCTCTTTCTGTGCTGCAACCATTCTATGATTGTATGATACAGGGAAAGGGTAGGGAAATGAAATTGGAGTCAACAGCTATAGTTGAAGAGCTAGCAGTAGTAAGGCATGATGGGCTGAATGGTCTCTCTCATGCCACAGTTTCTGTAGTTCTATCTTTTCTCTTTCAGGTGTGGAATCATCTGCTACACACTTTCCTGATTTTGTTTCTAATTATCCCGCCATGAACTTGCTGCTCTCTCTCTGTAACCTCCTCCAGCCCTACAACCCACTGAGAACTTTGTGTTCCTCCAACTCTTGCCTCTCGTCCGTCCCCTGCTTCCTTTACCCACTGTGCCTTCAGCTGTTTAGGTTCTAAACTTTGAAATTATCTCCCTAAACTTTGGGACATTTTACTACATCAAGCCAGTGACACCCACATCCCATGAATGAATAAAAAATATATAAATGCAAGTTGTTATTGTAAACACCTCTCTCCTCCTTTAGGATCCTCCTTAAAACCTATCTCTTTGACCAAACTTTTCAGTCACCTGTCCTAATAACTTCTTTTTTGGCCTGCCGTCATTTTTTTTTCTGATTGCCATCATGTGAAGTCTCTGGGAATGATTTGCTACGTTAAAGGCCCTATATAAATGCAAGTTGTTATCATTTACAATATTTCAGGATCATTTCTATCATTAGTATTTGGCTTCATTGTCACATCTCCCCCAGATCTGCCACTGCTGAAGAAGTTCTGCTCCTCTGTCATTTTTATTTGTCTCTCTTGTTTTGTTGCCAACGTCTGTTCTGGTTTACATTGTACTAATAGAGTCCCTTCAGTAATTGATTCACATTCACAGTCAGGCTTTTCTTTTGCTGCTTCAAAACATGTATGCCACCATGTGCCCAATAAGAGAGCTGCATCCAACAATACCACTTCACAGGACACCAGACAACTGCCAAGAAAATTAAATGATGCATTACTGATCTTTCTAGCCAGGGTGGCTGCAAAGTGAGATCCAGACCTCAGCACTTTAAGTACACAGTGACTTTAAATATAGTGTGACTGACAGATCAGACACACAGAGTCATCAAGCTCCAGACTTCCATTGACTCTTCTCAGTACCGTTCCCTCCCCAGCTTGCCAAATCTGAAAGACCAGGCTTTATATTATCTGTTGTTGGCCCTTTCCAGTGTTCAGTGACAAATCCTAACACTTGAGCACTAGAGCAGCAATTTTGCTCATTTAAGAGACAGCTAACTGTGTACCACCTGAACTCAGAGTTAGGTTGAAGTTGCATGTTCTGTAACTAATGCGGCAGCTTTGAAAATGTTCTCCACTCAAAATAAAAGGCCTCAGCTCTATTTATCCCAGTTTTTCTCTCTTCCTCTTCTCAAGATTGGGGAAAGATCTAGAAATTCTCTGGTACCTCATTTGAGTGACCATTCATCATTTGTGAGGCAAGATGATGATAATTGGTTGGATCTTCACTTGTGGGTAGGAGATGCAGAGACACCACACATGGACATTCTGACAAAATCTATGGGATCTACGCCTCACACGCACACACACACGCACACACACAAGCACACACATGCACCAATTAACCGCAAAAAAAGTTTTGTTTTCAGAGCTCTATTACAGACAACAAAAGAAACACTTGCTCATTCTTGAAGAAACAGCAGATGAGATATGTTGTGTTCCAAAACTAGTATACAGTCTGGCCTCCGAGTACACATAGATGGGTCACTGGGATCTTTTCGGTAGCGCTGAGAATTAATTTAGCAAGCTTTTCTTCAATGACAGGAGACGGGATGAGTTGAAACAGTGGACTTCTCAGGGTCTTTTAGGGAAAGCTGAGCTGGGTTAAGGCCTTCTCTCCTTCCTTGGGTATTCTCTTCTGTCCTTGGAAGTTCTCTCCCTTTTTATACAGTTCAACCCCAACTCAAAACAATTCAAAAACAAAACCGACACCAGGAGCTCAATCTTTTGACCTCCATCCTGTCACTTCTTTGTAAACAACTTCTCCAAGTGTCCGAGGTTCTCTGTTGTTTATTGAGCTAAAAGTCAGGTGGTTTCCTGGAAAGGCTTGTTTTCCTCACAAGACAGCTCAGTGTCCTTTTTAAAAAAACATTTCCAGGACTGTTTTCAAAGTCAAGTGGCCTTTATGTGACCCCCTTTGAAAACTCCAAAGTTTAATAGTTCTTCAATCTTTCAAAAATGAATCCTTAAAAATGTATTTAACAAAACAAAGCCACTTTTGTAACACGCCTAAAAGTTAATGACTCACATTGCGATATAAGGGTAAATTCATCCATCCCTGTGTGCAGAGAATCAGCACCCCAGTGTTATTGACTCTCTATGATCTGCAATCCCTACTATGGCATTGCAGGATGGCTGGCAGATCATTCCAAATGTGCCCAACCTTGCTCCAGTGGCCAATCATGCAACACAGGAGGAGGCCATTCAACCCATTGTGCTCGTGATGGTTCTTTGAAGAGACAATCCGCTTGGTCCAACTATCCTGCTCTTTCCCCCACCAAGTCCCATTCTGTCTCCACACACAGAGCTCGATGGGTTTCCAAATGTTATCTTTTCCACTCTTGGCGACTGTCTGAGCTTTCCAAACTCACTTTCACTTCAAATTCCATGAATTTGTTTGGGGTAACAAACTTCATAGATGTTCTGAGAATGCTCTGACATTTCTTTTGTTTTGTTTAGGTCCTTTGAAGGTTAAATTAAGCAGATAGGAACAAGTACTCTGGCTGTTATTTTGCTCTCCTCTCCAGCTCAGTGTTGCTACTGACAATGGAAACCCCCTTCCCTTGCCCCTTGACCATTGATTGAAGCTGGGTCTTCCTGCTCTCTATGGATCTGGTTCGCACAGGGGTATTGCATTGCACCGGGGGCTGCCAGGGATTTGCAGTAGTTAATGTGGGAACATTTTAAAATGTACAAGTGTTTTTTTCCCCCCTCTCCTGCTGTGGTAATGTTCACTTTGAGAAATTCACAAGGGAAGATTAAGGTCAGACTAAGAGGGAAGTTGTGTGTTGATGACACCTGATGGCTGATTTGTAACGCACATCATGGCTCTTGTGTGGAACACAAACCCGTCTTTATACTAATCGAATTGACGCTGAAGAGAACAAACTGAATGACATTCAACCCGTGCCACCAAGGATTTCTCGGTTGCAACTTTAGATTTGTTTTTTTCCAGCCCTTACGTAGCTTTTAATTTTATGGAGCCCCTTTACAAAATGTTCACCAGATGTTTTGTCTCGGCGACAATGGTGTGTATGTCTAGAAATGAAAAGCTTTTAATTTGCACATGGTGATGTTTGCAGTATGTAGAACAATGTGGAGTAATGTTTCCAGTCTTCAGATTGCTTAGGGGAATATTCTTTTTACAAAGTGTATTTTTTCCAAATAAGTAAAGCACTATCCCTCTTCCCTTTGCTGTCTCCCTGTGCCACACACCATCTCCAGCCAAGGAAGGCAAAATAGTTGGCGAAATATCTGCTGTCCTCCAATTCTGACATCTTGAGCATCCCCGATTTTAATGGCTCCACTGTTTGTGGTCGTGCCATGAGCTGCCAAAGCCCTAGGCACTGGAATTTCCTTCCTAAACCTCTCTGCCTCTCTCTAACCCTTTAACACACTCTTTAATGCCTGCCTCTTTGGCCAAGCTTTTGGTCATATATCCTAATCTTGCCTTGTGTGGCACAGCATCAAATTTTGTCTGATTTATGCTTCTGTGAAGTGGCTTGGGTATTTAACTATGTCAAAGGCACTATATAAATGCAAGCTGATGTTGTTGAGTTGGCACCGAGTATGTTCATGCTGCTCCTGACTCAACCATGGAGAGGTTTGTGACGTCTTTTGTTTTTTGTGTGCAAGACTATTCTATTCCATGTCTTTTATCCTCCCTCGCCCCTACAGAGCTTTCTCTAAAGTAATTATACCAACAAAGCAAAATGTTAATTTGGTGTTCAAATGAGTTAATTGATTGAAAAGAAGAAAGACTTGGCATTTGTATCACAAGATAATTATGATGAGGAAGGCCATTTGACCTATCTTAATTCATCCACTCAGGAACAACAACAACAATAACCTGCATTTAGATAACAACAACTTATATTTATATAGCACCTTTAAATGTAATTAAACATCTCAAGCTGCTTCACAGGAGCATTAAAAACAAAGAATGACACTGAGCCACAAAAGGGAGATATTAGGTCAGGTGACCAAAAGCTTGGTCAAAGAGGTGGGTTTTAAGGAATGTCTTAAAGGAAGAAAGTGAGGTGGAGAGGCAGAGAGGTTTAGTAGGGAGGGAATTCCAGCACTTAGGGCTTAGGCAACTGAAGGTACGGCCACCAATGGTAGAGTGATTAAAACCAGAGAAGCACACAAGGCCAGAATTAGAGGAACACATATCTAGGAGGATTTTGGGGCTGCAGGAGATTAGAGATGGGGGTGGGGAGGCCATGGAGGAATTTGTAAACAAGAATGATAATTTTAAAATCAAGTAATTTCTTGACTGGGAGCCAATGTAGGTCAGCGCGCACAGGGGTGATGGGGAACAGGACTTGGTGTGAGTTAAGACACAGGCAGCAGAGTCTTGGATGACCTCAAGTTTACAGAGAGTAGAATGTGGGAGACCAGCCAGGAGTGCACTGAAATAGTCAAGTCTAGAGGTAACGAAGGCATGAGTAAGGGTTTCAGCAGCAGATATGCGGAGACAGGGGTGAAGTCGGGTGATGTTACAGTGGTGGAAATAGGCGGTCTTAATGTTGGCACGAGTATGAGGTTGGAAGCTCATCTCAGGGTCAAATGTGACACCAAGATTATGAACAGACTGGCTTAATCTCCGACAGTTGCCAGGGAGAGGGATGGAGTCAGTAGCTAGGGAACAGAGTTGGAGCAGGGACTGAAAACAATGACGTCATTCTTCCCAATATTTAATTGGAGGAAATTTCTGCTCATCCAGTACTGGATGTCGGATAAGCAGTCTGATAATTTAGCAACAGTGGAGGAGTCGAGAGAAGTGATGGTGAGGTAGAGCTGAGTTTCGTCAGCTTACATGTGAAATCTAATGCTGTGCTTCTAGATGATGTCACCAAGGGGCAGCATGTAGACGAGGAATAGGAGGGGACCAAGGATAGATACATGGGGTAATGGTGTGGGAGCAGGAAGAGAAACCATTGCAAGTGATACTCTGGCTACAATTAGATAGATAATAATGGAACCAGCTGACAGCAGCCCCACCCAGCTGGACGACAGTGGAGAGGTGTTGGAGGAGGATGGTGTGGTCAACTGTGTCAAAGGCTGCAGACAGGCCGAGAAGGATGAGGAGGGAAAGTTTACTTTTGTCACAGCCATGTAGGATGTCATTTGTGACTTTGATAAGAGCTGTTTTAGTACAGTGGCAGCAGAGGAAACCTGATTGGATTTTAACATGGAGTTCTGGGAAAGATGGGAATGGATTTGGAATGTGACAACATGTTCAAAGACTTTGGAGAGAAAAGAGAGGCTGGAGATGGGATGGGAGCTTGCAAAGGCAGTGGGGTCAACGGTTGGTTTCTTGAGGAGAAGAGTGATAGCGGCAGATAACAACAACTTGCATTTGTATAGCGCATTTAACACTGGAAAATATCCCAAGCCACTTTACAGGATAATTAATCAGAGAAAAATTGACACCAAGCTAAAGAAATCAATATTATGACAGACAACTAAAAGCATGGTCAAAATGGTAAATTTTAAAAGTAGGTTTTAAAAGAGGAGAGGTCGAGAGAGGTTTAAGGAGGAAATTCCAGAGTTTAGGGCTTTGTCTCTGAAGGCATGGCTGCTAATGGTGGGGTAAAGAGAGTGGGAGATGCACAAAAGGACATTCCAGAGCATGGGGCCTAGGCAGCCAAAGGCAGAAAGAACAATAATCTTTAAATTTGAGGGGTTAAGGGACCAGGAACCAATGTGAATCAATGAGCAAGGGGTTCTAGGTAAGCCTGAGTTGTAGCAGGATAAATTAAAGTAGATCAAGTTTCAATGAATTGAAGTTTATGGAGGTTGGAGAATGACAGACCAGACTGTAAAAAATTGGAATAGACGAGATACAGGTGATAATGAATTCAAAAGAAATTTCAACAGCAGGTGGGTTGACATAACTCCTCTAAGGAGCATTCATTGCTTTTTTTTTAACACATCAACTAACTTCTTACCTGATCACAAGATTTACTTTGGGCACTGCACTTTAGAAAGGATGTAAAGGCCTTAGAAAGGGTTCAGAAAAGATTTACCAGAATGGTTCCAGGAACGAGGGAATTCAGTTACATGGATAGATCAGAGAAGCTGGGGTTGTTTTGCTTACGGGAGAGAGGAGATTTGATAGAGATGTTCAAAATCATGAGGGGTCTAGCCAGAATAGATAGAGAGAAACTGTTCCCATTGGTGGAAGGGTCGAGAATCAGAGGATATCAATTTAAAGTGATTGACAAAATAATCAAAGGTGACGTGAGGAAAAACTTTTTTTATGCAGCAAGTAGTTACGATCTGGAATGCGCTGCCTGAGAGTGTGCTGGAGGCAGTTTCAATCATGGATTTCAAATAGGTGTTTAATAATCACCGGAAGGGAAAATGTTTGCAGGTCCACAGTGTTGGATTTTGCAACATGATTATGTTTTAAAAACTGTGATTTTTGAACGTTTAAGATGGAGTCCGGGAAGTCAGGTGACTTCACATCTACTCTGCTTCTGAGCAAGACAGAAATCTTGGTTACCAGGACAACAGCGAACACAGATCAAAGACCTTTTTTGAAAAACAGAGACTGCAGGGGTAACACCTAAAGAACAATGGGTTTCACTCTCCCAGCCTTTTGGATTGTAAACAAGGAGCCAGTGATTCTGAGGATGCCAGGCAGCTGTTAACACCTGGGAATAATGGAAGGCTCAGGTGGCTCTGCTGAAACCAGACGTCTGGACTTTGCATATTGGAAAATACAATAAGCTATTGATGTTTGATTGCAGATAAATTTAGATTTTCTGAAGGCAGACAAACTGTATGGAAAACCAGCGGTGGCAGTCTCATAGCAGGCTGTAAGAAAGGAAGACAACCAGCGTTGGCAGCCTCAAGGGAACAAGAGGGAACACCTGCTCTCAGAAGACTAATATAGTGAAAAGCTGTGAAAACTTGAACCTGTTTTGAAAGTTGAGGTTTGCATAGAAGTAAAAGTTCAACAGGATCACCAAGAATCGCCTTATTCATGGACGTCCAGGTCGAAAGTACTCGGAGAAGTGAGTGAAGAAGACATTTACTTTGAGAAGGTCTGGGAGATCCAACCCATTGCAGCTGGGGGAGTTTGGGACTTTTAATCGCAAAGATTTCGCCATCAAAGAGGACTGTGTAACATGTGTGGTGTGAGGTTTTCAAATGTTTTAAGAAGAAAATACTTTTCTTTGTAATTTGGGACATCAGCTACTTAAGAAGTCTTAAAATGTGAAATTTTGTTGTGTAATTCTTTAAATTGGTCTGGGGGTTCAGATCTTGTATTTTTAATGTTAATGGTCTCGTGTAACACATGGGGAAAGGGCAGGGGAGTGGGACTAGCTGAATTGCATTTGCAGAGAGCCAGCATGGGCCTGATGGGCCCAATGGCCTTCTTTTCTGCTGTAATAATTCTATGATTCAATGATTATATAATTCAAAGTGTCACTCAATATGTACCCTTCACAAGGGTTTAACTCATCACCTTGCATGATTAACAAGGCGGCACAGTGGCGCAGTGGTTAGCACCGCAGCCTCACAGCTCCAGGGACCCGGGTTCAATTCTGGGTACTGCCTGTGCAGAGTTTGCAAGTTCTCCCTGTGTTCACGTGGGTTTCTGCTGGGTGCTCTGGTTTCCTCCCACAGCCAAAGACTTGCAGGTTAATAGGTAAATTGGCTGTTGTAAATTGCCCCGCGTATAGGTAGGTAGTCGGGGAATTGTGGGGATGTGGCAGGAATATGGGATTAATGTAGGATTAATATAAATGGATGGTTGATGGTCAGCACAGACTCGGTGGGCCGAAGGGCCTATTTCAGTGCTGTATCTCTAAATTAAAATAAAATAAAACTTTGTCAAAGGTCCTGTTGAAGTCTAGGTAGGCTATGCCATAGGGATTTCCATAGTCCACTTGAGCACTCTGAGAAAACAAAGTCATTGGTCAGGCAGGATCGCCCCCTTCTGAAACAATGTTGACTGCTGTTTATTAGGTTTTTATTTTACTGTCAATCCTTCTGATAGACAATTTCATTATTTTACATGCAACTGAAATAAGATTAATCAATCTAATGTGTCTGTTCTGTGACCCTTTTTGAATAGAGGCAATGTATTAGCCTATTTCCACACTGATGCAACCTTCCCAGTGCTCAGTGTCTGTCTCTTAAAGGTATCAGCAATGCCCCACAAATTTCCTTGCTATTCTGTCTCAGTACTCTGGGATAAATGCCCCCTTCTCCCTGGGGATTTATCAGTTTCTGTCCTTTCAGTTCATCAAGGTTTTCAAATCATTTCTATCAAAGTCTTTGGTTGTCTTTATTTGGTGAAGGGATTTTTTTCATGGCTTCCCTACTGAATATGCGAAGAAAGTGACCATTCAGAATGTTTAATCGTTTTTGTGCCTTTTTTACTCTTCTCTGACAGCCCTCTTTCTGTTGTAGTACTGAAAGAATATTCTTTACTATGTAACATCTCATCACATCTCAGAAAATTCCTAATGGTTCACCCAATATGAATTATGTTTGAAATGTAATGGCTGTTGTGTTGGGAAAAATATGGCAGCCATTATTGTGTACAGCACGATCCCACAAACAGCAAGAGACACTTGCCTAGTTAATTTGTCTAATAGAGGTGTTTGAGAGAGGAATGTTGGCTAGGACAGAGGAAATCTCTGCTTCAAACAGTGCGATGAAAACTTCAATTTCCACCAAAACATACAGACAGGGCTTCAGTTTAACATCTCATCTGAAGGATGATGACTCTGACAATGCATTTTTTAGTGTTGCTTTGCAAATACATTTTTCTCCATTTCCTTTTACTTTTCCCAACACCAGCCCTGAGCAAAAACATGGACCGATATCCTTCTCCTTTCTTGGTCTCCCATGTAGTAATCATGGCCAAGAGGCCAACAGGAATTTCCTTTCCTTATGGTATCTCCTCTTCTCTACAGTATCTGACAGGTGACTTCTTCACAGCCTGTATCAATAAAGCTGTGAAACCAGTTGGTGGGAGGCCGTGGGGTGGGATGGGGGGTTGGTGGGGAGGGGTACGGTAGTGGGTGGCATGAGGGGATTCTCCTGCTCTGGGTTTCCTTTTACTTGTGTGGGTAAGTTGGGGAGAGACCTGGGCTCAGCATCTGTTGCCAACAGCATGGGTGAGATTGCAAAGGTTGTGTGCAGGGACAATTGCAGACAAGGGGCTGCAACCAATGCATTTGTTTAATGACTGCTACTGAAGTTGCTGATTGCAACTGAGCCAGCAGTAGGGGTGCAGAGTTGGCAGGGATGCCTTTAATGTAGAGGGAGGGGGATAAATCAGCTAAATCGTTATCCATCTTTGTGTGACTGTGGGATGCGGAAAACTGGATTGCTCCCCTGGAGCTGGATAGTTTACCAACACTCATTGTCTAGATTCCAGATGAAGAATGATCCATCTTCTCCAGAGTCCTGAACACAAAAATCTAGGCTAGCATCCCAGTGCAGTACTGACAGAGTGAGATGTTAAACCGAGGCTTCGTCTGCTGTTTCAGGTGGACACACAAGATCCTATAGCATTGTTTAGAACAAGAATAAGGCATCTCGGCCTCCTCCTGAGGTCCTAACATCACAGATGCCAGTCTTCAACCAGTCCAACCACCCCATGTGATATCAAGAAATGGCTGAAGGCACTGGATACTGCAAAGGCTATGGGCCCTGACAACATTCCAGCAATACTACTGAAGACTTGTACTCCAGAACTAGCCAAGCTGTTCCAGTACAGCTACAACACTGGCATCTACCCGACAATGTGGAAAATTGCCCAGGTATATCCTGTACACAAAAAGCAGGACAAATCCAACCTGACCAATTACTGTCCAATGAGTCTACTCTTGATCATCAGTAAAGTGATGGAAGGTGTTATCAACAGTGCCATCAAGCAGCACTTGCTCAGCAATAACCTGCCCAGTGACGCTCAGTTTGGGTTCCGCCAGGGCCACTCAGCTCCTGACCTCATTACAGCCTTGGTTCAAGCATGGACAAAAGAGCTGAACTCAAGAGGTGAGGTGAGAGTGACTGCCTTTGAGATCAAGGCAGCATTTGACCAAGTTTGGCATCAAGGAGCCCTAGCAAAACTGGTGTCAATGGGAATCGGGGGAAAACTCTCCACTGGTAGGAGTCATACCTAGCGCAAAGGAAGATGGTTGTAGTTGTTGGAGATCAATCATCTCAGTCCCAGACCATCACTGTGGGAGTTCCTCTGGGTAGTTTTCTAGGCCCAACCATCTTCAGCTCCTTCATCAATGACCTTCCCTCCATCATAAGTCAGAGGTGGGGATGTTCGCTGATGATTGTATGATGTTCAGCACCATTAGAGACTCCTCAGATACTGAAGCAGTCTGTGTCCATAGGCAGCAAGACCTGGACAACATTCAGGCTTCAGCTGGCAAGTTACATTTATGCTACACGTGCCAGGCAATGACCATCTCCAACAAGAGAGAATCTAACCATCTCCTCTTGACATTCAATGGCATTACCATCGCTGAATCTCCCACTATCAACATCCTAGGGGCTACCATTGTCCAGAAACTGAACTGGACCAGCCACATAAATACAAGAGCAGGTCAGAGGCTGGGAATTCTGTGGCGAGTAACTCACCTCCTCACTCCCCAAAGCCTGTCCTCCATCTACAAGGCACAAGTCAGGAGTGTGATGGAATACTCTCCACTTGCCTGGATGGGTGCAGCTCCAACAACACACAAGAAGCTCAACATCATCCAGGACAAAGCAGCCCGCTTGATTGGCACCCCATCCACCACCTTCACCAATTCACTCCCTCCACCACCAGTGCATAATGGCAGCAGTGTGTACCATCTACAAGATGCACTGCAGCAACTCGCCAATGCTACTTAGACAGCACCTTCCAAACCCACCTAGAAGGACAAGGGCAGCAGACACACGGGAACACCACCACTTGCAAGTTCCCCTCCAAGTTACGCACCATCCTGACTTGGAACTATATCGCCGTTCCTTCACTGTCGCTGGGTCAAAATCCTGGAACTCCCTTCCTAACAGCACTGTGGGTTTACCTACCCCACATGGACTGCAGTGGTTCAAGAAGACAGCTCACCACCACTTTCTCAAGGGCATTTAGGGCTTGGCAATAAATGCTGGCCTAGTTAGTGATGCCCACATCCTGTGAAAGAATAAGAAAAAAGTTTTCCCTGAAGTCCTGACCAATATTTATCCCTCAAACAATACCACAGATTAACTGTCATTATCAAATTGCAGTTTGTGGGATCCTGCTGTGTGCAAATTGACTGCCACATTTCCTACATTACAACAGAGTGCAATTCAAAAGTACTTCATTGTCTGTAAATCATCCTGAGGTTTTGAAAGGCGCTATATAAATGCAAGACTTTCTATTCACACATGGGCCGCTTGGATGACGTAATGAAGATTCACGGATGTGATTTGTGCACAACTACACACGCACACTCACTCACACTCACACTCACACTGAAACTCACACACACAAACACACTGAAACTCACACACTCACACTCACAGAAACACATATTTACACACACTCACACTCACAAACACTCACACTAAAACTCACAGACACAAACACAATGAAACTCACACTCACAAACACTCACACTGAAACCAACACACACAAACACACTGAAGCTCACACACACACACACACTCACAGAAACACGCATTTACACACACTCATTCACACTCACAAACACTCACACTGAAACTCACACACACACTCACACTGAAACTCACACACACACACACTCACAGAAACACACATTTACACACACTCACTCACACTCACAAACACTCACACTGAAACTCACACACACACTCACACTGAAACACACACACTCACTCTCACAGAAACACACATTCACACACACTCACTCACACTCACAAATACTCACACTGAAACTCACACTCACACTCAGAAACACACATTCACACACACACTCAATGAGACACACAAGCACACACTGAAACTCATTCACAGAAGCGCACATTGACACACACACACTCACAAACACACACTGAAACTCACACACACACTCACACTGAAACACACACACACTCACTCTCACAGAAACACACATTCACACACACTCACTCACACTCACAAATACTCACACTGAAACTCACACTCACACTCAGAAACACACATTCACACACACAATCAATGAGACACACAAACACACACTGAAACTCATTCACAGAAGCGCACATTGACACACACACACTCACAAACACACACTGAAACTCACACACACTCACACTGAAACTCACACACTCACACTTACAGAAACACACACACACACAAACACTCACACTGAAACTCACACACTCACACTCACAGAAACACACACACACTCACAAACACACACTGAAACTCACACACACACTCACACTGAAACTCACACACTCACACTTACAGAAACACACACACACAAACACTCACACTGAAACTCACACACTCACACTCAGAAACACACATTCACACACACACTCAATGAGACACACAAATACACACTGAAACTCATTCACAGAAGCGCACATTCACACACACACACTCACAAACACACACTGAAACTCACACAGACAAACACTCACACTGAAACTCACACACTCACACTTACAGAAACACACACACACACAAACACTCACACTGAAACTCACACACTCACACTCACAGAAACACACAAACACTCACACTGAAACTCACATTCACACACACATACACTCACACTGAAACTCACTCACAGAAACACACATTCACACACACGCACACTCACACGCACACTCACACTGAAACTCACGCTCACAGAAACACACATTCACGCACACAGATACAGTGAATTTTCTATTTCAATCGGAGTTAACGAAAAACTGGTGCATGGCTGAACTTCTCGCTAACAGGCTGGTTGCAAAGCAGTATAAACAGGGACATGGTTGGGGAAGTCGGTTCCTGCTTTTCCTGTCAGGGAATTCTATGTGGAAAGGAAGGAAACATCAAAAAAAGTAAGAGCTTTTATATAATAAGAGCGTTTTCTGACCAACTCCCTAAGTCTGTCCCTTTCCCGTGTTCCCCCCTCTCCTGAGGATTGACTTGGACTGGTGTCCATTTCTACAAACACTGGTTACCTTCCAGTTTATCATCTGAAAGACATTCATGTATGAGCTTGACCTTAAATCTCAGCACATCGCAGCCTGATTGTAATGTCCTCAAATATTCTGCAGGTTTACTAGATAGCAATTCGGAGCAGGAACCATGGATGATTATTTATGTATTTGCGCCCCCTCCCCCCTCACCATCCCGAACCCAAGGATTCTGAGACCAATTTTGATTACCTTGAATCACAGCACAGAAGGAGGCCATTCGGCCCGTCGCGTCAGTGCTGGATCTCCGATTGAACACTTGACCTAGTGCCATTCCCCCGCCTTCGCCCCGTAACCCTGCACATTCTTCCTTTTCAGTGAAAAGTCCAATTCCCTCTTGAATGCCTCAATTGAACCTGCCTCCACCACACAATCAGGCAGTGCATTCCAGATCCAAACCACTCGCTGCTTGACAACGATTTTCCTCATGTCCCCATTACTTCTTTTGCCAATTACCTTCAATCTGTGCTCTCTCATTCTGGATCCTTCCACCAATGGGAGCAGTTTCTTTCTATCTACTCTGTCCAGACCCCTCATGATATTGAACACCTCTCAACGCTCTTTTCTCTGAGGAAAACAGTCCCAACTTCTCCAATCTATCTACGTAACTGAAGTTCCTCACCCCTGGAACCATTGTCCTGAAGCTTTTCTGCACTGTCTCTAATGCCTTCACATCTTTCCTAAAGTGTGGTGCTCAGAACTGGATGCAATACTCCAGTTGAGGCCAAACCAGTGTTCGATACAAGTATAATATGATTTCCTTGCTTTTGTACGCTATGCTGCTATTAATAAAGCCTAGGATCCCATATGCTTTATCAACCTGTGCTGCCAACTTCAACAATTTGTACACGTATACCCCCAGGTCCCTCTGCTCCTGAACCCCCTTTAGAATCGTAGCCTTTATTTTATATTGTCTCTCCGCGTTCTTCCTGCCAAAATGAATCATTTTACACTTCTCTGCATTAAATTTAATCTGCCACTTGTCTGCCCATTCCACCAACTTGTCTATGTCCTTTTGAAGTTCTGCACTATCTTCTTCACAGTTTATAATGCTTCAAAATTTCGTATCATCTGCAAATTTTGAAATTTGTGCCCTGTATGTCATTAATATATTATCAGGAAAGATCCCAAACCGACCCCTGGGGAACTCCACTACAAACTTTCCTCCAGTCTGAAAAACATCCATTAACAACTACCGTCCGTTTCCTGTCACCCGGCCAATTTTGTATCTATGTTGCTACTGTCCCTTTTATTCCATGAGCTAAAACTTTGCTCATAAGTCTGTTGTGTGGCACTGCATCAAATGTCTCTTGGAAATCCAAGTATATCACATCAACAGCATTGCCCTCATCAACCCTCTCTGTTACCTCCTCAAAAGAATTCCAGCAAGTTAGTTAAACACGAGGCAAGACATTTAAAATTAACAGGAGCAAACGACTGAGATCATTGGGTCATTGAGATAGTTCCTACAGCCCGCCAACATTTTGTATCTGGCCCGCCATTCAAAAGCGCGAATGGTTTGCCTGCACGTGGACCTCTGTCCAATTGGAGCGCGGGAGAGGCGGGACAGCTGGGAAGACTGGAGCATCAATCGCCTGCTCCCTGCCCGTGTCTGACCTGCGGAATCAGCCCCAGACAGTGTTGGTGTGAGTAGAACAGATAGGATAGTGCACAGAAAAGCAATAATAGAAATGGAAAGGCAAGACTTCTTTGAGCCAGAACAAGCTGTTTTTTTAAGGCAGACAGTCCACATTCTCAGCTCGCTGAACAACCTGGTTTCTCTCAGAGTGCGGGGCTGGCCCCGTGTGTTTCTGCTCCTGGTGTATGGGGGGAGGTGCTGGTGGGGGGAGAGAGGGAGAGAGTGGGGGGAGAGGGGGAGGTAGAGAGAGAGGGGGGAGTGAGTGAGGGGGGAGAGAGAGTGGGGGGAGAGTATGGGGGGAGAGTGTGGGAGGGAGAGAGAGTGGGGGAAAGGGGAGGGGGAGAGAGAATGGGGGGATGGGCGGAGAGAGTGAGGATAGAGAGTAGGGGGTGGGGGCGAGCAGGTGGGAGAGGGGATGAGAGAGAGAGAGAGAGAGGGGAAGTGATGGGGAAGGAGAGGAGAGAGAGAGGGGAGGAGAGAGAGGGGAGGAGAGAGAGGGGAGGAGAGAGAGGGGGAGAGAGATAGAGGGGGAGAGAGGGAAGGGGCAGAGGGGGAGAGAGAGGTGGGGCAGAGAGGGAGAGGTGCAGGGGGAGGGAGAGATAAAGAGGCGGGAGTGGGAGGGGGCAGAGGGAGGGGGAGATGGGGCAGAGGGGGCAGGACATGGGGAGAGAGGGGGACACAGAGGGGAGAGGGATGGGCACAGAGGAGAGAGGGAGAGGGGAACGAGGTGGACACAGAGGAGAGACGGAGAGAGGAGAGGAATGGAGAGAGAGAGAGAAAGAGATCAAAATCATTCCTGACAGATGGACATCTATCCAAATTCTCTACATTGCTAATCAAGTGTGTGGGCAAAAACAATGCCAGGTATCTCACTAAACAGGGAGAAATATGTTTTAAATCGGACTGTGTTTTGATGGCATTAGGTTGGCTATACACTTTATATACAGATTAATTACCCCCGTGTCCATGGCTGAGACAATAATTTTGTCAAATGTCCATGGTGCAACTTGTTGGTGCCTATCCCTGGATTAAACTGTAGTTGCTGAGCTTATCTTTACACCTTTTTTTGAACAAGGGTGTAACATTTACAATTCTTCAGTCCTCTGGCACCACCCATGTGTCTAAGGAATACTGGAAAATTATGGCCAGTACCTGCGTAATTTCCACTTTCATTTCCCTTAGTATCCTTGGATCCATCTCATCTGGTCCTGGTGCCTTATCAACTTTAAATACAGATAGCCTATCCAATACCTCCTCCTTATCAATTTTAAACCCTTCAAGTGTCTGAATTACCTCCTCATTCACCTTGACCTGCACAGCATCTTCTTCCTTGATAAAGACAGATGCAAAGTATTCATTTAATACCCTAGCCATGCACCCAGCCTCCATACCTAAATCCCCCTTTTGGTCCCTAATTGGCCCCACTCCTCCTCTTACCACCCTTTTACTATTTATATATCATATGGAAGACTTTTGGATTCCCTTCTTTGTCAGCTGCTGGTCTCTTTTCATGCTCTCTCTTTGCTTTTTCACTTCCCCTCTGAACCTTCTATATTCAGCCTGGTTCTCGGTTGTATTATCCACCTGATATTTTCTTTTTCATCTTAATCTCTATCTCTTTCATCCAGGGAGCTCTGGATATGTTTGCCTAACTTTCCCCTTCGAGGAAATATACCTTGACTGTGCCCGAACTATCTCTTCCTCAAAGGCAGCCCATTGTTCATTTACCATTTTCCCTGCCAACCTTTGATTCCAATTTATCTGGGTCAGATCCATTCTTACCCCATTAAAGTTGGCTTTCCACCAGTTAATTATTCTTAATCTGGATTGTTCCTTGTGCTTTTCCATAGCCAACCTAAATCTTATGATACAATGGTCACTGCCCTCTAAATGTTCCCCTATTGACACCTGATCCATTTGAACCACCTCATTCCCAAGAACCAGGTCTAGCAGTGCCTCCTTTCTCATTCGACTGGAAACATGCTGCTGTAGAAAATTCTCCTGAACACACTTTACAAACTCTTGTCCCTCTCTGCCCTTTACATACTACTATCCCAGTCTATATTCAGATAATTAAAGTCCCCCATTATAACTACTCTATGATTTTTGCACCTCTCTGTAAATACCTTTCTGGTGTCCTAGCCAAACTCTGCTTACTCAATCCAGACTCGGGATTAATTGTATTGCTTAGTATTATATCATATTCAACAACTGAGCCACAAGAGGCACACAAGATCACGGACTCTGACTGTTAGCAAAGGCACCAACTTACACAGTAGTAGCTGTACAAACTGCGATTGGGCATCCCACATAGCAATACCACTAGTTGACCAGATGGAGGGGCTGTGAGGTCCATAAATGATACACATTACTCCTTCTACACGAGTCAAACACAATGAGCTACAAGCTGATTAATTTCCTCAATAAGTTAAAGATTAAATGACAACCTATTATTTCTACCATGCATTAAATGAGGCTTGTTTCCTTTCCTGTTCTAATTTTCTCCTCTCTACAAATCCCACTCGTGATTTTAACACTCGGTTAGTTTAAGCCGCTATTTGTGAGCATTGAGTGAAAATGAAATTCAGATGGAGTGAGGGGGAGGGAATCAAATCAGCCAGGGCTGGAGAGGGGAGACAGGGAAAATTGTCTCCTACCCCACACCTAAAAAACAGCCTCTCTTGCAGTATCCCATTTACCAACGTTTCTTTCCTTGTCTCCATTCCTCTCCTGAAGGCTTTTAATCCTCATTATTGCACAGATGGGTGGATGGAACTGCCCTCTGCTACTTCATCCAAGTTACCATTCCTCATTTGTGAATCTAGATGGTGAAGGTACACATCAGTGGAGCAGCTAAGTCCGATTCACAGACACACACACACACAGAGGCACACACACACAGAGGCATACGTACACACACACAGAGGCATACGTACACACACACAGAGGCATATGTACACACACACACACACACACAGAGTCACACACACACATACAGGCATACGTACACAGACACACACAGTAACACACAAACACACACACACAGACATATGTGTACACACACACGTAGCCATAGACAAACACACTCACAATTACACAGATACAGACACAGACACACATACACTGACACACATGCAGATATATGCGTACACACAGATACACAACGTAGAAGTGGAACCCAAATAGAATTTTTAATCTCCCTCCTAAACCTAGAGCTATTGAGGGCAATTTTATTTTCCTCTCCCCCCATCCCCCATTCTAACCAAGACCAGGTGATTCAACATGGATGAGCATTAAACCTGGATCTTTGTAATCTGATCCATTTTGCACCACAAGCATCATCTGCTGATATTACCCAGTGTTTGTATGAATTCCCACTGTACGTTCCCTGACAATGCCATTTATTCCCATGGAATAAGGGCTGATATATATATGTGGGGGCATGGAAGACGGGGGAGATAGGTTTTGGAGAAATCTAAATATTTGCTTTGCAAAATGTTAATACATGTGTTTCAGGGGATGTTGAGGTAGATCAGGGAGGTGGGGGAATGTGAAGAAGTGTGTAGCTAGTGATTCGTGATTAATAGTGCGTAACCATGGTTTCTCAGAGCTTGTCTTAAGGAATCTGAGAAGAAATTCCTGGAGGATTTTTTATGAAATTGACCACAGAGACTTTTCCTCTCAAGTTACCCACCCACTCCCCAAGGGATTAACATCACTAACAGTTGGGTGGGTGGTGTATGAGGTTACACTGTGTAACAGGAGGAGGGTCAATTGACCTAATGGTCTTGTCCATTATCTTATCTGTCCATATACAAGAGACAGTGACAGAAAGTGCAGGGATCCTTCACGATGCTGCAAAGTGACATTGTCCTTCACCCAAAGGCAGCACAATGATAGTAACCATTAAATAACTTAACGCTTTGATTAATATGATCACAAATTACAAATGGAACTGCCTGCTCTGTTCCCATAGCAACAATATGAGCTCATAAATATCTGAGGCAGCAGTGGGAATGCAAGCAGCAATAGTGAGGTTTAATCCCCTTGTGCATCTCCTGTTCTAAATCAGTAAGACATTAGCATCTGGATTCAATGAAACTTTACGATTGCCCTTTAACGATCCACGTAACTCTTGCTAATATTTTTAAAAGGTGCAGAACACCTCCCATTGTAAGTACTGGATAATCCAATTGTAACCTGCCATCAGACAATGCTGGCTTTACCCTCTGCACTGAGGTCAGCGGAGACCAATACTGGCATTCTACCTGATCCCATGGCATTTTCACCCAGAGAGTTAGGTTAAAATTACCCCCATGACAACACTCAGTTCTGGGGACTCCAAACTTATAAAAGATTTTTTTACACACTGCTGAAGTTCACAATACAACACAAGGTTTCCTGCAGATGGCAGCTAGACCACAACAACTCCAGCAATGGGACTGGAGAAAAACTCTCTAAAATGACAAACACTGTCTCTTACAAATACACAGCTAGTCCTTTCTCTCTCTTCAAACAATCAATAACTTGATTAATATGATAATAAATTGGAGCATCAATTAGAGGCTTCAGAGCTTCTGTTCCAACCTCTTGTCCCAAATTCATCACTCCAGATTTTAATCTTTGACTTGGTTGGAAATTGGTTTCTTTCGATAATCCCCAGATATTTGATAGAAAGATCTGCATTTCTATGGTGCCTTTCATGACCTCAGGACATCCCAAAATGCTTTACAACCAGAGAATCACTTTTGAAGTGTAGTCGCTGCTTTAATGCAGCAAGCTCCCACTGAGAGCAATTTGATAATGATCAGATCGTCTGTTTTTAGTCATGTTGATTGATGGATAAATATTGTTCCACGCACCAGGACAGAACTCCCCTGTTCTTCTTTGTAATAGTACCCTGGGATCTTTTACATCCACCTGAGTGGGCAGAGACCGGGCCTCAGTTTATCATCTTAGCAGAAAGGCGGAACCTCTGACAATGCAGCATTCCCTCAGTGCTGTACTGGAGTGTCAGGGACACGGTCTTCATGAAACCATTTTTGATATTTTTCATTCAGATTACAGAGAGTGGTGTGCACTGGCTAACTTCCTGTATTAATGCTGCTAAAACCAACTTTCTTCTCCCATCAGTCGAATTGTAAAGCCAGAACAATTGTATAGGCCCCATATCGACATACATAAGGGGGCCAAATGCCTGTTTCAGACGCAGGGCCACAGGCACCTGTAGTTCAGCCTTTACCAATATGATGGGTGACAGATTTCTGGTGCGAAACGTGTGTGACTAAGCTTCAACGAGACTCTAGTCCAAGGAATGGCCACTCAAAGTGGAGCGGGGGGGTAGGGGGGTGGCGTTCCCTGTTCTTCTGTAAGAGGGAATCCATGAATCCATTCAGGAGAAAGGATTTGGGGGAAGATTGACAGGAAGAAAAGAACAACAGTTTACCTCAGTAACACTGGGGAAGGGTTAATTAGTGACACCTTTTAAAAGGAAACTGGTGAGAATCTCTGCACTGAAATTATATGGAAAACAAACCAGCAGATGGTTACAGGAGGAACACACTGGGCCTGACAAGAGAACATCTCTGGTAGAATCTATCCCACCCCTAATTACACAAGTGCTGAAAGTAATAACAGCAGGTGGCACCCAACAACAGCAATGACTGTCCTTAGTGAGCCTAGTAAACCCTTCCACCTTCAGCACTGAAGGGAAACATAGTCAGGGCGATACACAAACTGTGTCCTCTAATTATTCCGATTCCACCTTCTCTCGGTCTCCCCACATTGGCACCCACTGCTCCAGGAATAGGTAAGCCAAACTTCTCTAGCATTGCCGTGACATGATCCACCAGGATGTGTGTGGAAGCAGCCCAGGGATGAGCCTTCTTTGGGTCCCCGTGGTGAACCAGCTGGTGTCAGCCTGTCCTGCACAGACCCATACAGACCAGCACCTCAAACAGGCAAACACCCACACCTTAACAACCTGTGATGTGTTGTGTTAGAGGCCCAATGTGTGATGGAGATTAATTCAGAATGAAAAATAAAGAATTTCCAATTATATAAAACCTTCCATGTCCCAAAACCATTCACAGGCCGGTGTAGTGACTGTTGCAATGTAAGATAACAGATTCATTATCTTCATATTTATTAATGCACATTAAGATTTATAAGGAAGTTTAATTCTTTTATTATTTGTAATTATTTTTCTTTATTTTTTCCTTTGAATTTCCCTTTCTCCTATTTCCCTCAAAAGGCACTGGCTCTTAATGGTCACCATCAGCCCTCCAGTATCTCACCCAAGAAGACACTGTTACTGAGGCTGGAAAGTGAGTATCATGAGGTAATCTTTTACAGGGGCACCAGACAAATTCCACCCCCCCCCCCCCTCCACCTGTCCCACAATCACTATCGCTGATCTGTGTGCTTATACCGCACAATGCATAGAAATGAAATAGGTAGAAGTTGCTCCTGAAATTGAGATACCAATCGAAAGGGTAAATTCTATAAAGTTCCTGATAGATCTGGATTCATGTCTAACTGTTCAATGAACACCCCAGCAATGTGCTAAGCCATCCAAATGGGACAGGTTTGTCAATGTAACAAAAAATTGGATTGTTGTAGTATTGCTGTTCTCCCACTGGGAGGCAGCACAACTTCATCAAGTCCTACGAACATACGAATTAGGAGCAGGAGTAGGCCACTCGACCTGTGAGCCAGCTCCACCATTCAACGAGATCATGGCTGATCTGATTGTAACTGCAACTCCATATTCCCGCCTACCCCCAATAACAAAGAACAGTACAGCACAGGAACAGGCCATTCGGCCCTCCAAGCCTGCGCCGATCTTGATGCCTGCCTAAACTAACACCTTCTGCACTTCCGGGGCCCATATCCCTCTATTCCCTTCCTATTCATATATTTGTCAAGATGTCTCTTAAATGTCGCTATCGTATCTGCTTCCACCACCTCCCCCGGCAGCAAGTTCCAGGCACTCACCATCCTCTGTGTAAAAAACTTGCCTCGCACATCCCCTCGAAACTTTGCCCCTCGCACTTTAAACCTATGTCCCCTAGTAACTGACTCTTGCACCCTGAGAAAAAGCTTCTGACTATCCACTCTGTCCATGCCGCTCATAACTTTGTAAACCTCTATCATGTCGCCCCTCCACCTCCGTCGTTCCAGTGAAAACAATCCGAGTTTATCCAACCTCTCCTCATAGCTAATGCCCTCCAGACCAGGTAACATCCTGGTAAACCTCCTCTGTACCCTCTCCAAAGCCTCCATATCCTTCTAGTAGTGTGGTGACCAGAATTGCACGCAATATTCTAAGTGTGGCCTAACTAAGGTTCTGTACAGCTGCAACATGACTTGCCAATTTTTATACTCTATGCCCTGACCGATGAAGGCAAGCATGCCGTATGCCTTCTTGACTACCTTATCCACCTGCGTTGCCACTTTCAGTGACCTGTGGACCTGTACGCCCAGATCTCTCTACCTGTCAATACTCTTAAGGGTTCTGCCATTTATTGTATACCTCCCACCTGCATTAGACCTTCCAAAATGCATTACCTCACATTTGCCTCCATCTCCATCTGCCATTTCTCCGCCCAAGTCTCCAACCGATCTATTTCCTGCTGTATCCTCTGACAATCCTCATCATTATCCGCAACTCCACCAACCTTTGTGTCGTCCGCAAACATTTGCGTATATAGTATATATAAAAATCATTTATATATACTACAAACAGCAAAGGTCCCAGCACTGATCCCTGCGGAACACCACTAGTCACATCCCTCCATTCAGAAAAACACCCACCCACTGATACCCTCTGTCTTCTATGACTGAGCCAGTTCTGTATCCATCTTGCCAGCTCACCTCTGATCCCGTGTGACTTCACCTTTCGCACCAGTCTGCCATGAGGGACCTTGTCAAAGGCTTTACTAAAGTCTATATAGACAACATCCACCGCCCTTCCCTCATCAATCATCTTCGTCACTTCCTCAAAAAACTCAATCAAATTTGTAAGACACGACCTCCCCTTTACAAAACCATGCTGTCTCTCGCTAATAAGTTCATTTGTTTCCAAATGGGAGTAAATCCTGTCCCGAAGAATCTTCTCTAATAGTTTCCCTACCACTGACGTAAGCCTCACCGGCCTATAATTTCCTGAACTTTCAACTCCTTGCTTACCTAGAATCTATCTACCACTGCATCAAAGATATTCAAAGACTCTGCTTCCACTGCCTTTTGAGGAAGAGAATTCTAAAGACTCACGACCCTCTGAGAGAAAAAAATTCTCCTCATCTCTGTCTTAAATGAACGACCCCTTATTTTTAAACAGTGACCCCTAGTTCTAGATTCTCCCACAAGGGGAAACATCCTTTCCACATCCACCCTGCCAAGACCCCTCAGGATCTTATCCATTTCAATCAAGTCGCCTCTTACTCTTCTAAACTCCAGCGGATACAAGCCCAGCCTGTCCAATCTTTCCTCATAAGACAGCCCGCCCATTCCAGGTATTAGTCTAATAAACCTTCTCTGAACTACTTCCAATGCATTTACATCCTTCCTTAAATAAGGAGACCAGTACTGTACACAGTACTCCAGATGTGGTCTTACCAATGCCCTGTGTAACTGAAGCATAATCACCCTACCTTTGTATTCAATTTCCCTCGCAATAAATAATAACATCCTATTAGTTTTCCTAATTACTTGATATACCTGCATACTAACCTTTTGTGATTCATGCACTAGGACACCCAGATCCCTCTGCATCTCAGAGCTCTGCAATCGCTCACCATTTCGATAATATGCTTCTTTTTTATTCTTCCTGCCAAAACGGACAATTTCACACTTTCCCACATTATACTCCATTTGCCAGATCTTTGCCCACTCATTTTTACATTTACAAGAGTGCTAGGGTTAGACTTTCATTACTGTACTCGGGAGAGTATTGGTATTCAATTCAACTGTATAGAATTTCCAGTCAACCTGGTCTTTTTCTCACTCAAGATGCATTTCCCAGTAGAGAATCACCTCCTCTTGACATTCAATGGCACTACCATCGCTGATATCCCACTATCAACATCCTGGGGGTTACCATTGACCAGAAACTAAATTGGATCAGTCATATAAGTACTGTGGCTACAAGAGCAGGTCAAAGAGGCTGGGAATTCTGAGGTGAGTAACTCACCTCCTGACTCCCCAAATCCTGTCCACCATCTACAAGGCACAGGTCAGGAGTGTGATGGAATACTCTCCACTTGCCTGGATGGGTACGGCTCCAGCAACACTCAAAAAGCTCGACACCATCCAGGACAAAGCAGCCAACTTGATCAGCACCCCATCCACCACCTTCAACATTCACTCCCTCCACCACAGACGCACAGTGGCAGTGGTATGTACCATCTATTAGATGCACTGCAGCAATGCACCATGCCTCCTTCGACAGCACCTTCCAAACCCATGGCCTCTACCAACTAGAAGGACAAGGGCAGCACATACATGGGAACACCACCACCTGCAAGTTCCCCTCCAAGCCACACACCATCCTGACTTGCAAATATATCGCCGTTCCTTCACTGTCGCTGGGTCAAATTCCTGGAACTCCCTTCCTAACAACACTGTTGGTGTACCTACCCCAAATGGACTGCAGCGGTTCAGAAAGGCAGCTCACCACCACCTGCTCAGGGGCAATTAGGGATGGGCAACAAATGTTGGCTGTGCCAGCAACGCCCACATCCCACCAACAAATAAAAGAAATTCAGGGGTAGGTTTCCTGGCTCATTTTCCTCTCAGTAGTCTGGATACACTGAACTGTGGTCAACATTAACGTGCCCACAAATGCCCTCCCTGGGATCAGCATGGACTTGAGATCCAGCACTGTGGTCTTGCTGGGCTCTCTGGTTACCTATTCCAGCATCTGGTGCATTTACTCTCGTAGCCATCATGCTAACTACTGGCTCATCTTCCACCTCTTTGTGGGGTATATGTGACTACCTCATTCAAATAGAATTGTTGTGAAATCTCTCCTCTTACAACATTATGATCAGTCTTCCTGTCCGGTTATGTCATTGTTCTCAGTAGCGCACATTCTAACCTCTTGACATCTACCTCTCAGTAATGACCCCCAGGACTAGGCTCCATCTGCTGGAGACACACAACACAAGGGGCCATTCCACAATCCTTTGCTGCTAACAGATGCAGAGTGCATCCCAGAAACTCAAGGAATCATCGCCTAGTCTTAAAAATCCACCTTCCTGAGCCCAGGGACTCAACCCAAAACTGATCTGATCTGCTTCAGCGGTGCACGGCCCCTCTGTCATTGAGCCATCAGGAGTATGTGATCTTGGTCTGTTTAGCAGCAAGTGATTTGATTGTGGGTTAAATTAGAAGGTGTATGATATCTGTGGATTGTGATTTAAACAAAAACTGGAATTTCTTGTTGGTATATGAACCAATGCCATGTTTGTTCATGTAATTTAAAGCTGAATGAAAGAAATCTGTAAGAAGAATGGAAATGAGATGATAATGAGATTGTTTTGTGGTGTAGTGTCTCTACTCTTGGGCGCCTGGCCATGTATATAAAACTGTTAATTACCAGCCAGATTGAAGGTTCACTGACTGACTGACACCAATTCTGTAAATGACAGCAGATCCTGCACAATGTCACATTGCTACACTGTAAGCACTCTTTACGAGCTCTAGCCAATCTGGATTTTACTGACACCCAGTCCCCATTAGTTTGAATTATAATATTTATGGGAAGTTCAAGATCAACAGGGAGAAATACAAGAAATAGACATGGAGTTCGTCCCAATTGAATACAGAAGGCGCAGTCAACACTGATGTGCAAAGCAATGAGTGAAGCTGCCCCCTCCTGACTGTGGGGAATTACAGTGTGTGATGTGTAACTGAGCCACTTGGAGTATGGGAATTGCTAGACGAGTCCATCTCATTTGCCTTCTACCATCCCAGAACTCACATGGTACAGCGATATATGGAGCTGTTCAGTAATCACAGCTTTGATCAATTGGACTACAATTCGACCCAGATATGAGCTGAGGAAAACTCCCGGCGCTGGGAGTTTTGGCAACCTTGGTTGTAAAATTGGCCTTGGGCAGCAGCACGAAATAGTGCCATAGCGAATCAGCAGCCTCTTATACACTGCGGCAGATTTTATTTGCCATTGACTTGGAAAATACTGCCAAGATTTTTAATCTCAAAGCACGTGAAAGTAACGGTGAGACTAAGAAATGAGTCTTCAAAAAAGTGTCTGAACTATTGTTCTGTGAACTTCAGTGGAATTATGATCAGGTGTGGTGAATAATGGTCTGCTGATTCACTCCCAGCCTGTTTGGCACTGATCTAGACCAGACCACCCCACTATAGGTCCAAAGTCACCAGTTGCTCCCGAGCATGCTGCACTTAGCACATGTCATCTTATCATCCCAGTGAGTTTAGCTGGTTTCAGAGAGGGTAGCAGTCATGAGTAGGATGCCTTTGGGCTAAGGAAGGTAGGGAATAAAAAATCACCTAAGGTTTCCAGTCCCAATTAGCACCTAGTGTTTTTGCACTGGAATGTGTATCAGAGGTGATGTGGGCATCAGGTGAGGGCACGATAGGGCTTATGTGTGATGCCCTTCATAGATGAATTAGCTGGCACTACTTATTGTCTGGAGTCACACCTAAAGGATGGTTGCTTGGGTGAAGTACATGAGCAAAATTTCTTATGCCTGTGGAGCTAGACCTTGGCACCAATCTCTAAAGGGTCAATGGATAACACAGCCAGTCACAAGAAGCGGATTCAATAAATCAGACAAGTTGTTAATATGGGAAAAGCTGACTTTAATCTGAAGAACCTCAGCTGAATGGAGAATGGGTTAAATGTTTCATGAAGCCTGACTCATTTCCAGGTATTAAGCCAAGAATCAACTCCTTACATTCTTGGCACTTGCCCTCATTTCTGTTCTGCATAAACCCGTTGCCAAACCCTAAAGCAGCTGCAAGTACTGATGAGATTAAGTTTGCTCCAGTTGAGTCCGGCAGCAATGGGAGTGAGTGCTGCTCCTGGCATAATCACAATGCACAGACAGTCCCCGCAGGAGATGCCAGATTCGTGCATTATTTGGGGGAAAAAAACTATCAATTAAATATGTAGCAGAAGTCAGTAATCCAAAAATTTGTTGGAGGCTTTCCTGCAATGACATGTCTTAATATCTGCTTACTGTGGAGCTGCCCTATGAAGGAATCGGTTTGCATTGGTTCGTCAATCTAATAATAGTGTTCTTTTTAATATCAGAAACAATTGCTATCACTACACGGCTAAGCCCCCCCCTCTCCCCTTAACGCAGACGTTAGGAATCATACTAGACATTAGGATCATTTTCATCAAGGTATAATGTAATTATTCCAGTTCTTAGTTTTGAAATTGGTCCTTTCTCTCTCTTCCCCTGCCTCCCCAGTTGAGCTCTGCATTTCATTAGTCCTTGGTGAGAGAGTGTGACAATACACAACTGTGCTTCATCTCCTCTTTGTCCCTTGACCACCCTCCCCCGCATCCCCCCGCCCCAAATACCCCACCACCCCAGTCCCAACACTTGGCGTTAAATCAGAATAATCAGTGTTACAAGGAGCGGATTGAGTTGAAGCAGCCTAGAGGCTGTTGAATGACAGAGGAGATTATAATACTGGGGGACCAAACGTGAGGAAAAACTCCTTCATTCAAAATGCCAAATTAAAAGGTGGCAGGAGACAGTTGGGATTCTGCCTGCACTGTGCAGCCACAGGGTATCCAGTTTGCATTCACAAGCAGCATTTTGCCTAAATGATGAATGAACATTGCTGTGGAAATCACAACATGTCCTTTGCAACACCTTACATCCACTTTTCCTTCTGCAAAAGCGCAGTGTATTTATAGTTTTTAAGTTATGGTGAGCTTGAGGGGAGATGGGGGTGTAGTGGCAATGTCACTGAACTAGTAATCCAGAGGCCCAGGCTAATGCCCTGGGGACACGGGTTCAAACCCCACCATGGCAGCTGGTGGAATTTAAATTCAATTAATTGATAAAAATCTGGAATTGAAAACTAGTTTCAGTAATGGTGTCATGAAACTAATTGTTATAAACACCCAACTGGATCTGGCTGACTAATGTCGTTTAGGGAAAGAAATCTGCTGTCCTTACCTGGTCTGGTCTGCATGTGAATCCAGACCCACAGCAATGTGGTTGACTCTTAACTGCCCTCTGAGATGCCCTAACAAGCCTAACAGCTTTCAAGGGCAATTAGAGATGGGCAATAAATGCTGGCCTTGCCAGCGACGCCCACATCCCATGAAAATATTTTTTAAAAAGAGCTACTTCAACTCATGCAGAAGACAAATATGTCCTGGACACTTCAGACCCGAGAGCTGCAGTCTATATCTTTCTAACTGTTGTGATAATATATGCATGTGAGTGAAAAGAAAGTGTGTTAATTAGTGACTTCTGTGTACAGTTTTTGATCTAATTCTGCAGTAAGTTGTAAGTCATTTTCACAGGATAGTCTACTAATTAAACACCTTTTTTTATTTTTATATTCATTCTCAGGATGTGGGCGTTGCTGGCGAAGCTGGCATTTTATGCCCAATCCTAAACAACCTTAAGAAGTTTCTTAGGCAACTTCTGAAATTAAATTCACAGATCTTAATGAATGGTGGAGCAGGCTCGAGGGGCCGAATGGCCTACTTCTGCTCCTAATTCATATGATCGTATGTATCCCTTCACCGTGTTTTGTTCTCTTTTGCCCCAAAGGCACTAACTCATGGTTGGCATAAAAAGAGCAGACTTTTGATGGCCTCTGTCATCCTGTCTGAATTATCGCAGGAGAGCAAACTGCCAGACATGACAAACAAAATTTAGCATTCACAGCCTTCGTGGACGGTCTATATTCTCTGGAGTTTAAATCACTGGAGTTATATCATTGGAACATAAACGATTCTTTGAGTGGTTGTTTCTCCTGGCTGGAGAGTCTAGAGTGAGGTGTCATAATCTTAAAATAAGGGATTGGCCAATTCGGACCAAGGTGAGGAGAATTTCCTTCACTTCGAGGAATTCTCTACCCCAGGCTGCTGCAGATTCTCCGTCGCGTATATTTCGAGACTGAAATCTATAGATTTTTCAACATTAAGGGAATCAAGGGATTTGGGGAGAGTGTGAGAAAGTGGAGCTGATCTTGATTGAGTGGCAGAGCAGGCTCGAGGGACAGAATGGCCTCCTCCTGCTCCTATTTCTTACATTCTTATGTATGAGTGGAGCTACAGCATAGTGAAAGGAGACTGTGTGTAGCCATTGTCCAGGATCCAGTGGAAAGGAAATATTACACTGAATCCATTATAAAAACATATCACAATATTATGCTTCACTGCTTATAACTGCCTCCTAAATTGCACAATACAATTTCCAAATCTTGAATCGTTATATAGGCCATCTGAATAAAGTCTATCTGCGGGTTATGTTCAATTCTGAAAGCTTCGCCTGTTGACTGACCTAGCTGCAATATAGTAACCTTCAATGGAATTTATGGCTATTTAAAGGAAAGAACATGTATTTATAATGCATAATTCACAATCTCAGGATGTTTGAAAGCACTTTACAGCCAATGGATTACCTTTCAGACGTACAAATGTTGTAACAGAGGGAAAGGTTGCAGGTCTCCACCTTTCACTTCACTGCCAGCCAGGCTGGCTGGCTATGTTTAGAATGGATAAGTCGCCTGGTCCAGATGGCTTGCATCCCAGGTTGCTAAAGGAAGTGGGGATGGAGATAGCCAAAGGCTCGCCATAATCTTCCAATTTTCCCTAGATACAGGGGATTGGAAAGTGGTAAATGTGACACCCTTGTTCAAGAAAGGGTGTAAGGATATTACTCGTAACTACAGGCCGGTCAGTTTAACATCAGTGGTGGGTAAGGTTTTAAAAACAATAACCAGGGGAAAAAATAACAGGCACTTGGAGAGGTTTGAGTTAATTAAGGCAAGCCAGCATAGATTTGTAAAAGGCAGATCGTGTTTGACAAACCTAATTGAATTTTTTGATGATGTAACAGAGAAGGTTGATGAAGGGAATGCAATGGATATTGTCTACATGAATTTTAAGAAAGCGTTTAACAAAGTACCACATAAAAGGCTGGTTAACAAAACTGGGGCTCATGGAATAGGAGGGTTAGTTTTAGCTTGGATAAAAAATTGGCTTAAGGACAGAAAACAGCAAGTCATGGTAAATGGTTGTTTTTCAGACAGGAGGATGGTTGACAGTGGTGTTCCCCAAGGGTCAGTGCTAGGATCAATGATTTTTTGATCTTTATAAATGATTTGGATATCAGAGTAAAATTGCAACATTTGCCAATGATACCAAACTTGGAGGTGTGGCAGACAGTGAGGATGATACCAATCAACTGCAACAGGACATAGGCTAGCAGAACAGACAGACAAGTGGCAGATGGAATTTTTTACTGACAAGTGTGAGGTGATACATTTCGGAAGAAGGGATAGGAGAGGCAATATTGACTTCATGGCACAGTTCTAAAGAGTGTGCAGGCACAGAGGGACTTGGGGATTCATATGCATCGATCTTTGAAGGTGGCAGGATATATTGAGAGAGTGATTAGTAAAGCATATGGGATCTCGAGCTTCATAAATAGAGGCATTGAGTACAAAAGCAGGGAAGTTATGCTGAACCTTTATAAGGCTCTGGTTAGCTCACAACTAGCATACTGTATCCAGTTCTGGTCACCACACTTTCGGAAGGATGTGAGGATGCAGAGGAGATTTACCAGAATGGTTCCAGGGCTGAGGGAATTTAGCTACAAGGTTAATTTGGAGAAGCTGGGGTTATTCTCCTTGGAGCAAAGGAGGTTGAGGAGAGATTTGATAGAGGTGTACAAGATTATTACAGGTTTAGATAAAGTAGACAAAAAAAACGCTATTCCCATTAGCTGATGGTACAAGGATTAGTGTACATAGATTTAAGATTTTGGGCAAGAGATACAGCGAGGTGTGAAGAAGAACTTTTTTTATGCAGCGAGTGGTAATGACGAGGAACTTGCTACCTATGAGTGTGGTGGAAGCGGAGATGAAGAATGATTTCATTGGGGGAGGCGGTGGCGTAGTGGTATTGTCATTGGAATAGTAACCCAGAGACCTAGGAATTGCTCTGGGGACATGGGTTCGAATTCCACCACAGCAGAAGGTGGAATTTGAATTCAATTAATAAATCTGGAATTAAAAACGCTAGTCTAATGATGGTCATGAAACCATTGTCGATTGTTGTAAAAACCCATCTGGTTCACTAATGTACTTTAGGGAAGGAAATCTGCTGTCCTTACCTGGTCTGGCCTACATGTGACGCCAGCCCCAGAGCAATGTGTCTGACTCTTAATGCGCTCTGAAATGGTCCAGCAAACCACTCAGTTGTATTTAACCACTACAAAGTCAATAAGGAATAAAACTGGATGGACCACCCCCCCACCCCCCCACAGCTGATGAGTCAGTACTCCTCCATGTTGAACAGCACTTGGAGGAAGCACTGAGGGTGGCAAGGGTGCAGAATGTACTCTGGGTGGAGGACTTCAATGTCCATCACCAAGAGTGGCTCAGTAGCACCACTACTGAAAGAGTTGGCCGAGTCCTGAAGGACATAGCTGCTAGACTAGGTTTGCAGTAGGTAGTGAGGGAAAAACTAACTTAACCTCGTCCTCACCAATCTGCCTGCTGCAGATGCATCTGTCCATGACAGTATTGGTAGGATTGACCACTGCACAGTCCTTGTGGAGACAAAGTCCTGTCTTCACATTGAGGATACCGTCCATTGTGTGGTGTAGCACTATCACCATGCTAAATGGGATAGATTTCAAACAGATCTAGCAATGCAAAACTGGCCATCCATGAGGCGCTGTGGGTCATCATCAGCAGCAGAATTGTACTCAACCACAATCTGTAACCTCATGGCTCAGCATATCTCCCACTCTACCATTACCATCAAGCTGGGGGATCAACCCTGGTTCAATGAGGAGGGGATGCTTGGAGCAGCACCAGGCATACCTCAAAATGAGGTGTCAACCTGGTGAAACTACAACCCATGACTACTTGCCTGCCAAGCTGCATATGATAGACAGAGCTAAGTGATCCCATAACCAACGGATTAGATCTAAGCTCTGCAGTCCTGTCAGATCCAGTCATGAATGGTGATGGGCAATTAAACAACAAACAGGAGGAGGTGGCTCCACAAATATCCCATCCTCAATGATGGGGGAGCCCAGCACATCAGTGAAAAAGATAAGGCTGAAGCATTTGCAACAATCTTCAGCCAGAAGTGCTGAGTGGATGATCCATCTTGTCCTCCTCTTGAAGACTTCAGCCAATTCGATTCACTCCACGTGATATCAAGAAACAACTGAAAGCACTGGATACTGCAAAGGCTATTGGCTCTGGCAATAGAATTGAAGACCTGTGCTCCAGAACTAGCCGCACCCATAGCGCAGCTGTTCCAGTGCAGCTACAACACTGGCATCTACCCGGCAATGTGGAAAATTTCCCAGGTATGTCCTGTTCATAAAAAGCAGGACAAGTCCAACCCGGCCAATTACCAACCCATCAGTATACTCTCGATCATCAATAAAGTGATGGAAGGTGTCATTGACAGTGCCATCAAGTGGTACTTGTTTAGCAATAACCTGCTCAGTAATGGGTTCCATCAGGGCCACTCAGCTCCTGACCTCATTACAGCCTTGGTTCAAACATGGACAAAAGAGCTGAACTCAAGAGGGGAGGTGAGAGTGACTGACTTTGACAGCAAGGCAGCACTTGACTGAGAATGGCTTCAAGGAGCCCTGGCAAAACTGGAGTCAATGGGAATTGGGGGAAAACGCTCCGCTGGTTGGAGTCTAACCTAGCACAAAGGAAAATGGTTGTGGTTGTTGGCGATCAATCACCTCAGCTCCAGGACATCACTGCAGGAGTTCCTCAGGGTCGTGTCCTCGGCCCAACCATCTTCAGCTGCTTCATCAATGACCTTCCCTCCATCATAAGATCAGAAGTGGGGATGTTCGCTGATGATTGCACAATGTTCAACAACATTCGTGACTCCTCAAATACTGAAGCAGTCCGTGTAGAAATGCAGCAAGACCTGGACAATATCCAGGCTTGGGCTGATAAGTGGCAAGTAACATTCGCGCCACACAAGTGCCAGGCAATGACCATCTCCCCTTGACATTCAATGGCATTACCATCACTGAATCCCCCACTATCAACATCCGAGGGGCTACCAATGACCAGAAACTGAACTGGAGTAGCCATATAAATACCGTGGCTACAAGAGCAGGTCAGAAACTAGGAATCCTGAGGCGGGTAACTCACCTCCTGACTCCCCAAAGCCTGTCCACCAACTACAAGGCACAAGTCAGGAGTGTGATGGAATACTCTCCACTTGCCTGGATGAGTGCAGCTCCAACAGCACTCAAGAAGGTTGACATCCAGGACAAAGCAGCCCACTTGATTGGCACCCCATCCACAAACATTCACTCCCTCCACCACCAACAGCAGTGTGTACCATCTACAAGATGCACTGCAGCAACTCACCAAGCTCCTTAGACAGCACCTTCCAAACCCAAGACCTCTATCACTTAGAAGGACAAGGGCAACAAATGCATGAGTGGCGCAGTGGTTAGCACCGCAGCCTCACAGCTCCAGCGACCCGGGTTCAATTCTGGGTACTGCCTGTGCGGAGTTTGCAAGCTCTCCCTGTGTCCGTGTGGGTTTCTGCCGGGTGCTCCGGTTTCCTCCCACAGCCAAAGACTTGCAGGTTGATAGGTAAATTGGCCATTGTAAATTGGCCCTAGTGTAGGTAGGAGAACTGAGGGAGGGTGGGGAAGTGGTAGGGGGCATGGGATTAATGCAGGATTAGTATAAATGGGTGGTTGTTGGTCGGTACAGACTCAGTCGGCCGAAGGGCCTGTTTCAGTGCTGTATCTCTTAAAAAAAAACACCAACACCTGCATATTCCCCTCCAAGTCATACAACATCCTGACTTGGAACTATATTGCTGTTCCTTCACTATCGCTGGGTCAAAATCCTGGATCTCCCTTCCTAACAGCACTGTGGCTATACCTACCCCACATGGACTGCAGTGGTTCATGAAGGCAGCTCACCACCACCTTCTCAAGGGCAATTAGGGATGGGCAATAAATGCTGTCCTAGCCGGTGATGCCCACATCCCATGAATGAATACAAAAAATTTCAAAAGGTAATTAGATGGGCACTTGAGGGAAATAATCTTTTAGGGTTATGGGGATAGAACAGGGAAATGGGACTGACTGCATTGCTCTATGGAGAGCCAGCATGGACTTGATGGGCCAAATGACCTCCTCTATGCCATCACGACTCTGTGACTCTTTTCCATTGCCATGTTGTACCAACAGTACTGAGATGAATGACCAGATTTACAAATTTCTCATTTTTCTCTCTTTAAACAGCAACTATTTATCAAAATGTGGTCAATTACTGAGTTACTCGGACTAACAATTGTTTTAAGGTTATTCGAGATTGTGGGTTGATCACATGATCATAAGACAAATACGAGGATTGCCATTCAGCCCATCCTACCCCATCTGTTAAGAGAGAAAAGACTCACAGCAACACCCTTCCCCACCCCCTCAAATCACAATATCTAATGAGTTTTTGATTGATGGGTTTTTGTCTTCACTGCTTTCCCATTCCAAGTATTGCTCACTCTGGAAAGAAATTCTTCCTGATATCAGTCCCAACTTCACCTTTCAGTGCGTTGAATCTATGTCCCTTTGCTTTACTGCCATAGTTTAACCTTATATAGTTCTCTGGATTTATCCTTTTCTTTATCATTAAGATCGCTCCTCAGTTGCTGCCTTTCAATGCTGTAAAGACCCAGTTTCTCTGGTCTTCCCACAAAGCTCTTTCAACCACCACCAGAACTAAATGTCTCCCTCGTGTCCTGGTGACTAAAACTGAAGGTATTACCAAAAGCAGAGCCTGACCAGCGTTCGAGACAATTTCAGCAATCCCCACCTTTGATTTATATTCTGTTGATTTCAGAGTCAAAGAGAGATACAGCACTGAAACAGGCCCTTTGGCCCACTGAGTCTGTGCTGAACATCAACCACCCATTTATACTAATCCTACATTAATCCCATACTCCTACCACATCCCCACCTTCCCTCAATTCTCCTACCACCTACCTATACTCGGGGCAATTTAGAATGGCCAATTTACCTATCAACCTGCAAGTCTTTGGCTGTGGGAGGAAACCAGAGCACCTGGCGAAAACCCACGCAGTCACAGGGAGAACTTGCAAACTCCACATCGGCAGTACCCAGAATCGAACCCAGGTCGCTGGAGCTGTGAGGCTTTTAAAAAAATTATTCATTCATTCATGGGATGTGGGTGTCGCTGGCCAGGCCAGCATTTATTGCCCATCCCTAATTGCCCTTGAGAAGGTGGTGGTGAGCTGTCTTCTTGAACCGCTGCAGTCCGTTTGGGGTAGGTATACCCACAGTGCTGTTAGGAAGGGAGTTCCAGGATTTTGACCCAGCGACAGTGAAGAAACAGCGATATAGTTCCAAGTCAGGATGGTGTGTGACTTGGAGGGGAACTTGCAGGTGTTGGTGTTCCCATGTATTTGCTGCCCTTGTCCTTCTAGTTGGTAGAGGTCGCAGGTTTGGAAGGTGCTGTCTGAGGAGCCTTGGTGCATTGCTGCAGTGCATCTTGTAGATGGTACACACTGCTGCCACTGTGCATCGGTGGTGGAGGGAGTGAATGTTTGTAGATGGGGTGCCAATCAAGCGGGCTGCTTTGTCCTGGATGGTGTCGAGCTTCTTGAGTGCTGTTGGAGCTGCACCCATCCAGGCAAGTGGAGAGTATTCCATCACACTCCTGACTTGTACCTTGTAGATGGTGGACCGGCTTTGGGGAGTCAGGAGGTGAGTTACTCGCCTCAGGATCCCTAGCGTCTGACCTGCTCTTGTAGCCACGGTATTTATATGGTTACTCCAGTTCAGTTTCTGGTCAATGATAGCCCCTTACATGTTGATAGTGGGGGATTCAGCGATGGTAATGCTGTTGAATGTCAAGGGGAGATGGTTAGATTCTCTCTTGTTGGAGATGGTCATTGCCTGGCACTTGTGTGGCGTGAATGCTACTTGCCACTTATCAGCCCAAGCCTGGATATTGTCCCGGTCTTGCTGCATTTCTACACGGACTGCTTCACTATCTGATGAGTCACGAATGGTGCTCAACATTTTGCAATTATCAGCGAACATCCCCACTTCTGACCTTATGATTGAAGGAAGGTCATTGACGAAGCAGCTGAAGATGGTTGGGCCGAGGACACTACCCTGAGGAACTCCTGCAGTGATGTCCTGGAGCTCAGATGATTGACCTCCAACAACCACAACCTTCTTCCTTTGTGCTAGGTATGACTCCAGCCAGCGAAGGGTTTTCCCCCTGATTCCCATTGACCTCAGTTTTGCTCGGGCTCCTTGATGCCATACTCGTTCAAATGCTGCCTTGATGTCAAGGGCAGTCACTCTCACCTCACCTCTTGAGTTCAGCTTTTTTGTCCATGTTTGAACCAAGGCTGGAATGAGGTCAGGAGCTGAGTGGCCCTGGCAGAACCCAAACTGAGCGTCACCGAGCAGGTTATTGCTGAGCAAGTGCTGCTTGATGGCACTGTTGATGACACCTTCCAACACTTTACTGATGATTGAGAGTAGGCTGATGGGGCGGTAATTGGCCGGGTTGGACTTGTCCTGCTTTTTGTGTACAGGACATACCTGGGCAATTTTCTACATTGCAGGGTAGATGCCAGTGTTGTAGCCGTACTGGAACAGCTTGGCTAGTGGCGCGGCAAGTTCTGAAGCACAGGTCTTCAGTACTATTGCTGGAATATTGTCAGGGCCCATAGCTTTTGCAGTATCCAGTGCCTTCAGTCATTTCTTGATATCACGCGGAGTGAATCGAATTGGCTGAAGTCTCGCATCTGTGATGCTGGGGACTTCAGGAGGAGGCTGAGATGGATCATCAACTCGGCACTTCTGGCTGAAGATTGTTGCAGATGCTTCAGCCTTATCTTTCGCACTGATGTGTTGGGCTCCCCCATCATTGAGGATGGGGATATTTGTGGAGCCACCTCCTCCAGTTAGTTGTTTAATTGTCCACCATCATTCATGGCTGGATGTGGCAGAACTGCGGAGCCTCGATCTGATCCGTTGGTTATGGGATCGCTTAGCTCTGTCTATCGCATGCTGCTTATGCAGTTTGGCACGCAGATAGTCCTGTGTTGTAGCTTCACCTGGTTGACACCTCATTTTGAGGTATGCCTGGTGCTGCTCCTGGCATGCTCTCCTGCACTCTTCATTGAACCAGGGTTGGTCTCCTGGCTTGATGGTAATGGTAGAGTGGGGGATATGCCGGGCCATGAGGTTACAGATTGTGGTTGAGTACAATTCTGCTGCTGCTGATGGCCCACAGCACCTCATGGATGCCCAGTTTTGCATTGGTAGATCTGTTCGAAATCTATCCCATTTAGCAGAGTTAGTGCCAGACAACACGACGGACGGTATCCTCAATGTGAAGGCGGGACATCGTCTCCACAAGGACTGTGCGGTGGTCACTCCTACCAATACTGTCATGGACAGAAGCATCTGCAGCAGGCAGATTGGTGAGGACGCGGTCAAGTATGTTTTTCCCTTGTGTTGGTTCCCCCACCACCTGCCGCAGACCCAGTCTAGCAGCTATGTCCTTTAGTACTCGGCCAGCTCGGTCAGTAGTGGTGCTACCGAGCCACTCTTTGTGATGGACATTGAAGTCCCCCACCCAGAGTACATTTTGTGCCCTTGCCACCCTCAGTGCTTCCTCCAAGTGCTGTTCAACATGGTGGAGTACTGAGTCATCAGCTGAGGGAGGGCGGTACCTGGTAATCAGTAGGATGTTACCTTGCCCATGTTTGACCTGATGCCATGACACTTCATGTGGTCCGGAGTCGATGTTGAGGACTCCCAGGACATCTCCCTCCCTACCGTATAGCACTGTCGCACCACCTCTGGTGGGTCTGTCCTGCCAGTGGGACAGGTCATACCCGGGGATGGCGATGGCAGTGTCTGGGGCATTGTGTGTAATGTATGATTCCGTGAGTATGACTATGTCAGGCTGTTGCTTGACTAGTCTGTGGGACAGCTCTCCCAACTTTGGTACAAGCCCCCAGATGTCAGTAAGGAGGACTTTGCAGGGTCGACAGGGCTGGGTTTGCCGTTGTCCTTTCCGGTGCCTAGGTCGATGCCGGGTGGTCCATCTGGTTTCATTCCTTTTTATTGACTTCGTGCCGGTTAGGTACAACTGAGTGGCTTGCTAGGCCATTTCAGAGGGCATGTAAGAGTTAACCACATTGCTGTGGGTCTGGAGTCACATGTAGGCCAGACCAGGTAAGGACAGCAGATTTCCTTCCCTAAAGGACTTTAGTGAACCAGATGGGTTTTTTACAACAATCGACAATGGTTTCATGGCCATCATTAGACTAGCTTTTAATTCCAGATTTATTAATTAAATTCAAATTCCACCTTCTGCTGTGGTGGGATTCGAACTCATGTCCGCAGAGAAATACCCTGGGTCTCTGAGTTACTAGTCCAGTGACAATACCACTATGCCACCGCCTCTCCCATGAGGCTGCGGTGCTAACCACTGCGCCATCCCAAATCAGTACCTATCAACCTGCAAGTCTTTGGCTGTGGGAGGAAACCGGAGCACCCGGCAGAAACCCACAGTCACAGGGAGAACTTGCAAACTCCACACAGGCAGTACTCAGAACACAGTCTAGCTTTCTTCTGTGCCTTGTTGTTTGCAGAGTAAAATATCCCACATTGCTTCACAGCAGCATAATCAGGAAAAAACTGACACTGAACCAAAGAAGGAGACATTAGGACAGGTGACCAAAAGCTTGATTAAAGAGGTAGGTTTCAAGCGGAGTCTTAAAGCAAGAAAGAGGGGTAGAGAGCCAAAGTAGTTTAAGGAGGGAATTGCAGAATTAACATCATAATTCTTCTAAACACTCGGATATTACACAGCCATGGCTCATATTTGAACTAAAATATCTGGTAAAGGTACGATTTGATTTTATTAATAAGTAAACAGTACATCGAAAGGGAAAAAAGACTTGCATTGAGATAGCACTTTTCGCAACAACCGGACATCTCAAAGCGCTTTACAGCCAATTAAGTACTATTGAAGTGTAGTCACTGTTGTAATGTTGGTGATGTGGCAACCAATTTGCACACAGCAAGTTCCCACAAAGAGCAATGTGTTATAATGACCGGATAATCTGTTTTTGTGTTATTGATTAAGGGATAAACATTGGTCAGCATACTGGGACGCACTGCCCTGCTCTTCTTCGAAATAGTGTCATGGGATCTTTTACATTCACCCGAGCAGGCAGATGGGGCCTCTGTTTAACATCTCTTCCAAAAGATGGCACCTCTGACTGTGCAGTACTCCCTCGGTACTGCACTGGAGTGTCAGTGTAGATTTTTTTGCTCAAGCCCTGCAGTGGGGCTTGAATCCAGGACCGTGGGATTTCGAGATGAGACTGCTACCAACTGAGCCACAGTTGACACTATTTGGCTGAATATGACAATAATTAAATTATTTTAATAGCTAAGTCAAAAGTCTTATAGTTGCATTTGTAAATGACAACATTTAAGCTGCTCCATTTAATCAGCAATGTGTGACATAGGAAATGTGAGGAGATTTAATACGGGGACCTAATCTCACTTCCTCCCAGGTGTCTGGACAACATTTGACATGTAAACACAAGCACGTTGTGACTCTCCATTTCTGGCATATGTGAGTGTGTTTCTAGGCAACATCTCGCCTAGCAACAACCTCAATGTGGCAAGAGTCAATCCGAGCAACTAGCCCTAGGTGACCAAGTTTATCCTAGCAACTAGCTGTGACAATATACATCCCAGTGACTAAGTTGCACAAAACTAGTTTCTATTCTCAAATTACAGCATAAGTAGGAACATAGGAACAGGAGGAGACTATTCAGCCCCTCAAGCATGTTCCACTATTCAATTAGATCCCGACTGATGTGTTTCACAACTTCATCTACCCGCCTCGCTTCTGTAATCCTTAATACTCTTGTGTTACAAAAATCTATAAATCTGTTTTTAAATTTTCAGTTGACGCCCCGGCCTCAACAGCTTTCTGGGAGAAGAGAGTTCCAGATTTCCACTACCCTTTGTGTGAAGTGCTTCCTCATGTCACCCCTGTACGGTCGGTCCTAACTTTAAGGTTATGCCTCCTTAGTTTCCACCCATAGTACCACACCAGCTGGTCAATCATCTGCAGAAGATCAGATCAGAGGGACCAGTAAATCAAAACATTGTTAACTTGCACAATATTCCTAACTGCATCAAATTGCTTTGCAGAATGATATTGCATTTAAACTGTTATGTGCTGTATAAATGTATCACTTTCCAAGGACATTTTGTATTCTAGATTCTACAATGTTTTAGTGGAGGACACCATTGCAAAAGAAAATACACATTGTTGCGAAAAAACACGCTACCTTCATTTGTGCTCATGTTCCCTCACCCCCACCAGTAAGCTGATAGTTCGTGCACTGCAAATGTGCAAATACAGAAACCAGCTGATGGTTTGTGTTAAGATTGTCCTGGACGGTTCATTCATTCTCATCACAACAATGGACAGGACGAAGGGATCCAGGACATCTTAGCTGCTCAGAGGCAAACCACACTGATGGGCTGGGGCTCAGCACGGCGAGGACGACATCTGGTCATAATCTGGGCACTTGAGAAGCTCTGGATAGTTGGCGCTCATCTGCAGGGAAGCGTCGCTGGAAATGTCGGAGGGACTCCGCCCGCGAGGCCAGCCTTCTGGATGCAGGAACTGGCCTGAGTAGTCGGAGCAGTTACTCAGCCTGGGTCTGTAGAAGCTGGAATGGGGCCTGTAAATCTCCTCAGCAGTATATCGCTTCATAAAGAGGTAGACTGACATTACTCCAGCGCTCTGCAAGAACACAAAGTACAATACAGGCTTTGAAATGTTTTTGCGGTCATCACATTGAGGCCGGAAAGTGTTGGGAAATTAAACACTTTCTCTCATGGCCACTCCCTCCCCCACTCCCCAGCCAATTTCATTCCTAAATTGGAATGCCTATACACATTACTCCCCATTATGTCTCAGCCCCACCTGGTAAGACACCCCTGGTAATGGCTTCTCCTTGGGACCAGGGAATATGCAAGTACTGGGAGAGGTCAGGATGGTTTTGGGTGCCTGTTACAAGCTAACAGATCACACCCATGTGAATGTTCCCATTTCTAATGGAAATCACATCCCTCTGAATGAGATTGTCAATTTGGTGCCGAATTAGGGGATTTTCTAGAATGATCTGGAATGCATTGCTGAAAGGATGCTGGAGGCAGATCCAACAGTAACTTTCAAAGGGGAATTAGATAATTACTTGAAAAGGAAAAAGTTGCAGGGCTATGGGCAAAGAGCAGGGGAGTGGGACTAATTGGATAGCTGTTTCAAAGAGCTGGCACAGGCACAAAGGACTGGATGGCCTCCCCCAGTGCTATATCATTCTCTGAACTGCACTTGGGTCATTTAGGACTTTTACAACCATCAGTTGGAGGAAACTTTCATTCACGTGCCCGGCCTGGATTCAATCTGAGGCCCCAGAGTTGGGGAAAGTGCCAACCTACTGCACCAGTCAGTCCTCGAGGGGTTTGCGTTTATGATGTACTCTAAAATCCCACTGATCAACTTCCAATCAGTGACATTGGTTATCATCGGAAATAAAATACCTAACTGTAACAAATAGAGTTCATCAGTGTTATTGACCAGTGAACTGGGATTGTTAAGTAATTAAATGTAAGTGTTCAATATAGCCTAAAAGATGCAGTTAGGCTGCCTGCTTCGATTAAGTGTTTCTGTGACTCGAGCACATTGAACAGCATATGCAGTCCTGGATTCAGAATCAGTCTTTATTCCTCAACCCCTCCCCCAGTAAGGGATTTCTCTCAATATTTCCCACATTGCGATGGGACCATCAAGCGAGATGGGAAACGTTGGATGGGCAGGGAGTGAAAATTTATACCAGGAAGAAAGTAAAGTGTGGAACTGAGTCCCTCTAAACTGCACTCCTGCACCACTCAGCAGCCAATTAGGAGTAGCACTGACAAAGAGAGGCGGCAAGTATATCCTGAATGCATGCGGTCTATTGTGTGGCATCAATTGTGAGGAGATTAAATTGACAATAGCACGCCTGATAAGAGATCAAAGAGTGATACCCAAGAGTGATAAACTAAACATAACCATACTTTGGCAGTTCAATTTGTCAATCAGTTCAATCTTTCATCACGTAAGGTTATTGACCTGAAACGTTAACTCTGTTTCTCTCTCTACAGCTGCTGCCAGACCTGTTGAGTATTTCCAGCATTTTCAATTTTTTTTGTGATGTTGATGAGGGATAAATATTGGCCAGGACACTGGAGATAATTCCCCTGCTCATCTTCAAAATAGTGTCATAGGATCTTTTATATCCAATTGAGGGAGTAGATGGGGCCTTGGTTTAACATCTCAGTACTACACTGGAGTGCCAACCTAGATTTTTGTTCTCAAGTTGCTGGAGTGGGATTTGAACCTGCTACTTTCCTGATTCAGAGGGAAAAGTGCAATCCCCTTAACCATGGCTGACACTCTCACAGCTCCCATACACACCAATGGTGTGCCATTGACTTTGGCAACAATTTTCACCGTTTAGATCATGGTTCAGGATTATTTATTTGGCTGTGATCCAATCTGGTCAAACTGATTTTATGGAACCTGAAGTAATCTTAGATTAAATGTGATGAGCTCAGCCAGATCCGGGCAAATTTTGGTTGAATCTGGGCTGATAATTACCTCGGTCAGCAGGAACGATATGGCTGAAAAGGCAAAGGACCATCCATACTTGTAGTGGATATAGCTCTCTGAGTCGGGGGTTCTGTTTAACATTTCATCGTTGATGCTGGATATGTACAGCACGAGTCCAACAACCAGTGACAAACCTGCAATTGTGAAAAAGTGATTCATCATAAAACACAGGTGAAGTTGTGATGTTTATTTATTTAGAGATACAGCACTGAAACAGGCCCTTCGGCCCACCGAGTCTGTGCTGACCAACAACCACCTATACTAACCCTACACTAACCCCATATTCTCTACCACATCCCCACCATTCTCCTACCACCTACATACACTAGGGGCAATTTACAATGGCCAATTTACCTACCAACCTGCAAGTCTTTGGCTGTGGGAGGAAACCAGAGCACCCGGCGAAAACCCACGCAGACACAGGGAGAACTTGCAAACTCCACACAGGCAGTACCCAGAATTGAACCTGGGTCGCTGGAGCTGTGAGGCTGCGGTGCTAACCACTGCGCCACTGTGCCATTATTGATCACTTCAACATGTGGTGGTTTGCTAAAAAACATCAAAATATGCAACAACAAAAAAATACAATCAAAGGAAATGCCAGGAAGCAAGTTGCCAAAGTGGTACAGCATGTTGGCACCACTGCAGATACCAAGGCAGAGTGGCAGACCCAAGAGGGAACGATGGATAGGTATTTGGCATTAAAGCAATTTGAAGGAGTATGAGAGACAGAGGCCGGGATTTACAAGCTCCCGATGTTGGGTTCCGGGATGGGGGTGCTGGGGTGGAAGATTGTTCCGGCAGCAGCCTGCCGTGGAGCCCGATGCTGGGAGGGCTGGGCCCAATCTTCCTGGCGGCAGCGAGGCTCCTTGGCGGACGCACCCCCTACCCCCCTCCCCCACCGCTGGGTGACAGGATCCGGATTAAAATATTCAAATTAGCAGAATGCACATATTTAAATAAAGTTGACTTCAATATTACCATCAGGCCGCAATCTTCTGAGTGGCGGTTGGCACTCACCTGGCTTCACTTTCCCGTCTGGGGAAAGCAGGCGCCGCAGTGGTGTGGAACTGGGGGGGGGGGGGGGGGGGGCAAGATTTTTAGTGCAGTGGGGTGGACATAGTCCAATGTACACCATTAGTGTAGGGGATGGTGGGAAGGGGTGACCTGTGCACTTTGTTCAGTTTGGGAGTGTGGGGGAAGGTTAAGTGTGGAAGGTAAGTGCTTTTGAGACAGAAGAGGGAAAATAATGATTTTTATTGTTATTGAGGGGGTGGGAAGTGGGCGACAAATTTTTAAATCAGTACAGTGTGGTGGTGGGGTGGGGGGGGTGTGGAATAACTTTAAAAATGTAAATTAGCCGGCCGGACTTTAAAAATGGCGCCAGTGCCTGCACACAGGCAGCTCACGCCATTGCCGGAGTCAGAGATCCCGCCCCCTTCTTGTGATTGGGTGGGGATGGTGGCCCAACTGGCATACTATTCTGGGCCACTGTGAGGAAGATCGCGGTGGCATGACGGCGTGTGGCCCACAAATGCGGGCCACTATTTTGTCGCCTGCCGCCGCTCCTGGTGGCGGGTACATAAACTCTAGCCCAGCGTATGGCATTTTTCATGTGTTAGGGCTACTCAGGTGAACCACAGAAGTTTCTTCTGCTCCTGTGCAATATTCTTGTGATGTTGTGACACAAATCAGCACCGTACACCAGGTTTGCCAGCTGTGCCAATGCCAGGAGGTGTTAGTGGATGTTTGACACACCAACACCAAGCAAAAAAAAGGACAAAGAACACAGGAAAGTCACCACATGCGACCTTCATAGATGTTCTTCTACCAGGTCACCTTTCCCATCCTCTTAAGCAGGAAATTCCTCCTATCCCAAAGGTGACTAAGCAAAATGAGACAACAGAAAACACATTGAAAGTGAGAGGAAACTTGCCGAATTTGTTCAACTTATTAGAGTTTTTTGAGGATGAAACTAGTAGGGTAGATAAAGGGGAAACGTGTAGATGTGGTATACCTGGATTTCCATTAGATGCCACATAAAAGGTTTATTGTCAAGATAAGGGCTCATGGAGTCGGGGGTAATATATTAGCATGGATAGATGATTGGTTAACAAGACAGAAAGCAAAGAGTGGGCATAAACACGGAATTTTCAAGTTGGCAGGCAGTAAATAGTGGAGTGCCACAAGGATCAGTGCTGGGGCCTCCGCTATTTACAATCTATATCAATGGCTTAGATGAAGAGACAGAGAGTAATGTATCTAAGTTTGCTGATGATACAAAGGTAGGTGGAAAAGTAAGCGGTGGGGAGGACACAGAGATAGAGACAGATTAAGTGAGTAGGCAACAAGATGGCAGATGTAGGGAAGTGTGAAGTCATGCACTTTGGTCATAAGAACATGCAAATATTTTCTAAAAGGTATGAAATTTGCAAGTGTTGATTTTCAAAGAGACTTGGGTGTACTTGTACAAGGAATGCAAAAAGTTAACATGCAGGTGCAGCGAACAGTTAGGAAGGTAAATGGCATGTTGGCCTTTATTGCAAGGGGATTGGTGTACAGGAATAAGGAATTATTGCTACAATTGTACAGGGTTTTGGTGAGACCGCACCTGGAATACTGTATGCAGTTTGGGTCTCCACATTTAAGAAAAGATACACTTGCATTGGAGGCAGTGCAGTGAAGGTTCACTAGATTGGTCCCAGGAATGAGGGGTTTGTCCTATGATGAGAGACTAAGTAAATTGGGCCAGTATTCTCTGGAGTTTAGAAAAATGAGAGGTTGAAATCTTGTTGAAACATACAAGATTCTGAAGGGGCTGAATAGGGTATGCACTGAGATTATTTCCACTGGTTGAGGAATCTAAAACATGGGGGTCTAAAAAATCTAAATCAGGATAAAGGGCTGATCATTCAGGACTGAGATGAAGAGAAATTACTACACTTAAGGGTTGTGAATCTTTGGAATTCTCTACCCCAGAGGGTTGTGGATGCTCCATCATTGAATACATTTAAGGCTGGGATGGATATATTTTTGGTCTCTCAGGGAAACAAGAGATATGGGGAGTGGGCAGGAAAGTGGAATTGAAGCCCAAGATCAGCCATGATCATATTGAATGGTGGAGCAGGCTCGATGGTCTACTCCTGCTCTTATTTCCTGTGTCCTTGTGTTGTTTGTTTTTTTTTGACCATTACCTGAAAGTATGAAGAAGATTCCTGACACAAATGCTAAGATAGTCCTGTGAGGTCTAATATGTCCAATGTTGTTCAACACAAAGCCAATGAACATGAAGAAAAGGCTGACCAGCGGGAAAGGGGTAGATGATCGAATCATTTCTGTGGAAAGAGGAAGATCTGAGGAATCAGTATTCACTAGAAAGAAAGACTTGCATTTCTCTAGCGCATTTCACAGCCTCAAATTGTCTCGTGGCACTTTACAGCCAATTAAGTAATTTCAAAGTTGTTGTATTGTAGGAAACCCACTGCCAATTTGCACACAGTAAAGCTCCTGCAAACAGCAATGTGATAATGACCAGATATTCTGATGTTAGCTCAGAGATAAATATTGGCCAGGACACTGGGAAGAACGTCCCTGCTCTGCTTTGAAATAACGCCATGCTACGTCCACCTGAAAGAGCAGTCAGGGCCTCCGTTTAACATCTCATCGGTGAGATGGTACCTCTGACAGTGCAACACGGTCATTACATTAAAAGCCTTATTATTGGATAAAGGCTGGCACCAGTTGATGCCCTTACCCCCATTGCCAAGACGTCCAAACATATTAAAAACATTGGTTCACTAGTCATTCTTTGATATGTTCCTATTCCAAATCTCCACAGCTCCACCACCCCATTCCCCCTACACTTACATTGCATTGTTGCATTACCATTGTTACCCTTCTGCTCATTTAAACTTACAGGATGTCAATCAAGATATTGGGGCCTCCATGATTGATTCTTGAATGGATCCCCAGGTCAGAGTTTCACCCTTTCGGTATTATGCCTACACCATATGGGGCACTGAACTAGAGCAAGATTGTCTTGTGGCCTACCTTGTACTGCACCGATGTACACAGAACCAATGTTACCCTGTCAGTAAGACCCAAAGACTGAAGGAAACATGAAAAGCTCCATTTATCCTAGTACCAAGCATTTGTTCAGATTTTGTTTATCTCATCATTGGCCAGAATTTTACATTGGGCAGGAGGCCCCGCCCACTGGCCAAAAAATCAGGGGCAAGCCCACCTCCACTGGCGCTGGGGTGCCACACCAGGATTTTACACTCCCCAGGCCCTTAATTGGACTTGTGAGGGACTTCTGCCCCTCTGAGACAGGAGGTCCCGCCTAATGGAGCTGCCGGCCAATCATTGGGCTGGCAGCTCTCGTCCCAGCAGCGCCACCGGGTGTGGTGGCCACTGCTGGGACTGCACCCAGCCACAGCAGGATCGTGGATGCCGGCCCCGGAAGAGAGGTAATCTTTGGGGCCTCACTGCGGACAATCGGCCAGGCCCTGGCGAGGCAAGGAGGGAGGGAGGTTTGTGGCGGTGGGGGACGGGGGGGGGGGGGGGGGGGGGACTTTATTTCAGTGGGGGCAGTTGGGGATTCGGGGGGGGCGGCCCTTCATGGGGCACAGGGTGCCTGATCAGGAGGGTCCCACCCCAGCCCGCAAGGAAGCCGCCAGGTGGGGCCTAAGGCGCCCACCAGCTGTTGGTAAAATCCCAGCGATGTGGAAAGAGGCCCTTAATTGGCAGTTAATTGGCATGGCGTGAGTGGGCTGTTTCTTGCCGCCGCTGCCCCGCGTAAAATTGCAGTGGGGGTGGGAAGGTGTTGGGAATGACACTCAACTTTACAAACCCCCCCACCCACTGCCACCAGCTCGTTCCTGTGTGGGGGGGTGGGGGGGAGCGGGCGTGAAGTTCCAGCATTTATCTCTGGTGCTGAAGTGGGATTTACTGTACATTCAAAGTTTAGTCTTCATTTCCTAGCTGGGTGACTTGGTAGCATTCTCACAAGGGGCTGCATTTCAGCCCTTCTCCAAGTTCTATACACATGATCGTTACTAAGGGAGGATTGCACTGTTGGACAAGATACTGAGTCCCTGTCTGCTGGGACATTTACGATTCTATGATATTATTTGAAGAAGAGCAGAGAGGTCCTCTTGTTGCTGTTTGTGGGAGAAATAGCTCAGTTAGTATCACTTTAACCTCTCGATCAAAAGGTTGTGGGTTTAAGTCTCACTCCAGAGACTTGAACAGAAAAATCACTGCAGTGCTGCCCAGCCAGAAGTGCTGTTTTTTCAGATGATGTGTTATACTGAAGATCCCCCCTACCCTGTCAGGCGGATGTAAAAGATCCCATTGTGTGATTTTGAAATAAAGCAGGGGAGTTATCTGGCCAAAGTGACTATGTTTCAAAAGCATTTCATTGGCTATAAAACTTTTGGGACGTCCTGCAGTCATGAAACGTGCGATAGAAATGCAAGTCTTTCTTTGTAATTTTACCTGCGCAAGCTAGCTGCCGCATTTGTCTCCATAATTATTACTGCATTTCAGAATAATTCACTGTATGCAAATCACTTTGAGATGTTTCTGAAAGATACAATAAAAGTCTTTGCTACCACAAGGAGCGGTCGGGGCAAATAGCAGATAAAAACATGAGGGAGAAATGGACTAGAAGGAGATGCTGATGGGGAGAGATGAAGAGGGTTAGGAAGAGGCTTGTGTGGAGCATGAACACTAGTATAGACAAGTTGGGCCAAATGGCCTATTTCTGTGTTGTAGACTTGATGTAATTCTATATAACCTGTTATTATTATTTAGATATTGAACTTCTGATTAGACACAGAATGGATACTGACTTAAAACACTGACGGTGGATTCTGAGGTCAGCTGCACATTCATTGGCATCACGTACTCAATGGTAAAACAGTGCCCACTTTCCTTTCCTGCAGATACAAACAGTAGGCTGTTAAAGACTGTCAATCACTACCAATCACACAGCAGCAGGAGGAAAAAAACCTTGTCAGAAACCATCAGGAAGTAATAAAAATGGCAGCTCCTGAAGCACTGCCTCCCTACACAGAAGTATTATGTCCGTACGACAGAGTATCATTAGTATCACAGCAGGTTAGTGCCTCTGTAAAGTAGAGTAGATTATAGAGAGAGGAATGTTACTTCTGGAAAATAAGTGTCTTATGTTTAAAACAGTGGGATACTGTGAAAAACACATACTAGTATGTTACCACTGTAAGACTATTATTAAATGAGGCAGAGGGTTAGAGTTCTGAAAGGCAGTTACATAACATATATTTATATTTACACACACACAGGACTTTTCTGCAAGGAAAGGAGTGTTTTATACCTCTATAAGGCAGTGTATATGATAAATACTGGAGTGGTTTATATATTCATGGCTCAGGGTCCTGACCGTCCAGGAATGGGCAGGATGTCCTTTTTGTTTCTTCGTGTGGTAGATTTTCTGTCACCTTTGTCACATTTCCCACCTTTGAAATGTTTGAGTTTGACCTCAGTTGGTTCTCGGTCTACCAACCCCTCGATTTTACAATGATCTCCTTCATGTTCATGGCCTTGCCCCACTCTATCTCTGTAACCTCTGACCCCTCTGAGGTCTTTATGTTCCTCCATCCCTGGCCTCTTATACATCTCCCACTTCCTTCCCCCCAACATTGCCAACCATGCCTTCAGATGTCGGGACCCTAATTTCTGGAATTCCCTCCCCAGTCCTCTTTGCTTCTCCCCTTCTCTGTCCTCTAAGATGTTGTTTAAAACCGACCTCATTGATCTGATGTCTGTTTCTTTGACTCAGTGTCAATATATTTGTATGATTATGGTTTTGCAAAGCACCCTGGGATGTTTAAAGTGCTTTATAAAGTGAGTCAAAAACAGAAAGTGCTGGAAATACTCAGCAGGTCAGGCTGCATCTGTGGAGGCAGAAACAGATTTAATGTTTCAGGTCTGTGACCTTTCATCAGAATTTCAGGTTCTGATGTAAGGTCACAGACAACAATAAGAACCGACACGTTAACTCTGCGTCTCTCTCCACAGATGCTGCCGGATCTGCTGACTATTTCTAGCACTTTCTGTTTTTATTTCAGATTTCCAGCATCAGCAGTATTTTGCTTTTATATAAAGGGAGTTGTTCTTGTCAGTTACTTGTCCCTGTTCAGTGTCTCGCAATGCTACCCGGCTGAGAGGGTAGGTGAGGAACCAGTTCTCTTCTCTCACCAGTGCTGTTCTATACTCAACCAACAGTCCTGAGACTAATTCTCCCTTTAACTGTTGGTCCCTATTCGGGAATTAACAAGGCCACTGCTTGGCTAGACTCAGGACTACTTGTGGTCCTATGCTGAGACTGTGAACTTGCTGCATGGGGTAACTATGAGAAGGAAGGTACAATGTGACACTATGCTGTTCCACTCCCTTGCTGTTATTAATCCAGGTTTTTCCTCACTACCCTTTGAATGGCCCAGTTTAGTCCTCACCCCTACAGAACAGCAATGATTCTGTTGACCATGTTTAATTTGCTTTAATTTGTTACACCAATCTTTGTAGCACAAATGAACTTTCAAAACAGGAATTTTATTTATAGTTACAACAGTATCCCTGTGTGTAGGCCAACTCATATGGGAGCGCATTTTAATATAGTCAGGTTTCAAACAAACAGTCACCTGGATAAATTCAAGGGCACTAAGGGAATCAAGGGAAATTAAGATAAGCTATGATTTTATTGAATGGCAGAGCAGACTCGAAGGGCTACTCCTGCTCTTATTTCTTATGTTCTTATGTAAGGCCATTGTTCAATTTGGGAAATAATGGCACCCGTTATAATTCTGTATTTGATATTTTAATTTTCAAACATTCACAGTGGGTAGGTTAGAGAGTGTAAAAGCTTTGATTGATTTAAAAGTGAGTGGGTTCTGAGAGTTTTTCAGGAGCAGCTAAGATGTGCCAAAGAGTCACCTTGATTCATATTTATTGGGGTAGAAATTGGTACACGTTGTGCCCATTTTACTGGCACAAAACAGGCTCAGAGCATATCACTTTATCAGTAGGATGGCCTTCACCCAATCTGCACAGGCATTGGTTGCATTGCTAAATGCTAAATGGGCTCTTTTTTAGGTGCCTGCAGGCATTCGGCCTCTTAACTATGTAAATGATAGGCCTAACTGATGTTGAAGGACCCAACCATGGAATTAGTATTCTTTCGCTGCCCCTGCGGCCATTAGGAGGAGCAGGAGCCCTCCCTCAATTCCACGAGTCGCAATTGCCTCTCCAACCCCTGTAGCCAGCTCCAAACGTCCCCCCACCTCCACCTCCACCTCCCCTCCCCTCCCAGGACTTAGGTGAGAGCAATTGCCAGTGAGTCAGGTGGCCTGGCATTGATGCCTTTGTCCGGGAGAGCTGCCTGCGGAGGTGCATCCATTAGTGCACTGATGAGGCCCTAGGATTGATTTCCATTGGTCGCCTGGTCTGTTGGCCTGGTGTGCGCTGGTCACACAGCATCACGCTTAAACTGGCCCAGACTAATTTCCAGACCTTCTTATGAACAGTCATCAAACAAAAACAGAAAATGGCAGAAATGTACAGGTCAGTCAGTATCTGAAGCAGGAAATAGGCTAAAGCTTTGGGTAGGACACTTCATCGGCCACTTTTCTATTTCAATTAGCGGTCTTAGTTCATGAGCAGTAAAATCTGTGCTGAGGACAATGCCCATACCTGCCAGGAAACAGACTCTCCACAGGCCAGAGTGCAGCGACATCTTGACTTCCGTTGTCATGTTTTGGGGGGAAATAGTCCCTTCTTCCAGGTACAACCAATAGTCTGTGCTAACGGCGACCCCAAGGAGGCCCAGACCACACACAGCGAACACACTGCTCAGGAGAGTCAGGGCTTTCCAGCCACATGAGGTCATTCCACACAACATCTGGATCTTCTGTAGGAAACTGCAGGCCACAGAATATACATATTAATTATTCACAGTGTAACCTAGAAACCACATTTTACAGGTTTCCAACTCTGACTGGACGCAGTCCTGGAGGATTTATCACATGGCCTACTACCTCCAAACGCCCTGCCCGACCAAACAGCCTTTTCTTGATTCTGGTGTCATTTTATAACTAATAAATTAAAGTGTTCCAAAAAATACGAAAAATGCACAATTCTTTTTCATGCCTCTATGATTTTTCTCCTGGGTTTGGTCACAACACTGTCCAGGAGATTAATCTTCAGTTGCTGGTAACTCCAGGAATAGGGTTGGCAGTGCTATCCCCAGATGGCTTAGTGAGTTGATCCAAAAGCTAGCTGAACCGAGAAGATCCCAGATTTGATCCCTGATCTATGCTGAATTAATAGATCACCTGGGCTGGCAGTGGGGAAGCTACAATTAGCTTCAAAGCCTCTCAATCAGGGATGGTGGGGAAGAATGGACCAGTATCCCACTCTTGACTGCTAATCATTGGGGGCCTGCTGGAGATGCCCATGTACATCAAGTAGGTGTTAGAGTCTATTATAAAGGATGAGATAACTGGACACTTGGAAAATAATGATATGATTGGACAGAGTCAACATGGATTTATGAAAGGGAAATCATGTTTGACAAAATTGTTGGAGTTTTTTGAGGATGTTACTTGGAGCTTATATAAAGGAGAACCAGTGGATGTGGTGTATTTGGATTTTCAGAAGGTTTTTGATAAGGTCCCACACAGGAAGTGGGTGAACAAAATTGGAGCACATGGGATTGGGGATAATATAATGCAATAGATTGAGATTTGGTTAACAGACAGAAAATAGAGAGTAGGAATAAACGGGTCACTCTCAGGCTGTTACTAGTGGGGTACTGCAAAGTTCAGTGCTGGGGCCACAGCTGTTCAGAATCTATATTAATAATTTGGATGTGGGGACCAAATATAATATTCCCAAATTTGATGATAACAGAAAACTAGTTGGGAATATAAGTTGTGAGGAGGACGCAAGGAGGCTTCAAGGGGATTTGGACAGGCTAAGTGAATGGGCAAGAACGTGGCAGATGGAATATAATGTGAATATGTGTCAAGTGATCCACTTTGGTAGAAAAAAACAGAAAGGCAGAGTATTTCTTAAATGGTGAGAGGTTGGGAGGTGTTGATGTCTAAAGGGACCTGGGTGTCCTCGTTCATGAGTCACTAAAAACTAGTATGCAGGTGCAGCAAGCAATTAGGAAGGCAAATGGTATGTTGGCCTTCATTGCAAGGGGATTTGAGTACAAGAATGAGGAAGTCTTGCTACAATTGCTTTGGTGAGACCACACCTGGAATACTGTGGGCAGTTTTGATCTCCATATTTAAGGAAGGATACACTTGTATTGGAGGCAGTACAGCAAAAGGTTCACTAGATTGGTCCCTGGGATGAGGGGGTTGTTCTATGACAAGAGGCTGAGTAAACTGGCTCTATATTTTCTGACGTTTTGAAGAATGAGAGGTGATCCCATTGAAACTTACAAAATTCTTACAGGGTGTGACAGGGTAGATGTAGATAGGATGTTTCCACTGGCTGGTGAGTCTACAGCCAGGGGACACAGTCTCAGAATAAGGGGACAGGCCATTTAAGACTGAGATGAGGAATTTCTTTACTCAGAGGGTGGTGAATCTGTGGAATTCTCTATCCCAGAGGGCTGTGGAAGCTCAATCATTGAGCATGTTCAAGACAGAAATCGCTAGATTTCTGGATACTAACAACATGAAGGGATATGGGGATAGTGGGGAAAAATGGTGTAGAGGTAGATTATCAGTCACGATCTGATGAATGGCGGAGCAGGCTCGCTGGGCCGAATGGCCTACTCTCGCTCCTATTTCCAATGTTCCTAAGGAAAGGTTAAGGGTCATGTGTGATTCTCCTCACAGCCAAAATTTGCGATGATGCAAAATTGGGGGATGTAGTTAATACAGAGGAGGACTGCCACAGAATACAGGAAGAGATTAATAAAATTGTAGAATGGGTGAGTAATTGGCAAATGAATTTCAATATAGATAAGTGCGAGGTGGTACATTTTGGTAGGAAGGAGAAAGAGGCCACATGTTTCTTGGAAAATAATTCTAAATGGGGTACAACAGCAGAGCGGTCTGGGTTTCACTTGGACGGGGATAGAACTGAAAAGCAGAGAAGTTATATTAAACGTATAGAAACGTGGTTGGACCACACAGAGTACCATACATGGTTCTGGTCTCCATGTCATAAAAAGGATACAGAGACACTTGGTGCAATAAAGATTTACTAAAATAATACCAGAAGTGAAAGGTTATAACTATCAGGAAAGATTGAACAGGCTGAGGCTCTTTTCCCAAGGAAGGTGACGACTGAGGGGTGACCTGAGGCCTTTAAGATTAAGAAAGGGCTTGATAGGGTAGACGTAGAGAAGATGTCTCCACTTGCAGATGGGACCAGAACTAGGGGCCATAAATATAAGACAGTCACTAATAAAATCCGACAGGGAATTCAGGAGAAACTTATTTACCCAGGGAATGGTTAGAATGTAAATTCGCTACCACAAGGAGTAGTTGAGATGAACAGCATAGATACATTTTAGGGGAAGCATTAAGAATGTGCGGGAGAAAGAAATAGGATATTTTGATAGGGTTCGATAAAGAGGGGGCTTGTGTGGAATATAAACATTGGATGGAATAGCCTGTTTCTGCTCTGTAAATACCTTGTAGTCAAGGCTGCATGGAAATGCTGGCCACTTGGACAGACTATTGGAGGGCAGCTATTGTCCATGGAGGATTAGGAAGAAAATTGCTGGAGGAAAGAAAGAGAAGAACCTTTTTTCAACACAAAAAATTCAACCTCTGCTTGGGATTTATCTTTCCCCAAGTTTTCTCCCTTCTCTCCTGAAGCTATTGACTCATTGGGGGAATGTTGACTCTTGCTCGGCCAAAGACAACTTGACAGGTGCTCCTATTCTTGGTATAATTCTCAATGGTTTAGACAACAATGTTCACCTAGCAAGAGAGTGGGAGTGAATCTCAGATTTGTAGCCTTGAAATAATTAATCTTTTCATTCATTAAGGAAGTGATTGTGTGAAGATGACATTTTTAGAATCGCCCAACATTTGCAATTTATGAACCATTTATTCATTTAACCTTATTGCACTAATGGTTCACTCAGGTGGAAAGGAAAGAGAATATTTATCTAGCTATTCCTGTGCTTTTAAACAATGGTGAAAAATCAATGATTCATGAATGAAATTGGAAGTTATGGCAATGCAATAATAATGATGCTGTTACATTAGACTGGAGACAGAGACAGAGTGAGAGAGAGGAGCACGGCGGGAGCGGAGAGAGAGAGAGGAGCACGGCAGGAGCGGAGAGAGAGAGAGAAGCACGGCAGGAGCGGATAGAGAGAGAGAAGCACGGCAGGAGTGGAGAGAGAGAGAGAAGCACGGCAGGAGCGGAGAGAGAGAGAGAAGCACGGCAGGAGCGGAGAGAGAGAGAGAAGCACGGCAGGAGCGGAGAGAGAGAGAGAAGCACGGCAGGAGCGGAGAGAGAGAGAGAAGCACGGCAGGAGTGCAGAGAGAGAGAGAAGCACGGCAGGAGCGGAGAGAGAGAGAGAAGCACGGCAGGAGCGGAGAGAGACAGAGAGAGAGGAGCACAGCAGGAGCGGAGAGAGAGAGAGAAGCACGGCGGGAGCGGAGAGAGACAGAGAGAGGAGCACGGCAGGAGTGGAGAGAGAGAGAGAAGCACGGCGGGAGCGGAGAGAGACAGAGAGGAGCACAGCAGGAGCGGAGAGAGAGAGAGAAGCACGGCGGGAGCGGAGAGAGACAGAGAGAGAGGAGCACGGCGGGAGCGGAGAGAGAGAGAGAAGCATGGCGGGAGCAGAGAGAGACAGAGAGAGAGGAGCACGGCAGGAGCGGAGAGAGAGAGAAAACACGGTGGGAGCAGAGAGAGACAAAGAGAGAGGACCACGGCAGGAGCGGAGAGAGAGAGAGAGAAGCACAGCAGGAGCGGAGAGAGAGAGAGAAGCACAGCGGGAGCGGAGAGAGACAAAGAGAGAGGACCACGGCAGGAGCGGAGAGAGAGAGAGAAGCACAGCAGGAGCGGAGAGAGAGAGAGAGAGAGGAGCATGGCAGGAGCGGAGAGAGACAGAGAGAGAGGAGCACAGCAGGAGCGGAGAGAGAGAGAGAAGCACGGCGGGAGCGGAGAGAGACAGAGAGAGAGGAGCACGGCAGGAGCGGAGAGAGACAGAGAGAGAGGAGCACAGCAGGAGCGGAGAGAGAGAGAGAAGCGCGGCGGGAGCGGAGAGAGACAGAGAGAGGAGCACAGCAGGAGCGGAGAGAGAGAGAGAAGCACAGCATGAGCGGAGAGAGAGAGGGAAGCACAGCAGGAGCGGAGAGAGACAGAGAGAGAGAGGAGCACGGCAGGAGCGGAGAAAGACAGAGAGAGAGAAGCACAGCGGGAGCGGAGAGAGACAGAGAGAGGAGCACGGCGGGAGCGGAGAGAGAGAGAGAAGCACAGCGGGAGCGGAGAGTGACAGAGAGAGAGGAGCACGGCAGGAGCAGAGAGAGACAGAGAGAGAGAGGAGCACAGCGGGAGCGGAGAGAGACAGAGAGAGGAGCACGGCGGGAGCGGAGAGACAGAGAGAAGCACAGCGGGAGCGCAGAGAGACAGAGAGAGAGGAGCACAGCAGGAGCGGAGAGAGACAGAGAGAGAGGAGCACAGCAGGAGCGGAGAGAGAGAGAGAGAGAGGAGCACAGCAGGGTTGGAGAGAGAGAGAGAAGCACAGCGGGAGCGCAGAGAGACAGAGAGAGAGGAGCACAGCAGGAGCGGAGAGAGACAGAGAGAGAGGAGCACAGCAGGAGCGGAGAGAGAGAGAGAGAGGAGCACAGCAGGGTTGGAGAGAGAGAGAGAAGCACAGCGGGAGCGGAGAGAGAGAGAGAGAGGAGCACGGCAGGAGCGGAGAGAGAGAGAGGAGCACGGCAGGAGCGGAGAGAGAGAGAGGAGCACGGCGGGAGCGGAGAGAGACAGGGAGAGAGGAGCACAGCAGGAGCGGAGAGAGAGAGAGAAGCACGGCGGGAGCGGAGAGAGAGAGAGGAGCACGGCGGGAGCGGAAAGAGACAGAGAGAGAGGAGCACAGCGGGAGCGGAGAGAGAGTGAGAAGCACGGCGGGAGCGGAGAGAGAGAGAGGAGCACGGCAGGAGCGGAAAGAGAGAGAGAGAGAGGAGCACGGCGGGAGCGGAGAGAGACAGAGAGAGAGGAGCACGGCAGGACCGGAGAGAGAGAGAGAAGCACGGCGGGAGCGGAAAGAGACAGAGAGAGAGGAGCACGGCGGGAGCGGAAAGAGACAGAGAGAGAGGAGCACGGCAGGAGCGGAGAGAGAGAGAGAAGCACGGCGGGAGCGGAGAGAGAGAGAGGAGCACGGTGGGAGCGGAGAGAGAGAGAGGAGCACGGCGGGAGTGGAAAGAGACAGAGAGAGAGGAGCATGGCAGGACCGGAGAGAGAGAGAGAGAGAGAGAAGCACAGCAGGAGCTGAGAGAGAGAGAGAGAGGAGCACGGCGGGAGCGGAGAGAGAGAGAGAGAGAGAGGAGCACAGCGGGTGCGGAGAGAGAGAGAGAGAGAGGAGCACAGCGGGAGCGGAGAGAGAGTGAGAGAGAGAGGAGCACGGCGGGAGCGGGGAGAGAGAGAAGAGCACAGCAGGAACTGAGAGAAGAGCACAGCAGGAACTGAGAGAGAGACAGAGAGAGAGAGAGGAGCACTGGGGGAGTGGAGAGCGAGAGAGGAGCATGGCAGGAGCCAAGAGAGAGAGGAGCATGGCGGGAGCAGAGAGAGAGAGAGAGGAGCACGGCAGGAGCCAAGACAGAGAGGAGCACGGCAGGAGCAGAGAGAGAGAGAGAGGAGCACGGCAGGAGCCAAGAGAGAGAGGAGCACGGCAGGACCCAAGAGAGAGAGGAGCACGGCGGGAGCAGAGAGAGAGAGAGAGGAGCACGGCGGGACTGGAGAGCGAGAGAGGAGCACGGAAGGAGCCAAGAGAGAGAGGAGCACGGCGGGAGCGGAGAGAGAGAGAGAGAGAGAGGAGCACGGCGGGAGCGGAGAGAGAGAGAGAGAGAGAGGAGCACGGCGGGAGCGGGGAGAGAGAGAAGAGCACAGCAGGAACTGAGAGAGAGACAGAGAGAGAGGAGCACGGCGGGAGCGGGGAGAGAGAGAAGAGCACAGCAGGAACTGAGAGAGAGACAGAGAGAGAGAGGAGCACGGCGGGAGCGGGGAGAGAGAGAAGAGCACAGCAGGAACTGAGAGAGAGACAGAGAGAGAGAGGAGCACGGCAGGAGCCAAGAGAGAGAGAAGCACGGCGGGAGCAGAGAGAGAGAGAGAGGAGCACGGCGGGAGCCAAGAGAGAGAGGAGCATGGCGGGAGCAGAGAGAGAGAGAGAGGAGCACGGAAGGAGCCAAGAGAGAGAGCAGCACGGCGGGAGCGGAGAGAGAGAGAGAGAGAGGAGCACGGCGGGAGCGGGGAGAGAGAGAAGAGCACAGCAGGAACTGAGAGAGAGACAGAGAGAGAGAGAGGAGCACTGGGGGAGTGGAGAGCGAGAGAGGAGCACGGCAGGAGCCAAGAGAGAGAGAGAGAGAGAGGAGCACAGCGGGAGCTGAGAGAGAGAGAGAGAGAGGAGCACGGCGGGAGCGGAGAGAGAGAGAGAGAGAGGAGCACGGCGGGAGCGGGGAGAGAGAGAGAGAGAGAGGAGCACGGCGGGAGCCAAGTGAGAGAGGAGCACGTCGGGAGCAGAGAGAGAGAGAGAGGAGCACGGCAGGAGCCAAGAGAGAGAGGAGCACGTCGGGAGCAGAGAGAGAGAGAGAGGAGCACGGCGGGAGCCAAGAGAGAGAGGAGCACGGCGGGAGCAGAGAGAGAGAGAGAGGAGCACGGTGGGAGTGGAGAGCGAGAGAGGAGCACGGCAGGAGCCAAGAGAGAGAGGAGCACGGCGGGAGCAGAGAGAGAGAGGAGCATGGCAGGAGCCAAGAGAGAGAGAGAGAGAGAGAGGAGCACAGCGGGAGCTGAGAGAGAGACAGAGAGAGGAGCACGGCGGGAGCGGGGAGAGAGAGAAGAGCACAGCAGGAACTGAGAGAGAGACAGAGAGAGAGAGGAGCACGGCGGGAGCGGGGAGAGAGAGAAGAGCACAGCAGGAACTGAGAGAGAGACAGAGAGAGAGAGGAGCACGGCAGGAGCCAAGAGAGAGAGGAGCAGGCGGGAGCAAAGAGAGGGAGAGAGGAGCACGGCGGGAGCCAAGAGAGAGAGGAGCACGGCGGGAGCAGAGAGAGAGAGAGAGGAGCACGGTGGGAGTGGAGAGCGAGAGAGGAGCACGGCAGGAGCCAAGAGAGAGAGGAGCATGGCAGGAGCCAAGACAGAGAGGAGCACGGCGGGAGCAGAGAGAGAGAAAGAGGAGCACGGCAGGAGCCAAGAGAGAGAGGAGCACGGCGGGAGCAGAGAGAGAGAGAGAGGAGCACGGCAGGAGCCAAGAGAGAGAGGAGCACGGCGGGAGCAGAGAGAGAGAGGGAGGAGCACGGTGGGAGTGGAGAGCGAGAGAGGAGCACGGCAGGAGCCAAGAGAGAGAGGAGCACGGCGGGAGCAGAGAGAGAGAGGAGCACGGCAGGAGCCAAGAGAGAGAGGAGCACGGCTGGAGCAGAGAGAGAGAGAGAGGAGCACGGCAGGAGCCAAGAGAGAGAGGAGCACGGCGGGAGCAGAGAGAGAGAGAGAGGAGCACGGCAGGAGCCAAGACAGAGAGGAGCACGGCGGGAGCAGAGAGAGAGAGAGAGGAGCATGGCAGGAGCCAAGAGAGAGAGGAGCACGGCAGGAGCAGAGAGAGAGAGAGAGGAGCACGGCAGTAGCCAAGAGAGAGAGGAGCACGGCGGGAGCAGAGAGAGAGAGAGAGAGGAGCACGGCGGGAGTGGAGAGCGAGAGAGGAGCACGGCGGGAGCGGGAAGAGAGAGAAGAGCACGGCGGGAGCGGAGAGAGAGAGAGAGAGGAGCACAGCAGGAGCCAAGAGAGAAGAGCACGGTGGGAGCAGTGAGAGAGAGAGAGAGAGAGGAGCATGGTGGGAGACAAGAGAGAGAGGAGCACAGCGACAGCTGAGAGAGAGGGAGGAGCACAGTAGGAGCCGAGAGAGAGAGGAGCACGGCGGGAGCTGAGAGAGAGAGGAGCACGGCGGGAGCAGAGAGAGAGAGAGAGGAGCACGGCAGGAGCCAAGAGAGAGAGGAGCACGTCGGGAGCAGAGAGAGAGAGAGAGGAGCACGGCGGGAGCCAAGAGAGAGAGGAGCACGGCGGGAGCAGAGAGAGAGAGAGAGGAGCACGGTGGGAGTGGAGAGCGAGAGAGGAGCACGGCAGGAGCCAAGAGAGAGAGGAGCACGGCGGGAGCAGAGAGAGAGAGGAGCATGGCAGGAGCCAAGAGAGAGAGAGAGAGAGAGAGGAGCACAGCGGGAGCTGAGAGAGAGACAGAGAGAGGAGCACGGCGGGAGCGGGGAGAGAGAGAAGAGCACAGCAGGAACTGAGAGAGAGACAGAGAGAGAGAGGAGCACGGCGGGAGCGGGGAGAGAGAGAAGAGCACAGCAGGAACTGAGAGAGAGACAGAGAGAGAGAGGAGCACGGCAGGAGCCAAGAGAGAGAGGAGCAGGCGGGAGCAAAGAGAGGGAGAGAGGAGCACGGCGGGAGCCAAGAGAGAGAGGAGCACGGCGGGAGCAGAGAGAGAGAGAGAGGAGCACGGTGGGAGTGGAGAGCGAGAGAGGAGCACGGCAGGAGCCAAGAGAGAGAGGAGCATGGCAGGAGCCAAGACAGAGAGGAGCACGGCGGGAGCAGAGAGAGAGAAAGAGGAGCACGGCAGGAGCCAAGAGAGAGAGGAGCACGGCGGGAGCAGAGAGAGAGAGAGAGGAGCACGGCAGGAGCCAAGAGAGAGAGGAGCACGGCGGGAGCAGAGAGAGAGAGAGAGGAGCACGGTGGGAGTGGAGAGCGAGAGAGGAGCACGGTAGGAGCCAAGAGAGAGAGGAGCACGGCGGGAGCAGAGAGAGAGAGGAGCACGGCAGGAGCCAAGAGAGAGAGGAGCACGGCTGGAGCAGAGAGAGAGAGAGAGGAGCACGGCAGGAGCCAAGAGAGAGAGGAGCATGGCGGGAGCAGAGAGAGAGAGAGAGGAGCACGGCAGGAGCCAAGACAGAGAGGAGCACGGCGGGAGCAGAGAGAGAGAGAGAGGAGCACGGCAGGAGCCAAGAGAGAGAGGAGCATGGCAGGAGCAGAGAGAGAGAGAGAGGAGCACGGCAGTAGCCAAGAGAGAGAGGAGCACGGCGGGAGCAGAGAGAGAGAGAGAGAGGAGCACGGCGGGAGTGGAGAGCGAGAGAGGAGCACGGCGGGAGCGGGAAGAGAGAGAAGAGCACGGCGGGAGCGGAGAGAGAGAGAGAGAGGAGCACAGCAGGAGCCAAGAGAGAAGAGCACGGTGGGAGCAGTGAGAGAGAGAGAGAGAGAGGAGCATGGTGGGAGACAAGAGAGAGAGGAGCACAGCGACAGCTGAGAGAGAGGGAGGAGCACAGTAGGAGCCGAGAGAGAGAGGAGCACGGCGGGAGCTGAGAGAGAGAGGAGCACGGCGGGAGCAGAGAGCAAGGGAGGAGCACTGTGGGAGCCGAGCGAGAGAGGAGCACGGTCCGAGCGGAGATAGAGAGAGAGAGAGAGGAGCACAGCGGTAGCTGAGAAAGAGAGAGAGGAGCATGGCAGGAGCCGAGAGAGAGAGGATCACAGCGGGAGATGGCTCACCAGGGGAAGGCAGCAGTAGCCAGGTCCATGGCACCGTGGCTGGCTCTGCTGTTCAGAAGGGCGGGAAAAAAGTGGAAGGGCTATAGTCGTAGGGGATTCGATTGTAAGGGGAGTAGATAGGCGGTTCTGTGGTCGAAAACGAGACTCCCGAATGGTATGTTGCCTCCCAGGTGCACGGGTCAGGGATGTCTCAGATCGGCTGCAGATCATTCTTAAGGGGGAGGGTGAACAGCCAGTTGTCATTGTGCACATAGGCACTAATGATATAGGTAAAAAACGGGATGAGGTCCTACAAGCAGAGTTTAGGGAGTTAGGAGCCAAGTTAAAAAGTAGGACCTCAGAGGTAGTAATCTCAGGATTACTACCAGTGCCACGTGATAGTCAGAGTAAAAATGAAAGAATAGTCAGGATGAATGCGTGGCTTGAGAGATGGTGCAGGAAGGAGGGGTTCAGATTTTTGGGACATTGGGACCGGTTCTGGGGGAGGTGGGACTATTACAAATTGGACGGTCTACACCTGGGCCAGACTGGAACCAATGTCCTTGGAGGTGCTTTTGCTAACGCTGTTGGGGAGGGTTTAAACTAATGTGGCAGGGGGATGGGAACCAATTGAGGTCAGTTGACAGTAAGGAGGTAGTAACAAAAGCCTGTAAGGAACTAGATAATGAAGTCAGTGTGACTAAGGGGAAGAGCAGGCAGGGAGCAGATGATGAATATAAAGGGACTGGTGGTCTGAGGTGCATTTGTTTTAATGCAAGAAGTGTAGTAGGTAAGGCAGATGAACTTAGGGCTTGGATTAGTACCTGGGAGTATGATGTTATTGCTATTACTGAGACTTGGTTGAGGGAAGGGCATGATTGGCAACTAAATATCCCAGGATATCGATGCTTCAGGCGGGATAGAGAGGGAGGTAAAAGGGGTGGAGGAGTTGCATTACTGGTCAAAGAGGATATCACAGCTGTGCTGAAGGAGGGCACTATGGAGGACTCGAGCAGTGAGGCAATATGGACAGAACTCAGAAATAGGAAGGGTGCGGTAACAATGTTGGGGCTGTACTACAGGCCTCCCAACAGCGAGCGTGAGATAGAGGTACAAATATGTAAACAGATTATGGAAAGATGTAGGAGCAACAGGGTGGTGGTGATAGGAGATTTTAATTTTCCCAACATTGACTGGGATTCGCTTAGTGTTAGAGGTCCAGATGGAGCAGAATTTGTAAGGAGCATCCAGGAGGGTTTTCTAGAGCAGTATGTAAATAGTCCAACTCGGGAAGGGGCCATACTGGACCTGGTGTTGGGGAATGAGCCCGGCCAGGTTGTTGAAGTTTCAGTAGGGAACTACTTTGGGAATAGTGATCACAATTCCGTAAGCTTTAAAATACTCATGGACAAAGACGAGAGTGGTCCTAAAGGAAGAGTGCTAAATTGGGGGAAGGCCAACTATACCAAAATTCGGCAGGAGCTGGGAAATGTAGATTGGGAGCAGCTGTTTGAAGGTAAATCCACATGTGATATGTGGGAGGCTTTTAAAGAGAGGTTGATTAGCGTGCAGGAGAGACATGTTCCTGTGAAAATGAGGGATAGAAATGGCAAGATTAGGGAACCATGGATGACAGGTGAAATTGTGAGACTAGCTAAGAGGAAAAAGGAAGCATACATAAGGTCTAGGCGGCTGATGAAAAACGAAGCTTTGAAAGAATATCGGGAATGTAGGACCAATCTGAAACGAGGAATTAAGAGGGCTAAAAGGGGTCATGAAATATCTTTAGCAAACAGGGTTAAGGAAAATCCCAAAGCCTTTTATTCATATATAAGGAGAAAGAGGGTAACTAGAGAAAGGATTGGCCCACTAAAGGACAAAGGAGGAATGTTATGCTTGGACTCAGAGAAAATGGGTGAGATTCTAAACGAGTACTTTGCATCGGTATTCACCGAGGAGAGGGACATGACGGATGTTGAGGTTAGGAACAGATGTTTGATTACTCTAGGTCAAGTCGGCATAAGGAGGGAGGAAATGTTGGGTATTCTAAAAGGCATTAAGGTGGACAAGTCCCCAGGTCCGGATGGGATCTATCCCAGGTTACTGAGGGAAGCGAGAGAGGAAATAGCTGGGGCCTTAACAGATATCTTTGCAGCATCCTTAAACACGGGTGAGGTCCCGGAGGACTGGAGAATTGCTAATGTTGTCCCCTTGTTTAAGAAGGGTAGCAGGGATAATCCAGGTAATTATAGACCGGTGAGCCTGACGTCAGTGGTAGGGAAGCTGCTGGAGAAGATACTGAGGGATAGGATCTATTCCCATCTGGAAGAAAATGGGCTTATCAATGATAGGCAACATGGTTTTGTGCAGGGAAGGTCATGTCTTACCAACTTAATAGAATTCTTTGAGGAAGTGACAAAGTTGATTGATGAGGGAAGGGCTGTCGATGTCATATACATGGACTTCAGTAAGGCGTTTGATAAGGTTCCCCATGGCAGGCTGATGGAGAAAGTGAAGGCGCTTGGGGTCCAAGGTGTACTAGCTAGATGGATAAAGAACTGGCTGGGCAACAGGAGACAGAGAGTAGCAGTAGAAGGGAGTTTCTCAAAATGGAGACGTGTGACCAGTGGTGTTCCACAGGGATCCGTGCTGGGACCACTGTTGTTTGTAATATACATTAATGATTTGGAGGAAAGTATAGGTGGACTGATTAGCAAGTTTGCAGACGACACTAAGATTGGTGGAGTAGCAGATAGTGAAGGGGACTGTCAGAGAATACAGCAGAATATAGATAGATTGGAGAGTTGGGCAGAGAAATGGCAGATGGAGTTCAATCAGGGCAAATGCGAGGTGATGCATTTTGGAAGATCCAATTCAAGAGTGAACTATACAGTAAATGGAAAAGTCCTGAGGAAAATTGATGTACAGAGAGATTTGGGTGTTCAGGTCCATTGTTCCCTGAAGGTGGCAACGCAGGTAAATAGAGTGGTCAAGAAGGCATACGGCATGCTTTCCTTCATCGGACGGGGCATTGAGTACAAGAGTTGGCAGGTCATGTTACAGTTGTATAGGACTTTGGTTCGGCCACATTTGGAATACTGCGTACAGTTCTGGTCGCCACATTATCAAAAGGATGTGGATGCTTTGGAGAGGGTGCAGAGGAGGTTCACCAGGATGTTGCCTGGTATGGAGGGCGCTAGCTATGAAGAGAGGTTGAGTAGATTAGGATTATTTTCATTAGAAAGACGGAGGTTGAGGGGGGACCTGATTGAGGTGTACAAAATCATGAGAGGTATAGACAGGGTGGATAGCAAGAGGCTTTTTCCCAGAGTTGGGGTTTCAATTACTGGAGGACACGAGTTCAAAGTGAAAGGGGAAAAGTTTAGGGGGGATATGCGTGGAAAGTTCTTTACGCAGAGGGTGGTGGGCACCTGGAACGCATTGCCAGCGGAGGTGGTAGATGCGGGCATGATGGAGTCTTTTAAGATGTATCTAGACAGATACATGAATGGGCAGGAAGAAAAGAGATACAGAACCTTAGACAATAGGCGACATGTTTAGAGAGAGGATCTGGATCGGCGCAGGCTTGGAGGGCCGAAGGGCCTGTTCCTGTGTTGTAATTATCTTTGTTCTTTGTTCTTGTTCTTTGGGTGCGGAGAGAGAGAGAGGAGCACAGCAGGAGCTGAGAGAAAGAGAGAGAGAGACGAGCACGGTGGGAGCGGAGAGCGAGAGAGGAGCACAGCGGGAGCTGAGAGAGAGAGAGAGAGGGAGGAGCACGGCGGGAGCAGAGCGAGAGAGAGAGGAGCACGGCAGGAGCCAAGAGAGAGAGGAGCCCAGCGGGAGCGGAGACAGAGAGAGAGGAGCACGGCAGGAGCCAAGAGAGAGAGGAGCACGGCGGGAGCAGAGCGAGAGAGAGAGGAGCACGGCAGGAGCCAAGAGAGAGAGGAGCCCAGCGGGAGCGGAGACAGAGAGAGAGGAGCACGGCAGGAGCCAAGAGAGAGAGGAGCACGGCGGGAGCAGAGAGAGAGAGAGAGAGGAGCACGGTGGGAGTGGAGAGTGAGAGAGGAGCACGGCAGGAGCCAAGAGAGGGAGGAGCACGGCGGGAGTGGAGAGAGAGAGAGAAAGGAGCACAGCGGGAGCTGAGAGAGAGAGAGGAGCACGGCGGGAAAGGAGAGAGCGAGAGAAAGAGAGGAGCATGGTGGGAGCCGAGAGAGAGAGAGAGAGGAGCACGGCGGGAGCGAAGAGAGAGAGAGAGAGAGAGGAGCACGGCGGGAGCGGAGAGTGAGAGTGGAGCACAGCAGGAGCTGAGAGAGAGAGAGGAGCACAGTGGGAGCCGAGAGAGAGAGAGGAGCACAGCGGGAGCTGAGAGAGAGAGAGAGGAGCACGGTGGGAGCCGAGAGAGAGAGAGAGGAGCACGGCAGGAGTGGCGAGAGAGAGGAGCACGGCAGGAGTGGAGAGAGGGAGGAGCATGGTGGGAGTGGAGAGAGAGAGAGAGGAGCATGGCAGGAGCGGAGAGAGGGAGGAGCATGGTGGGAGCTGAAAGAGAGAGAGAGAGGGGAGCACGACGGGAGCTGAGAAAGAGAGAGAGAGAGGAGCATGGTGGAAGCCGAAAGAGAGAGAGAGAGGGGAGCACGACGGGAGCCGAGAGGGAGAGAGAGAGAGGAGCATGGTGGGAGCCGAAAGAGAGAGAGAGAGGGGAGCACGATGGGAGCTGAGAAAGAGAGAGGGAGAGGAGCACAGCGGGAGCCAAGAGAGAGAAAGAGAGGAGCATGGCGGGAGCAGAGAGGGAGAGGAGTACGGCAGGAGCGGAGAGAGAGAGAGGTGCACGGCGGGAGTGGAGAGAGAGAGAGGAGCATGGTGGGAGTGGAGAGAGAGGGAGAGGAGCAGTGTGGGAGTGGAGAGAGAGAGAGAGAGAGGAGCAGAGAGGAGCAGAGTGGGAGTGGAGAGAGAGAGAGGAGCACAGCAGGAACGGAGAGAGAGAGAGGTGCATGGCGGGAGTGGAGAGAAAGAGAGAGGAGTGGAGAGAGAGAGGAGCAGAGTGGGAGTGGAGAGAGAGAGGAGCACAGCAGGAGCGGAGAGAGAGAGAGAGGAGCAGAGTGGGAGTGGAGAGAGAGAGGAGCAGGGTGGGAGTGGTGAGAAAGAGAGGAGCAGAGTGGGAGTGGAGAAAGAGAGAGAGCACAGCAGGAGCGGAGAGAGAGAGAGAGGAGCTTAGTGGGAGTGGAGAGAGAGCACAGCAGGAGCGGACAGAGAGAGAGAGGAGCAGAGTGGGAGTGGAGAGAGAGAGGAGCAGGGTGGGAGTGGAGAGAGAGTGAGGAGCAGAGTGGGAGTGGAGAACGAGAGAGAGCACAGCAGGAGCGGAGAGAGAGAGAGAGGAGCTTAGTGGGAGTGGAGAGAGAGCACAGCAGGAGCGGACAGAGAGAGAGAGGAGCAGAGTGGGAGTGGAGAGAGAGCACAGCAGGAGTGGAGAGAGGGAGAGAGGAGGGTGGTGGGAGCAGTAGGAGCACAGCAGGGAAAAATTGAAAAGTGATGTCACAATCAAATTGAGAGCAGGGAAACAGAGAGCCACAGGGGTTAAGTTTACAGGTAAGCTTTTAATTTAATTTAATTTAAATCAAACATAGCATCAAACAGGCAAGTGTGATTGGTTTGGGAAGGAGCTACTTGTTTGGTGAGTGTCTGGTAAGTGATTAAGGTCCATTCTAATCCTAATGTTTAAAATAGTAAAGGTAAGCTTAATAAAATATATTAAAAAAAGGAAAATAAAATAAATAATTGAATAAAATAATTAAGTAGTTAATTAAAACACATTAAGGATGGCAGGACAGGTGATGTGTCATGGTTGCAGCATGTGGGAGCTCCTGGATGCCAGTGTGATGCAGAGCAAACACGTCTGCAGTAATTGTTTACGGATCGAAGAGCTTCGGCTCAGTCACTGAACTGGAGTCCGAGCTGCAGACACTGTGACACATCAGGGAGGGAGAAAGTTACCTGGACATTTTGTACCAGGTGGCGGTTACACCCCTTAGGATAGGGTCTTCTGATTTGGTCAGTGGTCAGGGACAGGAGAAGGTGGCTGCAGCTGAGGCAGGTAAGGGGACCCAGAGGGCAGGAGTGCAGGAGCCTCAGCCTTTGCAACTGTCCAACAGGTTTGAGGTTCTTTCAGCTTGTTTGGATGAGAGTGGGGGCTGCAGGCTGAATCAGCAACCTGATCATGGCACCATGGTACAGGAAGCCATTCAAGTGCAGGGAGAAAATAGGAATGTAGTGATAGGGGACAGTATAGTTAGGGGGATTGACACTGTTCTCTGCAGCAAAGAACGAAAGTCCAGACGGCTGTGCTGCCTGCCCAGTGCCAGGGTTCAGGACATCTACTCAGGGCTGGAGAGGAACTTACAGTGGGAGGGGGAGGATCCAGTCGTCATGGTCCATGTAGGTACCAATGACATAGACAGGACAAGGAAAGAGGTTCTGCATAGTCAGTATGAGGAGCTAGGCACCAAATTAAGAAGCAGAACCTCAAAGTTAATACTCTCTGAATTATTACCTGAGCCACATGCAAATTGGCACAGGGCAAATAAAATTAGAGAAATTAATGCGCAGTTCAAAGACTGGTATGGTAGAAGTGGGTTCCGATTCGTGGGTACTGGCACCAGTACTGGGGAAAGTGGTGGCTGTACTGTTGGGACGGTCTACACTTGAACCGTGCTGGTTCTAGGGAGCTGCATAAGTAGAGAAGTAGAGAGGGACCTGAAGTGCTGTAACTGGCAAGGCTATGGACCAGGTGCTGGAAGGTGGGATTAGATTGGGCGGCTAGTTTTTTTTCAACCGGCACGGACACAACGGGCTGAATGGCCTCCTTCTGTGCCGTAATTTTTCTATGGTTTTATGGTTTTAAACTGAATTGGGGGGGTGCGGGGGGCAAGGGATCAAATGTGGGAAGATATGGTAAATCAAGGAGTAGAGACAAGGCAAGAGAGAAAGGTATTAATATGGGAATGATAAACAGACAGAGCATACAAATCTAAGAGTAAATCAACAGATAAAGCTGGAGGTTACAAAAATAATAAAAGGGCAAAACTAAAGGCTCAGTATCTGAATGCACATAGCATTAGAAACAGAACAGATGTACCGAGAGCGCAAATAGAAATAAATAAGTACGATCTAATAGCCATTCCGAGACATGGCTGCAGGACAACATAGATTGGGACCTGAATATTGAAGGGTACATGGCATTTCGGAAGGACAGGAAGCTCGGAAAAGATGGAGGGGTAGTTCTGTTAATTAATGATGGTATTAGCGCAATAGAGAGGGATGACCTAAGTTCAGGAGACCAGGATGTAGAAGCGGTTTGGGTAGAGATGAGAAATCATAAAGGCAAGAAGTCACTTGTGGGAGTGTGTACAGGCCACCTAACATTAACCACACTGTGGGACAGGGTATAAAGGAAGAAATAATGGCAGCTTGTCAGAAAGGTACACCGATAATTATGGGGATTTTACCGTATGTATAGACTGGAAAAATCAGATGGGCAGAGGTAGCCTAGATGAGGAGTACACAATGTTTTTGGGATAATTACTTGGAACAATACTTTCTGGAGACAACCAGAGAGCAGGGGCTATATTAGACCTGGTATTACGCAATGAGATAGGATTAATTAATGACCACATAGTTAAGGCATCCCTAGGTAGCAGTGATCATAATATGATTGAAATTTACATTCAGTTTGAGGGAGAGAAGAGTGGGTCCAAAACTAGTATTCTAAACTTAAATAAGGGCAATTAGGACGGCATGAAACCAGAGCTAGCTAAAGTGAACTGGCAAATCAGGTTCAGGGATAGGTCAATAGAGATGCAGTGGCAGACATTTAATGGGATATTTCAGAATAAACAGAATAGATACATTTCAACGAGAAAGAAAACTTCCAATGGTGGGACACCGCCATCCGTGGTTTACTGAAACAGTTAAAGATAGTATCAAACTTAAAGGAAAAGCCTACAATTGCGCAAAGATGGGAGGCAGGTCAGAAGATCGGACAGAATATAAAAAACAGCAAAGAATGATTCAAAGATTGATAAGGAAGGTAAAATTAGAGTACAAGAGAAAGCTAGCTAGAAATATAAAGACAGATAGTAAGAGTTTCTACAGATATTTAAAAAAGAAAGGAGTTAACAAAGTGAGCATTGGTCCTATAGAAATAGTGTTTGGGGAATTAATAATGGCTAATAAGGAGATGGCAGATGAATTGAACAGATATTTTGCATTGGTCTTCACAATAGAGGATACAAGTAACATCCCAGTATTACCTGTAAGTCAGGAAATGGAAGGGAGGGAGGAACTCAAGAAAATTACAATCACCAGGGAAGTGGTACTGAACAAATTGTTGGAGCTGCGGGCTAACTACTCCTGTGGTTCTGATCGATGTCATCCTAGGCTGTTAAAAGAAGTGGCTAGTGAGATAGTTGATGCGTTACTTTCAATTTTCCAAAATTCCCTAGATTTGGGGAAGGTTCCATTAGATTGGAAAATAGTGAATGCAACTCCTTTATTCAAAAAGGGAGGGAGACAGAAAGCAGGAAACTACTGGCCAGTTAGCTTAACATCTGTCTTAGGGAAAATGTTAGAAGCTATTATTAAAGACGTTATAGCAGGGCATTTAGAAAAAAATCAAGGTAATCAGGCAGAGTCAACATGGTTTTGTGAAAGGGAAATCATGTTTAACCAATTTATTGAAGTTCTTTGAGGAAGTAACATGTGCTGTGGATAAAGGGGAACCGGTGGATGTATTTAGATTTCCAGAAGGCATTTGATAAGGTGCCACATCAAAGGTTATTGCAGAAAATAAAAGCTCATGGTGTAGGGGGTAACATATTGGCATGAATGGAAGATTAGCTAGTTAACAGGAAACAGAGAGTAGGCATAAATGGGTCATTTTCTGGTTGGCAAGATGTAACGAGTGGTGTGCCACAGGGATCAGTGCTGGGGCCTCAACTTTTTACAATTTATATTAATGACTTAGATGAAGGGACCGAAGGTGTGGTTGCTAAATTTGCCAATGACACAAAGATAGGTAGAAAAGTAACTTGAGAGATTGCGGCGCTCTGAGATGCAGAGGGATCTGGGCGTCTTAGTGCATGAATTGCAAAAGGATCGTATACAGGTACAGCACGTAATTAGGAAAGCTAATAGAATGTTATCGTTTATCGCAAGGGGAATTGAATACAAAAGTAGGGAGGTTATGCTTCAGCTATACAGGGCATTGGTGAGACCACATCTGGAGTACTGTGTACAGTACTGGTCTCCTTAGTTAAGGAAGGATGTAAATGCGTTGGAGGCAGTACAGAGAAGGTTTATTAGACTAATACCTGGAATGGGCGGGCTGTCTTGTGAGGAAAGATTGGACAGGCTAGGCTTGTATCCGCTGGAATTTAGAAGAGTAAGAGGCGACTTGATTGAAATGGATAAGATCCTGAGGGGTCTTGACAGGGTGGATGTGGAAATGATGTTTCCCCTTGTGGGAGAATCTGAAACTAGGGGTCACTGTTTAAAAATAAGAGGTCGTCCATTTAAGACAGAGATGAAGAGAAATTTTTTCTCAGAGGGTCGTGAGTCTTTGGAATTCTCTTCCTCAAAAGGCAGTGGAAGCAGAGTCTTTGAATATTTTTAAGGCAGAGGTGGATAGATTCTTGATAAGCAAGGAGGTGCAAGCTTATCGGGGGTAGGTGGAAATGTGGAGTAATCAGTTCAGCCATGAACTTATTGAATGGCGGAGCAGGCTCGAAGGGCCGAGTGGCCTACTCCTGCTCCTAATTCATATGTTCATTTGTTCATATATTAGCACTGTGATGAAAAGTACACAGCAAACACCAAAATCTGTATGGCACAGGTGTGGCAGAGAGGAAAGAAGGATAAATTTGGAAAGAAAATAAATGTAAACGTCAATAAAACATGAGTGTGCTTCATAAAGTAGTGTCAGCTATGGTTCAGTGGTAACATTCTCACTTCTGACTCACAAGATTATGGGTTCAAGTCCCTCTCCAGAGGTGCCACCTTTTAGATATGACGTTAACCTGAGGCTCCATCTGCCCCATCAGGTGGGTGTAAAAGATCCCATGGCACGATTTCACTATTGCAGCCCTTGCTGAATATGTAAATAGATGCTTTTTACTTACCTACACTTCAGCTCAACTGCTGGAATGAATGTGGATCAGAACTGTTCTGAGTAAGGATTCTTAATTGTTCTGTCAAAGAAAATGCAAAAGAAACAAAAATCAGAAGGATCCTGCTTTTTGTTTAAGGGGAACATGTGAAATGCTGAGGAAAATAGATTCTTCACTTCACAGGATAACATGAGGCTGTTCGGTGACCTAATTAACAGCTCCAGTATACACTGAAATATACATTCATGCAGTAGGAACCATTCGAATTGTCATCCTTTGCCAGTTCCTATGCTGCATATTCGCAGATCTTTCTCCATCAAAGTCCCATCTCTAGTGCACATTACTTCACAAAAAAGGATCCCTGAACGTGCTAATAGCATAGTTTAAATCGTTTCCGGCACTGTTGGAGCACTCAGATTAACAGGTTTACATTAAAATCCCCGTACATACTTCTGTTTAAAAATAACACACATAGGAATTTGACCCAAACATTTTAACCCAAGTGTTTAAAAAATAGCCCCTGAAGGAATTGCAAACCTGTTGTGATCAACTATAGTGAATCTAATAATGAACAATTAGCTGTAACAATCCAAATCAAGACTCAGGGAATCTGAGATACCAGTCCTCCATGACTCTGATGAGATTATTTCACATGAACAATGCAAATGGCTTAACTGACCAGCAAGTTACAAAACTGGAATAAATAACATTCTGGCATTTTACTGATTAGCCCCTCTCCTTTCAATCAACAGCACAAAGGTAAAAGGTCACACAGAGCTGAAATGTTAACTCTGTTTCTCTCTCCACAGATGCTGCCAGACCTTCTGAGTATTTCCAGCATTTTCTGTTTTTGTTTCAGATTTCCAGCATCTGCAATATTTTCCTTTTGTGTCACAAAAAAGGTGCAAAGTGGCTCCTGACAATGCAGCAGCCCACTGACATCATCAAAACGCTCCAAGCTGCGCACAGACACAAATGGTCTCCTGCTCTCAGTGAGATGCTGCGTATGTGCAGCCTACATCTTGCCAGAACTAATTGGCGCATGTGTGGGAAACGTCATCATGTTGGGGAAACAGCGAGGCTGTAGCGAGCGTTTAAGGGAACAGCCAGCAGGCAGCCAGCGGTGAGAAGATGGGTGCAGGAGGGACTGATAGAGAGAAGCGCAATGGCAGGAGGGAGCGGGGACTGTTGGGGTGGGATGGAGGCGGCCATGGCAGCCATTGAGGGGATTTTCGGGTTGAAGTTGTTTGTCTGTGATAAATTGAACAGCGCCATCTTTAATCCTGGCAGCTGCCTGAACGTCGCAGACGGTGATGTTTCAGTGAACGAGGCTGCATTTGCACATGTGCCAGTATTGCGCCAACTAGTGGTTGTGTTGACAGCAAACGCAGCCAAAACGTGATCTGGTCATTATCACATTGCTGTTTGTGGGAGCTTGTTATGCGCAAATTGGCTGCCATGTTTCCTGCACTTCAACAATGAGTACACTTTTAAAAAAAAGTATTTCATTGGCTGTAAATTGCTTAGGGACATCTGGTGGTCATAAACGGCGCTATATAAATGCAAGACTTTTTTTTCTTCTTTAATCACATTTCTTCTTGTGTATAATGTTGCATGCACTCATTTAGACTTTTTTTTAGCGGTTACAATCATTTGTTTTCTGGGAAAAAAATTTTAATCTTTTTTTTCCATTTACCCATCTATAGCAGCAGAAGATCATCATTTTAAGCTGTCAGCTGTGGCTCAGTGGGTAACAATCCTGCCTCTTGAATCAGAAGGTTGTGGGTTTAAGTCCAACTCCAGGTTCTTGAGCACAGCTGACAGTCCCAGTATAGTCCTGACGGAGTGCTACACAGTTGGAGGAGCTGTTTGCTAATCCCATGTCAATATTTCAAAGAAGAGCAGAGGAGGTCTCCCCGGTTGGGGAATAAATATTGGCCGCAGAACCAATCTAGTACTAAAATAGATTATCTAGTCATTTTAGCTACAAGGTTAGGTTTGAGAAGCTGGGATTATTCTCCTTGGAGCAAAGGGGATTTGAAAGAAGTGTGCAAGATTATGACAGGTTTGGATAGGGTAGACAAAGAAAAACTGTTCCCATTAGCTGATGGTATAAGGAGGCTTTGGGCAAGAGATGCAGGGGGAATGTGAGAAAGAACTTTTTTTACACAGTGAGTGGTAATGATCTGGAACTCACTGCCTGCGAGGGTTGTGGAAGTGGAGACAATCAATGATTTCAGAAGGAAATTGGATGGGCACTTGAAGGAAATAAATTTGCAGGGGTACAGGGATAAAGCAAGGGAATGGGACTGACTTGGTTGCTCTACATAGAGCTGGCATAAACTCGATGGACCGAATGGCCTCCTTCTATGCCATAAATGACTCTGTTGTCAGATTACTGTTTGTGGGATCTTGCTGTGCGCACATTGGGTGCTGTGCTTCTTATATTACAAATAGGGATTACACTTAAAAAGTACTTCTTTGGCTGAAATGTGCTTTTCACATCCTGTGTAATGAAAGGTGCTATATAAATTCAAGTTACCCTTTTCTTTTTTTAAATTTAGGAGTAAACACTTGCAATTTTTTTGTCTTTTGGGGTAGGAATATGTCTCGGGGATTAGTACAAGACAGGCAAGACAGTTTCACACTACCATCCAAAATGAATCTCACCTCCTTTGTCTCACCAGTAACACCTTGCACCAGTTGTTTTTTGAGAGCCTGAGTAGGGTGGGATGGGAGGGGGAGGGGGTCAACTGACCTGTTTCCAAACTTCCACCAATATTCCAATAGGCATTATGAGGAAGAATGTTCGGAAGAGCCCCTGGGTGATGACTCACTCTTTTCCTCTCTCTCTATGAGAGGTGTGACTGGGATCTGCAGTGCACCCCTTCACACAATGGGGAAATCAAACCCACATACCACCACTGGCATAGTGTCACAACTTGATGCTACAGAGCATCTTGCCACCACTGGGTGTTTACATTGTATTTCATGTTTCTGGGATGTTGGACTAACATGTTGCATTATATGAGAAAAACAAGTTTTCCCAGGTTTTGAACAAAACATCCTGAAAGTACACAGGTGAGTTTCTTATTGGCTTAGTTGGTAAATGAGAGTAAACCATCCAGTCGAGGACGATTTGCTCTTTGGTCTGTGCTACATTAACTGCTCTCAGTCAAGATAGCATGGGGGATGCTGCAATTGTCCTTGACTAGGTTGCTAAGTTCCCCATTCCTGATTGTTGCCTTCTGGTTCATACTGGAGAGCCTATGCATTTGTGTGTCCAGTGAAGGTACCCCCGCACTTGGCTGTGAAGTCTTCTAGGATCAAATAGCACACCAGCACAAACTGCTTAAACTCCTAAATGAGGAAGTTGGGCAATGTAGTGGAGGGTAAAAAGCACCTGTGGAACTGGAGGGAAGGGGGTTATAAATTTGTGTATTTTTAAAGCCTTGATAATAAGATGGATCTCTGCCGAAGGAAACCATTACTTGGTAAAAATTAAATATGTTGCATATAAATTAACTGCGTTATAGTCCATCCTAGTTCCAATACATGATAAGCAAACAGAAAGGAAAAATCCTATCTCTTCTCTATATAAACCCACTATATTTATTCCTGTTGAGAAACCAACTCTAGCAATTTATGAAACCGTATTATTGCACTGAAACTCACCAACCAGCACTGCAACTCCTGCATAAAGAGACTTGAAGAGAAATACAAAAAGCAGAAAAATTAAAAGCTAGGACGGAGACTTTTTTAAAACTAAATTTTACCAACATGCCTGTGGTGTGGTATCTTTAGGCTATCTCACTGTCTTGTATATAATGAGTAACGGCTGCTTGGGAGGGTCACTTGAATTCTGCAATTATTTCCCAACAAGGAGACAATGATCTCAGGAGATAACTGGGAGAAAAAATACTTTGGTATTTAAAATGAAATTGGCGAAGTAACGCACCGTGGACCCAGAGTCGGGAGTGATGGGCTGACAAAGGTTTGGATCAGGTGTAGGGAGTATGAGTCACCAGAGCAGAGTGGAATGATTCATAGCTGGGGAGCCTTCACATTGTCTCTTCTTGTTGAACCCTGCTGGTCCTGGACCAGTGGGAGATTTAGACCGTTCGTTTCATCCAAAAATAACTTGTTTCTGTTGAGATGGAGTTGGCATCATTCCCAAAACTTTTCAATGCTGGTGGCCTGACTTGTGAAGTAAGATATATCATTAAGTAATCACACTGCAGGTCTGGTGTGGGTGTGCAGCAGCTTTGAAGAGTTTGCTGTGTAATCAGGGAGTGCAGTATACCCAACAAAACGCACAGATGAAATGCTGGAAACTCTCTGCTCAGTGCGAGGGAACCACATGGCGCGTTATTGAAATACACAAATCCTGCTGATACAGTCACTCTTTAAAAAAAACTATTTCCTGTTTCCAAGATGTGTGGGGTAAAATCCATTTGGGGGAGGAGGGAATTAAAATCATCCCCACGTTTGGTTGTTTTGACCAAAGCATCTTTAAAACACACCGGGGAGGGCTCTCGATGCCTCTCTAGAGGAATGCACTGCAAGACAAATCAGGTTTGATTTATGACCTATACCGTTAGCTTGTTTCAAGAGGGTTACCAACTCTGGTCGGATGCATTCCTGGAGGTTTCATCACAGGGCCCCCTGCCTCCAACTGCCCTTTTTGGTCAAACAGCCCCTTTTATTTTGTCCATCCCTGTCAGAAGAAAGGTGAAAAATAGTCACATCTCCAACATCCCTACAGTATTTCTCCTGGGTACCTCTCAGCAGCATTAAGGGGATTAATCTTTAATTCCTGGAGACTCCAGGGCCATTCCGAAAGGTTGGCAACTCCAAGTCTCACCTGGGTGGTACTACATCCCCGATCTCGATGGATGGGAATCAGGCAGGGTCCCATTCCTGATCATTCTCCAGTGACTCCTACTGAAAAGTGCAGGTGCACAGATGCAGGGTGGGTAAAGGATTGGTCTCTCCTGTGATGATCACTACAGCCAAATAGTGTGCCAACATTTTTCTCTAGCCTTACACATGAGGAATGGTCACTTGGTTAAGATAACAGAGCTGGTGTCTGAGGAACCCATAACCCAGCAAGAATCTGTGCTTCCAGGAGAACAGGGGAGATTGTTTTTAAAGTATTCGAACAATCAGAAAAATCAGATCATTAATCAAATATTAAAATGATCTGATTTCAACTTTTTTTTCATTCGTTCACGGGATGTGAGTGATTTTGGCAAGATTATCCATCGCCAACTGCCCTTGAGAAGGGGGATGGTAACATAATGGTAATGTTACTGGACCAATAATCCAGAGATATGAGTTCAAGTCCCACTACAGAACTGGAGGAATTTAACTTTAATTAATAAAATTGGAATAAAAAGCTAGTCTCAGTAATGATGATCAATTACAACAATTACTCATTCCTGTCTGGCACAAAATTAAAACCAGAAAGGTGGCTCAACTGTGGCTTATAAAAGAAATTAGGGATAGTATTAGATCCAAAGAGGAGGCATATAAAATTGCCAGAAAAAACAGCAAGTTTGAGAATTGGGAGCAGTTTAAAATTCAACAAAGGAGGACAAAGAGGTTGATTAAGTGGGGGAAATAGAGTATGAGAGTAAACTTGCAGGGAACATAAAAACTGACTGTAAAAGCTTCTATAAATATGTGAAGAGAAAAAGATTAGTGAAGACAAATGTAGGCCTCTTACAGTCAGAAATAGGGGAAATTATAATGGGGAACAAAGAAATGGCAGAACAATTAAACATATACTTTGGTTCTGTCTTCACAAAGGAGGACACAAATAACCTCCCAGAAATGTTAGGGAACCAAAGGTCTAATGAGAGGGAGGAACTGAAGGAAATCAGTATTAGTAAAAAAATAGTGCGAGGGAAATTAATGGGGTTAAAGGCTGACAAATCCCCAGGGCCTGATCATCTACATCCCAGAGTACTAAAGGAAGTGGCCCTGGAAATAGTGGATGCATTGGTGGTCATCTTCCAAAATTCTATAGACTCTGGAGCAGTTCCTACAGATTGGAGGGTGGCAAATGTAACCCTTCTATTTAAAAAAAGGAGGGAGAGAATAAACAGGAAATTACAGACCAGTTAGCCTTACATCAGTAATGGGGAAAATGCTAGACTCTATTATAAAGGATGTGATAGCAGAACACCTGGAAAGCATAAATGGGATTGGAAAAAGTCAGCACAGGTTTACAGAAGGGGAATCATGCTTATCAAATCTACTGGAGTTTTTTGAGGATGTAACTAATAGAATAGATAAGGGAGAACCAATGGATGTGGTGTATTTGGATTTTCAGAAGGCTTTGATAAGGTCCCACATAAGAAGTTAGTGTGCAAAATTAAAGCACATGAGATTGGGGGTAATATACTGGCATGGATTGAGAATTGATCGATAGATAGGAAATAGAGTAGGAATAAACGGGTCTTTTTCCAGGTGGCAGGCAGTGACTAGTGGGGTGCCGCAGGGATCAGTGCTTGGGCCCCAGCTATTCACAATATATATTAATGACTTGAGTGAGGGAACTAAATGTAACATTTCCAAGTTTGCAGGCAACACAAAGCTGGGGGGGAATTTGAGCTGTGAGGAGGATGCAAAGAGGCTCCAATGTGATTTGGACAAGGTGGGTGAATGGGCAAATACAGTATAACATGGATAAATGTGAGGCTATTCACTTTGGTTGTAAAAACAGAAAGGCAGATTATCTGAATGGTGATAGATTGGGAAAGGAGGAGGTGCAACGAGACCTGGGTGTCCTTGTCCACCAGTCGCTGAAAGCAAGCATTCAGGTGCAGCAAGCAGTTAGGAAGGCGAATGGTATGTTGGCCTTCATTGCAAGAGGATTTGAGTACAGGAGCAAGGATGTCTTACTGCAGTTATACAGAGCCTTGGTGAGACCACATCTGGAGTATTGTGTGCAGTTTTGGTCTCCTTATCTGAGGAAGGATGTTCTTGCCATGGAGGAAGTGCAAAGAAGATTTACTAGGCTGATTCCTGGGATGGCAGGAATGACGTATGAGGCAAGATTGGGTCGACGAGGCCTATATTCACTAGAGTTTAGAAGAATGAGAGGGGATCTCACAGAAACCTATAAAATTCTAACAGGACTAGACAGGCTAGATGCAGGGAGGATGTTCCCGATGGCTGGGGAGTCCAGAACCAGGGGTCACAGTCTCAGGATACGGGGTATGCCATTTAGAACCGAGATGAGGAGAAATTTCTTCACTCTGAGGGTGGTGATCTTGTGGAATTCTCTATCGCAGAAGGCAGTGGAGGCCAAGTCATTAAATATATTCAAGAAGGAGATAGATATATTTCTTAATGCCAAAGGGATCAAGGGATATGGGGAGAAAGCAGGAACAGGGTGCTGAATTAGATGATTAGCCATGATCTTTTTCTGAATGGCGGAGCAGGCCCGAAGGGCCGAATGGCCTACTCCTGCTCCTATTTTCTATGTTTCTATGAAACTACTGGATTGTTGTGAAACCCATCTGGTTCACTAATGTCCTACAGGGGAGGAAATCTGCTGTGCTTACCTAATGTGGCAAACATGTGACTCCAGACCCAGAGCAATGTGGTTGACTCTTAAATGCCCTCTGAAATGGCCTAGCAAGCCACTACTCTTATATTTGAAATGACAAAATGTAAAATTGTCAGCCATGAACTGTAGTGTTATCATTATAACATCTTCTATAATTAACATAGCTCACGCTTTAATCCACATTCTCTGACTGATACCTGTTAGCAAAAGTATCCTTTCATTATGCATGCCTTACTCCAGAAAGAGATTCTATTCTTCACTGGGAATTCTACTGGAGAAGTCTTGGCTACTTCTCCTTTAATTGATGGTGGAGTTCTTAAGAGTCATAGAGTTAGACAGCACAGAAACAGGCCCTTTGGCCCATCGTGTCCATGCTGGCCATCAGGCCGGTTCCCAGGTTTCCCCCAAGAGTTTCTCTCCTGTCCTTGGTCATGAATGTGAAGGTAGTATTTCATCTGGAGATAGTGGTCATGGTCATGCTGGGAGAGGGGCAATTTGTCATCTAACAGGTGGAAGGGCATAATCTGACCCTCTTGGAGGAGCTGGCTCAATCTGATGTTCCCTTTCTTGTGTCAGACTGCCTGAGCTGGGTCCTCCTAGGAGCTCCCATACTGCTAGATTGGAAGAGGACTGATGAACCTGGTGCGATTTTCAGGGAGGTATAATCACTCTCCAGGCTGAAAGGGTTGTGATAATAATGAGGTGTTTCTGTCTCCCAGTTGGTCTCTTCATGCAATTGGTAAAAGGGTTCATAAGGAGACCCTGGTCTCCATTCCCAGCCATTAGTTTTATTTATTTATTTATTATTTATTTAGAGATACTGCACTGAAACAGGCCCTTCAGCCCACCGAGTCTGTGCCGACCATTAACCACCCATTTATACTAATCCTACACTAATTCCATATTCCTACCACATCCCCACCTGTCCCTATATTCCCCTACCACCTACCTATACTAGGGGCAATTTATAATGGCCAATTTACCTATCAACCTGCAAGTCTTTGGCATGTGGGAGGAAACCGGAGCACCTAGTATAGGTAGGTGGTAGGGAAATATAGGGACAGGTGGGGATGTGGTAGGAATATGGAATTAGTATAGGATTAATATAAATGGGTGGTTGATGGTCGGCACAGACTCGGTGGGACGAAGGGCCTGTTTCAGTGCTGTATCTCTAAAATAGATGAATGTGTCATTGAGAATCATGAGCAAGAATGCCACTCCTGGTCAGGATGCCTTTCTGTGTCTAGGTAGAGTAGCAAGGCAGGTGTGTTACTGCTTTGATAGTGGTGTACCGCAATTGGTAACTGCCTGATGTTGTTTCTCAACATCAACAACAACTTATATTTATACAGCGTAATAAAACACCCAAGGCACTTCACAGGAGCATTATAAAACAAAATATGAATCTGAGCCACATAAGGAGATATTAGGTCAGGTGACCAAAAACTTACTCAAAGAGGTAGGTTTTAAAGAGTGTCTTAAAGGAGGAAAGTGAGGTAGAGAGGTGTAGGGATGGTATTCCAAAGCTTAGGGCCTAGGCAGCTGAAGATGTGGCCACTGTTGATGGAGCAATTAAAATCAGGGATGCTCAAGAGGCCAGAATTAGAGGGACGCAGCTATCTCAGAGGATTGTGAGGCTGGAGGAGATTACAGAGATAGGGAGGGGCGAGGCCATGAAGAGATCTGCAAATAAGGATGAGAATATTAAAATCAAGGCGTTGCTTGACTGGGAGTCAATGTAGGTCAGTGAGCACAGGGGTGATGGGTGAGCAGGACGGTGTGAGTTAGGACACGAGCGGAAGTGTTTTGGATGACCTGAAGTTTATGAAGAGTAGAATGTGGGAGACCATCCAGGAAGGACTGCATTGGAATCACCATGATGAGGAGGTAACAAAGGCTTGAAAGGGGGTTTTAGCAGCAGATGAGCTGAGCCTGGGGTGAAGTCAAGTGCTGAGGTGGAAATAGGCGGTCTTAGTGATGGTGCGAATATATGGTTGGAGATGACCCCACATAAAACCCATTTAGTCTGTATGAACTGTACATATTGTGGAAGTTTGATTTAATGGAACAAATGTAATTTACTCAAAGCAATTAGGAACATTGCTCTCAGCCAACTGTTCCCTTCAGGATTTTAATGGAGTAGCTGCCACATAAAGGAGAATCCAATACAAAACATCTGCTCTCAGGCTGCCCTTAACCTGCAGTTTAATGTAAGAACACAGTAAAAGTGACAAGTCATTCCCCTGGGTGTGGAGGTGTCATGCAGGCCCCCATCCGCCAAGAATGAGGCATATTAATTTTGCCACATGGGTATTAAATTTTAAAATTGTTACTGGGAAGAAAAGAAGGCCTATTACAAAGGGTTGCCAAGCCTCTGGCTGGAAAGATTTTTTTTCATACTAGCAGACAGTGTTGGAACAAAGGAACCAGTCCCTGCCCCAATACACATTAGAGACCTGGTCAAACCAGTCGGTCACATGACCACCTGCTGGCCAATTAGGGGAGATTTAAATTGGAGAAACAGTGTCAGAACTCCGAAAGCTGTTTGCTCCTGGACTGACAAGACCTTTCGTGGCTGGCTTGCCGCAGCCTCTCCTGTCTGCTCTCATCTTGCTCTCACCAGCTTCGGAATCCATTGAAGACATATGAACCCCGAGAGAGAAAAGTCTCCTACAGTGAACAAGGTTTAAGAAGAATACTGGGCCCCGACGAAAAGCAAGATCCACCTACAAGCAAGGACTACAGCGAGCTCGAAGCACAGTAACAAAAACCCCTCTTCAGAGATTGTCTCAAACCTCTCTACTTAATTTTTCTTCTGCTTTTCTCTGTCTCTATTTTCGTGTGTGTATCACGTATGCATGCTAGTGTGGGGCACGGCGTGTATCCGTAGACGTTAACCGAATTGAAGTTTAAGTTTTAATAAATTTCCCTTTTCTTCTTTAAACCTAAGAAAGCCTGTTTGTGCTCATTTATTTACATTATAATTGGAAAGCGGTGAGCAAGGATTCACCAAGGGGGAGCTCAAAACACAATGTGTTTAAAATTAAACCCCGTTACAGTCAGACCAGGTGAAAGCTAAAAGGGACTCCTAGACACCTTTCTCACCTGGTCGTAACAGTATGTTTATTTTCCTTTATAACTTGGGGATAAGAATATAAATCCCTTTAATAAAATATTGACAAAGAAAGAGGCTAGGATTGAAGGTGGGTGCATCTGGATGGGAGCCCAACAGTCTACTATTACAGCTATAGAACCTCTAATTACAAGTATAGATCCATTGTACCTCCTCTACAACACAGAATCAGAATGTAAAAAGTTTAGTTCAGTTTGATACTAAATTACAAATCAGTGGGATGATGGGATGGACTGGGTGGATGGGAGAGAACCACTGTTTTGGACTATGTGATTTCTGGGCACTTTACATTTTCCTCCATTTATTTTGACACAAAGATATAACGTTAGTAATGACAAAGCATATCCTGCACCGGTCTTTTCTGTTGGTTATGCAGGTATCTAACATGCAGAGAAACCCATCACCCTGTTTAGCAGTGTCCAGCTAATGAGGGATGCTGGCAGCTAGATTTTCTGATCGCCCACAGTGAAGGCCACACTCTGTCCTCATCAGGACACATCCACTCATCTAAGTCTCGAGAGTTTAGACGAGACCAAAGGCTCGGACCCTCAAGTCTGTTCAGACTTACAGATGGAGATTAATCAGGTAAAACAATTCAACTTGCCAATGTGGAACACTGGCAAGTTTCCTACTGCTGGTCTGGGTAGGGCCATCCGACCTGTTAGACACTGGTTCACAGGATTATCTGGAGGCAAGAGGGAAGAATTGCAGCTCCTCAGTGATAGGTCTTTGTCTCAGGACCACTAATGAGGCAGGTGAGGTGCCCGAGAGTACTGCAGGCTGGGGTCTTGGTTACTGAGTTGCCACAAAGAGCTCTAATCTTTGATTATCAGACATGTCAACTTGAAACCAATTTGATCCCATTTGCCTTCTTCGCACCTTCAAAAGGAGGAATGCTGTTGAATATTCTACCGTGCATTGTCACTTTTGTATTGGACCATAATCGGATCCACAGAGTAGATTTACCGGATAATCGAGTCCAACTAAATGCAGCCATTAACAGAAGAATGCTTGACAATAAATATAGCTTTGTTTCTACGATTGCTCAGAATATAATAATGACCAACAAGGTTAAGTATTCAACATTAAAATTTTCAGGACTGTGCGAATGCCATTACCGTTTCAATGCATTCATATTTTTGGTATAATAGTTATTGGAAACATTAAACCTTACTTATCATCTTATGCATTATTCAGATTGCATTATTCCCATAATCATTTCAATTGGATCAAGTTGGGAAACTCCAGGTGTTCGGAAAGCTATTGTCTTATTTTCCAAGTGACAATGAATAGTGTTCTGTGGAGAGCTGAGAGTTTTCTACCTGATTTGCCACTAAAAGGATTTTGTGCAAATATCCATATTTGTTAAAACTCCACTGAGTCACCCAGATTCTCTCTCTGAAGGATGATCATGACCTTTACCACAGTTGATAAATGAACCTTATGATCTCATGTTATCCTTCAACCCTTTCTCCAGAAATCTATAAAATTGCTTTGTAAGCTCACTTACACTATCCACATCACTGACCATCCCTGGTAACTAATTCCTTGAGTTTATTATCCTTTACGTAAACAAAGAGGTTCTGCCAGACTTTTCTTATTTTGAGATCATGAAAGGTGCTATATAAATGTGAGTTCTTTCTTTAGCAAATGATTGGCAATAGCATTTCAGTGTAGTAATATAACACACATTGGTGTTAGGGGAAAAGAAAAGAAAAACAAAAGACCAAAGGTCACATAATAGGGTGAAAATGATGCAAGAGATAGTGTAATGCATTATTTATTAAAATTACCCTCAGACTAGGAGACATAAAAATATAAGAACTAGGAGCTGGAGTAGGCCATTCAGCCCCTCGAGCCTGCTCCACCATTCAAAAAGATCATTGGCTGATCTGATCGTGGACTCAACTCCATTTTCCTGCCTGCCCCCCATAACCCTTGACTCCCTTGTAGATCAAAAATCTGTCTAACTCAGCCTTGAATATATTTAATGACCCAGCCTCCACTGCTGTCTGGGGTAGAGAATTCCAAAGATTAGCGACCTTCTGAGAGAAGAAATTCTTCCTCATAGAACCACTCGGGAGGGTTTAAACTAGTGTGGCAGGGGGGTGGGAACCCGAGCAGTAGGACAGCTGGTGAAGTAAATGAGGAGGACATAGTAAATAAGGCCAGTAAGACTAAGAGGAAGAGCAGGCAGGGAGATGTTGCAGAGCACAGCGGGACTGGTGGTCTGAAGTGCATTTGTTTCAATGCGAGAAGTATAACAGGTAAGGCAGATGAACTTAGAGCTTGGATTAGTACTTGGAAATATGATGTTGTTGCTATTACAGAGACTTGGTTGAGGGAAGGGCAGGATTGGCAGCTAAATGTTCCAGGCTTCAGAAGCTTCAGGCGGGATAGAGGGGGATGTAAAAGGGGTGGGGGAGTTGCATTACTGGTTAAGGAGAATATCACAGCTGTACTGCGGGAGGACACCTCAGAGAGTTCATGCAGCGAGGCAATATGGGTGGAGCTCAGGAATAGGGAGGGTGCAGTCACGATGTTGGGGGTTTACTACAGGCCTCCCAACAGCCAGCGGGAGGTAGAGGAGCAGATATGTAGACAGATTTTGGAAAGATGTAAAGGTAACAGGGTTGTAGTGGTGGGTGATTTTAACTTCCCCAATATTGACTGGGACTCACTTAGTGCTAGGGGCTTGGATGGGGCAGAATTTGTGAGGAGCAACCAGGAGGGCTTCTTGAAACAGTATGTAGATTGTCCAACTAGGGATGGGGCCATTCTGGACCTGGTATTGGGGAATGAGCCCGGCTAGGTGGTCGAAGTTTCAGTGGGGGAGCATTTCGGGAGCAGTGACCATAATTCCATAAGTTTTAAGGTACTTGTGGATAAGGATAAGAGTAGTCCTCGGGTGAAGGTGCTAAATTGGGGGAAGGCTAATTATAACAATATTAGGCAGGAACTGAAGAATTTAGATTGGGGGCGGCTGTTTGAGGGTAAATCAACATCTGACATGTGGGGGAGTCTTTCAAACGTCACCTGATTAGAATCCAGGACCAGCATGTTCCTGTGAGGAAGAAAGACAAGTTTGGCAAATTTCGGGAAGCTTGGATAACACGGGATATTGTGAGCCGAGTCAAAAAGAAAAAGGAAGCATTTGTAAGGGCTGGAAGGCTAGGAACAGATGAAGCACTTGAGGAATATAAAGACAGTAGGAAGGAACTTAAGCAAGGAGTTAGGAGGGCTAAAAGAGGTCATGAAAAGTCATTGGCAAACAGGATTAAGGAAAATCCCAAGGCTTTTTATACATATATAAAGAGCAAGAGGGTAACTAGGGAAAGGGTTGGCCCACTCAAGGACAGAGATGGGAATCTATGCGTGGAGCCAGAGGAAATGGGTGAGGTGCTAAATGAGTACTTTGCATCAGTATTCACGAAGGAGAAGGACTTGGTGGATGATGAGCCTAGGGAAGGGAGTGCAGATAGTCTCAGTCATCTCATTATCAAAAAGGAGCAGGTGTTGGGTGTCTTGCAAAGCATTAAGGTAGATAAGTCCCCAGGGCCTGATGGGATCTACCTTAGAATACTGAGGGAGGCAAGGGAAGAAATTGCTGGGGCCTTGACAGAAATCTTTGCAAACTCATTGGCTACAGGTGAGGTCCCAGAGGACTGGAGAATAGCCAATGTTTTTCCTTTGTTTAAGAAGGGTGGCAAAGATAATCCAGGAAATTATAGGCCGGTGAGCCTTACATCAGTGGTAGGGAAACTATTAGAGAGGATTCTTCGGGACAGGATTTACTCCCATTTGGAAACAAATGAACTTATTAGTGAGAGACAGCACGGTTTTGTGAAGGGGAGGTCGTGTCTTACTAATTTGATTGAGTTTTTGAGGAAGTGACGAAGATGATTGATGAGGGAAGGGTGGTGGATGTTGTCTATATGGACTTTAGTAAAGCTTTGACAAGGTCCCGCATGGCAGACTGGTGCAAAAGGTGAAGTCACATGGGATCAGAGGTGAGCTGGCAAGATGGATACAGAACTGGCTCAGTCACAGAAGGCAGAGGGTATCAGTGGATGGGTGTTTTTCTGAATGGAGGGATGTGACTAGTGGTGTTCCGCAGGGATCAGTGCTGGGACCTTTGCTGTTTGTAGCATATATAAATGATTTGGAGGAAAATGTAGCTGGTCTGATTAGTAAGTTTGCGGACAACACAAAGGTTGGTGGAGTTGCGGATAATGATGAGGATTGTCAGAGGATACAGCAGGATATAGATCGGTTGGAGACTTGGGCGGAGAAATGGCAGATGGAGTTTAATCCGGACAAATGTGAGGTAATGCATTTTGGAAGGTCTAATGCAGGTGGGAGGTATACAGTAAATGGCAGAACCCTTAGGAGTATTGACAGGCAGAGAGATCTGGGCGTACAGGTCCACAGGTCACTGAAAGTGGCAACGCAGGTGGATAAGGTAGTCAAGAAGGCATACGGCATGCTTGCCTTCATCAGTCGGGGCACAGAGTATAAAAATTGGCAAGTCATGTTGCAGCTGTACAGAACCTTAGTTAGGCCACACTTAGAATATTGCGTGCAGTTCTGGTCGCCACACTACCAGAAGGACGTGGAGGCTTTGGAGAGGGTACAGAGGAGGTTTACCAGGATGTTGCCTGGTCTGGAGGGCATTAGCTATGAGGAGAGGTTGCAAAAACTCGGATTGTTTTCACTGGAACGACGGAGGTGGAGGGGCGACATGATAGAGGTTTACAAAGTTATGAGCGGCATGGACAGAGTGGATAGTCAGAAGCTTTTTCCCAGGGTGGAAGAGTCAGTTACTGGGGGACATAGGTTTAAGGTGCGAGGGGCAAAGTTTAGAGGGGATGTGCGAGGCAAGTTTTTTTACACAGAGGGTGGTGAGTGCCTGGAACTTGCTGCCGGGGGAGGTGGTGGAAGCAGATAGGATAGCGACGTTTAAGAGACATCTTGACAAATATATGAATAGGAAGGGAATAGAGGGATTTGGGCCCCGGAAGTGCAGAAGGTGTTAGTTTAGGCAGGCGTCAAGATCGGCGCAGGCTTGGAGGGCCGAATGGCCTGTTCCTGTGCTGTACTGTTCTTTGTTCTTGTTCACAGAGAAATTACAGCCCAGAAGGAGGCCATTCAGCCCATCATGTCTGTGCTGGCTGAAAAAACTAGCTGCCCAATCTAATCCCACCTTCCAGCACCTGGTCCATAGCCTTGCAGGTTACGGCACTTCAGGTGCAGGTCCAGGTACTTTTTAAATGAGTTGAGGGTTTCTGCCTCCACCACCATTCCTGGCAGTGAATTCCAGACACCCACCCGCTGGGTGAAAAAGTTTTTCCTCATGTCCCCTCTAATCCTTCTACCAATCACCTTAAATCTGTGCCCCCTGGTAATTGACCCCCCTGCTAGGGGAAACAGGTCCTTCCTGTCTACTCTATTTAGGTCCCTCATAATTTTGTACACCTCAATTAAGTCACCCCTCAGCCTCCTCTGTTCTAAGGAAAACAACCCCAGCCTATCCAATTTTTCCTCATAGCTGCAACTTTCGAGCCCTGGCAACATTCTTATAAATATCATTTCCGTCTTATCTGGGAGATCCCTAAATCTGAAACCATGCCCCCTAGTTCTAGATTCCTCCATGAGGGGAAGCATCCGCTCACCACTAATGAAAACATGTTGGTGTGCGTAATCACAGGGACATAGTACAAGCAACTAATATTAAAAGGGACGGTAACTGTCAATGATTTGTAGTTATCTGTAAACACCTTCCTGGACATCTTTCACTTTTGTCTAAGGCTTTAGTTTGTAAGTTTATCCTAGTTCAGAGATCTTTCCTTCATGCCTTCATCCAATAGCAATGCTGGGTAGTTAGTCTGCAATGGAGTGACATTGAGCAACAGGGCCCCCTTATAGTGAGGCAGATGAATTCGAGTGCCACTGAGATCCGCTTACAGTACAGCAGACACGTTGATCCAGTATAATGGGATCCATTTGTAGCGTCTGCTCATCAGCATCAGAATTGAGGCTTTCTTTCTTTAGGTATTGATTCCTGTCTAATGCCAACCAATTACTGAAAAGCCCTGCTAATTAACATTAACTTAGAAAAGGAAAAAGTAGAAAATATTTCCGGACTGTTACCCCTTTAAATCCCTGAAACACTAGTTACATCAAGCCTAAAATAATGCATCTGGTTCTGACCCCTGTGCATTCGAAAAGGTCACTGATGCATGAGAAAGAGCGCAGAAAGGAATGACAAGGATAATTGACTTTGGCATTAGTCCCATGATGGCTGCTCAGAGCACTGAGCTTTTAGTAAAATTATTAGGACACAATAATTAATTTAGTTGAGGTATTATTCAGCCTCAGTGGGTCATGTTTAATTACAAAACACTAGGGCTGGAAAATTCTTTGCAATGAATCAGAGAAACTGATTTAAGGCGGCATCTGGCAGACAAATAAAAAAAAATCTAAGTGCAAGATATTGTCTCCTCTACGCCTTTGTCTTCGTGACACTTCTGCAAACTAACATATGGTAACAATTTCCACACAGGCTATGAGCAGATTAATCAGGAGGATGATAACACTGTAGATACAAGAGAGAATGTTGTAAGACCTTCAACAATATTAATCTGTAGCAGAGAAGCAGGTGCTAAATGTAAGAAATGGATTTTACAAATGGGCCAAAGGAAATGAACTGATTCCATTGAGATATTAGATGGTATATGCAATAAATTAGCTGAACACTGGGACACAAACAATAAAGGAGTGAATGGAAAGTGTTAAGCATTGCCTTACTGCGTTGATCAACTGAACCACAAAGTACTGTATAAGGATGGAGATTTTTAAATTTCTGATCTTGAGCATACCATCATGGACTGAGGAGAAAAGAAAAGTTGTAGACTGCAGCATCTAAGCCTGTCCTAATGAGCTACCTAGCAAGTGGTTCAAAAACTCCATGAACAGGTGTCCAAGAACTGTTAACTGCAATGTCTAAGGAGTGTTCGACAGTGTAGGGAGAGCAGGTTAGGGCAAGATAATAGTGGGAAGAAAACATAAAACGGGACACAAATTCTTTCTCCCACATTTGGTCTGTAGAATTACAGAGCTTGCTTTGAAACTAGGAACCTACCAACCATGGAAGCAAATTTTCAGAAGGAATTTTTCCTTCCAAACCATGATTAACTAACAGAATAAATACACACCTGCAGCAGAAAAGGCCGAATCAGCATACATTTCCAAATAAGAGTAAAGCAGGGTTCAGAATCAAGAGGACACTTAAGGTTTGGAATTGGGTCGAGATTATGACGGCTGGCTGGTCGAAAGCCGTCAGAGAAATTTTACAGATTTTATTTCTGGTGATTTCTGTACTTGAGGTGATATTTGTCACTTCTTGCGAGTGAGACATTTTCTCACTTTTGTCACCATCACACACTCCTAAGTTAGGTACAGTAGAATGTAGTTGCAGCATAAAATTCTCTCCACTCTCCCTCAATATGTCTTAACCTCACTTTCTACTGCACCAGTGTGACCATCTGCACTTCCCAAGTAAGCAACCCTGTGAACCTTCACATGAGAATACTTAACTGTGTGTTGTGGTGCAGTACCATAAAAACCAAGATAGTCTTATGTTCAATTCCTGCTGTGTTTTGAGTTAGCTATCTCAGCCAATCTTCCTTTTTCACAAATTTAGAAGTGTGTGACAAACAGATTTATTTATATAGAAAGCCAAAGATGACTGTATGGAGATAATATTGCCTTGTCTGACTCACAATAATACTGATAATCAATTTTCATGCAGCTACTGGTCTGAAGGTGATATTGAATTATAAGGAAACTATTTGGTACAAGTTAAGGGTAATGTTCAAAAATAAGATACAAATCACAAACTATCAAAGATGCAATAATATTTAAAGAGCTATTATAAAATAAGTACTGCTCTAAAAATCTGTTACAAATATTTCTGTTGATGTGCACCGACATTTTAATAACACAGTGAACACAAGTATTACATTTAAAACTAAAACGTGAAAACAGGCCATTCAGCCCAACCAGTCTGTGTTCATGCTTATCCTCCACACAGGCAGTATTCTAATTCAATGTCCCCTATTCCCACATCCTGTTATCCCCTTTTCCTTCAGCTGATCTAACCTGTGTTTGTTGACAATACAACCACTAGATGGCACACTACTCGCACATGCACAAATGCAGTGTCATCGACTGAAGTATCACTGTCTGTGATGTCTCAGGCAGCTGCTTGTAATAAAGATGGTGCTACTAAATCATACACCAAAAAGCGAATAAACTCTGCATTGGCAAATTCCACTTGGCACACATTGGAGTTTGAAAGTCAGTTGATAAAGCATGACCACCCCACCCCCCAATGCCTGCTCGCCACTTGTCCCTCCCCTTGCCATTTGTCCCCCCCTGCTCCCTGCTGCCTGCCCGCTAGCCTTCTGACCCCCCCACCCCCCTCGCCACTTGTCCCCTTGCTCCCTCCTGTTTGTCCACTCACTGCTTCCCCCTCCCACCCCACCGCCTCGGTGCTTATCCCCCCAATAGCCCAGTCAGTTGGTTGCTCCCGCGCTCCTGGCTGCACACAGCGCAAGTGATGACTTCACAGTGCGTGCTGACGTCAACGTGTGCATGCGCGAGTTGATCTTGGCAAGGTGGCAAATTTGCAGATGCGCTCGGATGACGTTGGAGCTTGTGTATGAGCTGTCTGCGCTGACAACAGACACTCCGATTCCTAAAAGGAAGTACAGTCTCTGCTTCAATCACTTACTCAGGCAGTGCATTCCACAGTCTAAAAACCCACCATGCCAAATACGTTCCCCTAAAATCTCTGTCACACTCACAAGGAAAATACAGAAACAAACTGAAAAGTTATAAAAATTAGAACAAAAGATTGGTACATTGACATGCAACAAAATGGAGGGCAAGTCACATGACTGATATCACCTCCTGCACTGTAATCCATATCCATCATCCATTAAGACTGAAAACCAATCAACGCCATCTGCATGGAAATAAGACAGATAATCACACATGGATGTGAAATATACTCAAACAAACTAAGACAAAAGCCTTCCCCAGACCTTTTGTCTCCAACTAACCTTCACTACAATGGGGTATGAACAGTCCTCATATCCTCAAAATGGGGCCATCAAAAGGTCTTTGTGCAGCCCAGTAAGAATGGAAACCTAGGGCTGGATTTTACGTCGGGCGGACAGGAGCTGCCCATCGGCATAAAAGTTGGTGGCGAACCTGCTTCCGCCCATCCCGGGGATCTGTTCTGCATTTTACGGGTCCCCGGGCTTTAATTGGTCTGAGGCGGGTCTTCCACCTGCTTGAGGCAGGAAGTGGCCACTTAAGGGCCTTGATTGGCTTGGGGCGGACAGCCCGTTTCTCACCACACCCCCAGCCCACATAAAGTGGGGCGGAGGCGAGAGCAGGTTGGGAAGGCCTCCCGGTGCCTCCTGTTCAATTTTACACCACCCCACTCCCACCATCCGGCTCTCTGGGGTGGTGTAAAATTCCAGCCCTAAAGTCAAGTAACAAGCAAGGTGGATAATGGGGATCCTGTTGATGTAGTATATCTGGACTTCCAGAAGGCATTTGATAAGGTGCCGCACAAAAGGTAAGATCGCATGGGGTTAAGGGTAATTTATTAACTTGGATAGAGGATTGGCTAACCAACAGAAAATGGAGTCGGGATAAATGGGTCTTTTTCTGGTTGGCAAGATGTAACTACTGGGGTACCACAGGGTTCGGTCCTCGAGCCCCAACTATTTACAATCTATATTAATGACTTGGATGCAGGGATAGAAGGTACAATAGCCAAATTTGCAGATGACACTAAAATAGGTTGGATAGTAAGTTGCAATAAAGAAATAAGCAATTTACAAATGGAGATGGATAGGGTAGGAGAATGGGCCAAAGTTTAGCAGACAGATTTTAACATGGATAATTGTGAGGTTAACCATTTTGGTCGGAAGAATAGAAAGGCAAATTATTATCTAAATAGAGAGAAACTTCAGAGTGCTTCAGTGCAGAGGGATCTGGGTGTCCTCGTGCATGAATCACAGAAAACTAGTATGTAGGTACAGCAGGTAATAAGGAAGGCAAATGGAATTTTGGCATTTATTGCTAAAGGAATAGAGTATAAAAGTAGGGAAGTGTTGCTGCAACTGTACAAGGCGTTGGTGAGGCCGCACTTGGAGTATTGAGTACAGGTTTGGTCCCCTTACTTGAGGAGGGATGTAGTTGCATTGGGGGCAGTTCAGAGGAGGTTCACTAGATTGATTCCAGAGATGAGGGGTTTGTCTTATGAAGGGAGATTGAGCAGTTTAGGCCTTTACTCTCGAGAGTTTAGAAGAATGAGAAGAGATCTAATTGAGGTATATAAGATGATTAAGGGGATTGACTAAGTAGACATAGAGAGGATGTTTCCTCTGGTGGGGCACTCTTGAACAAGAGGTCATAGTTTTAGGATAAGGGGTAGCAGATTTAAAACAGAGATGAGGAGAAATTACTTCTCTCAAAGGGTCGTGAGTCTGTGGAATTCACTACCCAGAGTGCAGTGGATGTCGGGACATTGAGTAAATTTAAGGAGAAGATGGACAGATTTTTAATTAGTAATGGGTGGAAGGGTTATGGAGAATGGGCAGGAAAGTGGAGTTGAGGCCGAGATGAGATCAGCCATGATCGTATTGAATGGTGGAGCACTGAAACAGGCCCTTCGGCCCACTGAGTCTGTGCCGACCAACAACCACCCATTTATACTAACCCTACAGTAATCCCATATTCCCTACCACCTACCTACACTAGGGGCAATTTACAATGGCCAATTTACCTATCAACCTGCAAGTCTTTGGGAGGAAACCAGAGCACCCGGTGAAAACCCACACAGTCACAGGGAGAACTTGCAAACTCCGCACAGGCAGTACCCAGAATCGAACCCGGGTCACTGGAGCTGTGAGGCTGCGGTGCTAACCACTGCGCCACTGTGCCCCCCAATCTGCCTACTCCTGCTCCTAGTTCTTATGTTCTTATGTTAAAGTCAAATGGGCAGAACTAACACTTGTAAGATTTTGAGGAACAAAGGGGGTCCGGCCAGTACAGAACTTCAGACATCGCATCCTGCTCTCGCCCCGACCCGGAAAACTTCATCAACTTTGCTTCCAATTTCTAGCCTTCTCTCACATTTACATGGTCTATCTCTGACACTTCCCTTCCTCAACTTCTCCGTCTTCATCTCTGGGGATAGACTGTCTACTAATATTCATTATAAGCTCACCGACTCCCACGGCTACCTTGACTACACTTCCTCACACTCTGTTTCCTGTAAGATCTCCATTCCATTCTCCCAGTTTCTCCGCCTCTGACACATCTGTTCTGATGATGCAACCTTCCACAACAGCGCTTCTGAAATGTCTTCCTTTTTTGTCAACCGAGGAATCCCCCTCACTGTGGTTGACAAGGCCCTCAACCGCCTCCAGCCCAGTTCCTGCACTCTTTCCCCTCCCTCCCAGAACCGCGACAGGGTTCCCTTGTCCTCACTTTCCACCCCACCAGCCTCCACATCCAAAGGATCATCCTCCACCGTTTCCGCCACCTCCAGCGTGATGCCACGACCAAACACAACTTGCCTTCCCCTTCCGTCAGCATTCCGAAGGGATCGTTCCCTCCGCGACACCCTGGTCCACTCCTCCATCACCCCGTCTCCTTCCCATGGCACCTTCCCGTGCAATTGCAGGAGGTGCCTTTTACCTCCTCTCTCCTCACCATCCAAGGCCCCAAACACTCCTTCCAGGTGAAGCAGAGATTTACTGGTACTTCCTTCAATTTAATATATTGTATTTGTTGCTCACAATATGGTTGTCTCTACATTGGGGATACCAAACGCAGATTGGGTGACCGCTTTGTGGAACACCTCCACTCAGTCCGAAAGCATGACCCTGAAGTTCCAGTTGCTGCCATTTCAACATACCCCCCACATTTCTGTCTTTGGTCTGCTCCAGTGTTCCGGTGAACATCAACGCAAGCTCGAGGGGCAGCACCTGATCTTTCGATTAGGCACTCTACAGCCTTGCGGAATGAACATTGAGTTCAATAACTTCAGAGCATGACTGGCCTTTTTATTATATTTTTCTATTTTCTAAATTATTTAATTTTATTTTATTTTTAAACATGTGCCTGATTTTCAAGTGGACAGATCTGCTCATTATACTGCCATTAACACTCTCTCTGGACTAATGTTTTGTCTTTCACCACATCATTAACACACTCTTTGCCTGTGTCCCAGGACAGCTTTGTTATTTAATCTCTCCTGCCCTCTGCTCTATCACACACCTTCCCTTTTGTTCTCTTCCTCACCAAACCACGCGCCCCCCTCACTTGCTTAAAACCTAATTCTTTTCTAACGTTTGCCAGTTCTGATGAAAGGCCACAGACCTGAAACATTAAATCTGTTTCTCTCCCCACAGATGCTGCCTGACCTGCTGAGAATTTCCAACACTTAGTCTTTAATTCAGATTTCCAGCATCTGTAGCGTTTTGCTTTTATAGATTTATAGACATCAAGATCAGTCTGGTCTCTCCTCAGCCACATGGCAAACATCGAAAGCCATCTTGAATTCCAGAGAGAGCGAGCGAGCGAGGGGAGAGAGATCAGTTCCAGCCAACACACTTGCACCCTGCTGAGACAAGTTGCAAGGTAGCTACAGCAGAGACAAGAGAGTGCCTTTGTAAAAACTACTCTTCTACCTGTGAGAATTGAACTAAGCCATCAGCACCATCTTCAACCTGAAGAGGACTGCCAGAAGGTTGCAATAACCAGACAACTAGCAACCAGGCCTGCAACTGTAAAATCTGTCTTCCAAGAGGATCCCACAGGTTTTCCCTGAAATATCAGACTTTTACACCTTGAACTCTTATTCTTTACCTTCTATGCATCTTCTCGAGAGTGCATGTGAGAGTGAATGCATGTGTGAGTGGTGTTGCAAACATTTCAGGGAATTAAATATTGTTTAATAAATAGCTAACCTTCTGTTTGAAACCTACAAGAAAACCTGTCACTGTCTGTTTACTTGGCAAGTAAAATACAGGAGCTGAAATACTAGTACCACAAAAACACTGAGGTCAGTTGGTCAGTTGGGAGGTGAACAGTGGAAACCAGCCACGCCATCACCCACCTGTCCATAACATCTCTTACATTTAAGCTTATGCCTGTGTCCCCCTTTGATCTATGGAAACAGTCTGCTTTAATCTGCTCTGTCCCATCCTATCATAATTTTAAACACCTTTATCAAATCACAAAAACAGTCCCACTTTTTCAAGTCTTGTTTGTGTTTTTATTTACGAATATCAGGCAGCATCCGAGAAGACCTGCTTGTTCCCTCTTTATTGTCTCAGCATTCTTCCAAGTGTGAAGCCTAAAACTGTACACACTACTCCAGCTGTGGTCTTTCTGAGGTTATACATAGATTCACCATTACATCTCAACCTTTTTTATTCGATGTCTCATCATAAAACTCAATATTCCATTAGCTATTTGTCTTAGCATCTTAATTTGCTGCTTTGAATGTCTTTTGAACCTGAACCACCCCATCCTCCAAATCCCTCTACTCTGCCAATCACCCAACTTTCCCCCATTCAAATTATAATTATTATTTTTTAAACCAAAATGTTGCAAATCACAATCATTTTTTTTGCCCATTTTACCATTTTATCACTAGTCCCTTGCAGCTTCCCTTGGTCCTCATCATTATTTACTATGCCTCCTAGTTCAGTATCTGCAAATTTGGACACTGCTCCCTCCAGCCCCAGTGATGTCACCAACTGACTGGAAGGAAATGTTGACCCTGACAGTGTGAAGAAGCTGAATTAATACATCTGAACACTGAATTACCCTGAATACATGATGGACCCACGGGAATAATTCAACACCAAGGCACAGCTGGGTCCTTCACTCCTCTGAGTCTGTAGCACTGGATAACGAAAATAATTTTAACTAACAGAAAATTATAATATATTAAAACAAAATCAGAATTAATTGTTTAATTTCTAAAATAAGGTACTGCTGTTGTTCATCCTAAGCCTGCTGGCAACATAATCTGCAAATGGCTAACACATTCCTTATGATCTCAGTGAGACCATTAACATTAAAATACGGGATACGAACCCCAAGAACAATTTAAAGAATTACACAACAAGATTTCACACTTTAAGACTTTTATTATAACAACTAAACTAAAAGAAAACCCTATTAACTGAATAGTACTTTATAAGTAAAAACAAGAAATGCTGGAAATACTCAGCAGCTCTGGCAGCATCTGTGGAGAGAGAAGCAGAGTTAATGTTTCAGGTCAGTGACCCTTCATCAGTACTTTGTAAGTAGCCGATAACCCAAATTACAAAGAAAAGATATTTTCTTCACTTAATAAAATACTTGAAAACCTCACACCACACTTATATGTTACACAGTCCTCTTTGATGGTGAAATCCCCCCAGTTGCAATGGGTTGGATCTCCCAGACCTTTCTCGAAATAAATGTTCTCTTTTCTCACTTCTTCTGAGCACTTTCGACCTGGATGTCTGTGAATAAGGCGATTCCTGGTGATCCTGTTGGGCTTTTAATTCTCTGCGAACTTCAACTTTCAAAAGAGGTTCAAGTCTTCGCAGCCTTTTTCTGTATCAGTCTTCCAAGAGCAGGTGTTCCCTCTCGAGGCTGCCGCCACTGGTCTTCTGCACTGTCTGCCTGCTTTCAGAAAGTCTGTTAAATTTATCTGGACTCAAATGTCAATAGCTTATTGTCCTATTCCAACATGCAAAGTCCAGAAGTTTCACAGAGCCACCTGAGCCTTTAATTTTTCCCAGATGTTAACAGCTGCCTAGTACATTTGCATCTCCAGAATCCCTGACACCTTGTTTACGATCCAAAAACCTGGGAGTGTGAAACCCATTGTTCTTCAGGTGTTACCCTGCAGTCTCTGCTTTTTCAAAAAAAACTTTCATCTGCGTCCTCTGTCTTGTCCTTTAGCAGAGGTCACCTGACCTTCAGACTCCATCTTAAACTTTTAAAATTCACAATTTTTAAAACATAATCATGTTACAAAGTCCAGGGTTCATAACACTGGATAACACAATAAAAGCTCTTACTTGTATTTCAGTAGTTACCTGTTAAAGGCCTTGTTACAATTGCAGCTGTTCATCATCCCATAAATCAAGGTACTTACAAGATTTTTTATAAGCACCTAACTTTAAATATAGAAAATGATAAAATATGTTGATTTATTCCACTTAAATGGACACCGATCTGCCCACTGGCTCATCCATATGTATGCATTCCCTTCACAGTGATGATGTAGTGACAGAAGATGACATGAAGAAATTGCCAGTGTTGTAGCTCGGTCAATGTTCTTGCTTTGTCTGATGGGATTTTGTATAATTACAGTCATCACACTACATAGTAATTACGCAAGTTTTGACTGTAACACAATGTGTACTGTAGAGGAAGGTCACAGTGAATGATCTACGAGAGCTGGGTGGAGGATATTGGAAGCTGACTGCACTCGGTACTCGAGAGTGTTTTACCAGTGAGGGAATCACCCACCCTCTCTACAGCTGGCTCTCAATCTGGAACTCCCCAGTCAGCCTTCAGACTGCAGCTAAAAAAGGAAGAGTTTAAAACCGCCTTATTTTAAAAAAAACACGCACACAATCCATAAATGGCATTCACCCCTCGTCTTCCAGTGATAAAATGATGCAATCTCCCTCCATTAACAAAAATAAATGGAAAATTGTTTTGTTTTAAAGTGAGGAAACCAAAATATCAGAGGCCAATGAGGAATATTCCGGATGAAGCAGTCTTTCCCCTAACCTCAACTCTACCCTTGCCTTTTCCTGTTTCGCTTTACTCTTTTCAGAATCATAAAATCTTACATCACAGAAGGAGGCCATTCGGCCCATCGTACCTGTGCCGGCTCTTTGAGAGATCTATTCAATTAGTCCCGCTCCCCTGTAGCCCTGCAAATTGACCCTTGCAAGTTTTCTTTTATCAATTGCCTTTTGAATGTTTACTATTGAATCTGCTTCCACCACTCTTTCAGGCAGTGCCCTCCAGATCAGAACAGCTCACTGTAAAAATTAATCTTCCTCCTGCACATTTTATATTTTAGAAGCATGCTTTTTTAAAATATTCCTTTCATTTAACCCGTACCTTTGGAACAGTTGAACTGCTTTGCATGAAGAGAGGACGGTGAAAACCTCACCAGTGTGTTTGTATCCTGTAAACGAATGGGGCGCCGCCTGCACAGGACTGGACTCAATGAGAAGGTACTAGATGTGATGTTTGATAGCTGCAATAGTCCAGCTGGAAATGTCTCACTCTGGGTTGGGAGTTGCTGGTCAGTTAGTTGGGAGTCACTGCCAGTTCATTAGCAGGGAGAATGTGGCTTTGGGAGGGGGATCCAGCCTGCAGAATGAGCTCGTTTACTGTGGACATATATCGATATTTGGGACTGGAAAAGGAGGGAGAAGGGGGAAACTTCAGTTCTATTTTATCGAGGCTTTTCAACAATAAAAAGTGACTTTTCCACCTTGCAAGTGTTTCAGCCATAATATAAATCCAATTGAAACAGTTATAGACAAACACTCCGTTCATCGTTTAAAATGCTGCTCCCTCTTTGTGCTGTGTTGGTTTGTGGAGAAATTCGTTTCATTATAAACGGGAAAATCTTTAAATGGGTCATTCGCAATTTCATCAGCGAGCAAGACATGTGGGCAATTGCAGAGCCCAGCTAACAGGACAGTATCATCAATCATCTGTTACTGCAGAAACCCAATCAGGTAGACAGCAGACCAGTTCCGTTTCATTGTTCCAGATGTTTTATATGGCCCAGTAGAAGTTTTATCTTTTTGTAAATTAAAATATGTTGGTATTGATGAAACGAACACAAATGTCAGAGACGTTAGATCCAAAGATCATATCGCAGTGACTGTAATTAGGAAAGTTCCATTCCAAAGTTCCTTATAATTCAAATGGCAATGCAAAAATATAGACCACGTATAAAGGATAAATAGAAAAGATTTCGTGGTTTGACACCCGCGCAGTGTCCTATTGGCAGAATTCCCTGTAAAAACGGAATCCCAGGCACTAATCCAGGAAGTGTCCCCCACATTAGACTCTCACTGGATGAAGGTTGAAAGCTGAGAGTTTATTGCAGAGCTTAAGAACAACTCGCAAATTAAAATCATTATTTTAAAAGCCCTTGCCTCACTGTCAAACAAAAAAGCAACCCCGTTATGTCTGAGACAGATATCCACGTGTGTGTGAAAATACTTGTACGACAGACCAGAAAACACACATGAATAGTTCCTACCTTTTGCCCAACCGTAAGGCGACAACCAGGATCAAGTTTAACACACGGTGATTTCTTTCCAAAAGGGCTGCTTTCGCCTTGGAAGTAGCAGAGGGAGAGAGAGCAGCCCTGAGGGACTGTGTCAACCGCAGGAGAAAGACTGCGAGAGGGGAGACAGAAAGTTGCATTTAAAACCAAGCCTGTGTGGATTTGCCTTTTGCTGGGCTCTCTGCTGAACGGATGAGTGAAGAGTTTGACGGCTCGGATGCAAAGTGAATGGGAACAGATTGGTGCTGCCTTGTGAGTGAGGAGAGCAGAATGAGGATAGATTGAAGGAGGGGGGAGGGATCACACCATCACACACGTGCCATTTGCAGCACCTAGACAGACAGATGGGGGAGTGAGTGGGGACTGAGATACATCCAGAAGAGACACTTCAATTAAACATTAGAGAATAGAATCGGATTGCAACAAGACTGGTGTGCACTTTACAACTGGGTTGGCAAAAAAAAAAGGTGAGTACTGGGCGAAGAGGGTGGAAATGGGGGTTTTGAATAATTACACGGGAGTTTGGACCAAGGATGAAAAAGATATGTGAGTGTATGAGAAGTTGGAGTATTTGTAAGAATGTGATATTGTACTTCACAATATTGCATAAATATCCAGGGAGATGGGACAGGTTGAATGGAGTAGGGTGTTTGGATGAACACCTTCTGACACATGTCACCCCTGACGTCATTATATGTAAATGAAGGCTTCCAACAGTTACCATTTTCTGCAGCACATGGAAGATGTTGGCGGGAGTGAGTGACTGGGATCTGGGAGGGTTTTGAGAGCTGGAAGACAGATATGCAAAAACATCAGAGAATAATTGGGAATTTCAGCAGGGAATGTTTTATTTTTTTCAAAATAGACTCATGTCTACCACTTTGTACAGGACATGGACAGCTGGGTAAGTCATTATCACTTTGAATTTTCCAGTAGCTGCTCCTGTGGCTGTAAAGGGAGATTTGAGAGGGAATTGCCAATTCTTACAGTCTCAATGGCAGAGTCATAGAGTTATACAGCTCAGAAACATGCCCTTCAGCCCATCGTGTCTGTGCTGGCCATCAAGCGCCTAACTATTCTAATCCCATCTTCCAGCACTTGGCCCATAGCCTTGCATGCTGTGGCATTTCAAGTGCTCATCTAAATACTTCTTAAATGTTGTGAGGGTTCCTGCCTCTACCACCTCTTTAGGCACTGCATTCCAGATTCCAACCACCCTCTAAGTGAATTTTGTTTCCTCAAATCCCCTCTAAACCTCCTGCCCCTTACCTTAAATCTATGCCCCCTGGTTATTGACCCCTCCACTAAGGGAAAAAGTTTCTTCCTATCTAACCTATCAATGCTCCTCATAATTTTATATACCTCAATCATGTCCCCCCTCAGCCTTCTCTGCTGTAAGGAAAACAACCCAAGCCTTTTCAGTCTCTCTTCATAGCTGAAATGCTCCAGCCCAGACAACATTCTCGTGAATCTCCTCTGCACCCTCTCCAGTGCAATCATATCCGTCCCATAGTGTGGTGCCCAGAACTGTACACAGTACTCCAGCTGTGGCCAAACTAGTGTTTTATACAGGTCCATCATAACCTCCCTGCTCTTATATTCTATAAATCGGCTAAAGGCAAATATCCCATATGCCTTCCTAACCACCTTATCTACCTGAGCTGCTGCCTTCAGTGATCTATGGACAAGTACACCAAGGTCCCTCTGACCCTCTGTACTTCCTAGGGTCCTCCCATCCATTGTATAATTCCCTTGCCTTGTTAGTCCTCCCAAAATGCATCACCTCACACTTCTCAGGATTAAATTCCATTTGCCACTGCTCCGCCCATCTTACCAGCCCATCTATATCATCCTGTAATCTAAGGCTTTCCTCCTCACTATTTATGACACCACCAATTTTCGTGTCATCTGTAAACTTACTGATCATACCTCCTATATTCACGTCTAAATCATTAATGTACACTACTATCAGCAAGGGTCCCAGCACCAATCCCTGCGGTACACCACTGGTCGCAGGCTTCCAATCGCAAAAACAATCCTCGACCATCACCCTCTGCCTCCTGCCACTAAGTCAGTTTTGGATCCAATTTGCCTAATTGCCCTGGATCTCATGGGCTCTTACCTTCATAACCAATCTCCCACGCGGGACCTTATCAAAAGCCTTACTGAAGTCCATGTAGACTACATCAACTGCTTTACCCTCATCTACACATCTAGTCACCGCCTCGAAAAATTCAATCAAGTTAGTCAGACACGATCTCCCCCTGACAAAGCCATGCTGACTATCCCTGATTAATCCCTGCCTCTCCAAGTGGAGATTAATCCTGTCCCTCAGAATTTTTTCCAATATTTTCCCAACCACTGATGTTGGACTCACTGACCTGTAATTGCCTGGTTTATCCCTGCTACCCTTCTTGAATAATGGTACCACATTCGCTGTCCTCCAATCCTCTGTTACCTCTCCTGTGACCAGAGAGGATTTGAAAATTTGTGTCAGAGCCACTGCCGTCTCCTCCCTTGCCTCACAACAGCCTGGGATACATCTCATCTGGGCCTGGGGATTTATCCACTTTTAAGCCCGCTAAAACAGCTAATACCTCCCCCCTTTCACTGCTATTATGTTCATGTATATCACAATCCCCCTCCCTGATCTCTACGCCTACATTGTCCTTCTCCATAGTGAACACAGATGAAAAGTAATCATTTAAAACCTCACCCGTGTCCTCCGGCTCCACACACAGGTTGCCACTTTGGTCCCTAATGGGCCCTACTCTTTCCCTGCTTATCCTCTTGCCCTTAATGTACTTATAAAATGCCTTAGGATTTTCCTTTATCTTGCCCGCCAGTGTTTTTTCATGTCCCCTCTTTGCTCTCCTAATTACTTTTTTAAGTACCACCCTACACTTTCTGTACTCCTCTAGTGCCTCCACTGTTTTCAGTGCTCTGAATCTGCCATAAGCCTCCTTTTTTCCCCCTAATCCAATCCTCTATATCCCTTGACATGTTGGCTCTGAACTCTCACTATTTCCTGTTTGAATGACTCCCACTGGTCTGATGTAGACTTTCCTACAAGTAGCTGCTCCCAGTCCACTTTGGCCAGATTCTGTTTTATCATATTGAAATTGGCCATCCCCCAATTTGGTACGTTTATTTGCTGTCCATCTTTGTCCTTTTCCATAACTACCTTAAATCTTACAGAGTTATGGTCACTATCCCTGAAATGGTCCCCCATTGACACTTCTACCACTTGTTCGTCTTCATTCCCTAGGATTAGGTCCAGTACCGCCCCTTCTCTTGTACGACTTTCTATGTACTGGCTCAAAAAGCTCTCCTGTATGCATTTTAAGAATTCCGCCCCCTTTAAGCCTTTTGCAATAAGACTATCCCAGTTGATATTGGGGAAGTTGAAATCCCCTAATATTATTACCCTATTATTTTTACACCTCTCTGAGATCTGCCTACATATCTGCTCCTCTATCTCTCCCTGACTGTTTGGAGGTCTGTAGTACACTCCCAGCCAAGTGATTGCCCCCTTTTTGTTTTTAAGTTGTACCCATTTGGCCTCATTTGAGGAACCTTCTAAGATATCAGCCCTCCTTACTGCAGTAAGTGACTCCTTGATCAACAGTGCAATACCACCTCCTCTTTTACCCCCTCCCCTGTCACGCCTGATGATTCTATATCCTGGAATATTGAGCTGCCAGTCCTGCCCCTCCCTCGACCATGTCTCTGTGATAGCAATAATATCATAATGCCATGTGCTAATCAACACCCTCAATTCATCTGCCTTACTAGTAAGACTCCTTGCATTAAAATAGATGCAATCCAGCCTTGCATTTTTCACTTATGCCTTAAAGAATTATGAGATTGCCACAGAGTTAAACAAGAAACTGGAACGGGGCCTGTAAAATGCTTCCGGGAAAGGCCCACTACGGGTCTCGATGCCAGGAAGGCCCAGCCCCATACTACCGGCAGTGATGAGGCCTCATGGCGGCACCCCCACTGCTTGGTGATGGGACCAACATTAACATCGTCAAAAAAATGCAAATGAATGAATTAAATACTTACCCACTCCCGCCGTCCGCTCCATTGACATATTGCTGGTGGCAGCTGGCACTCCTGCACCTTTGGCGATCCAATGCGGGACACTGGTGGTGAAGGGGGAGCAGGTAAGTATTTCAGTGTGGGGTGGGGGAGCGGGGTAAAACTATTCTGATTGGTGGAGGGGATGGTGGGAAGGTTTGAAGGTAAAAGTTCATGAACTTTGTGGGGGTAAGGTCAGGTACACAAGGTAAGTATTTTGAGGGAGGAGAGGGCAAGAAATGAACTAAATGAATATCGGGGGGGAGTGGGAGGGGATAGAAACATTTCTTTAATTTTTAAAATTAAATCTAAAGTGCCTATTACTTTAAAAATTTAAGTTAAATGTAAGGGCTTGAGGCCCTTTAAAAATGGTGTCGGTGCCTGCGCTGTGCCGGATGGCTATTGCCAGGAACAGACTGCCTGCCCCCTCCACATCATCAGGGGGCGGTCCACCCCTGCCATTTAAATGAGCCGCTGTGTTTTAGATCGCGGCAGCTCCGCGCTGAGCAGTCTGCCATAGTTTATGGCTCGGCAGCGGCAATGTAAAATTCAGGCCTATGTGTTTATCTCTGGAGCTCATGAAGAGAGGGAGAATATTGATCAGTATGTGACTGGACTGAGATGTCAAGCCGAGACTTGAGTTTGGCAACTGAAGGATGATCTAATCAGAGATTGTCTTAGGAACAAGAGATCCAGCCGTGAGAGCACATCTGCTGAGAGAAGAGAAGCTTACTCTCAGGAAAGCTATTGACATGTGCAGAAGCTCTGAGGTGGCTAATTAACAACTGAAGAGTATTGATGGGAGAACTGATGAGACTGCACTATGCTAAGAGGCAGTCAGGTCTTCCAAGCACACGTCAATGATGAAAAGGAAGGACAAGTTTCAGAACGTCCAGCAGAATGATCAAGGCCAGGAGACTGGATGTAAATACTATGGAGGACACCATAAGAAGGAAAGGGAAGCATATCCAGTGTTGGGAAAGCAGTGCTCTGATTGTAAGAAGCTCAACCACTTTGCACGTAAGTGTTTTTCTAGAAAGAAGAAAAGCAAGTCTGTAAAGATGGTTGTTGGAGAGATGTCGGACAATGATTCCAATGAATAACTCTACATCCTAGAACATGGTACCGTCAACTCTCGAGGTAGCAAGCAGTTTTTGACTGTTGCAATGATGACTGCAGGAGGAAAGCATCAAGATGATGTGAGATGTCAGATAGACACTGGTTCTACATGTAACATCACGGGCAATGCGCTTAGCGGCTATGACAGGTTCCAGCTCTTCAAAGTGAGATTGAAACCAGTCTGCATTCTGCTTTTCACATTTTCCATAGGTGGTCATTGCTGAGTCATAGATGGAGTCTCTGATGTGGGCCCACTTGGTCTCTGCATCCCCTGTAGGGAGTGTTTTGAAGGGCTTTTTTAAGTGAATTTAGAAACTTATGTAACAGTTGTGGATAAGAAATTCTGTTAGTGTTGATGCGCGGGAGGCCCTTCTACTTGGAGTGATGCAGCTTCTTTGGTTTGAGTCTAACCTTGCTGCACACCAGGGAGTGGTCGGTGTCACAGTCCGCACTGTGGAAGCTGCGTGTGATTTGGACACTGTTTATAGAGGCTCGCCTTGTGACGATGAGGTCCAGCTGGTGCCAACGACGTGATCTTGGGTGACTCCATGAAACCTGGTGACAGGGTTTAGTGTGAAAGAACGAGTTGGTGATGCAGAGGTTATGATAGGTACGCAACTCCAGCAGTCTCTGTCCATTCTCATTCATCCTTCCAATGCCATAGCGCCCAAGGCAGGAGGGCCATGAGTCATGGTCGGCCCCAACCCTGGCGTTAAAGTCCCCCAGCAGGAACAAATGTTCGGTATTGGGAATGCTACCAATGATATTATGGAGTTCCTCATAGAACTGGTCTTTAACTTCAGGTGGGGAGCAGAGTATTAGAGCATAGAAGCTGAGTAGGTGTACTGGACCAGAGGCAGTGAACAGTCGGATGGACAGTATGTGTTCCGAGCCACTTGAAGATGGCTCTCTCATGCTGAGCAAAGAGTTTCTGATGGCGAAGCCCACTTCATGCTGTTTTGGTTCTTCAGGATCCCTACCCTGCCAGAAGATGGTGTAGTCTTGCTCTCTTAGAGATCTGCTAGCAGGGAGGCGTGTGTCCTGAAGTGTTGCAATGTCCACATTGAGTCTACTGAGCTCGTTGTTACTGATGGCGGTCTTCCGAGAATCATTGATTGGTGTAAAGTCTTCCGACCTTAACATAACCTACACTGATATAAAACCCAATATGATTTTACTAGATCAGCAGAGATTTCCTCCAATTACAGCTGAAGATTGAAGTGATTGTCTTTGGCACCAAACTGCATTCCCTAGCCACCGATTCTATCCCCTTCCCTGGCCAATTTCAGGCTGACTCAAACCATTCACAACCTTGGCCTCCTATTTGACCTTAAGCTGTGCTTCCAAGTCCATTTCCCACCAAGACCACCTACTTCCACCTCTGTAACATAGCTACATGAGCAGATGAGAGGCTGGGAATTCTGCAGTGAGTAACTCACCTCCTGACTCCACAAAGCCTGTCCATCATCTACAAGGCACAAGTCAGGAGTGTGATGGAATACTCTCCACTTGCCTGGATGGGTGCAGCTCCAACAACACGCAAGAATCTCGATACTGTCCAGGACAAAGCAGCCCGCTTGATTGGCACCCCATTCAGCACCTTCAACATTCACTCCCTTCACTATTGACGCACTGTGGAAGCAGTGTGTACCATCTACAAGATGCACTATAGCAACTCAGCAAGGCTCCTCAGACAGCAACAGCCAAACCCGTGACCTCTACCACCTAGAAGAACAAGGGCAGCAGAGGCAGGGGAGTACCCTCTGCAAGTTCCCCTCCAAGCCACACATCATCGTGACTTGGAACTATATTGCTGTTCCTTCACTGTCACTGGGTCAAAATCCTGGAACTCCCTTCCTAACAGCACTGTTGGTGTCCCTACCTGACATGGACTGCAGCGGTTCAAGAAGGCAAATGTTGTCCAATCACGGAATCACATCTAATGTTGGACACTGTGTTTTGACATTTGAACATTTGCTTAATAATCTTAATAATGTGCTAAGCATTACACTGACAACCAATTTGAGATTGTCAGTCCGGCTCGCAGTGTGGCGCATTTGCACATACTGGAAGCTACATATATTAATACACAGGACCCTGTTCTTTGCAGACAGAAAGAACATATACAAACATTGCGCCTATTCCAGCTAAACAAAATAAGTGACAAACCATTCACTGGTTCATTCCTCCAATGTCTTGACCAATCAGAGTCAAGCTGCCTAGTTTAAATTTCAAACAAAGCTTTGCAGTTAACTGTCAATCACCATGAACTCCATGGCAACGCCTCTACCAATCAGAGTTGACTTGCCAACCAATCAGCACTTTCTTCTCATACAGTATAAAGTTGTTGCTTTCCCTTACATTGGTATTCTTGCAAGATTGTCCTGATGAGTGCTTCAACAACATGTCTCTAATTTCATCAATACTCAAGATTTTGAATAGTTTTGTGAGCTCCTCTACATCTACCTGAGAGTGCAAATGGAACCTCCATTTAATGGCTCATCTGAAAGATGGGACCTCCGACAAGTGCAGCACTCTCTCAGCACTCCATTGAGGTGTCAGCCTGGATTATATGCTCATCTGTATGTGGGTTCATGCTTAATGTGAGAGGGTGAGCCTGGGATTGTAGATGCTCAATTCATTTACTGTAGGATTGTTCAAGTTGGCAGAAAGCAGAGACTGTTATCTCAGAAGGCCGACTGGATTCAAACCCTGGTCAAATTAAGATATTCTGCCACCTCCTTCTCTCCTTTCTTCCAAGTCCCTCAGTATTACATACTCCTCAACCAAGAGAATAAGCAGAAAATTACCTTTTGTGATCAAGATAACTTTCCCGCTTATTTTCTGTCCTTCCTTTTGAAACTGTACCTCTCTCCTTTCTCGTCACTTTCCACAACGCCCTGTTTTGCATTTGGTGCAAATATCCACAGTTATGTAGTACTTCATGTTAATATACAAATACCCTGCCCCCTCCAGATTTCTGCATGTGTTTTTAAAAATTTGCTTTGCATTGAGGGTAATGCTGGGAGTTTAGAAGTATGAGAGGTGATCTCATCGAAACACACAAGATTCTGACACAGATTTGTTTTCCCTGGCTGGAGAATTAGAACACGGGCACAGTTGCAAAATGAAGGGTATATCATTTAGGACTGAGGAGAAATTTATTCACTCAGAGGGTTGTGAATCTTTGGAATTGTCTATCCCAGAGGCTTGTGGACACTTCAGCATTGAATATGTTCAAGACTGAGATCAATAGATTTTTGATCTCTTGGAATCAAGGAATATGGGGAGCAGGCAGGAAAGTAGAGTTGAAGTAGAAGATCAGCCATGAACAGATTGAATGGCAGAGCAGGCTCGGGGGGCCGAATGGTTTATTCCTGCTCCTATTTCTTATGTGCTTATGCCATTTATCAGTTCATGCTTGGATAGTGTCCAGGTCCTGCTATAGGCGAGCATGAGCTGCTTCATTATCTGAGGAGCTGCGAATGGAGCAGACCTCTGTAGAATTTCATTCCTGACCTTATGACGAAGGGAAGATCATTGAATCAGCTGATTTGGACAAGGACGCTTCCCTGAAGAACTCCTACGGCAATATCCGAGGGCTATGAAAATTGGCATCTGACAATCACAAATAACAACTCGACTAGGTATGTCTCCAGCCACTGGAGCGTATTCCCTTTGACCCTTAGTGACTTCAATTTTGCTAGGATGTCATGGGGTCAAATACTTTCTTGATGTTGGCATCAACTACTGTTAACTCTTTATATTCTTAACAAGTAATATAAATGTGCTTTTCTGTAGCTGATGCATTACTAGCCAACAATGTACCTTGACACCAACCTCAGAATTTTATTATTTATTTAGAGATACAGCACTGAAACAAGCCCTTTGGCCCACCGAGTCTGTGCTAACCAACAACCACCCATTTATACTAATCCTACACTCCCTACCACATTCCCACCATTCTCCTACCACCTACCCTACACTAGGGGCAATTTACAATGGTCAATTTACCTATCAACCTGCAAGTCTTTGGTATGTGGGAGGAAACCAGAGCACCCGGCAGAAACCCACATGGTCACAGGGAGAACTTGCAAACTCTGCACAGGCAGGACCCAGAACTGAACACAAGTTGTTGGAGCTGTGAGGCTGCGGTGCTAACCGCTGCACCACTGTGCTGCCCAATGGTGTCCCTTCTAAAGCAGAGTAAGGCTTTTGTTTCCCATTCTAATTGTCCTCTTTGGAAAAGGGAGTAGAAAAAAAATTGAGGAAACAGATTCATTGATATATAATCAGGAAAAATTAGCAAGAGGTGATTTGATGTAGCATAGTGGGTTACTGCATTAAAACTCTTGGACGTTTTAAAATTGTTAACCCTAGAAGCAAGAGTCCCATTGAAAATACACAGCTTTGTGAGTTTAACTCCTCCTCCATGAGTTATCATTGAAATTTGTAGCTTAAAGCTAAAGAAGGGAGAGAAAGAAGAGTGAAATTATCACATGCACTGATGACATTCACGTATTCAATAATCAATTAGACAATAGTAAAATGTTGTGTTTATTTCATAATCAGTCGCAGTTATGGGTTTCCACCAGGAGCACTTGACTCAATCCCTCATTTCAGTCTTGGTCCAAACGTGGACACAAGATTTGAACTGGTGAAATGAGAGTGGCTGCCCTTGACATAAAAGCAACACTTGACTGGGAATGGCATCTAGGACCCCAGTGAAACTAAATAAATGGAGATCAGGAGAAAAACTCTCCAATGACTGGAGTCATAGGGCACAGTGGCGCAGTGGTTAGCACCGCTGCCTCACAGCTCCAGCAACCTGGGTTTAGTTCTGGGTACTGCCTGTACGGAGTTTGCAAGTTCTCCCTGTGATCGTGTGGGTTTCCGCCGGGTGCTCTGGTTTCCTCCCACAGCCAAAGACTTGCAGGTTGATAGGTAAATTGGCCATTGTAAATTGCCCCTAGTGTAGGTAGGAGAATGGTGGGGATGTAGTAGGGAATATGGGATTAATGTAGGATTAGTATAAATGGGTGGTTGTTGGTCGGCACAGACTTGGTGGGCCGAAGGGCCTGTTTCAGTGCTGTATCTATAAATAAATAAGTAACTATTACAACGAAAGATGGTTGTGGCTTTTGGAGGCCAGTCATCTTAGCCACAGAGATCCCTGCAGGAGTTCCTCGGGCAGCATCCGAGACCAAACTAACTTTAGCTGCTTCATCAATGACTCTCTGTCTATCATAAGGTTAGAAGTGGGTCTGTTCACTGATGATTGCACAGTGTTCAGATCTATTTCTCAGCTTCTGAAAGAAAAAGCACATAGGAATGGGATTAGAGTGGATTAGGCCAGTGAAAGGGCTCAGTGGGTCACATATGGGGAGGCGGTGGCATAGTGGTATTGTCACTGGACTAGTAACCCAGAGACCCAGGTTATTGCTCTGGGGACATGGGTTCAAATCCCACCACAGCAGAAGGTGGAATTTGAATTCAATTAATAAATCTGGAATTAAAAAGCTAGTCTAATGGCCATGAAACGATTGTTGTAAAAACCTATCTGGTTCACTAATGCCCTTTAGGGAAGGAAATCTGCTGTCCTTACCTGGTCTGACCTACATGTGACTCCAGATCCACAACAATGTGGTTGACTCTTACATGCCCTCTGAAATGGCCCAGCAAGCCACTCAGTTGTATCTAACCGCTACGAAGTCGATAAAAAGGAATGAAACTGGACGGACAACTCGGCAGCGACCGAGGCACTGGAAACGACAACAGCAAAACCAACCCTGTCAACCCTGCAAAGTCCTCCTTACTAACATCTGGGGGCTTGTGCCAAAGTTGGGAGAGCTGTCCCACAGACTAGTGAAGCAACAGCCTGGCATAGTCATATTCACGGAATCATATCTTACAGACAATGTCCCAGACACTGCCATCACCATCCCCGGGTATGTCCTGTCCCACCGGCAGGACAGACCCACCAGAGGTGGTGGTATACAATAGGGAGTTGCCCTGGGAGTCCTCAACATCGACTCTGGACCCCATGAAGTGTCATGGCATCAGATCAAACATGGACAAGGAAACCTCCTGCTGATTACCACCTACCGCCCTCCCTCAGCTGATGACTTAATACACCTCCATGTTGAACAGCACTTGGAGGAAGCACTGAGGGTGGCGAGGACACAAAATGTACTCTGGGTGGGGGACTTCAATGTCCATCACCAAGCGTGGCTCGGTAGCACCACTGCTGGCCGAGTCCTAAAGGACATATCTGCTAGACTGGGTATGCGGCAGGTGGTCAGGGAACCAACAAGAGGGGAAATCATACTTGACCTCGTCCTCACCAATCTGCCTGTCGCAGATGCATCTGTCCATGACAGTATTAGTAGGAGTGACCACCGCACAGTCCTTGTGGAGACAAAGTCCTGTCTTCACATTGACGATACCCTCCATTGTGTTGTCTGGCACTATCACTGTGCTAAATGGGATAGATTACGAACAGATCTAGCAATGCAAAACTGGGCATCCATGAGGTGCTGTGGGCAATCAGCAGCAGCAGAATTGTACTCAACCACAATCTGTAACCTCATGGCCTGGCATATCCCCCACTCTACCATTACCACCAAGCCAGGAGACAAACCCTGGTTCAATGAAGAGTGCAGGAGGGCATGCCAGGAGCAGCACCAGGCATACCTCAAAATGAGGTGTCAGCCTGGTGAAGCTACAACACAGGACTATCTGCGTGCCAAACTGCATAAGCAGGATGCGATAGACAGAGCTAAGCGATCCCATAACCAACGGCTCAGATCTAAGCTCTGCAGTCCTGCCACATCCAGCCGTGAATGGTGGTGGACAATTAAACAACTAACTGGAGGAGGTAGCTCCACAAATATCCCCATCCTCAATGATGGGGGAGCCCAGCACATCAGTGCGAAAGATAAGGCTGAAGCATTTGCAACAATCTTCAGCCAGAAGTGCCGAGTTGATGATCCATCTCGGCCTCCTCCTGAAGTCCCCAGCATCACAGATGCCAGACTTCAGCCAATTCGATTCACTCCGCGTGATATCAAGAAACGACTGAAGGAACTGGATACTGCAAAAGCTATGGGCCCTGACAATATTCTGGCAATAATACTGAAGACCTGTGCTCCAGAACTTGCCGCGCCCCTAGCTAAGCTGTTTCAGTACAGCTACAACACTGGCATCTACCCTGCAATGTGGAAAATTGTCCAGGTATGGTTTGTGGTGTACACAAAAAGGACAAGTCCAACCTGGCCAATTACCACCCCATCAGCCTTCTCTCAATCATCAGTAAAGTGATGGAAGGTGTCACCAACAGTGCCATCAAACGGCACTTGCTCAGCAATAACCTGCTCAGTGGCGCTCAGTTTGGGTTCCGCCAGGGCCACTCAGCTCCTGACCTCATTACAGCCTTGGTTCAAACATGGACAAAAGAGCTGAACTCAAGAGGTGAGGTGAGAGTGACTGCCCTTGACATCAAGGCAGCATTTGACCGAGTATGGCATCAAGGAGCCCTAACAAAACTGAGGTCAATGGGAATTGGGGAAAACCCTCTGCTGGCTGGAGTGATACCTAGCGCAAAGGACAATGGCTGTGGTTGTTGGAGGTCAATCATCTGAGCTCCAGGACATCATTGCAGGAGTTCCTCAGGGTAGTGTCCTAGGCCCAACCATCTTCAGCTGCTTCATCAACGACCCCCTTCAATCATAAGGTCAGAAGTGGGGATGTTCGCTGATAATTGCACAATGTTCAGCACCATTCGTGACTCCTCAGATACTGAAGCAGTCCGTGTAGAAATGCAGCAGGACTTGGACAATATCCAGGCTTGTGCTGATAAGTGGCAAGTAACATTCACGCCACACAAGTGCCAGGCAATAACCATCTCCAACAAGAGAGAATCGAACCATCTCCCCTTGACATTCAACGGCATTACCATCGCTGAATCCCCCACTATCAACATCCTCGGGGCTACCATTGACCAGAAACTGAACTGGAGTAGCCATATAAATACCGTGGCTACAAGAGCAGGTCAGAGGCTAGGAATCCTGAGGCAAGTAACTCACCTCCTGACTCCACAAAGCCTGTCCACCATCTACAAGGCACAAGTCAGGAGTGTGATGGAATACTCTCCACTTGCCTGGATGGGTGCAGCTCCAACAACACTCAAGAAGCTCGACATCATCCAGGACAAAGCAGCTCGCTTGATTGGCACCCCATCGACAAACATTCACTCCCTCCACTACCGACGCACAGTGGCAGCAGTGTGTACCATCTACAAGATGTACTGCAGCAATGCACCAAGGCTCCTTAGACAGCACCTTCCAAACCCGCGACCTCTACCACCTAGAAGGACAAAGGCAGCAAATACATGGGAACACCACCACCTGCAAGTTCCCCTCCAAGTCACACACCATCCTGACTTGGAACTATATCACCGTTCCTTCACTGTCGCTGGGTCAAAATCCTGGAACTCCCCTCCTAACAGCACTGTGGGTGTACCTACCCCAAATGGACTGCAGCGGTTCAAGAAGGCAGCTCACCACCACCTTCTCAAGGGCAATTAGGGATGGGCAATAAATGCTGGGCTGACCAGTGACACCCACATCCCATGAATGAATAAAAAAAGTGCTGCTTTCTTTTGCAATTTCTATAGTTCTATTCATTTCTGAGCCTTGAAAGCATCAGCAAGGTCGTTTATCAGCATGGATATCACAATGAAGCCTGTTCCAGCCCTCCTCTAAACTCGTGTAAGCTTTCTCACTTTATAGCAGGATCAAAAGTAGGAGACACTGGCTGATTTGTTTCTTCCCCCACTTCCTAAAACAGTGATAGATGTTAAATCACATCACCTAACTACTGTACATTTAACTTGCACCCTAGCTCATCTAGTTTTTGCTGAAAGCCAGTGAAGCATTGATCGAGGCTTCAGGTAACAGATTAAAAAAAGTTTGATCAATTTTTTGCAGCAGCAACAATGACTCATTGATGTTAAGAGAGGCCACATAATTACTTTGTAGGATTAACATTTGCAAATCTATTAAACAATGCTCCACACTTCATTATTGGAAAAGAACAATCTATATTCATAATAAAAGCAAAATACTGCGGATGCTGGAAATCTGAAATAAAAACAGGAATTGCTGGAAATACTCAGCAGGTCTGGCAGCATCTGTGAAGAGAGAAGCAGAGTTAACGTTTCAGGTCTGTGACCCTTCTTCAAAACTGGCAAATATTAGAAATGTGAAAGGTTATAAACAAGTAAAGCAAGAGATAACAAAGGTGTAGATCGGACAAGGTTACAGAATAGCTGACCAGAAGGTCATGGAGCAAAGGCAAACAATATGTTAATGGTGTGTTGAAAGACAAAGCATTAGTACAGATAGGTGTTAACGGACTGAAAATTGAATAGCAGCAAGTACAAACATGAAAAAAAGTGGGTAAGCAAACTAAGATTAAATAAAATAAAATAAACACACAAAAAATATATAAAAAAGAAAAAAAACTAAAAATAAAAGTAAAATGGGGGGCCCGTTATGCTCTGAAATGATTGAACTCAATGTTCAGTCTGGCAGGCTGTAGTGTGCCTAATCAGTAAATGAGATGCTGTTCCTCGAGCTTGCGTTGATGTTCACTGGAACACTGCAGCAATCCCAGGACAGAGATGTGAGCATGAGAGCAGGGGGGAGTGTTGTAATGGCAAGCAACCGGAAGCTCGGGGTCCTGCTTTCGGACTGAGCGGAGGTGTTCCCCAAAGTGGTCATCCAGTCTGCGTTTGGTCTCCCCAATGTAGAGGAGACCACATTGTGAGCAGCGAATACAGTATATTACATTGAAAGAAGTACAAGTAAATCGCTGCTTCACCTGAAAGGAGTGTTTGGGGCCTGGGATAGTGAGGAGAGAGGAGGTAAATGGGCAGGTATTACAACTCCTGCTATTGCAGGGGAAGGTGCCATGGGAAGGGGACGAGGTTGTGGGGGTAATGGAGGAGTGGACCAGGGTGTCACGGAGGGAACGATCCCTTTGGAATGCTGACAGGGGAAGGGTGGGGAAGATGCGTTTGGTAGTGGCATCACGCTGGAGGTGGGGGAAATGGCAGAGGATGATCCTTTGGATATGGAGGCTGATGGGGTGGAAAGTGAGGACAAGGGGAACCCTGTCGCAGTTCTGGGAGGGAGGGGACGGGGTGAGGGTAGAGGTGCGGGGAATGGGCCGGACATGGTTGAGGGCCCTGTCAACCACAGTGGGGGGTAATCCTTGGTTGAGGAAAAAGGAAGACTTATCAGAAGCGCTGTCATGGAAGGTAGCATTATCAGAGCAGATGCGTCGGAGACAGAGAAACTGTGAGAATGGAATGGAGTCCTTACAGGAGGCAGGTTGTGAAGAAGTGTAGTTGAGGTAGCTGTGGGAGTCAGTGGGCTTATAATGGATATTAGTCGACAGCCTATCCCCAGAGATGGAGACAGAGAAGTCGAGGAAGGGAAGGGAAGTGTTGGAGATGGACCATGTAAAGGTGAGAGAAGGGTGGAAATTAGAAGCAAAGTTGATAAAGTTTTCCAGTTCGGGGCGGGAGCAGGAAACGGCACCGATACCGTCATCAATGTACAGGAAAAAGAGTTGGGGGAGGGGGCCTGAGTAGGACTGGAACAAGGAATGCTCGACATATCCCACAAAAAGACAGGCATAATTAGGACCCATGCGGGTCTACATTTATATATACCTTTAGGACAGAAGTGTTTTCTTTGGCCTGCCTTCAATTGTTTATATATTGTTTTAAGTGCTTGGATACATTTTTACAGGGGGCAGAATGTGGTTTTCTGTATGTCACCGTGTGTTTTGTTGATTCATTCCCCCATTAGTACTTTTACATTTTAAAAATGAATTGCTTCCTTAAGTTTATTCTTCCACCATACTCTGAGGCAATCTACTCCCAGGTCTTGTTGCTGGAGTAAGTGTGCATACATGTAATCCTCATGTTGGGGGAGGGGAGGGTTTGAAGCAAGATCAGAAAGCTCTGTATGGAGGGAAACTGCAAGAGCAATCCACATTATATCACCACTGTGACACAGTTCATGTGCAACAATATGCTTTGTTACTATCGCCCAATCCAGTTATCTCTCTTTAAAGGTTGTAACAATTGAAATGGGTAAAGGCATCTCCCGGTACAGTACAGGGCCATATAAAAACAAAATCCCAAGGTTTGATGCTCAGTATGTGCTGATTTCAATGGGGGGAGGGGGTGGGGTGTCAGTTGGTCTCAGTGTCCCCAGTCTGGGAGGAAATAAATCAGTTAAGACGACTTGTCACGCTAGGCCCCCACCTGCTAAAAATGAGGCACATTCATTTTGTCATGAACATTGATTTTTACTGTTACCGGAGTGAAGAAAGGACTTGTTAAACAGATCAGCCGTGGCTGGAAAAGACATTTGTATATTAACAGACAGTGTTTGGAAGGACAAAGCAGCCATTCCCTACACATTCAACCCACAATGGACTTTTGATCACCAGACGTTGAAGGTGGGGGAGCTCACATTCCAGGCTGACTGCTCAGATGGCCAAATACACAAATGGACATGGTCACACTAGCTAGTCACATGACTAACCTGCTGGGCAACCTGAGTTTTTGAATTTGTACAAACAGTTTGGGGAGAAAGCTGTTTGCTCCTGGACTGAGAAGAGCTCTCTCCTGTCTGCTCTCATCTCGTTCTCACAAGCCTCTGAATCCACTGAAGACACATGAACCCCAAGAGAGAAAAGTCTCCTACAGCGAACAAGGTTTAAGAAGAATACTGGGCCCCAACAAAAAGCAAGATCTACCTACAATCAAGGACTCTACAGTGAGCTCAAAGAACCGTAACAACATCTCTTCAGATATTGCCTCAAACCTTTCCACTTTATTTTTCTTCTGCTTTTGTCTGTCTCTATTTGCATGTGTGTATCACGTATGCATGCTACTGTGGGGCGCAGCACGTATCCGTAGGCATTAAACGAATTAGAGTTCAAGTTTAAGCTTAATAAATTTCAACTTTTCTTCTTTAAACCTAAGAAAGCTGTTTGTGCTGGTTTTTTCGCTGGTTATCATCGTTAGCCATGGGTGATGTACCGGAAGACTGGAGGATAGCTAATGTTGTGCCTTTAATTAAGAAGGGCAGCAGGGATAAGCCAGGGAACTACAGGCTGGTGAGCCTTACATCAGTGGTGGGAAAGTTATTGGAAGGGATTCTGAGAGACAGGATTTATATGCATCTGGAAAGGCATGGTCTGATTAGGGATAGTCAGCATGGCTTTGTGCATGGGAAATCATGTCTCACGAATTTGATTGAGTTTTTTGAGGAGGTGACCAAGAGAATTGACGAGGGCAGGGCGATGGACGTTGTCTACATGGCCTTTGACAAGGTCCCACATGGTAGGCTGGTCCAGAAAGTTTGAACACATGGGATCCAGGGTGAGCTAGCAATTTGGATACAAAATTGGCTTGGTGATAGTGGGTGGCAGTGGAGGGTTGTTTTTCAGATTGGAGGCCGGTGACCAGTGGTGTGCCGCAGGGATCGGTGCTGGGCCCTCTGTTGTTTGTCATATATATTAATGACTTGGATATGAATGTAAGGGGCGTGATTAGTAAATTTGCAGATTACACCAAAATTGATGGTATAGTGGACAGTGAAGAAGGTTGTCTAAGGTTACAACAGGATATAGATCAACTGGGAAAGTGGGCAAGGGAGTGGCAAATGGAATTTAACGCAGACAAGTGTGAAGTGATGCATTTTGGTAAGTTAAACCAGGGCAGGACATATACAGTGAATGGCAGGGCCCTGGGGAGTGTTCTTGAGCAAAGAGACCTTGGGGCACAAGTACATAGTTCCCTGAAAGTGGCAACACAAGTAGACAGGGTGGTGAAGAAGGCGTATGGCATGCTTGCCTTCATTGGCCGAGGCATTGAGTGCAAGAGTTGGGACGTCATGTTACAGTTGTACATAACGTTGGTTAGGCCGCATTTGGAGTAGTGTGTGCAGTTCTGGTCGTTGCACTACAGGAAAGATGTGATTAAACTAGAGAGGGTGCAGAAAAGATTCACAAGGATGTTGCCTGGTTTGGAGAGCTTGAGTTGTAAAGAGAGATTGGATAGGCTGGGTCTGTTTTCCCTGGAACGAAGGAGGCTGAGAGGGGACATGATAGAGGCATATAAAATTATGAGAAGCATAGATAGGGTAGATAGCCAGAGTCTGTTTCCCATGGTAGGGGTGACTAAAACTAGAGGGCATAGATTTAAGGTGAGAGGGAGGAGGTTTAAAGGGGATCAAAGGGGTAAATTTTTCACGCAAAGAATAGTGGGTATCTGGAATGAGCTGCCTGAGGAGGTGGTGGAGGCAGGAACAGTAGTGACATTTAAGAGGCATCTGGACAGGTACTTGAATGAGCAAAGCATCGAGGGATATGGAATTGATGCAGGCAGGTGGGATTAGTATAGATAGGCATTATGGTCGGCATGGACACGGTGGGCCGAAGGGCCTGTTTCTATGCTGTACGACTCTTTGCCTTATAATTGGAAAGTGGTGAACAAGGATTCACCAAGGGGGAGATAAAATCACGGTGTGTTTAAAATTAAAACCTGTTACAGTAAGACCAGGTGAACGCTGAAAGGGAATCCTAGACCTCTTTCTCACCTGGCCGTAACAGAAATTTTGGTGCTACCCTCCAGAATTGACCCACGGACAAACAAGCGAAATTGGAAGTGGGAAGCCAAATTGTTCCCAAGCAAAAAAAGAGCAAGATTTCAATACAGATTTTCTTGTGGTTGTGTGTGCTTGAATACTAACATGTCTGCAACTGAAGCTAGTAACTCTCCAAACCAGGGTGAAGTAACTTGTGATAAGTTAAAAGCACTGTCTATGGAGGAGTTGAGGAAAATGGCTGAGCAGTGTGGGAACACTGTAAGCAGCAAGGCTAAGAAGTTTGAACTCCTCAGGCTAGTGGCCAACCATTTTTCCCTTGAATCTGAAGAAGCAGAAACAGGGTTTGAAGCAGACTCCGACAGGGTATTGTTAGCAAAGATACAATTGGAACAGAGGAAACTTGAATTTGAGGAGAGGGACAGAGAAAGAATATTCCAGAAGGAATGCGAAGAGAGAGAGTTGAAGCGGCTTGAGTTAACTAGGGGGGTGACGAAGTAACCCCAGTGAAAGCATGGCTAAGTAGAGGAGCATAATTCAAGGCTGAGTACAAAATTGTTAAAACAAGCTCAATTAATTCCAAAATTCAATGAGGAGGATGTAGAAATTTTTTTTGTGTCCTTTGAGAAACTGGCAAGGCAGCTAAAATGGCCAGCTGAGACCTGGCCTCTTTTACTACAAAGCAAGATAACTGGAAAAGCCAATGAGCTTTATTCCCTGTTGCCAGATGAGAGTTCATCAAATTATGAACTGTCCAAAAATGCTATCCTTGGTGCATATGAATTAGTACCCGAAGCCGATCGCCAAAAGGTTAGAACCCTCCATAGACAAGCTAATCAAACTTATCTGGAGTCTGAAAGAAGTAAGCAGCTGACTTTTGACCAGTGGCTGAGGCTCTTAAAGTACAGCTCAGCTATGAGAATCGCAGAGAAGTAATTCTCTTAAAGGAATTTAAACACTCTCTCCCACTATCCATAAAGACCCATGTGGAGGAGCAGCGGGTCCAGAGAGCCCGACAAGTGGCCGTCCTGGTCGATGATTTGGCTTTAATTTATAAGTCGGTTTCTTAGAGGAGAACCTTTCCTAGTCACCCCCACAAATCCAAAAGGGACAAAGGGTGGGAAGGTAATAGGAGCCCAAGCAGTCCTGGGAGAGAAAGGAAAGCAGGAGACACAGGGGACCCTCCTCTATCCAAAAAGGAAGGTGCTGTAAGCAAGAGTGAGACCTGGAGACCTGTGTGCTTCCATTGTAATAAAGCAGGGCATTTAAGAGCTGACTGCTGGAAACGAAAGGGAAAACCTGTAGGGTTAATCAGGACACACCCGCTCAGTGAAGAAGGGAACCTGATGGAAAGCACAGCAGAACAAGCTGTGGCTTTAACTGCAGTAAGAGTGAGACCCAGGAAGTCTACTGCTGCAAATGCAGGACAATTTAATCGGCTTCCTGAGGGTTATCAGGGTTTTGTGTCTAAAGGGAGAGTAACCCCCTGCCCCTCGAGTGGGGCAAGCAAGCCCATAGTGCTTCTCAGGGACACAGGGGCCACTAGATCCCTTTTACTGGGAAAAGGCCTGACCTTTCCCCCAGAGAGTGCAGTAAACACCAGAATGGTGGTGAATGGTATTGGAGGGCAGCGTATGCTTGTACCTTTACACCGGGTGCACCTGGAGTACGATCTAGTTTCAGGACCGGTGACCATAGGGATTGTCCCTCGTTTGCCTGTGAATGGGGTTGACCTGCTGCTAGGTAATGATCTGGCAGGGGTGAAGGTGGTAGCCCCCCTAGTAGTTAAAGAAAGACCTCAGGAGGTCAGCGAGACAGGGCAATTGCAGGAGACGGACCCCTGCGGTTTCTCTGAACAGGTAATGGATCAGGCCATGATCAAACCAGCTCCCCCAGAGGAGACTGCATTGGCACTGCAGGCAGATGACCAGGTCTGCCTGTTCGAGACTTTCTTTGGGAAGTTAGGAGACCCAGGGAATGAATGAAATGGATTTTCCCTAGCTGAGCCGACCCAGTATTGCGAGAGTTAGCACAGGCTGCCCAATCTGAAAGTGAAGCAGAGGGAGTCCCTGATTGCTACTATTTAAAGAATGAGGTACTGATTGAGGAAATGGAGTTCTCCTCGTAGACCTGAGAGCAAGGAGTGGGCAGTAGTTCACCAGTTAGTGTGCCGCAGAGGTACCGGAGAGAAATATTAAGGGCCCACGAGTCTACAGTGGCTGTACATGCCGGTATACGAAAGACCAAAGCCCGCATAAGACAACAGTTTGACTGGTCAAAACGCCACAAAAATGTGGTGCAGGAGTTGCCACATGTGCCAGGTTGAGGGGAAACCCCAAACTGCAGTGAAACCCCCACCCCTAAGTCCTGTACCAGTGTTAGGAGGACCCTCCAGCAGAGGGCTGGTGAACTGTAAGGGACGTCCGCCAAGAACAAAAAGGGGCAGGCACAAGACTGGCAAAAGGTTAGACAGAGAAGAGGAAAAAGTGACCAAGAGAGCAGGTTAAAGGAAGTCCAGGAGGAATCCCAGATAAAAACCCCTACTGTCCAGTCAGCCAGCTCCGGAAAATGTGAAAAGTTAGACCCCACATCCTCCTACGTAAATGCAGACACTAGAAGCACCCCCACCAGAGTTGCTAACAGCATTTAAACGAACCAGAAGAGACAAAGAAAGACCTCTCTAGGGGGCAGAGAAACTGTGAGGGAGATGCTTCACCTAGTCGAAGTGCCACAGCAGAGTGCAGTAGAGTTTGCACAAATACCTGTAGGCAGGAGTGTCCTCTGGAACAAAGGGGAGATTAGCAAAGAATCCGCCCCCACAGTCAGGAAAAAAGCAAAGTTAAAACAAAACGGGGGCAATGACTTGGCTGGGAGAGTACTACAGGCCTCCAAACAGCCAGGAAGAGATTGAGGAGCAGATATGTAGGCAAATCTCAGAGAGGTGTAAAAATAATAAGGTAATAATAGTAGGGGATTTCAACTTCCTCAATATTAACTGGGATAGTCTTATTGCAAAAGGCTTAAAGGGGCGGAATTCTTAAAGTGCATACAGGAGAGCTTTTTGAGCCAGCACGTAGAAAGTCCTACAAGAGAAGGGGCAGTACTGGACCTAATCCTAGGGAATGAAGTCGGACAAGTGGTAGAAGTGTCAGTGGGGGACCATTTCGGGGATAGTGACCATAACTCTGTAACATTTAAGGTAGTTATGGAAAAGGACAAAGGTGTACCAGAAATAAAGGTACTGAATTGGGGGAAGGCCGATTTCAATATGATAAAACAGGATCTGGCCAAAGTGGACTGGGAGCAGCTACTTGTAGGAAAGTCTACATCAGACCAGTGGGAGTCATTCAAAGAGGAAATAGTGAGAGTTCAGAGCCAACATGTATCCATAAAGGTGAAGGGTAGGACCAATAAGTCCAGGGAACCCTGGATGTCACGGGATATAGAGGATTGGATAAGGCAAAAAAAGGAGGCTTATATAGCAGATTCAGAGGGCTGAAAACAGCAGAGGCCCTAGAGGAGTATGGAAAGTGTAGGAGGGTACTCGAAAAAGTAATTAGGAGAGCAAAGAGGGGGCTTGAAAAAACACTGGCGGGTGAGATAACGGACAATCCTAAGGTGTTTTATCAGTATATTAAGGGCAAGAGGATAACCAGGGAAAGAGTAGGGCCCGTTAAGGATCAAAGTGGCAATCTGTGTAAGAAGCTGGAGGACATTGGTGAGGTTTTAAATGATTAGTTTTCATCTGTGTTCACGATGGAGAAGGACGATGTCGGTGTCGAGATCAGGGAGGGGGACTGTGATATACTTGAACAAATTAGCATTGAAAGGGAGGAGGTTTTAGCAGGCTTAAAGGTGGATAAATCCCCATGCCCAGATGAGGTGTATCGCAGGCTGTTATGTGAGGCAAGTGAGGAGATAGCAGGGGCTTTAACAAATTTTCAAATCCTCTCTTACCACAGGAGAGGTGCCAGAGGATTGGAGGACAGCGAATGTGGTACCATTATTCAAGAAGGGTAACAAGGATAAACCAGGTAATTACAGGCCAGTGAGTCTAACATCAGTGGTAGGGAAACTATTGGAAAACATTCTGAGGGACAGGATTAATCTCCACTTGGAGAGGCAGGGATTAATCAAGGATAGCCAGCATGGCTTTGTCAGGGGGAGATCGTGTCTAACAAATTTGATTGAATTTTTCGAGGCGGTGACTAGATGTGTAGATGAGGGTAAAGCAGTTGATGTAGTCTACATGGACTTCAGTAAGGCTTTTGATAAGGTCCCGCATGGGAGATTGGTCAAGAAGGTAAGAGTCCATGGGATCCAGGGCAATTTGTCAAATTGGATCCAAAATTGGCTTAGTGGCAGGAGGCAGAGGGTGATGGTCGAGGGTTGTTTTTGTGATTGGAAGCCTGTGACCAGTGGTGTACCACGGGGATCGGTGCTGGGACCCTTGCTGATAGTAGTGTACATTAATGATTTAGACGTGAATATAGGAGGTATGATCAGTAAGTTCACAGATGACACGAAAATTGGTGGTGTCGTCAATAGTGAGGAGGAAAGCAGATTACAGGATGATATAGATGGGCTGGTAAAATGGGCAGAGCAGTGGCAGATGGAATTTAATCCTGAGAAGTGTGAGGTGATGCATTTTGGGAGGACTAACAAGGCAATGGAATATACAATAGATGGTAGGATCCTAGGAAGTACAGAGGGACCTTGATGTACTTGTCCATAGATCACTGAAGGCAGTAGCACAGGTAGATAAGGTGGTTAGGAAGGCACATACTTGCCTTTATTAGCCGAGGCATAGAATATAAGAGCAGGGAGGTTATGATGGAGCTGTATAAAACGCTAGTTAGGCCAAAGCTGGAGTACTGTGTACAGTTCTGGTTGCCACACTATAGGAAGGATGTGATTGCACTGGAGAGGGTGCAGAGGAGATTCACCAGGATGTTGCCTGGGCTGGAGCATTTCAGCTATGAAGAGAGACTGGATAGGCTAGGGTTGTTTTCCATAGAGCAGAGAAGGCTGAAGGGGGACATGATTGAGGTATACAAAATTATGAGGGACATAGATAGGGTAGATAGGAAGAAACTTTTTGCCTTAGCAGAGGGGTCAATAACCAGGGGGCATGGATTTAAGGTAAGGGGCAGGAGGTTTAGAGGGGAGTTGAGGAAAACATTTTTCACCCAGAGGGTGGTTGCAATCTGGAATACACTGCCTGAAGAGGTGGTAGAGGCAGGAACCCACACAACATTTAAGAAGTATTTAGATGAGCACTTGAAACACCATAGCATACAAGGCTATGGGCCAAGTGCTGCAAAATGAGATTAGAATAGCTAGGCTTGATGGCCAGCACGGATACGATGGGCCATCGGGCCTGTTTCTGTACTGTATAACTGTGACCCATCCCCTGAAGTCAAAAGCCTTTGCATGACTCAGCAAAGCACTGAAAGAGAGTTCAGGATAGACCCACCCACTACTGACTTTAAAAAAAAAAATGACCTCAGCAGGAACAAAGACCCTAGTCAGCCATGGAAATGGGCAAACGGAAGAGAAACTTCCCCGTACACAAAAAACAGAACACCTTTATTGGGATGCCAAAAGGGGGCAATTAAAGCAGCACTAACATCAAGAAAAGACAGGCTGTAATAAGTTTTAGGATTTATGAATGAATGGGAATGAATGACAGAAATGCATGGGTTTGTCTGTATCTTACATTTTTCACTCGCCCCTTTTAATGAAATGCGTTTTCTCAAATCCCATTTCATTCCACTGGCTGTGGAGGTCTCATGCTAGACTCCCACCTGTCAGGGATGGGACACATTCATTTTGTCATGAACATTGATTTTAAACTGTTACTGGAGTTAAGAAAGGACTTGTTAAACAGATCAGCCGTGGCTGGAAAAGACATTTGCATATTAAAGTGTGTACTGAAGGACAAAGCAGCCATTCCCTGACACATTCAACACACAATGGACTTTTGATCACCAGTAGTTGAAGGTGGGGGAGCTCACATTCCAGGTTGACTGCTAAGATGGCCGAATACACAATCAGACATGGTCAAACCAGCTAGTCAACCTGAGTTTTTTGAATTTGTACGAACAGTTTGGGGAGAAAGCTGTTTGCTCCTGGACTGAAGATCTCTCCTGTCTGCTCCCATCTCTTTCTCACAAGCCTCTGAATCCACTGAAGACACATGAACCCCAAGAGAGAAAAGTCTCCTACAGCGAACAAGTTTTAAGAAGAATGCTGGGACCAACGAAAAACAAGATCTACCTACAATCGAGGACTCTACAGTGAGCTCGAAGAACCCTAATGACAACTCTTCAGATATTGCCTTAAACCTTTCCACTTTATTTTACTTCTGCTCTTTTCTGTCTCTATTTGCATGTGTATCGCGTATGCATGCTAACACGGGGCGCGGCGTGTATTCGTAGGCATTAATTGAATTTGAGTTTAAGTTTATTAAATTTAAACGTTTCTTCTTTAAACTTAAGAAAGCCTGTTTGTGCTGGATTCTTTGCCTGCTAATTGGAAAGTGGTGAACAAAGATTCACTAAAGGGGAGCTAGAAACAGGGTGTGTTTAAAATTAAACCCTGTTCCAGTAAGACCAGGTGAAGGCTGAAGGGAAACCCTAGACCTCTTTCTCACATGGTCGTAACACTCTTCTTCATGACTATTACCAATGACACTTTTTGGCAAGTTGTGTGTGAGTGGACATTAGTATAGAGACTGAACTGGCTGGACTTTGAGGCCCTCTACACTCAAACTGTTAAGACCACACACAAATACCGGATTCTTGGTCAGCACTGGAACTGCGTACCTGAGTAACTTTCAACATCTTTAGACAAGGAAGAAGTTTGACGAAAACATTGCAAAGGTACATTTAAATCAAAGAAAACATAGTTGATAGCCGCTTTGTTTATTTTTACACATCATTAAACTACAATTAACATATAACAAACAATACCACGCTAAACAATGAGGAAAGCAAGTTGCTTCTTATAGAATAGAAAAAGAAAACATTATGCTTTAATAATGCACCACCTCCAACCAACATCTAAATGAATATTGTGATCTCTGTACCTGTTGCTGTACTGGCTTGCTACAGTTCCTAAATGTTTAGTGCGCAATGGTAAAGAAAATAATATTACTACTTAAGATGAAGAATGGGAATAAGACTTTTGGCATTGCAAATCAGAAATTTGAAACAATACCTTTAAAACACTTAGATATGCTGTGAAAATATATATATTTTTTGGTCCTAATCAAGTGATTTACCTGCCATTTTACCAGGTCTGTAAACAAGGACATGACTTGTGATAAGATGGAATTGCATCACTGATCTTTGCATTTGAAAAAAAATCTGCAGGGCAACGATGTCATAGTAGCTTACACTGCACAATATATATCGGGGTTTCTCCTGTGTGAAAGACTCCTGCAACCAGTACAGCAACTGTGGGATTGAGCTTCTGAAACCAAGCCTGGCCCTGAAAATATTCTAACAGCCCCAAGAGTTACAGCTTTGTCAGTGCCAGTTCCCATATAGCTTTCTGCAATATTACTAGTTTTTAAGGTTTTTAATAAGGATATATCAGTGTTTAAGAATCCTGACATCAGTGCTTTTTGGAACATTCATACATTAAAAAAAGGGGAATTCTATACATGTAGATGTTTATTTACCAATGTAGTGTGAAAACAGGGAAACATGGGAAGTTTTGCTACTGAACAAAGATGCTCACAATAAATTGTATGACATGTTACATAAATTGTTCATATAGAAACTCAACCACTTCAAGATGCTAAAATCTCTGCACTTTATGCAGAACTGTACCAAAATACAAACTTTTGGGTTTCCTGAATCGTTCAGAAAAATTGATTTTCTTTTTACTGAAGATTGAGAGAGGGAGGGGGGTAACAGTTCACTCGGTAATTGGTACACTCCATTTTCAATGACTTATATGAAATGCATGGCTCTGTTTATTTGCCTGTTGGTAATGACTCCAGTGCTGTATTTCTGTGAATCTGTGTACTCAACTGAAGTCACATTTTAGCATTATTGGTGGTGATGTTAATAAGGTGGTGATATGACATCTGCAGCCACTTCAGTAAATAGGGTACCCATGGCTGGGCAGGGGAGTTAAAATGCAGAAGGTCAACAAGAGTAGTTCATAGAATATAATCAGAGAGAGCAAAGCTCAAGCAGTTTGTGAAAACATACAAAGCCATGTGGTTGAGTTACCATCTTGAAACTTAATTAGTATTCTTCAAATATATAAATGATAATTTAATTTAAAAGCGTTTGTTTAAAGAAAACTTAAAATGATATGTGGCAAGATAGTGTAAAGCAGATGAAAGATGATAGCTATGTGGCTGAGGGCTTATTTGGAGTGAAAGACAACAAATTACCTGGAATCAGATTTTATTCAGCAGTACGCATCAGAATAGACAATGTGGCCTGAATAATGTTCTGTACAGTGATGCACGTTTTTTTGTGCAAACCTCAAAACATTTTTAAAAGAGGCAGTCCCATTAACAGACTTCCTTTTCAAAATTCAGCTCTTACAAAGAACATGAATAACCATTTTTATTTTGCTGTCTATTTTTATTAGTTAATATTATAATTTGACCCAAAATAACCAGATGAAATTGTAGAAGAGATACAGAACTGTAATACTTACAGATTCTGACAATGTCAGAAAGCTGAATTAATGTTAGTTGCATCATACGTAGCTATGTTAATACTTATTCAGCTGTCTTAAACCATGGGACTTAGAGACTCCGCCAAGTCATTCCCTCAATGATGTCTTCTTCATTCCACTCAAAACAAAATAACCATACCGTTGTCAAAGATAATCCTAATTTTTTTTTTTGGAGAGACTGCCTTTTGAAATAATTTTGGGGTGTTTGATAAGGAATAGAGATCAGACACCCGATCAACCTTGAACTTTTTTCCCCCAATCTTAAACCTCAACAGAAAATTATATATATATTTTAGCATTTAATTTACAAGCATCTTCCCTCTTTACTACCTTTACTTCAGTAAGTATTTGTATTCAAGCTGACTAGGTAAACTCAGTAAAACGTTTGGTCTGGAAGGTTACTCTAAATTGTGAAAGATGTCACACAGAGCAGTGCTTAACTGCATATTAGGCGTTACATATTTTAATCATTGCCTTTATTTATCTAAAATGCTTGCATTTAGCATCAATTAGTCCTTGTTTTAAATACTGATGTTTCAACTTACATTTACTGCATCTTCAATAAATCAGGAAAGTGCCTTTGAATTGTGTAATGTGAAGAACAGGATAAAGAAGGGTTAACTATCAATCAATGCAACAAGCACTGAAGGATGTGATTTAAAAAAAAAATACTTGCCACTTTCAATTGTAATTTATTTTTTTTTTTTAAAAGGTGCATTTTTCAACTTGGATATGGCAAACACTATTTAGACCAACAACCAAACATACGTGCTTTCAAAATGTCGTTGCATACGGCACCTATTGACAACATGCTCGTTGTATTATGACATGCATTTCTTAAAGGCAGAATAGTGAGTCACTAAATTACTGTTTCCAAAATCAAGGCAAAAATGATAATAACTGATTCTGATTTTGTAACTGAATGAAGATGCACATATGGACATTCTACCACTCTTTGCGAATTCGCATTTACTGTTCAACCTTGAGAAAAATAAAGCAAGTTTGACCAAAATAGTTTTGTTTACTGTAGTGGTAATTACAGGAGCTAAACAATACATCAAGAAGCTTTTTTAAAATGTATTTTCCTTTAACAGTACAAGCAAACATCTTAAGAAGAAAATAGCTTTTCTGTGCCTTAGTTTAAAAACTGCAATAGGTCTTTTAAAAGTTCAAGAAAACCTTCAGTTAGTATGTTAAAGGGGACTGTTGTGCGAAATGCCATGTCATTTTTCTCAAAATGTCACTCAAGTGACTGGATGCTATTTCTGTGATGCAATTTACATAATTACATTGCACGTTTAACAAATGAAAGACAATTGCCAAATGCTGTTCTATGAAGTTAGTGCTCCTGTAATACATTGACCATAAGCTTTAACAAAGCCAAAGCTTTGCTGCAAGCTGAACATTGCTATTTCTAAGAAACAAAAGCTCATCCCATATAATAAATTGTAATGAGATAAGAGCTAGACAACTGTAGCACAGTATTATCTTTGTAGTTTCATATAAAATTAGTGGAATAGTCTCCTGTACTGATTGTTTATTTTCTGTATCTTTGAACAGGAACATGCTAAACTCACGGTGTGATTCACGTGAGAAAATGTATTACATCCTCTCAGTAGCTACTTTGGACAAGAGATCTGTAGTAATGTTAAAATACCAAAATAATTTGATCGACTTTTCTTCTCCTCTGCTCTCCTTTAAACTATTTCCTGCAAAACGTTCAGATTTCTTGTTCTGTAATCCAAATGGAAATATCAGTTGTATATATTAGTGCAAATTGTAGATGGAGAATGTCATGAGATACAAATTTTGATTTACTCAAACATATTTCATCAATGACATTTTTGGAGAAACAACTGTTTTTGACTATTAACCATCCTTGATTATTGGGAAGACGAAGGCAGGAAGAACTGGTCCCTTGGGGGCCAAATGTATATTGCAATTTGTACCTCAACATTTAAAAAAATATTAGAAACCAGCAGAGGAGAATGCATGTCTAAAAATCTTCCTGTCTTTTTAGTTATCAGAACAATTCACAATTATATTAGACTGATTTAAAGCTGGACTTTAAAATTGTCAATAAATCTCCTTAATGTATATTAATTTTTTTCTAAAAGTTAAAAGTGCTTGTTACTTAACCTTTTCTGAACATTGTTAATCCTGTAAAGTTAATCGTTGATTGAATATAGACATTTTAAACAAAGGCCCATTTACTGTTGCTGCTTGTCCTCTTCATTCTGTGTTTCATACAACATTGGTTAAACTGGGGTGAACAAATTCTTGGTTTACAAATGAGAATCCTTCAAACTCTGCCTGGTCAATGTTAGCTATGACCAACTGGTCAGGTGGTGTTAACACTGGTTGGCCACGTGTGAAGAACTTGTCAAAGTTTTCAGCGCTTCGGCCGCACTGTAGGGAGAGAAAGAAATGTCAGGATGTTTGTTCAGAGAACATAGTGATTCCTTAGTGAAAATTCACTAGCAATAAACCAATGTCTACTGAAAATGAATAACTAATATTGGGACCTATCAATGACGTAAAAATGACATTTTATTTCCTGAGCTGGAAAAAGTAACAGTACTATATCTAGTATTTTCCAGTAGCAGTATTACTGTAAACCAGAAACCACTCCTGCAACACTATTTTTGGGAATTGCACTTTTGTGCAAATGTTTGGAGACACACCATGTGGTAACGAGAGGGCAGGGTTCATACAGAAATAAATAATGCAAGTCTACATTAGTTCATCATTGATAGTGATCATAAATGCACATGGATATGAATGAGTCAAATTGTTTTCAGAATTTTTGACCCATCTTTCTATCCGCCCACATTCCAGAGATTTTGTTCAGTTGGCCAGAATCAAATAAGCAGATTGTTAGAAAGCAGGCATTTTCTCAGCAAACTAGGAGTCCAAGCTATCAAATAATCTGATTGATATATCACTCCACATTTCCTGATTGTATTTTGAACTTCGAAACAAAGTTCTGAACAATACAAATTCCAGCATGTTTGAGAATCTTGCCCTTCAATGATCAAAAACCAGACTGTTTCAGCAGATTAGATGAGCTTTTATAATGAGATGTAAAACTTAACATATTAAACTAAATTTTAGGTTTCATTCTTGGTAAACATCTCTGCAGAAGAGCTTCTTGTTACCTTGGGGTGTAGATACACCTTCTATTCACGCCCCAAGCCAAGCTGTTCCAGTACAGCTACAATACTGACATCTACCCGGCAATGTGGAAAATTGCCCAGGTATGTCCTGTGCACAAAAAACTGGACAAATCCAACCCAGCCAATTACCACCCTATCAGTCTACTCTCGATCATCAGCAAAGTGCTATCAAGCAGCACTTGCTCAGCAATAACCTGCTCACTGACGCTCAGTTTGGGTTCCGTCAGGGCCACTCAGCTCCAGACCTCATTACAGCCTTGGTCCGAACATGGACAAAAAAGCTGAACTCCAGAGGTGAGGTGAGAGTGACCGCCCTTGACATCAAGGCAGCATTTGACCGAGTATGGCATCAAGGAGCCCTAGCAAAATTGGCGTCAATGGGAATCCGGGGTGGGGGGGGGGGGGGGGGGGGGGACTCGCGGCTGGTTGGAGTCATACCTAGAGCAAAGGAAGATGGTTGTGGTTGTTGGAGGTCAATCATCTCAGTCCAAGGACATCACTGCAGGAGTTCCTCAGGGTAGTGTCCTAGGCTCAACTATCTTCAGCTGCTTCATCAATCATCAATGTTACTTTCTCCATCATTAGGTCAGAAGTGGGGATGTTCGCTGATGATTGCACAACGTTCAGCACCATTCACAACTCCTCAGATACTGAAGTGGCCCATGTCCACATGCAGCAAAACCTGGACAACATCCAGGCTTGGGCTGATAAATGGCAAGTAGCATTCGCGCCACACAAGTGCCAGGCAATGACCATCTCCAACAAGAGAGAATCTAACCAACTCCCTTGACATTCAATGGCATTACCATCACTGAATCCCCTATCAACATCCTGGGGGTTACCATTGACCAGAAACTGAACTGGAGTAGCCATATAAATACTGTGGCTACAAGAGCAGGTCAGAGGCTGGGAATTCTGCAGTGAGTAACTCACCTCCAGTCTCCCCAAAGCCTGTCCACCATCTACAAGGCACAAGTCAGGAGTGTGATGGAATACTCTCCACTTGCTTGAATGGGTGCAGCTCCAACACCACTTGGGAAGCTCAACACCATCCAGGACAAAGCAGCCCACTTTTTTTGCACCCATCCACCACCTCAACATTTATTCCCTCCACCATTGACGCACAGTGGCAGCCGTGTGTAAAAGATGCACTGCAGCAACTCACCAAGGCTCCTTCGACAGCACCTTCCAAACCCACGGCCTCTACAACCTAGAAGGACAAGGGCATCAGATGCATGGGAACACCACCAGCTGCAAGTTCCCCTCCAAGCCACATACCATTCCTGACTAGGAACTATCTCGCCGTTCCTTCATTGTCACTGGGTCAAAATCCTGGAACTGCCTAACAGCACTGTGGGTGTACCTACACCCAAGGAATGCAGCGGTTCAAGAAGGCAGTTCACCACCACCTTCTCAAGGGCAATTAGGGCTGGGCAATAAATGCTGGCCTAGCCAGCGATGCCCATATTCCCCGAATGAATAAAAAAAAGTTCTGCTCACCATGAATATGTTCCCCACCCCCAGCCCCCCGGATGCAGCTGATTTTCTGTCCCCAGGAATCAGTTACTAGGCATGGATGAGCCAAACCTGAGCCAGAAACTAATGGTGGCAGGTTCTAGGTCAGTGTGCCACAAAGTGAGAATTACATAGAATCTATAGCACAGAAGCAGGCCGTTCAGCCCAACTGGTCTATGCTGGTGTTCATACTCCACGAGTCTCTTCCCACTTTAAGTACCTACATTGTCTTCCTTCATGTATGCATCAAGTTTCCCCTTAAACTTGTTAATGCTGTCTGTTTCAACCACTCCATGTAACAGCACATTCCACATTCTCATTTCACTTAAATTCTTTGGTTTGTTGGTGGCAATCCTGCATTTATATTCCATTGCTCTAAATTCGCTTACAAATGGATATAGCTTCTCTACATCTACCCTAACAGGTCTCTTCACTATTTTAAAAATCTCTATCATGCCTCTTCTTTGTCTCCTGCTTCCAGAGAAAACAGTCTCAGTGTGCTCAATCTTTCCCGATAGTCCAAAAGACTGAGGGGATAACAATTTATCAGGTGTTTATCCAAATGAAGGTAACGTCACGATCCATCACTGGATTCAAGTATAGACAAGATAAATGTAATATAATATCTTAATCCTATTTACAAGACAGCATAGCTTCAAACTAGAAATATACAAACATAGAAAATAGGAGGAGTAGGCCATTCAGCCCTTCGAGCCTGCTCCGCCATTCATCATGATCATGGCTGATCATCCAACTCAGTAACCTGTTCCCGCTTTCGCCCCATACTCTTTGATCCCTTTAGACCCAAGAGCTATATCCAACTCCTTCTTGAAAGCAACAACAGTTTGGTTTTTCAACTACCCTAATATCAACTGGGATACAGTTTGAAGGGCACAGAGGGCACAAAATTCTTGAACTGCATTCAAGAGAACTCTTTTAGCCAGCACGTAACAAGCCCAATGAGAGTGGGCGCAATTCTAGATTCAGTCTTCTGTAATGAAGCTGGGCAAGTGGATGAAGTGGCAGTGGGTGACCATTTTGGAGACAGTGACCATAGTACAGTTAGATTTAGCATTATTATGGAAAAGGACAAAGATAGAACAGGAGTAAAAGTTCTAAATTGGGGGAAGGAAAATTTTACGAAGCTGAGAGGTGATCCGTGACAGTGGATTGGATACAATTACTTGAAGGAAAATCAGTGGGAGGCATTCAAAAGCGAGATTCTAAAAGCACAGTTTAGACATGTCCCCACAAAGAAAATGGGTGATACTGCCAAATCTCGAGCACCCTGGTTATCGAGAAGTATACAGGGTAACATAAAGCAGAAAATGAAAGCTTATGACGGTCACAAAAAACGTAATACTTTAGAAAGCCTAGAGAAGTATAGAAAGTGCAGGGGTGAAGTAAAAAAGGAAATTAGGAAAGCAAAAAGAGGACATGAAAAAGTATTGGCAGGTAAAATCAAGGAATACCCAAAGATGTTTTATCAGTACATTAAGAACAAGAGGATAACTAAGGAAAGGGTAGGGCCTATCAGAGATGTACAAGCTAACTTATGCATGGATGCAGAAGATGTGGGCAGGGTTCTTAATAAGTACTTGGTCTCTGTCTTCACAAAGGAGAGGGATGATGCAGACATTGTTGTTAAAGAGGAGGAGTGTGAAATATTAGATACAATAAGCATAATGAGAGAGGAAGTACTAGAGGGTCTGACATCCTTGTAAGTGGATAAACCACCAGGGCCAGATGGATCATATCCAGGCTGCTGAAGGAAGCCAAGGAGGAAATAGCAGATCATCTGTGGATCATTTTCAAATCCTCACTAGATATAGGCGAGGTACCAGAGGACTGGAGGTCTGCGAACACTGTATCATTGTTTAAAAAGGGTGCGAGGGATAGGTCAAATAATTATAGGCCAGTCAGTCTGACCTCGGTGGTGGGCAAATTATTAGAATCAATTCTGAGAGACAGGATAAACTGCCACTTAGAAAGGCACTGATTAATTAGGGATAGCCAGCATGGATTTGTTAAAGGAAGGTCGTGTTTTACTGACTTAATTGAATTTTTTGAGGAAGTAACAAGGAGGATTGATGAGCGTAGTGCAGTAGACGTTGTCTACATGGATTTTAGTAAGGCATTTGACAAGGTCCCACATGGCAGACTGGTCAGAAAAGAAAAAGCCCAAGGGATACAGGGGAATGTGGCAAATTGGATCTAAAATTGGCTCAGTGACAGGAAACAAAGGATAATGGTCGACGGATGGTTTGCGAATGGAAATCGGTTTCCAGTGGCGTTCCACAGGGCTCAGTGTTGGATTCCTTGCTGTTTGTGGTATATATTAATGAATTGGACTTAAATGTGGGAGGCATGATTGGGAAATTTGCAGAAGACACAAAAATTAGCCGTGTAGTTGATCATGAAGAGGATAGCTGTAGACTCCAGGATGATATCAATGGTTTGGTTGAGTGGGTGGAAAAGTGGCAAATGGAATTCAATCCAGATAAGAATCATCTGAGCTCCAGGATATCACTGCAGGAGTTCCTCAGGGTAGTGCCCTAGGCCCAACCATCTTCAGCTGCTTCATCAATGACCTTCCTTCAATAACAATGTCAGAAGTGGGGATGTTCGCTGATGATTGCACGACGTTCAGCACCATTCGTGACTCCTCAGATACTGAAGCAGTCCGTGTAGAAATGCAGCAAGACCTGGACAATATCCAGGCTTGGGCTGATTGGCGGCAAGTAACATTCGCACCACACAACTGCCAGGCAATGATCATCTCCAACAAGAGAGAATCTAACCATCTCCCTTGACATTCAATGGCAAGACCATCGCTGAATCCCCCATTATCAACATCCTGGGGGTTACCATTGACCAGAAACTGAACTGGAGTAGCCATATAAATACCGTGGCTACAAGAGCAGATCAGAGGCTAGGAATCCTGCGGCAAGTAACCCACCTCCTGACTCCCCAAAGCCTGTCCACCATCTACAAGTCAGGAGTGTAATGGAATACTCTCCACTTGCCTGGATGGGTGCAGCTCCAACAACACTCAAGAAGCTTGACAACATCCAAGACAAAGCAGCCCGCTTGATTGGCACCCCATCCACAAACATTCACTCCCTCCACAGTGGCAGCAGTGTGTACCATCTACAAGTGCACTGCAGCAATGCACCAAGGCTCCTTAGACAGCACCTTCCAAACCCACGACCTCTACAACCTAGAAGGACAAAGGCAGCAGATGTGTGGGAACACCACAACCCGCAAGTTCCCCTCCAAGCCACACACCATCCTGACTTGGAATTATATCACCGTTCCTTCACTGTCACTGAGTCAAAATCCTGGAACTCCCTTCCTAACAGCACTGTGGGTATACCTACCCCACATGGACTGCAGTGGTTCAAGAAGGCAGCTCACCACCAACTTCTCAAGGGCAATTAGGGATGGGCAATAAATGCTGTCCTAGCCAGCGATGCCCACATCCCATGAAACAAATAAAAAAAAAGTGAGAGGTAATGCATTTGGGGAGGGCAAAAAATGGAAGGGAATACACAATAAACGGGAGGATATTGAGAGGGGTAGAGGAAGTGAGAAACCTTGGAGTGCATGTCCACAGATCCCTGAAGGTAGCAGGACAGGTAGATAAAAGGGTAAAGAAAGCATATGGAATGCTTTCCTTTATTGGCCGAGGTTTAGAATATAAAAGCTGGGATGTGATGCTGGAACTGTATAAAATGCTGGTTAGGCCACAGCTGGAGTATTGCGTACAGTTCTGGTCACCACATTACAGGAAGGACATAATTGCTCTGGAGAGAGTATAGAGGAGATTTACAAGAATGTTGCCAGAACTTGAAAATTGCAGCTAGGAGGAAAGATTGGATCGGCTCATGTTGTTTTCATTAGAACAGAGGAGGCTGAGGGTGACTTATGGAGGTGTACAAAATTATGAGGGGCCTAGATAGAGTAGACAGGAAAGACCTGTTTCCCCTAGTGGAGAGGTTAATTACCAGGGGCCACAGATTTAAGGTGATTCGTAGAAGGATTAGAGGGGACATAGGGAAAAATTAGTTCACCCAGAGGGTGGTGAGTGACTGGAATTCACTGTCTGGATTAGTGATGGAGGCAGAAACCCTCAACTCATTTAAAAGGTACCCGGACCTGCACCTGAAATGCTGTAACCTGCAAGGCTACAGACCAGGTGGTTGAAGGTGGGATTAGATTGGGTGGCTAGTTTTTTCAGACGGCGCAGACACGATGGGCTGAATGGCCTCTTTCCGTGCCATAACCTTTCTATGGTTCTAGGATGAAATCACAGTTTACATTTTATGACTATGGGCTTTATTTTGTGCAGGAGCAGGGCTCCTGGCGCCAGGCCGCAAAGGTGGGGAAAGCCCCGCCTCTGCATTTTATCAGCCCCTAGGAGCAATCCTCCGGCCTTTTGCTGTCAAAGTTTAAGGAGGCCGGATACCAGTCCCTTTAAAGACTTAATAGTGGCAGGGATCCCGTCCCCAAGAGCTGCTGGCAATCACAGGGCCTCGGACCCAGGCCCAACGCTGGAACCCCGAAGAAGAGGTAGGTGAGACAGGTTTACTGTGGCAAGTCTGGAAGGCCCCAGTAAGGAGAGGTGAGCGTTTGGTCCAGGGGGAGGGGGGCCCCAGGGGGTTCTCGATGGGGGTCCTCCGTGGGCCACGAATTGCCCATGTAGGAGGGACCACCTCCCCTCCCCTGCTCCCAGCCTGCAGGGAGGGCACCCCGTTTTCCAAGGCATCCTCCCCACACGGCAGAGCCCCTTATTTGGTCTCTGGGCGGGAAGGTCGGCGTCGGCCTATCCCGCCCCGGGAAATTGGAACTGGGATTCTCGGTGTTAGGTTCTGCAGCGGGCGATTCTGCCCCGATCCTCTGGCTCCGCTGCCACAAAACCCGCTGTCAGGGTGAGAACAAAATCCAGCCCTAGATGTGGAAGTGATGAAATGTATGGAACAGACTGGGGACAGTGGCAGCTGATCCTATTAGCAAACGCAAGAAAAATTTGTATAAATACTGATTAGAAATTTGTATGATACAAGAAAATGATATTTCTTAGATACTAGGAAGTGCAAGATGGCCTAAGTCCTTTCCCATTCCTCAGTCTTCCCACTCTGTTGGCTTATACCTAGAAGCAATGTATTAGGTGTTCAAAACCAATCTTTACAATCTTGTAATATATGTTCTGTGAAGTTTTACTCTGTCCACTTGGAGTACTAAAGTTTCTATATTTTATAGATGCCACATTTCGTTATTTGCCTTGCACAGACTTGGAATCAAGCATGACTGGATGATTTCTTCATCCTGCCCAACACCCTGTGATCAGGTACAATAGAAACATTTAAATTCATTTCCAAAAGACCAAATATCTTGAAGGGGGTGTGTGGGGGGTAGAGGGGGAGAGGAGGATTTAGTAAGGATAGCTTTTAAAATGACATGTCTAAGTTTACATTATTGAATTCAATAAACCAGACCATTCAGTTCAACAGCATAAAAAATACAATGTGCAATTGCTTCCTTTATTGAAGCTAAGAAAATGTTTTGTATTTTCCTCAGTAATGGGCTTTTGGGATGTGCAAAATAGCATAATGCATCAAACTTGTGCTATAAATTGATAACTATTTGGAGAAATCACAAAGCCTGAGATTATTTTCTTTACAGCTATGAAATTGCACCACTTACTCATTCATGATTCATTAGATTGTTAAATGATACCTAGTTTATACAGCATTCTATCAATCAAAATAATATAGGTATTACATTGTAAACCAGGATTGCCCTGGGGGGCCCACATTACAATTTTTGTCTTACATAGGGGGCCAGTGAGACAATCCCAGGAAGATAAAGGCATTAAAAATTTATCTTACTATTACTCAAAACAACAACAAATGTGCATTTTTCTGAAGAATCTTTAAATGAGACTAATTTATTGACTTACTTTCCCTTCACTATGTTGGACACTGGTTTAGTGAGATACCTGGCAATTTTTTTTTGTTTGCACAGGTAGTTAATATTGCCCACACACTTGGAGATGCAGAATATTCCAGATAGACGTCCATCTGTCAGGAATGATCTTAATCACTCTTTCTCCCTCCTCTCTCGGTGTCCCTCCCATTCCCGTGTTGTTTTGACCCCCATCTCTGTCCCCCTGACTCCCTGCCCCCACCCCCGTCTCACTGTCCTCTCTCTCTGTCCCACTCTCTCTCTCTCTGAAAGTTGCAGAGAGTGGGAGTGCTCAGCAGATGGGTGGTCTGTTTTTTTTTTAAAGAGATCGCAAGTCACAGCTGACAGGTAATGATATTGGTGATTCCGACTTTCTTTTAGAAAGTCCACCGGAAAACCCCAATCTGTCCGAAGTTCAGAAGCCATTGTTCCCGATGTCAGCTGTGACTTGTGATCTTTATTAAAAGCCAGTCTTCAGGAAGAAGCCAGTGGCAAATTTCCCATCTCCAGTCACGGACCCCTGGTGAAGATGTGGAATGGCCCCGGGTACAGTTTACATCCGCGGGCCGGATGGAAATCTTTGGCGGCCGGATGCTGGCCTGCAGGCCATATGTTGGACAACCCTGTTGTAAACTATATCTTGCAAATAGTGATACAAAGTTGAGACTATTAACACATTCCTATATGTGCGTTAGCCCATTATTTTAAGTAGGTTCGGTGCCTGGATAATGCAGACTGGATGTAATAGGAACAGATTACGTTTTCATATGTGATCAAATTTTATCTTGTTTTAATATATGAAAACCTTTAATAATTTAGCAATTTTGCACAGACTGAAGGAGCCTTTTAAAAACACCAGGGAGTAAATCCAGTTGCTTTAATGACAATGTGGGAGATACCGTGAGGTGCACAAAGACCTTGCTGAGATACCATCTGTTTTGTGCAGAAATGCAAAAGGAAAGCATTTCACTGGCCTATCCTTTAGTCTGTAGTTCATTTAGCACAGTTCAAAGAAGGAAAAAGTACATAGACTGGAAAGGAAGTGACATTAATGAATGGATACATTAATCTGGTTTGTAGCTGGTGATAGAGCTGAAGAAAGGGAATCACAGTAGGGAGACCAGTCTCGTCCCTTTAATGTGTCTCGTCTGTGTTTAAAATTATATTGAAAGGTAAATCAAAGTGACAGAAGGTATAAAGAAAATATTTTGCTTGTATGCAGCAGCAAGCCGTGTGGTAACTATTAGATGCAGTAATAGGTTTTGTCAATTATCAAACAAAGACACTTCACTGTGCCACTGTTCTGTCTTTTCAGTTTTATCCACAATTTTGTTTTTAGCTTTTTCTGCTCGAAGAAATATAGGATGTCAGAAGAAAACTGGAATAGTTCTGTATATTTAGCATCCACTGACTGTATCAGGAAGTCCTGTGCCCTTAGAAATGGAACACTAGCACCCTGTGGCCTGTGTGAGTGAGTCCAGTTTAATGCTGTGGTCTCATTATTGCTATGAACTGCATCGAGAACATTTACAGATGGCACAGAGACAAAACCTTCAATCTGAGCTTGATTCATATCCAATTTCAGAGATGAATGGATAGGTTCCTGATCAGAGTTCTTTTTCTTGCTTAAAATTTTTTTTCCCCCTTTTCCTCTTTCAGGCGTCCATACACAGCAGAACGGCTGCTGGTGAATTGCTCTCAAGTCTTTTGCAATGATCCTTTAGAAACCAATGGGAGGTTTATGAATCGCAGCTATCCTAATGGCACCTGAGATAGACTGCCATTGGGAACTGTCATTGGGGGACCCATTTATAGCTCTAGTATGACTATTATGCATGATTACATAGAATTTCACATCGCAGAAACAGGCCATTCAGCCAAACTGGTGTTTGCTGGTGTTTATGCTTCACACAAATCTCCTCCCACTTCAACTCAACTTATAAATACATCCTTCAATTCTTTTCTCCCTCGTGTGTATCTAGCTTCCCCTTAAATGCATCTATGATAATTGTCTCAACAACTTGTGATGCAGACATTTTCCTTTGGCTGTACAATCGGCCGAACTGGCAGAATTATTAGTGGAGACCATAATCACATTGCACCTAGTGTGTTGAATAGCCTGTATACCCCCTTCATCACAATTATTCCATATGGGTGGAAAGGGGTGAATACCTGATAGAAACTTATGTCCCAAATTCCTCTCCCTGTTCAAAATGTGCCATTGCTGAAACTTCTAGGCTTTTGTTTTGAACTTCCTCTTACCTATTAATATAATTCTTAAATATTAGATTTGATGCTGCATCTTTAAAATTCTTGGTGTATCACAAGGATAAGAACTGCCTGAAAAATCTGGAGTGGGGTCTGTCATATTAAATTGCAAAACAAGTTTTGTGATTTAAGAAACTGTATTTATACTGAAGGGGACTGATACTATCTGAAGATTTTTTTTTGAACTGAAATAGTTATTTTAGTTATTTGGCATAGCAATATCGCTACTGGATTAGTAGTCCAGAGGCCTGGACTAATGCAGGGGAGACATGAGCTTTAATCCCACCATAGCAGCTGGGGGGAATTTAAATTCCATTAATTAATAAATCTGGAATAAAATGCAAGTCTCATTAATAATGATCATGAAACTACTGGATTGTTGTAAAAACCCACCTGGTTCATTAATCTAGGGAAGGAAATCTACCATCCTTACTTGGTCTGGCCTACATGTGACTCCAGACCCACAGAAATGTGGTTGACTCTTAACTCCCTCTGAAATGGCCTAGCAAGACACTCAGTTGTAGGCAGCTCACTACCACCTGCTCAAGGGCAATTAGGGATGGGCAATAAATGCTGGCCTTGCCAGTGACGCCCACATCCCAAGAACGAATCAACCCATCTTTAGTTTAGTTTAGTTTAGAGATACAGCACTGAAACAGGCCCTTCGGCCCACCGAGTCTGTGCCGACCATCAACCGCCCATTTATACTAATCCTACACTAATCCCATATTCCCAACAAACATCCCCACCTGTCCCTATATTTCCCTACCACCTACCAATACTGGTGACAATTTATATAATGGCCAATTTACCTATCAACCTGCAAGTCTTTGGCATGTGGGAGGAAACCGGAGCACCCGGAGGAAACCCACGCAGACACAGGGAGAACTTGCAAACTCCACACAGGCAGTACCCGGAATCGAACCCGGGTCGCTGGAGCTGTGAGGCTGCGGTGCTAACCACTGCGCCGCCCTTGAAACCATATCTGAAACCATACAAATTCTCCCAGTTATTAGAAGCTCTCCACTGACAAGACCTATAGCTGTGCCACTCACCATTCTGGATTTTTTTTACAATTCACTGTTCAGAAGGCGTGCATTTTCAAAGCATGTCTAGATTAGGGCTGTAATTATATGTATACAGGAGCCCAAAATGCTTACCTATATTCATCGCCACCTGGATTCAGTCCAAGGAGGAAATTACCAGCATGTTGTTACCAGAGGGCTGTGGAAGCTGAGTCATTGTTTAAAGCAGACATGGACAGATTTCTAAATACCAAGGACATAAAGGGATATGGGGATAGTGTGGGAAAAAGGCATTGGAGTGGATGATCAGCCATGATCATATTGAATGGCAGAGCATGCTCGATGGGCTGAATGGCCTACTCCTGCTCCTATGTTCCTATGATTGCAGCCACCCCAAATCTTTCTGCAATCAGAGACAGCTCCAGGAATTACTTTCCTATGTTGTGCATACTAATTTTTTTTCAACAACTGAATTGCATCAGATTATATTAGGCTGATGAAATTTTTACCAAAGTTTAAATTTGATAAAGAGATGGGAAATTTTATTCTGACACACAATTGTAGTAAACAATTAGGTAGATGAGTTAATCTTTGAATTAGCCAAGATTCTCCACAATCTTCATGCTGAGACAAAGCTGCCGTATCTAACAAGTCAATGAATGAGCAACCATGAAACACACCATCAGGGTTCACATTGCTGTTTTGTAAAGGATGTGGAGAACAGTAAAAGGAGCTCTGACAATAGTCGACTGATGATGGTGCTACTCAGGTTTTAGTGTCATAATAAAATCACACATCTCCACGAACATTAAGTTCTGCAAATGTATACTGTAGCTCAACTGATTTTTCTAATATATTTCATTTGATAAATGATCAGTGGCAGTAGTCTGTCCTTCTCGACCTATCTACCCTTGACATGGTTGACCACACCATCTTCTTCCAATGCCTCTTCACTCTCATCCAACTGAGTGGGACTGCTCTCACCTGGTTCCATTCTTATCTGTCTAATCATAGCCAGAGTAATGGCTATGATTGCAATGGCTTCCTTTCCCACTCCTGCATCGTTACCTCTAGTGTTCCTCAACGATCTACCCTTGTCCCCCTCCTATTTCTCGTCCTCATGCTGCCCCCTCAGTAATATCATCCCAAAACAAATTGTTAGTTTTCACATGTACACTGACAACACTCAGCTCTACCTCACCACCACTTTTCTTGACTCCTGCACTGTTGCTAAATTATCAGACTGCTTGTCTGACATCCAGTACTGGATGAGCAGAAATTTTCTCCAAGTAAACATTGGAAGGACGGAAGCTATTGTCTCCGTTCCCTAGCTACCGACTCCATCCCTCTCCCTGGCTACAGTCTGAGGCTGAACCAGACTGTCTGCAATCTTGGTGTCACATTCCACCCCGAGAAGAGTTTCTGACCTCACATGCACGCCATCACTAAGTCCACCTATTTCCATCTCCAGAATGTTGCCCGACATCGCCCCTGCCTCAGCTCCTCGGCTGCCAAAACCCTCATCCATGCCTTTGTAACTTCTAGATTTGATTATTCCAATGCACTCCTGGCTGGTCTCCCACATTCTACCCTCTGTAAACTTGAGGTCATTCAAAACTCTGTTGCTCATGTCTTTACTCGTACCAAATCCCGTTTACCTATCACCCCTGTGTTCAACGACCCACATCGGCACCCGGTCAAGCAACGCCTCAATGTTAAAATTCTCTTTCTTCTTTTCAGGTTCCTCCGATGCCTCGCCCCTCCCTATCTCTGTAATCTCCTCCAACCCCACGACCCTCCGAGATATTTGTACTCATCTAATTCTGGCCTCTTGAACATCCCCAATTTTAATTGCCTTCAGCTGCCTAGGCCCTAAGCTGTGGAATTCCTTCCCTAAACCTCTCTGCCTCTCTTTCCTTCCTCCTTTAAGATGTTCCTTAAATCCTACCTCTTGGACCAAGCTTTTAGCATCTGCTCTAATATCGCCTTACGTGGCTCCGTGTCAAATTTTGCTGTATAACATTCCTGTGAAGTGCCTTGGGATGTTTTATTCCATTAAAGGTGTTGTTTAACTTGAATCACCACAACTTTGAGCTAAGCTTTTTGTGTAGAATTTGGTCAAATGATTTTTGAAAGTCTAGGCACATGTTGATATTAAGTCTTCACACCCCGAGTGATCATCAGCCAGTTATTCTGCATTGGAACATGGAGGAGAAAACCCTAGAATCATGAAAAAAAAATAGATGTTGCAATGGAGGAATTGTAGGGTGCTTCTGGATGGATGGATGAACTGAGATGGGCCAAATAATCTTCCTGATCTATATTTGTTTTGTGGTCCTTGTGACAGAATTGCAGGCCCATGCAAAATTGATGTGCTGGAATCTCAACTAAAAAGTAAACAGTTGTCCTGTCTATTGCGAGGTGCATTATTATTGTCCTCTCAGGCTTACACTGTTCCCTATTAAACTATAAAGTACTTTGGAATTGCAGTTTCTGCTGTAGGAAACATACAGCCACAATGCGTAAAGCCAGTCTCAGTTGGATGTTTAGATTTTCATTGGTGTTTATGAAGTCTAAATATATTCTGCATGGATTTTAAATATAGTTCCTTAACAATTTTCAAGATCTATTCTTCTCTCTATCACTTGCCAGTTTTCAGTGAAGACAGCAAAATGGTAGCCTGCTCCTAGGCTTCTGCCAGTGCTCCTGTTGCCTTAACTGAGGCACATGAGAGTAAAGCAGGTTGACTTGCCCTTCAGTTTTCTCTTTCCGTGTGGGAAACTGCTTAGCCTCCAACTTGACTGCCGTAGTATCTTGCCATGCTGTGGGACTGCACTTGGGTTATAGCAACAAGCTTAGACCACCTACCCTGATTCCTTTTCTTTAGAAAAGGAGAAACTCCACTCTATGGTAACTGCACAAAAGAAGGTTTGCTTGGAAAATGTACCCTCACAAACCTTTCTGACAATCTCAGACTCAAAGAATTGTTACAGTGCAGAAAGAGGCCAGTCAGCCCATCATGTCTGCACCGGCTCTCTGAATGAGCAATTCACCTGTATCATTCCCCCGCCTCTCCCTGTAACCCTGCACATTCTTCCTTTTCATAGAACTGTCTAATTCCCTTTTGAATGCTTCAATTGAACCTGCCTCCACCACACATTCAGGCAGTGCATTCCAGACCTTAACTACTGTCTGCGTGAAAAAGTTTTCCTCGCGTCACTTTTGCTTCTCTTACCAAATACTTTAAATCTGTGCCCTCTTGTTCTCGATCCTCACACGAGTGGGAACAGTTTCTCTCTATCTACTTTGTCCAGACCCCTCATGATTTTGAATATCTATCAAATCACCTCTCAGCTGCCTTTTCTCCAAGGAAAACAGTCCTAACTTCTCCAATCTATCTTCATAACTGAAATTCCTCGTCCCTGGAACCATTCCTGTGAATCTTTTCTGTACTCTCTCCAATGCCCTCACGTCTTTCCTAAAGTGCAGTGGATGCAATATTCCCACTGAGGTCAAAGAACAAAGAACAGTACAGCACAGGAACAGGCCATTCGGCCCTCCAAGCCTGCGCCGATCTTGATGCCTGCCTAAACTAACACCTTATACAAACTAGTGTCTTATACAAAAACAAGAAATGCTGGAATCATTCAGCAGGTCTGGCAGCATCTGTGGAAAGAGAAGCAGAGTGACCCGAAACGTTAACTCTGCTTCTCTTTCCACAGATGCTGCCAGACCTGCTGAGTGATTCCAGCATTTCTTGTTTTTGTTTCAGATTTCCAGCATCCGCAGTATGTTGCTTTTATTTTAGTGTCTTATACAAGTTCAACATAACCTCCTTGCTCTTAGGCTTTATTAATAAAGCCTAGGATACTTTATGTTTTACTAAATGGAATGTGTAGCTTCTCTGGCTATAATCAACATGATCTCATTAAGCAAAGCTGATGACTGAGTACTTTCCCACTTCTAAAGCACAAAAATCAGCCTGATATGTGTTAAGAAAGCTGGACTCTCCTCACTTTTCAATGAGAAGCTTGGCTTGCTTTATTTTCTAAACAGTGATATTCCCATATAACAAACAATTTGCCACTGGCAAGAACATCATTTAGATATGCTGGATGCACACATGACAGTGACGAGCCTTTCCCATCAATCCTGCAGGCTATTTGTCTGGTAATAATCACTAAGTTAGTTTCATGATTATTTGTTTTCCTATAGATCTAAAAGACTCCTTAAAGGAAGCGACCACATGAACAAATTTTAGTTGAAAACCCTTAGAAAATGTCTGGAAATGGATGCTTGAAGCCTTATACTTACAAATTGTACCTGACCTTTTTTTTAAAAACTCTGCTTTCTCAGCCCAATTATTTATTGAACAGAAATGTTATATCAATCTCAACTCAGCTGCTTCTACATGTGCACATAGCCTAGTTTTCCTACACAGGACATCAATGGTACATGTATTTCAGCACACTCACCACTTTTGGCTTGAATGGAGGCTGTATCTCCCTTTGTTCCAGTCTATCCCAATCAATTCTCCGGAAGAAAGCATGATCCCGGATATCTCTCTCTCCCTCAGATCCACAGCCAAGACGCTTTGCTGGGTGTTTTGTCATTAGCTGTGAAAAAGAGAATATTTTTAAAAAATGCTTGAGATAAAATAGATCAGGTTATCAAATAGCTTGCACAGGATATATATAAATTCCAAGAGGTTCGCAGAAATGCTGAGTTGTCCTTGTGAACTAAAAAGCTTAAAGAACAAGCTAAATCCTGTTCAATAGGACATTTCTGAAGAAACTATTTTGGCAAATGTTTAACACAAATGGCTCTTATAATCATTTTTATTCTGATTGATTCTTAGGTGGGAGTATCATTTACATATACTGGAAAAAACGATTCCCGTTTTGCTCAAACACATTTGGAGGAAATTTTTTAATTTTTCTAAATTTTCAACGTTTCATCATCACTGGTAAAAAAAAAAAGTGTTATTTTCCAATCCCTGTGGTTAAGGACTTATCGAAACATCCGAATGCTTTTGCCAACTGAATCATGGACTGCAGCGAGCAAAGGATATTAATACTAAAATCTCATATGACCTGATGTATTGTTAATGGCTTTTTGTTTTGGTTGCTTTCATCTTTATGCCAGTCCTTACACTGGAAACTTGAGAGTAGGTGGTCAATATCCACTAATCCTGCTTTGATTAGCACAATATTCCCAAACAGTGGTGGGCCATTATTTTTTTGTGACTGCCCATCAGAGTGTGGCATCTCAGAGGGATTGAGCAGCTGTTAGCTAATTCTGGTCATCAGTTGTTATTAATACTGCTTACCTTGTATTTAAAAATGTCAGATTTGTTTTAGTTAATCAGCCTGATGCCATACCATGAAAGATAGAGTCATAGAGTCATATTGCACAGAAACAGGTCCTTCAGCCCATCGTGTCTGTGCCGGCCATTAAGCACCTATCTATTCTAATCTCACTTTCCAGCACTTGGCCCGTAGCCTTGTATGCTATGGCGTTTCAAGTGCTCATCTAAATACTTCTTAAACATTGTGAGGGTTCCTGCCTCTACCACCTCTTCAGGCTGTGCATTCCAGATTGCAACCACCCTCTGGGTGAAAAGGTTTTTCCTCAAATCCCCTCTAAACCTCCTGCTCCTTACCTTAAATCTATGCCCCCGGTTATTGACCCCTCCGCTAAGGGAAAAAGTTTCTTCCTATCTATCCAATCAATGCCCGTCATAATTTTGTATACCTCAATCATATCTCCCCTCAGCCTTCTCTGCTCTAAGGAAAACAATCCTAGCCTTTTCAGTCTCTCTTCATAGCTGAAATGCTCTAGCCCAGACAACATTCTGGTGAATCTCATCTGCACCTTCTCCAGTGCAATCACATCCTTTCTATAGTGTGGTGCCCAGAACTGTACACAGTACTCCTGCTGTGGCCTAACTAGCACTTTATATATGATAGTGCATTACAAATTTGCATGCATGTGAGTTTCTCCACAAACCCTCACATGCACCGTTGTTAATATTAAAGGAGCTGTTTTTGGGACAAACCCCAAGTAAAGATGAGGCACATCTTCACTGAAGGGTTGGAAGAGAGAAAGATAATGATCTCAGGACTGCTCACAGAGTAGCACTAAAATAGTATCGACCTGGGAGCAAATCGTCCACCTATCTACTCTTTTAATCAAGAAATATTGTGTCATTGGGATATCTAAAAGTGGGAAAACAAATGACCATAACAGCAAAAAAAACTGTTTCACCAAAAAATGAGATAACTGTGGTAAATGGCCTTGTGAATGAAGATTCCGATACTGATACAGACTACAAGTCAGATGTCATTTTGTAACGAGTTCCCAGGGAGAACGGGGAGCCTAGAAAGTAGATCCAAACCAGCTTGAAGCTGTGCTGCACTGAGATTATTGGTGTGCCGCACCGAGATTGTGGGCGGTTGTGCCGCAATGAGATTGTGGGCGGTTGTGCCGCACCGAGATTGTGGGCGGTTGTGCCGCACCGAGATTGTGGGCGGTTGTGCCGCACTGAGATTGTGGGTGGTTGTGCCGCACCGAGATTATTTGCGGTTGTGCCGCACCGAGATTATTTGCGGTTGTGCCGCACCGAGATTATTTGCGGTTGTGCCGCACCGAGATTATTTGCGGTTGTGCCGCACCGAGATTATTTGCGGTTGTGCCGCACTAAGATTATGGCCAAACTGAAAATAAACCATGCTGCTTTTTGTTCTTGTTGTGGTTTAAGGGCAACCTTTACTTTACCCTCATAATCACAGCAGTTCTTGCATTGTCACCCCTGTGCTTGCTGACCTACATTAGCTCCTGGACCACCATCACCTTAATTTAAATACTCACCCTTGTGGTCAAATCTCTCCATGAACCCCCACCCCATCTGTGTAACCTATAAAATTCGAACAGGACTTGACAGGGTAGATGCAGGAAGGATGTTCCCAATGGTGGGGGAGTCCAGAACCAGGGGTCATAGTCTAAGGGTACGGGGTAAACCTTTCATGACTGAGATGAGGAGAAATTTCTTCACCCAGCGAGTGGTGAGCCTGTGGAATTCGCTACCTCAGAAAGCAGTTGAGGCCAAAACATTGTATGTTTTTAAGGAAGAGTTAGATATAGCTCTTGGGGTCTAAAGGGATTAAAGGGTATGGGGGGAAAGCAAGAACAGGTTCCTGAGTTGCATGATTAGCCATGATGATGATAAATGGGGCGGAGCAGGCTCGAAGGGCCGAATGGCCTACTCCTGCTCCTATTTTCTAAGTAAGTTCCTCCAGTCCTACAGCACTCCAAGAACTGAGTTCCTCCAATTCTAACTCTTTTGCATTCCTAACTTCCTTCACCTTACCATGCCTTCAGCTGTTCCAGCCATAGCTCTGGAATTCCCTCCCTAAATCTCTCTACTTCTCTTCCTTTAAAACACTCCTTAAAATATACCTCTCTGACCAAGCTTTTCTTCGGCTGTCCAATTGACTCCTTTGGCTCGGTGTCAATTTTTATTGATTATGCCCTTGTCAAGTTTTTTTTTAAACTCCAGAAAGCTTGTTGCTGAAGTTTTATGCTGGAGCCAATCTTTACTCAGTCCTGCATTTATTTTACGAAGTAAAACGATGACAAACATGCAATTCCTCTCTCAAACCTTCACCCAGTTTCAGTAAGTGTCTCCTTATATATATTGTCATGCAGACCCTCACCTGCCAAGAATGAGGCATATTAATTTTGTCATATGAACATTAATTTTAAACAGTTGCTGGAGTGAAGAAATGACTTGTTAAAGAGATCACCAGACATCTGCATACTAAGAAACAGTGCTTGGAGAGACAAAAGAATTGCTCACTGATTCAATTAACAGAGACTGGGTTGGGAAAGGTGATCCACATCTTGTCGGGGTAAAAGAGAGCCCTACAACCCTCCCCCCCCCCCCCCCCCCCCACCAAGTGCTTTGAAATCCACAAAGACAGGACTGGTTAAAGCAGCTGGTCACATGACTGACTGGCTGATCCAGTCTTTTGAATGAGACATAGGACAGTTTGAATTTAAACTACAGTTTGCAACTGAAACTGGAACAAGGAAGCTTCTCTCCTGGCTGGCTTTCTCTCGCTTTCTCACAGGCCACCGGACCCATGGAAGACACATAAACCTCAAGAGAGAAAAGACTCTTGACATCGAAACAAGTTGAAGTGTGAACTAGGCCCCAATGAACAGCAGGACTTACAGGCAACCAAAGACTCCACAATGAACTCAAAGGACTGTAATTATAATCCCAATATTGCCTCAAACCTTTCCCCTTTATTCTTTTCTACTTTTTCTGTCTCTATCTGCATGTGTGTTTATCGCGTATGCATGCTAGCGTGGTCGCATCGCATATTCTTAGTCGTTAACCAGATTTGAATTTAAGTTTAATAAACTTCCACCTTTCTTGTTTAAATCTAACAAAACCTGTCTGATTTCTTTGCCTTACAATTGGAGCAATGAGCAAGGATTCGCTAAGGGGGAGCTAAAAACACGGTATTTCTAAAATTAAACCCTGTTACGGTTAAACCAGGCAAAAGCTGAGAGGGAACCCCTAGACCCCTTTTCACCTGGTCGTAACAAGTAAGACCCTAATTAACACCCTCCACCTGCATATGATTAAACACAATTAACAAAGTCCCTTCTTTTTCTTTAAATAAAACTTAGAGTTTAATATACACAAACATTTCAAAACAAATGAAAATAAATAACATATTCCGTACACAGCATTACATTGCGAGATGCCCATGCTCAAGGACCCCTAACAATTTCTTTGTACAAGCATTTCTTTCTGTCAAACTGTCAGATAGATTTGCATGTACCCATTTAATTTTGGAGATTTCCTTTGTCTCCAGCAATTGTTTCAATCCAGCAAGGTCAATTCATAACCTTTTTCGCTCACACATTTTGTAGAATGTACATTATCCCACAAGGAACGATTATCTATATAACATTCTATGGGTATCTTATCTTCAGTACACCCCTTGTACAGAATCCCACCTAAACTATTTGATAAACAGACCCCCATATCCACTGCCTCCACAAGAGGCAGTGTTTCTGCAGCTAAAGTGCTTTTAACAACCCTTTTTATTTCCTTAGCTTCCCAATCAATAGGGCAACATTTCCAATTTTCACCCAGCAAAAATATTATGAAACCACTCGAATATCCATCAGCAAGATTAGCACATGAAGCATCATTAAGACTGACTAGTTTCATATTATTTAGGTCACCTAAGGATGGGAACTTAAGTATGCATTTCGCTAGATATAATTTTTTAATGTTTTATTTGCCCTGAAAACATTGTCAACTTTTTGGTGTTTCATCATAGTACTTAACTCCAACACATCAAAACTAGCATCAGGTCTAGTCTGAGAACACAACCAGTTTAATTGACCAATCAAGCTTCACAATTGCTCTTTCTCTTCTTTAGATATATCATCATCTTTCTGTGATGACCTAAATGATTAACCGGGACGGGAGTAACACTCTCTAAATAGGATTGTCGATTTAAAGTTATTCCAGACTTATTCTGCTTAACATGCAAACCAATATATTTAAAACACCCCACAAGCTTGACTCCCAATCTTAAATTCTACTCTAATTTTATTAATACCACATTTCTCAAATTCTGCAGAAATCATGAACGTGCATCATGAAGATGCCTGAAAGTTTCCCTTTATACCAATAAAACATTGCAGGATCTGCTTTTAGTTGAACATGACCAATTTTCAACAAAACAGATTTCACTGAGAAATACCACACCCTGGAAGCATCATTAAGGCCATAGATGCATTTGTTCAGTTTCCATAGTTTTCCTTCTGCATCTGTTGTCTCTTTAGGCTGTTTCAGAAACACTTCTCTCTGAGAAGTATCACCCTGCAGAAATGTGGCTTTTATGTTGATTGATCTACACTCTCATGAATATGTGGCCAAATGAGCTAAAAAATATTATCAAAATTACTTTTCCAGCTATGAGAAAGTCCACTCTAACATCGGTATCACCCAGTCGCTCTTCAAAACCCCTCGCAACTAGCCTCGCTTTAGCCTTATAAGTTCCACCTGGAAGCACTTTTTCAGTACAATGTGACAAGTCTGGCTGTCCCTTATCTGGTACTTCAGAATAAACACCAAACTCTCTCCAACTCTCTAACTCCTTTTGTTTTGCCTCGCATTAGTTTATCGAGTTTATTGGCAGCCACCAAAACTTGACGTCATGAGGACTTCTGCTTCTAGTTCTACTGTGAGACTGTTCTTCAGCTTTCATTTCTTTTTGTAATCTGTTCAAGCTACAGCTTCTATTATCACTTTGATATCTTTTGGGACTGCTTCTGTAAAACCTCCCTTTCGCACTATCGGAGGCTCTTTCTCCAGTACATGATTGGTTTCTGACGCAAGAGTCACTTTCAGACCCACTATTGGAATTTGCACTGTGTTTTCTCACCCTCCACTTTCACCCCATTCTGCCAGTCCACGGACCTCACTTCTTGGCCATCATTCTGAACATTCAATCAATATTTAAACTTGCCCGTAGATCATCTGGCACGTCCCACAGATGTCGCATCCCTCTACTCACTAGACCCCTCTGGAATATACGTCACCCGAGTATCTACTCAGTGCAAATGGCCTTTAGATGTGATAGCTCTGTCTTAAAGGCCTGCTCGGGTATAAAATTGAAACCTGACCTGGGCCCAACCCGACCTGACCCGAATATCGCAATAAATTTAATGATATCAAACATGTTATTGTGCTCTACCTTATCCAAATGGTAATACTTGTGATCCTGTTCATCCATTCCGGCAGCAGGCTATTCCTGCAGTTGGAGTTGTGGAGAATCATGGGTGAGCCTGATCCCGTGAGTTCCTGGAGGCAGCACTGACCAGCCCGACCTGACCCGAGCCCGAATGCTGGACTCAGAAAATGGATCTGACCTGACCCGAACCCAACACATGTAGTCGGGTCCAGTCGTGTTTGGGTCAGGTAGCCAGGCTTTACTCTGTCCTGAGTGTCGTAATTGCTCACATTACCATTATCCAACCCTCGATCTACTGTATTCTGTTCCTCAGGACATGAGAACTTGAGGCACAAAGTGCCTTGTTTTCTTCTATCAGCTGCTCAGATTCTGAGATTTTGTAATCAATACCAATTAATCATGCAGAATGAACCTGAACAGCTTGATTTCCATGTTTGATAAATACTGTCATATCATCATGACCTATTAACTTACCAGGAACTTTCCATTCCCTATGACCCTCTCTTTTATAATACACAAAATCTCCTGAATTAAATTCTGCCTCAGATGGCCTTATACGATGCCTCAGAGCTCTCCGAATTTTCTGAGACCTCAGCCTTGATGAAAGCCTGTCTCCTTGCATGTAAAGCATTCAAATGTGCAGAAAAAAATGGAACTAATTGTTGTAGCTTCTAGAGCAGGAGGACTGTCACACAGTACAGAAGGCAATTTGGGATTTCCCCCATAGACTGTACACTCCAACTGTCTGAAGCAAATTATTTCCATGAACCGCCCATGCCAGGGTAGTTGTCAACTTGCAGTTTGGTTGGTCAGCTAATATTTTATGTAATATTTCATTCATCACCATGTGATTCCTTTCACAGAGCCCATTGCTGAAAGGACTTTCAGCTGCAGTATTCATGACCATAATGTTCATGTTTTCACATGTCTCTGAACTCGTCATTGGCAAATTCCCCTCCATTATCAGTCAGAAAATTAGCTGGTGCCCCAAGTCCAGTCCCTATCCAATTCTTCATGATTTTATCTACAATCACATTTTTGTTTTTGCTATTTATTATTGTAGAGCAACTAAATCTGGTTGTCAGGCCTATAAAACATAGAATGGAAATATTTGTCTTTGTCCCATGTCTGTAAATTCACGGCAACTATCTCGTTAAAGTCATGGGCCAATAGAAGGCTGACAATAGCACGTGATGGTGTCCTCTGATACTTTTTACAGATTTCACACTTTTCACTAATCAATTATCCTCATATACTCTTCATTAATCACACCTGCATCCTTTAGCAGGGTTTTTAAATCTTTGACAAGAAGGGTGAGCAAATTGTCAGTGTAACTTTAAGACAATTTGTTTCTTTTCTCTCTGATTCTTAACACCTAGAAGGTTAAGGGCAGCAGAGACATGGGAACACGACCAGCTGCAAGTCTCCCTCCACTAGTCAGAGATCATCCTGACTCGGAACTATATTCCTGTTCCATCATTGTAGCTGGATCAAAATCCTTGAACTCCCTATCTAACAGCACTGTGGGAGTACCACCACATGTACTGCAGGGGTTTGGCAGCTCACCACCACCTTCTCGAAGACATTTAGGGATGGGCAATAAATGCTGGCCTTGCAAGCAACACCCAGATCCCATGAATGAATAAATTACAAAAAAAATCAGTAAAAAGCTAGATACAAATGCAGTTGAAATGCACCCCTCTCAAAACAAATCCATGTGCATTAAAAAAAGCCACTTGTTTTAGTCAAACAGCGGGTGCAAAATAAACTAGTGCAATGTGGCAACGTTCTTTGGTCGCAGCACTAAGCAAAGGGAAGGTGCACCCCTACTGAGAATACCAGTGTAGTTTTATGCTTTTGGAACCAGACTTTGGCTGATGTTAGAATTCCAGTTCCACTTCGTAAAATGCATTTTAGCAGTATGTCAACATCAGTACCACTATGAAATGTAGTTTCAAAGAATCCCAATCATGATTATCCATCCCCTCCTACACTAATTTAAAAGAATATATTTTTGAACAGTGAGGATCAATAAGTACATCCGTGAAACTGGTTTGAAGTAACTGCTGAAGCCAGTAAGTGTGGATCTTATGCTTATTATATCAACATAATGAGTAACAGTAGAGATAAAGCCATTAGCTGTTGGTGATTTAGCTTCCAAATGTACTCGTTATTTCAGCTCCTTCACACTGCCAGGTGAAGTAACACTTCATTTCTTGTCATTTCCTTTGACGGAGCACTCCCTGTTTAAGCAAAAATACTTAAGAAATCTGATAAAAAGCCAAAAATTTAAATGTTTTATTTTGAAAACATTTTCTTTTAATAACGGATATGTCATTCTCATTATGTTGACTCCAACATTAATTCTGTCATCTAGCTGCAGTGTTTGACAAATAAAGGGTTTTCAAACGCAGGCTTTCAAATTACACCGTGTGGATAACTGCATGAGAACACTTGGTTTGTCTGAAATTTCTTTGTCCACTACTTTTATGGAGGAATTAACTTGTTTCAAGAAATGGATTAACACCTGCACTAAAATAATAGGCAAAGGAATTTCAGATGAATGCATTAAGCATATTCCTATTTTGTTACTGCATGGTGTAAATTCAAGGCCACTGTTTTTCAAAGACAATGCTTTTTTAAAGGATACTATCACAAGCTCTCGAAATCACAGTCTGAACAAGACCATATTGCATTTTCAAGTTTTGCATCTGCCACTATAAAGTAGAATGGAGCTGTAACCATACTTAATAATTTAAAATGGTCCAACTTAGAATTTTGCAGTGATCAAACAATACATTTTGCATTTTTCTCTCAACATAACTGTCTAGGCAGCTAAGAAAGCATTGATTAAATGTCAGCCAGGCACATTTATTTCTTTGTCTACAACCCTTTATAAAATAGGTCACTGCAGTATTGGTTAGTGGAGGGGAAGGGGCAATGTGACATACCATTATATCATTAACGGATGCCAATGTAATGACACCTTGCCTTGATATTAACCCTTCCATGACAGGCAGGAGAGGATTACAAATTTTTTTAAACAGGGAAAGTGTCCCCAACTCACCACATTTGCACCATTCCCATTTTTATTGTGGCAGATAGCGTGCCTTAAAAGCAAGATACATCATTAGCACATTTAAATCAGGCTCCCACAGTGTAATTGGGAACCTGATTTAAATTTAAACAGTTGACAACCAGGTTTCCAAGGGCTCCGGAAACATGGCAGTTTTTTTCAATTCTTTCATGGGATGTGGGCGTCGCTGGCAAGGCCAGCATTTGTTGCCCATCCCTAATTTCCGAGTGGCTTGCTAGGCCATTTCCGAGGGCAGTTAAGAGTCAACCACATTGATGGGTCTGGAGTCACATGTAGGCCAGACTGGGTAAGGATGGCAGATTTCCTTCCCTAAAGGACATTAGTAACCAGATGGGATTTATGACAATCGATGTTAGTTGCATGGCACCATTACTGAGATGAGCTTTCAATTCCAGATTTTTTATTAATTAATTTAATTTAAATTCCCCCACCAGCTGCCATGGTGGAATTTGAAACTGTGTCCCCCATGGCATTAGCCTGGGCCTCTGAATTACTAGTTCAGTGACATTGCAACTCCGCCACCGACTTCCCATTAAACAAAGGGAGACGGAAGCTGCTGGTTCCACAAGGTAAGTGCCTTTTCCAGCACTCCTTTGGGCCAGGAGCAGGACTGCTTCCCTCAGAGAAATCTTTGGCCTCCCCTCTGCCAGTAACGGCCCCTCTTTCACCCTTGCCATGATCGGTGACCACCTCTTCCAGCCCCAATCTCTGGGCTCCCCTCTCTGCCAATTGCTACACTTTTTCTCCCCTTCCGCATCAACCCATTCTCCTCCCCTCCCCCCCCGCCCCCGCTCCCCACCCACCACTCCCCAAATCCGGTCTCCAATTTCTTGCTCACTTCCTTCTGATTCCCAATCACTCTGAACTCTCCGTCCAACCACCAAGCTCCAATGTCTTTCTCCCTCCCAAATTACCAGGGACCATTCTCAAGGCTCCTTCGGTGCAACCTCTTGACCCTGGTTTTTCCACTGGACAGCTGGCTAGCCTGTCAATTTAGTCGGCTGCCCAGCAGAAAACGGAAGAAAGAAATGATAATGAGGGCCTGCCGTTAAAATCTGCAGAACCTCTGTATCCCTGACCTTGCTGGACTTTCTCTGTGGTCCCTTGCACCCTCCTTTTCTTCTCTTAAATATCCGGGCTCTTATGTTGGATCTATTTGCACATAACATTTCCACCAGATCCATGGAATAAGGATGGAATAAAGGAGAATGAAAACTCATCCTTATCCATCAATCTAAGAGAAAGGAAGCCAATATATTAGACAGCACCTTCCAAATTCGCGACCTGTACCCCCTAGAAGGACAAGGGCAGCAGATGCATGGGAACACCACCATCTGCAAGTTCCCCTCCAAGTCACACGCCATCCTGACTAGGAACTATATCACCATTCCTTCACTGCCGCTGGGTCAAAATCCTGGAACTCCCTTCCTAACAGCACTCTGGGTGTACCTACCCCACATGGACTGCAGCGGTTCAAGAAGGCAGCTCACCACCACCTTCTCAAGGGCAATTAGGGATGGGCAATAAATGCAGCCTAGCCAGCGACACCCACATCCCATGAACGAATAAAAAATATTGTCAGTGGTGCAGACAAGTATTTCTTGTGAAACTAAGTTCTACATTCATATCAAGGACCAACTACTACAGCAATCACAAAATTATCACTTAAGCACAAACTAATGAATTCTCATGATGTGAAAAAAGACTGCAGGTTAAACAACTGCATGAAAAAGTAACATAATCTAGGATAATTTAGTTTTAAGGGATATGAAGAAGCTGCAAATTTGTGCATTTATGAAGTTGGTGCTTTAAGATTTAGAGGAAGGAGTAATGTATGGGAAGTACCTGGTGCTTCAAACTGAGGAGCTGGAATTCACACAAAGTAAGCCTGAGAGCAGCATATAACTGATGGTTTGGTTAAAGATCTCCTTCAAATGCTGTCTGTTAAGGGTCAGTAATCAAATGCTAGATATCACAAAGACACAAATATAAATCGATTGTTCTCGGACCTTCCAGCCATTTTTAAAGACTTCACAAAAGTAAAATACTGCAGATGCTGGAAATCTGAAATAAAAACAGAAAATGCTGGAAACACTCAGCAGGTCTGGCAGCATCGGGGGAGAGGGAAACAGAGTTAGCAGGTCGGATTTTGAGACCACGCTAGGGCTGCAAACAGAGGTGGGCGGGCGCTAAAAAATAGTGCTGACAGCTGGTGTGCTGGTTCTCCACCTCCGGGCCCAAGAGAAATAGACTTGCAGGGCTACGGGGATCGAGCAGGGGAGTGGGACAGACAGCAGAGCTCTGTGGAGAGCTGGCATGGAATCGATGGGCTGAATGGCCTCCTCCTGTGCTGTAAATGAGTCTATTTTCCCAGAGGTGGGTTGTGGTTGTGGTGGGGGAGGTACGGGGGGCATGTGTCCTGAACTGCTCCTCCAGTCTCTGTTTCTGCTCCTCCATCATGACCTTTCACTCCATCAGACTAACTCTGCTGCTTTCCATGCTGCTGAATAACTTCTGCTTTGCTGCCATTTGCTTGCTTCCCATGACCACTGACTCTACTCTGCTGCACATCCTTGAGAATTCCTCCACTGCCCTTTGGTAGACCGGGTTGGACTGGCTCCTACTCCTGAATATTTTTTTGTTTTCTCACTGCCATCTTCCTCACCATTAATCTCATGTCTTTACTGATCTTTTTATTTATTCTTGCAGGCCAGCATTTGTTGCCCATCCCTAACTGCCCCTAACAACTGAGTGGCTTGATAGGCCATTTCAGAATGCAGTTAAGAGTCAACCACCTTGCTGTGGGTCTGGAGTCACATGTAGGCCAGACCAGGTAAGGATAGCAGATTTTCTTCCCTAAAGGACATTAGTGAACCATATGGGTTTTTAGATAGTTTCATGGCACCAGTACTGTGACTAACTTTCACTTCTAGATTATTAATTGAATTTATGAATTAAATGAATTTAAAATCCACCAGCTGCTCTGGTGGGATTTGAACCTGTGTCCCCAGGGCATTAGACTGGGCCGCTGGATTCCTGATCGTGACATCATCACTCCGCCACTGTCTCCCCTTGGGGTCCAATCCAAATGCTCCACATTCCTCTTCCAATGACACCCAATGCTATGTATCTATTGTATGCCCGGGTTATCTGCTGCTGGCTCATGGTTGAATTTATGCTCCTCCTCGGCACTCGGATTTAATTGGATGAGCTGCACTAGCACCTCTGTTAATGTTCTTTGCTTTGATTGACTCCTGAATCCACTCCTGAACCATAACTAACACAGGTCCTCCAAGTTGACTTTATTGCCAACATACAGCTTTACTGTGAACTGTTTTATCTCCTCTCCTCTACATCTGAGACATGCCTGTCCTAATTTTAGCCATACCTAACTAACTTAGATTCTCTTTGTGTCCATTTCTGGCATATTTTAGCTGCTCTTCCAGACCCAAACCAGTTATTTTTTCTCCCTTTGTTTTGTCTTCCCTGTTGCCTTCTCCTTTCATGACATCTAACTATTGTCACTTTTCATTTTATTTCTACCCTCTCAACCATGAATACTACTCATATGCTCTTCTACTCTCCCACCACCATCCCAGGTTTGAACTGTATTTGAATGTGCCCAAGACTACACTCTGTGTTCTCAAAGGTCTTTCAGGCACCAGTTGCATTCTTCTTGCAGGTAGAAAATAAAACTGTCTCATCCTCCTTTCAGCAGCATTCCCACCCAACGTGCCAATTTCATTGAGCTCCTTCCCATACCAGTTCACCCCATCCGTCAAATTCCCTTACTTTTGTCAGCAGAGCAACCTTTCATCTCCCATTCCCTCCAGAACGTCTTTTCACTTATGAACAAAGACCTTGTACTGACATACTGAAACTTGGTGTTGCCAAACTGTTCCCCCAGTACACCCCCCATCTTTGTTTACTCATGTCTAAGTGGCTCAGAGTTGAATATTATCGATACATATTATTGCTTAGCCATCCCCCACCAGACCTAACTGGACCACATTAAGCTCAATCTATTCTGTAAAAACAGCCCAATACTCTGGGATCATCATAACAAGTTTGAAGAGTTTATGGACTTTTTATCTCTGCTATGTCCTCCTCTTCCCTACCAAGAGGAAAGTCCCTCTAGGCTCCCCTACCCTAGCCCTGACCTCCATCTCTCTAGATTCTCTCCCATGCACCCCCTCACCCATTGCCCTGTTGGAGCTTAGCTTGTCCATGAGTTCAACTTCCTGCTCCCTCAACCCCATTTGCACAAAACTGCAGACCACCCAACTTTCCTTCCTGGTCCCCTTGCTAGTTGACATTATAAATGTTTCCCCCTTCCACCCTTGACCCTCCATGTTCTTGCAAACTACTGTCCCACTTCCAATCTTCCTTTCTTTGCCAAAGTCCTTGAACAGGTTTTTGCCTTCCAGATCTGTGCCCATATCTCCTGCATCTTCCTCTGTTTGAATCTCTTAATCAAGCATCTACCTCTTCCATACTATAGGAACATCTTAAACAACATTTTCTGTGACTCATTCTTCCTATAGCTTTTAACACAACCACATCATTTTTCAATACCTCTCCTCCATTGTCTAACTTTGTGGGATGCCATTCACTGGTTTCAACTCTTAGCAATCTGGAGCATTTCTTTGCAATGGTTTTCCTTTCCAATCCTACACTCTCTGGATTCATTCTCTGCCCCTTCCTCTTCCTCATTTATATGCTGCCACTTGGCAACATCATTTACAGATTGGGAGGGGGTGTTAGGGTTAGGGTTCCATATCTTTGCTGATGATACCCCACTCTGCACCACCTATCGCAACATTGGCATTGCAATCTCTCCCAAGTTGATCGTCCACTCCCATATCTTCTTCATCACAAACATCCTACTTCCAATCGCAATAACATTGCCCACCTCCATCCCTACTTCAACCCATGTGCCACTGAAACCCACATCAATAGCCTTATTGTCTCCATACTCAACTACTGCAATGCTGTCCTCCCATTCTCCACCTTCTGTAAACTTTAGATAATGCAAAACTCTGTTTGCTGTAACATAATCCCAACACCAATCCCTCTTACTCACTACCCCTGTCATTGCCAACAACTTGTATTTCTTTAGCACCTTTAAAGGAATAAAAGATTCCAAGGTGCTTCACAGGAGAGTAATAAAACAAAATTTGACACTGAGTTACAGAAGGCGATATAATTGCAACGGGCCAAAAGCCTAGTCAAAGAGGTTAAGTTTTGAGGAGTATCTTAGAAGGAAAGAAAGGTGGAGAGTCGGACAGGTTTACGGAGGGAATTCCAAAGCTCAGGGCCTCAACAGCTGAAGGAATAGCCTCAATGGTGGAGTGATTAAAATTGAGGATTCTCCCGAGGTCAGAATTAGATGAGCGCAGATATCTCGGAGGGTTGTGGGGCTGGAGGAGTTTATAGACATAAGGTGGAGTGAATCCATGCAGGGATTTGAAAACAAGATGAGAATTTTAAAATTGAGTCATTGCTTGACTGGGAGCCAATGTAGATCAGCGAATACCGGGGTGATGGGTGGTTAGGACTTGGTCCAATCTTCATTGGGTCCACTCCAACATCTCAAATTTAAATTTTTCATTCTGGTGTTTAAATCGTTGCATTGACTCACCTCTCCCTATCTCTGTAAACAGCTTCAGCACTACAAACTGCTCAACGCTCCTCTGACTGGTCTCTTGTTCATCCCCAGCATTTGCAGCTTTGTCTCCACCTCCCTCCCTTCACATGGCTCTTTGGCCAAGCTTTTGATCACACCTTCTGAAACCTCCTTTCTTTCACTTGGTCACCATTTTTTTTTTCATACCTCATCGTGGGACATTTTTGTAAACACAAGAGGCTGAGTTTTCAGGTCCTGATGGGGGTTTGCATGGAGGCAGGCAGGCAAGTGAATTTGCTCCGCTGGACAGTGTGCAGGTTTCCTGGCCCTATCCCACCACCAGGCTATTTTCCCTACGGTGGTGGGTAGCTGGTTGCGCCAGTTAAAGGCTTATTGTCAGAGGCTGACTGAAATTTTCCAGTGCTTCCGGCCTTCTGAGGTGTCAGCAGACTGGGGTGGGTGGGGGGTGGGGGCGGGTGGTGGGCTGCCAGCACTCCAGGCAGACTGAGAGACTCTACCTACCTGCTTGACTTTAGCTGCAGCCAAAAGCCGCCCTTTGGAGGGGCTCCCCCTCCACATTGACAGCCCAGCTGCTCAGGCCATTTTTTAATTTAAAGTTAAAATGTTGGAGAGGACACCTCTATCTTGGGGCCCTCTCTCTCGCTTACCTGAAAAGGCCCTCCAGCCCATTTGCCGGCTGTTCTTAATTGGACAGCAAGCCCACCCTCTGACCATTAATTGGTCAATTCAGGGGAAAATCATAGCCGGGTGACTGTTCCCCAAACAGTGCGGGCTTCTGATCCCCATTTGACCCTGACGGGGGGTCCTGAAGCTCACGTGAAAGATCCTGCCCAAGGTGTTGCAACTTGCTGTTACCTCTCCCATTGCACCTGAACTAAAGTTAATTAGGATCAGCTAAAGGACCAAAAGAAAATGATTCTTCTTTAAAATTAAGTAGCCTTAAAGCAGACAACTCTCATATTAAATCTACTTAGGGAAATTTCGTAAAGGGAAAAAAAAAGAAATGTGAAAACTTCAGGGTAGGATGCAATGAGCTAGATTCTAGTTTCGTTTGTTGATGGGACGATTGGTTAAGAAATATAGGTTGAGTACAAAAACTTTAAATGAAAGACTGCTAGCTCTAACAAAGGCTTTTGACTATAGATCAATACTTCAAGAAGTTAGGTAACATTGTTGGTCATCCCGATTACTGTAAAATATTTATGTTTACAAAAAAAATCAACGTGAAAGCTCTTAATCATGTTAGTCTGTCATATTACGCAATGCAGCAATAATTAACCTGACAATAGGAAATGTGGTGATACCATATTCCTTTCAATAAATGTTGTCACGATAGCGGAGTGATGTCTTACCCCCTTGCAGATCAAGACAGCCTCCTTTGTCAGTGACTTGGGATAAGATACATTATGTTCCATTATAGACTGGAAGAGTTCATCCTCATCTTCTCCATCAAATGGAGGCTGTCAGAACACAAAAAAACAATTTGTCAAGAGATTTAGTTAAAGCTTCACTCATACTGCCAGCAGATTTGAAACCAGATAATGAAGCGTATTCAACATGTTGAGTTCAAGCTGTACTTATACTACACTGATATATTATTAACATACACATACTTTACATGGAGACTTCAAAGGAATATTTGACAATTTTTGTCCTTGCTTTCCTTGTAAGGCTGCACGGACCAGTCTGTGCTCTTGCGTTTTCTGTAGGTGTAGTTTTGTTTTTATTTCCAAGTTTCTTAACTTTCCCACTTCGCACCAATTCAGACTTTAGACTAACAGTGGTAAATGTTTCTGACTGAATTTTCTCTGTCCCTCCCAACAATTCATGAACTGTCCCTGGCTGAGGAAGCGGGTGACTGACCTGCTGCCTGAGTTCTGAGCCAGGCATAAACAAGTGCAAGGAGTAGGCTGGGATGAAATTCCCTTTGACTTTCTGTTCCTTGATAAAGCACTAGGCTTCTGCTGGCATGGCTGAGATCAAGGCCCTACAAATCATGGAATATCATAACACTTTCATTCTCATAGAAATATAGAAAAAAATTACAGCACAGAAGGCGGCTATTCGGCCCATTATGTCTGTGCTGGCCAAAAAAGAGTTATCGAGCCCAATCCCATCTTCCAGCTTTTGGCCTGTGGCCTTGTAGGCTACGACATCTTAAGTGCATATCCACGTGTTTTGTAAATGCATTGAGCATTTCTGCCTCTACTGTTCTTTCAGGCAGTGAGTTCCAGACCCCCACCACTTCCTCACACCCTGCCCCCGTAAGATCTCCATTCCATTCTCCCAGTTTCTCCATCTCTGACGCATTCTGATAATGCGACCTTCGACAACAGCACTTCTGGTATGTCTTCCTTTTTCCTCTACTGAAGATTCCCCCCCACTTTGGTTGACAGGCCCCTCAACCGTGTCCGACCCATTTCCCGCACTGCTGTCCCCACCCCTTCCCCTTCCTGCTGTTCTTTTCTCTTCCCCCTTTTCACTTGCTCAAAGCCTATTACCTTTCTAACCTTTGCCAATTCTGATGAAAGGTCACAGACCTGAAACGTTAACTCTGTTTTTCTCTCCACAGATGCTGCCAGACCTGCTGAGTATTTCCAGCATTTTGTTTTTATTTCAGATTTCCAGCATCCGCTTTTTAGTGCGTAGTTTTATAGTCTTCAGTTAAATCTCCCCTCAGCTTCCTCTGTTCTAAAGAAAACAACTCCAGCCTATCCGATCTTTCCTCATAGCTAAAATTCTCCATTCCTGGCAACATCCTCGTAAATCTCCTCCATACCCTCTCTCATTTGATCACATATTCCAAATGCCAAGCCCCTTATCTCAGGAACGTTGCTGTACAGAGATGTAGTCTCAAGGAATATAAGGGATTAAGCAAGGGATATAAATTAGAGGGAAAGTAGTCCCAGGTTGCACATCTTTTATTGATTGTCATCAAAGCAACTTTAGCAGTTCTAACGACATGCATGTCCTGTTGGTTGTCACTGGTGTGATGCAGGGAGGCCTATGAAAAGGCCACTTCTATAATAAAAAATTATTTCATTGTTGGAATAAGCACGTTCAAGAGTTTATTATAAACTACTCATGTCATACAAACCATTAGTCAGTGGACCATTCAAAAAACTCTGCATTTACATAGCACCTTTCAAGACCACTGGGCATCCTGAAGAGTTTTATAGTGATGTAGCTGAAGGAGTGAACCAGTGTCAGAAACACGGAGAAGGCATGTCGGGATCTACGTTTGGAGATCAGTGCTGAGGGAGCAAGGTCACAGATGGGCGAGAAGGTGAGACAAGTATCTTAATCAATTCTTTAAAATATGGGACGTCTATAGAACTTGGTTAGTCTGGGAGGTCACAGAATCGCTGGCCTCTGTATGTATGTGTGTGAAGATGCAGACCATGCCTTCCGGATGAGTTACCGTCTGTGGAGCCACTATGCTCTGCTGGCTTCCCTAAACACCTGTGCTTTGCTATCTTCTTTCAAAAGCTTACTTGAGATTCCGTCAATTGTGCTTTCACACCCCACCCCCTTCTTCCTTTCCATCTCCTGTACAGTCTCCACCACTTTGGAAAGCAATTTGAAATGCCTCGTTGTACGGAAGGGACTCTAAGCCGTTGAAATTCCCTGTGAGAAGGGTGGCCAGCAAAGGGAATATTGGAGAAATTGAGCCTCGAGGCAATAAAGGTACGGATGGGGATTGTGGGGGGGGGGTGGGAGGTGAAGAGGGGTGTGATGTAGCTAGCGGATTCAAAGTCTGGATGCATGTCGGTGGTGGGGGCTGAATAGGATGGTTTCAGTTTTGCTGGCAGTCAGTACAGTTCTCTAAAACAGCTTCCAACAACATTGTGAAGGAAACAGTTGGTAGAAAATAGCCGAAAGAAAAAAAACTTACATTTTATATAGTGCCATTCACAACTTTACGGCATCACAAAGTGCATTAATGCCACTGAAGTGCTTCTGAAATGTAGTCACTGTTGTAATGTAGGAAACTTGGCAGCCAATTTGCAAATGATATGATTCCACAAACATCAGTGAGGTAATGATCAGACAATGTGGTTTATTGTTAGTGGTTGATGGATAAATATTTACCAGGACACCAGGGAAAATTCCTTTGCTCTTCTTTGAATAGATTAGATTAGAGATACAGCACTGAAACAGGCCCTTCGGCCCACCGAGTCTGTGCCGAACATCAACCACCCATTTATACTAATCCTACACTAATCCCATATTCCTACCAAACATCCCCACCTGTCCCTATATTTCCCTACCACCTACCTATACTAGTGACAATTTATAATGGCCAATTTACCTATCAACCTGCAAGTCTTTTGGCTTGTGGGAGGAAACCGGAGCACCCGGAGGAAACCCACGCAGACACAGGGAGAACTTGCAAACTCCACACAGGCAGTACCCGGAATCGAACCCGGGTCCCTGGAGCTGTGAGGCTGCGGTGCTAACCACTGCGCCACTGAATACTGCCATGGGATCTTTCATATCCGCCTGAGAGGGAAGACGGGGTCTCGGTTTAACGTCTCATCCAAAAGACAGTAATTCCGAGTGCCTCGTTAGTGTCAGCCTGAATATGTGTTCAAGTGTCTGAAGTGGGAGTTGAACCCAAACCTTTCTGACTCAGGAGGACAGAGTGTGCTACCACTGAACTAAGGACAAAAGTCGTTGGGAAAATGCTGAAATCTATTATTAAGGAAGTCTTAACAACGCACTTAGAAAAGCATAGTATGATTAGAAAAGTCAACATGGTTTTACTAAATGGAAATCCTATTTGATAAATTTATTAGAGTTGATTGAGGATGTAACTAGTAGGGTAGATAAAGGGAACCAGTAGATGCAGTATACTTGAATTTCGAAAAGGAATTAGATAAGATGCCACACAAAAGGTTAATAGGCAAAATAAGGGCTCATGGAGCTGGGGGTAATATAGTAGCATGGATAGAGGATTGGTTAACAGATAGGAAGCAAAGAGTGGGCATAAACAGGGCATTTTCAAGTTGGCATAAAATGAATAGTGGGGTGCCACAAAGATCAGTGCTGGGGCCTCAGCTATTTACGATCTATATCAATGATGAAGAGACAGAGTAAAGTTTGCTGATGATACAAAGGCAGTGGAAAGGTAATCTGTGGGGAGGACACAGAGAGGCTGCAAAGAGATATAGACAGGTTAATTGAGTGACAACAAGATGGCAGATGGAGTATTATGTATGGAAGTGTGAAGTTATGGTCATAAGAATGGAAAAGCTGAATTTTTTTTTATAAAGTGTGAAACTTGTAAGTGTTGCTGTTCAGAGACTTGGGTGTGCTTGTACAAGGAACGCAGAAAGTTAACATGCAGGTACAACAAGCAATTAGGAAGGCAAATGGCATGTTGACCTTTATTGCAAGGGGATTGGAGTGTAGGAATAAAAATGTCTTGCTACAATTGTACAGGGTTTTGGTGCGACCACATCTGGAATACTGTATGCAGTTTTGGTCTCCACAGTACAAAACTCTGGTGAGACCGCACCTGGAGTATTGCGTGCAGTTCTGGTCACCGCATTATAGGAAGGATGTGGAAGCTTTGGAAAGGGTGCAGAGGAGATTTACTAGGATGTTGCCTGGTATGGAGGGAAGGTCTTACGAGGAAAGGCTGAGGGACTTGAGGTTGTTTTCATTGGAGAGAAGGAGGAGGAGAGGTGACTTAATAGAGACATATAAGATAATCAGAGGGTTAGATAGGGTGGATAGTGAGAGTCTTTTTCCTCGGATGATGATGGCAAACACGAGGGGACATAGCTTTAAGTTGAGGGGTGATAGATATAGGACAGATGTTAGAGGTAGTTTCTTTACTCAGAGAGTAATAGGGGCGTGGAACGCCCTGCCTGCAACAGTAGTAGACTCGCCAACTTTAAGGGCATTTAAGTGGTCATTGGATAGACATATGGATGAAAATGAAATAGTGTAGGTCAGATGGTTTCACAGGTCGGCGCAACATCGAGGGCCGAAGGGCCTGTACTGCGCTGTAATGTTCTAATGTTCTAATTCTAACATTTAAGAAAGGATATACCTGCATTGGAGGCAGTGCAGTGAAGATTTACTAGATTGGTCCCTGGGATGAGGGGGTTGTCTTATGATGAGAGACTAAGTAAACTGGGCCTATATTCTCTGAAGTTTAGAAGAATGAGAGGTTATCTCATTGAAACTTACAAGATTCTAAAGGGGCTGGAGAGGGTAGACACTGAGGTTATTTTCACTGGTCAGGGAATCTAAAACTCGGGGGCTCAGGATAAGTGGCCGATCACTTAGGACTGAGATGAAGAGAAATTGCTTCACTCAAAAGGTTGCAAATCTTTGGAATTCTCTACCCCAGAGGATTGTGGATGCTCCATCATTGAACACATTTGAGGCTGGGATAGACAGATTTTTGGCCCCTCGGGGAATCAAGGGATACGTCTAGCAGGCAGGAAAGTGGAGATGAAACCTATGATCAGCCACGATCGTATTGAATGGTGGAGCAGGCTCAATGGGCCATATGGTCTACTCCTGCTCCTATTTCTTGTGTACTTGTGGTATCCAGATTTGCATGAGTCAATGACATGATCAGTTGATATCAACAATGCTGTTTTTGAGTGATCATGCTTTATTTTTATTTATTTTTTTATTCATTCATGGGATGTGGACGTTGCTGGCCTTGCGAGCATTTATTGCCCATCCTTAATTGCCCTTGAGAAGGTAGTGGGGAGCTGCCTTCTTGAACCACTGCAGTCCATGTGGGGTAGGTACACCCACAGTGCTGTTAGGAAGGGAGTTCCAAGATTTTGACCCAGCGACAGTGAAGGAACGGCAATATTGTTCCAAGTCAGGATGGTGTGTGACTTGGAGGGGAACTTGCAGGTGGTGGTGTTTCCATGCTTTTGCTGCCCTTGTCCTTCTAGTTGGTAGAGGTCGTGGGTTTGGAAGGTGCTGTCTAAGGAGCCTTGCTGCGTTGCTGCAGTGCATCTTGTAGATGGTACACACTGCTGCCACTGTGTGTCAGTGGTGGAGGGAGTTAATGTTTGTAGATGGGGTGCCAATCAAGCGAGCTGCTTTGTCCTGGATGATGTCGAGCTTCTTGAGTGTTGTTGGAGCTGCACCCATCCAGGCAAGTGGAGAGTATTCCATCACACTCCTGACTTGTGCCTTGTAGATGGTGGACAGGCTTTGTGGAGTCAGGAGGTGAGTTACTTGCCGCAGGATTCCTACCTCTGACCTGCTCTTGTAGCCACGGTATTTATATGGCTACTCCAGTTCAGTTTCTGGTCAATGGTAGCCCCTAGGATGTTGATAGTGGGGGATTCAACGATGGTAATGCCATTGAATGTCAAGACGAGATGGTTAGATTCTCTCTTGTTGGAGATGGTTATTGCCTGGCACTTGTGTGGCGTGAATGTTACTTGCCACTTATCAGCCCATGCCTGGATATTGTCCAAGTCTTGCTACATTTTTACACTTACTGCTTCAGTATCTGAGGAGTTGCAAATGGTGCTGAACATTGTGCAATCATCAGTGAACATCCCCACTTCTGACCTTATGATTGAAGGAAGGTCTTTGATGAAGCAGCTGAAGATGGTTGGGCCTAGGACACTACCCTGAGGAACTACTGCAGTGATGTCCTGGAGCTCAGATGATTGACCTCCAACAACCACAACCATCTTCCTTTGCGCCAGGTATGACTCCAACCAGCGGAGAGTTTTCCCCCTGATTCCAACTGACTTGAGTTTTGCTAGGGCTCCTTAATGCCATACTCGGGCAAATGCTGCCTTGATGTCAAGGGCAGTCACTCTGACCTCACCTCTTGAGTTTAGCTCTTTTGTCCATGTTTGAACCAAGGCTGTAATGAGGTCAGAAGCTGAGTTAATATTTCTTTCCTGACACCCAACATACATTTCTGAAAATCTGTACATAGGTACTGTTCAACGATTGTGATTGTTAAACTTGTGACACAGATGCAACAAAGATTCTGTCTAATGGTACTGTGCACAGAGCCACACCTGAATAAAAGTAAATTATATGCGCTTGAAACTCCATCATTCACTTGCCATAACACTGAACACACTTTGAAAGTAATTCTTTGGTTGTGAAGCACTTCGGGACATCCAGAGATTGTGAAAGATGCTGTACAAATGCGAGTTCACTCTTTCTTCTTAAACTGACTTTCTCACCCTTTGCCCTTGCTTAAAACTCTTGCTCCTCCATGCACTTACCTCTTCACCACCCTCTCACTTCCTCCCATGCATCTGACATTCAAGGCTTCTTCTAATGCTACTCTTATGCTAGCTTTCTTCAATAAAATTTACTGCTTATAAAAGAAATAACTGTAAATTAATCCTAACTCATTTAACAGTTTGATTCTAATGATGGACATTCCTGTGCTAGTTTCCCAACATTTATATTATTTTACCTAAGGAAAGATTTTGATATTTCATTTAATCAGTTTTGCAGGATCAGGTGTTCCACTAAATAATTAAACTTTTCGAAGTGAGAAGGCAATAAAAAAATTCTACCCTTTTAAGTCACTCAAATATGAAATTCTTTGAGAAGTGTTTCATAGCTACAAAGCATGAAAATCTTGTCATCGAAAGTCTCCTTTCCAAGAAGTTTCTTACCTGTCCAGCCAACATTTCATAAAGTAATACTCCATAAGCCCACCAGTCCACAGACTTTCCATATGGCTGATAAGCAATAATCTGAAAGAGAAAGATATCCAAAATGTGAGGGAGAAAAACCAATTCAATTGCATCCTGAATGCTTCAACTTTTCTAAGAACTCTAGGCTGCTTTGCCACCCATACTCCCTTTCTAAAAAAAAAAGTTCTTCAGCATCAAGCACCATGACACCTTCACTGTTAACATTTGGATAGCAGGAGGGAAGGATACATTTCCTGAAATTCACCTGTCCTGGCAAAAGTATCACCTCAGCTATGAAGGCTCTGGGCACTTCCATCCAGTGAAGGGAAGGTCCATCATTCTGTATTTATTCTGATGAGGGGACGTGGGGGATCAATTTGCTTTCCAGCAAGTCCAGACCAAAATTGCTCGATTTTTGATTCAGGGCCCTTCATGAACAGATCCTGGAACTGACTCAGGACGCACATTCACTCATCCAAACTGTATGGTACCATTATCATGCATTATAATACTTTAAGTATTATGGAACTAAACTTGCATTCATACAATACCTGGTGTTGGTGCTATACATATGAAAAACTTCCTATCAATCATTTTCTTCACACCTAATCAGGGTACTTCTATTGTATTCAGAGAAGCTGCTGCATAAGGATTTAATTAAATCTCAATGCTTATAGAAAGAGGAGTAGGTCACTCAACCCCTTCAGCTTGCTCCACCATTCAAATAGATCATGGCTGATCTGGAAGTCAACTCCATTTACCCGCCTTTGTTCCATATTCCTTGATCTCCTTTGCTCTCAGTGTATATGACCACTAGAATTGCTTGATTGAGCAGTGCCTTATAACTCACTGTCAGACATGTATTATCCTCAAAGAGTGAAGATGCTCTATGACTCCATGTAAAGTATAAAACACAGAGTACTCAACAGACATTCCCTTGTTTTTTGTAAGAACAACCCTGGAGGTATTGGGGGAGGCAAGCAGTTTGTGACTGTCAAAAGAGCACATACATTGTCAAAATCCACTAGAAATTAAGTTTCCTGAAAATATAATTTCTATCCCCAGTGAGGGCCAGAGCATCTATCTACACCTGGTATCTCACCAAAGCCCTATATAATTGCAGTAAGATTTCCTTACTCATCATAACTCCAACCCCTTTGCAATAAAGACTAACATACCATTTGTTTTCCTAATTGCCTGCAATACCTTGCTGTTCCTGTGATTTGCGTACCAGGACACCCAAATCCCTCTGAATACCAACCTTTATTAGCCTCACTCCTTTTAAAAATATTCTGCTTTTCTATTCTTCTTACCAAGATGGATAATTTCACATTTTCCCACATTATACTCAATCTGCCACCTTCTCGCCAAGTTAACCAGTTTATACTCCCTTGTAGCCTCCTTGTGTCCTCCTCACTGCTTACTTTCCCACCTAGCTTTGTATCGCCAAACTTGGATACATTTCACTCAGTCCTCTCATCTAAACTGCAAAGAAATCTTATCAGTAGAACAGAAGGACGCTCAAAATTCAACTCATCCTCCAGTAATACAGATTTATAGGTCAGATATTTTGCTGATCTGCTTTGATGCCATAAACATGGATCATCGAGACATTTCAGTGCTAGATTTCCAAATGGACCAATTTACATGGAGTCATCAATGTGAATTATTTTCTAATCTATCTCAGTTTAATGCATTCCCAAACTACTGGATTATATAAATCCCCCTCCCAGACAAAATCATTGAATCATCAAGTCCGTGTTGGTCAAAATCTCTGTTTCCGCAAACATTTCTCTTCATGGACCTTTTAACACTTAAGGAGCAGAGTAGTTCCTACTCTGTGATTCTGCTGAATGCCAACAACTGGAAAGCATGTGACCAATATGAAGGAAACTCAGTCATCAGATGTCAGACCCAGATACCAAACACAAACTCTGCATGTCCTAATCCCACTATCTGACAACTGTATGTAGAAGTGTCTATTTGTAACAACTGAACACCTTTAGGCATTGTTTTACAGATGCCAATATATTTTTTTTTTAGTATTTTTGTCACTTTTACACTGATTTAAGGGATCCTAGGGAAGATTTTGTACTTCAGAGCATATTGGAAAATTTCAATGTCCACCTCATGAATTTCTATCTATTGAAATTAAATAAATGGAAAGGCAGAGATTGGCAGTGTGTTGAAATGAAAGATTTACCTTCCTGTCTCAGGAAAGCAAGTTCCATATGCTGCTCCTATTTAGTATTTGTCACTGAGAACTGATTTGTTTGTGTCCTTGATGAAACTTGGATGGATCTCCAGGCAGGAGACCAGAAGATAGAGTGGAACTCATTTCAAATGAGATTCTGTCTCTTCTATGATGTTGTAAAAAAACGGAGTGGGGGTCAGTGTTGGGAAATTTTCCATCTGCTTCTCCTAGGTCCAAGGATGTGCCTAAAGCTACCATTGGATTGGTGCATACGTGAACGCTTGCCAGCTGAGAGTCAGGCAAGGCCACAAAGATAATCCATTTACATGCCATAAATCAATTCTTCAGTTTGGCCAGCGGCTGCCTCCTTTAGAAGATAAAGGATATTGAAAATCACCATTCTCTTTGGCCTGGGAAAGACCTTTGGGACCTCCACCTGAATAACTGTGGAATGCTCTGCCTTACAAGGTCACAGGCGGGTGGGCAATGCTGAGGTGCTCTTGCAAGCATGGTGGTCCACCCCAAGCACAACTAATGACCCCGTTCCTGCAATTTGGAATGGAATCCATGTCTATGGGGAAATTGAGGAACTTAAAGACCTGCTCTGTTGCATTTCTGCTGACAGAATGGACCAATTAGAATTTTGGCCATGATGTCTACAGCTGTGCTGGGCTCTGTTGTCCAATATCTAGAGAAAAAGGCATGGATCCAGCTCCGGGTAGTTGTTGAAACAGGCAGCCTTAAAACAATCACAGGTTTGTGAACTCTCATCTTCATGCATCTGTGGTGCTGTTGGTTTTCTGACATGGAAGAGAAAGGCGGAGAGAAAATTACATCTGCTGGTAACTGCACTCCTCCAGTGAAAGTTGCCATGAGACTTGTCTAATGCTGATGTTATCACATTGCAGAATGCTATATTCAGGCATTAGGTGGCAGAATGTTTGCTCACAGATTAGTCATTCTCTGCCACCTTCCTATAAATAGAGACAATGTTGCTGGTGCAAGGTGTACAAACACTTGCCAGCTATCTTTTCCTTTCTTTAGCTGGAATCTGTTTAACTGAAGAAGTTCTACATTAACAGATCAAACTTTGGGACTGTGTTGCTGACTCAAAAATCTTCTGTTGATAAAATCTTTGAATTTAATTGCAGTCAGATCAGACACCAATTTCTTCAATCACACAGAACAGAGCATACACACTTTTAAACAGCTGTTATCTGATTGATCTGAGCGGTTTGAATTGTAGATAATTACTCAAAATCTATAGCACATTTTCACAAGTTTCTGATAGATTTTACAAGTCCCAGTAATCATTTATTTGGGGGGAGGGGAAGAAAGACAAATGTGTTGCAAAAAGTGCAAGTGGAAAACCATTCTCTCTTCATTTTATGCACTCATCCAATTTACACCTAAGGATCAGGAGTAGACTATTCAACCTCACAAGCTTGTTCTGCATTCAGATATACCATGGTTGATCTGTGCCTCAATTCCATTTGTCTGTCTTTGGCCCATCTCCCTTGATACCCTTACCTAACAAAAACCTGTCCATCCCAAACTTAAAAAAATAATTTACTCAACATCTGCAGTCTTTGGGGAATTGATTTCCACCGACGTTTGAATGAAAAGTGTTTCTTGATTTCACTCCTAAATGGCTTAACTCTAATTTTACGAATTATGCCCTCTTGTTTTGGATTCCTCCAGCAGAAAAAATAGGATCTCTGTATCTACCCTACCAATCCTTTATTTTAAATGCCTTGATTAGATCACCCCTCAACCTTCTAAATTTGGGGAATACAAACCTAGTTTATCCAACCTGTAATCATAATTTAACCCTGCATCATTCTAAACACTGTACTCCTTCCAAGGCTAATATGTATTTCCTGACGTTTGGTGTCTAAAACTGAACGCTCTACTCCACATGGGCTCTGACCAAGGCACTATACAACCAAAGCATCACTTTGTCATTTTTGAATTCCAACTCCATTAAGATAAAAGGCCAACTTTCCATTAGCCTTTTTGGTTACTTCCTGCACCTGTGCACTAGCTGCTAGTGATTTGTGTACACAGACGGCTAGATTCTCTTGTTCTTCCAGCTCCATTCATAAGAGTCATTACAGCATAGAAGGCGGCCATTCGGTCCATCTAGTCCATGCCGGCTCTCTGTAGAGCAATTCAATCAGTCCCAATACCCCGCTCTATCCCCATAGTCCTGCAAATTTATTTCCAAGTGCCCATCCAATTTCCTTTTGAAATCATAGATTATCTCTGCTTCCACCACCTTTGTAGGTGACAAATTCTAGGTCATTAGCACTTACTGCATAAAAAAAGTTTTTTCTCACATCTCCCTGCATCTCTTGCGCAAAACCTTAATTCTGTGTCCCCTAGTCCTGGGACAATCAGCTAATGGGAACAGATTGTCTTTGTACACCTTATCTGAACTTGTCACAGTCTTGTACACCTCTATCAAATCTCCCCTCAATCTCCTTTGCTCCAAAGAGAACAACCCCAGCTTTTCCAATCTAACCTTGTAGCTAAAATCTTTCATCCCTGGAACCATTCAGGTAAATCTCCCCTGCACCCTCAAGGACCCTCACATCCTTCCTAAACTGTGGTGACCAGAACTGGATACAATACCCTAGTTGTAGCCTAATCAGAGCTTTATAAAGGTTCAGCGTAACTTCCCTGCTTTTGTACCCAATACCTCTATTTATGAAATCCAAGATCCCATATGCTAACTACTCTCTCAATATGTCCTACCACCTTCAAAGATTGATGCACTTGCATCCCCGGGTCCCTGTCCCTGCACACTCTTTAGAACTGAGCCATTAAGTCTATATTGCCTCACTCTATCCCTTCTGCCAAAATGCATCACCTTACATTTCTCTGTATTAAATTCCATCTGCCACTTGTCTGCCTATTCTACTAGCCTATCTATGCCCTCTTGCAGTCAACTGGTATCATTGGCAAATTTGAAATTTTACTTTGTATTCCAATATCCAAGTCACAAAACATATCACAAAAGCAGTTGTCCTAGTACTGACTACAAAAATAGAGTTCATAATGTGTATTTCAATTTAAATAGATACGTAGATATATAGATATGTTGAGAAATAAATTAAAAGATCCATGGCATTAACTTCAATTAAAAATCGGCTTTACAAAACTATTAACTTTGTGCGTCCCAAGACGTGTGTTTCCTGTGTCCTCACAACCATCACAAATTCTTTTTCCTCAGACTCTTCCAAGTCACTGTCAAAATGCAACAAAGCCTCAGAAATAAAAGTGGAAGGAAAAAGTAAGTGAATCAGCCTGTTACTGTGTTATGAAACAGTACAGTATTGTAGTAACTGCAGTAGACCAATAAAGCACGGCTGCTTGATATTTGGAATTTGCAGTTATTTTCAAGGATGTGACAAAATTTTATATCAAACATCAATTGAATGATGTCCAATTAATTCGTCATGGAATATGTGAACGGCGGTGACCTAATGTACCACATTCAGCAAGTCGGGAAGTTCAAACAGCCCCAGGCAGTGTAAGAATTGATCAATGTGACTTCCATGAAGTCCAATTAATTAAATGTGAAGGATCCAAGTGTATTCCACTTGAGTAACCTGACATGATCTGCAAAATGCTGCTCAATAATTTATTGATCTGTCCACCTCCCTACAGATAACTATAAGCAATTATTTAAACTGCTGACCTGCAGGAGGAGGACAGCATATTTAGAAAGCATTTTAATCTAATGATATGGTGTTAGATCATACATTTAAAAGGAAAATTCATGGGATGTGGGCAGTGCTGGCAAGGCCAGCATTTGTTGCCCATTTCTAATTGCTAGGCCATTTCAGAGGGCAATTAAGGGTCAACCACATTGCTGTGGGTCTGGAGTCACATGTAGGCCAGACCAGGTAAGGATGGCAGATTTCCTTCCCTAGAGGACATTAGTGAACCAGATGGGTTTTTACAACCATCGATGATTGTTTTATGGCACATTACTGAGACTAGCTTTCAATTCTAGTTTTTATTAATTACTTGAATTTATTAATTTAATTTAAATTCCACCAGCTGCCGTGGTGGGATTTGAACCCATGTCCTCAGAACATTAGCCTGGGCCCCTGTATAACTAGTTCAGTGACATCATCACTACATCACCGTCTCCCCCTGAATGAAATTGATCACATTAATTTGATCATGTAACCTTTCTTACAAAGCAACTCATATGTCTAAAACGTGCCACTCAATTGGCTTTATTGTCCCCACTCTCCCCACAAGGGTAGAGATAACCCTTCCTGGTTACTATGTAATGATTTCTGCTGGGAAGTGCACATATATGGATGTCAGATAAGGCCAAGATTGCACTGGAGTGTGATGCCCCCACAGTTGAATGCCGTGCCAACACTCAGAGCACACAAGAAAACTAGGCACATACAAAAGGTATAGGAGGCCCACAGATAATTTGGATGTTTAATCTACAATGACGCTTTAGCAAACAGGGAACAAAATGGAAAAAAATAACATTTTCTTCTATTTGATTTTGTTTTTTGAACAGTTTAGTTCAAACTGTGAACTACTGAAAAGATCACTGGAGGAACAATGAGGAGTGTGGAGTGTGAAGGAGCTGAACATGCACGGTTGGCATGACAAGACTGAAAGCACATCTGCTTTGTGACCAGCTGCAGTGATTTTAATACAGCTCCATCAAATCACAAAGGAACTCATTGTAGCTTAAAGTTCCAATCCAATTTATCAATGTTCATTAAACTTAAAAACACCAGCTGTGTTGATGAGGTGAAAGTTGGCAAATTACATAACTGAAGACCTCACTTTTGAAAAGGAAAGTTCCAGCTCATTCTTAAAGGAATACTAGGAACAGAGGAATGTACGAGACTGGAGAACACCATTGCAGTCCATCTGGCCAATGTCTAGAAACCATGAAAGCTCACAATTCTTCTCATATCTGCTTATTAAGTTCTCTCCACGTTCTTATCCAACTTCCTTTTGAATTTGCTGATGCAATTAGCCCCCACTGCTTCCCTTAACTCTATTCCATCTATTCACCACTCCTGTGTAGTTACATTTAGATTGTCTTGTCATCCTCCTGCTTCTAATTTTGAGACTCCATGGGAAAACTCACAAAAAGCATTTAGTCATACTAAGTATAACAAGCTGAAGCAGGCCAATTAGGCATGCAGACCAGAGTTTAATAGTTGAAATTTTAGTTGTATTCACCCATGACAATTAGTCATATCTCTTCACTATCCTTCCTTTCCTTCTTCCCCAAACTGAACGATTTTCCTGCCAGTCAATGATTTATTAAAGCTATACCGCTTGCCTTGGCCATTCACATCTTCTATTAAACTTCTTAAGGTTGCACTCCTATCATGGATAGAACATTCTGGCACATCATCCCTCTCTTTCTCTGTTACATATTGCCCCCTGCCATCAAACAGCCAGGGACTCAAGCCTATGGCACAACATTTGGGAGAGGGTGATCGTATTCCCATGTGCCAACCTGGCTCTATGCTCCACTGTAAAGTGGAGGGACCAAAACTAAAGTGAAACCTGGGTACTCCCTTCCTTATCCTCCTGCATCCACCTGGGACATGATCCATTACCAGTTGGAAGGTTCTCCTGAATAAATACAAAAGCCAAATACTCTGGATGGCGAAACGTTAACTCTGTTTTTCTCTCTCCATATATGCTGCCTGACCTGCTGAGTATTTTCAGCTTTTTCTGTTTTTAATCTCAATTTATTTTTCCAAAAATATACTTTATTCATAAAAATTTGCAAAAATAGTTCAGAACAGTTCAAATTTCACATTCCAAAAAGTACAATAGAGATCAGATTTCTTCAATACAGAAGAATATGAAGTCCCTCACAATTCATGCCATTCCATTTTAAATACAATGTACATTGGCATGACATAGTAAAAAAACATTTTGGTGCATACAGCACCAGGGGTTTTACACAGTTGCCTTTCCCCATTCAGCCTTTGCGGTGGCTGCCCCAAGCTTTAGTGCGTCCCTCAGCATACAGTCCTGGATCTTGGAATGTTTTATCTCCTTAATAAATGATGCTTTCATTCTCCACCACCCATTTGATCGCTAAATACTCCTTCTCGAGAACGCAACTATGCTATTGTTAAGGAAACAACTTTCTAGTCAGCTACGTTACAGATGCACAGCCCCTTTGATAACCTGGGATAGTACAGCCCCATGCCCAACGGATAGACCATCCCCTGGAAGTTGAATTCCTGTAAGAAATCTGGAATGATCAGCACTGGGTCTCCAAACTCTGTTTACCCTCCAAGGACCATCAGACCATACTTGGCTCCTGAAATTTGATTAGATCGGTCAAGGGGGCTGCCCTCATGGTGAAATCTGGGATAAATAGTCAATAATATCAGTCAAGGCCCAGAAATGTTTCTACATTTTTTTGTCACTGGTCTAGGCCATTTTCTAATAGCCTCTATTTAGCACCCATGACCGGACACCTCCAGGAACCAGTGATTAATCAGACACACAGGCCAGAGCTGAATGCAGAATCTTGTTAATCTGCTCCTGTTGTGCCAATGTGACCTGTCTGAGTGCCAAAATCCTATTCCTGACACTATGTGTAACAAGTTAAAGCAGGCCCAGGACCTAATGATCAATGAGACACCCAGACCACAGCTTAATGGCTAAAACAATTCACATTTATTCATCAACAACAGTTTGAAAGATGCATTGTTATGACCAGATGAGAAAGGGGTCTAGGGTTCCCTCTCAGCCTTCACATGGTCTTACCGTAACAGTGTTTAATTTTAAACACACTGTTTTATTTTGCCCCCCTCCCCCCTTAGTGAATCCTTGATCACCAACTTCCAATTATAAGGCAAAGAAACTAGCCAAACAGGTTTTCTTAGGTTTAAAGAAAAAAGGTTGAACTTTATTTAACTTAAATTCTGATTCGGTTAACACCTACGGATATGCGATGCGCCCATGCTAGCACGCATACCCGATACACACATGCAGATAGAGACAGAAAAGAGCAGAAGAAATAAAGTGGAAAAGTTTGAGACAGTATCTGAAGATGGTTTTGGTTACTGTTCTTCGAGCTCACGGGTAAAGTCCTTGATTGTAGGTAGGTCTTGCTTTTTGTTGGGGCCCAGTATTCTTCTTAAACCTTGGTCGGTGTAGGAGACTTTTCTCTCTCGAAGTTCATGTGTCCTCAGTGGGTCCAGAGGCTTGTGAGAAAGAGATGGGAGCAGACAGGAGAGGTCCTCTCACTCCAGGAGCAAACAGTTTTTCTAAGTTCAAAAAACCCTGGACCAACCAGTTAGTCATGTGATCAGCCGGGATAACTAGTCAATTTCTGCTTGTCGCTTCTGTTGTAGCGATGCTGAATATTTCGGATAAATGTCCATCTGTCAGGGGTGATCTTATCACTCACTCACCCTCTCTCTCTCACCCCCTCTTTCTCCCCCCCCCCCCCCCCCTCTCTCTCTCTGTCCCCGGAATGGCCCGGGTACAGTATACATTCCGGAATTTTACGTTGGGCGGGAGGTCCCGCCCACTGGCTGAAAGGTCGGTGGCGAACACACCTCCGCCAGACCTGGGGAGTCATGCTGGGAGCTTTTGATCCCCAGGCCCTTAATTGGTCTTGGGCAGAACTTTCACTTCCTTGAGGCAGGAAGTCCCACCTCATGAAGCTGCCAGCCAATCAGGGGGCCGAGATATTAGTCCCAGCAGCCACCGGGAGTGGTGGCCACTGCTGAAACTACACCCAGCCATTGCAGGCAAGAGGAAAGACGGCCCCAGAACTCAGGTAGGTTTTTAGGGTCTTATCGGGGACAATTGGCCAGGTCCCAGTGAGGCAGTAGGGTTGGTCGGGGGAGATGCTGTTGTGTGTTGGGGTGTGGTTGGGGCTCTGAGGTAGCTCTTCATTGAGCACAGGTTGCCTGATCAGGAGGGCTCCCCCAGCCCGCAAGAAAGCTGCCTGATTTAACCAGGCGGGGTTCTTGGGTCCTTTGCCGTCCGGCTGCCAAGGGTAAAATATCAGCGGCGGAGGAAGGAGGCCCTTAAGTGACATTTAATTGGCCACTTAAGGGCCCTGATTGGCCTGGGGCGGGCAGGCCTTGTCTCACCGCCACTGCCCCATGTAAAATTACAGCGGGGCAGGAGGGGGTTGGGAATGTAACGCGGCACCCCCCCCCCCCCTACCCCCACCACCAGCCGCTCATTGGGGGGCCGTAAAATTCCAGCCCTATTCTCTACATTTTTCATATAGCTTCTTAAAATTGTATTCCTATTTGTGGATACAGAGCTCTCAAAGGTCTATGGCTCACACCTTGTCACTCTCTGGCTCTGTTGCACAAGATAATTGCATGCTCTTGAATTGAATCTGAAGTTAATTCGACTGTTTTTATTAATGCATCAACAGCAGTCCTATAGAGAGTGAGCTATGTAGTTTTAAAGTTTTCCTGCATTCATTTTCAGAGCACCATAACCATGAAAAGTGTACAAGAACTCTGGCCAGAAAGGCGATGTACTGTTGTGATGAGATTAATTTTCATTCCTTACCCAGCTCAATTCTCAAGTCACAGAATTTGCTGGATCGAAACCAAACACTCGCACATCATTCCATTTATCCAAACGTTATAACACTCTAAAATTAATGTCAGACTACACTAGCCAAAGTGATAACAATACATGGAAAAGTCGATAATGAGTAATAAATTAAAACAAATAACAGACATTTTGGGCGGCACAGTGGCGCAGTGGTTAGCACCGCAGCTTCATAGCTCCAGTGACCCAGGTTCAGTTCTGGGTACTGCCTGTGCGGAGTTTGCAAGTTCTCCCTGTGACCACGTGGGTTTCCTCCGGGTGCTCCGGTTTCCTCCCACAGCCAAAGACTTGCAGGTTGATAGGTTAATTGGCCATTGTAAATTGCCCCTAGTGTAGGTAGGTGGTAGGAGAATTGAGGGAAGGTGAGGATGTGGTAGGGAATACGGGATTAATGTAGGATTAGCATAAATGGGTGGTTGATGGTCGGCACAGACCCAAAGGGCCTCTATGACTCTATATTTAACTTCACCTTTAAGTTAAACAATCTGGGGTTACAAGGATAATATTTTGCCCCTTCCCTGGACCATTCTAATAATCACATTATGTTTCTGTGTAAAACAGCTTTACAGCTTCCTACCCAAAAATAACTCATGGAAAATAGCAGGACACACTTTTAAAAAACTTCTCAAAACTGCAGAAGTGTAATCAAATCCAGTGTTGCCCTGCAACAATACATACAGTATAAAGAATTGCTACATGCTGGGAAAACTGGGTCAAACAGGCAAAGCTTGTAGTAGTGGAGATCATGGGTATACTTTGGGGGAGATGTCATCAAACTGCAGCTGACAGAATACTGAGGTATGACTGTGATGGTATTGAAAACAGCTCTGAGTAGCGAAAAGTCCACTTTGAATCATTTTATAGGGCTGTGCCCTATCACAAAAAAGTCACTATGTGTCATTGTGTGGTTTCTGTGTAAGATGAAAATGATGAATTGCTTTCCCCTTTAGCAGTATATAATTCTTTAGATCAGAGGCTGGGAATTCAGTGAGTAACTCACCTCCTGACTCCCCAAAGCCTGTCCACCATCTACAAGGCACAAGTCAGGAGTGTGATGGAATACTCTCCACTTGCCTGGATGGGTGCTGCTCCAACAACACTCAAGAAGCTCGACATCATCCAGGACAAAGCAGCCTGCTTGATTGGCACCCCATCTACAAACATTCACTCCCTCCACCACCGACGCACAGTGGCAGCAGTGTGTACCATCTACAAGATGCACTGCAGCAATGCACCAAGGCTCCTTAGACAGCACCTTCTAAACCCGCAACCTCTACCACCTAGAAGGACAAAGGCAGCAAATACATGGGAACACCACCACCTGCAAGTTCCCCTTCAAGCCACACACCATCCTGACTTGGAACTATATCGTCGTTCCTTCACTGTTGCTGGGTCAAAATCCTGGAACTCCCTTCCTAACAGCACTGTTTGTGTACCTACCCCACATGGACTGCAGCGGTTCAAGAAGGCAGCTCACCAGCACCTTCTCAAGGGCAATTAGGGATGGGCAATAAATGCTGGCCTTGCCAGTGCTGCCCACATCCCATGAAAGAATAAAACAAAAATTTGTGCAAGCTTACAAACTTCACCTCTCATCAAATGTCACAATGTTGCTGAAATTACAGCAGCCACTTTCTATACTGTAGATGTTACAGGCTAAACTGATGCACAGTGACATTTCCAATTTATGCTTTTAGCTATCTGTGGTGTAATGAGCTACTGAACTGTCAGCAAGACACTATCTGCCTGAAAAGACTCGGAGAGATAATGATGTCACAGTAAAAGTCTGAATAAAGCTCCAAATTAAACAAAAATATATGGCACAATTGCAAAGAAAACATTGAATTACATTTTCATCTATGAAAGTCCATGGCTAATTGATGCATCATAAACAATCTTTCACACTGTATTTAATTTACCAGACCATCAACTGTGGCAAATTTAGAAACATTTCTGAAAAGATAATTTGTACTGAGAGGAAAGACTACAACAAATCCTTACATTTTGCTACTATAATAATATGACGAACCCAGCAGAGAATATCTCTGGATGAGTGAAATTCCATCAAGTATTTTACAAAGAATTAAATACCAATTGGGTAACACCATTTTCTGGCTTTTAAATTAATTATTTCTACCGATGAACAGGACAATTAGTAAAGCAGTTGTGCCAGGCCAGAGGGGATTTGAGACAATGCACTGTCAAAACTGGACACAACTGCTTCTCAGAGCAGTTGGAAAATCAGCCTAAACTGAAGGGAAGGACAGGATTTTTCCCCCAGGTTTCAGGACCCTGATGTCAGGGTCAAATAAGGGTCAGAGGTCTGCACTGTGGGGAATAGTTACGAGGCTGTGATTTTCCCCGAATTGACCAATTAATAGCCAGAGGGCCGACTTGCTGCCCAATTAAGGACTGTGTGTAGGCTCTAAGCTGGAGGGCCCAGAGGAGGCCCTCCAGCACTAAAGAAGCAGCAGGCTGCCTTTTCAGCTAAGTGAGGGAGAAGGCACCGAGAGGGCAGCCTACGTCTGAAGCCAGGCAGGTGGGGAGGGCCTCAAAGCCTGCCTGGAGCACTGACCTCCCGGGTTGCTGCTGGGAGGTCACATTCAGGCAGCTACACTGTTACCCAACACCTCCGGGGACCCAGAGGCTGACTTGGTCTCTGATAATAGGCCTTAACAGGCCTAGCTTTAACAAGTTCAGCAGGGCTACCTGCCACTTGCGAACTTGTAGCCCTGCTGCCAACCTCTCACCATCCTGCCTCCGGGAAAACGGCCTGGGGTCGGGATGGTACCGGGAAACTGACACCTCCACGCTCACCCTTCAGGGACTAAAAATCCTCCCCAAAGAGTATAAGAATGGAACACCGTCTGGTTGATGTGTTCCAGGTACCTCCCTGCTATTTGGCCATCACCTAGATCAATCAGGAGCAGCATCACACTGGATTGGACTGCCTTATCTCAATGGTTTATTACATACCAAAAAAAAATGTATCATTGTAATTCATTAAATAGGATTTTACTCTAGTGAAGGACACAATAACTCACTAATGACACAGCTGATCCTGTGAATTCAGACATCTGTCATTTCAGAAACAAATCATGTTTCCCAACATTCTCCGTTTCTGGTGCTGACAGCAGCTAAGATACAAATTGTGTTCAGTTTATCAGACCTGGATAATGAACATTTATATTCACACTCACCTCAGCTCACACCTGACAGGATGAGGATAATAGCCCCTCAGTCGACCAGAGAAAAGTCCATACAAAGCAAGATCCTGAACAGAAACTATCGAGACATCTGCTGAGCTGAGCGTTTGCCTCAAATCTGCTCCATCACCAAGACCATCCACTTCCACACGAGTGCCCTGGTTCAGCCCATTGGCTACAGAAACCCTCATCCATGCCTTTGTTCCCTACAGACTCTCCTTTGCTAACATTCTCCTGGCTGGCCTCTCACCTTCTGTAAACTTCAGCTCATCCTCATTTGGAACCAAAGTCACCCCTGTGTTCGCTGACCTACATTGTCTCCCAATCCAGCAATGCCTCGAATTTATAATGGTTATCCTTGTGTTCAAATCCCTCCATGGCCTTTTCAATCCCTACCTTGGTAACCTCCTACAATTCTCCAAGATTTCTGTGCTTCTCCAGTTCTGGCATCTTGTACATCTGCATTTCCATTGCTGCACCAAGAGTGTGACGGAATACTCTCCACTTGCCTGGACAAATGCAGCTCCAACAACTCTCAAGAAGCTCGACACCATCCAGGACAAAGCAGCCGCTTGATTGGCACCCCAATCACAAACATTCACTCCCTCCACCACCGGGCACAGTGACAGCAGCGTGTACCATCTGCAAGATGCACTGTAGCAATTCGCCAAGGCTCCTTAGACAGCACCTTCCAAACCCGTGACCTCTACCACCTGGAAGAACAAGGGCAGCAGATGCATGGGAACACCATCACCTGCAAGTCACACACCATCCTGAGTTGGAAATATATCTTCATTCCGTCACTGTTGCTGGGTCAAAGTCCTGGAACTCCCTTCCTAACAGCACTGTGGGTGTATCTACACCACATGGACTGCAGCGGTTCAAGAAGGCAGCTCAACGCCACCTTCTCAAGGATAATTAAGGTTGGGAAATAAATGTTGCCCTTGCCAGTAATACCCAAATTCCATGAATGAATATTAAAAAAAATTGGTGGCCATGCCTTCAGCTGCTGAGGCTGTATGATCTGAAATTCCCTCTGCTGTAAGATACTTCTTAAAAGCTACCTCTTTCACCGAGCTTTTGGTCATCTGTCCCAGTATCTCCTTATGTGGCGTGGTGTTAAATTTTGTTTGATAGTTGCCTCTATGCAACACCTTGGAACATTTTACTATATTAACGGCACTATACACCATGTCGGCCGTCCATGTCTCCGCTTTAAAGACGTCTGCGAACGCGACATGAAATCCTGTGACATTGATCACAAGTCGTGGGAGTCAGTTGCCAGCGTTCGCCAGAGCTGGCGGGCAGCCATAAAGACGGGGCTAAAGTGTGGCGAGTTGAAGAGACTTAGTAGTTAGCAGGAAAAAAGACAGAGGCGCAAGGGGAGAGCCAACTGTGTAACAGCCCCGACAAACAAATTTCTCTGCAGCACCTGTGGAAGAGCCTGTCACTCTAGAATTGGCCTTTATAGCCACTCCAGGCGCTGCTTCACAAACCACTGACCACCTCCAGGCGCTTATCCATTGTCTCTCGAGATAAGGAGGCCAAAGATACACAAGGGGTGGAAAAGGTTTACTGATATATTACAGTCTGAGGTATTAAAAATAATTCTCAAATAGTGTGGTATTGTGCAGACAACTCAAAATTAGCTTCACAAATGCCAAAATAGGAAAAGATGACCTGACCACAAGGTTCCCCAGACAATTCCAATTGCCCCAAGGCCAACCCAGTGGTCAAGAAACTGGATAAAAAATAGAAATTGTTAATCGCAATGGTAACTGAAGATTTAACATGAAAAGGAAAAGTCGGTCAAAATAACCAGCCTTGAGAGAAAATAAAACACTATCTGAAAGCCCAAGACATGAAGGCAGCATTGTTTGAGCACTACAGTAATATCAAGGTTCACAATGGGCTTGCCAGCATCTGTTGTTTGGCTGCTACATTTGCCAGTCAGGGACCAAGATTGCTCTAGATGGCACCTTGTTAAGGGCAGTGGTAGCTAACGTTTGCTGGAAATATGCAGGGCAGGCAGATCATGATTTTTTATTTATTTTTTTTATTTAAAAATTTTTTTTTAACATTTTTATTTAGAGATACAGCACTGAAACAAGCCCTTCGGCCCACCGAGTCTGTGCCGACCATCAACCACCCATTTATACTAATCCTACACTAATCCCATATTCCTACCACATCCCCACCTGTCCCTCTATTCCCCTACCACCTACCTATACTAGGGGCAATTTATAATGGCCAATTTACCTATCAACCCGCAAGTCTTTTGGTGGTGGGAGGAAACCGGAGTACCCGGCGAAAACCCACGCAGACACAGGGAGAACTTGCAAACTACACACAGGCAGTACCCAGAATTGAACCCGGGTCGCTGGAGCTGTGAGGCTACGGTGCTAACCACTGTGCCACTGTGTCAGTCAGACTGTAATGGTGATTTGGCACCAGCAATACCATTTTGAAGCTCAACACTACGGCCATCGCCCTCTCTTAAACTCACACAGCTGAACACACATTAAGCAGTAGGAAGGATCCCCCATCAGGGATCATCAACTACCTACTGGTTAGCTTCTGAATAATTTCTTCTGGCTGTTGCTATGATTGGTGCTCTCCATAGTTCCTACAAGTTGCAAAAGTCGACAGGGAGTGATGTGGCAGGTGCTCAAGGACTTCAGGCTGACTTCAAGGCTTCTGCACCAACCAATTGCTCCCAGGCATGGGTGCAGCAGTTGGCATTCCTCTTGGAATAACAGCATGAATGGGAAAACGAGCAGAGGACACACAGAGCAAGGCAAGCCGCTAGAAGAGGGAGGAGGACAGGGAGAAGAGCTCTCAGCTGGAGGTCATATCCACTTAGGGTGTTCAGGGAGTAATTCTCTGACCGGAACCTCAACGAGGAACTATGTGTGAAACATCTGTGTTTCAATAAGGACGACTTCACTGAAATCTGCCACCTGAAGCAGCTACAACTGCAATCTTAGAGCAGGGCATTTTAAGCATTGGCAGGAGCTGTCAAGGTGACCATGGCAATGAATTTTTATGTGTCTGGATCTTTCCAGGCTGGAGCTGGAGATATTTGCAATATCTCACAGTTTGCCATCCTCTGTTGCATAAGGGAGGTCACTGAGGTTCTGTTTCCAAAGACAGATAACTACATTTCATTCCTTCTTGCCAGAGACCTGCAGGCAGAGCAAGCACATTGCTCTGCTCAGAATCCAGGACTCCCCAACGTGCCGTGCCACTGACTGTACGCACATCAGTTTGCGGGCACCGCACATCAACTCTGCCATCGAACAGAACCGAAAGGAATTCCGCTCCTTCAATGACCAGCTGGTGTGCACTCATTGGCAGCAAATCATGCAGGTTAATGGCCAGTATCGTGCCAGCAGTCATGATACCTTCATTCTGTGGCTGTCCTCTCTGTGATCCGAACTTCAGCTACCATGGAAAACCGAAGGGTGGCTATGGGGTGATAAGCACTATCCACTGATGACATGGCTCATCACTCTGGTGAGCAACACACGCATAGCATGCATACAAGGTCACACAAAAATGTGATAGAGCAGACCACTTGGCATGCTGAAACAATGCTTTGGCTGCCTGGACTGCTCTGGAGCAGCCCTTCAGTACTCAGTATGTCGGGTGTCAAAATACATGGTGGTCTGCTGCACGGTGCACAACCTCACCAACATGAGAGCGCAGCCCTCATCACGAGCTGAAGAACATGTGGCGAGGAGGAGGAAGATGAAAGGAGGAGGCAATCTAGACAGCCCCCTCCTGCCCGGGCTGTATATCAAGAGCTAATTCGATTGCGATACCAGTAACTACAACCCCAATTCCCCATTCACCATCAGTTCCACACCTTCTGTCACTAACCATCACTGTGCCTGCTCGGCCACAATGCAAAAATAAACGCCACCACAAAATAAACACGCCAATCTAATTTATAAATGCAATTATGCCATATTGCATACGAACACAAACTAATAACCCTCTGCATTCCCTTAGTGCTGACTTCTATGTGCCTTTGCCAGAGCAGTCCAGTTGCAACGTCAGATATCAGATGCTGCATTACAGTTGGGTCCATGGAGTCGGCCACCGGCTGCAAGCTCTGCACAAATCCCTCTGCCATGTCAGTGTTAGACTGCTCCATGCTGCTTAATATTGATCTTAGGCTTTCGAGCAGGCAGCCTAACGCACCAAGCATTTCATTGTGCAAACTCACCAGTGTTCTTCTGTAAGCTACCCCATCAAAATCCTCATCTGAGTTCTCTGCAGCAGAACCCACGTGCCATCTTGCCCTCTGGTGAACTGGTACCTGCATTAACCTTGCCCCCTACCCAGGCTGCAGCGCACTCATGCCCAGTATCACACGTGCAGATCCCGCCTCTAATCTATTTATCTATCCTCAAAGACATGCAGAGCGTCCGTATTCAAGCTACTGGCTGTGAATGTGAAATGAACAGATGGTGCTGTGTTTTCATTAATACTCTCTTGTTGGTGTTCCTCCATTGCCTGGCCAGTTTGCAGCTCTTGGATACCAGAAAAGAGAAAGGCACAAGGGTAAGGTTGTGGTGAGGGGCAAGGGGAAATTAGGAAGTGCATATCATCTACAGCTTGCAAATTAGAAGAGATTACGACATGAGGGAGAAGTGAGAATACAGTGAACAGTTGAGGCCCCAACACACAGCCTTGTGGGACACCACTAGTCACATCCTGCCAATTAGAATACTTGTCCATTATCCCACCTGTCTGTCTCCTTTTGATCAGCCAATTTCCTAACCAGGTCAATAATTTCCTTTAATTCCATGAGCTTTAACTTTGGCTAACAGTCTCTCATGAGGTACAATATCAATGCCTTCTGGAAGTCCATATAAATAACATCCATAGACATTCCCCTGTCCACTACTTTAGCCACTTGCAAAACAATCTATCAGATTGGTCAGGCATGAGCTGCCCTTTACAAATCCATGCTGGCTCTCTCTGATCAGCTGGAAATTTTCATGATGTTCAGACACATGTCCTTAATTATAGATTCTAAGCAATCTCCTGACCACAGATGTTAGGCTAACTGGTCCATAATTCCCTGGTTTCTTTCTCTCAGCTTTTTAAATCGTGGAATAACATGCATCATTTTCCAATCTAATGGAACAGTTGCCAAATCGAGACACCTTCACAAGATTATAGTTGGGGCATCTACAACGTTCTCACCTATTTCCTTTAAAACCCTGAGAGAGAAAGCATCTGGTCCTGAGATGTCATTCCATTAATTTCTCCATTACTGTTATCTTATTTGTGTTAATTTTGTTTCAATCTCTGTCCCTGATTCAATAATCGTTTTCTTGGGATGTTTGGCATGCTGACCTCTTCCTCTACTGTAAATACTGAAGCAAAGTCATTATTCAGCATGTCCACCATTTCCTCATCATTAACAACATCACATATCTCTTTTCAAGGGGCCATATTGCTTCTGAGCACCCTCTTTATCTGAAATTAATAGTAAATGTTTTTATGTTGATTTGATATCCTTTATAAGTTTCTTTTCATACTCCTTTTTTGTAGCTCTTACTATCTGGTTTGTCACCCTTTGCTGCTCTTTGTATCTTTCCCATTCACCAGGATCTGTGCTATTTTTTGCACTTTTGTATGCTTTTTCTTTTGATGTTGTCTAGTGGTCCATGGCTATTTTTGGCAAGTAGAACTCTTGCCCTTAAGGGGTATTAAACGGTTCTGTATGAAATTAAATCTTTTTTTTTTGAACATCTCCCACTGATCGTCTGTTGTTTCACCCATTAACAAAACTTCCCAGTTTACAGAGAACAGTCTCTGCCTCATCCCATTGAAGTCAGTCTTGCCTAAATCTAGAATCTTAGTAGCTGTTTCACATTTCTCCTTTCAAACACGACGTTGAACTTGATCATATTTTGATCTCGATTGAATAAATCTTCATGCAGTGTTAAGGTGTTAACTCAATCTGGCTCATTACTAAATCTATATATGGCCTGCCCACTTGTTGGTTCTGGGACATATTGAGTGGAATCTTCCAAGCCCCGTGGAGGTGGCTTTGGAGGTGAGGTGGGGGGTAGTGGGGGGAGCAGAAAATCAAACTGAGGCATGTCTGCTCTGCTCGACATGTTCGCACTCCCAGGAGATTTTTCCGGAGGTGGGCTCTCCGTGGCACTAGCTGCCCACCCATGCACGGCGGGTAGCCAATCAACGTATGTAAGAGGGCAATTATCTCTTAATTGTGCATAGCAATATAGTCTTACGGGAGGCACGTGGACTCCATGCTGTCAGGAGCCCGACAGGGCATCGGACGAGGCCTCACAGCAGGGGGTCAGAGGGACCTTGGAGGCTGCCATCCATGCCGCTTACACAAACCCGCAAGGCTGAAACAGGCGCAGTCACGGCCAAAGCATTCTTGTGGAGGAAATTAATTAATAATAATCTGCAACTGAAAACTAGTCTCAGTAATGGTGCTATGAAACTATTATCGATTGTTGTAAAAACCCATCTGGTTCACTAATGTCCTTTAGGGAAGAAAATCTGCCATCCTTATCTGGTCTGGCCTACATGTGACAGCAATGTGGTTGACTCTTAACTGCCCTCTGAAATGACCTAGCAAGCCACTCAGTTGTCAAGGGCAATTACAGATGGCAACAAATGCTGGCCTTGCTAATGACACCAACATGCCATGAAAGAATTTTTAAAAAAACCTTCCCACTCATGGTTCTGGTAGCTCTGGGCCTTCATTTTTAATAAACCCTCAAGCCTTTCGACAGCGCATCCATGTTGAGGCATCCTCACACTTTCCCACTGCAGCAGCAGTGCCCACTTCTCGCAGTGAGGCTGCCAGCCATTCCTGCAGGTCCTCCCATTGGGCCTTTCACGTCCGTTTCCTGCCCTTAATTGGATGGTGAATGCAGAAGGAGCCTGTTAATTGGCTGCCTCCCGTAAGATCGTGTGGCAGGGCGCACCTCCAACACAAGCGGGAGTCAGGACCCGCAAATGGTCCCAACGTCTGAAAATTTTTCAAGTGGAGAAGATCCCATCCATTGTTTCAGGAAACTATCCCGGACACACTCTGGTTTGCTTATCCCAATCTGCATGAAAGTTAAAATCCCCCATTAAAACCATGTTGCCTTTGTTGCGGGCTTGTCTAATCTCAGCAATTGTACAATCTACCACTTCACAGCTACTACCAGGGGGTCTATGCAAAACTCACACTACAGACTTCAATTCTTTTCTATTTACTTAATCCTACACATGAAGTCTCCAGTACCTGCTTACCTCTCATTATTTCCTCTTATCATGGAAGTGATTTCATCCTTAATCGTCAAGGCTACTCCTCCCACTCTACCATTTCCCTATCTTTCTGGTAGACTTTATCACCAGGTATATTTAGTTCCCAGTCAGGACTGTCTTGCAGCCATGTGTTTGTGATGGTTACCATGTCATACCCTCTAGTTTGTGACTGAAATTCATTGATTCAACAATAATTAGTGTTTCCTTAGTTTAACGAGCCCTGGCCACCTATGTTTGCACCTGTGATCCAAGGGGTCAGAATAATGAGCGGCAATTTATTTCCAGTAGCTGCACTGAGGAAGAATGGCCTTTAATTAGGATTATTATTGGACTTCGAAAAGCAAACTGTGCTATACTTCATTAACGCGACTCAAAAGCTGGTTTAAGAGGCCTGGAAAGAATGACCACATGAGAAAAGCTGTTGGCCTGATGACATTTCAACAGCACTCTGATGTATTGATGAGCTAGGACTTGGCACTGGCCTCACCTCTGGTGCTATGTAGTCTGGGGTCCCACAAAACGTTCGAGTTGTCACACTGTTGAATATGCCCTCTTTGCACATGCCGAAATCTGCAATTTTGATGTGTCCCTCAGCATCCAGCATCACATTATCCAACTTTAAGTCTCTGCAAACAATTTAAATGTGGATTAAGTAAGTGATAGTCAATGTGGAGATCCTGATTGTCTTGCAAGTAGGTTAACCTAGACCTAAGTGTAGATAAACCACCTGGTCCAGATGGTTTGCATCTCAGGTTGCTAAAGGAAGTGGGGTTGGCGATACTGGAAGGGCTTGCCAAAATCTTCCAATCTTCTCTAGATATGGGGGAGGTGCCAGAAGATTGGAGAGTGGCAAATGTGATACCCTTATTCAAGAAAGGGTATAAGGACGATCCTAGCAATTACAGACATGTTAGTTTATCAGTGGTGGGTAATGTTTTAGAAACAATAATCAGGGTAAAAAAATCAACAGGTACTTAGAGAGGTTTGAGTTAACTAATGAGAGCCAGCACGGATTTGTAAAAGGCAGATCGTGCTTGACTAATCTAATTGAATTTTTTGATGAAGTAACAGAGAAGGTTGATGAATGGAATGCGGTGGATGTTGTTTATATCAATTTTAAGAAAGCGTTTGACAAAGTACCACATAAAAGGCTGGTTAACAAAATTGAGGCTCATGGAATATGAGGGTCAGTGTGAAATTGGATAAAAACTTGGCTTAAGGACAGAAAACAGCGAGTTGTGGTAAATGGTTGTTTTTCAGACTGGAGGATAGTAGACAGTGGTGTTCCCATTGGGTCAGTGCTAGGACTACTACTACTTTTGCTATATATGGATCTTGGATCTTGGAATACTGATTAGAATTTCAATATTTGCTGATGATACCAAACTTGGAGGAGCAGCAAACAGTGAGGATGATACGAACGGCCTGCAACAGGACATAGATAGGCGGCAGATGGAACTTAATACAGACAAGTGTGAGGTGGTGCATTCTGGCAGAAGGGATAGAGTGAGGCAATCAGAGGCTAGGAATCCTGCGGCGATTAACTCACCTCCTGACTCCCCAAAGCCTGTCCACCATCAACAAGGCACAAGTCAGGAGTGTGATTGAATACTCGCCACTTGCCTGGATGGTGCAGCTCCAACAACACTCAAGAAGCTCGACACTATCCAGGTCAAAGCAGCCCGAGGATAGAGATACGAGGATAGAGACGGATGACGACTGTAAATATATCAGCTCCATCAAACTGAATTCAAGTGAGTGTGCAGAGATGGTGAATGGTACTGATAATCATTCTGAAATTAATTTTTGTCCAATATAGCTGTGGGGCACATTATGTTAATTGCTACTGACGCTGACGCAAGAATATCCCAAAACTCAATAAGGATAACACCCTTGCCTTGATCTAATTCAAACCCCATGTGATCAAACAGCTTTTGCTTGTACCAGTATTTCACATGAAAGCACCATTTGGGATGCACGATGTGGAAAACATGTTGACAACTTTCAACAGTTCTGTCCTTTATTGATAGATAATTAAAAGCAAAACATTATTATTTGTTATATTCTCTTTCTCATTTCCCTTCCTTAGGCTCTTCTGTATCAGTTACCAGACCCCATTTGCAGGCACCAAAATAAGAGAAAAATACAGCGGATGCTGGAACTCTGAAGTGAGAAGAGTGCCGGAAATACTCAGCAGGTCTGGAGAGAGAAAGAGAGTTAGGTCGCAAACCTGAAACGTTATCTCTGTTTCTCTATCCACAGATGCTTGCAGACCTGCTGAGTATTTCCGGCACTTTCTGTTCTCATTCCCTTAGCAGGTAATCTGTTTAGGCTTCAGTCACTCTGATAGGAGCCACCATGCTATCAGATCAAGAAACTGGGAGGATATTATTGTGAGCCTGCTGTTTTGCACACCAAGTGCCTGATCTCAGGAGGTTATGCATCTAAGGAGAAATTCGGAGTAAAAGATGGACAGTTCTCCTGAGGAAGAAGTGCAGGATATTATTCCACCAGTTTACATTTACCTTTCCTGTGTCTGGCTTTTTTATTGACATTATCTCACCAAGCAGCAGGCCCAGTGATGGCTATAGATTGACTTTGATGTTTTAGTTTAGTTTAGAGATACAGCACTGAAACAGGCCCTTCAGCCCACCGAGTCTGTGCCGACCATCAACCACCCATTTATACTAATCCTACACTAATCCCATATTCCTACCTCATCCCCACCTGTCCCTATATTCCCCTACCACCTACCTATACTAGGGGCAATTTATAATGGCCAATTTACCTACCAACCTGCAAGTCTTTTGGCTTGTGGGAGGAAACCGGAGCACCCGGAGAAAACCCACGCAGACACAGGGAGAACTTGCAAACTCCACACAGGCAGTACCCAGAATTGAACCCGGGTCGCTGGAACTGTGAGGCTGCGGTGCTAACCACTGCGCCACCTTGTTATTGAGGAAGTAGCAAGTTGAATCATTTTAAAACTTTCTTCTTTGCAACTGTACACATTGGAACTGTGAGCAACTTATTGTCATTATCTCTGATCTTATTAAAACATATAAGATCCTGAGATTTGACAGGGTGGATGCTGAAAGGAAGTTTCCCCTTATGGGAGAGACTAGAACCAGGGGACACAGTTCAAAAATAAGGGGTCTCCCATTTAAGACGGAGATGAGGAGAAATTCTTTCTCTCGAAGGGTTGTTCGTTTGTGGAATTCTCTCCGCAGAGAACAATGGAGGCAGGGTCATTGAATATTTTTAAGGCTGAGTTAGATAGATTCTTGATTGACAAGGGAGTCAAAGGTTATAGCAGGTCGACAGGAAAATAAAACTGAGGCCACAATCAGATCAGCCATGATCTTATCAAAAGGCGGAGCAGGCTTGAGGGGCCGAATGGCCTACGCTTGCTGCTAATTCGTATGATCCAACACTGTCTCTCTTACCTGTAAATGATCCCCTTCTTATGCAAGAAGAACAGCCCAACAGCGATCTCTGCTGCATAGAACCTAGAATAATAGAAAAACAAATGTCTAGAGCAATCTGCAATGAACAAACGGCCTTGAAATGTGTTTGGATATTCCAAATTTTAAATTCCAAATCTTTCAACTGAAATGGTTCGTTACAGAATATTCCTTTTGAAGTTGGAGGAACCTTTTTATAATTCTGCAAGTACTGGTTGCTTTTAAATTGTCTTCGTAAACCACTGAAAAGGAAAAGATGGTCCAGTGGCACAATAGCCCTAATGTTTACTCTGGGATGGGAACAGAGTTGGCAAGGTGTTAGCGGGCGTGGGGGCGTAGTGCGTGGTGAGCTCACAACATCGGGACAATTTTAATGGGAGGAATGGGGAGGTACGGGAGGTACATTTTTCCCTTTTCAGGTCTCTGCACAGCGATATTTACTTCCGAGATAAGAGACAAGGAAAGTACATTGTTTCTTGACCCCTCATTAAAAGAGATGTTAAAGCAAACCAGGGACACTCATGTACATGAAGAAACTCAACTCATGCCCCATTATTGCACATTGAAGCATGTGGCAACAAAGAGTTGATTTGTCAGGTAGATGAATGTAAAATATTAAATTGGAACAATACACAACCATATCATAACAACTCTGGAAGGTTAGGTTCATGGAAGTCGCAGTGATCAATACTTACACTGCCTGTGGCTCCTTGAACCTCCCGATTTGCTGAATGTGGTACATTAGGTCACCGCCAGTTACATATTCCATAACGAAATAAAGACGATCCTAAAATGGAAGGTAAAAAAGGTAAAAAAAGAGCAGAAGGGAAATCCTCTAACCTGCTGTAATCAAATTGCAATACTTGGCAGTTTTTCTAATTACATTTTTACTAAACATATTCACAACTTTGAACTGTAGAGAGCACAAGAGAAATTAGCCCGGGTCAGATACTACATTGCGTCTGTAACAGAAAGTTATTGGTAATCAGCACGACCATCAGAAAGGAAAGCAGGGGAACAGCAGCTCCCTCAGGTACAAGGGGGGATAACTAGAGTGAAGTAGTGTAGTGAACTAATGTGGGCGCAGGTTCAGCGTAGGGGCCAAGTGTCAAGCTTGCATGGCTGCAGTGGAACAAGTTTGTGGTTATTTTAACTCCTGGATCTTGGTGCCATTTCCCAGGTGAGTTTTCCACCTGATCCTAAGAGGAATTACCTGGCCAGTGAATGGGAGTGCGATTTGGGTGACAGGATGCTTCCGCTGGGAACCGGAAGTAATGGTTGCCGGCAGTAAGGTAGGTTGGTTGTTGGGGGTCTGGAGGCAATTGTAGTTTGGGGTGGATGGGGGATTTGGGGAGGAAAGCTCTGTGCAGAGGAGGCTCAAAGGAGGAATCCTGCTTCCCCAGGCCCCATTAGAAAACCCAAAAATGTACCTGCCCAGCCCTCTAATGGTGCTGCTCCTGCTTTGGGCTGGATTTTTTGGCAGTTCCTGCAGTGAGCGCCACTCATGCAACTACACGGTAAAGTTGCTTTGGAGGCCTGTTTGCATCATAGCATCCTGATCATTGCAGCTTAATGAGGTCCTCATCTGCCTGCAGAGAGTGTCTCTGATGCTGCCTGAAACACACCTGTGGAAAGTGACATGGTGCAAATGCAGCACGACTAAGGCAAGTGGCATACAGCCCTTATTTTAATCCCTTGCACGCCCTGTTCTTATCAGGCACAGGGCATTAAAATCAACGCTAGCATGTTCAGGACTATTAAAATGAGACAAAATACTTAATTGAGGCCATTAGGTTTTGTACCATATCTATGTGTATCAGTCGTCAATTGGATTGTAGAATGTTAATCTTCCAGCCTTGACAATGTTATTCTAGCTGATGTAGCCAGAGATCAGTTTTAGCAATGAATGTTAAATATGTGCATTATGGGAGTGAAGAAAACACAACTATATTCTAAGATTGTGACTTACTGGCTGACACCATAAAGCACTAACCATAGAATGCTTCAACAATTGCCAGAAAATAATGGCACACTACCGAGTCTCAATGGATCACTGAACTGAACAGACAGTGCTTTTTATTGGTTACTCTGTGAAAAAGGAAACCTTCTTAAATTATCCTGCACTGAGAGCATTTCCTGAACACTGCTCTTGGTGCAGTCATGGATATATAAAGTAGTCACATTTGATTTTTGGAGGCAAGATTATAGTTGCCTTTTGGCAGCCGACATACAACAACTGTGCAACTAGTGGATTTAGTTTAGTTCCGGTCTCTGAAGATTTTCCTCTGCATTGTGCTGGGGAAGTCAATGCTCTCTCAGTGTAGGGGAGTGAAAAAGGGCAGAAGGATCCCAAGCTGGCTGCTTTACTTTCCCTTTGTTTGATACTTGTGGAAAGGTGCAGCAAGAGTCTGTCCCTTTCCACTAGGAGGGTCTGCAGGGGTGCTGAGCACAGGCTAATAATAATTATAATTATATAATTACATATATTTAATTAAACTTTCCTGCTTTATATTTAATTATTTCCTCCCCCCTCTTGAAAGAACAAATAGAATCACTCAGAGATCTACAAAAGCAACCTGAAGGCCCCAATTACAAGTTTGTATATAGTTACTAGGCGTTAGTATAATGTTAGTACGAGTTTGTATTGTGTTAATATTGTCCTTTCAAATGGAACGACAAGTTTCCAAGAGAAAAATAGCATTTCCAATTTTAGGGTGTAAGATAATGGATTCTGAGGAGTTTTCGGTGCCTCTTAGAAATTCCATTGTGTTAGAAAGAAATTTCCCAGATTTTTCTGACTTGGTTGCAGTGTTTTTATTTGTCTTTTTTTTTTGCCTCTGCCACGACACAGCATTGGTAGAAGGTGGTTGGACAATGTGTGATGTATCCTCGACCAGGTTTCTCGAGGCTGAGTACTTTTTATCCTCTATTTTGAATGTAAACACTTTCTAGATGGTGAAGGATCATTTTAGATTCACAGTAAATATCTCTTTTTCTTCTAGCTTAACCTCTGAAGAATTGGTTCAATTCCCACTTGGACACATAATCTAGGCTGACTCTCCCAGTACAGCACTGAGGGAGTGCTGCTCAGGTGAAGGTGCCATTCTTTGGAGGTGTTATTAAACCAAAACCCCAGATGCTTTTTCAGCTTAACTTTACTACACTATGCATCAATGCTGAAGTTAACACACAGCTCTAAATTAAGATGCAACCCACTGAGTGTTGGTAAGAAAACCAGTCTAACACCGTCATACCGCAAGGAGGGCAGAGGTTATTTATTACTGACAGGATTGATCGCAGTTCCAGCCAAACAGGTTGTTTCAAAGTTAATATGCTGAAATTGTCATGAAGATAGATTGGTTCATACAGGTGTCAAAGTAGATCACATGAATTGTAATAAACAACCTAAAACGTTTCACTGACTGACTGCCTACGTGTCAAATTAATCCAGTGAGTGCCAGAGCCATACAATAACAACTTATATTTATATAGCACATTTAATGTCCCAAAGTGCTTCAAAGGGTCATTATCAAACAGAATTGTTTGATAGCCACACAAGCAGATATTAGGACAGGTGATCAAAGGCTTGGTCAAAGAGCTAGGTTTTAAGGAGCATATTAAAGGAGGAGAGACAGAGTGGAGAGGTTTGGGGAGGGAATTCCAGAGCTTCGGGCCTGGGCAGCGGGAAAGCATGGCTGTCAATGGTAGGGCAATGGAAAACGGGGCTGTGCAAGAGGCCAGAGATGGAGCACAGGAAGGTCCGAGGTCTGTGCTTAGGTAGCTGATCTCTGCTCGGGTAGCAGCAGAAGAGCTGCAAGTGCTTGTGGATAAGGCAGGGTGGGAGGGGAAGTAAAAACCAACTGATATCAGTAAAAAATCTCCTGGATGTGCAGCATTGGACATTGAGAGGGGCCAGGTTGAGGTCAGTATCAGGCAGTGAGATTGAATAACCCACGGGGACATTCTTCCTTAGTGAGTTTTCAAGCAATTGCCCAAGCTACGCACTTGAGATCGGCAACACTTACACACTGGAAGGGAGCATATGCAGGGGTTAAACAGTGGTCTCTTGGCTGAGATTTCAGGATCTAATGTTGCAACTACTAGACTGTCATAAGTATTAATCCACAGAGCAGTCCCAATTCTGAATATTTATGGCATTTAGATTTTGTTGCACGTAATTGTAATTGAATTATTATTCCATTTTATCTATCCAGCCTTTAAATGTTTTAATTTTGCCTCCTTTTGTTTTTTATCCTTGTAATAATTTTGGCTCCAAGCCAATTGTTTTGCCTGTGACGTGGTGGTAAACTGGCTCACATTTGCAAGAGTTGATATGATATTGGGTAGTCATTCCTTTCAATTTTATTTTCTTTCAAATTTCCTTCATTTTTAGTGTCTTGCTGCCCTGACGTCTATGCATTCTCCTTTAAATCAAAGGACTTTTGAACACGACAGAAACCGACCCAAATTTTCAAATCAATACCAAGACTTTTCAGCACTCAGCTAACAGCAGACAAGTTAACTAAATGGAGTTGTGCCTGCACAGAATGACTCATTCACTGTCAGTACCCACAGCACGCAAAGCCTTGGTGCTGATTAGCAATTTGCCAACTGCTGGTGAAAGCATTCAGCCCACGCCTTCAAGACTGCTTCCAACTCAAGGTTTTTAATGGGCTACATTAGAGTTTACCTAAACATTCAATATTATAGGGAGTTGGCTCTACACTGTGGTGAGGTGAGGAGAGGAACTTCTTTTATGTCCAGTAAGATTAAGTAAACTATGACCATAGAACTTTAAGCTTCTTTGTCTCTTTTTTTTTCTCATGGAGGTGAATTACGTGAAGATTAGTACTGAGACGGTATCTGCCCAACCTCAGTTGCCATGTCAGTATGGCCTCACACTAAGATTTTGCTAAACTAAGTGCTTTTTGTGCCAAATTAAGGGTGGTTGTGTGTTATGGGTCTGTTTCCCTTGAAACTGATTGAGAATTCACAAGTCTATTTCAGTATTGCTGAAAATAGAGACATGTTGTTGAATTTAAGACGGTCAGTCGGGCTTGCAGTGTGGCGCATTTGCGTGTACTGGAAGCTACATATATTAATACACAGGGCCCTGTTCTTTGCAGACAGAAAGAACATGTACAAACATTATGCCTGTTCCAGCTAAACAAAATAAGTGACAGCCATTCACTGGTTCATTCCTCAGGGCAATACCTTGACCAATCAGAGTCAGGCTGCCTGGTTTTAATTTCAAACAAAACTTGGCAGTTAACTGTCAGTCACCGTAAACTGGTGCATTCTCCATGACAACGCCTCTACCAGAGTTCACTTGCCAACCAATCAGCACTCTCTTCTCATACAGTATAAAGTCATTGCTTTCCCTTACATTGGGATTCTTGCGGATTGCCCTGATGAGTGCAAGACGAAAAACTTCGACAACATGTCTCTATTTTTGGCAATACTCAAGTTTTGTACTACCAAACGACTAAACCTATTTCACATAGTGTGTGTACAGGCAGTGGGCAGAGATTTTCAGCCCATCAATCTGAGCTTTGATTTGAACCCAACATCTCACACTGCTTCACAACAGCTAAATTATCTCTTAAAAATACCTTGTTGGGTAGATAAATGCGTCAACCAACTTACACTCAGCTAGTTCCACATACAGCAAATGAGTGACCAGATTATCTGTTTTAGTGGTGTTGGTTGGGGTAAGAATGTTGGCCAGGACTCTGGGATAACTCCCTGATCTCTGAATAGTGCCTTAGCTTTAGGATCTTTTGCATCCACCTGAGAAGGCAGATTTAACATCACATCCAAAAGATAGCACCTCCAACAGTGCAGCACTCCTTCAGTACTTCACTGATGTATCAGCCGATATTTACTTTCTTGTAATATTTTTCTCTGTGGGTTTTATATTTCTGTATTGCTGAGTGTATCCACTAAACAACTAATATTTCCACTTTGTTTAAATCATGTAACAGGTTAATAAAACTGCCCAGTGGAATCGACCAGCAAAATATTAATGGTACCAAGTAAACACTCCATCCTGTGCTCATTTTTCATATATCTTACTATGTTTCGAACATTTCCTTTGATGACACGGTGCCCTAGGCATGCACTGTACCAGATTCCAGTTCAGTAGATGTTCAGTACTATCAATCAATGATGGAACCTCATCTGTTAATTTTTTTAAAAAATGATGTTACTTACTAAACTCTTCCAATATTGCCAGTTCTCCATTTGTTGAAGAACGATTCTACTACTATTTAATATATTCTTTTAAGACTGTAGCCTGGTTTCAGCTGTAACTACGTGTAAAATAGTATATTTACAGCCCAATAAAACCCAATCAGAACCAGCCAGATGTAGAGCTGCATTCAAGGGATTTGAAGATCAAGTGATAAAGATACACCAGGAGGTCAACGAAGTAATCTTATCAAAGCCTTTGAAAGACTCCTTCAGGTTCAGATAAAGAGGACACATGCAACTTATTGCAAGGATTATGCTAAATTAAGCTTGTTCTTTTGTACCGGAGTGGAAATATGGTAAAAATATTAAAGGAGTGTATGATTTAACAATAAAAGGTGCCTGTCATCCAGACACAGTGGAGACAATGAACACAGCAATAGGTAAGGTGGCTGAAACTGATTGTGGTTGTCAGCCGCCCTCTTGAACTGCTGCAGTCCATGTGGTGTAGGTATACCCACGGTACTGTTAGGAAGGGAGTTTCAGGATTGTGACCCAGCAACAATGAAGGAACAGTGATATATTTGGGATGAGGTGGTTATTCTAGGAGGAGAAATTGAATAGACTGTGTATATATTCCCCAGAATTTAGAAGAATGAGAGGCGATCTAATTGAAACAGAAAATTCTTAAGGGGCTTAACAGGATAGATGTTGGGAAGATGCTTTCCCTGGCTGTGGACTCTAGAACTAGGGGTCAGTCTCAGAATAAGGAGTCGGTCATTTAGTTCTGAGATGAAAAGTTTCTTCACTCAAAGCGTTTTGGATGTTTGAAACTCTCTACCCCAGAGGGCTGTGGATGATCAGTCATTGAGTATATTTGAGACAGAGATTGATAGACTTTTGGATACAAAGGGGATTAAGGATTATGTGGATAGTGGGGGAAGGTGGAGTTAAGGTAGAAGATCAGCCACAATCATACTGAATGGAGGAGCAGGCTCGAAGGGCCAAACAGCCTACTTCTGCTCCTATTTCTTAAGTTCTTATAGTCTTAAGTCAGGATGATGTGAGACAAGGAGGGGAACCTACAGGTGGTGGTGATCCCATGCCCTTGTCCTTCCAGGTGGTAGAGGTCGCTGGGTTGGCAGGTGCTGTTGAAGGAGCCCTGGTGAGTTGCTGAAGTGCATCTTGTAGATGGTACACACTGCTGCCACTGTGTGTCGGTGGTGGAGTGAATGTTTACGGTGGTGGATGGGGTGCCAATCAAGCGGGCTGCTTTAGATGATGTCAAGCTTCCTGAGTACTGGAGCTGCACTCATCCAGGCAAGTAGAGAGTATTCCATCACACTCCTGGTTTGTGCCTTGTAGATAATGGACAGGCATTGGAGAGACAGGAAGTGAGTTATTCACCACGGAATTCCCAGCCTCTGACCTCCTCTTGTACCCACAGCATTTTGTGGCAGTTCCAATTCAATTTCTGGTCAATGGTAACCCCAGGATGTTGATAGTGGGAGATTTAGCGATGGTAATGCCATTGAATGTCAAGGGAAGACGGTTAGCTTCTCTTTTGTTGGAAATGGTCATTGCCTGGCACTTGTGTGGCGCGAATGTAACTTGCCACTTATCGGTCAAGCCTGAATTTTGTCCAGGTCTTGATGCATATGGACATGAACTGCTTCAGTATCTGAGGTGTCGCAAATGGTGCTGAACATTGCGCAATCATTAGCAAACATCACCAGTCCTGACCTTATGATGGAGAGGTCATTGATGAAGGAGCTGAAGATGGTTGGGCCTCGGACACTACCATAAGGAACTCCTGTAGTGATATCCTGGGACTGAGATGATTAACCTCCAACCACCACAACCATCTTCCTTTGCGCTAGCTATGGCTCCAACCAGTGGGGAGTTTTCCCCTGATTCCCATTGACTCCAGTTTTGCTCGGGCTCCTTGATGCCATACTCAGTCAAATGCTGCCTTGATGTCAAGGGCAGTCACTCTAACCTCACCTTGAGTTCAGCTTTTTTGTCCATGTTTGAACCAAGGCTGTAATGAGGTTAGGAGCTGAGTGGTCCTGGCGGAACCCAAGCTGAGCGTCACTGAGCAGGTTATTGCTGAGTAAGTACCGCTTGCTAGCACTGTCGACGACTTCTTCCAACACTATGCTGATGATCGAGAGTAGACCAATGAGGCGCTATTTGGCCGGGTTGGATTTGTCCTACCTTTTGTGGACAGGACATACCTGGGCAATTTTCCACATTGTTGAGTAGATGCCAGGGTTGTAGCTGTACTGGAACAGCTTGGCTAGGGGCATGGCTAGTTCTGGAGCACAAGCCTTCAGTACTATTGCCGGAATGCTGTCAGGGCCCATAGCCTTTGCAGTATCCAGTGCCTTCAGCTGTTTCTTAACTGGCCTCTGACCTTGTATTGGAGGAAAGGAGATTGATGAAGCAGTTGAAGATGCTTGGGTCTGGGACACTACCCTGAGGAACTTCTGCAGCAGAGTCCTGGGGCTAAAATGATTGGCCTCCAACAACCACAACCATCTTCCTTTGTGCTACATTTGACTCCAACCAATGGAGTGTTTTCCCCATTCTGATTCCGACTGAGTTCTATTTTGCTACGGCTCCTTGATGTCACACACTGTCAAATGCTGCCTTGATATTTAGGGCAGACACTCTATCTCTTATCACATGGTTTTCAAAGTATGCAAGTTGGGATTCAATGATACCAGAAATAGCTTCACAATCCCATGCACTGCACACAGCTTTTCTTGCTGTCAATCTAACACATATCTCAATAGGCATCTACAAACAAAATGAAATCTTACTCACCTCAAGTGCTTCATCCTCCTTAGACTCTCAGAACCCTACAGCTGCACAGCAAGATAACAATTTGCCTACATCAATGTTTAAGTACTTTCAGCAGTCCGGCTCTTCCTGAAACTGGAGTTACCTGTCAAGCAGGTTTCCCTAGGTCTGCAAACTTTTCCTTTAGGCAAATAAAATGATTACTACTTTATATAACCAGCCTTCCATCCCAAATATTTCTTTGTCACATCACAAAGAGCTTTCTCCTATGCTGGGAATTCACTCTAAGAACTTTGGTAAGTATTGCACTGAATGGGGCCATGACTGTGTTATATAGAGGTGGGTGAATTCTTGTATAACTCATCATCTAAAATAATTTTTTTTTGATGAGATCTTTCACGAAAGAAGAAACTCAACATAAAATCCAGGCTACTTGTCAGTTATCTAAACTCACAGTTCAGATGAAGAATCAACTGTTTAAATTCTGATCTCGCAGTTTGACATCTGGACAATGCATTGGATTTACTGTCTTGGAATCCACTGCTGCCTATCCAGCATCATCTATGTTAACACAATTAGGTAGCTTTCATCTCTCGTGTTTATGACTTTCTCCCTATCTGGGTAGGGCAGTGGGCTTTGTGTTTTCTGGTGACAGTTGTAGCAATTCTAGTTGAAGAGGAACTGCGGATGAGTACCATCAAAGGTGTGCAGATTAGACCTTTAAATCAATACTCGGAAAAGGGAGCTGAAATGCTCAGGTGGGAAGAGAGTTGGAGTCAGAGTTTGAATAGAGCAGTCTGGAGTTAGGATCAACCAATTATCTCATTTTGACGATAGTACAGCCTGAAGTGCAGAGAGGTGGGATTTCATTTACGCGCTCAAGAAAATCCGACAACATTCAATCAGTATGCAATAATTCATAGCAGGGTGCGGACCTGCCTTATTTCAACAGCTTGTGACTTTGAGTAGGCTACATTTAGTGGCAGCAGCAGGTTGCTGTTCCGGCTCCGATGTGCCAGTTCCTGACTACACCAAGTTACATTGTTTGCTATCTCTTTGGCCTGCTTTCACAATTATTTTCTTGGACCCACCATAATCCTGCCAATAATGGCAGGGAGCATTTCACTGGTGCTGCAACCTATTGGGGACATTCAAATCACAAACCTGTCTTTTCCAAACAGTAATGGACTTGGGTGTGGAAGGAATAAAATCTTCCGCTCCAACTATTGGAAGACAACAGCCTAGATTTTCCGTGCAGTTTTCCATCTTTCTCTATTCCTGTACCAAACATTCCAGAATGCATCATGCCCATTATATCAATGGTACTCATCTCTGGAGCCACTTGCATCTCTCATCATTTAATTGAGGTGCTGTCTGACTTTTCATGTCACTATTCTGAAGAGCAGGGGAGTACTCCCAGGTATTCTGGCTAACATTTACCCCTCGACTAACATCACTAACACAGATTATCTGGCCATTATCACCTTGCTGTTCATGGGAGCTTGCTGTCAGCCAATTGGCAGCTGTGTTTGCCTACATTACAACAGTGGCTACACTTCAGAAGTGTTTCATTGGCTGTAAATGATATGAAAGGCATTACATAATTACAAGTCTTCACTTAATCCCACTGTCACATTTCATAATTGTAGTGTTGCTTAACTTTGAAAATGTATCCTCCCTTCCCAAGCCTAAGCATGTAGGAACCTCCTACATCATGGCTTTCTGATGGAAGGTTTATCTCTTGTATCTTTTCTCATTCATATGTCAAACAGTGGAACCAAGTTGCTGACAGGAGCACAGCTTGAAATTGTGCTTAAAATCAGGAGAGGAAGCTGAATTTTCACAAGTTGGTACGAAGCCATCTCAAATAATTTCTTCTCTGCATGACCTCCAATATCAAATCAGGCTTTTCAAAAGCAATTTTCAAGATGATATTTGATGTGGTAACGTGTGGAGGATTGTCAATAGGTCAAGTGATTAAGCTTTTTTAGACTTCAGCTTTTTTCTAATGTCATCAACGTTATTATTTGTTACTGTTTCTACCCAGGCCTTTTGATCGAACAAAAAAGAAAAAAGACAACCTCAAGGTGTCCCAAAATGCTTTACAGCCAATTTTGAAGTGCCACTGTTATAATGTAGGAACCACGCAGCCATTTTCACACAGCAAGCTCCCACAACAGCATTGGGAAAATGACCAGGAATTCTTTTTTTTAAAAAGTGATGTGAGTCGAGGGCTAAATATTGGCCAACATACTGGGAGAACCACCCTGTTCTTCTTCAAAATAGTGCCAGGGCACCTTTTACATCAAATTGAGAGGGAAGGTGGGGCCTTAGTTTAAAATCTCATCTGAAAGACGACACCTCTGACAGTGCAACACTCCCTCAGTACTGCGCTGGAATGTCGGCCGAGGTTTTGTGTTCAAGGCTCTGGAGTGGGACTCAAATTCAGAGAGGAGAGGGCTAACTACTGAGCCACAACTGAACTGTACATTGTCCAGTCTGGAAATGAGTCATAAAGGTACAATTTGCAGTGTGTACTGAATTTGCAGAGGTGGTCGGAGATTACCTGGCCTTACATTTCAACTAACTTGTCACAGAATAGGACCCTTTCATGTGATATACATGTTTACAATTAATTATTTGGAAAAGCAACATGTTTATCCACATTAAAATCCAATTACCATACCCAAGTCAATTTACATATCTGGTTTAAGTCTCTTAAGATAATCAGTCTCCTTTCTACTCAGCATCTGCATGCAAACCTTCATGGCATCAGCAACTTTAGTAACACTGCTGCAGACACTTTGCTCCATATCATTGACAAATATTGTGAAGATTAGGGATCCCATGGCAGGTCAACTTAGAATATCACTGTTAACTTAATAGAGATCTTTAAAATTATAAAGGAATTCAATAGGGTAGATGTAGAGAAGCTGTTTCCAGTTGTGGGGGTCCACAATTAGGGCAATAAGTATAAAATGGTCACCAATAAATCCAGCAGGGAATTCAGGAGAAACATTTTTGCCCAGAGAATGATTAGAATGTGGGACTTGCTACCACATGGAATGGTTGAGGCAAATAACATAGATGCAGTTAAGGGGAATTTAGATAAAACAGCTGAGACATAAATGAAAAAAAAAGCTATGCTGATACAGCTAGATGTACTTAGGTGGAGGAGGATCATGTGGACCTTAAAAACAATGGCATAGACCAGATGGGCTGAATGGCCTGTTTCTGTGCTGTAAATTCTATGTAATATGTAACCTTAAATATCTTGTATTGCTTCCATTGTTCCACTTTGAAGACTAACTATTTTTTGACAAAGATTCATCTTATGATTACTGAGTCTGCTCCTGTCCCACCAGATTGTTGTTTTTGGCCCCATTTCTAACAACAAAGTCAAATCTAATAATACAATAGATCCCAGGTGCAAAAAACGTCTAGGTTACTAACTAGCTCTAGTTGGATTACTAAACACTAAATCCTACACAATCTCTTCTGGCAATTAGTGTTGGGCAATAAATGCTACCTTGTCAATGACGCTCACATCCCATAAACGGATATTAAAAAAGTAGCCCGTGTCTCACACGCTGTGTGAAGAAACTAGTTCTGAATATCTCAGTGAAGAGAGGACTTGGATTCAATTGGGAGAAATGCAGTGGCAACACACAATACCTGGTTTAATACGTAGAATCACCACTCCTTTATATTTGAGCAAACATTTAATAATCTAAAAATGTAAACATGGAGCCAGTGGCATGGAGAAACCTGTACACAGGAAGATTAACAGAACTGATAATCTCGCTTGTGTCATTTTGAAACAACTCTAGCTTTTTCTACTGTGCTAGCTAAAGCAATCATTATCCATTTAAAAATAAACATCCTTCAATGCTAAAATTAGTTCAACAATTTTCTAAACTTTCAATCAAAGACGTGAAGTGGTTAAACGGCAAGTCCCTGGTGACCAGTTGTATACAATGTATACTTTCTAAGACCAGAAACTCACCAAAGTTTGAAAACAAGAATGCAGCTGTGTTAGGAAGTGGGGCTTTTCCATCAGGGCCAGGACCCTCTTTTCAATCATGGTACATTCCACATCATCATCCTGAATGACCACATCTTTCTTCAAGATCTTGATGGCATACAGCTCATTCGTTCCCTTCCTCTCCGATAGCATGACCTGTAAAAAGGGAACAGTGAATATCTATAAGGAACTGCAAGTAGTACTGAGAAGGCCCAACAGGTTGCAGAGTTTGCAAAAAAAAACCCCACAAAACCAAATTTTATTTACCGCTACTTTTCAAAATAATATTGCAATATTTCCTCTGCATGTTTCTTTCAGCTAAACTCTTGATCTTGTTAACAGCAAAGAATGTCAATGCTTGAGAGAGAACATTTTACACTTTTGGCACCCAGGGTCTGCATTGAGCATTTCCAGCTCAAGTATGGGTATGATGCAACCTGCATTTATTTAGTCTGCTTCTCTTTAATTTTCCCTGTGCCAAAAGGCAGTCTTCCAAGTAAGTATCACTTATTGCTGTTGATGCAAAGACTCAAGCACATATCATGTCTCAGGCTCTCAACAAGTTGATAGATCACCTCGGCTAACTCAGCCCTTAATGTGCTTGAGCACCAGGGTTGGTAACCAGTCATAGAAAGGATTTCCAACACCACATGTTCAATAATAGGTAGCGAGATATCCTCATATATATCACACCCAAGGGGATCAGTTCATAACCTATCCAGATTAAAGGTATCTCACATCAGGGAGGTGTGGAAGTACTGACTGATTCTCAACAGGAAATTAGGGCACTTGTTGTTGGAAGTACTTCCAGATGTTCCAGCTCTTACAGTCACAATATGACGTCCAAGAGCAGCTAATAACTGAGTCTCCCATTAAAAACACTCAATGAGTGGCTCACTTGCCAAGTTTTCCTCCTTCAGTCTCTCCCTTTATGAATATATCTGTGACAACTGTCAAGAGTAACAATTCACCATGATCAAAGTGTATGAGATGCAACTGCATGATAACCTACAGCAGTTCAACAATGTACCGTGCCACGGTCTCACCTGAACCTAACAAACGACTAACAGAGGGGAAGTAGGCAGTATATTTATTCTGAACAGGAGTCTGTAAAAGGTCAGGGAATATAAGGTTCCATCTGGAAACTAAATCTTGAACAGGTCTCACAGTTAACCAATCTCTATGCTTTGATTTGAAACATTAAACTTTATTGTACATTAACACAGTCGCGAAAGCTCTGAATCATTTTCTGGAAAGGATTTCATCAGGAGGCAGTCTGGGAAGTTACTACCTGCAGCAGAGAATCTTTCAATAAATCTATTAACTCATTAAAATATTTATAGCAGAAAAAGGGCCCATAGTCCTGGCTCCTCTAGTTCCACTGCTGATCTCTCAGACTCCTGTTAAGGATGAATAGGACACCACTTTTTACTCTTGTCAGGAATAAGAAATTATTCTGCTCAACATTGTGATGCAATGCTGGATAGCTGTGGAATGGTAGGGCACAGATTCACATCCACAATGTTGAGCAGAATAATTTCTTATTCCTGACCCGATGGTTGTCCAGACATCTCTATCTCTAATGGGCTTCATCCAGGCCAGGAGTTCAGGGCCAACTGCTTGACAAGCACCTCACCAACTCTCTCAACTCATTCCAGCACTTGCCATTGCCTCAGCCCACCGTCCAAAGAAAGCTCAACCTTCCCCCAAGTCCCTTGACTAGGAATGTTCCCCAGCTCAGTCACTGATCCTACACAATCTGTAAAACTGCAGGTGACCATCTGGTTGTATGTGCATACTGTAATTGGTAATGTCCGATATACGGAGATCAGACCCTGTCTCGAGATAGCAGAGCTAATTCCACATCCCTGGGGGAGCTGCACTCTCAGAAAGGGCAAGGCCGGAAAGCAGAGAATTAGCGCTGTATCCCTATCTCCAACCAATGCTCTCTCGGAGTTTGTCCTCCAGCTGAGAGTGCAGGAGGGGGGAAATTAACCCTTCATGCGCCAATTATTTTGTACAGGACAATATAAAGGATACTTAGCAATTCTGAAACTGATACTGCAATGAGCATTGAAACTATTTGTTCACTACAACAACTTGCCTTTATTATAGTAAAAATGTCCCACGGTATACCGATCCTTATAAACTAATGTTGGGACAGCTAACAAAAAGCTTGAAGAGGTAGGTTTTAAGGAGCGACTTAAAGGAGGACAGGGAGAGTTTTAGAGAGGGAATATTTGAGTTTAGGGCCTAGGCAGCTGAAGGCACAACCACCAATGGTCTCTAACTTATTTTTATGCGTTCGTGAGATGTGGGGGTCGCTGGCAAAGCCAGCATTTGTTGTCCATTCCTAATTGTCCTTGAACTAAGTGACTTGCTAGACCATTTCAGAGGACATTCAAGAGTCAATCACATTGCTGTGGGGCTGGAGTCACATGTATGCCAGAGCAGGTAAGGAAGGCAGATTTCTTTCCCTAAAGGACATTCGTGAACCAGATGAGTTTTTACAACAATCGACAATGGTTTCATGGTCACCATTAGACTAGCTTTTTAATTCCAGATTTATTAATTAATTGGTGGGATTCCAACCCATGTCACCAGAACACTAGCCTGGGCTTTGGATTACTAGTCCAGTGACATTATCACTAAGCCACTGCCTCCCCTTCTTTCCTTTAGCTCTCTGTTTCTGAGGGTTGCAACTCTCGCAATGGTATCCATCAACAAGCACGGACTTCTGTTCAGTACTTCACCTAAATTGCCTTTCTATTTTTGTGAGCTGCGACAAGACTTGTCCCACATTTTATGGCCAGATTTGGCAGTCTGTGGTGAAGCAAAGGCGCTCCCTGTTGACCTCAAAGAAAGCTGTCCATAAAGATGTTGCGATCTCTATGGCATAGATTCCCCCTTTTCTAAGGTCAGTTTGAATCTGGTGCCATGTTAAGGGGATGTCATGCTGTGCACCAGCAGCAGCGATGTTATCAAGCAGGGTAAACAGCCAATCACGCTGTAGTATTCCCACAGACAGCAATCCAGGAAATAAAAACCACTGAACCCCCTTCACCTTTAATTCTAAGTTTTACAGATAGGGAAATAAATTATTGGGACACACACATGGGATTAAGGTAGAAGCTAAAATGTCATGAACAAGCTTCATTTTTTTTTAAATGTGAGGAATTTATCATGAGAAATTTGAAATTCAACAAATTTAAAATTACACTTTCCAGGCAGTGAGGCTGTTTAACAGAAATTATGAACTTAACATGCCTTTAAAAAGCCAGTTACACCCCATTCAAAAAGGAGCAACTTTTCCAAGGGTTTATGATAGCGAGACTAATAGTGAAAGAGTGGAAGTGCTCATCAGTTCAGTGATTTTCACTGATTGCAGTCTGAAGGAATCTCAACATTGCAAACTATGGCGAAGCACAGAATCACTGTCAGCGACTTCTGGATTTCCATGTTTAACTGCGCATTTGCAGACTTCAGAAATTGCTGTCAGTTTCACTGTCATTACTACTGCAAAATCCAGGCCAAACCACCAAAGTGGTTAACTTCTGGACAAACGCTGTTAAAGGTAGTGATTGTGCCTTCAGCTATCTGGGCCCCAAGATTTATCTCCCGAAACCTCTCTTTCCTCCTTTAAGATGCTCCTTAAAACCTACCTCTTTGACCAAATATTTTTGACCTATCCTAACATCTCATTACATGATTCCAAATTTAGCCTGATAATGCTCCTTAGTAACTCAGAGAAATACAGCACTGAAACAGGCTCTTCGGCCCACCGAGTCTGTGCCAACCATCAACCACCCATTTATACTAATCCTACATTAATCCCATATTCCCTACCACATCCCCACAATTCTCCTACCACCTACCTACACTAGGGGCAATTTACAATGGCCAATTTACCTATCAGCCTGCAAGTCTATGACTGTGGGAGGAAGCCAGTGCACCCGGCAAAAACCCACGCGGGCACAGGGAGAACTTGCAAACTCCACACAGGCAGTACCCAGAACTGAACCCGGGTTGCTGGTGCTGTGAGGCTACGGTGCTAACCACTGTGCTGCCCCCTAAGGTGTTTCAATGTTAAAGGGCTTATATAAATGCAAGTTATTGTATTCCTCATGAACCTGCTGGGTCTCTCTTCATAATAAGTAACATTTCTCCCTTTTACCAGCCAGAGAAACCCACATTGCTCTCTTTTGAAGTGGCCATTTCCTTCGAGATTACAAACCTTTCCGAAACTTCCTTTGCCCAACACCATTAAGAAGTTGAAGTCCGACAGATTCACATGGTCCAGGTTGTTCAAAGGCGAACTTGCTTTCTTCTCAATCACCTTTTTCCCAGCTGGACCAAGCTTGGCTTTCTAGTGGGAATATAAAGAAAAAAACATAACATAGCTTCAGTGTTCCTGGATGCTGGAGAGCTCCAACACTTGGTCCTCATCCTGAAATACATCCAGTAATGGACTCTGGCAATGCACACAATCAGTTCACAAAGGGTAACAGCATGTACAGCTCTTTACTTCCTGGTAGACTGTCTTTTCACATTAACTGAAGACCAATGCATGATGTCACTGGATCTGATGCAACAACTTCAGTGACATTTTTTTCCTTTGATTTTCTACTTCCCTCCCACCCCTCTTGAAGGGGCCAAGCCTGGCTGGATACACCTACATTCTCAATAGAAGGCCCTCCAAGAGTACAAGAGCCCAGATAGCCAGCAGGCTATTTGATTGTAGAGAGAATCACTGCAGAGCCCGATCCAGCACTCACCCAGCACTCATATGCACACACTTGGGGTCAATGAGGAGCAGGAATTCTAATTGATCTCCCAGCATCTTAATCCATGGATAGTGAGGCCAGTTCTAACAGCTGTACTGATCAGAATTAACCCAGCCCTTTGTGATCCATTAAGCTTAATTCATTGGTGATTTACCCAAAACAGTTTGTGTTTTAATCCGTGTACTTTTGCCTGGTATGATATCTTGGAAGGCAATTATGATTATGCAACTGCAAGTTTTTAAACTAAATCCAAGACAAAAAATGTTTTTAAATACCACGCATTTAAAAAATTCATGTTAGCACAGTGTGATGTCCCCAGGTCTCCAACACAGCTGTGGTTCCAACTGAAACTGGGTCTGTGAGAGAACTCCCCAGGCAGGCTGTAATGGCCTTATTTTATAACACACGACAGGTCTCAAAGCTTAACTGGATGAAAAAAAAACAATAACCAATGAATCAACTTAAATTCTTTGGCTATTAGAGGTAATGTTTTTGGGTGGCTAACTACAAAGATCAAACCAGATTCTGGGTAACTAAGACTTTGGTTCCAGGCTGTGCAGCATGTCACACACTTGCAGTAAAATCAACAACAAATTCCCTTGTGATGCACCAATGAATTTCTCATCCTTTTTTCATTCTTTCATGGGATGTGGACTAGGCCAGCATTTATTGCCCATCCCTAATTGCCCTTGAGAAGGTGGTGGTGAGCTGCCTTCTTGAACCACTGCAGTCCATGTGGTGTGGGTACACCCACAGTGTTGCTAGGGAGGGAGTTCCAGGTTTTTGACCCAACAACAATGAGAGAAAGGCGATATAGTTCCAAGTCAGGACGCTGTGTGACTTGGAGGAGAACTTGCAGGTGGTGGTGTTCCCATGTGTCTGCTGCCCTTGTCCTTCTAATCTCTCACTGCTTGTAATATTGCCTGGGAATGGTTGGCTACAGCAAGGAGTTTTTTTTTTCAAATTTGGTGCAAAGCCACCACTAGGATGTGTGGTCAAAGAGCTCAGCACTCAAAGCAAACTCAGATATTGAGATAAAGCAGAAAGATGAAGCAGGAAAAGTGGGTGTATGTCTGATGGGATATAGGTATAATAGGCTTAATTAAGTAGAATTTAGATATAGTTAATATAGATTAGATTATGATTAGATTAGAGATACAGCACTGAAACAGGCCCTTCGGCCCACCGAGTCTGTGCCGAACATCAACCACCCATTTATACTAATCCTACACTAATCCCATATTCCTACCAAACATCCCCACCTGTCCCTATATTTCCCTACCACCTACCTATACTAGTGACAATTTATAATGGCCAATTTACCTATCAACCTGCAAGTCTTTTGGCTTGCGGGAGGAAACCGGAGCACCCGGAGAAAACCCACGCAGACACAGGGAGAACTTGCAAACTCCACACAGGCAGTACCCGGAATCGAACCCGGGTCCCTGGAGCTGTGAGGCTGCGGTGCTAACCACTGCGCCGCCTAAAAAGGTATATTATACCTTTTTAGAATTAAAGATTGAATAAATGGTCAGTTTACAAGACTCACTGAAATTCCCCTTTCAGAAGGTAGAGTTAAAAATTTCAAGATCTTTCAAGGTCACTGTTACAATAGAATGTGAACCAGAAACAAGTTGGAAAATCCATTTCAGTGTTTCTGTTGCCAGGGACTTGGAGGATAAACACACACATTGAAATATCCTGTGTGACATCTGTAAGAGGTAGCCATAAATTTAATTAATTGATGGTGTTGGTAAATGTAGGCAGATTGACCCACAAAGAGGGTTCAACCTACATAAAACACAAATATAGATAATAAAATAATAAATTAGAGAAGTGCTTACAAAAAAAAATCAGGTAAAGCCAATTATAAACATTTTGACCAGATAAATGCTCACAACTTCAAGAGCAGGGGAATTCCAGCTAAACATTAAGTGGAGATGTTAGTTAATGATACTACCAAATATGGATTTTAAAAGAAGGAAACACATACAGAAAGGTAACAGCTAAATGCTCAAAGGTCAGATGACACCTTAGAAACAGTATAAACATGACGGTATCTGAAGCAAAAATTAGAAGTGTTAAATTCCTCAAACAATACTTCTCACCCTATGGTTTACTTGGGGAATTTAAGGTAAAAGTTTACTTTAAATTTTGATGCATATTCTAAGATATTTTGCTGTAACGTTAGCAAGGTTAAACTTTTGGATTCTATGTTAGAAATAAGATTATGTGTTACATCTCTTATGACTTAGCCATAATTATTAAAAATAGGCTATCTGAAAGATGTTAATATTCTCTGTTAGTTTTCTTTAGATTTTTAGATTTTAGATTTAGAGATACAGCACTGAAACAGGCCCTTCGGCCCACCGAGTCTGTGCCGACCATCAACCACCCATTTATACTAATCCTACACTAATCCCATATTCCTACCAACCATCCCCACCTGTCACTATATTTCCCTATCACCTACCTATACTAGTGACAATTTATAATGGTCAATTTACCTATCAACCTGCAAGTCTTTTGGCTTGTGGGAGGAAACCGGAGCACCCGGAGAAAACCCACGCAGACACAGGGAGAACTTGCAAACTCCACACAGGGAAAACTAGTTCAATTCTTTGGACACAAATAAGTGTCTATAAGAATTTGTCTGGTTTGAACCTAATTAAAGGAAATTCATAGGGATGTACTCCTGATTTGGTTTAGTTCCTATAAGGGGTTAAAGTCATAAATCACTTCATATGAGAGATGTCAAGTTGATGATACAAGTGAAAACCAGGCTGAATATAAAAGGAAAGGTTTCCTGACACCAGCAGTAGGGAAAATGCTAGAATCTATTATAATGGATGTGATAACTGGCCATGTGAAAATAATGGTAGGATTGGGCAGAGCCAACATGGATTTACGAAAGGGAAATCATGTTTGACGAACCTGTTGGAGTTTTTTGACGACGTAACCAGCAGAATAGATAAGGGGGAACCAGTGGATGTGGTGTATTTGGATTTTCAGAAGTCTTTTGATAATGTTGCACACAAGATTTTGTAAGAAAATTAAAGCACATGGGTTTGGGGTAATATAGTGGCACGAATTGAGAATTGGTTAACGGACAGAAAACAGCGAGTAGGAATAAACAGGTCATTCTCAGGATGGCAGGCTATGACTAGTGGGATACTGCATGGATCAATGCTGGGGCCCCAGCTATTCACAATCTATATCAATGATATGGACGTGCGGACCAAATGTAATATTTCCAAGTTTGCTGATGACACAAAACTAGGTGGGAATGTAAGTTGTGAGGAGGAAGCAAAGAGGCTTCAAGGGGATTTAGACAGACTGAGTGAGTGGGCAAGAACATGACAGATAGAATATATTGTGGAAAAATTTGAATTATCCACTTTGGTCGGAAAGACAGAAATGCAGAGTATTTCTTAAATGGTGAGAGATTGGGAAGTGTAGATGTACAAAGGGACCTAGGTGTCCTTGTTAATGAGTCACTGAAAGCTGACATGCAGATGCAGCAAGGAATTAGGAAGGCAAATGGTATGTTGGCCTTTATTGCAAGTGGATTTGAGTCCAGGAGTAAAGAAGTCTTGCTGCAATTATATAGAACCTTGGTGAGACTGCATCTGGAGTATTGTATACAGTTTTGGTCTCCTTACCTAAGGAAGGATAATAGTTGCCTTAGAGGGAGAGGAACGAAGGGTCTCCAGACTGATTCCTGGGATGGCAAGATTGACTTTATAAGGAGCGGTTGAGGATTCTGGGCCTGTATTCTCTAGAGTTTAGAAGAATGAGAGGTGATCTCATTGAAACATACAAAATTCTTACAGGGCTCGACAGGGTAGCTACAGGAAGGAGGTTTCCCCCGGCTGGTGAGTCTAGAAGCAGAGGACACAGTATCAGAATACGAGGTAGGCCATTTAGGACTGAGATGAAGAGGAATTTCTTCACTCAGAGGGTGATGAATCTTTGGAATTCTTGACTCCAGAGGGCTGTGGAGGCTCAGTCATTAAAGTCATTATGTTCAAGGCAGAGATCGTTAGATTTCTAGACATTAACGATATCGAGGCATATGGGATAGTGCGGGAATATGGCATTGAGGTCACCCTGGTTTGTGATTGACGTGGTGCTGAGGCTGGGACGGTGGGGGGGGGGGGAGCAGGGGGTTTGGGGTCTGCGTAAGAAACAGATCTTAAAGGAAGGGGTTGGAACAATAAAACAGAAAAGACTTGCATTTATCTAATGCCTTTCACAACCGCAGGACGTCCCAACTTTACAGCCAATGAAGTACTTTTGAAGTGTGAACACTGTTATAATGTAGGAAACACAACAGCCAATTTGCACACAGCAAGCTGCCACAAATGGCAATTTGATAATGACCACATCATTTGGTGTTGAATATTTGACCAGAACACCAGGGGTAATGCTCCTCCACTTCTCCAAAATAGTGTCATGGGATCTTTTACATGCACCTGAAAAGTCAGACCAGGCCTTTGCTTTATGTCTCTTCCAAAAGACGGCACCCTCTGACAGTGCAGCACTCTCTCAGTACTGCACTGGAGTGTCAGCCCCAGATTTTTGTGCTCACATTTCTGGAGTGGAACTTGAAGCCACAACCTCTTGATTCAGAGCTGAGAACTGAGCCACAGCAAAGCATGAGGAGGAGCAGAAGATAGTGTGAGTTGGTGATAATTCCACACTGCCATTACAGTGTAACAGTACAAGGACTCGTCATCTTGAATATCCTCTTGCTGATTTGTACCTTTCTGCCATTTTGTAAATAGTGATGTCAGTTCAGCACCTTTACAGTGTCAAGGTAAATAATTACTCCCAATCAATCCCAGCACACGATAGGTCAAATAAAGCTCACAATATACAGACCAAAGTATTTGGGAGTTTATTTGAGAAGGAGTAGATAGTGACTGTCACTCTTCAAATCAGAGAGAATTCACAAAACCCAGGCAAGAATGACAATAATTATTTTGATACCAGTGTCTGTAACTGCATAGAAAACCATTTCAGTACATGAGAACTGCCTCCTACAAGGAGGAACTTGCACCCTGTTTATTTATAATGGCTTTTTCATCAGTCCAGTCTGCCAGTGCGGAGCCTTGTCCTGACTCAATGGAGTGTCCTGGTGGGAGGGATTGGGGAATCTACAGTGTTACATCCCTACTCCGAACAGCACTCACTATAAATGGCCCCTGCGGGGAACCTGGTATGACGGACTTTACAAAAGATCTTTTGTACAAAGAGAAAAATTTAAAAATATTGGTTATTAAAACTCAACTGCATCCCATTGTTAAAGATTATGTTCTTACTTTTATACAGTAATTAGATTGCTGCTCTCTCTCAATCAAAATCAAACTGAAGTGAGACGAATGATTTTTCTTGACATCCCGAAAGTGTTGAACATTACGTTAGCTTGAAGGGTCGACACCAATTAGTGAGTTTACTTGGAAAATCTTTATTTCCTAAATAAGTATTGCCAGATATTCTGTGAAGTGTAATTAAAAGAATGCTGGAGGAAGTTATATACCTGCCATTCAGACTTATGGTTTGAGAGATTTTTACCGATACTATAAACGATCTATCCGGTTTCGACACACTCAAACTGCATTGAAGATTTTTTCAGCCGAATCTTTGCCATAGATGTGGAAAGGGGATGAGATACCAGCCAGATCCAATGCTGCCCTCAACCAACATCCACACACACATATTCACTCCCCCACTGTCTAGAATCCAGTGAACCAGCTAATTTACTGCTGGAGAGAACATTATTTCCCAGCTTTATCCTCCCCTCCCCCTCTGCAGATATTTTAATAACAGCTCCACTGGCAGCTCTCCAAGTGGCTATTATGTCTGCCTGTGTTTTGACAATAATATAGTTAGCAGGCTATTCGAACATGAAGGGCATCACAGCCAAGCGGATCCTGCACTCACTGATATGGGAGGGAGAGGGGTTGCCCACTGGATAATAGTTGGTGTGAGAACCTTGGCTGATTTGATCCCTGTTTAACCCAGGGGTCGGGGGCTTACAGTGAGGAGATGAGATGTAGAGGATAACTGCAGCACCTCCTACAGTGGATAATGCGTTATAGATGCAAATGAGCTTCGCTCCCTGAGATTAGCTTTAACAACTGAAAAATCTTTCATTCAATTAAGACTATATTTTCAGTCAGTTTGTACAGTAGTGATTGACTGTGTCCTATCACCGGCAGAAAAACAAAAGAATGTGTTTGTACTATGTCCTTGTGCTCGCTATTCTCATGTAAGCGTGTGTTAGTACCTGGTTGAAAACTCTGCGCACAAAAAGGTAATACAAATGTACTAAGCATCATACCTGAACTAGAATCTAAGGTTAACAGGCATAGTTAATCTTATGTTCTCGTACTGCCACCTGGTGACGACCATTTATTGCAGCTTCAAATACATTATGATCCAAACAGCTCCTGCATTAACTTTCAGTTTGGCTCAGTTGTTATCACTCTAGCCTCTGTATCACAAGCTTCTGGATTCAAGCTCTAATCTAGCCTAACACTTCAGTACAGTGCTTAGGAATGTACTCCTCCAATCCTGGCATCCTGATTTTAATCACTCCACCATGAGCGACTGCCTTCAGCTGCCTGGGCTGGAAGCTCTGGAATTCTCTCTCGAAACCTCTTCGCCTCTCCACCTTTCTCTTCTTCTTCAGGCTTTGCCCAGGCTTTTGGTCACCCGTCCTAATATCTCCTATGTGGCTCGTGGTCAAATATCTTTGATCACCACTCCTCTGATTTGCCCAGGAACATTTACAAGGTTCAAGGGTCTATATCAATGCAAGTTATTGTTATGTTTACACAGATCTGGTATTTGGAGAAGATGTTAAACTCAGCCCCGTTTGCCTGTTCAGATAAGAGCTCCTGTGGCGGTATTCTAACAGCAGACAGTGCTACTGACCTTGTCAATATTCATCCCTCAAACAAAAAGCAGTTTAACTGGCTGTTCTGCTGTTTCGAGGACCTTGCTACAATGAAACTGGCTGCCCTGCTCGTCTCCCTAACAGAAGTAACGACATGTCAAAAGTAATTCATTGGCTGTGTAGCACTTTGGGTTCTGAGGATGTGAGTGGACGTGATAAATATGCACGTCATTTCTTATTTTCACATTTAATGCTGAAAAATGTACCGACATTGGAGCAGAGCAATCCAGCATCTATTCACATGGTCCCTGCAATGGAAGACAATTCACAGCAAACAGCCTTACAAGGCATTCTGTCTCCAGGCCATCTTCCCTATCCGTGTGACTAAATCCCCTTTAATGCCACCTACCTTCATATTCTCAACAAGTCTCTAACATGGTAATGTAATCAAGCTTCTGATACCGCAGTCATACAACATCCACCACATTCCCTATATTTGTACACTCTGCAATTTCCTCAAAATATTCAGTTAGTCAAGCACCACCTTCTCTGAGCAAACCATTGCTGTTCTACTGTTCACCAACATCACCCTGTCCTATGAGTTTGATCTCAGTTATGAAAGGGATTGACAGGGTAGACATAGAAAAGATATTTCCACTTATGAGGGAGACCAAAACTAGAGAAACTAAAGAAACTGAGCAATAAATCCAATAAGGAATTCAGGAGAAACTTCTTTACCCAGAGAGTGGTTGGAAAGTGGCACTCATGACCACACAGACTGGTTAAGCTAAACAGGATAAACACATTTAAGGGAAGCTAGGTAAGTGGGAGAAAAGAGCAGAAGGTTATGCAACAGTGTTAGGTGAAGTAGGGTGGGAGGAGGCTCATGTGGAGCATAAACACCAGCATGGACCAGTTGGGCTGAATGGCCTGTTTCTGTGATGTAAATTCTCTGTAATTCCACACTAAGCATAAAGCCAACCCGAGTTTAATCTCCGTTTACAGGACAATCCCCAAACAGTTATTAATTGTAGGGAAATCAAGAAGCATCACCAATCATGATTATTCGTCAGTACTGAACTGCACAAAGAATACAGGAATGACAGACATCATGTTGAAGATGAATCCACTTAGTTCATCCCCCCCCCACCACTGACCAGGTCCTCATATTATACTGTTTTTAAGATCCTTTTCCTCATCCCAACCCGTCTCTCTCTCTCCATTCTGCTGAATGGGGAACCAATCCCATCCATTTTAAATGCTTCAGGTGCTTAAGTTTGTAGTCAGGTTTTTTGTGGCTGTTTTGGTTTCCTTAGTAACCATTTAACACAGGAAATTTCTCTGCATCATTTCCTGCCACCTTCAACCTTCTCCCACGAATGAAATAATCTTGCAATCATGTACAAACAGCAACATTTAAACACATGCTAAAAATTAATCATGAGACAGTTTCCTAAGCAAACTTAACTGCAGCACAGAAAATGATGAAGCAAACATATATATAAAAGACACAGTGACACATACTGGAGTGCGTTTTAAGGCAGTGACACAGGAAGGAACGGAACAGGCCAACTTTTGGGCTCACGATTCTTTAAGTTATCTGAACTGTTCAATGTTTTACTGTCTTGTAACGCGCTCCCGATTGGGCTACATGAACATTATATTGTGGCAATATAAAGGGTTAAGAAAATATCTAGAGAGGACGACCTTAAAGAGATGGTTATTAATGGGATGGCCCTGGAAGAGGCAGGAAAGGGAAAGAACTGCACGATTAATTGAGGAGGGATAGAGAGAGAGAGGGAGGGAGAAGAAAAAGCAACAATTACTGCAAGTGACTGGAATAAGTGATACAAGACAGGGTTTGGTGAAAACATCCCAGGTTAACAAAACACAACATCCAAAGATACTGATCAAAGCAAGTGCATAGAGGCAGCATTGCCAAGAGACAAACCACAAGTTAGCAGAAAGGAACTACCCCACAGGCTGATAATGACACACATCCTTCTGGAAGTGCAACATAAACATCACTACTCACTGTGCTCAGACAGCGCACTCACTGAGATGTGGCTGTGCTTTTCCTGACATGAGACTTCCGATAAATCAGTAAAGATTCTCACAGTGCACCCAATGAGCAATGGTTTACCAGATTGACACCTCACTGATGAAAATAACGGTAGCTTGACATAACAAGTTCAAACCTGCCACCAAGTGGTCTGAGATGTATTAACATCAGACATGATTCAACAGTGAAACCAACCCTCTACCAGAAACAAGTACTGTGCAGCTTTGAATGAAGAGGACCCTCCCACAGTTGTAAAATCGGACTGTAGGTGTTCTGCCTCCCTCCCCTCCCCCACATGCCACGTTAAGATCCATAAAGGTGAAACCGGGATTTCTGTGGTGCTTTCTTCTCAGACCCTGGTGATGTTTTCAATCCTTTGGCATTTCCCAGCGAGACCCAAATAATGCTGGGATCTCCATGCCAGTGTGATTAACACCAACAACAGGAACACTCCATAGAGCTCTAACATTGGGTACTGTTTGTACCCTTACCTGCTCTTTATTTATTTTATTTAGAGATACAGCACTGTAACAGGCCCTTCGGCCCACCGAGTCTGTGCCGACCAACAACCACCCATTTATACTAACCCTACAGTAATCCCATATGCCCTACCATCTACCTACACTAGGGGCAATTTATAACAGCCAATTTACCTATCACCTGCAAGTCTTTGGCTGTGGGAGGAAACTGGAGCACCCGGAGGAAACCCACGGAGACACAGGGAGAACTTGAAAACTCCACACAGACAGTACCCAGAATTGAACCCGGGTCCCTGGAGCTGTGAGGCCACTGTGCCGCCCAAAATGGTTTCCAGCATTACCTTCCATGGGGACATATCCTGGGATAAACTGGCAATGCACCTCACTGCCAGTATCTACCCGAATGGTTAATGGACATGGGCTGGCTGCCATTTTGTCAAGGGCACGAAGACTGAATGTGTAGGCCAACAGTGTCGTTTTCACACAGTGATGGGGTTTCCATTTTGCTGCTCCACCATCTGGGAAAATTGTTGGGAAGATACATGGAAGTCATGATTGTAACTTTTAAACAACTGCTCACATGAAATGAGAACCAAGAACTTGCTGCAGGAAGCAAGTGTGGAAAGTGTCAGAGCCAGACCTGAATGCAACATTGTCAGATTGCAATACATAGCATGAAACCCAATAATAATGCATAGCATTATGTATACATTCAAGTGGTGTATATCCATGTGTAATGTTCAGTACAATATTGTTAACCCCTTCCTAGTTTAGAGCAGGGACGTGCCAGGTTCAGGATTTGTGTTTCTCCCCCATCCCTTTGTGCCAAGACAACCTTACCGAGATAGGGAACTCAGCATGAAAGAGATTGTGAGTATGAAGGCTCATGTGGAAAGTAAACACAGTCTGGATTGAGTTAATTGGTCTGTGTCTGTGTTGTAACTTCAATGTATTTTTATGTGAAGCTCCTGACACTGTGTATATTATATTTGTTATTTTCTCCACAAACATTAGTGTATTCATTTTCATCCTTTACAAAGCTGTGTGAATGTGATTAAATCAAGATCATCGCGTGTTCAGTTGTCTGAAAGATACCTGGCCCGTTGTTTGCGAAACCCTGAAAAACTATTTCTTAAAAGTCGAACCCAAAATGCAATGAAGTTCACTCCACTTGTTTAAAAAAAAAGACAAAAATCAGTGACAGGGAAGGGGAAAGAGAGTCTTGGCCATGTCAGCTCTCACCTCAAATTTCTGGCGAAGCTCAGAATCCTCGTCATCCTCAATAATGGGGACATTGTAATACTCTCCTTCTTCTTGACTTAGCAGTTTGAACCTGTGGGAGTGACATAGGAGAGGAGGTTGATGCTACAGGTTAAAATATGAAGGAGGACAGGTGGTCTGGCAGGCATCGAGTCACCAGGTAGGAACCCAAATTTAGCAGCTGTATTGATGCACTATCAATAATGGAGAGGTTCAGGCCCTTCACGATCAACAGGAACACAAGCAGAAAGAGACATGAAGATAATAGCAAGCAGACAGCAAGGTGCAATGGGACTCTGGGCTGTGGGATGCAGCGGAATGCACTGTTACCTCTTGCGTCCCCCCCAAGGATCCATCCTTGACCACCTTCTATTTCTCATATACATGCTGCCCCTCGATGACATCATTCAAAAGCGTCAGTTATCACACATACGCTGACAACGCTCAGCTTTACCTCACCACCACTTCTCTCAACTCCTCCAATTATCAGACTGCTTATCACATTTGACCGAGATGAGCTTCCAACCACATATTTGTACCATTACCAAGGCCGCCTATTTCCCCCTCCATATCATCATCCTACTTTGCCCCTGTCTCAGCTCATCTGTTGAGACTCTCATTCATGCCTTCGTTACCTTAGACTTGACTATTCTAATGCACTCCTGGCTGATCTCCTACTCTCCATAAACTTGAGGTCATCCTAAACTCTGCTGCCTGTGTCTTAACTCAAACAAGTCCCGTTCCCGTTCCCCTCTCACCCTCGCTGACTTACATTGACTTCTGGTCAAGTAATGTCTTGACTTTAAAATTCTCACCCTTGTTTACAAATCCCTCCACACCCTTGCCCCTCCCTTTCTCTGTAACCTCTTCCAGCCGCACAACCCTCTAAGATATCTGTGCTCATCTAATTCTGGCCTCTTGTGCATCCCTGATTTTACTCACTGCACCACTGGCCACGCCTTCAGTTGCCTCGGCCCCAAGTTCTGGAATTCCCTTCTTACACCTCTCCGCCTTTCTCTCCTCCTTTAAGACATTCCTTGAAACCTACCTTTCTGACCAAGCTTTTGATCATCTGACCGGATCACCTTATGTGACTTAGTGTCATATTTTCTTTTAAAATGTTCTTTTTTTTAACGTTTAAAGGTGCTATATAAATACAAATTGTTATTATAGTGGACTAGAACCACAACATGTGATTTCAGTACAAATCTGTTTCGCTCCATACTGCAGGCTCATATTTACACTTTCTAAAGTAACCTTTGTTCCTGCCTTTCTGTGTGCGTTTACACTGTAAGTGTAGCATTTGCGTTAAGCAATTTCAACTTTGTACCAACTCTGAGCTGGTGATTTAAGTTCAGAATTGGACCTGAGCTGGCTCTCTATATGACAGTCTCACACACCTTCAGTTTAGCATGGTATAGAGTATAGGTCCAGAGCTGAATCAAAGTGAGGTCACAAAGTGCTCATGGAGCCCCTGCCCTCACACCTTCCCAAAACCTAGACCTTAATTTAGCTGTTTAAGAGGGCCACCATCCACCACCTCCCCCCCACCCCACCGATTCCCTGCCCTCTGTCTAACTGCTGAGATACAGCCCTGGTCTTACGCATGCCCATTTCAACGTGGAGAGGTCGCACCTGCATGGAGAAGTTCAACTTTCAGCCAGCCAGGTGGGAGTGAACGCAGGAACAGGAGGAGGCCATTCAGCCCCCCGAGCCTCTTCCACCATTCAGTTAGATCATGTCTGATGTGTCCCTCAGCTCCATTTACTCGCCTTTTCTTCACATTCCTTAATATTCCCACCCAACAAAAACCTATCGATCTCAGGCTTGAAAATTTCAATTGTTCTCCCAGCATCCACAGCCTTTTGAGAAAGAAGGTTCCAGATTTCCCCATTCATTGAGTGAAAAAGTGCTTCCTGATGTGATTCCTAAATGGACAGGCTTTAATTTTAACATTTGTGGGAGAAAGGATATAGTTTTACTGTACTCCCCAATCACATCCATTTATAATTTTAAACACCTCAACTAGATCACCCCCTTAACTTTCTATACTCAAGAGTCTCAGGAGGACACACATACCAGCCAATCGCCGCAGACTTCATCAGCTCAGACACACCAAAGGACAAGGAACCCATGAAGTCATTCCTCGTGGTGCGATCCCAGTCCCAGATCTCCACGGAGAGTCGCCGATCCTTGTCGCTACTTTTCAGTTTACTAGAGACAGACGGACACACAATTTGCATTACTTTGACAACCAGCAAAAAAAGGGGTTAAAACTAAAAGAGCCACTGAGATTACTGTAGGCTGACTCCATCGTTAATAATATACAATATTCCAATTTCTCACACTCTCACTACACTGGGAATTTCACCTCACTGTGCTACTCTGACTGGGCATCAGTGACGGTGCATATTGAGGGGCAGCTCGTGTGCAAATGACTGGCATTTCCAAAGTGCCGGAGATTAACCACAGCATCTAACAGCTTTAGTGTCCTAGTGCAAAGGGAGTGTGGCTTTCATATCCCAAGCCTTCCCCTCAGAACCACTGGAAAGAACAGTGTTGCTGTCACTAGACTCTACTGTGCAATTATCGTCTGCCAAATTCTAACTGTCTCCTTTAAAGAGCAGTCTTGTACCTGCGTTTAGCAGCTTGTCACATCTCATATATAGGAAGTATAGAAACATAGAAATTTAGAGCACAGGAGGAGACCATTCGGCCCATCTTGTCTGTGCCAAGTGATAAACAGTGATCCAGCATTATCCCGCTTTCCAGTTATTGGCCCAGATCCCTGTAGGATACAGCACTTCCAGTACATATCACTTCAGAAACAACTAGTTACTCTGAAGTACCGAGGCTGCTGTTATGTAAACAAACATGGCAGCCATTTGGTGCACAGCAAGATCCCACAAATGGCAATTAGATGAATGAGTAGTTCATCAGTTTTCATTAGCTGGTTGAGGAGAAATGCTGGCCGGGACACCGGAGAGAGATCCCTCTCTTCAAATGACGGGTAGATCATTAGCATTCATCAGAACAGGCCTGCAGAGCCTGGGTTAAACATCTCATTGGATGGATGGCCAGTCTAATCAGGTAGCGCACTCTCTGTGGTCTGGATAAAGGCCACTGTCATAGTCTCACACCTTCCCCTGGGGCTCTTTGTCCCCGTGGAATTTACTCCAATCCTGGTTTAGGCTGTGAATCCACAAAAAGCTTCCACAGGGCTCAGTATTGGGTCCCTTGCTCTTTGTGGTATATAATAATGATTTGGTCTTAAATGTGGGAGGTATGATTGGGAAATTTGCTGATGACTCAGAAATTGGCCATGTAGTTGATAGTGAAAAGGATAGCTGTTGACTCGAGAAAGATATCAATGGTTTGGTTGAGTGGGCAGGAAAGTGGCAAATGGAATTCAATCCAGAGAAGTGTGAGGTAATGGATTTGGGGAGGGCAAATAAAGCGAGGGAATACACAATAAACGGGAGGATATTGAGAGGGCTAGAAGAAGTGAGAGACCTTGCTGTGCATGTCTACAGGTCCCTGAAGGTGTCAGGACAGGGAGATAGAGTGGTGAAGACAGCATATGGAATGCTTTCCTTTATTGGCTGAGGTATAGAATTCAAAAACAGGGATGTAATGCTGGAACTGTATAAAACACTGGTTAGGCCACAGCTGGAGTATTGCATACAGTTCTGGTCACCACATTACAGAAAGGACATAATTGCTCTGGAGAGAGTACAGAGGAGATTTACAAGAATGTTGGCAGGGCTCGAAAGTTGCAGCTATGAGGAAAGATTGGATAGACTGGGGTTGTTTTCTGTGGAACTGAGGAGGCTGAGGGGTGACTTAATTGAGGTGTACCTAATTATGAGGGGCCTAGATAGAGTAGACAGGAAGGACCTGTTTCCCCTAATGGAGAGGTCAATTACCAGGGGGCACAGATTTAAGGTGATAGGTAGAAGGATTAGACTGGACATGAGGAACAACTTATTCTCCCAGAGGGAGGGTGTCTGGAATTCGCTGCCCGGATCGGTGGTGGAGGCAGAAACCCTCAATTCTTTTAAAAGGTACCTGGACACGCACCTGAAGTGCTGTAACCGGCAAGGCTATGGACCAGGTGCTGGAAGGTGGGATTAGATTGAACGGCTCGTTTTTTCGGCCAGAACAGAGACGATTGCTGAATGGCCTCCTTCTGTTCTGTAATTGTTCTATGGTTCTATCTATGTTAATCTGACAAAAATAATTTGCAATTTCAAGTGACACAATTCTCCTGTAGTCACCTCTACTTGCCCAGTCCGTGCACAAGGGATAACTGTCACTGTCAGTCACGCACACACACACTGTCACGCACACAGTGTCTGTGTACAAGGGATAATGGTCACTCACACAGCGACGTTAAGGGTACACTAGGTTAATGCTGATGAAAAATAAAGTTTGAAATGTAATATGTGCGCTCTTGTGGAAAATAAATCCTAAAAGAGAGTTCCCCTAATCCCGACCATCAGTGAGAATAGTAAATGTATTCACAATTTGAATGATTCATTCCAGCTGGGGTTGAGGGTTGAACGGATAGTTTTCGTCTTCTGTTTGCTTTCGCTTTTGGGGTCAGGGATGAGTTTGAGTTTCACGTAGGGATCTGAAAGACCGTTGGGATCCATGGGGATTAGATTTTTCGCATCTCTCACTGTAAAATAGAACAAAAGACACAGTTAAAAATCTGCAAGAGCAGGTTTCAGCATCCCAGTACATGCACAATAAAATCTGCTGCCACAATCCCTATTTTGGTTCCATCAGCAGCCAATCGGAAGTGTGCTACTGACCGGATTATACAGCTGATATAGGATTTAGTGTAATTAATATTTGCAATTATGCAAAAAACCATTCACTAAAATTGGCTACGAGTCTGATTGCAGAGTTTTGCCCTGTTTCACTCATCATCTGCGGTTCCACCAGTCCTGCATTCAGGTTGTTAAAAATTCATTCTTAGGATGAGAGTGCCACTAGCCAGGCCAGCATTTATTGCCCATCCCAAGTTGCCCGAGAAGATGGTGGTGAGCTGCATCCTTGAACCGCTGGAGTCCATGTGGTGAAGGCACACCCACAATTCTGTTAGGTCGTGAGTTCCAGGACTTTGACCCAGTGACAATGAAGGAACATAACATAGGAAACAGGAGTAAAGTCATATGACCCCTTGAACCTCCGATGGTTGATTCTGCAAATCATCCCCACTTTCCTGCACTATTCCCATAGCCCTCGATTCCCGTACAGTCAAAGGAAATTGTCTCAGTCTGAAATACACTCAACAATTGAGCATCGGGAACCCTTAGGGGAAGAAAAGTCCAAAGATTTACAACCCTCTGAATGAAGGAATTTCTCATCTCAGTCCTAAATGGCTGACTCCTTATCCTGAGACTAAGGCCCTGTGTTAGGATACGTCCTGGACGGAGAGTCTAACACAGGGCCTTAGTCTCAGGATAAGTCCTGGCCGGAGAGCCTAACACAGGGCCTTAGTCTCAGGATAAGTCCTGGCCGGAGAGTCAGAGACAAAGGCCCTGTGTTAGGCTCTCCGGCCAGGGCTTATCCTGAGACTAAGGCCCTGTGTTAGGCTCTCCGGCCAGGGCTTATCCTGAGACTAAGGCCCTGTGTTAGACTCTCCGGCCAGGACTTTTCCTGATACTCAGGCCCTGTGTTAGACTCTCCGGCTAGGACTTTTCCTGATACTAAGGCCCTGTGTTAGACTCTCCAGCCAGGGCTTATCCTGAGACTAAGGCCCTGTGTTAGACTCTCCGGCCAGGACTTATCCTGAGACAAAGACCCTGTGTTAGACTCTCCGGCCAGGGCTTATCCTGAGACTAAGGCCCTGTGTTAGACTCTCCGGCCAGGGTTTATCCTGAGACTAAGGCCCTGTGTTAGACTCTCCGGCCAGGGCTTATCCTGAGACTACGGCCCTGTGTTAGACTCTCCGGCCAGGACTTATCCTGAGACTAAGGCCCTGTGTTAGACTCTCCGGCCAGGACTTATCCTGAGACTTAGGCCCTGTGTTAGACTCTCCGGCCAGGGCTTATCCTGAGACTAAGGCCCTGTGTTAGACTCTCCGGCCAGGACATTTCCTGAGACTAAGGCCCTGTGTTAGACTCTCCGGCCAGGACTTATACTGAGACTAAGGCCCTGTGTTAGACTCTCCGGCCAGGACTTATCCTGATACTAAGGCCCTGTGTTAGACTCTCCGGCCAGGACTTATCCTGAGACTAAGGCCCTGTGTTAGATTCTCCGGCCAGGACTTATCCTGAGACTAAGGCCCTGTGTTAGACTCTCCAGCCAGGACCTATCCTGATACTAAGGCCCTGTGTTAGACTCTCCGGCCAGGACTTATCCTGATACTAAGGCCCTGTGTTAGACTCTCCGGCCAGGACTTATCCTGAGACTAAGGCCCTGTGTTAGACTCTCCAGCCAGGACTTATCCTGACTAAGGCCCTGTGTTAGACCTTCCGGCCAGGGCTTATCCTGACTAAGGCCCTGTGTTAGACTCTCCGGCCAGGACCTTTCCTGAGATGAAGGCCCTGTGTTAGGATAAGTCCTGGCCGGAGAGTCTAACACAGGGCCTTCATTTCGGGAAAGGTCCTGGCCGGAGAGTCTAACACAGGGCCTTAGTCTCAGGATAAGTCCTGGCCGGAGAGTCTGACACAGGGCCTTAGTCTCAGGATAAGTCCTGGCCGGAGAGTCTGAGACTAAGGCCCTGTGTCAGACTCTCCGGCCAGGGCTTCTCCTCAGACTAAGGCCCCGTGTTAGACTCTCCGGCCAGGACTTATCCTGAGACTCAGGCCCTGTGTTAGACTCTCCGTCCAGGACATTTCCTGAGACTAAGGCCCTGTGTTAGACTCTCCGGCCAGGACTTTTCCTGAGACTAAGGCCCTGTGTTAGACTCTCCGGCCAGGGCTTATCCTGAGACGAAGGCCCTGTGTTGGACTCTCCGGCCAGGGCTTATCCTGAGACTAAGGCCCTGTGTTAGACTCTCCGGCCAGGTCCTATCCTGAGACTAAGGCCCTGTGTTAGACTCTCCGTCCGGGACCTATCCTGAGACTAAGGCCCTGTGTTAGACTCTCCGGCCAGGGCTTATCCTGAGACTAAGGCCCTGTGTTAGACTCTCCGGCCAGGACCTTTCCTGAGACTAAGGCCCTGTGTTAGACTCTCCGGCCAGGACCTATCCTGAGACTAAGGCCCTGTGTTAGACTCTCCGGCCAGGGCTTATCCTGAGACTAAGGCCCTGTGTTAGACTCTCCGGCCAGGACCTTTCCTGAGACTAAGGCCCTGTGTTAGACTCTCCGGCCAGGACCTATCCTGAGACTAAGGCCCTGTGTTAGACTCTCCGGCCAGGACCTATCCTGAGACTAAGGCCCTGTGTTAGACGATCCGGCCAGGGCTTATCCTGAGACTAAGGCCCTGTGTTAGACTCTTTTGCCAGGACCTATCCTGAGACTAAGGCCCTGTGTTAGACTCTCCGGCCAGGGCTTATCCTGAGACTAAGGCCCTGTGTTAGACTCTCCGTCCAGGACCTATCCTGAGACTAAGGCCCTGTGTTAGACTCTCCGGCCAGGGCTTATCCTGAGACTAAGGCCCTGTGTTAGACTCTCCGGCCAGGGCTTATCCTGAGACTAAGGCCCTGTGTTCAGCCAGATCTGTTAGTACCAGAAGCTCGACCTGTCTGCACAGTATTAGGAATGTGGATTTAAGTTTCTATACGGCACCCCTCCACCGAAGCTGTTTTGAAGTATCAGCTGAGGCTCAGTTGGTAGCCATGAAGTCTCACCTCTTAGTCACACGGTTCCAGGTTCAAGGCCCACTCCAGGGCTTGAGCACAAAAATCAAGGCTGCAGTAATGCAGGATGCTGCACTGTCAGAGGTGCTGTCTTTTGGATGAGACTTTACACCAAGACCCTGTCTGCCTTTTCAGGTGGGTGTAAAAAATCCCATAGTGCTATTTGGAAGAAGAGCAGGGGAGTTCTCCCTGGTGTCCTGGCCAATGTTTATCCCTCAATCAACATCACTAAAACAGATTATCTGGTCATTATCACATTTCTGTTTGTGGGAGCTTGCTGTGCACATACTGGCTGACACATTTCCTACATTACAACAGTGACTACACTTCAAAAGCATGTCATTGGCTGTAAAGCACTTTGAGACATTTGGTAGTTGTGAAAGGTGCTATATAAATTTTTTTATTTATTTTTTTTTTTAGAGATACAGCACTGAAACAGGCCCTTCGGCCCACCGAGTCTGTGCCGACCATCAACCACCCATTTATACTAATCCTACACTAATCCCATATTCCTACCACATCCCCACCTGTCCCTATATTTCCCTACCACCTACCTATACTAGGGGCAATTTATAATAGCCAATTTACCTACCAACCTGCAAGTCTTTTGGCTTGTGGGAGGAAACCGGAGCACCCGGAGGAAACCCACGCAGACACAGGGAGAACTTGCAAACTCCACACAGGCAGCGCCCAGAATTGAACCCGGGTCGCTGGAGCTGTGAGGCGGCAGTGCTAACCACTGCGCCACTGTGCCGCCCTAAATGCAAGTCTTTCTTTTGCAACATCTGTCTGCCACAGAAACTGATTGCCTAGGTAACCCTGCCCTAGAAACAAGTGCAGCCCAATCTCAGTAAGAGTAGTCGACAGGATTAGACACTGCTGCTATCCTATATGAAACAATGTTTGACATTAATGGCCCAATATTTCTGCATGTCCAGGTGTATCATAAACGATGCAGAAAGTGAGCGAGCACAGTCAATGAGCGTCACAGCTGAACTTGAAGTCTGTAACATTGTCCGATAAATACCATAAACATGTGCTAACTGGAGCATGAGAAGGTCCCTCACTGTATTGTTCTCCACACGCTGGCACTGGAGAAAGGGGTAGACCTGCTCGTACACCAAGCATGTCTCCAAAGAGCCACTCCATCCTTGTCACCAACAAGAGAGAGAGAGGGAGAAAAGAGGGGGAGGGAGGGAGGGGTTGGCATTATCGTGGGGTGAGCTACTTGACCAAGAAATGGAAACTGGGATGGGGGGAGTGTGGTGCAGAGTGGAACAGGAAGAAACTATTCATGCTCGAGGTTAGATAACTGCAGATCAGACCAGCAATACAACAATTTATATCATCAGTGGACAGGTGACTGATGTAAGAGGGGCTGTTATTGTGAAATCCTTGATAATGATAGACCGTATCTCGATAGCACTTATTCACGATACATAAACATAGCGCCACCTGTTAACTGATCTTTCCAGGTTATTCTTTGGGATTTTTAAAATTGATTCTATGCGCAGCAATATCCACAATCTACTTATGACATACTCATGGCTCAGCTCCCAACCAGCCAAGGCTTTAAATCCAGCAACAGTCTCAAAACTTCCTGAAAAGAAAGATATTCAGTTGCTGTACTGTCATGTTGCAAAATACTCCTTCACCCCTTTCAAGCCCTGCTCAGTTGCAGATCCTATTTTGGCCACTTGGGGGAGTTGAAGGACTGCTCCAGTCTCTGAAACCCTGCACAATATCTGCTGGATAAGATTCTTGGTGCTGTTGGTGATATTTTTGAGCTGCTCAGGATGCCGTGTAAGTGGAAGGCTTGCTCAATGTTCCCAATCTCAACCACACCATTGAGGAGCGAGTACAGAAATCAGGCCTTGATGTGCTTCAGCACACTAAACACTCAGTCTTCACATTAAAATAAAAGCAAAATACTGTGGATACTGGAACTCTGAAATGAAAACAGAAAATGCTGGAAATACTCAGCAGGTCAGGCAGCACATGTGGAGAGAGAAACAGAGTTAACATTTCAGGAAGACGACCTTTTATCAAGAACACGATCTGAAATGTTAACTCTGTTTCTTTCACAACCTGAAACGTTGCAGTGGCGCAGTGGTTAGCACCGCAGCCTCACAGCTCCAGCGACCCGGGTTCAATTCTGGGTACTGCCTGTGTGGAGTTTGCAAGTTCTCCCTGTGTCTGCGTGGGTTTCCTCCGGGTGCTCCGGTTTCCTCCCACAAGCCAAAAGACTTGCAGGTTGGTAGGTAAATTGGCCATTATAAATTGCCACTAGTATAGGTAGGTGGTAGGGAAATATAGGGACAGGTGGGGATGTTTGGTAGGAATATGGGATTAGTATAAATGGGTGGTTGATGGTCGGCACAGACTCGGTGGGCCGAAGGGCCTGTTTCAGTGCTGTATCTCTAAACTAAACTAAACAGAGGAAAACATCCAAAGATGCTTCACAAGTGTATTGTTGAACCAAATTTGACACTGAAGCCACTTAAGGACATATTAGGACAGATGATCAAAAGCTTGGTCAGAGAGGTAGATTTTGTGAGAATAAGAAATACTGAAATGTTGTTTCTACAGCTTGTGGAAAATTACCGAGAAGTCATTTCTACACAACATAATGAAATCACTGAAAAAGAGAACTAATAAGGGTATGTAAGTAAAGACCTTGAGACAGTACAGCAGTTAAAAATTGTGCTTAGGCAGAGAAAAGAGGAACAGCAAGAGTTAGAACAAAGGATGTAGTGAATAAGAAACTGCCCCACTAAGATAAAGGCTGACAGCTGCAAGTTAAAACACACAATGGAGAGCCAAATAAGGTAAAACAACAAGAAGAGTTAGGGGCTAGAAAGTTAGAGTAGGGGGAGAAGTAAACAGAGGAGGAGACTGTAGCAACTATAGGATAGGTTAGTGTCATAATATGTTATAACCAATAATGTAAACTAAAGGCGTGGAAAAATGGATTTGTATTGTATAAACATGAACTGAATATGTTGATCGGTGTGCCTGCTTTTAGGACACCCGATCTTGCAAGAACGTTAAATAAACTTACTTCTTCAGAGTTTGACTTGGTGTAAATTATTATTTAGTGGGCTACGTTTCTCACAATTTTAAGGAACGTCAAAGAAGGAGAGAGAGGTAGAGCTGTTAAGGGAGGGAATTCCAGAGTTTAGGGCCTAGTGAATCTTCGTCACACCAAGCGTGCAGAAACTTGGAAAATGTTGTAAATGAACATCGGAAAAGCCCAGTGTCACCAGCTGCTGCTGTTTCAATACCAGCTTCCTGAGACTGGGAGAGGCTCTCATTAAAAAAAACCCCACAGTGATTGTTAAATAACACCCAGAGTGATGTAGCAAAACGTGTCACTGTTCCTTGTGGGATCTGACTGTTTATCTATTAGCACAGGCCAGCGAGATTCATAGTATCGGAAGTGCTTTGAGATGTAACTCGTTGATGTATAAATGAGAGCTGGAGACAGAGTAAATCTGTCAGCAACTGTGAAAAGTAAAGACAGAATCACATTTCAGGCAGTGCCCTTGTTCTGAGCGCGCGGCTTCCTGAATCTTCTCTTCAGAGATGACCTCTGACCTGCTGTGTTTTGCTGGCATTTTCTGTCTTTTGCCTCAGGATTATTCTATTTTGCTCTTTTTTTTCCCCTTTCCAAACAAGGAAGCTGAAATTTCGCAGGGGCATCCGGCAGTTTAGCAGCGTAATCCCTGACCCTGGAACACCGGGACACAGTTATTTCTGGGGCGGCGGGTTCTCTGGATAACTCGTGTGGGTTGGACTCTCTGCCTGCCCAAGGCAGACATTATTGGAGGGTGGGGGAGTGGTGGCAGTGGGGAGGTTGGGAGGGAAGGCACCTTATACCAGGGGCTCAGTCTGCCTGCCATGAGCTGCGAGGATATCAGGCGGGCGAGTAGAGGGCTTGTACCACAGAGAACGGTGGCTGGGGATACATCTCCCCCTCAGTCTGCTAAATGCCACAGTGCTGATCACTCCAGCAACTCCACCCCCCACAAAGATCAGCTTCAAAGAAAATGATGTTGCACCCAAGCAGGTAGAGGTTGCTGCAAAAATACACGAGAGAGAGAGAGAGAGAGAGAGAGAGAGAGAGAGCGCTGAACAGGACATAAGAGGAAGTCAATGGTTTTGCTTTAACAACCTCGAAGAAGCTGGCAACAGTTGATATCTAGGTTCCTCGTGTGCCGGGATTTCCCCAAGCAAGTTCACCACACAGAGCTGATAACATCAGCTGACTTGAAGCTGGGTTACTTGTGCCTGCAGTGCTGGTTTGTTTCGGTATCATGTGTCCTGTGACTTGAGAACTCTCAGCTGTGTGAAAGTAACTTCATGCGTTGAGTTACATTCATTGGTTACACATTCCTAACTTACCCTGGTCAAACAGACACCTATAAACTGCCCGGTCTTTGTTTAGAATTCCACCGCACAGGATAAGGCCATTCAGCCCCTCACATCTGTGCTGGGTCTTTGAAAAGTGCTATCCAATTAGTGCCACTCCTCTTGCTCGTTTCCTGTAGCACTGCAAATTTTCCCTTTTTAAAGTATTTAACCATTTCCCTTTTGAGCAATATTATCCCCAGACTCCGTGTTAGAAAAGAGATTAAATGAACTGAGGATTAGGTGCCAGCTGAGGCTTAGGGGGTAGCACTCTTGTACGCACCCACACCACCTACCCCCCCCCCCCCCCCCACCACCGGCCCCGAGGTTCAAAGTCGTGGGTTTAGTCCCTGCTCCAGAAACTTGAGCACAAAATCTAGGCCAGCATTCCAATGTAGTACTGAGAGAGTGCTGCACTGTCAGAGGTGCTGTCTTTCAGGTGAGATTTTAAACCGATGCCCCATTTGCCTTTCAGGTAGATGCAAAAGATTCCATGGAACTAGTTCAAAGATAACCAAGGGAGTTCTCCCCAGGGGCCCTGGCCAATATTTATCCCAAAATCAAGATCACTGAAAAAACAGATTATCAGCTCATTATCACATTATTGGATGTGGGTGGGAGCTTGCTGTGTGCAAACTGGCTGCAGTATTCTTACATTACAACAGTGATTACACTTTAGAAAGGGCTTTGGAATGTCCCAAGGTCATGAAATAAATGCAAGATTTTTCTTTACTTCAAACACAAGTGTCCACGACCCAATACAGCTCTAGTAATTCCAGTCTAAGGGTACAGCATTTTCCTTGTAGGATCCTGGTACTGAGCCTCATTCACCAAGAACACTTCCTGGAAAATCAGCTGCGTCCACGTTCAATTTTCCCCACCAAATGAATGGTTGGAAAAATTGGAAGATGCATGCACGTTATCCTGGTATGGCTTCACAATGGGAGCAAGTAAACAGAAAATGTACTTTTATTTCTTATCTATTTATCCTGTTTGAATTGTGAAATTCTGGAGAGTTTGGAAAGGGCTATTCTTAGTGCTGTTACCTCATTAGTGATGTTAACCTTGACTCAGTGGGTAGCGCACTCTCCGCGAGTCAGAAGGTTGAGGATTCAAGTCCCAGTATGCAGACTTGCACACATAAACCTGGCTGACATTACAGTGCAGTACTGAGGGAGACATACAGAATCCCATGGCGCTATTCGAAGTAATGCAGCGGAGATCTCCTGGTATCTTGGCCAATATTTATCTAAGCCAACATCAGTAAAACAGATGATTTGGTCATTGCCATTCATGGGACCTTGCTGCACATAAATCGACTGGTTCACTGATTTTGTAATACTATGATGTATATATATCACATATATTATATTGATATATATCACTGAGGTCATGAAAGGCATTATATGATGACAAGTTTTTCTGTCTTTAAATCTTAAAGCAAGATTTGTTCATGCTGCAGTTTGAGATACATGCAAATGAACAGAGACATGGGTTTAAATGTTATATTTGTTATATTTATATACAGCCCAGAGACAAAAAGCTCCGAAAATCCTCACAAAGTATAAAGAAACTTGCATTTCTATAGCACCTTTCACAACCTCAGGAAGTCCCAAAGTGCTTTAGAGCTTCGAAGTGTGGTCACTGTTGTACTGTAGGAAATGAAGGGAGGATTAGAGGGGAAAAGGAAACCAGTGAACCTGGACCACAGAGAGAATAGAAATATATGAAAGAATATTGAATAACAAACTAGCAGCTGGCTGCATTCCCAGCAATTCAGTCACGATCTGTTCTGCAGAATTCCAAGTATTCACTGAGTATGTCAAAGGAGAAGTATGGAAAATTGGAAAACTTGGCAACTCGGGAACACTGAGGGATTTGCTACAATACAAAGCACCTCATGAGAATCGTAATAGGTTTAAAACAAACTAAAAGGGGCAAGTTTAAGGAGGAAACTGTCTGCAGCCAAATACAGCATCAAGATGGAACATGAGTTGCATTCTGTTTTAGAAAGGTTGCGTTCGACAAATTCTATGGAATTCTCAGCTGGTTTAGCCGTGCCCTTGTCATCCTGCCGCAAATTAAGGCCCTTAAGCGGGCAATTAATACCCAAGTAAGAGTCGCTTCCTGCTGCCGCTGGTATTAGCCTAGTGGTGGGCAGGCCTGTTGCCACGTGGGGAGTACGATGAGTAAACCTGTCCGGGTTGCTTGCCGGCTCGCAGGGGTTGGGGGGCCCCTCGTTCATGGGACTTTGTGCCTGATCCATAGACCCCGGCCTCGGGAAGGGGGTTCCTGAGCCACCCCCCCCCCCCCCTCACCCTTGCTGCCAATCCCCCTACAGCCCCTCCCCCGCAACCCCCACCACCATCACTCACCCGTTTCCATCAGCGATTCAGGGCCTCGGGTGGGTACGTTACCAGCAGCAGCCACCGCCTCCTCGGTGGCGCTGCTGAGTAAAAGAGCCACGAGCCTTTCAGTGGATGGGCCTTCAGTCACGAGGTCCTTAATCCTGGGGAAGGCCCGCCACTGCCCAGTTAAATGCTTGATTGGCACGCAATGTGGCGGGCCTGCCCAAAGTGAGGCACGGCAGGGCTCCCGGCAGTGAACGAGACCCCCATTGCCTCCATTAAATACCGCCCAACGTTTCAGGTTGATGATAGATATTGGTTAATAGCAGGAGGTTGCTGTTCTCACAAACCTTGGCCCAGGAAGAATGAAGAACTTTAGAGGAAGAAGGGAGAAATGTGGGACAACTCTATTTTTAGAATTTGCCGTTACATCTTAGTCTTCATTCAGAGTCAGAGCTGTGGGTTCAAGTCCCATTCCTGAGACTTGAGCACATAATCCAGACTAACATTCCAGTGCAGTACCAAGGGAGTGCTGCACCGTCTGCTGGATGAGGCATCAAACTGAGGTCCTGTCTGCTCCCTGAGGTGGCTGTAAAAGATCCCATGGCTCTAAGAGCGGGGGATTGCTCCCCAGTGCCCTGGCCAATATTTAATCCCTTCATCACCAGAACAGATTATTGACTCAATTATTGCATTACTGTTTGTGGGATCTTGCTGTGTGGAAATTGGTCGCTACATTTTCTGCATTACAACAGTGACGACACTTCAAAAATGCATTTCATTGGTTGCAAAGTATTTTAGGATATCTTGAGGTTGTGATAGGTGCTACAGAAATGCAAGTTCCTTCTTTCTACGAAAATACCTGAAGTGATGATCAGAGAGAAATCAGCGAAATGCTTTAGAAGTGACAGTGTGTGGGTAAAGATCAATATCACCTCTGACGATATGTAGAAGTAATGGGAAGATCAGTGTCAAATGAATAGACCTTCTGACCTTCTTTTGACTGTGTTAAGTATCCATTCACTTTCCATTAGAAAGTTTAGCCTTGCCACTCAGTTGGGACCTTGATGTGATTATTGTTAGTTAACACCATTTGCTGCTGTCAGGTCTCTGACTTCAGGGGAAACAATGACCTCAGAATGAAGATGAAAATTGAAAGGAAAGTTAGAGACTTTGTGCTTAACTGTTTGGCAATTCTGTTTCATGGTTGGGGAAGGAACTACTGTGTGACCTTGAAGTCAAGTGCGAATGACAAGATGAGCTATTAGAATTTATGTGTTGTCGAACATTTCTTCATATAAAGGGCTTCTGTCAGATAGCGAGCAGTCCTTACCCTGGGGTTTAGTGCTGCCTGTCTACGTCACACAGTGTGCATTAATCAAAAGCAAATCCTCTTCAGGATCATACGGATTCAATGTCTGGATCTATTGCTGGAATATAGTAAGCGTCAACACTGTGGATTTAGTTCATACAGACTGTTAGGAAGGTCAAAGAGTCAGGAGGAGGTCATTTGAACCACCTTGCTCTGGTCCATGTAGCTCATTCATTGATCCTCTGGAGGTCACTATGCTGTCTTACTGAGGTTGGGCCTGATGATGATGATAATCTGCTGCTATATTGGGTATAGTGGGAGAGGCAGTGCTGGTACTCCAGCTCAGGTCCTGTGCTGTTGGCGGCAACTCAAATTTGCTGGATTTGAGAAGGTGACTGGCCCCAGCACCCCAGTACAGAAGTGACTTAAACCCCACACATCCCCCAACCCCACCAGAGCCTTGCATCCATTTGTGAATTGAAAGCAGATCAACTCATGGGTAAAAGATGAGGATAAACCAGGAGAGAGAAATAAGAAAATGAGTAAAATATAAAAGATGAGAAGGACAGTTTAGAGGATATGGCCCAAATAAGTCTTCTTTATACAAACACACAAAGCATAAGTAATAAATTTAATGAATAGGACGTGCAAATTCAACTTGGAGAGTATGACATGGTAGCTATTACTAAGACATGGCTGCAAGATGGTCAGGACTGGGAACTCAACATACCAGATTATAAGGTCCACAGGGAAGATAGGGAAAAATGGTGGTGGGGGAAGAGTTGCCTTAGTGATTAAGGATGAAATCGCTTCAATGATGAGAGGAAATAATGAAAGGTGAACAGGCAGTGGAGACTTTATGGGTAGAATTAAGAAATAGAGAAGGATTTAAGACTGTAGTGCGAGTTGTGTAGGTCCCCTGGTAACAGTTGTGAAGGGATAGCTTGTATAAATGCAGATATTAGACAATTATGTAGCAACGGCAGAGTGATTTTAATGGGGGATTTTAAACTTTCATATAGATTGGGATAAACAAGCCAGCACATGTCAGAAAGGTAGTGAATTTCTTGTGTGTGTTCAGGCTAGTTTTCTGCAACAGTAGGTCTCAGAACCAACAAGGGGGCATGCCATATAAAGGCTTAGTAATGATTAATGAGCCAGATTTAGTTAACAGTCTAACGGTGTGTGAACATTTATCAAATAATGATCATAATATGATCGAGTTTAATGTAGCATTTGAAAGGGAGAAACGTAGAACAGCGACTAAGGTTCTACATTTAAGGCGGACTTCAATGGAATGTGACAGATTGTCCACAGTAAACTGGGCTACTCTGTTCATAGGTAAAATGACAAAAGATCAGTGGGAGGTGTTCAAAAGAAAATGTAATATGATACAGAACCAGCTTATACTTCTAAAGGGCAAAAGTTCTACTTGCCAAAAAAAAAAGCCATGGACGACTGAAGAGGTAAGGGATAACGCAAAACAAAGAAAAAGCAAACAAAAATACAAAAAATAGCACAAACCTTCGGAATGGGAGATATACAAAAAAAAACAGCAAAGGTTGGTAAAACAGTTAGTAAGAGCTACAAAAAGGAATATGAAAAGTAACTTGCAAGGAAGATCAAAATCAACATTAAAAAAACTTTTAAAATTAGGAAATATAGGGTGGTCGGCAGCAATGTAGGCCCCTCGAAAAATAAAAACGATAATAATGAAAATAAGGAAATGGTGAACATGTTGAATAATTACTTTGCATCAGTACTTACGGTTGAAGAGTTAAGAATGTTGGACAGCCCAAGGAAACGAACATTGAATCAGAGACAGGAACTCACCAAAATTAAAGTAAGCAAAATCATGGTAATGAAGAAAATAATGGCTCTAATGAGTGACAAATCCCCAGGTGCAGATGGTTTCTATCAGAGTTTTAAAAGAAGTGGGTGAGAACATTGAAGATGCCCTAACTATAACCTTCCAAATTCCTCCTGAACTGTCCCTTTAGATTGGAAATTTGCACATGTCACTCTGCTATTTAAGAAAGGTGAGAAAGGGAAACCAGGGAATTATAGACCAGCTAGCCTAACATCTGTTGTTGGGAAATTACTACAGTTGATAATTAAGGATCAAGTGACTGAGCACCTTGAGAATTTTCAGCTGATCAGAGAGTGCTAGTGTAGTTTTGTGAAAAGTAGCTCATGCCTGACAAACCTGACTGAATATTTTGAAGAGGAGATGAAAGTAATGGACAGGGAATTGTCTGCAAATATTTTTATATTGTTACAACTGAGGCGGAAGGAGTGCACGGTTAATTCAGTCCCACTTCTCGACAGGTCACAACATATATTTAAATTTTCTCATTTACTGAAACAGTCAATTAGATATTCTATTTGTCCCCAGAATAAAGAACACCAACCAGGTTTCTTTAATAAACAACAAAATTATCAGTTTATTATCAACCAAGTTTTAACCAGTAATGAAGTAAAACATACACACAAATTGAAATATTAAAGTCCCTTATTTATCCTAGCCCTAACACGCACACACATACATACACAATCGGTTAACCGGGAAAGCTGTTACTTAGAAACAGAAGGAATTAAAAAAGCACTTAGGCTGAAAAAGGTATGGAAGGAAGTCCCAAAGGCAAATGGACAGCTGTCGATGGGATCTTCCTGAAACAGTTCTTTCCAGGTGATGCTGATGATCAGTTTGGGTAGGCTTCCAAGAGATGCAGCGACAGAAGGCTCCAAATAAGTCTTACAGGAGGGGAGCAGCAACAAGGGTTTCAGCTGCATACATTTGACTTGCAAATTCTTTAATCGTGCACAATAACAGGAGGAAATAGGAAACATACTAGAGAAAGAGGTGAGCTGTCTTCTTCGGGCAAGCCAGGAAGCAAAACATCTTCTGTTTCAGGCCAAACACCAACTGTTTTTTTTCAACAGTTCAAATTGAAACTAAAACTTTTCTAGAGCAAGTCCTGTGACATTTATAAATTCTGGCCTGTCACCTCTCTTCAAACCAATACCTTGCTGGATTTTTATTTGAAAACAGATGCCTTCCAGCAACTGTTTACAGTTCCACTCTCAGTCTCAAACTTCTGGTGACCTTCCTTTTTTTCAAAAAACCCCCCACAAAGTTCAGCTTCTATGAGATCCTTTTCAGTCTTAAAATATAAATTCTTAAGTTTTACAAAAAAAGGAAACCCTCATAATAATATGAAGTTCCAGAAGGCATGTGACAAAATTCCTCATAAAACTGTTCACTGAAGTTGAAACTCATGGAATTGAAGGCAAATTAATGATCTGCTTAAAAAATTGGCTGAGTGGCAAGAGACATAGAATCATAGAAATTTACTGCACGGAGGGAGGCCATTCAGCCCATCGTGCCTGTGCTGGCCAACAAGTAGCCATCAGCATAATCCCACTTTCAGCTCTTGGTCCATAGCCTTGTAGGTTACAGTAGTTCAAGTGCATATCCAAGAACTTTTTAAATATTAGCCGAAGCATATTATGAGGGTTTCTGCCTCTACCACTCTTTCAGGCAGTGAATTCCAGATCTGCACTACCCTCTGGGTGAAAGAATTTCCCCTTAAATCCCCTTTAAACCTCCGACCTCTTACCCTAAATTTTTGACCCTGGTTATGGACCACTCAACCAAGGGGAATTGGGCCTTCCTCTCCACTTTATCTAGAGCCCTCATAATTTTATACACTTCCATTAGGTCTTCCATCACCCTTCTCTGTTCCAAAGAAAACAACTCTAGCCTATCCAAATCTAAAATTCTCCAGTCCAGGCAACATCCTGATAAATCTTCTCTGTATCCTCTCTAGTGTAATCACATCTTTCCGATATTGCAGTGACCAGAACTGCACACAGTACTCTAGCTATGGCCTAACTAGTGTTTCATACAGTTCTATCCTAACCTCCTAGCTCTTATATTCTATGCTTCGGCTAATAAAGGCAAATATGCCATATGCCTTTCTGACCACCTTATGTACCTGTCCAGTCACCTTCAGGGATCTGTGGACATGTACTCCCTCTGTCTCAGTATCCTACCATTTATTGTGTATTCCCTTGCCTTGTTAGCCTTCCCCAATGGCATTGCCTCACACGTCTGCAGATTGAACTCCATTTGCCATTGTTCTGCCCACCTGACTAGTCCATTGATATCTTTCTACAGTCTACAGCTTTCTTCTTCATCATCAACCACACAGTCAATTTTAGTATCGTCTGCAAACTTCTTAATCATACCCCGTACATTCAAGTCCAAATCATTGATATATATACCACAAAAAGCAAGAGACCGAGTACTGAAGCCCGTGAAACCTCACTGGAAACAGCTTTCCGGTCACAAAAACACTCATTGACCTTTACCCTTTGCTTCACCTTAACAGGATAGGAACTAATATCCTCGCATGGAGATTTGCTAGTGCTGTTGGGGAAGGTTTAAACTAGTTTGCCAGGGGGATGGGAACCTGAGGGGTAGCTCAAACTGGAAAGAAGTAAAGCTGGGATCAGGAGGTAGAAAAGTAGCAGGTGACATTAGAAGACAGGCGAAACAAAGGCAAGCATCAACTAGGCTTAGAATGCAGAATAATGTCAAGATGACAAAGTTAAGGGCGCTCTACATGAATGCAAGCAGCAACAAAGTAGATGATTTAAAGACCCAAATAGAGTTCAATGGGTAAGATCTAATTGCCATAATGGAAACGTGGCTACAGGGTGACCAAGACTGGGAACTGAATATTCAATGATATTCGAGATTTAGGAAGGACAGGCAAAAAGGAAAAGGAAGTGGTGTTGCACTGATAATAAGGGATGGGATCAGTACATTAGTATGAGAGGATCTCAGATTGGAAGAACGAAATGTGGAATCTGTTTGGGTGGAGTTAAGAAACATCAAGGGGCAGCAAACATTGGTAGGAGTTGTTTATAGGCCACCATACAATAGTGGTAGCATGGGACATGGTATTAATCATGAGATTAGAGCAGCATGTGGCATGGGTAATACAGTAATCATGGGTACTTCAATTTGCATAAAGACTCGGTAAACCTAATGAGCACTAATCCTGTGGACGATGAGATTCTGGAGTGTGTTAGGGATGGTTTTCTGGAGCAGTATGTTGAGGCACCGACGAGAGAACAGGATATTTTAGATCTAGTTTTATGTAATGAGAAAGAACTAATTAATAATCTGGTAGTAAAAGAACCTTTAGGGATGAGTGATCACATTTTGATAGAATTCTACATTATGTTTGAAAGTGAGGTAGTTCAATCTGAAGCCAGGGTGTTAAATTTGAACAAAGGAAATTATGAAGGTATGAGGGGCAAATTGGCTGAGGTGGATTGGGAAAATACATTAAATGGTATGACAGCACATAAGCAATGGATAGTCTTTAAAGAAATATTACACAGTTTACAGCAACTATACATTCCTTCAAGGCACAAAAACCCCCAAAAGTAAAGGTGGTGAACAGTGGATAACAAAGGAAGTTAAGGATTGTATAAGATTAAAAGAAAAGGTCTATAGAGTTGCCAGAAATAATAGTAAACTTGAGTATTGGGAGGATTGTAGAATACAGCAAAGGAGGATGAAGAAACTGATAAAGGAGCGTGTTGGTGGGGGGGAGCGTGTTGGTGGGGGGGAGCGTGTTGGTGGGGGGGAGCGTGTTGGTGGGGGGGAGCGTGTTGGTGGGGGGGAGCGTGTGGGGGGTGGGGGGGGAGCGTGTGGGGGGTGGGGGGGGGGGAGCGTGTGGTGGGTGGGGGGGGGAGCGTGTGGTGAGTGGGGGGGGGAGCGTGTGGTGAGTGGGAGGGGGAGCGTGTGGTGAGTGGGAGGGGGAGCGTGTGGTGAGCGGGGGGGGGGAGCGTGTGGTGAGTGGGGGGGGGGGAGCGTGTGGTGAGTGGGGGGGGGGAGCGTGTGGTGAGTGGGGGGGGGGAGCGTGTGGTAAGTGGGGGGGGGGAGCGTGTGGTGAGTGGGGGGGGATAGCGTGTGGTGAGTGGGGGGGGGGGAGCGTGTGGTGAGTGGGGGGGGGGAGCGTGTGGTGAGTGGGGGGGGGAGCGTGTGGTGAGTGGGGGGGGAGCGTGTGGTGAGTGGGGGGGGGAGCGTGTGGTGAGTGGGGGGGGGAGCGTGTGGTGAGTGGGGGGGGGAGCGTGTGGTGAGTGGGGGGGGGAGCGTGTGGTGAGTGGGGGGGGGAGCGTGTGGTGAGTGGGGGGGGGAGCGTGTGGTGAGTGGGGGGGGGAGCGTGTGGTGGGTTGGGGTTGGAGCGTGTGGTGGGTGGGGGTTGGAGCGTGTGGTGGGTGGGGGGGGAGCGTGTGGTGGGTGGGGGGGGAGCGTGTGGTGGGTGGGGGGGGAGCGTGGTGAGTGGGGGGGGCGGGGAGTGTGGTGGGTTGGGGGGGGCGGGAAGTGTGGTGGGTTGGGGGGGGGGAAGTGTGGTGGGGGGCGGAGTGTGGTGGGGTGGGGGGGAAAGAGTGTGGTGGGGTGGGGGGGAAAGAGTGTGGTGGGGTGGGGGGGAAAGAGTGTGGTGGGGTGGGGGGGAAAGAGTGTGGTGGGGTGGGGAGTGTGGTTGGGGGGTGGGGGGGGAGTTGGGGAGTAGCCGAAGACATTCGGGTGCGCTCTGATCCCTCCCTCTCCCCCGCCTGCTCTCTCTTCACCCCCCACCCCCGGCTCGCTCGCTCTCTCCGGGCATTGTGTGCTACCATGTGTTTTCTTTGGCTTTGTGTGATTATTTGAGCAGCGCCATCTTTAATCCTGGCAGCTGCCTGAACGTTACTGACTCATGCTTTAGTGGAACAGGCTGCAATTGTGCATGTGCCTGTACAGCACCACCTAGTGGTTGCATTGTCAGCAAACGCAGCCTTGGATTATATTCCCTGGAATTTAGAAGATTAAAGGGTGATTTGATCAAATGTTTCAAGCTATTAAGGGGAACAGATAGGGTGAAACTATTCCTGCTAGTTGGGGAGTCTAGACTAGGGGGCACAGTCTAAAATTAGAGCCAGAGCCTTTGGAAGTGAAATTAGGAAACAGTTCTATGAAGGGATGTGTAACCAAGGTCTTTATGTGGAGTTAAACTGCAGATCAGCCATGATCTGACTGAATGGCAGAACAAGCTGGAGGGGCTGAATGGCCTCCTCCTTTTCCTATCATTTTAGTGCTCCCAGAGTAGTTTCACCCACTCAGAGTATGTCTCACCTCCCAAGAGTTCCCATTCATTAATTTTAATGGATATAAAATCATTGAGGTTGGGGAGGCTTGTGGCTGAAATCCCAACACTCCCACTTGGTGCTGGGATCATTATCGATGCAATTTTCCTTTGCACCTCCTGTCCCTCATCTGATAGACTATTCCAGACATTTCTCCCCCTTTGAGCATATAAACTGAATTGGGCATCTGATCTGAAGTTACTTTTCACTAGTTTATATCACAAGATCAACACCATCAGGAAGACCAATCAGAACACTTCAGCTCCCCTTATCCAATACCGTCTCCATCACATGAGCCAAATATTTATAAAATGGTCCCAGGGTTTTTATATTCACTGCCCTACCCAGAGTTCCATCCTGATCAATCTTTGTGTGAGACAAAAACAAGAAATGCTGGAATCACTCAGCAGGTCTGGCAGCATCTGTGGAAAGAGAAGCAGAGTTAACGTTTCGGGTCAGTGATCCTTCTTCGGAACTGGCTGCCAGACCTGCTGAGTGATTCCAGCATTTCTTGTTTTTGTTTCAGATTTCCAGCATCCGCAGTATTTTGCTTTTAATCTTTGTGTGAGGTTGTCCTGACATCAGTCATTAAGTTTGCTTTTTATTAGCATGCACCTGTGCCCTGTTATCTGACTGTTTGAAGTTGTGTTCGGGATCGATTTTTTTGCACTACTTTTGTGGCTTTGTAACCTGTGAGTCAGAAGCTTGTGGCTTCAAGAAAAACTCCAGAGACTTGAGCACTAAATCTAGGCTGACACACCCCATGCAGTACCGAGATCAATCTCACAAAACAAGGGCTCTGAAAGAGAAAAATCTCTCAACCATGAATCCAAGAATTTGTCAAAACTTGTCACACATGACCGGCAACCAAAGTGTCAACCATGGCTCAGTGCATTGTACTCACTTCTAAACCAGGAACATGAGCACAAAATCTCAGCTGACACTCTTGGTGCAGTACCGAGGGAGCGCCGCACTGTCGGAGGCTCAGTGCCGAGGCAGCGCCGCACTGTCGGAGGCTCAGTGCCGAGGCAGCGCCGCACTGTCGGAGGCTCAGTGCCGAGGCAGCGCCGCACTGTCGGAGGCTCAGTGCCGAGGCAGCGCCGCACTGTCGGAGGCTCAGTGCCGAGGCAGCGCCGCACTGTCGGAGGCTCAGTACTGAGGGAGTGCCGCACTGTCGAAGGGTCAGTACCGAGGGAGTGCCGCACTGTTGGAGGCTCAGTACTGAGGGAGTGCCGCACTGTCGGAGGCTCAGTACTGAGGGAGTGCCGCACTGTCGAAGGGTCAGTACCGAGGGAGTGCCGCACTGTTGGAGGCTCAGTACTGAGGGAGTGCCGCACTGTCGGAGGCTCAGTACTGAGGGAGTGCCGCACTGTCGGAGGCTCAGTACTGAGGGAGTGCCGCACTGTCGGAGGCTCAGTACCGAGGCAGCACCGCACTGTCGGAGGCTCAGTACTGAAAGAGTGCTGCACTGTTGGAGTTGCTGACTTTCGGATGAGATGTTAAACCGATGCCCCATCTGCTCTCTCACTGGACATAAAAAATCCCATGGCACTATTTTGAGAAATTAGAGGGGTTCTCCCCTGTGTCCTGGACAATGTTTATCCTTCAAACGACATCACGAAAACAGATTACCTGGTCAGCATCACATTGCTGTTTGTAAGAGCTTGCCGTGTGTAAATAGGTTGCCATGCTTGTCTACATGAAAACAGTGACTGCACTAGAAAGGTACTTCATTGGCGGTAAAGCGCTTTGGGACATCCTCAGGTCATGAAGGGCTTTACATAAATGTAAATTCTCTCTTTTCATTGACCCTTATGGCAATCACCCCTTTGTCATCTTCACAACAAAGAACAATCTTGTGTTTATACCTCCATGTAATTTTAGGCAAGTCCCTGCCAAGGGGAGTGGGCCTTGCAAACGGCCGGACCCTGGAACATTGCAGGCTCCTCGACCCTCCAGTACACTGCACCTGTCGGATGCCCAGAGGGAGGCAAAAGTGGCTCCCTCATTCCCGAATAAAAACAGCCCTTAAAGTGGTACAGGTTGACCTATGGGTTGAATCTGTGGCAGAGGATGTCACTACCACTGCTGCTTTTGTTTTCAGACTCCTCAGCAAGATGCGACAAGTCAGCAAAACAGAAACCGCCCATGCGCATTCCTCCACGTGCAATTACCAATTATCTTTTTGCTACACTGCTTGCAAAGAAAAAGCTTAACAGCAGTTTTGCAGACTATAATAGAACAGGAAGAACCAGCAACATTCATCTCCAATGTTCGATGCCTTATCTCCACTCTGGCCACAGAAAGACTTTGTCTGCAATTCAGGCTTTTAACACCGACGGTGTTTTGATATCTGATAATTGTTTTAAGTGCAATTATGCTGCAAAATATCATTAAGTTGCCCATCAAGCTGTAGCTTAGAAATTAAAGGAATACAAACTCCACAATAGAGTTTTGCAAGCATTTCTCCATAAACGAATTACACCCCGTAGCAATTTAAAACCTGCCCACCAAGTACATCTGTCACTTTTCAACATTCCCAAATCTGGGCCCAACAACCTGACATTTCAACATTAAAGCCCCACAATGTTTTCAAGGTTTCTGCTCAGAAGCACTGCTTCCCCACCACCCATTGTCCTTGCTGACCGACATGGGCTCCCACTCCTCCAGTCTCTCAAATTTAAAATTCTTATCCTTGTGTTTAAACCCCTTCTTGGCTTTGCCCCCTCTCCATCTTTAACCTCCTCCAGTCGGAAAATCCTCTCTCCCCAACCTCCTGATTCCCTGGACTCCATTTTCTTGTGCCTGTCCCCTCTTTTCACCTCACTACTGGTGGCTGTGCTTTCAGCTGTCTAGGTTTTAAGTTCCTCCTTAAACCCCTCCAGTTCTCCAGCTCACTCTCTTCCTTTAATACCCTCCTTAAAAATCCCATCTCTTTGATCAAGCTTTGGTCAACTCTCAATGTTTTTCTTCCTTACAGTTTGAGAAGCTAAACCAACAAATATTTTACACTAAATACGCTTCCCCTGCCTCAGTTCACCTGCTGTTGAAACCCTCATCCATGCCTTCATCACCTGTTGATTGGACAGTTCTAATGGTCTCCTGGTTAACCTCCCACCCTCTGTAAACATGAGCTCGCCTGAAACTCTGCTGTTCGTGTCCTAACTCGCACCAAGTCCCATTCACCCATCATCCCTGTACTTGCTCCTCGGCTCCCGATCCAGCGACACCTCAACTTTAAAATTCTCGTCCTTGTTTTCAAATGTCTCCATGGCCTCCCTATCTCTGGAACCTTCTCCAGCTCCACAACCATACGAGATGTCTGTCGCCCTCCAATCTGGCCTCATGTGCATCCCCGATTTCCTTCCAGACCTAAGCTGTGGAATTCTCCCCCTAAAACTCTCCACCTTTTGAGTTACTCCCTAAAACCTACCTCTTTGACCAAGGTTTTAGTCACCCGTCCTAACATCTCATGTGGCTTGGTGTCAAATTTTCCTCTGGATGATTTACTATGTTAAAGGCACTATACAAAGGCAAGTTGTTGTTAAAACAATTTTTTTTTAAACTGTTCCCATAAACCAACAAATACTGATGTGCACAAGAGAGACTGGAAGGAGACCGCAGTGGGTCACAGGCAGTGATTCAACATTTGAATAACTTGTGAAAGACAGACAATGGAAAATGGTGGGTGAGAGACAGCGTACAGCTGCATTGCTTTGTCAGTTTGGCCCAGGGATTATATTTCGATGCTGACTGCATGATTATGAAATTTAATCTTTTTTCAAGAATGGAAATATCAGTTTTGAACAGAAATGCTGGTGTTTGGTTGATGTGATGTGGAGTCAGTTGTCAGACTGAATTCTGTAAATTTCAGCTATTTAGAGAACAGTGCTCAGAGATATTTGATGAATCAACAACTTCATAACCAATGGGCAGCAAAGCTTCAGGTCAGTCACGTATACATACAACGTACTTCTCTTTGGGCAGTGTGCGAGCCAAGTGAAGAGGACAACCACCTTCAGTCTTACCATTTCTGTGACAGCTTTTAGATGATATTACATTGAAATGGACTGTGGAGGCTGGGAGATCACACAGAGACACTGTCAAGTGCTTTCAAGCTGTAGCCTCAAAGCTAATCTCATTTATGGTGTAGGGCTGGGGTTGGCTGGGGTATGATACACATGGAGTATCCACTGCCGAGTGTGTGCACCCAGCATTTTTTTGGGAGGAAAGAAAGACTTATATTTATGTAGAGTCTTTCACAATCTCAAGACGCTCTAAAGCATTATACAGTCAATGAAGTGTAGTCCTTGTAATGAAGGAAAGGTAGCAACCGATTTGTGCACAGCAAGATCACACAGATAGCAACGTGATAATGACCAGATGATCTGTTTTTAAGGTTGTGGTGGAGGGATAAATATTGGCCAGGACACCAGGGAGAACTCCCTTGCTCCTCTTCAAAATAGTGCCAGGGGATCTTCTGCATCCACTGAAAGGGCAGATTGAGCCTCAGTTTAACATCTCACCTGAAAGAGGACACCTGACAGTGCAGCACTCCCTCAATACTGCCCTGGGGTGTTAGTCAAGAGGTTGTGTGCGAGTCTCTAGAGGGGGACTTGAACCTACAACCTTCTTGCTCAGATGAGAATGTTACCAACCGAGCCACAGCTGACGGTACAAAGGATTTATTTCTCAATCATGAGTGATGAGTTGACAGATTCTTATTGGATCAAAGATTGACAGACTTTCCCTCTCAGAACCCTCGTTTTGTGAGATCAGTCTTGTCTTCACATTGCTATGTTTGGTCTTGCGCCTTCTGACAAACACATACACTTACTGTCACTAGCTTAGCTGCCGGTTGCTAAGGGGGAGTTGCCAAGGTAACACTATGTAGTACAGAGTACGAGTATTGTTAGCTTATGTAGATGGTGGGGGGGGGGAAGCAAAGGGTCAGATTAATGAACACTGAAAAGGGGAGGGTTTGTTAAAGTAGTGGAGTTGGTTCCAGTCTATGACACCATTTCCCCTCCCCATGTCAGTGGCATTTCTCACAAAGTTGGTGGTTATCAATACTGATTGGTCTCAGCAGGAAATTCAACAAAAACTGGAGCCTTGCCATTTACTGATCCTAGTTAAACAAGTTATAATTCCCTGTCCCCTTTTTCAGTTGCACAATACAACTACTTAAAGCAGATATGTTGTTTTGTGCAAGTCAAGAACAATACCTGTCACAACCTGTCTGCATCTTTCAAAGAAGAAGAGCAGCAATTATCTCTTACACAATGGCTCCACAACTAAATACACCTCGCCTGCCCCTTTCTGCTTTGTGAAGAAACCATTCCCTCTATGGACGCCCTGCTTTACTCCACTCTCACCCCCTTAGCACTTCCCTAATTTCCAATGCAGGAGGTGTAACACCTGCCCATTCACCTCCTCCCACACCAATATTCAGGGTCGCCAACACTCCTCTGAGTAACACAATAGTTATGTGAACATCCTCCAACCCAGTACACCGTAAACCGTTGCTCACAGTGCGATGTCCTCTACAATGGGGAGACCAAACAAATTAAGGAACTAAAAGCCAAACAGCACCCACCATTCCACAAGTGCGACCCAGGGTGTTTTCACCTCACATTGCCACCCCACATTCACTCTGACCTCTCGACTTTGGCTTATATATAAATGCGCTCAAATGATGGCAACTTATCTTTCAAGGAGGCATTTTTCAGTCCTCCAGCATTAATCTCCAAATTCCATTAATATCCAAACTCTCTTAATAACTTGCATTTGAACATCACGTGTAGTTTGCAATGTGTTCAGACAATATGAAATAATTTTTTTTTGGTTGAAATTTTTCATTTCTGACCAGTCACAGCTGCTGGCAGATTTCCTGTGTAAATTGTACATTTTGAATCAGTTTCATCCTTGGTGATGTGAAAAGTACAAAACAGGAAACAACTGAACGGCACCTCCCCTCTAAATGGCTAACTATAGTGGAGTGTACTTTTAATTTTCAAATCCCTCCATGGCCTTGCCCCTCCCTATCTCTATAATATTAGCTTCACCAGTTGACAAACAGGTCCGAAAAGATCCTACTGAAAGAATTCACTGAGAATTAATCGAATGCTGTATCAGGCATCACTCAGTGGGCAAATCTCTCACCCCTGAATCAGAAGGTTGTGGGTTCAAGCCTTCAGCACATAATCCAGGGTGACACTCCAGTATGGTACTGAGGGAGTGCTGCACTGTCATTGGCGCTGTCTTTCAGCACTCGAGGTGAATCTAAAAGATTCCAGGCCATTATTTCGAAGAAGGGCAGCGGAGTTCTCCCTGGTGTCCTGGGCCAATATTTATCTCTCAACCAACATGACTCAAAAAAAATCTCATTGGAGTTTGTGCGAGCTTGTTGCGCATAAATTGCCTTGCCTCATTTGTCCACACTTCAAAAGTATTTTATTGGTTGGAAAGTGCTTTGGGACATCTTGAGGTTGTGAAAGGTGCTATGGAAATGCAAGTTCTTTCTTTCATATTTATAATGTTGTACTGGCATTATCGGACTGTTGCTGGCAGCAACACGGTTACATGGTGGTATTAGCACCTCCAGGGTACCAGGTGTTGGCAGTGTCAACGATAGGCCAGCTTCCACCATTATTATGACTGCAGGCCAAACAGCATTTTTTCATGCCTTCACGAGATCTGGGCAGCGCTGGCTAGGACAGCATTTATTGCCCATCCCTAATTGCTCCTGAGGTGGTGGTGGTGAGCTGCCTTCTTGAACACCTGCAGTCCACGTGAGGTAGGTACACCCAGAGTGCTGTTAGGAAGGGAGTTCCAGGATTTCGATCCAGTGACAGTGAAGGAACGGCGATATAGTTCCAAGTCAGGATGGTGTGTGACTTGGAGGGGAACTTGCAGGTGGTGGTGTTCCCATGCATCTGCTGCCCTTGTCCTTCTAGATGGTAAAGATCGCGGGTTTGGAAGGTGCTGTCGAAGGAGACTTGTTGCATTGTTGCAGTGCATCTTGTAGATGGTACACACTGCTGCCACTGTGCGCTGGTGGTGAAGGGAGTGAATGTTGAAGGTGGTAATTGGGGCGCTGATCAAGCGGGCTGCTTTGTCCTGGATGGCGTTGAGCTTCTTGAGTGTTGTTGGAACTGCACCCATCCAGGCAAGTGGAGAGTATTGCATCACACTCCTGACTTGTGCCTTGTAGATGGTGGGAATGCTTCAAGGAGTCGGGTGGTGAGTTACCCGCCACAGAATACCCAGCCTCTGACCAGCTCTTGTAGCCACAGTATTTATATGGCTGGTCCAGTTCAGTTTCTGGTCAATGGTAACCCCCAGGATGTTGATAGTGGGGGAATTCAGCGATGGTAATGCCATTGAACATCCAGAGAAGATGGTTAGATTCCTTTTAGATTTGCTGAAGATGGTCATTGCCTGGCACTTGCATGGCTAGAATGTTACTTGCCAGTTATCAGCCCAAGCCTGAATCCAGGTCTTGCTGCATGCAGCGACGGACTGCCTGATTGTATAGACTAGCCAATGCGGTTCTACTCAGTGGCCTGAATTGGACCTGCAGTATGTACTGGACACATACTTGTGTTAATGCCAAGTACTCTGGAACTCTTCCAGCAACTGGACAGGATTCAGAAGCACTGACAGTGCATTTGCTGAATATAAACACTTTAGTCTGGTAAAACAGAGTTAAAACCCAGACCGAGTCTGAAGTTTACACTGTAACCAATGCTTTTGGTTCAGCTACAGCTACATTTACATTTTGCCTTTAACGTAGTAAATGTCGCAAGGTGTTTCACTGGAACATTATCAAACAACATTCAACACCCAGTACATAAGGAAATATTAGGTGGTCAAGATGTATGTGTTAAGGAAAGAGAGTTGGAGAGATTTAGGGAGGGAATTCCAAGCTTAGGGCCGAGGCAGCTGAAGCATGGCCACCAATGGTGCAGCTGCTGACCGTAAGATACAAATGGAAGATGGCTATTCAGCTCATTCATCTGGAAACCAACTCCAATTCCCCAATCACAGCGTCCAAATGTCTCTGAAATGATCCTCCCGCTTTCATCTCCACTACTCTTCCCAAAGTCCATTCCATGTGCTGGCCACTGTGCATAGGAAAAAGAAACACCAGCTTTTCTTTTGTTCGACTCAGAGTCCTCTTGTTTTATTCTCAATTTAAACTGAGGTACTGTGCTCACAGTTCCAAGTTTTTAATAACCTCAAAGGAAAAATCAAAATTCTGGAAGCTGGCCAGGAGAGCACTGGAAAAGTCTGAAGGTGACAAAAGCATGGAGGGGGTTTCAGTGGCGGGTGATGTTAGAGAGCTGGGAATAAACAGTTTTGTGATGCAAGGGCTGTGAAGTTAGAAGCTCAGCTCTCGGCTATATACGATCCGAGGGTCTGGTCTGGTCTGAGACAGCGACCAGAGATGGAGATGAAATCAGCAGCAAAAGAACAGAGTTTGTGGCAAAGGCCAAAGACAATGGTCTCAGTCTTCCCAATGTTTAGCTGGAATAAACTGCAACTCATTCAGGATTAGATGTCGAACAAGCAGTATGACAACACAGCAACTGTGGAGGGGTTGCGGGAGATGATGGAGACTTAGAGCTGTGTATCGTCAGCATACGTCTGAAGCTAACCCAATGTGATGGTGTGAACGGGCAACATGTAGATGAGGAAGCTGAGGAGGCCACAGAAAGGCCCTTGGGGAACTCCAGAGATGACTGAATGAGGGCCCATTGCTGGTGATTCTCAAGCTACACTCAGATATGTTATGGGTGGAAGCAGACAAGCTGAGTGCCACTGAGCTAGACAACACAGGAGGGCTGCTGGATGAAGAATGATGTGGTTAACAGGGTCAAAAGCTGTAGAGAGGTCGAGAATGATGTGGAGAGAAAACACACTATAGTCACAGAGAATGTTCTTTGAGTTTACGATTAGGAAGGTCTCAATATTGTGGGAGGATAAGAAACCTTTCACTGTATCTTTTTATATTCTACCTTCCATTTGAACAGGCAGACATGTTAGCGTCTCAACAGAAAGAGGACATCTCTGACAGTGCAGCACTTCCTGCACCGAAGTTCCAGCCTAGATCGTGTGCTCAAATCTGGAGTGGGGCTTGAACTCACAACCTTCACTCTCTAGTGTGCCACCATCCACCACAAGCTGACATCAGAGTAGATACAAAAACAACAAAGTCACAGCCTGGATTACTCTAGGACACAGCTGCACAAGCTCACCGCAATCAATCCCCAAGAAGAGAATTAAAAAGCAATCAAACATAAAGTTGGCAGGAAAACTCACAGGCAACGAAGTGTCAGACTCATAAATGGAACATGAACACTGATGTACTCGGGGTACACAAGGCTTTGTTCCCAAACTCTAGAGTCCTTAGACTCAAACCTGGTTTTGAGGCAGCATCATAGCCTCAATTTTCTGACCTGCTCGCAAACCTCTGCATCAGTTTTGCAAAGTTACAAGGTGTCAGCCATGGGTCAGTGAGTATCCTACGAACATACGAATTAGGAGCAGAAGTAGGCCATTCGGCCCCTCGAGCCTGCTCCGCCATTCAATAAGATCATGGCTGATCTGTTCGTGTCTCGAATTCCACACTCCCATCTACTCCCAATATCTTTTGATTCCCTTGCGTAACAAGAATCTATCCACCTCCGCCTTAAAAATATTCAATGACTCTGCCTCCACCACCTTCTGAGGCAGAGAGTTCCAAAGTCGCACAACCGTCCGAGAACAAATTTCTCATCTCTCTCCTAAAAGGGCGACCCCTAATTTTAAATCAACCTTCTCTGTAAGCTGAGTGGCCATACAGCAACCCGAAAGTCCCTGCGCAGGCCACGCATCAGTTGGCCCCTTTAAGTTAACGCACAGCACAGCTATGCACTTAAATAGATCACCTGCGCATTCCAAAAAAAAATTAGAGGGAACATTGGTGAGTACCAGACAGGCCTCTGGGTCATAAGGTCAAGGGAGATCGAATACCACGCCAGAGACTTGATCCACAGAAATGACACTCTAGTGCAGTACTGATAGAGTGCAGCACAGTCAGGTGCTGTTTTTCAGATGGAATGTTAAACCGAAGTCCAGCCTGCCCTCTCAGGTCAACATTCAACATTCCACGATACTAGAGTCATAGAGTCATACAGCACAGAAACAGGCCCTTCAGCCCATCGTGTCTGTGCCAGCCATACAGCACCCAACTATTCTAATCCCATATTCCTGCATTTGGCCCATAGCCTTGTATGCTGTGGCGTTTCAAGTACTTATCTAAATACTTCTTAAATGTTGTGAGGGTTCCTGCCTCCACCACCACTTCAGGTGTGTTCCAGATTCCAACCACCCTCTGGGTGAAAAAATGTTTCTCAAATCCCCCCTAAACCTCCTGCCCCTTACCCTAAATCTATGCCCCTTGGTTCACGACCCCTCCGCTAAGGGAAAAAGTTTCCTCCTATCTAACCTATCAATGCCCCTCAATCTTGTACACCTCAATCATGACCTCCCTCAGCCTTCTCTGCTCCAAGGAAAACAACCCTAGCCTTTTCAGTCTCTCTTCATAGCTGAAATGCTCCAGTCCAGGCAACATCCTGGTGAATCTCCTCTGCACCCTCTCCAGTGCAATCACATCCTTCCTATCGTGTGGTGCCCAGAACTGTACACAGTACTCCAGCTGTGGCCTAACTAGCATTTTATACAGCTCCATCATAACCTCCCTGCTCTTATATTTTATGCCTTGGCTAATAAAGGCAAGTATTCCATATGCCTTCCTAACCACCTTATCTACCTGTGCTGCTGCCTTCAGTGATCTATGGACAAATACACCAAGGTCCTTCTGACTTCCTGTACTTCCTAGGGTCCTACCATCCATTGTACATTCCTTGCCTTGTTAGTCCTCCCAAAATGCATAACCTCACACTTGTCAGGATGAAATTCCATTTGCCACTGCTCCGCCCATTTTACCAGCCCATCTATATCTCCCTGTAATCTAAGGATTTTCTCCTCACTATTTACAACACCAATTTCCGTGTCATCTATGAACTCACTGATCATACCTCCTATATTCACGTCTAAGTCATTAATGTACACTACAAACAGCAAGGGTCCCAGCACCGATCCCTGCGATGGTCACAGGCTTCCACTCGCAAAAACAGCCCTCTTCCAAGAACCCACTACTTCCAAGAGAAGGGGAGTTCTTCCTGGTGTCCTGGCCAATATTTATCCCACAACCAATACCGCTTACGAAAAAATGTCTGATCGTTTTCCTCAAGCTTTCGTGGGAACCTGCTGTGCACAAATTGGTAACCGTCTTTCCTATGTTACAATGGTGAATACATTTCAAAAGTACTTCATTGGCTGCAAAGCGCTTTGGGATGTTCTGAAGTCATGAAAAGTGCTATAAAAATGCAGCTCTTTATACTGTGGGTGTTATCTCTGTGGGATCAGGTTCCGCCCCCATGGCTGATCATCCAAACTGGAACAGTGACTGCTGGACTGGAACCTGGAACTTTCCTATGCTGTGTGGCCCATCACCAAAGCAGGCCCTATATTTACATACCAAACCATCAGAATAGCTTAACGTCAACATTGTTAAACTCTTAACAGCAAGAGAATCAAATGCAGCTGTCTGAGTTCCTTTTGAATTTGCAACAGCTCGGGATACTGGAGGAAATTAGTTCTGAAAGTGATGACAGGGAGGAGTGCATGACAAAAGGATAATTTTAATTTGATATTAGCCAGAGACCTTTAATAGTGCAAGTTTATTTTATTATCTTATCAGTTAAGGCTAGGGATTTAGATCTTGAAAGAAGAGTGACTGGCTTTTTACTTGTGCCAATGTTTTTTTAACGCCTTAAAGTAAGCGTTTAATTGTGTGCCATGCGAAAGTTAATGTACTAACACGGCCCTCTGTTACCATAAAACTCAAGAGTGTCCGTCAGGGGATTTGAAACAGGCATAGCATTCTTCACCAGTTTATCTATCTGTCCTACCACCTTCAGGGACCTGTGGACATGCACTCCAAGGTCTCTCACTTGCTCTGTCCATATCAATATCCTCCCGTTTATTGTGGATTCCCTTGCTTTGTTTGTCCTCCCCAAATGCATTACTGAGGGAGTGCTGCACTGTCAGAGGTGCTGTCTTTTGGATGAGACATTAAACTGAAGCTCCACCTGCTCTCTTAAGTAGATTTATAAGATCCCATGGCACTATTTTGAAGAGAAGATGTCCTGGCTAGTATTTATCCCTCAACCAACTTAATAAGAACAAATTATTTGTGCGGTATCACATTGCTGCTTTGGGATCTTGTTGTGCATAAATTGGCAGCTGTGTTTCCTGAATTAAAACAGTAACTACACTTCACCCAAGATTTCATGGGATATATATAGTACAGAAACAGGCCATTCGGCACAACCAGTCCATGCCAGCGTTTATGCTCTACTCGAGCCTCCTCCCATCTTTCCTCATCTAAATCTATCATCTTAACCCTCTAGTCCCTTCTCTCCTTCACATACTTACCTAGCTTCCCCTTAAATGCATACTGTTCACTTCAACCACTCCCTGTTGTAGAGAGTTCCACATTCTTACCCCTCTTTGAGTAAAGAAGTTTCTGCTGCATTCCCTATTGGATTTCTTGATGACTATTTTATATTGATGGCCTCTAATTATGCTGTTCCCCACAAGTGGAAACATTTTCTCTCTATCCACTCTATTAAAACCTTTTATAATTTTGAAGACCTCCAAAGGTCACCCCTCAGCCTTCTTTTTTCAAGAGAAAAGAGATCCAGCCTGTTCATTCTTTCCTGATATGTATACCCACGCATTTCTGGTATCATCCTTGTAAATCTTCTCTGCACCCTCTCCAGTGCCTCTACATCCAATCTATAATATGGTGACCAGAACTGCATGCAGTACTCTAGGTGTGGTCTAACCAAGGTTTGATACAGGTTTAGCACAACCTCCTGACTTTTCAATTCTATCCCTCTAGAAATAGAGCCTAGTGCTTAGTTTTTTTTTTAATGGTCTTGCTAACCTGTGGCTTGGTGTATTTATACTCCGAAATCCCTCTGTTCCTCTACCTGACCCAGACTCAGAACTTCCAAGTAATAAGTGACCTCCCTATTCTTCCTACCCAAAATATACTACCTCACATTTATCTGTGTCGAACGTCATTTACCAGTTGTTCAAAAGTTGTGCATTGGCTGTAAAGCACTTTGGGAAATCCCGAGGTTGTGAAAGATGCAATTCATACTTTCACTGCTCATCTGGCAATCCAGCAAGAGTCCAAAACAACACATTGGTGCAATTTAAACATAATTATCGACAATACATTCAGGGATCAGAGAACCTAATCAATACAAACTAGAACTGTGCAGCCACCTTTCTGCATAATCACAGAGAATCTGCTCAGTATTCAGCCTTCTCTGTTCTGCCCTCTGGTTATACAGATGTTGCTGTGCTGTTTTCACCCTCTCTGCAGCCTGCTCTCCCCTCATTGACTGCATTTTAACGCCTTAATCCACAACAGCATCAGCTGCTGACAGTTAATTCCAGTTAAGAACTTCAATTTCAACTCCCTGATCCGTTAAAACCTTTTTCAATTTCCGCCTCACTGAGGGGTCACAGTACATTTCACTGGCTCTTTGTGACGTGGGGACTGAAGCTTACAGACCAGGAGGGGTCCCAGGTCCAAATGCCTGGGCTATGGCAACTTTGCTGATTTCAACGAGGGTGGGGAATGACGAAGGAGGGGATGTGGAGACCTCAGTATCTCTGAGCGAGGGGAGGGAGGAACGTTAAGCAGCCAGCTACCTTCTGCAACAACCATTCTGTTGCAGTGTGTGCATGTTGGGTGAGGACAGAATCGGGCTGGATGTGACACCCTCCATGAAGGAGTAACCTGTTGGCACTAACTAACTGGCCTCACTAAAATAAATTTTAAAAGTGGCCACTTGGGTCAGGTACCAGAGAGCATCCAGCATCTCCCAAAGAGGAGAGATAAAATAACATCTTGAGAGCAGAATCTTTAGATATAGACAAGAGACATGATATTTCATTTACCAACTTAAAATAGAATAATCCATGTACATGGCAAAGGGATAAATCCAATGGTGATGCTTCTGATCTATTTATATATTCAATCCCATTTCAGAACTGGTGCTTTCTACGTGTATGGACCTTCCTTCAGCTCATTAGAACTGCAACACACACTCAGCACTGAAACTGCTCCAAGGCGTTAATTTCACAGCCATTAATTTCACGCTTAAGGTTCTAAACATTAAATTAGGCACAATTAAAATCTTGCAGAATCCGTCCTCCACAGTCACTGTGAATTCAGCTTCATCTTTGAGAGCTGACACCAACTGTCCTTCCATACAACCTTTCAACACTCACTCCTTCCATTCATCCAATTATTGTAGCTGTGTCTGAGGCAACATCTGCTCTAACAGAAAGGCAACTGCACAAGTGCCCCCTCACATTGAGGAGGTACCACTAATATAATTAATTATAATAGCCAATTAATTTAAAATAAACTCAATTCAAATCACAATATGCACAGAATCACAGAATTGTTACAGTGTAGAAGGAGGCCATTTGGCCCGTCATGTCAGCAGATCCACATCGATAACTCTATTCCTCGAGGTTTCCAACTGTCTCTGAAGGCCCCAAGGATACCCAGAGGGCTCTCTCTGCATGCACCCTCTGAGCTTGGCTGACACTCTCCGAGCAGTATTGAGGGTGTGCTGCACCATTGGAGTTGCCGTCTTTCGGATGAGACATTAAACCGAGGTACTGTCTGCTCTCTCCGGTGAGTGTGAAAGATCCTTTGGTGCTATTTCGAAGAAGAGCAGGGGAGTTCTCCACGGTATCCTGGCCAATATTTATCCTTCTATCACCATCACTCAAAACAGATTATCTGGCCATTATCACATTGCTGTTTGTGGGAGCTTGCTGTGTGTAAATTGCATACTGCGTTCCTTACATTACCATAGTGACTACACTTCAAAAGTATTGCATTGGCTGTAAAGCACTTTGGGACTATATAAATGCACATCTTTCTTTCTTTCCAAAGCATTTAAGCAGGAACTTTTTCTTTTTCATTCTTGGGATGTGACTGTCGCTGGCTAGGCCTGCATTTATTGCCCATCCCTAATTGCCCTAGACAAGGTGGTGGTGAGCTGCCTTCGTGAACCGCTACAGTCCATGGGGTGTAGGTACACCCACATTTTTGACTTTTCTGTAGTAGTTTGCTAGGCTATTTCAGAGGGCAGTTAAGAGTCAACCACATTGCTGTGGGTCTGGAGTCACATGTGGGCCAAACCGGGTAAGGATGGCAGATTTCCTTCCCGACAGGAAATTAGTGAACCAGATGGGTTTTATGACAATCCAGTAGTTTCATGATTATTAATGAGACTAGCATTTTATTTAATGTTATTAATTAATTGAATTTAAATTCCCCCAGCTGCCATGGTGGGATTTGAACTCATGTCACTGGAGCATTAGGCTGGGCCTCTGGATTACTGTCCAGTAACATTACCACCATGCTACCATCCTTATAAATCTTCTCCAGGCAGCCAGAGGGACACCCCTGCCCACCCACCCTCCACCATACCCTGGGTCACACCCATCCTGGACCCATGAATGGTAGCTTCAACTGCAACTCTGCTCCACCTGCAATGTGTACACAGCAAGATCTCACGAATAACAATGATGGTAGAGACCAGTTAATTTTGATTCAGTTGGGTGTTAGTCAAGGCTAGAATGTTCCACCTGAATCAGTGGAAGAGCTAAACACTGGCCCTGTTCAGTCTCTCGTCCAAAGCGCAGGACACTTCAAAGCGCAGCATCCCTGCAAAGCACAGCACCCCTCACCAGTAGTGCTGCACCATGGGACCCCGTCACCGTCACATTTAAAAACATCAGAGACTGTAAAAGAAATCAGATGTTTCATGATGAACATCACTCCCACTTACTGGTGCCATCTGGAAAACTGTTGCCCTCAGTGTCACCCGGAAAACTGCCCCCCTCAGTGTCACCTGGAAAACTGTATCCTAACTCCATCCACCCTCCGTGGCTCCATACCCCTTCATACCCTCGTCTAGCAAAAATCTATCAATCAATCTCAGATTTAAAACTATTACTTGAGCTGGCATCTACTTTTTATAGTAGAGTTCCACAATTCTACCATTCACTGTGTGAAATGCTTTGTTGCAACTCTGTTGAATGGCCTGGCTCTGATTTTAAGGTTATGCCCCTTATCCAAAACTCCCTAACCAACGGAAGAAGTTTTTCTCTATCTACTTCATCAATTCCTTTCAAAATTCTAAAATCCTCATTCGAATCTCCCCTTAGTTTTCTATATTCCAGGGAATGAAAGCCTAGTTTATGCAATCTCTCCTTATAATCCATCTCTGACCCCTGGTCACATTTTAATGAAATTGCACTGCACTCCTTCCAGAGCCAATATATCCTAAGGTGTGGTGCCAGAACTGTACAAATGCTGTCTAGCCAGGTCTTATATAACTGCAGCAAAACATCCTTCCATTTATATTCCAGCCTACTAGCTCTAAAGGCGAACATTCAATTATCCTTTCTGTTTATTTATTTTACCTAACTACTACATTTTACTGATCTGTGTTCATGGATGCCTAAATCTTTATGGATCTCCAACTGTTTCTAGCTTTTCACCATTTAAATAATTACTTGGATCTATCCTTTTTTGGTCCAAAATGGACTATCTCACACTTAACTGGATTGCAATCTATCTGCCACAGTTTCGCCCACTCACTTAATCTATCAATGTCTCTTATAATTTTATGCTTCTGTCGACACTACCTTCTATACCACCAATCTTTATGTCATTAGCAATCTTGGATATATGGCTTTCTACACAGTCTACTGTACGAGGTATAGAACAGGATCCCAAAGAGGTCACACAGTGGAGTCAACCTCTGTTCGTATGTTTAGTTAAACTATACAAACTATGCTGCATCACTTCACAGTCAGTTAACAATACTCCTCACATTCAAGCTCCTTCAATCCCATCTGATGCCCATCAGACAATCCTTTCATTATTAAAAGCCACATCATGCGTCAAATAACTACAAGTAATAACTGCATTCTGATGAAAGAGATGAGGCGAGAGGATATTTTTTTTTATGCACTGAGACTTTATGATCTGAATGCATTGCCTGAAAGGGCAGTGGAAGCAGATTAATTATCGCTCAAAAGGGAATTGGATAAATTCTTGGGGAAACATTTGCCAGGTTATAGGGCAAGGACAGGGGAGTGGGATTAAAAGAGCTAGCACAGGCATGATAAACTGCTTGGCCTCCTTCTGTGCTGTACCGTTTTATGAAAGGTTATTGACGTGAAACATTAACTCTGTTTCTCTCTCCACACGTGCTGCGTGTTCTGCTGAGTGCTTTTTAGCATTACCTTTTTAAAAAAAAATTACAAATAATAACTCCAAGTGCTTTGAAGGCGTGATAAAGTGGTGATTCAGTGAATGGGCACATACTCAGCTGCCAAGCGCACTGCATATCGAGTGAGATTCACCACTGATGAAATTATATCCGCCAGAAGCAAATCTGGACAGAAGGACATTCGGCCCCTCGCGCTTGCTCTGCCATTCAGTAAGATCATGACTGATCTGATCTTGGTCTCAACTCTGCTTTCCTGCCTGTTCCCCATAACCTTCGACTCATCTACAGTTCAAAATCTGTCTATCTCAGCCTTGAATATATTCAATGACCCAGCTTCCACTGCTCTCTGGGGTAGAAAATTCCAAAGATTGACAACCCTCAGAGAAGAAATTCCTCCTCATCCCCATCTTAAATGGGAGACCCCTTATTCTGAAACTGTACCCCCAGTTCCAGGTTCCCCTCAGCATCTACCCTGTTAAGCCCCCTCAGAATCTTGTTTCAATTAGATCACCCCTCACTCTTCTAAACTCCAATGAGTATAGGCCCAACCTTTCCACATAAGACAACCTCTTCACCCCAGGAATCAACTTAGTGAAACTTCTCTGAACTGCTTCCAATGCAAGTATATCCCTTCTTAAATAAGGAGACCAAAATATTGCACAGTACTCTAGGCGTGGTCTCACCAATGCCCTGTACAGTTGTAGCTTCCCTACTTTTATACTCCATCCTCCTTGCAATAAAGGCTAACATTCCATTTGCTTTCCTAATTACTTGCTGTACCTGCATGCCAACCTTTTGTGACTCATGTACGAGGACACTCAGATCCATTCTGCAGAAAGACCCTTTTGAACAGAAACCTTGCTATAAGTCAGCAGTCAACACATTCATAAATCAGAGAAGAAAGTAAAATGTTACAAGCAAACTGCAATAGATTGTGTGTCTCCCCAACATAGAGATTTTTAAAAATCTATATGTTATGAGAAAGGGGACGGGGAGTTAGCACTCGTTAAATCCATTGCTTTTATTTGATAAAAGAACGAACTAAGGAAAAGACAAAAGCCAACGTGCAAATTCGAAGGTTTCTGTCCCATGTCCTCAATGATTTGTACACCAACTACTTGGAAGGCTAACTCAGTATCAGTTGAGGTGTGTAGGTTTGGCAACATAAGGATTGCTGCCACTTGCTAGTATATTGCCATATCTTACATAATTTTTAAAAAGTCAGATGGTTTACTCCTCGCACGAACTGAAAGCTCCAGTGTGTTCTGGGAAAGACAAAACTGATCATCACCAGTTTAAAACAGTTTTATGATCAGACGTGTGACCAGAGACATGTGACTCGAGCTCAGGTTTCAGTTTACAACAGTACACTACAGTGGGTGGAAGCAAAGGTGGTTTAAAGAAACGAGCTGGGAGCTGTTGGTTGTTTTATAAAGACAGGCTGCAGGTTGAGGAAATTGGACTCTGATGGTTGATCATTGGCGAATATGACTTACAGCAGCTGTCTTCAGTGACTTAAAGAGTAATTAGTGAAACCATGCCATCACGACAGTTGTGGACAAGGCCAAGGTTATTCACGAGGTGACAAGACCTAACCATGAAAGGGAAGGTTGCAGCGCCAACTATCGATGGGACATCATTATTTCCATATCTACACCTTGGAGGATAGGACTTGGAAAAACCTGAGGAAGTTCCTGATTTTGGTGTACTATCGGACTGTTCGGCACCCTCTTGCTATTAGGACTGCTCAGAGGATTCGTACTGACTAACTTTGTTGGATCTGATAATTAATGTGTAACCTTTAAGATAAATATGTCGACCATGATTTAACTGTTAGATCATGTTTAATTTATGCTGGTTTTGGTTTGAGTGTTAAAGCAAAATTTATAGAAGTGAAGTCTTGTCCATTTTTTTTGTTTCTAAATTGGGTTCATTTGGTGGATTTGTTTCTTTTGGTTTGCTGGTGGTCTCCACGGGGATCATAACAGTATACTGATAGGGTTAGATGAAGTAGAGTCATAGAATTATACAGCACAGAAACAGGCCCTTCGTGTCTGTGCCGGCCATCAAGCACCTAACTATTCTAATCCCATTTTCCAGCACTTGGCCCGTAGCCTTGTATGCTTAGGTAATAGGGTGGGATAGGTTTGCGTGGAGTGTAAACTCCAGCGCAGACCAGTTGGACTGAATGGCTTGTTTCTGTACTGTAATTTCTATGTGATAATGCATACTGTTATGACCGGTGGACCTTGTAGAACCATAGAAACGTTATGGCACAGAAAGAGGCCATTCAGCCCATCGTGTCTGTGCCTGCTGAAAAAAAAATAGCTGCCCATTCTAATCCCACCTTCCAGCATCTGGTCCGTAGCCTTGCAGGTTACAGCACTTCAGGTACAGGTACCTTTTAAATAAGTTGAGGGTTTCTGCCTTCACCGCCAATCCAGGCAGCGAATTTCAGACACCCACCACCCTCTGGGTGAAAAAGTTTTTCCTTAGGTTTCCTCTAATCCTTCTACCTTAAATCTGTGCCCCCTGTTAATTGACCTCGCTGCTAGGGGAAACAGATTCTCCTGGCCACTCAATCCAGGCCCCTCATAATTTTGTACACCTCAATTAAGTCACGCCACGGCTTCCTCTGTTCTAAGGAAAACAACCCTAGCCTATCCAATCTTTCCTCATAGCTGCAACTTTCAAGCCCTGGCAACATTCTTGTAAATCTCATCTGTACTCTCTCCATAGAAATTTTGTACTTCCTGTAATGTGGTGACCAGAACTGTACGCAATACTCCAGCCTAACCAGCATTTTATACAGTTCCAGCATTACATCCCTGCTTTGTATTCTATACCTCAGCCAATAAAGGAAAGCATTCCATAATAAAAGCAAGAAATGCTGGAAATACGCAGCAGGTCTGGTAGAATCTGTGGAGAGAGAAGCAGAGTTAACGTTTCAGGTCAGTGGCCCTTCATCAGAACAGCATTCCATATGCCTTTTTCACCACTTTAATTTACCTGTGCTGCCACCTTCAGGGACCTGTGGACATGCACTTCAAGGTCTCTTGCTTCTTCTAGCCCTCTCAATATCCTCCCATTTATTGTGTATTCCCTCGCTTTATTTGCCGTCCCCAAATGCATGACCTCGCACTTCTCCGGATTGGATTCCATTTGCCACTTTTCCGCCCACTCAACCAAACCATTGATATCATTCTGGAGTCTACAGCTATCCTCTTCACTATCAACCACATGGCCATTTTTTGTGTCATCTGCAAATTTCCCTATCATGCCTCCCACATTTAAGTCCAAATCATTAATATATACCACAAACAGCAAAGGACCCAACACCGAGCCCTGTGGAACGCCACTGGAAACAGCTTTCCATTCATAAAAACAATCAACAATTACCCTTTGTTACCAGTCACTGAGCCAATTTTGGATCCAACCTGCCACATTCCACTGTATCCCATGGGATTTTACGTTTCTGACCAATCTGCCATGTGGGACCTTGTCAAATGCCTGACTAAAATCCATGTAGCCAACATCCACAGCACTACCCTCGCCAATCCTCCTTGTGACTTCCTCAAAAAATTCAATTGTTAGTAAGACATGACCTTCCCGTAACAAATCCATGCTGACCATCACTGATTAATCCGTGCCTTTCTAAGTGACAATTTATCCTATCTTTCAAAATTGATTCTAATAATTTGCCCAGCAGTGAAGTCAGATTGACCATCCTATAATTATTTGGTCTATCCCTTGCATCCTTTTTAAATAATGGTACAGCATTTGCAGACCTCCAATTCTCTGGTACCTTGCCTGTATATAGTGAGGATTTTAAAATGATCCTCAGAGCATCTGCTATTTCCTCCCTGGCTTCCTTTAACAACCTGGGATACAATCCATCTGGCCCTGGCAAGTTATCCACTTTCAAGGATGTCAGACCCTCTACTACTTCCTCTCTCATTATGCTTATCCTATCTAATATTTCATACTCCTCCTCTTTAACTACAATGTCTGCATCATCCCTCCTTTGTGAAGAGGGAGACAAAGTACTCATCAAGAACCCTGCCCACATCTTCTGCATCCACACAAGTTCCCTTGTACATCTCTGATAGGCCCTACCCTTTCCTTAGTCATCCTCTTGCTCTTAATGTACTGATAAAACATCTTTGGATTTTACCTGCCAATAAATTTTCATGTCCTCTCTTTGCTAATTTCCTTTTTTACTTCACCCCTGCACTTTCTATACTCCCCTAGGCTTTCTGAAGAATTACGTTTTTTGTGATCATCATAAGCTTTCTTTTTCTGCTTTATTTCATCCTGTATGCTTCTAGATAACCAGGGGCGCTCTAGATTTGGCAGTACCACTCTTTTTCTTTGTGGGGACATGTCTACACTGTGCCCGTAGAATCTCGCTTTTGAATGCCTCCCACAGGTTTGTCACTGATTTACCTTCAAGTAGCTCTATCCAGTCAACCTTCGCCAGATCACCTCTCAGCTTCGTAAAATTTGTCTTCCCACAATTTAGAACTGTTCTATCTTTGTCCTTTTCCATAACAATGCTAACTCTAACTGTATTATGGTCACTATCTCCAAAATGGTCACCCACTGCTACTTCATCCACTTGCCCAGCTTAATGTCCTAAGACTAAATCTAGAATTGCGCCCCCTCTCATTGGACTTGTTATGTGCTGGCTTAAAAAGTTCTCTTGAATGCAATTCAAGAATTTTGTGCCCTCTGTGCCCTTCACACTGTTTGTATTCCAGCTGATATTAGGGTAGGTGAAATCTCTGACAATTATTGCCCTTTTTTTGCACTCAGAAATGTGCCTACATATTTGTCCTTCTATCTCCCTCTCACTATTTGGGGATCTATAGTACACAGCTAGTAGTATGGTTGCCCCTTTTTATTTCTGAGCTCAATCCATGTGGCCTCATTTGGTGATTCATTTAGCATATCATCCCTCATCACAGCTGTAATTGATTCTTTAAGCAATAATGCTGGCCCTCCCTTCTTTTTTATCCCCCTCTCGATCCTGCCTGAAATCTCTATATCCAAGGATGTTGAGCTGCCATTTTTACCCCTCTAAGCCAAACTTCTTCTATAGCAATGATATCATACTGCCATCGTGATTTTTAAAAGTTCAAGATGGAGTCTGGAAGGTCAGGTGGCCTCACCTCCACTCTGTGAAAGGCCAAGGCAACAGTCTGTGTTACCAGGACAGCACAGAAAACAAATCAAAGATTTTCTTTCGAAAACAGAGACTGCAGGGCTAACACCTGAAGAACAATAGGTTTTGTCCTCCCAGACTTTTGGGTTGTAAAACAAGAAGTCAGTACTTTGGAAGATGTAAGGGTACCAAGGCAGCTGTTAACACCTGAGAACAATGGGAGGCCCAGGTGACTTTGTGAATCCAGACTTCTGGACTTTGCATATAGAATCAGTACAACAAGCTATTGACTTTTGAGTCCAGATAAATTTAACAGACTTTCTGAAGGCAGACAGGCTGTAAGAGAGGAATCCAGGGGTTGTGGCCTCAAGGCAGGCTGCAAGAGAGAAACCCAGCAGTTGTAGCCTGAGAGCAAGCTGGAAGAAAGGAAGACACCACCAAACTTGGGGTCTGGGGAATACTGAGTCTTAGCCACCAGGAAGGTCTGAAGCTCAGTCCCTGGTCTGTTTTAAGTCTGTGTGTGCTATGTTGCAACCATTAGCTTCCTTTTGCTAAGGAGCAGAAAAATATTGTTTCATTTCAGAGGTTGTTTTGTACTTTGATCCACCTAACCTAAGACCCATTCAGTGCACAGTCGCTGGTCCCCATGCGGATGCAATAAGGAATTTACCTGTAACATGAAGCAAGTTGTCACTGTCGACCTCCACTTTCAGGAATATTCTACCCCTCCTCTCTGTGTGATCTGTTCCACACATGCTGGGCACGTTTATGACACATTTCTTGTGCACGTTCAGGTCACAGGCTGTGGAACAGAAAGTTACACACATATCAGAGCTCCAACCTTCACCACACTGAAATAATCAAGGGGTCTTTGGAAAAACAATCTTCTGTGTTTGTGGGAAGGGAAGGGGGAAAACAGGGAAGGGAAGGGGGAAATGGGAAGAGAAGAACAGGAATTAGATTTTCATTGAAACTGAACATGGAACCCCCCCAGTAATTACATTGAGTGTGAAACGGAGCCTGAGAGACCAGGATGGTTCCAATTCCTGTCCCCGGATTAGACAGAGTTAGCTGATCTCAAAAAAAAAGGATGCAAGATCACAGACCTGAAATGTTGGGTGGAATTCTGTGCCAGCCGCGGGAGTCTCGACATAGCGGGAAACCCGGCCTTGCAGAGCTGCTGGCCAACCATCCCTAACGATTTTATGCTCTCCCCACCTCCAAACCCGCCGCGAGGGAGAGCATAAAATTCCACCCATTAACTCAGTTTCTCTCTTCACAGATGCTGCCAGACCTGCCGCATATTTCCAGCACTTTGTTTTTATTTCCGATTTCCAGCATCCGCAGTATTTTGTTTTCATCAAAAAAGGGAAAGACTTGCACTTATTGCTTAAAATAGAGACATGCTGTTGAAGCTTTTCGTCTTGCACTCATCAGAACAAACCGCAAGAATACCAATGTAAGGGAAAACAACAACTTTATACTGTATGAGAAGAGAGTGTTGATTGGTTGGCAAGTAAACTCTGATTGGTAGAGGCATTGTCATGGAGAATGTATCAGTTTATGGTGACTGACAGTTAACTGCCAAGCTTTATTTGAAATTTAATCCAGGCAGCTTGACTGTGATTGGTCAAGGCATTGCCCTGAGGAATGAACCAGCAAATGGCTGTCACTTACGTTGTTCAGCTGAAACAGGCACAATGTTTGTAAATATTCTTTCTGTCTGCAAAGAACAGGGCCCTGTGTATTAATATATGTAGCTTTCAGTACACGCAAATGCGCCACACTGCGAGCCCTACTGACAATCTTAAATCACTTGCCAACCAATCAGCACTCTCTTCTCATACAGTACAAAGTCGTTGCTTTCCCTTACATTGGGATTCTTGCGGAGTGTCCTGAAGAATGCAAGACATAAAGCTTCGACAACATGTCTCTATTTTCAGCAATACTCAAGCTCTGTACTTGCATTCATATAGCACCTTTTCTGACCGCTGAACGGGCCAAAGCATCTTACAGCCAATGAAGTACTTCTGAAGTATAATCACTGTTGTAATACAGGAAATGTAGTAGTAAATTTGCGCCTAGCAAGCTCCCACAAACAGCAATGTGATAATTACCAGATAATCTGTTTTTTGTGGTGTTGATTGAGGGACACGGGGAGAACACCCCTACTATTCCTTGTATTAGTGTCATAGGATCTTTTATGCCCACCTGAGAAGGCAGACTGAGCCTCAGTTTAGTGTCTCATCCGAAAGACGGCACCTCCAACAGTGCAGCACTCCCTCAGTACTGCACTGGAGTGTTGGCCTTGATTTTTGTGCTCAAGTCCTGGAGTGGGACTTGAACCTTGAATCTTGTGTCTCAGAGGTGAGTGTGCAACCGACTGACCACAACTGACACTCAGTTGCATGCAATAGTCCAATGCTTCATAGGCTGTGGGTTTGGGTTAGGGCAGGGGAGAAATTAGCCAAGGTTACAGCTGCTGATTGCTGGGCGATGACTCGTACTTAAAGGTCCACGTGCAGACATCAAATGAGAATCAGGATCAGGATGTGATGCCCTTAATAGTCAAATAGGCTCTTGACAATTATTGTCCATGGAGAATGGCCATATGGTACTGCCTGTGCGGAGTTTGCAAGTTCTCCCTGTGGCTGCGTGGGTTTTCGCCGGGTGCTCCAGTTTCCTCCCACAGCCAAAGACTTGCAGGTTGATAGGTAAATTGGCCATTATAAATTGCCACTAGTATAGATAGGTGGTAGGAGAATGGTGTGGATGTGGTAGGGAATATGGTAGGATTAGTATAAATGTTGGTCGGCACAGACTCTGTGGGCCGAAGGGCCTGTTTCAGTGCTGTATTTCAAAGTAAAAAGAAAAAAAAAAGAAACATCAAGCCTGCTGCTCGGGCGAGGGCGCGAGAGGGGGCGGGCGGGCGAGGGCGCGAGAGGGAGCGGGCGGGCGAGGGCGCGAGAGAGTCAGAGAGAGAGAGAATGTGAGAGAGAGAGAGAGAGAGCGATGTGTGCGATCTCTGTTCTTCACAAAGACAATTAGAAACTGGTGAAAGCTCACAGGTACTGAGTAACGGAAACTTGCACGACTGTGACCCAGCTTATCTGAATCACAATGACTGCATTGCTGTTGATAATAAAACAACATTTTCCATCATGTCCAACATCATATTCATTTTAAGTAAACTGTCATGGTGATGTATGAAGTTAGCATACTGTGATTTGAATGATTATCCATCCCCACCAGTACAACAGTGCATTCTGTCCTTCTAAACGTGGCTTATGTTTGGAATAGATTTTGAGCTGTATAACACTGGAGTGTGGGAATGGCATTCCCAGGTTTTTGATGGATGCAAGGAGTCATCCAAAGAACTGGATTAACAGAATTGCTCTGGAAGTGTTTGATTGGGTGAGATGAATATGAATGGGAGGGGGCTACTGTGGAACATGAACATTGACATGGAGCAGCTCGGCTGAATACCCTGTTTCTGTGCTGTTAGTTCAGCGTTAAAAAAAAGTGTTACATTTATTGCAATTTTTCCCAAAGTACCCCCGTTAAACAAACTCTGTATGTCTGCCTACTTCTCAAGGAGTTACGTAAGCAAGAGGAAACTCACTGTCACATTTCATCCCTTGGTGAATGAGACCATAGAGCAGCGAGCCGCAATGATCACAGAATGTTGGGCTGCCATAAGTGTGGATTTTAAATTTGTGTTTGCTCCTGGGGTCCTGGAAATAGAAGCAGAAAAAACAACACAGGTTTAATTCTTTGCTTCTCTAAAAGATCCTCAGTTTTCCTCCACGATCCTCATGACATTCACAATTTCCATACGGTCATCCCCCACACTCCTCCCCACACACAAGGCCAGAACAAGGAGGTTGCTGTGCCGTCACTGGATTTGATGCAGGAAACTCAAGCTACAGCATTACTACAGCGAGAGCAGCAGTAACCCGGTCCTCACCATCTGTTCCAAAAACTTTACCTCCAATTCAGGACTTCACAATTGAGATCTCCGTGACCTGCCCCTTTCACTGTAAAAAGCGCATCAGTTTGGCAGAAAGTGGGAAATGAAACTGGCACGTTAACCAGAATTCAGCAACCCTGGATACGATCTGGCAGGGTTGTTGTAAACCAGAATGAGAGATGCATCGGGCAGCAAACTTCTCTCTCAATTTGACTCAAATGTAAATTAGATAAAAATCACTTTGGGAAGAGAATTAGATACAAAAAGAGATTGGATCCGGTCAGTCCGGAAGCTGATTAATCCGGATCTATTCATTTGGGATCTGGTCAGTCGAGGTCCAGAATGGTCACTCCAGGTTTGGTCAATCTGGGTCAACTGTGGTCACGCTGGCCTGGATTTGGTCAAGCAAGATCTGGCCAATCAGGAATTAGGAAGAGAAAGACTGATTCCCTTCACCTTCTGCCGCAAACTGACCCATTGCTCATTTCCAGCTTTTTGTGGTTTGAGTTGTAATTTCCAGCATTCAACATTTCAGAAATTAAGACATCCAAACACATACACACCTTCAAAAAAAATGATGCTGGTGACGAGGTAATAGGAAATTCTGCGGCAACTAAATGCTGAACTTTGAAATAAATATCTCCAGGAATTAACAGATTTGCATTAAAAATACCCATCTGTCCCAGACTGCGTCAAACCATTACCTCATTTACATGATTATACAGCAAGAAACTTTTCCAAATGCAAATAGTTGTATTTAGATTTAGAATTTGATTTCGATGGCCAACTAGATGAAACAAATCAAACTCACACAGAGCCCTACTTCCCATCACATAACAGGTTGCAGAGAGGTCAGTCTGACACCTGCACTCCCACAGAGGCTGTTGCCCCCAAATGCATGTCCCTACCACTCCATGATGCACAATGTTGGTGCTCTAACCCAGTGTATCACTACAGAGCTGCCATCTCTTACCTTCATTGGTTTTAGCCATGACACAGTGGGTAGCACTCTCACCTCTGGGACACAGTGTACTGTGGGTTCACCCCCATTCCAGGGACTTGAGCACAAAATCTCAGCTGACACTCCCAGCACAATACTGAGAGAATTACATTGTCGGAATGTACCTTTCAGGTGAGATGTTAAGCTGCGGCCCTCTTATTTGGATGTAAAAGATCCCACAACATTACTTGAAGGATGGCAGGGTGTTGTCCTAACCCCCAAATAATACCATTAAAACAGTTTAATTGTTTGTGGACCTTGCTGCGCCCAAATTGGTTGCTACTTTTCCATAAATTACAACAGTGACCACGCTTCCCTTCATTGGTTGTAAAACTCTTTGGGGCATTGCGAGGCTGTAAATATTTCTAATACCCAGGGGGGTGGTAAGGAGGGGGGGGGGGGGCAGCTTAACTGAGAGTGTACAGGGTGACAGAAGGCGAGCGCCAAGTCCAACAGCTCAAGACCCAAATTCACACCAACAATCGGCCAGGGAAGGACTAAACAAAACTGCAGAAACGGACAATTTTCATCGTGGCGCAGAAAAACTACACACCCTGTTGTAACCTCCTCAGCACCAACATAAATGGTGGCCTCCAGGATTCCAACTCATTAATGAACCTTGGACTGAAGCTAAATGCATAGTTTGCTATGTAGCTGCAGAACAGCAGAGGGACAGGGGCAGGAATCTCTATCTAAATCAGGATAATTGTTACACTGCCACCATTTAGTGCTGATCAATGTGGATGCATAGAACAAGTATGACAGGAGCTATGGAAGCTGGGAAGGAGCAAGTGTTTCCAGAAATGAATATATAAGGTTTAAGGGTTTGTAAGATCTTAAAAGATGCCCAAGGCTGTGTATCAGAGAGTGAGGGGATTCAGATTCCAATTTCCACACAGGGTACAGTCCTGATGTTAATTAGACAGCTGGTCAGGAGACAATTCCCAGTCGGTCAGGATACACTGACTGTATTTTTGTGCGCCGTGCAGCGTACACTGGGTCTGACTGTAGTTTTGTGTTCACTAAGTTTTATGCCATATGATGAGGATGGAATTGGAGACGGACTGCCCCTGTGAAACTGTCCCTCAGCTAGAGTCAAGGCCTGGAAGCAAAACGGAAAGGAAAAATTCACAGATGACTATGGCATGCAGCCCCTTTAAGAAGATCAGTGCAATCTCGAGGTGTATTGTGAGGAGGTGGGACTTTAACACCAGTTAATGACCATTCAGCAACATATCAGATTATACTTCTAAACTTCTCCAATTCCCTTACACAACAAAGTCTGCTTTATACAGAACTAAATGTGTCACATATTCTGTTAATGAAGCTGTAATCACTCAAAGTGATTAGGCCCTACTTTGGGATTTTTGTGTGTACGTTTTTTATTCTCCCATCTCCGAGTTGCCATGGGAACAACCTATTATTGATGCCAAAAAACTTGAGTTGTCACTGTATTAATTCCCTCAGTATTGTGCTGGTGCGACAATAAATTAAATGAAAACGTTAACGTAACAACACAATCTAAATTCAAGCCCCTCCACCTGATGCAGCAAATTCAAAAGATTTTAAAAAGCCTTTGGAACAGAGGTCGATGTGTTTTAATATATTGTCTGTCTCCTTTTTCTCCTCTGCGGGCTTGAATTCCATTATTTTCTTTATGATATTAAGATGAAAGCCTTACAGCCAAGGTTATGATTGGAGCAGTGGAGGCTGTCCGAGCAGCTTACTCCTGTTTAACACCCTGTTCTAGTCTTTAAACAATCCCCACGTGGTCGGTCAATTCATTCCCACCGTGTGATGATTAAAATGTTTCGGGCCCTGCGAGAGAGCGCATAAGCCTTCTTGCGTTCACAGTCCGTCACATGATGTGTCTGTGAAGTGCCTGGTCCACCCAAGAACCTACCATCCCATAGACCTCTCGGGCATCAGGCCCTAAAGCAGCAACCTCCTAATCCCAGCCTCATGCTCCAAGGGGAAGCACGGGGCAGAATGCAGACGCTGCTTCCCAAGTGTGGAAACAAGGCATAGGAACAGAAGACCAATCAGCCCTTCGAGCCTGCAGCATCATTCGACAAGATCGTGGCTCATCTGTACCTAAAACTCCATTTCCCTGCCTTTTCTCCATATCCCTCAATATTCTTACCCTATAAAAATCTATCACAAATTGTTACAGCACAAAAGGAGGCCATTCAGCCCATCGCGTCGGTGCTGGCTCTCCTCCACCACCTCCCTGTGGCCCTGCACATTCTTCCATTGTAGATAATAATCCAATTCCCTCTTGAATGCTTCAATTGAACCTGCCTCCACCACATTCTCAGAAAGTGCATTCCAGACCTTAACCACTCACTGAGTGGAAAAGGTTTTCCTCACGTCCCCACTGCTTCTTTTGCCAATTACCTTCAATCTGTGCTCTCTCATTCTGGATCCTTCCATCAATAGGAACAGTTTCTCCCTAGCTACTCTGTCCAGATCCCTCATGATTTTGAATACCTCTATCTAATCTCCTCTCAACCTTCTCTTCTCCAAGGAAAACCGTCCCAACTTCTCCAATCTATCTTCATAACTGAAGTTCCTCATCCCTGGAATCATTCTCATGAATCTTTTCTGTACTCTCTGCAATGCCTTCACATCTTTCAAGAAGTGTGATGCGCAGGAGTGGATGCAATTCTCCAGTTGAAGCTGAAACAGTGTTTTATACAAGTTTAACATAACTTCCTTGTTTTTGTACTCTATGCCTCTATTAATGAAGCCCAGGACACTGTATGCTCTTTTAACCACACTCTCAACCTGTCCTGCCACCTTCAATGACTTATGCACATATACACCCAGGTCCCTCTGCTCCTGCATCCCCTTTAGAATTCAGTTTTGAAAATTTAAATTGAATGCCCGTGTCCAAACCCTTTTGGAGAGCAGGTCCCAGATTTCCACTACCTTCCATTTGAAAAAGTCCATCCTGATTTCATTCCTAAATTGCCTGGCCCTAATTTTCAGTGCTAAGTTCTCAGCATGCCTGTAGAGGCTAGCGACAGAAATGTGCATTTATACAAACTCCTGCAGCAAGTGTCGCAAAGTGTTTGATGATTTGGATCTGGGGTGGTTCGGGCCCAAGCAGAAATAGGAGGCAGCCCCTCAAAGCGATGATAGACGAGAGGAGAGAGACGGGGGCACAGCTGCCCAGCCACTTGCATTGTTTGCAAGATGAGCAGTCAGCAGGTATGTGGAACTGCACAAGAGTGAAACTTGCTCAATTCCATCACCCTGATGACATTCACCTTGGCAACAGTCAGTGCCCTGAGTTACCTATCGCCTCTTACTCACTACCAGCCCTCCATTAACCCGATCCATCAAAGCCCAGTGAAACTGCTTGCACCAAATTGGTATCAGCTAAATGGGACACATTGCCACGGTAACACCTCATACTCTCCCTACAATTGTACATCAAGACCAGCAATGAAAGCAAGAGGGGTATGACAACATCATCCTGACATGTGTGTTAACAAGGTCTGTCCAGGACACTGAGATTACCAGCACCCAGATCATGGGGGAAAACACTGGGTGGTTCCTGCATTCCCTGTGGAAAGCGATAACCAACAACAACAGTGTGCATTTATATAGGACAATTAGTATAGTAAAACTTCCCAAGACACTTCACAGGAATGTTATCAGATTAAACACTGACACCAACCCAGAGGGTCGTCAGTGTTTGGGATTCGCTACCCCAGAGAGCAGTGGAGGATAGGTCACTGAATATATTCAAGGCGGAGTTAGACAGATTTTTGATCTAGGGTCAAGGGTTATGGGGGGCAGGCAGGAAAGTGGAGTTAAGGCTACTATCAGATCAGCCATGATCTTATTAAATGGCAGTGCAGGCTCAAGGGGCCGAATGGCCTACACCTGCTCCTATTTCTTATGTTCTTATGTAAAGGAGGGGATATTAGGTCAGGTGACCAAAAGCTTGGTCAAAGTGGTAATGCTTTAAGGAGCGTCTAAAAGGAGGAGTGGTGAAAAGACAAAAAGGTTTCGGGGATGGGGAAGCATGCACACACGCACAAAGCAGTGCAACTTCCAACAGCAAATTGGTGACAGCAGAGGTACAATGGTAAATTTGCCTCATTGGGGTCGGGAGGGGGGGCTAGGCAGTGGGAAAAGGGGGACTGAGAGAAACATTTAGTTACACCAACTCTATTTCAATCATCAAAACAACTGTCAGTGTAAGAAAAGAGCATCCTCACTCATTCAATAGTACTACCTACTCTTAAAACATCATACAGCTATAGGAACAGGAGATAGAAACCTGTCAATTTCAGTCTTAAAAACTCACCCAAATAGGGAGAGAGTTCCAGACTCCCACTATTCTTTGTGTGGAAAAGTGCTGCCTGACGTCACTCTTAAATGGCTTGGTTCTAATTATAAGATTCCTTCCAGTTGTTCTAGATTCCCCTCCAGAAGATATAGTTTTTCTGAATCTACTCTATAGAATACTTGTACCATTTTCTATACCACGATTAGGTCTCCCCTCAATTCAAGGGAATACAATCAACCTTCAACACTGACCCTTCCCAGTCAGCTTTCCTCGGTGCCCCATTCCAGCCCAGTCTCCTTCACCAGGAGATCCCCTCGCCCGATGTCCCCCAAACCCTGCCCCAACTTACTACCCCCTATTTTGCCACTTCCCCCAGCCTTTCCCTCTGGACTTCCTTCAGACCCTCCCCAGACACTGCAGAGTTCTTGTTCCCTCCACCCCATGAGCAGTTCTGTTTTTTTCCAAAAATATACTTCATTCATAAAATTTATAAAAGTGCAGTTCAAATTTGACATTACATAAAATGCAACAGTTCAATTTCATTCAATACAGTATGTGGCACTCTGAGGTGCCTCACTACACTTGCAAATACAGGTTATAGCTACAATATACATTTCATATCAAACATATGGGCGGCACAGTGGCGCAGTGGTTAGCACTGCAGCCTCACAGCTCCAGCAACCCGGGTTCAATTCTGGGTACTGTCTGTGCGGAGTTTGCAAGTTCTCCCTGTGTCTGCGTGGGTTTCCTCCGGGTGCTCCGGTTTCCTCCCACAGCCAAAAGACCTTGCAGGTTGATAGGTAAATTGGCCATTATAAATTGCCCCTAGTATAGGTAGGTGTTAGGGTAATATAGGGACAGGTGAAGATGTGGTAGGAATATGGGATTAGTGTAGGATTAGGATAAATGGGTGGTTGTTGGTCGGCACAGACTCGGTGGGCCGAAGGGCCTGTTTCAGTGCTGTATCTCTAAATCTAAATACAGCCTGAGGGGTTTTACACAGGTTCCAGCCCCTGTGTTCACTCTGGTGGGGGGGACCTTACACTGTGGTCTTTCCCCTTTGAGCCTTTGCTGCGGCTGCCCCAAGCTTTAGTGCGTCCCTCAGCATGTAGTCCTGGACCTTGGAATGTGCCAGTCTGCAACACTGTCGTCGACAGCTCTTTGCACTGGAAGACCAGCAAGTTTCAGGCATTTCAAAGAGCATCTTTCACTGAATCAATGGTCCTTCAACAGCAGTTGATATTTGTCTCAGTGTACGTCCTGGAAACAGCCCATAGAGCACCGAGTCCTGTGGTATGCAGCTGCTCAGGATGAATCTCAACAACAGCCAATGCATTTCTTTCCAGACCTGCTTTGCAAAGGCACATTCTAGAAGGAGGTGGCTATGGTCTTTTCCCAACCACAGCCACCTCAAGGGCAGTGTGCAGTGGCGCTGAGACTCTGGATGTACATGAAGGATCTGACAGGGAAGGCCCCTCTCACCACCAGCCAAGCTACATCTTGGTCCTTGTTTGAAAATTCAGCCTCCACCCCATCAACAGTTCTCTTTCATTTTCAACTACCCTGTTTCTCCGCCCTTTCCATAGAGTGTTCTGGTTCATTCTCTGCAGTCCTTCTCACACTGTACATTTTTCAGTTATTCTCACCGGTGCTGTCCCCATTTTTCAGTCAGTCATTATCCTCTGTCCTATTCCCCATGTACATTTCTCAGTCATTCTCTCCTGTCCCTCCCTTGGTGACTCTTTCTTTCTCCATAGTGTACAGACAGAGAGATTAGGCAGATAGTCCTGTGTTTCGAGGAGAGCTGGCACTAATGCACTAGGACAGCCCTGTCACTATGATCAAAAGCAAGAAAGGACAAAAAAAAATCCCACAACTTGATCTCACAATGTCAAAAAATAACAGAAAATAAATCTGCTGTGACAGGACCCACAAGCCTCACCAATCACTAGGCTGATTTACAATGTTTCAGAACAAAAACATACCTCTGCCAAATCTCTTTAGTATTGTGTAATATGTGCCTGTTGCTCTCCTTAAATTGTTCAAAGAGCTGGCATGAGCACGATGGGCCAAATGGCCTCTTTCTGAGTGGTGTCATTCTATGATTCAGACTCCCTGCTTTCCTACACAGTTCATTCAAAAAACAAAATTAAAACCTGTACAGATTGAGTTTCAAGGAGTGAATAGGACACGTGAAGGCCTCTTGATCCTTGCAGTGTGTGAAGCAGCTGGTGAGGCTCCTCTCCACATCTATTCCGGGGATTGTATTTTAATGGGCCTCTCAATCGCTAGAAGATTGTAAATCGAGAGAGAGGCAACATTGCTGGATCAGACAGCGGAGAGACAGTGCTCATTTTCTGAGAGTCAGTAATTAAACATTTGCAGTACTCTCGCCACCTGCAAGTGCTTCAACAATGGGAAGTTTGCAGCTAATAATTCAAGGGCTGAAGGGGAGGGGGGGGGGGGGGAAATACATTTGTCGACAAAAGTAGATTTTAAACATGCATCGTGTTAACAACAACGGTGGCTATTAATATAACAAAACAGCTGAAAAATGACTCAAACAGATTAGGAATTAACATTTATTCAAAGTGTTGGTTTTCCTTCTCAGCCATCAACAACAAGTTGCATTTATATAGCGCCTGCCCCCCCCCCCAGTAAAAACATCCCAAGGCTCCACACAGAAGCATAATCAGCCAAAGCAAAACTGAACCTGAGCCAGACTGAGATATTCAGACAGGTGACCAAAAACTTGGTCCAAGAGGCAGATTTAAAGCGTCTTAAAGGAGTGGGGAGAGACAGAGAGGTTTAGGGAGAGAATTCCAGAGCTTAGGGCCCATATAGCTGAAGGCACAGCCGCCAAGGATGGAGTGATGAAAATGGAGGATGGAGGGTTGTAGGGCTGGAGGAGGTTACAGAAATAGGGAGGTGGCGGGGGAGGGGTGGTGGTGGTGAGGCCATAAGTAGCTCATCCGATTGAGGAAATGCCATATATAAACCCAGTCAGCAAGTGTTGGCAGAAGAATTGTCAGATGATCAGGAAACAAGAAACATTATGCATATGGTGCAGTCCCTGATGCTACATTTAAGAAATTTATGTGCTGCGAGATCCCACAAATGTCAAAGTCTGCTTTGATGGTGGCTGTGGGTCGTGGAGCAGGAATCGCTAGTTCAGGGGCACAGGGGATAACTGCAGCATTGGTGCTGGTGTCAGGAAGCCCTCTCTTTTTTAAAAACAAGTATTTCCCATCCTATATGCGTGGTCTTCCAGGGCCATGGGCTGCTCTGATGATGATCACCAGAGGGAACTGGAGTGCAGCAGAGGGCACTGCTCCCTCAGAGTGTTGGGTCGCCCTCCACTGCACCTCAGCACCTCCTCCTGCTGCAACAGCACTGGTCAAGTCGTCAGGGAAGGAAATTTAAATAGCCCTTTCACGACCTCAGAATGCTCTAAAGCACTTTACAGGCAATGAAATACTTTTGTTTTTGAAGTAGTCACAGTTGTAATGTAGAAAATGCAGTAGCCAATATACGCACAGCAAGCTCCCATAACAGAAATGTGTTTAGGACCAGATAGTGCCTTTAGTGTTAATTGAGGGATAACTATTAGCCAAGACACCAGGGAAAATAGATCATCTGGTCATAATCAAGTTGCTGTTTGTGGGAGCTTGCTGTGCGCAAATTGGCTGCTGTGTTTCTGACATTACAAAAACGACTTGGCACCTGAAAAAGCAGACGGGGCCTCAGTTTAACATCTCATCTGAAAGACGGCACCTCCAACAGTGCAGCACTCCCTCAGTGCTGCACCAGAGTCTCGGCCTAGATTTTGTGCTCAAATCTCTGGAGTGGGTCTGTTGTTAAGCTTTTATTTGGGCAGCTCTGTGAAGGCACAAACTGGCCAGCTGAATAACAGGCACACACACACACACACAGGCACACACACACAGGTTTTCAGGATGACTGTCACAGACCTGAAGATGCTCAAACCCTGTGTTTCAGAGTCAGTGCCCTGTTAGAAAAGCCTCTGTCCCTCTCATCTATAGGCCAACTGGCCTCTTTCTATGCCTTAAACTTCCTATGATTCTATATTTAGTACCTCAGCTTGGAAAAGGACAGGGTCCCTACCAACATGACAGGAAGAGGCTGCCTCTGCACAATGGATTATTTCTTTCAGTTTCTGGTGTGGCTTTTCCTATTTGCTGAAGGGGACAACTCCCTGGTGTAATTTTACCCTCTCCCAGCACCGATATATGAAGCACTTCGCTCACTCCTGCTTAAATGTGATTGGAGAGAGTTGCAGAATCTGCCTGTAGACAGAGCACTCTGCATCCCAGTGCGGGGCTCTGCAACCTCAGGGTACAGAACACTGAACATCACAGTGACACGGATAATTCTACTGGGCTGCAGATATTCAAAGCAACTCTGGGTCCTTATTGTGACTGGGAGTTTTAACACACACTAACTGTGATGGTGATGAATTAGCATTTCAAAAAAGACAGTTTCCCTTTTAAAATCAACAAAATGATAAATCACCAACTGCATTAAAACACAGTTTGCACATACAATAAAGCCCTGATGTACTTAGTTTGAGATGCAGTTTTGACAGCTTCATGTCTGGCCCACAGTTAAGAAGCACAGAATTACAATCATATTCCACCCTCCCCTCCCTCCAAGATAACAGCAAGTGATAACTATTCATGTTGCATCTCACAGAGGTTTATCTTTATTGAGGGCAGTCTATATAACAGCAGAGAGAGAGAAAGCTCCCACACAATGAACCAGTGATCGTCTCCAACATCGTGACTGGACAAATCACACTGCCATCAATCCTGAAAATTACAATCCTCGAGATTACACCAGCCCCGAGATTACACCAGCCCAGCCATGCCTGAAGTTATACTGTTCCCGAGATTACCCTCTCCCAGTCATACCTGAGATTACACTATTCCAGAACGGTCTGAAAATTAGGACATCTAAAATCGCAGTATCCTGTATTGAGGATTACAATCCCCGATAGTGCCCCCTTGTCAACAATATCTGTGGATCTCCTTTCCCATTGTATAGTCTGTGACCACATGCCTGAGCATTAGCAGTTTGGTAATAAGTTGAATTTTGTGGTCAACTAGTCCAGAGCATAAACTTCTGTCCGTGCAGGCTCTGTATTTTCCAACTACTTTGGTCCTTTGACTTTTGATAAGTCTCCCAACCCAAAAGCTGAGGCATAAGGGTCACCTCGGTTATGAAAGAATGCGCAATTCACCATCACATACTGGCACTCAGACACACCGGTTAACAACAGCCCAAACTATGCTGCTAACTTGCTTTATCAGCAGCCTTGCTGAGGTCCATCCAGCAACTCCCAGCATTTACAGGCTGTGAGGGGCCCCAGGTAGTGTCAGGCATCATTTTATCAACAATAGCAGTTGGATTCAGAGATTTGGAAACGTACATTAGCAGCACAGAAACAGTGCAGACTGAATCATCACTCAGCTGTGTTCTGGTGATCTGGATCATTTCACGTATACAGACAGGTCCATGTATGATCAGGAGTTGTTTATGAATTATTCACCACCTACGTCACTGCCGTGGCTCATGAACAGATTTACGTAAAACCTCAGACGAACCACTGAGCTGCAATTAACATTATGCTGTCAAAATTTCTCCAGCAGACTGCAATTCAGTACTTTATCCTGGGCACGGAGAGGGCTTAGAACCTTGGTGTAGGGGCCTACATGTGACCTCAGCACACTAGGACTGGGGCATTGACAAAGGGCTCCCCATTCCTCAGCAGTAGAGATCCCCTGTAGTAAGTTTTTTTTATTTATTCATGGGATGTGGGTGTCGCTGGCTAGGCCAGCATTTGTTGCCCATCCCTAATTGTACTTGAGAAGGTGGTGGACACATCTGGATTTTGGGTAGGAAGAGGATTGGGTTGGGCTGTAATGCCACCAGGGTTAAACAGCCTTCTGATATTCAACTAAACATCAAGTGGGCCTCGAGCCTGCTCCGCCACTCAGTTAGGTCACGGCTCTCTGTACCTGAATTCCTTTTACCTGCTTTGGTTCCATAGGAATATCGGACTTCCATATCCCTTAATACAATTATCGAACTAAAATCAATCAATTTCACTAATTTCCAATTGACCCTCAGCCTCAACATCTATTTGTGGGGGCTGGAGGTGGGTGGGGGGGGAATTGGGGGGGAATGTGGGGAAGAGCTCCAAATTTCCACCACCATTTGTGTGAAGAAGTTCTCTGACATTACTCATGAATGGCCTACCTTTAATTTTAAGGCTATGCCCCCTTGTTCTGGATCGCTCCATCAGAGAAAATAGTTTCTCATTAAACAGTTTGTTTATTTTACCTTCCATGGTCTCTCCTTGCAGTCGCTGTCCAGTGACCCCTCTGGAATGGGATTGTGGGGTGTGGACAGGATTGGGACAGATTGTGATCCACTGATGCCACAAAGGTTCAACAATATTGAGTGTCCGAGCTCTTTAGAAATGAATGCTGGGTTAGCACTGACTCAATGTTGTAGTGTCTAGTGGGGTTCTCAAGCTCTGCAGTATTTGCCATGCATTCCTCAATTCTGGCATTATGCACATCCCCAATTTCCACTGCTCCACCTTTGGTGGCCATGCCTTCAACTACCTGGGTCCTAAGCACTGGAATTCCCTCCCTAAACCTCTCTGCCTCTCTCTCCACCTTTAAGACACTCCTTAAATCCTAGCTCTTTGACCAAGCTTTTGGTCATCTGACTCTGATATCTCTTTATATGGCTTGGTGTCAAATTTTGACTACTGACTGCTCCTGTGAAGCACCTTGGGACATTTTACTACATTAAAAGGCGCCATATCAATGCAAGTGGTTGTTGTTTGGCATCTGCTGGTGATCACTTGAGCAAAGAGGGCTGGATTTACACAAGGAAGTGGATGCTCGCCTTGGTTTAATAACAGAACAATAGTTGTTTACTGTTTAACAACTGGTTCTTTGTAACGTGCCTGTGAATTATTTAAAGCCAATGAAAAATAGTAACCAACACCCGATGAATAATTCAGAGCAGAAAGGAATACAAGTAACTGGCTGCTTCTGACTATCTGTCACTTCAGTCACTGCCAGTATTAACCATCTATTGGACAGCCATTACTCCCCCAGATTCCAGCCTGCTTGTTAGCTCTCGCCCACCTAAAAAAGACTTGACAAAATCCATATTCTTTGCTCACCTCCCTAAACTCTTGCTTCACATCTCGTTCCTGAATTAATCCCAGTGAAATACATTGAGACCTTTTGCTATATTAACTACAAGTTGTTGTTGAATCAGTTACTTGACACAATCTTCTCAAGCAATACAAAGAAGGACTTGTATTTATATAGCACCTTTCAAGTCCTCAGGATGTCCCAAAGCACTTTATAGACATGAACCTTCGAAGTGTAGTCGCTATTTTAGGAAATGCAGCAGCCAATTTGCACACAGCAAGCTCCCACAAACAGCAATGTGATAATGACACAGTAATCTGTTTCAGTGATGTTAGTTAAGGGATAACTAATGGCCAGGACACTGGGGAGAACTCCCCTGCTCTTCTTCCAATAGTGCCATGGGATCTTTTCTGTCCACCTGAGCGCGCAGACGGGGCCTCGATTTAATATCTCGTCTGAAAGTCAGCATCTCACCCAGGATTATGTGCTCATGCCTCTGGAGTGGGACTTGAATCTACAATCTTTGGACTCAGAGGCGAGAGTGAGCCACAGTTGACAAAACCAACCAGCCTGCAACATTCGGTGGGGGCACAGAAGTGGGATTAGGACTGAAGCTAAAATCTCTTCCCCTTGAGTCCAGTCACCATCCAGGTCCCAGTTTAAGAAACACCCAGCTTCCACAATCTTCTTGCTGTGATTCCCAAAGACAAGTGCTCTACTCCCCAGCTGCTGATCACTGACCTCTACCCATTGAGGAATAATCAGGGAAGGATAGGATACAACACGACCAAGATGCTCCCCACAGTTGAACAGTCTGGGTTCAAAACTCTGATATGAGGTCCTGGAGGAGAATCTGGTGAAACTGTAAGTGTCACCACTATCAAGAAGAAATGGGGGAGACAGGAAGGGCAGAAAACCTGTTTTTGTGGGGTGGGGAAGGAGGAGTGCAGGGAAATAAAGAATTACTGATGATAGCATCAAAGATTCTAACGGTGTTCAAAGCATAATCATGGAGCACAACAGGATGATACAAAATGGAGAGTTATTTACAATCCACATCAATGACTTAGATGTGGGGTTGTATCCAAGTTAACTGACAGTGCAAAGCTAGATAAGAATGTAAGCTGTGAGGATATAGAGATATCGACCGATTATGGGATCGGGAAGAAAGTTGGCAGATGAAATATAATGTGCAGGAATGTGAGGTTATTCATTTTGGTAGGAAAAATAAAATAGCAGAATATTTTTAATAAGGTGGGGCCAGTAAATGTTGGTGTTCAGAGGGACTTGGGTGTCCTTGTAGATGAACCACAGAAAGGCTGCATTCAGGTACAATAAACAATGAGGAAGGCAAATGGTATGTTGGCCTTTATTGCAAGGAGATTGGAGTACAGGAGTCAGAATGTCTTGCTGCAATTATGTAGAGCTTTGTTGAAATACCTGAAATACTTGTACAGCTTTGACGATCTTACCTAAGCAAGGATAGACATCCCTCAGAGGGGGTGGAACAAAGGTTCACTAGATTAATTCCTAGGATGAGGGGATTACCCTATGAGGAGAGACTGAGTAAATTGGGTCTATTAGAGGTTAGAAGAATGAGAGGTGATTTCATTGAAACATATAAAATTCTTAAAGGGCTTTACAAGGTAGTTGGAATTCTCTATCCCATTGGACTGTGGATGCTGAATCGCTGAATATATTCAAGACTGAGATTGATAGATTTTTGGAATCAGAGGATGGGGAATAGGGTGAGAAAATGGTGTTGAGGTCAAAGTTCAGCCATGATCTTACTGAATGGCAGAGCAGGCACATCAATGTCAAAGGCAGGGCTATAATCGCAGAGGCTAGGTTTCTTACCAGCTTGCTCCAGACAGCCTTGTAAGCCAATCCCAATGGGTCTCAAATGGTCCCAAATGAACATGCACTGGGATGCTTACCAGGGCTCCATGCTAGTTGGCTGTGCAGTGTTAGCTGCTTAAACTGCAGAAAATCCCTGCCCACACCTCGGGGATCCCCAAGCTTTGCCTCTGGCAACCTGCACCAAAGCTCACTGGGCTTGGCTGAGTGGAAGAGAGTTATTGCTCTGTACTGGGCAAACAGAAACACCACCAGTTTAGGTTTCTCAGTAGTTTAGTTTGGAGGTTTTTAAGCACAGTTGGTTTCTGCATGGGCCAGATTAACTACATGCCTGGGAAGAGTACAATAAAAATGCTCGTCGACCTGGTGATCCTTACAACTAGTCTCAGTGACCCTGGGTTAAAAATCAGGTTGTCCATGAAAGATGGACACTTGGACAACCAGCATAGGTTGGTATCATATAATCGTAGCACTGTACAGGACAGGAGACCATTCCACCCATCCAGTCTGTGCTGGCTCTTTCAAAGAGCAATCCAGTTACTCTCACTTCCCCACTTTTTTCCTCCAATCCTGCAATTTTTTTTACTCCAAGTAGTCACTCATTTCTCTTTTAAAGGCCACTATTAAATCTGTTTTCATCACCTTATCAAGCAGCACATTGCAAATCCTAACCACTCACAACGTTAAAAAAAAGGTTTTTCCTCAGGTTGCCTCTGGTTCTTTCACCAATCACCATAAACCTGTGCCCTCCGGTTATTGACCCTTCACCAATCACCATAAACCTGTGCCCTCCGGTTATTGACCCTTCACCAATCACCATAAACCTGTGCCCTCCGGTTATTGACCCTTCAGCCATTGGAAACAATTTCTCTTTATTTACTCTGTAGTGAGTGCAGGGAAAGGAAAAGCAATATAATAACCTCATCTTCATAATCCAAAATGTTATCGATCACTGATTAACCAGAAAACACCCTCCCCCAAGTGGTGCAGTTCAAACAAGCTCCGTGCTTTTTAATTTCCTGACACTATTTATAAACGTAACCAATAATTCCTGAAATGGGACACCTCAGAAGGTTAGCAAGCACAGTGGTGATTGACTCATAATATGAATGGCCTTTCGAGAAAGAATGTTTTAGTCTGAGCTCTCATCAGCCTCCCAGCAGATCACATTAAGGCAGACAGATGCCCGTCAGCGAGGACGGAATCTTTGAGGTGGTGGCTATTGGCAGGATCTGCTTCATTAACAACTTACCTCCACTCGCTCCCTCTCCCTCAGCCAGATGGTTCTCTGTTAGTACCTTAGCTGTTAAACACTCTTCAGTGGGTGAGAAAATAATTAAATATTAACAGCCCTCTCCGCATTGTCCAACATGTGAGGATGCTGTTAAGTATTAATCTCCCTCTAATTTCCCACTGCACTCTGTTAGTCTTGAAATATACAGACCAGCAATGCCTCTGGTTCAATCTCTGGACTGTGTTGTACTAGATGGTCTGCGGATGTGATGTTTGGTGAACCCACCAAAGGTAGTGATGGGATCCCTGCTTTTGCTCTCAGTTCCCAAGGCAGAGGGAGAAAGAAATCAATGTTCTACTCCTGATCACTACCCAATTACAAGAGAGACGGCGTGCGAGGGAGAGGGAGGGAGCGCATGCGGGAGAAGGGCAGTTGGGAGCACGAGATAGTAAAGGGGAGAGTTGGATGGGGAAAGGAAGAGAAGACAGGCGGGAAAAGAATATATTGAAAGCCACAAGCTCAAATTTCCTGTTCCAAACTACCATCAAGCTGCCCGTCATGAAGCATTCTACAATGCCAGATTGCTGCTTCTGCAGCTGTCACTGTGGTTGACATGAATTGATCTCCAGTGGCAGAACAAGGCAGAGAAATACTGCACTCAGGAGAGGCAGCACTTTATAATTAAATCATCAATTTGGCTACATGACACAAGGTGTGCTGATTGGGGTTTCTGAGGTTCCAGCAGAATGATATAGGACCAATGATGTTAGTGCTGATGGTAGAGTATAGCACGGTCCCTTGCTATGCCATCTCCCATTGGGAGCCTATTTATGGACACTGGTGTACCCGATTATAAAGGCATATATAAGCATGACAAGCTTAGACAGTGAGTGTACAAAGACAAGCAAAATATGCTAAACCTTTATAAATCATGGGGTATTGTGTCCAATTCTCAAGCAGCAGACTTCAGGAAGAATGTCTGGGCATTGAAGAAGCTGCAGAAGAGATTTACTAGAATGGTACCATGGATGAGGGACTTCAGATCTGTGGAGAGATGGTTAAGGGGACATTAGTAGAAGTGTTCAGAAATGCTACCAGAAAAATGAGAGATTTTGATAGAGTAAATAAAGAGACCCGGTTCAATTCTGGGTACTGTCTGTGTGGAGTTTGCAAGTTCTCCCTGTGTCTGCGTGGGTTTCCTCCGGGTGCTCCGGTTTCCTCCCACATGCCAAAGACTTGCAGGTTGATAGGTAAAGTGGCCATTCGCAATTGCCCCTAGTATAGGTAGGTGGTAGGGAAATATAGGGACAGGTGGGGATGTGGTAGGAATATGGAATTAGTGTAGGATTAGTATAAATGGGTGGTTGATGGTCGGCACAGACTCGGTGGGCCGAAGGGCCTGTTTCAGTGCTGTATCTCTAAACTAAACTAAACTAGGGGAGGGTTGGTAACCAGAGGGCATAGATTTAAGATAACTAGCAAATGAACCAGAAGGGAGATGATCAGAAATGTTTTTACATGGCAAGTTGATGTGATCGGGACTGCATTGCCTGAAAAGGCAGTGGAAGCAAATTGAATCTGAATTTTCACAGGGGAATTGGATAAATATTTTCAAAGGAAAATTCTGCAGGGCTTTGGGGAAACAGCAGGGGAGTGGGACTAATTGGATAACTCTACTAAAGAACCGGTAAAGGCACAATGGGCTGAATGGCCTCCTTCCACGTGCTGTACCATTCTACAACAATGCACGGCTTCAAGTAGCAATGGGTCACACATACCTGCTGCACAGCAAGATCCCAGAATCAGGCAGAGGAGATTAAGAGCAGAGATGTGAGCCACTTTGTGAGAGAAAAGTGAACAGAGAACTATCAAATGACCCCAAAAGCCCCAGGACAATGGCTTGATGCAGTATGGGCAATATTGGGGCAAAGTGACTACTGCCTCTTCCAGGCCCAAGGCTAAAGAGAAAATAAAAACAAAAACCCCATAAAAATAAAACAAACTTTTCCCTGGGTCAGCAGGAGAACTCCAGGGTGGGTAACCGCCCATATACACAATCTGAGATCTGAAAACAATTATAGCATTAATATTCAGACACAATTTATCAGATAATAATCTAAATAACACATATATATGAGTCCCATTAACGCAAAGCAGTGGATCAAATTCTTCCATAATGGTCAGAATTTCATGGAACCTGTTTTGGTCTGTCCAGAACAAATGAAACATTAACCAGAATCTAGAGCAATTGCTGCATTTTCTAAATGATCCAATTTGGTCGCGTGAGATTGAGATTGTTCTCCGGGATCGCCAAGTCTGAAAAGGGAGAGACCAGGACGGAGCTCTGCTTAGACCCCACCTGAAATAGGACTGCATTCAGTTCAGGCACCGCACATCAGGAAAGACATACAGGCTTTGGAGAGGGAGTATCACCAGGTCCACTAACACTCCCGGGGGTATTTCAGCTTCAGAACAACAATTTGAAACTATATAGCACCATTAACACATCAAAATATCCCAAGGCTTGTCACAGGAGTGATCAATAAAATCTAACACTAAGCCACATAATGACATTAGGAAAGGTGATCAGAAGCTTGGTTGAAATAGGTGAGTTCTGAGGAGCTACTTAAATGAGGAGTGAGAGGTAGAGAGGTAGACAGGCGGGGAGGGAGGGAATTTCAGAGCTTAGAGTCTAGGCAGCTGAAGGTGTAAAAGGCCAGAATTGGAGGGGCACAGAGATAGGGATGCGCAAGGCCATGGAAGAAATTTAAAAGCAAGGATGAAAATGTATTAACTGGACTGAAGCCAATGTCGGTCAGCAAGTACAGGTACTCCTTAGCTTCAATCCCTACGATACAATAGTGACTACGCTTCAATAGCCGTAAAAGTGTTTTGGGATGTCCGGAGGTTATGAACGACACTATCTAAACCTCAGGCCCCTCTTTTCTTTCTTTATGTTAAAGGCCTTAGTGTGATCAAAAGCTTTCCTCTCAGTCTGGGACATGACACAGTATTTGAGGACATTGCTTTGTGCTGGGATATAAGTGGACAGAATGGTGTGGTGTAACCTGAAAGTCCATGACAATCAACATAACCAATTAGGAAGAAAAGCACACAGCAGACAAAACCAATCAGGAAGAAAAAAAGCAATTCAAACAGCAATTCACATGGACTTTCTCTCTAATACACTTCATCTGCTTTTTCATACTGCAGAGACATAGATTAGATCAATGCTTTACTGAACTAGTGCAATCCTGAGGTCCCTGTAGTTGAAACCTTAAACCCCCCGCATTCCCACTCTGACTTCTATCTGGCCTTCAACACTATTCCAATGAAGCTCAATTAGAATCTCAAGTGAAGGGGAGAGAGAGGGGGGGGCGGGGGGGGAAGGGGGAATGCGGAGGTCTTGCTGAAATAATAGCAAGCAACATTTCCTTGGAGTATCGCTAGTCTGAAAGGATGGCACTGGATGGTGCACTGACCTTTTACCTCTGGACACTTAGTGTTCAATCCAATCTCCTCTCGGTGGCTGCAGGGTCTTAATTGAATGAAGCTGCATCAGAAAACTGACCATAAGTTGATACCAGTCAAAGAGATACTCATAAAGAAGGCTGGTGTGAGAAATAGGAAATAAAACACAAGCTATACCTGACATAAGATACAGTCACCAGAGTTAAAGGGTGTAAAGTGCTCTGTTCCCCACCTCTAATACAAAGCGTCAGCAGAAGCACAAGTGTTCTCTGCAAAACTGCTCAAAGCCATTCACTTCAAGTTAAGACAGTATTTCAACTTGATCAGCTAAAAATACAGAGAAAACGCCCACGTTTTGATTATTTAATGACTATCAACTGAGGCTTGACCACAAGGTTAAGGCAAGTAGCGGCCTTTGATGTGGTCTCTGGTATTGACAAATATCTATTGAATGGTTCCATTTTGTGTTTTCGTTCACACATTTAGACAGTTTATTTCACCACAGCCCATTATAACCAGCTGCAAGCAATTGTCAACACCACTTCCCCAGAAATCACATTAAGTACAAAGAGGAAAACTACCGTAGATGTTGGAACTCAAAGAAGAAAGGAAAATGCTGGGAAGCCTCCAGAGGTCAGGCAGCACCTATGCAGAAAGGAAGGTTAAGATGAAGCTTCAGGTCGATGATCAGGTCTGATGAGGAAGTACTTTGTAAATCCTTCCCACCGACCTCAGGCTGACCTTTCCCTCCCAGTCAGCTGTGGCTCAGTGGGTAGCACTCTCACCTGAGTCAGAGACTCATGGGTTTAAGTCCCACTCCAGGGATTTAAGCACAAAATTTAGGCTGAAACCTCCAGTGCAGTACTGAGGGAGTGCCGCACTGTCAGAGGTGCCATCTTTCAGATGAAAGATTAAACAAGACCCGTCTGCCCTCTCAGGTGGATGTTAAAGAACTCACAGCCATTATTCGAAGAAAAGCAGGGGAGTTCTCCCTGGTGTCCTGGTCAGTATTCATCCCTCAATCAAAGAGTATCTAGTGATTTATCGCATTGCTGTGTGGGATCTTGCTGGGCATAAATTGGCTGCAGTGCGTTTCCTACATTACAACAGATGACTACAGTTTAAAAATAACTCATTGGCTGTAAAACATTTTGGGATGTCCTGAGGTTGTGAAAGGCACAAAATAAATGCAACCTTTCCTCCTTATCGCCTGTCATTTAATTCTCCGCCACACTCCCACTCTGTCCTCGGCCTCAGACACTATTCCAATGAAGTTCAACGTAAGCTCAAGGAACAGCACCTCATCTTGCAATTGGACACTTTACTTGGGCATTTTCTTTTGTACAACGACTGTTGGTGATGATTTTGCTTTTCCAATTTACAACTCCTCTAGACCCATCTTTTGATCCTTTATTTGTCCTTTTACCATCTCGTTTTGACTTGCACCATCATCCCTTTTGTCAATTAATCTTTCCTGCCTTCCACATGATTACAGCACCATCATCCCTTTTGTTCTTCCCTCATTTCCCCTTTTCCTGCCTCTGCACTTGTTTAAAACCTGTTCCATCGCTAGATTTTTTTCCAGTTCTGATGAAAGGTCATTGATCTAACATATTAACTCTTGTTTCTCTCTCCACAGATGTAGCCTGACCCTTTGAGTATTGCCAGCAGTTTCTGCTTTTAGTTCGGGTTTCCAGCATCTGCAGTATTTTACTTCTATATTTCTCTCTTCGACGCCCTCCGTCCTGAAAGCTTGAATCTTGTTGGGGATCAGCTCCACAAGCACTGGGTACTTCCCACCAACTCACCCAGGTGACAATTACTCGTGTGGGCTAGTCGACCTTGGAAAGCATCACAGCTGAGCCTAATCTGGTCTTCACCCAACAACCACAAATTGGGCAGTTATCAGGGGTTTCAACACTGGCTGAATTCCTACTCTTTAATCACCCATGCCCACCCCACCGACTCCTGTGTAAGTGACCCTACCATCACCAGACAGCTAACTCAGCACACAGAGCAGAGTGACTGAACCCCTGATCCTCCTGGGTGGCTAAAGGTCCATCTGATCTAGGCCCCAGGCAGCAGCCAGACTGACGCAGGCTTTCCACAACAACATATTTCCCTTGTACAATAAATCACCCAGCCAGTAATCTGTGTCCACATTGGCTGAGTGACAATGAAAGGTTGAGCATGAATAGTTAATCACAATCCAACATAAATAGTGCTGAACACATACTCAGCACTGAACAATAAGACAGCTTTAACTGGGATGACACAGTTTACTTTCACCTTAACTACAGTGCGGGTCTATTGAAGTTTAATGGTGAGCAATACCTTTAAGGAAACAATATTCTCCAACATATCTTAGCCCTTGTACAATGCTGTGACTTTTCACAGAGTTTGGAACTGCATCTGAGCAAAGCTTCTGCACAGAATTACACAAAAAACAATCTGCAATAAAAACAGAACTTTCCAGAAACACACCACGTTCCAAGTCAGCATCTGAGAGAGAAACTTCTGGCTGATGCTTCAGGAGTCATGGGCTGCCTTCTGCAGATAACTCGAGAGGCCTCGAGGTCACATGTGAAGTTTAAATTCAGCTTCCGATTAGTATCTACAATTCATGAAATACACATCAACAGATCCTTGGTGTTCTGATTTAGGATTTAATCAACAACAACTTATATTTATATAGCATCTTTAATGTAATAAAATATCCCAAGGTGCTTCACAGGAGCCTTATAAAACAAAATGAAAGCGCCAATAAGAACATTGCCAAACATGAAGGTTGGGGTCTGACAACCTGATCTTAACTCCTTGGTTTCACCCCACCTGTGGCTCAGTGGGTAGCTCTCTTGCCTCAGAATCAGAACCTTATGGGTTCAAGTCCGACTCCAGAGACTTCAACACAAAATCTAGGCTGACACTCCCAGTATAGGACTAAGGCAGTGATGCCCTGTCGTAGGTGTTGGGGAAATGTTTAGATTGGGGGAAGATATCTGGATTAGGGGGAGGGCTGAAATGTTTGGATTGGGGACAGGAAGCCTTTGCTTTGAAGCTGCAGATGTTATTATTGAAATGAATCACTTTCATTTGCACTTATTTTCTCAGTAAAATTAACCAGCGGTTTCGCAAACACAAGAGTGAAAAACAATCGCTCACGTTTCTAATTTAGTGAAACTTTTGAAGGCACGGCAATTCTGGCACAGGAAACTCTGAGCGGTGAGAGTAAAATGTAAATAATTGGGTTCAGGGCTGACAGTAATGAACGAGTATTGGTTGTAATGTTTCAGGCTGTTTCTGATAAGACATTTGTAATAGTTAGAGAATAGACTTGCCAGTGAAATGGTCTCAATGTGAGCCAAAGCACAGTAGGAGGACTGAAAGCAGAGCTCGATTCAGAACTGTACAAAGTTCCTTGCCGCCAAGTTCTGGGATATCACTGGGAAATGTACAGTACATGGAAGAGCAGATCAACAGCCTCCTTTTATTAAGGAACGAGAGACGTCGCACTCAGAAAATGAAACCCAAGGCCACTTTATTCATGTTTTCCCACATAGTTTTACTTAAAAAAAAACAAAATTAAATGTCTGTTCGCCCATCAATCCTTCACAGACTACCCATGAATTCATTTCCTTCCACAGACACAGTGGCGCAGTGGTTAGCACCGCAGCCTCACAGCTCCAGCAACCCGGGTTCAATTCTGGGTACTGCCTGTGTGGAGTTTGCAAGTTCTCCCTGTGTCTGCGTGGGTTTCCTCCGGGTGCTCCGGTTTCCTCCCACATGCCAAAGACTTGCGGGTTGATAGGTTAATTGGCCATTATAAATTGCCCCTAGTATAGGTAGGTGGTAGGGAAATATAGGGACAGGTGGGGATGTGGTAGGAGTATGGAATTCGTGTAGGATTAGGATAATATGGGTGGTTGTTGGTCGGCACAGACTCGGTGGGCCGAAGGACCTGTTTCAGTGCTGTATCTCTAAACTAAACTAAACACTGTGCAATCATCCTGATCATAGACTCTTATTCCATCCAGCTCACCTCCTGCAGGAAAACTCTGTATAACTATTCACTGAGCCCCAAAACACTCCAGGAAATCTGAACATCTCAATTATTGTTTAAAACTGGCAAAAAACTACAGATAATTTTTCAATTTCAGAATATCCAGTGTGAAGAAAACTCACGATCTAGAAGCAGACAATGTCCAAAGGGCCGCAAACACACAAACTCACAATAAAAGGCAGAGATGGTCCAGTTCCTTCAAAATCAAGTTGGATAAATATCTAGTTGTGATGGGATTAGAAATTGTAAGGATAGCAATGGACAAACAGAATGGCTCCCATATACCCAGAGATCTTGATATACAGGGGCTTGGGGCTGAAGGAAAGAGAAAGTGAGAGTAAAAGAAAAAAAAAGCAATACTTTTGAGTAAAGACTGGAGGGGTGAAAGGGAAAGCAGGAGGAGGAGGCAGAGAGGAGAGGGGGTGGGAAAGGAGGCGGAGAGGAGAGGGGGCGGGAAAGGAGGCGGAGAGGAGTGGAGGCGGGAAAGGAGGTGGAGAGGAGAGGGGGTGGGAAAGGAGGCGGAGAGGAGAGGGGGTGGGAAAGGAGGCGGAGAGGGAAGGAGACTGGGGGGGCCGGGGGTGGAAGGAGGGTACTATCCCTTTGAGAGTTTTAGAATTCAGCAAAAGGATGACCGAGAAACTGATAAAGAAAGGAAAAATAGAATTTGAAAGTAACTAGAGAGAAACAAAAAAAAAATGGACTGTAAAGGCTTCTTTAGGTATGGAAAAAGGAAAAGATTAGCAAAGACAAATGTGGGACTATTACAGGCAGAGACAGGAGAATTTATAATGGGGAATAAGGAAATGGCAGAGAAACTAAACTAATACTTTTTGTCTGTCTTCATGAAGGAAGATACAAAAAACTCCCAGAAATACTAGAGAACCAAAGGACTAGCGAGAATGGGGAACTGAAAGAAATTATTAGTAAAAAAGTAATACTGGAGAAATTAATGGTACTGAAAGTTGGTAAATCTCCTGGACCTGATGATCTACATCCTAGAGTGTTGAAAGAGGTGGCTGTAGAGATAGTGGATGCATTGGTGATCATCTTCCAAAATTCTATAGATTCTGGAATGGTTCCTGCAGATTGGAAGGTAGCAAATGTCACTCCCACTATTTAAGAAAGGAGAGAAAGAGAAAACAGGGAACTGCAGATCTGTTAGCCTGACATCAGTAGTAGGGAAAATGCTAGAATCTATTATAAAGGATGTGATAACTGGACATGTGAAAATAATGGTAGGACTGGTCAGAGTAAACATAGATTTATGAAAGGGAAATCATGTTTGACAAACCTGTTGGAGATTTTTGAGCTTGTAACTAGCATAATAGATAAGAGGGAACTGGTAGATGTGGTGTATTTGAATTTTCAGAAGGCTTTTGATCAGGTCCCACACAAGAGGTTAGTAAGCAAAATTAGAGTAAATGGGATTGGGGATAATATACTGGCAAGGATAGAGAATTGGTTAATGGACAGAAAACAGACAGCAGGAAGAAACGGATCATTCTTAGGTTGGCAGGCTGTGACTAGTGGGGTACTGAGAGGATCAATGCTTGGGCCCCAGCTATTCACAATCTATATCAATGATCTCAATATGGGAACCAAATGTAATATTTCCAACTTTGATAATGACACAAAACTAGGTGGGTAGGGGAGTTCTGAGGAGGATGCAAAGAGGCTTCAAGGGGATTTAGACAGGCTAAATGAGTGGGCAAGAACATGGCAGATGAAATGTAAATGTGCAAGAATGTGAAGTTATCCACTTTGGTAGGAAAAGCAGAAATGCAGAGTATTTCTTAAATGGTAAGAGATTGGGAAGTGTTGATGTCCAAAGGGACCTGGGTGTCCTTGTTCATGAGTCACTGAAAGTTAACATGCAGTTGCAGCAAGCAATTAGGAAAGCAAATGGTATGTTGGCCTTGTGGCAAAAGGATTTGAGTATAGCAGTAAAGACGTCTTGCTGCAATCGTATAGAACCTTGGTGAGACTGCAGCTGGAGTATTGAGTAGTTATTATACAGTTTTAGTTTCCTTACCTAAGGAAGGATATATCTGCCATAGAGGGAGTGCAATGAAGGTTAACCAGGCTGATTCCTGGGATGGTGGGATTGTCCTATGAGGAGAGACTGAAGAGGCTGGGCCTGTATTCTCTAGAGTTCAGAAGAATGCGAGGTGATCTCATTGAAACATGCAAAATTCTTACAGGGCTCGACAGGGTAGATGCAGGAAGGATGCTTCCACTGGCTGGGGGAGGGTCTAAAACCAAAGGACTCAGGCTCAGAATAAGAGGTAGGCCATTTAGAACTGAGATAAAGAAGAATTTATTCACTCAGAAGGTGGTGAATCTTTGAAATTCTCTACCCCAGAGGGTGGTAGAAGCTCATTGAGTATGTTCAAGACAGAGATCGATAGATTTCTAGATATTAAAGGCATCTGGGGATATGGGGATAGTGCAGGAAAATGGCACTGAAGTAAATCAGCCATGACCTAGTTGAATAATGGAGCAGGCTCGATAGGCCGAATGGCCTACTCCTGCTCCTATTTCCTATGTTCCTTTAAATCTGCTGTCATCACTCCTCTCATCAAAAAACCCTGGACTCCACTGCTCTTGCAAACTACTGTCCCATTTCCAACCTCCCTTTCCTCTCCAAAGTCGTTGAATGTATTGTCACTCCCAAATCCATTCCCATCTTTTCCAGAACTCCATGTCTGAATCCCTCCAATCAGGTTTCCGCCTGCCAAAGTACTGAAACAGCTCTTATCAAAGTCAGACATGACATCTTATGTGACTGTGATAAAAGTAAACTATCCCTCCTCGTCCTTCTCGACCTGTCTGCAGCCTGTGACACAGTTGACCACACCATCCTCCTCCAATGTCTCTCTACTTTCGTCCAGCTGGGTTGGACAGCTCTCACCTGGTTCCATTCTTATCTATCTAATCGTAGTCAGAATATCATATCAATGGCTTCTCTCCCTGCTCCCGCACTATTACCTCTGATGTCCCCCGAGGGTTCTATCCTTGGCCTCCTCCATTTTCTCATCTACGTGCTGCCCCTTGGCGACATCATCCAAAAACACACAGCTCTACCTCACCACCACCTCTCTCGACTCCTCCACTGTTGCTAAATTATCAGACTGCTTGTCCGCCATACAGTACTGGATGAGCAAATATTTTTTCCAATTAAATATTGGGAAGACTGAAGCCATTGTCTTCAGTCCCCACTCCAAACTCTGTTCCCTCGCCACTGACTCCATCCCTCCCCCTGGCAACTGTCTGAGGCTGAACCAGACTGGTCATAACCTTGATGTCATATTCGACTCCAAAGAGGAGCTTCCGACCACATATCCGTACCATCACCAAGACCGCCTACTTCCATCTCTGTGACATTACCTGACTCCATCCCTGCCTCAACTCATCTGTTGCTGAAACCCTCATCCATTTCTTTGTCACCTCTAGACTGGACTATTCCAACATACTCCTGGCTGGCCTTCCACATATACCTTCCATAAACTTGAGGTCATCCAAAACTCCGCTGCCTGTGTCCTTACACGCACCCACTCTGCTCGCTGACCGACATTGGCTCCCGATCAAGCAACGCCTTCATTTTAACATTTTCATCCTTATTTTCAATTCCCTCCATGGTTTCACCCTTAAGTAATCTCCTCCAGGCCCACAACCCTCTGGAGATATCTGCAGTCATCTAATGCTGACCTCGAGCATCCCTGAATTAATTGCTCCATGCCTTCAGCTGCCGAGGCCCTAAGCTCTGGAACTCCCTCCCTATACCTCTCTCCCTCTTTTTCCTTCTTTAAGACATTCCTTAAAACCTACCTCTTTGACCAAACTTTTGGCCAGAATATCTCACTCCTTGAAAGTACTATGGGTGTACCTGCACTACTACATGGACTGTAGTGGTTCAAGAAGGCAGCTCACCACCACCTTCTTGAGGGCAATCAGGGATGGGCAATAAATGCCAGCCTAGCCACTGACGCCCACATCCCATTAACTTTTTTTTTTAAAACCCTTATGTAGCTCAATGTCAAATGTTGCTTTATAATTCTCCTGTGAAGTGCCTTGGGATGTTTTATTATGTTAAAGGCGCTATATAAATACAAACTGCTGTTACTGATGTTGAGAGGGGGTGGAAGGGGAGAGAGAGAGAGAAGGAGGGAGAAAGAGAGGGGGTGGGGGAGAGGGAGAGAAGGAGGGGAGGGAGAGGGAGAGAGAGAGAGAGAGAGAGAGAGAGAGCGCGAGGGGGGGGGGGGGGAGAGAGGAGAGGAAGATAAGGAGGAGAGACAGTCACACATGTTGATTGGAGTTGAATTTAGCACCTACCGACAGCCCACTTCATTATTTTTGCTCCCCAACCAATGACAAAGAAATATTTGAGCGATGCTTTTATTTAGTGACTCAGAGTCCACAGTGTTGGAGAAAATGATCACCTGCAGATGGAGATCTGGCAGACTAATCCTTTGGGCATTTCACATACCACGACAGCATCTGCATGTCGCATCGTACTAATGTTCAGATCAATTCATTGTCACAATCAAATCAGTGATACATGTTGTAATATGTCGCACTTCTCACCTCAATATTATTGAAACCACTCTCCAGAGAAAATAATTTGCATTTTACAGCATCTTTAATGCAGTAAAACATTCCACAGAGCTCATGAGTGTTATCAAAGAAAATGTGTCACTAAGCCACGTAAGGAGATATTAGGACAGTTTGGTGAAAGAAGGCAGTTTTCAGGAGTGGCTAAAGAATGAGAATGGCAGAGAGATTAAGGGAGGGAATTGCAGAGTTTAGGGCCCAAGCAGCTGAAGACATGGCTACCAATGATGGAGCAATGAGACTCAGGGATGAACAAAAGGCCAGAATTGGAGGAGCACAGAGATCTCAGAGGGTTGTAGGAATTAGAGACAGGGAGGGATTTGAATACTAGGATGAGAATTTTTAAAAAGTGAGATGTTGCCGGGCTGTGAGCCAATGCAGGCCAGTGAATACAGGGTTGACAGGTGCACGGGACTTGGTGCCGGTTAGGATGTTGGCAGCAGGGTTTAGGTTGAGCTCAAGTTTATGGATGATGAAAGATGGGAGCTCAGCTGGGCGAGCTTTGGAATAGTTAAGTCTGGAAGGTCATACATCTGTGCCCCAATACCCTACAAGCATGGACAGGACCCTCTAAATACAGTGACAGAATGTTTTTTGGACAATGTATGGCTCCTTTATAAATCTCCCAGCTGCTCCGTTTCCAGGTCCTGCACTGTAACTGGAATACTGAGGGGATGGGGCAGGGACACTGCAGCCATCTCCTCTGCTCTCACCCCATAGTAAATTCAGGTGCAGTGTCATTCAGGAGCCAAAGGGCAAGTGCCAGTTTTCCCAGTTTTAAAACTGTTATTTGGGAGCAGGACAGATGAAAAATCTGCCCCATCAATGCTGGATTGCCTGGGCTTTAAAAGTCTTTGTTGCCAGGGCTCAAGTTACCCAGTGTTTTGATGATCATGCATTGGGAGATTTGTCCTAACAATCTAGGATATTAGCACAATTGATTACTCAATTGCAATTTGGGATAGAAACACAGTCTAGGGAAAGTTAGGATCCCATGTGCCTTTGTCTTGGTTTGAATGCAGGCATTAAACAGACTCCAATCCCTCGACTGAAGTATGGGGCAGGCAATGCTGTGCGGGTCCCTGTCCATTAATGCTGGCATCAGTAATCCTCTGCTCTGGAGTGAACCAGGCTGAACCCCTCAACTCAAAATATATTTGTGATCTCTCTCAGATTCCATTCTCACATGGGCCGCGCTCCAACTGACACACAACAGTCGGAGAGAGAAAGCAGACAGCCTTCTGGTGGAACAGTCAATCCACCACACAACCTCTTCCCTCTTCAAATGTGGGATGTCAAACACAACTGTTTTATATCCACATTTATTTGTGCCTTGAAAACCAAAAACTGATAATGAACTCAGGAAGCTTCCACACTGCACATCCTCAGCTACAGGAACGACTAACAAGCTCAAGAAATTCTGCTTCATTCAGAAGAAAAATCTGTACAGGGATGGAAAAAACTTGCATTTACATAGTGCCTTTTACAAAATACTTTCAAAGTGTAGTCACTGGTTGTAATGTAGGAAACATGGCAGCCAATTTACGCACAGCAAGCTCCCACAAACAGCAATGAGAGAATGACCAACACAGTTTGTTTTTAGTGATGTTGGTTAAGGGAGAATTATTGAACAGGACACTAACTCCCCTGCTCTTCTTTGGAATATTATCACAATATCTTTTACGTCCACCTGAGAGAGCAGGTGGCCACTCACATCAGGTCCTGAAGGGTAACTGGCACCCATAAATCATCCCTCGGAGAAGGAGGCAAACTAACGGGAGGTGGGTGGGGTTTGGGTTGGGACAGGAGAAAACTAGCAAGAATTTTCTTTCTAAACATTTATATTAAATCTACCTGATTCTTGTTTTTGTTTCAAACACAAAACAACACACGTTGCAGGATCATGGGTTATGTCCTACACCACTCTGATGGTGCTATCTGTCTTTCATTGGATGCCCCTCTAATGGGATATTAATCCTTTGGCCTGGTTCTTCATTACTCTGAGAATATATGAAGAACAAGAGGTTTGTTAGGCACTGTGCTGTCAGTTCCCATCTGCTGTTTTATCCCAAGGGGGTTTTAACAGATGATGATGTGTTTTAATTTTGTTACCATTTTCAAATAAAGATTCACTAATTTATAATGTCACTCAAAACAGCCACAATCAGTAAACGCTCCCCTTCCCCTACCTATTTTCCTTTACAGTTTCTCCTCAGGGTGCTGACTGGCGCTGAGGTACAGTCCTATGGGTGGCAGTCACCCTTTGCTACCTCACTTCAATGGACATTCTTCATATGCCAGCCCACTCGACCATGGAAAATATCCACTGGTGCTGTGCACCCATCAGGACCTGATGCAAGTGAACATCCTTCCAGTGAGAGGCAAGGCCAAGGATGTAGTCACCTGACCTCCAAACAGATACAAAATATTTATGGAGAGGAAAGGTTATACAAACAGACCTGAAAGACCCACAACTGCACCATCTAATTCTTTCATAAATGATGCCATGGTGTTTGTCTTCATTATTCGGTCCATGAATCGGTTCAAAGTGCTGATCACTCTCGGCATGAGGAACAGCTTCTTGGCATCTATCCTAAATTTACCTTTACCACTTTGAATCGGTGACCCCTTGTCCTACAATTTAGCTTGAAATAGTTTTCTGGATTTACCTTATCATACCAGTTTCCTATTTTCTACACACCAGTAAGATCACCTCTCTAACACTTCAGTTCAAGGCAGAAAAGTCTTTCCTCATAACTCAGACACCTGACACTTGGGATTTGCCTTGCAGCTCCTCTCTGCACTGCCTCCAAAATACCTCCTCTGTGGCACAGTGACTAAGACACAGTGCTCGAGACACAGTCTAATCAGGACACTGCACAGTTTCATCACTTCTATCTCCGACTTATACTGTACTGATCTGGTTACGATCTTCCACACTGTCCACATTACAACAGTGATCACACTTCAGAAGTAATTCAATGGCTGTAAAGAGTTTTGAGATGTCCTATGGTTGTGATAGGTGTTAGAACAATGCAAGTTCTTTCTTTCCATTGTATTTGTTGATTGCTGCTCTGCATTATTTGAACATGGTGAGCAGGGGGTTTACTAGGACACCAGAGTTTTCTGGCCATAGAGCCAGTCCCTAAAGGGGAGGTATTTTAGGTAGAGAAAGTATCAAATGTCTTACCGTATTTTGAGGTAGCAACAAGAGGGCAATTGGTGGCATCACAGTAAATTGTTATTCCCTGTTTATTTAAACAGGAGGTTGATCTTTGTTTATCCAGTGTAGGAGTGAACTGCTCCTGAAAATTTTGTTCAAAGTCTCTGGTGGCTGAGCTTTCTACATAGAGAAGCTTCACTGAACACTTAATGTAGCATAAAACTCTTTCATTTGAAGTTGTAGAGAACAATCAGCCAGCTGTACATCAGATTACAAGATAGCTCAGTCTTTAACTGTGTGCAGGGATGTTACTAACACAAATGGGACACTTTCCTATTTTTGCCCGCAACACCATCAAGCACTTTTTAAAATAAGTATTAATACTCAGGATTTGGGCATTGCTGACAAGGCCAGTATTTCTTGCTGTTCCCAGTTGACCCGAGGCACTGATGGACCTTCTTACAACTGAATGGCTTGCTAGGTCACCTCAGAGTCGTTTACAATGGCTTGGGGTCACATATGGACAAGACTGGGTAAGGACGGAAAGTTTCCTTCCCGAAAGGGCATTTGTATTTTTCTGAAAATCCAATAGCTTCATGGTCACTTTTTTTTAAAAACGGTCAACAGCTTTATAGCACCATGTTTTTTTTAAAACTGAATTTAAATTCTCAAACTGCCATGGTGGGATTTGAACTCATGATGAGGAGAGATTCTGTAGACTGGGCCTATATTCCCTAGAGTTTAGAAGGATGATAGGTGATCTAATTGAAACATATAAAATTCTTAAGTGGCCTGACAGGGTAGGTGCTGGGAGGTCTTTTCCCCATGGCTGGAGAGTCTAGAACTCGGGGTCGCAGTATCAGGATAAAGGGCCAGACATTTAGGACCAAGGTGAGGAGAAATTTCCTCAAAGGGCTGTGAATGTTTGGAATTCTCTCCCCCAGCGAGCTGTGGATGCTCAGTCATTGAGTATATTCAAGATAATATTCAAAAATCTATTGATCTCTGAGAATTAAGGGATATGGGGATTATGCAGGAAACTGGAGTTGAGGTAGATGATCAGTCAGGATTTAAATGAATGTCAGAACTGTCTTGAAAGGCCAAATAGCCTACAATTTTTTTTATGTTGTTATGGATCACTAACCCAGAAACACAACCACAATACGACTGTACCTGGCACAGATACAGCATGGATTAGATGCAGAGTAAAACTCCCTCCACTCTGCCCAAACAATACAACTCAATGCCAACCCAAACTGAGCACACGCATACTAGTCCTTGCATTAGCGCTGCATTAGGAAAAGCATTGGACATTAGGAACCGGATTAGACTACTGAAATGCAACCGATATTTACATGAATTCAACAATGCCAGCTCATTGACCTAGTTAACTTTATAGGACTAAAGGATTAAATTATGTGGACATTGTTCCTTTGAGTATAGAAGATCAAGGGGTGATTTAAGTGCGATGATTAAAGGATTTGTCAGGGAAGATAAAGAGAAACTATTTCCTCTGATATGAGATTTGAGAACAAGGGTGCAAAACCATAAAATTCGAGCTGGGGCATTCAGAGATGATGTTAGGAAGCATTCCTACACGTGAGGGATAGAGGAAATTTGGAATTCTGTCCCTCAAAATCAACTGAAAATATTAAAAGGGAGAATGATAGATTTTTTATTAGGCAAGGGTATTAAGGGTTATGGAATCAAAATGGGTAGATGGAATTAAGATACATATCAGCCACAATCAAAGTGAATGGTGGAACAGGATTCTATTCCCCTGACAGCAGGAGCCCAGAACTGGCTGCTGACATGGGTTGCTCATTCACCAGACGCACACTAGATTGCAGAATCGTTACTTTGATTCCAATGCTGTTCATGAAGGTGCTGCTGGTTCGCAGAAAGCCACTGCCGCGAGTGACCCTTCAACACTCCCCTTCCACCCCAGCAATGTCACAGGAGGGTGTCTGTCCACCTTGGTAAAACTGCCTCTCCACACAAGGCACTTGGGAAAGGATGACAGCAAAGGTAATACTTGCAACACCTGGAGTGTTACATCGCAGCCCCAAGTTCAACCTCCTCCTCGAGTGGCAGGCCACACTCATTCCCTTCTCCAAAGGTGGATTACAAAAAAAATGGGATTTGAACTTCGGTGGCACAGGGACTGATTTTCACTACAGGCTGCAGTAAAGTATTACACCTTTCAAAACATGTACATTTTTTGGTCAAGACCGGAGCAGAAATCTAGAAATCTCCCCCAAAAGGCTGTGGATGCTGGGGGAACAATTGGAGCTTACAAAACTGAGGGGTCAATAGATTTTTGTTCGGTAAGGGTATCAAGTAATACAGAGCAAAGGAAAACAAACAGAGTTGAGGTACAGATCAGCCAGAATCTAACGTGTCAGCCATGGCTCTGTGGTTAGCACTCTCACCTCTGAGCAGGTTGTGGCTTCAAGTCCCACTCCAGAGACTGGAGCACTTAATATGTTTCGACAGTCCAATACTGAGGGAGTGCTGCACTGTTGGAGGTGCAGTCTTTCAGATGAGACTTTAAGCCAATGGCACATCTGCTTTCTCAGGTAGATGTAAAAGATCCCAAGGTACTATTTTCAAAGAGCAGGGCAGCTCTGCCCAGTATAGAGAGTCAATATTCATCCCTCAATCAACATCAGCAAAGAACAAATTCTCTGGTTATCATGTTGCTATTTTAGGGACCTTGCTGCATGGAAATTGATTTCTGCTTTTCCTACATTACAACAATTTCAACACTTCACAAATACTGTGTTGGCTGTCAAAGCATGCTGGGACTTCCTGAGATTGTGAAAGGCAATATGTAAATGCAACTCTTTGCTTTCTTCAATTTGAATGGCAGTGTAGGCTTGATGGACTAAATGGCTTCCTCCTGTTACTATGTAAATTGATGACTGAGTAAACCACAGTTTTAGCTGTTCACCATTAGTCAGTGACCCAAGGCCTGAGACACCCTGAGTACCAGATCTGCTGCACAACTTACAACTCGTCATGTTAATGAAATGTTCAATAATTTCCCACTAACTCAACTGTACCAAAAGCCACCTTCTCACATTCCCCTAGCCTTATGCCTTTAGCCCAATATGGCATCACATCATGCTATTTGAGGTTGGTTACATGAAGGAGTCAAAATTCTTCCTTTAGAAGATGTGCTTTCCTGTTCTCACCCTCGAGTTATAACCGGGCACAGGCATTAGTGCAGTCTGACTGGATGAAACAGATCCATGTTAGACTGTGTCCAACATTTGGAAGGGCATGTACAACACCACCTACATTTATATATAGCACCTTTAACATGGTACAATAACAATTCCGAACAGCCCAACTCAGGGACTCCTCAACGCCCATCAAGAGTTAAACTTCTGCAGTGCTGGGTCATTCCCTGCCCCTCATCCCACCCACCCAACGCAACACAAAAAGCAGAGCTGATTTTTAAAAAACATTTAAGGGAAAGCCAAGGTCAAAGTTGAAGATCAGCCCTTGCACATCGTTCCAAACCCTTTGTGTAGCAGGCAGTACTGTGGTGAGGTGTGGGGGCAATTCTGGGATGTGGGGTTTAATCAGTTGATCTCAGTCACCCGCCACCCTCCCCACACCTCTTTCCGTGTGGAAGCAAGTTTGCAACTACCTGGGCCTAAACTCCTGAGCCAATGAGCTAGGCAGGTTCTAAACCCACGAGCCAATGAGCGTAGCATGTCCTGAATCCACAAGCCAATGAGGTAGGTACATCCTGAACCTACTAGCCAGTGACCGAGCCACATCCTAAATTTACTAGCCAATGAGCAAGGCACATTCTCCAGCTCCAGTGAGGAAGCAGCACTTTAGGAAACTCTCCAAGAGAGCAGCTCAATTGTGGATTTTCTCTCATGTCGTAATCTTGATGTAAAGGTAGCAGTCCCCATCTCCAGCTCCACTTGAACCAGGTCTGTTCGTCAATGATGTGAAGATACTTAGCAAACCAAAGTCTAAATATAAGACAAACAATCCAAACTCAAATCCAGAGCGGGAAGCAAGTTTGGCACTATTAGTCTACAGTGTGAGAGGCTGATTGCTCTCACATTGTGTGAGCATAGCTTCTGTTATAATAGCTTCATACATCAAACTGTAGTCACATTCATTACTGGAAAATAATAAATCAATGCTGTTACTTCCAGCCTTTTTATTTCGTTTGATGTTTCTTCAGTAAGATATTAATTTTACTAAATGTGGAAACACCTTCATTAAACACGGCAATGAGCTTTTGCATCATTACTCAATCAGCTCACTCACAGCCTGGAGCACACTGCACCCTGGATCAGATGCAATTTCTTCCAGTTAAACAACAGGAAAATCAATGCCTTTAGCCCCCGCCACAAACTCTGTGCCCTTGGAATTTATTCAGCCCCCCTTCCCGACAACGGTCTAAGGTTTGCAACTTTGGCACCTATTTGACACAGAACTGAGCTTCAGACTCCCTTGTGGAGACATCTTCTCCATCACCTGCTTCCACCCACCTGCAGCCCATCCTGCTGCTGAAACTCTCATCCATGCCTTCATTTCCTCTGGACTCAACTATTCCAATGCTGTCCTGGCCAGCCTCCTATCCTCCATCATCCATAAACTTCAGCTGATCAAGAAGTTTGCTGCCCCTATCCTATCCCAGTGAGACTCATTACCATCTGCACACTGGCCGATAGAATGCCTCAAATTTTAAATTCTCACTCCTTCCTGACCTTGCCCCTCCTGATCTCTGTAACCTCCTCCAGCCCCACAACCCTCTGAGAACTCTACATTCCACTGAATCTGGCCTTGTGCAACACTTGTCTTTATATAGCACCTTTAACATAGAAAAATGTCTCAGAGCACTTCACAGGAGAGTTATCAAATAAAATTTGACACTGAGCCACATCATGAGCTAGAAGGGCAGATGAACCAAATGCCTGGTGTTAATTCTTTGGCCTCCTTGTCTCGAGAGACAATGGGTAAGCACCTAGAGGTGGTCAGTGGTTTGTGAAGCAGCGCCTGGAGTGGCTATAAAGGCCAATTCTAGAGTGACAGATATTCCACAGGCACTGCAGATAAAATTGGTTGTCGGGGCTGATACACAGTTGGCTCTCTCCTTGCGCTTCTGTCTTTTTTCCTGCCAACAGCTAAGTCTCTTCGACTCGCCACTCTTTAGCCCCGCCTTTATGGCTGCCCGCCAGCTCTGGCGATCACTGGCAACTGACTCCCACGACTTGTGGTCAATGTCACAGGACTTCATGTCGCGTTTGCAGACATCTTTAAAGTGGAGACATGGACAGCCGGTGGGTCTGATACCAGTGACGAGCTCGCTGTACAATGTGTCCTTGGGGATCCTGCCATCTTCCATGCGGCTCACATGGCCAAGCCATCTCAAGTGGCGCTGGCTCAGTAGGGTGTATATGCTGGGGATGTTGGCCGCCTCGAGGACTTCTGTGTTGGAGATACAGTCCTGCCACCTGATTCTCCAGAGGCAGCGAAGATGGAATGAGTTGAAACGTCGCTCTTGGCTGACATACGTTGTCCAGGCCTCGCTGCCGTAGAGCAAGGTACTGAGGACACAGGCTTGATACACTTGGACCTTTGTGTTCCATGTCAGTGCGCCATTTTCTCACACTCACTTGCCCAGTCTGGACATAGCAGCGGACGCCTTTCCCATGCGCTTGTTGATTTCTGCATCAAGAGACAGGTTACTGGTGATAGTTGAGCCTAGGTAGGTGAACTCTTGAACCACTTCCAGAGCGTGGTCGCCGATATTGATGGATGGAACATTTCTGACGTCCTGTCCCATGATGTTCGTTTTCTTGAGGCTGATGATTAGGCCAAATTCGTTGCAGGCAGCCGCAATCCTGTCAATGAATCTCTGCAGACAGTCTTCTGTGTGGGATGTTAATGCAGCATTGTCAGCAAAGAGGAGTTCCTTGATGAGGACCTTCCATACTTTGACCTTCGCTCTAAGACAGGCAAGGTTGAACAACCTGCCATCTGATCTTGTGTGGAGGAAAATTCCTTCTTCTGAAGACATGAACACATGTGACAGCAGGAGTGAGAAGACGATCCCAAACAGTGAAGGTGCGAGAACACAGCCCTGTTTCACACCACTCAGGATAGGAAAGGGGTCTGATGAGGCATCGCTATGCTGAATTGTGCCTTTCATATGGTCATGGAATGAGGTGATGATACTTGGTAGCTTTGGTGGACATCCGATCTTTGCTAGTAGTCTGAAGAGACCATGTCTGACATGGTAAACAACATCTAAAAAGGAGGAAAGACAGGTAGAGAGGCAGAAAGATTTAGGGAGGGAATTCCAAAGTTTAGGACCTTGGCATCTAAAAGCATGGCTGCCATTGGTGCAGCAATTAAAAATCGGAGATGGGAAAGAGGTCCAAGTTGGAGCAGTGCAGAGATCTCAAATGGCTTTGAAAACAAGGATAGGAGTTTTAAAAACTGAGGTGTTGCTCAACCAGGAGCTATATAGGTCACCAAGTCATGGGGTGATTGGTAAAAGGGACTTGGTGTGAGCTAGGATACAGGTAGCAGAGTTTTGGATGGTCTCAACTTTGTTTTTAAAAAGATTCGTTCATGGGATGTGGACGTCGCTGGCTAGGCCAGCATTTATTGCTCATCCCTAATTGCTCTTGAGGTGGTGGTGGTGAACTGCCTTCTTGAACTGGTGTGGTAGTTTGATACAATTGAGTGGCTTGCTAGGCCATTTCAGAGGGCATTTAAGAGTCAACCATATTGCTGTGGGTCTGGAGTCACATGTAGGCCAGACCAGGTAAGGACGGCAGATTTCCTTCCCTAAAGGACATTAGTGAAGCAGATGGGTTATTACAACAAATCGACAATGGTTTCATGGTCACCATTAGACTAGCATTTAATTCCAGATTTATTAATTGAATTCAAATTTCACTATCTGCTGTGGTGGGATTTGAACCCATGTACCCAGAGTATTTGCCTGGGCCTCTGGATTACTAGCCCAATGACATTACCACTACGCCACCACCTCCCCTTGAAGGATGAAGGGTGAAAGATGGAGGCCGACCAGCAGTGCCGTGGAATAATCTCACACCCTACATCCCAACACTGGTGACCGTGACTTCAGTCATTGGGCTCCACATTCTGGAATTCCCTCCCTAAACCTCTCCACCTCCCTTTCCTCTTTAAGCTCATTCATAAAACTCACATTTTTGACTAAGCTTTTAACCACCCCTCCTAATATTGACTACATTAGCTCAGTGATCATTTTATTCTGATTGCACACTGTGAAGCACCTTAACATATTTTTCTGTATTAAAGCTAAGTATTGTTGTTACGGAATCCTGAGCCCTATGCTCACATGGGTCCTATTCCTTTCCTCTATACCCAGCCAGTGATCTACACCCACGTAATCCAAAATCAGCATCTTCTCTTTTTTTTCAGTCATTGTCTTCACCCCTATCCTGGGGACAGTGCGACATGCAAGAGCCACTGTATGGCCTCCCATTCAATGCTATAAGCAGGTAGCAGTCTCCAGAATCTGTAGTTCAAGTGCAACTCCCCCTATCATTTATAATAATATAATATAAAACATATATCATTTGTCAACTCCCCTGTCATTTATCACATTGCTGTTTGTGGGATCTTGCTGTGCACAAATTGCTGCTGCATTTCCTCTGCATACTTGACTATACTTCAGAAATTCTTCATTGGTTACAAAGCACTTTGGGAAGTCCCGAGGTCATGAAAGGCACTGTACGAATACAAGCCTTTCTTTGATCCTGAGAACATCACTCGGTCTCTTTCTATCGCCTAGAACAGGCCCAGCTTTTTAAAAAAACTAACGGGTCTGGACTGAGCGAGGCTGTGTTCTTAAATCACCTCAATCCCTTACAGTCAAATGGAAATTCACTAGTGGGCTGCCTAACACACAGCTTATTTTCCACAGTCCATGGACGCAGCATTTGGACATGCTAAATGTCATTACTACAAAAGCATTTTTCTAATTCCTTTAATAATGATGCCTCCTCCACGCAACCCCTCTCCCTTTCGCCAAAGGAATACAGCCGTTGCAAGTTCACCATTAAAAGGCCTTTTCAATTTGTCCCCCAGGGGCACAGTGTGGGGGAAGTGAAATTATTTTTTTGGATGGCTTTCTGAGGCATAATTAGACAAACAGTACCAACAGTGAGTGACCCGAGGCAACAAAGAAATAGGAAAACATGCCCGTCTCCCAGCCCAGCTGTATGTGGCTGTCACAATTAGCTCCACATCACCCATAGCACCTTTATATAACTTGGTTCAGGACTCCCACAAACTGCAATCACCACTGCCTCCGAGCAATTTATTTTCTCACCCAAAATGCTGCAATTAACAGGAAATATCACATCGTGAAGGGTTACCTTCCCTTCGTTAGCAACCTGCATCGCAGCAGGTAGTTCCGTCAGGTTCCTGCTACACAAGCTTTTCACATTATATCCCCCTGAATTTGGGAGCAGTTAGATTGAGGGATCCAAGAGCCATGGATCCTTGCTTTAAATTCGTTTCCCAAATGCCACTGACCCTCATCTGAAAATACCAAATAACAAATGGAGGGAATTAGACTGTAGCCCCCAGCACCGAGTGTTACAGACCAACAACAGCAGGACTATTTCCATTCTGCACGCTGATTCTCTGTCTGGTGTTGAACTGGGGATGCACAGATACTGACGGCCCTCTGTTTACTCCCTTCCTTTGTGACCATTCTTCCTCTCTGGGTATTGGCAGTCCACCCACCTGTGGAGGAGTCAGGTTTATAACCAGTGTATCAAGTGTCTAACATTATTTCAGGTTTGGTCAACCATTCTCTACAGCTAGCTCTGATGAGTCCTGACATAACTGACAGCTCCGTTATTTTCAGTGAATCACATCCTATTTATATCCTTAACAGTTCGCTCAGCTAAATGAATTAAAAACACACTGCACAAAGAGTTAAAATTATAGACAAGTCAACTTTTATAATTAGAGCTTCCTTGAATGGACAACATTTGTTGAATTAAGCAGAATATCTCAACAAAATACTAAAAATTGACAAAAGGGTTCAGAGTTTTAGATTTTGTGAAGTGCCCAACAATTGCTCGAAGAGGAGGAGGTTTAATGATATAGGACATGGAGAGACTTTTGCCATTACAGGGACCCTCCCCCAGTTAGCAGGGGGCTGCTCAATCTCAAATCAGCTCTGTATATGTTGGACTGGAAAGTGTTGACATTTTAGTGTGTTTGTTTCAACGTTCACACTTGGGTAAGTGACTGTTAAAAGTTCTTTTCTGGCATCAATTAAACATGGCTCACGGCAGAGAAATAAATCCTCAACAGGTCAGGTTTTTTGTGATTGTGCTGCTTAAACATTTCCCCTTACGACACTGACCCTTTCACCGGAGAGGGAAATGTATACCACTGCCCCTCCAATAGGCTGTGCATGCAGCAAGCAACATGCTCAGTGAGGCAGGGTTGCAGGGGGTGGGGGGTTGCGAGGTGTTAATGAATTGCAGACTCCCAGAAGAATCTCCAATGGACCCCCACCACAATCCCCACTAATTGTGTATCTGTAGGTGCCTGGGGATAACCGGATCAAGCTCAGCTGTGAAGGCCCCCATGACTAAATAGTCAAAGTCAAGTTGCATAGAAGGTCACTTGGCTAAAGCACTAGAGGCTAACACAGGGCAGGGTGACTTTTGCCAGGGTGATTCAGCTGTGACATTAAACTAAAGCCCCATCTGCCCTTATAGGTGGCCGTTGAGCCCATGGCACTATATGAAGAGCAGGTGAGTTCGCCGCAGTGTCCTGACCAATATTTAGCTCTCAACAATCACGAAGAGAGTTTATCTGGTCATTATCACATTGGATCTTGCTGTGCATAAATTGGATGCCATGTTTTCTACATTACAACAGTGACTACACTTCAAATGTACTTCATTGGCTGTGAAGCGCTTTGGAATGTCCTGAGGTGGTGAAAGTTGCTATATAAATGCAAGTTCTTTCCTTCTTACCAAGTTCCCCAGGCCAGTTTTGGTACAAGGCCCTTCATGCAGTGTGATGGGTAGGAAAGGATGGCAATTAGTAGCATATTTTCAAATCTTGACTGCTTGTTGCACTTTCAAATGTTCTTAGCAAGGGTCGTGGACACTGTATGTCCAGGATTAGAAAAGACTGCTGTAGTGCATGCAGAGAAAAATAAAAGTTGATTTTTAGTGGATTGTTTAAATGTGTTCACTTTGTAACATTTGGGACAGGACATGCTGTTTAAAACAAAATCTCTTGCATGTTCCTAAACACAGTAACCGAACAATAACAGAACTGCAGAAATATTGTCCAATCTCAGTTCTCTTGCTACATTCATTTTTCCTCTATGACATCCCACTCTGCCTCGCCACAAATCCTTCCCATTGGGGCCGGGCGGAGCGGGGAGGGAGGAAATTCTGCTACCAGCCGCACATCTGGCAAAGCCACCATACTACTGACCACTCCAAGCATAGTCTGAGACTACTTCTTTTGGAAAATTTGTTCCCCTTTCTTCTCAGTGGGGAAGTGTCAGCCTTGGCTACTTCCTATCGCTAAGTCCTGCTGAAATCATCAGCAGGGTGCATGTGGAAAATACAACAGTGAGGCTGCTCTCTTATCCCTCTCTGATTCAGCCACATGCAACACCTCGAACATCTGCAACCACCTCAAAAAGGTGCGTCAAGATGTTCGGCCATTCAAGAATATTGGGTTCAAGAAAAAGCAGGCACTGCTTTGCTCATGTGTGTGTGATGACCAGGGTTAAATCAGTAAATTTATTAGTAAGTATTTCTGTACTTACAGAATTGATCTTTTGATCAGATGTAAATGGGAATAAACTTTAGCTAACTATTGTGAATGGCAACTGTATGAACTAGACATGTCCCACTGCATGACCCAAACCTGCCACTGTATGTAACTGCATGGTCTGTACATGTCCCAATGTGACACTGAACAATGCAGACCAGGAATGTACTGGGTTTGATTTAATACTGAGCTGAGTTAACCCAGCAGTGATAGGGCATTGCAATTGGCCTCAGGACCCCTGGAATAAAAGGGAGTTGGGTGAAGGGAGGGCTGCTGACAAAATTCGATCAGGCTCCTGCTCCTGATTTCCATCCAGTGATGGAAAATATACTTGTGTAGACATTGAGCAAAGATCAGGTCAGGTTCAGCTGTGATGCCCCTCCAAGGTTGAATGAGCCACCCACGTTAATCATTCACTCCCTCCACCACCGATGCACAGTTACAGCAGTGTGCACCATCTACAAGATGCACTGTAGCAACTCACCAAGGCTTGACAGCACCTTCCAAACCCGCGACCCCTACCACCTAAAAAGACAAAGGCAGCAGATGCATGGGAACACCACCACCTGCAAGTTCCCCTCCAAGCCACACACCGTCCTGACGTGGAACTATATCGCCATTCCTTCACTGTTGCCGGGTCAAAATCCTGGAACTCCCTTCCTAACAGCAGTGGGTATACCTATACCCCAAGGACTGCAGCGGTTCAAGAAGGCAGCTCACCACCACCTTCTCAAGGGCAATTAGGGATGGGCAATAAATGCTGCCCTGGCCAGCGACACCCACATCCCATGAACAAATATTAAAAAAAAATGTTCCCTATGCAGACTTACAATTGAAGAAAGGCTACTCCAGTGGAGTTACCACCCCTACGAGCACATACATCTTGGAATTCCATAGAATGAAAATGTTTGCTTAACCTCCAGGCTTCATCAGTCGACACCTGTCTTGCCACAGTTTGCACTCTCTTGCCTCTTGGGGACGCTGCTGATCTGTCCAATTAACAAACTGTCCTGGGTCATTCCACCATTGACGCCAGTCAACTGCACCCAAGTTGAATCAACGCCATTCTGTCCATCATCATTCAACTTCTTGGTAGTCATCGCCTTTCCATCTCGGCCAAACGTCTTGGTTTGTATGAAGCCAGAGTTTAATGTGTTGTGGGGAGAATTCATTTCCTGTCTCACCGCATGAGGACAAGAGCAGTAGAAGGTTTTGTTTATAAATTTCAGGAGGGAATTGAATAAATACTTCAACAGAAAAACATTTGCTGGACTATGGGGAAAGGGCAGGGGACTGGGACTAGTTTCAAAGAGCCCGCTCAGACCTGATGGGCTGAATGGCCTCCTTCACTGCTGCATCATTTTATGAGGTCTGTTGGCACATGAAAAAAGAAATAACAGGCTAACGTTTCAGGGAAAGCCCTTATGGCAGCTCAGTGAACATCTGGCAGTCAAGTAAAAATGTTATAAAGCTGTTGTGGTAATGTCATGAATCATTAGTAGAGGATTCATTAATAAACTTACTAATTAACCCTGGCCAGATGAACAAAGCATTGCCTGTTTCTTCCTGAACCAAATATCCTGGTTCGGTCAAGCATCCTGACACACCTTTCCGAGATGGTTACAGATGTGTTGCTGCAATCAAGAGGACCAAGGGAACTGACTCTCACTTGCAGTTTCCCTACACGCTCTGCTCCTGATCTCAGCAGGACTTGGTGATGGGAAGTAGCTGAGGCTGACACTTCCTCCTCTGGGAATATCTATGATATTCTGTGCAGCTTCAGACAGCAACCTTCAGTAACACCAGCCACTGTCTGAACATGGAATCATTAAATTCCATCACACGCAGCATTAAGAATACTCATGAACGAAGTTCCACAAACTTCAGTTTCCAAAGACTTGCTGTACAAGTTTGGAACCAAACGGAACCACACCTGAAATTATGTTGAAATTGGTTTTGTTTTAAATGTTGAGAAATCTTAACTCCAAATGTTAAAACAATCCTCTCAGACACTAAAATTAGTCTGCAGTAAAATAATGAGCAAAACCAGCCACCAATTCTTATTGAATGAGTTCAGTTTGCATATACGTAACATCCGAAAGATGTTTTAATACAGCTCTCCTTGATGGAGAAGTTCCAGAGTATAACTATTCAAATACGTGCGCGCACATACAGACACACAGTTGTAATTGTTGCATTCCCCACCACCCCCTTAACTCCGTGTCAGCCTTGGTTCATTGGTAGCGCCTCTTGGCTTCGAGTTAGAAGGTTGTAGGTTCAAGTCTCCGGCGCATGATAAAAATCACACTTGACTATTTTGAAGAGCAGCCGGGGAGTTATCCCTCACGTCCTCACCATTATTTATTCCTCAATTAACATCACTAAAAACAGATTATCTGGTGGGAGATCTGCTGTTTGTGGGAGCTTGCTGTATGCAAATTTACTGCTAAATTTCCTACATTACAACAGTGACTACATTTCAAAAGTAATTCATTGGCTGTAAGACTCTAAGTCCCAAGATTGAGTAAGGCACTGTATAAAATGCAAGGTCATTCCTTTCTTTTCTGTCCCCTCCCAGAAGCACTGAGGCCAAGTAGACGGCTGCCCAAGCTAAGATCAACAGCCACTCTGATAACAGTTGACACAAAGCATTAGGGAGGCCCTTCCTGGGTTGGGAAGACTCTTGGTCTGTGGCGCAAGGTTGCTCTGGCCAAAAAAAATTTCTAGGACATCTTTAAAAGTAAATCAAAAATAACGTTGCTAGGATCTTTTGTGAGAAAGTTGCCAGAAACTGCCACAAATTGCTGTTGGCAAACATCCAACTTCTCCTGTGCTGTCAAGGCATCTCTTATGTTGTTGTGTCACTGCCTTTTCTTCAGTATAAGCAGAGGTCTGCACTGTCACTATGGCAACGTATCATTAGCAAGTAGCATCACATTGATCTCGCTCCTTAACTATTTGAAATCCTGATTGCAACATCTACCAATTCTAAGGTGTTTGATTCCCCTTGATTTCTCCCCAGTTTCTCAGGAAAGATCTTGTATTTCTACAGAACCTTTCACCACCTCAGGACGCCCCAGAGCAATTTACAGACAATTCACTACTGTTGAAGTTTAGTTACTTTTGGAATGTAGGAAATGAGACAGCCAATTTATGCACAGCAAGCTCCCACAAACAGCAATGAAAATTCTGACTAGATAACCCGTATTTAGTGCTGATAGCTGAGGGATAAATATTAGCCAGGACCCTGTGGATAATTCCCTACTGTTCTTCAAAATAGTGTCGTGGGATCTCCTATGTCCACCTGAGAGGGCAGACAAGGCCTCAGTTTAATGCCTCATCCAAAACACAGCACCTCTGACAGTGCAGCACTCCCTTGGTACGGGCACTGGGGAATATGGACATGAATTGCATGCTCAAGTCTCTGAACGACTCATCACCTGTGGCAAAAAGAACAGGCAGGTGAGATAGTCACCAACCTCCACCCATACAGGCCATGAAGAGCCACCCTGAACAGGGAAGATACCAGAGTCGCAGCCAACATCGTCCCTTCAACAACCATCACCATGAACAGATTCTGATGAAAGGTCACAGACCTGAAACGTTAACTCTGTTTCTCTCCACAGATGCTGCCTGACCTGCTGAGTATTTCCAGCATTTTCCGTTTTTGTTTCAGATTTCCAGCATCTGCAGTATTTTGCTTTTGGACCATAAACAGATTAACTGACCAACCACCGCATTACTATTTGCAAAACAGCAATCACTGCACTTCACAGCGAGGTACTTTGAAATGATACAAGGTACTATATAAATACTATTTTATTCATTCCTAATGTTTGAATGTAGTCTCAGCAATTAATTAAATTTTCTACCTGTTAAATTATGAGAACCTGACACCCTCTCACGTGGGCATAAAAGATCCCATTCTGTTATTTGGTAAAGAACAGTGGAGTTCTCCCCAGTATCCTGGGCCAATATTTATCCCTCAACCAAAATTAATAAAAGCAGAATATTTAGTCATCATCAGATTGCTGCTTGTGGGATCTTGCTGTGTGCCGAGTTGGCTACCATCTTTCCTATACTTTGGGACAGCCCAATATAGCAAAATGTGCTATATAAAGGCAAGTCTGTCTTGTAATTATTGACATTCAGGTCACAAAATAAATCAGTAGCTTGGAACAAACTAATCGTAATCTGAGTCAAGCCTCTTGGTGAGATCAACAGATTTTTGCACCTTAAGGCGATCATGGGACCGGGGGAATCAGGCGGGAAGGTGCAGTTGAGCTGGAAGATCAGCTATGATCTTGGGTGAATGGTGGGAGGAGGCTGGAGGGGCTATTTGGCCTACTCCTGCTCCTATTTCTTAGGTTATGTTCCTTGTTGAACCAGAAATGTCAATGCTGACTCATTGTACATGAATCAAGATCAACCAGTTACACACAGGTACATCCATTACATCTCCTCGTCAGCTAGCTCAGATGTTTGAATGAATCCAGGCTGTATCTACACTGTTATATTCTTGAAAGCCAGTTGGTGAAGGACAGAACTGGAGCCAATCTTTTGACTTTTATAAGCATTTATTTACAGAGTTACACATTACAAGCATGCACCTCCAAATCAAAAAAAGTTTATTTATAGGGACACAAGTGATTCCCCAGTTAATGCCCACCATCTGCATAAAATTAATATACAATTAACATAAACCTTCAACAAGTACCCAAGGAGAGGCGCCTGCTCCCTACCACCCACCCCCCCCCCACAGACCCAGTTTCCCAAGAGCAGAGTTATCCCGTCTCACAGAGGCATGCAGAGTGAGGGGAAGTTTTGTGCAAACCACGTAAAGAGCAATACCCCAAAATCAAAAGCTACAAAATGCTACCATCAAAAACAATCCAATTAAAAAGATCAATGACATTCGTGTGCATGCAGGATATATTACAAGAGCTGCTAAGCTGGTGGACTGATGAGCTTGCCTTCAGTTTCCATGGTTCTATCCCACTACTAATTAACATAATGATACAGATCTGTAAATCTGCAAAACCCAGGCAGCAGTCAACAAAATTGTGAAGTCTGTCTTTTGAACTCTTATTTACATGGCACTGGGGAGGGTTGGAGTGGACACAGGGCAGGTCGAAATAATTCACAGGGGATGATCTAATGTTGCATCACTCTGTTACACTCACACTTTGGCCTGACTCACACAAAACATGGCACCGAAGTGATGCACACCAGCCAATAATCTCAACAATTCTAGATTTGCTGCAATGTCAAACTCGGCCTACAGCCTGCCTCATAGTTCTCCCTCCAACTCCTTCCATACAACAACTTGTATGTGTATATATATATATATATATATATATATATATAATGCCTTTAACATCATAAAACATCCCAAGGCACTTCACAGGAGCTTTAAACAAAATCAGACACTGAGCCAAATGAGATAATAGGGCAGATGAACAAAAAAATTGGCCAAACAGGTAGGTTTTCGGGAGCGTCTTAAAGGAGCAGAGAGAGGTAGAAAGGTGTAGGAAGGAAATTCCAGAGCTTAGGACCCAGGCAGCTGAAAGCCACCAATGGTAGAGCAAATGAAATCAGGCCAGGGCAAGCAAACTTCAAACTACAATTTAAAAATAAACAGGGCGTTCATATATTAGTAACAACAAGCTTTTTCCACGACTGCCGTAACTCATCTCTTGAGATTGCTTCAACTATCACCACCGGTGACAGACCTGTACCCACCGTGGCCTTCACACCCAAGTTATGCAGCTCATAATACTCTCTCCAGAGAGAACCCCAGTTTGGAAGGACAACATGTATAATGAGGCTGTGGCCAATTTTCATGTTTCAAATGGACAATATGAAGACCTCACCTACCCATAAATACACTGCACTGAAATATCACCGACAACGCAGAGATGCCAGTGGGACAGATATCCCGAGGATTACCAAGCCTCCAGGTTTGCCCTGGAATCTCAGGAGTCGAAAATTAATATCCTGAACACCACTGTGAGAAATATCCAGGAGAAAAACCATAGGGGACGAAGAAATGAGCTTTTTTCAATTTTTTTCCAATTTGACTGAACGCTTTCATTTCATTTCCAGTTATAAAATCGTTGGATATCGAGGAAAATATTATTTTACAGAGCGCAGCAGTTGGAGATGTGAGGTTATGTAATGATACGTCCAGAACTATTAACCCTAGATGTACCACAATACTGCCACACAGCTGAGCCCCATTAGAATTCCTTCCACGGCAATGACCCAATTCATTCTCTGTCTGGCCACAGGGAGACACAATCAACCGAGGTGATAGTAAAATGAAAACTACAGAGACAGTATGCATCTTCCTTTCCACTTGCCCTAAGACAAGACCAACTTGCATTTGTATAGCGTTTTAACATAGTAAAGCATCCCAAGGCGCAGCACAGGAATGTTAGCAAATAAAGTATGACACAGCCACAGAGACATTAGGCAGATGACCAAAAGCTTGATTAAAGAGGTAAGTTTTAAGGAGTGTCTTAAAGGGAGACAGTGAGGGAATTCCAGAGACACACAAGAGGCCAGAATTGGAATAGCATAGAGATCTGAGGGAGGAGATTACAAAGACAGGATGCGGATTTTGGGGGGGCAGGGGGCGGGTCATGAATACAAGGCCATGGAGGGATTTGAAAAGATAGATGAGAATTTTCAAGACTGGTTGTCTTGGAAACTGGCTCCAGTATTCACTGTCAAATGCCTGGCAGCAGGCTGTCCAAACAGCCAGCAATGCTGAGAGAACAGAGGACACAAGCTACGAGAGTAACAAACTGTGTACTGCTATCAGACATCCCTGCTAACTCCCTTCTTAAAATACACGATTGCCTTGTCTGCACCACAGCCCTAAAGAGACTTGAGCAAGACTTAGACAGGTTAAAGGTCACCTTTGAAGATGCCAGTTATTTTGCATTCTAATTACATAATTAATGTCCCAGACAAGAGTGTTGTTTTAACCTGGTGTATCAAGTATAGCTAGACCATTCAGGAGGGAAATCAGGAAGCACTTTTTCCACACAAAGGGTATGGGAAGGCTGGAATTCTCTTCCCTAAAAGATGCCAGAGATCAATTAAAATTTTCAAGACTGGGATCTTTTGATGAGGTAAATGTATTGAGGGATTCATAGCAAAGAAGGGAAAATATAATTGAGGTACAGATCAGCCATGGTTTACTTGTAAGGCCCGAGAGACTCAATGACCTAGTCCTTACCTAATGCTCCTCCACAGTCGAATACCCTTCCAAAAGTCATAGTAAAGGCTCTGAACAGCCAACTTGGGTACTAAAGAGCTTTGGTACAGAATCATACCCTCAAGAAGAGTTAACATCTTTGGTCCTATTCTGTGCTATCACCATTCTCCAAAGGCTTTTATTCTTGAATCCCTTTACACAGTGACAGTAAGTATCAAAGAATCACTGGAATTAACCTTCCTTTGTCTGAAATTGATAATGCAACTGCCCAGCTAACATTGGAGGAGCAATAATTGGAAATGCAAGGTATGAATTTTAAATGTGCGCCCAATTTAATCCCCATGTATAGACCTTCATCACTATAAACTCATTAGTGCATTTGAAAGCTAGTAATCATTGTTCATCTTGCTTCGAGAAGCCTGGTATCTTTGGGCAATTATCATCAGCACTCTGCTTCATTATAGGTGGTGACAGCCTGGATAGCAACAACAACTGGCACTTGCACAGAGGTAAATTTCAAGGAGTGTCTTAAAGGAGGAGAGAGAGGAGTGAGGTAGATAGGAGATTCCAGAATTTAGGGCCAAGGCACATTATACACCCAACAGTGGGGTACATTGTTCAATTTTGTTTACATTATCACTACAATTCCAATCCCCACATCCTTTCATTAGCAGCCCCTCTCGCCAAGTAAAATAAAAGTATTCCACCTGCAAGGTAACTGCATTCACTTCCTGACTCACATACATGTTGGTAGCAAATTACAGTCAAAACAAAAATGTAGCCTATTTATTTTATATACATGCATGTTTAAGATAGAGGCTATTAGATATTGAATTAAAATGCTATGCTGACCCTCAAAAAGCTAGAATTATAGCAGTCCTAATAACATTAGCACAGTCTAATTACCCCTTTTACTGAAGCAATCCTACAATGGCACTATTGTGAAAGGAATCTGATCAATGAGGCAGTAACATTCAATCAATTAGACAGAAGGACTTTATTGGCCCAGGAAGCTACCACTTGAGCCTCTTTGTTTTGTAACTTTCCTTCAGCACAATGGCTTAATTGGCAGATGTGCTGACAGACACGTCAGCTTTAGCTTCAGGTTTTAAACAGAGAGAAAGTTAGCAGCGCAGTGCACTGCACACCCTTGGGATAAGAAAGCTAACAACTAGTTAAGGTGGAACATCTTCTGGTGTCCCCACATTTGGACAATATAGTTTATTTTGTGGGTACAGCTTGTTAGATGAAAAGCTTTACTATACGACTGCAATATTGCATTATTATTATATGACATGTCCCTTACAACCTCTTACAGAATAGATATTTTGTACTCATTTAGTAAACAGTTGTATTACTGTAGTACATACATTTTTATAAAATAATAGAGCCGGACTTCAGGGGAATGATGTGGTGTATTGAAGGGGTTGAGTCAGAAACCGAAAACAAGCAGAGACTGCCCCAATGTTAACAGGTAAGAACTCAGTATGTAAAACAGGGGTGCCTGATTTGCACTCAAGTGACCAAGCAGATCTGAAATGCAGTCCATGGTCTGAGCTTAAATCAGCAAGGCCCAGCCCAAGTAACAGTAAGGGCGCTATAATGGACTTGTGTCTTTGGGTTAATGGGAATGGTGAGGAGAGCGACGAAAGCCAGGAGGAGAAATTAATCAAAGTTTCTACTTCCCAGTTGTTGCAATATCAACAACAACTTGCATTTATATAGCATCTTTAACAAAGTAAAAACGCCCCAAAGAGCTTCACACTTCACTCTCCCCAACGTTAGCTCTGAGCAAAAAGGTTAAATCTATACCCAGACAAAATGCTCTCTGATCTGAAAACTGTCCCCTTACATATGTCATGTACGAGTTAACATGTTTAGAATGAACATGAATCGCTAATGCCAATATATTGTTCATGGAGATCTCAAGAATTGGCCACCAATTTCTCCGATCTCTTCCCAAAGGTTGAAAAGTACCACACCATCACACTTGTGCATACAGGCTAAAACTATTTGAATCAGATTTATTCACTGTTTAAATAATGTACTGATGCCAAATATCACAGCAAGATACCAAACCAGAATATTTAAAATATATTAGAATTGGTCATACCATTTTTTAGAATACTAATTTCTTAACACAGCCAACAATACATGAAAGAATGGGGTTTGTCTCTGATTGATCTTCCAAACCATGTGAAACTCTAAGCTGATTGAATTTCTTGCCAGAACTAAAAATTAGGGAAGATTTCCCCAATACTTTTTATCTAGAGTCTCGAAAGTCAGAGGTGTTGATCATGAAATCAAGGACACAAGAGTTGGAATTATTGGATAGAATGTTTGCAAATATTTGCAATGTACGGACTCCATGAACCTATTCCTGCTTTGACAATATACAAGGGAATTTGCATGCAGAACAAATCCCTTGTATCCTGAAATGTATCCACCACGATCAGCATGGCCCAGTCCAAGAAACAACTGACCTCATGTCCTCCATTCTCAATTCTGGTAAAGGAAGAACACTTTCCATTTCCCTCCAGCTACATCAAAACTGCATAAACTGTTGTCACACCAGTGACCTCCACTGGGAAGTGTTTAAGTCTGGGCATTGACTGAGAACAGGATATGGTTTGGCTGTAATGTCAGGCATGGAAAAACAGCTTGCAAGCCATCACCATCTAACGTGAAACCTGGCCAATGGCCTCTCAGGTGAAGTATTGGGAGGGTCAAAGAGTAGAGACAAGGCAAGAGAGAAAGGTATTAATATGGGAAATGATAAACAGACAGTGACAGGAAGGGACAGAGAGTACAAAACTAACAGTAAATCAGCAGGTAAGCTAGAGATTACAAAAATATTAAAAGTATAAAACTGGAGGCTCTGCATCTGAATGCACATAGCATTCGAAACAAAACAGATGAACCGATAGCACAAACAGAAATAAATAAGTATGATCTGATAGCCATTACAGAGATTTGACTGCAGGATGACAGATTGGGACCTGAATATTGAAGGGTATATGAAATTTAGGAAGGACAGGAAGTTAGGAAAAGGTGGAGGGGTGACTCTGTTAATTAATAATGGTATTAGCGCAAGAGAGAGGGATGACCCAAGTTCAGGACACCAGGGTATAGCAGCAGTTTGGGTCGAGATGAGAAATGATAAAGGCAAGAAGTCACTTGTGGGAGTGGTGTTACGGCCCCCTAACAGTAACCACATGGTAGGATGGAATATAAAGGAAGAATAAAGGGGGCTTGTCAGAAAGGTACAGCGATAATCATGGGGGATGTTAAACAACATATAGACTGGAAAGATCAGACAGGCAAAGGTAGCCTAATTGAGGAGTTCATAGAATGTTTTCAGAATAGTTTCTTAGAACAGCACGTTCTGGAGCCAGAGAGCATGCCAAACTAGACCTGGTACTGTGCAATGAGATACGATTAATTCATGAGCTCATAGTTAAGGCGCCCTGAGGCAGCAGCAATCATCTGATTGAATTTTACATTCAGTTTGAGGGAGAGAAGTGTGGGTCTAAGACTAGTATTTTAAACATAAATAAGGGTAATTATGCGGGCATGAAAGCACAGCTAGCTAAAGTGAACTGTCAAATTAGGTTAAGGGATAGGCCAATAGGGATGCAGTGGCAGACATTTAAGGGGATATTTCAGAATACACAGAATAGATACATTCCAACGAGAAAGAAAAATTCCAAGGGAAGGACCCACTATCCATGTTTAACTAAAAAAGTTAAAGCTAGTATCAAACTTAAAGAAAAAGCATACAATTGCGCAAAGATGGGTGACAGGTCAGAAGATTGGACAGAATATGAAAAACAGCAAAGAATGACTAAAAGATTAATAAGGAGGGAAAAATTAGAGTACGAGAGAAAGCTGGCTAAAAATATAAAAACAGATAATAAGAGTTTCTATAGATATCTAAAAAAGAAAAAAAAGAGTTAACAAAGTGAGCATTGTTCCTATAAGAGCTCAGGGTATTGGGGGTAATGTGTTGGCATGGATTGAGGATTGGCTAACACACAGAAGGCAGAGAGTCGGGATTAATGGGTCTTTTTCAGGTTGGAAAGCCGTAACTAGTGGGGTACCACAAGGATCGGTCCTAGAAACTCAACTATTTACTATCTATATTAATGACTTGGAGGAAGGGACAGAGTGTAGTGTATCCAAATTTGCCGACGATACAAAAATAGGTGGGAAGGCATGTTGTGACGAGGACACATAAGAATCTGCACAGGGATATAGACAGGTTAAGTGAGTGGGCAAAAACTTGGCAGATGAAGTTCATGTGGGAAAGTGTGAGGTCATCCAGTTTGGTAGGAAGAATAAAAAGGCAGATGATTATTTAGATGGAGAAAGACTACAAAATACTGCAGTACAGAGGGATCTGGGTGTTCTTGTACATGAAACACAAAAGGTTAGCATGCAGGTGCAGCAAGTAATTAGGAAGGCAAATGGAATTTTGGCCTTTATTGCTAGGGAGTTAGAGTTTAAAAATAGGGAAGTCTTGTTACAACTGTACAGGGTGTTGGTGAGGCCACACCTGGAGTACTGCGTACAGCTTTGGTCCATGTATTTAAAAAAGGATACACTAGCATTTGAAGGCAGTTCAGTAAAGGTTCACTAGGCTGATTCCTGGAATGGAGGGGTTATCTTATCAAGAACAGCTAAACAGATTAGGCCTTTATTCATTGGAGTTTAGAAGAATGAGGGGTGATCTTATTGAAACACATAAGATTTTAAGGGGGCTTGACAGGATAGATGTTGAGAATATGTTTCCACTGGTGGGGGAAATCTCGAACTAGAGGACATAATTACAGAATAAGGGGGCACACATTTAAAACTGAGATGCGAAGGAATTTCTTCTCTCTGAGGTAGAGAATTCCAGAGATTCACCACCCTCAGAGTTGTGGAGGTTAGGTCACTAAATGTATTTAAGGAGGAGGTAGACAGATTTTTGAAATCTTGGGGAGTCGAGAGTTATGCGGAGCAGACCCGAAAGAGGAGGTGAGTCCTGGGACTGATCAGCCATGATCTTACTGAATGGCGGGGCAGGCTTGAGGGGCTGAATGGCCTACTCCTGCTCTTATTTCTTAGGTTAGGTTCTTATAGAAAGTGATTCTGGGGAATTAATAATGGAAAATAAGGAGATGGCAGATGAACTGAACAGATATTTTGTATTGCTCTTCACTATAGAGGATACAAGTAACATTCCAGAAATAACTAAGTCAGGAAATAGAAGGGAGGGAAGAACTCAAGGAAATTACAATCACCAGGGAAGTGGTCATGAGCAAATTGTTGAAGCTGTGGGCTGATGGACTTCATCCTAGGGTGTTAAAAGAAGTGGCTAGTGAGATAGTTGATGCGTTGGTTTTAATTTTCCCCAAAATTACCTAGATTCAGGGAACATTCTATTAGATTGAAAAATAGCCAATGTAACTCCTTTATTCAAAAAGAGAGGGAGACAGAAAGCAGGAAACTACAGGCCAGTTAGCTTAACATCAGTCATAGGGAAAATGTTAGAAGCTATTATTAAAGACATTATAGCAGGGCACTTAGAAAAATTCAAAGTAATCAGGCAGAGTCAACATTGTTTTGTGAAACGGATATCCCGTTTTCCCAATTTATTGGAGTTCTTTGAAGAAGTAATATGTGCTGTGGATAAAGGGAAACCAGTGGATGTATTGTACTTAGATTTCCAGAAGGCATTTGATGAGGTGGCACATCAAAGATTATTGTGGAAAATAAAAGCTCATGGTGTAGGGGTAACATATTAGCTAGCTAACATGAAACAGAGTAGACATAATTGGGTCATTTTCTGGTTGGCAAGAGGCAATGAGTGGTGTGCCACAGGGATTGGTGCTGGGGCATCAACCTTTTACAATTTATATAAATGAATTGCATGAAGGAACTGAAGGTATGGTTGCTAAATTTGCTGATGACACAAAGATAGGTAGGAAAGCAAGTCGTGAAGAGGACATAAGGAGGCTCCAAAGGGATAGATAGTTAAGCGAGTGAGCAAAGATCTGGCAAATGGAGTATAATGTGGGAAAATGTGAAATTGTCCATTTTGGCAGGAAGAATAAAAAAGCATATTATCTAAATGGTGAGAAATTGCAGAGCTCGGAGATGCAGAGGGATCTGGGTGTCCTAGTGCATGAATTGCAAAACGTTAGTATGCAAGTACAGCAAGTAATTAGGAAAGTTAATCGAATGTTCTTGTTTTTTGCGAGGGGAATTGAATACAAAAGTAGGGAGGTTATGCTTCAGTTATATAGGGCATTGGTGAGACCACATCTGGAGTACTGTGTTCAATATTGGTCTCCTTATTTAAGGAAGGATATAAATGCGTTGGAAGCAGTTCAGAGAAGGTTTACTAGACTAATACCTGGAATGGGAGGGCTGTCTTAGGAGGAAAGGGTGGACAGGCTAGGCTTGTATCCGCCCGTGACACCATACCCCCCAAACTGCACCCGTGACACCAGCAACGGCTTCAAGAGAGCAGGGGAGAATCACTGAGAAAAATTGGTGAGTGCCCAACAGTCACTGGGGTGATTTCACCCAGTTATACTGAACTTCCTTCCATCACTGCCAATTCCTTCTATCTCAGACAAATATATGGGGCCTTGAATCTTTCGTTTGGGAAGAGAAGAGGCGGTGAGTCAAAAATGGAATCATTAATCCCCACCCTACAAGCAGTGACCAGAGAGCTTTACAGATTCCCAGCTGTTCTTGTAGCCAGGAATATAGTGGAAGGATGTTGTATGTGGGAGAGAGTAGCAGTTACCATCCAGTGAAGATAATAATTCTGTCTGGGAAGAACTTGGCACAGTAAATGTTTTAGCGGCTTTTAAAGATCATTATTGAAGTAACTGCTTTTCAGGGGAAAGAAAATCACAGGATAAATCAAACAGTCCCGGTCCCATTCCATCTCCTCCTCCCTGACCCCAGCCCATCACATCTTTTTATCTGACCCGCAACCCTGACCCCATCCCCCTCCCCCCACCACTGACCCTGCCCCATCCCCCAAACCCCTGACCCTCCCCATCTCATCCGCCCCCACCATTGACCCTGCCCCATCACATCCCCCCCCACCACCACCACCGGCCCTGCCCCATCACATCCCCCCACCAACGGCCCTGCCCCATCCCATCCCCCACCACCACCGACCCCGCCCCATCCCATGCGCCCCTCACCACTGACCCTGCCCCATCCTATCCCCCTCCCCCCACCACTGACCCTGCCCCATCCCCCAAACCCCTGACCCTCCCCATCTCATCCGCCCCCACCATTGACCCTGCCCCATCACATCCCCCCCACCACCGAACCTGCCCCATCCCATCCGCCCCCACCATTGACCCTGCTCCATCACAACCCCCCCACCACCGACCCTGCCCCATCACATCCCCCCCACCACCGACCCTGCCGCATCACATCCCCCCCCACCCACCACCACTGGCCCTGCCCCATCACATCCCCCCCCCCACAACCACCGACACTGCCCCATCCCATCCCCCTCCCCCCACCACTGACCCTGCCCCATCACATCCCCCCCACCACCGACCCTGCCCCATCACAACCCCGCCACCACTGACCCTGCCCCATCCTATCCCCCCACCACCACCAACCCTGCCCCATCACATCCCCGCCACCACTGACCCTGCCCCATCCCATCCGCCCCCACCATTGACCCTGCCCCATCACATCCGCCCCCACCATTGACCCTGCCCCATCACATCCCCCCCACCACTGACCCTGCCCCATCCCATCCCCCACCCACCACTAACCCTGCCCCATCCCATCCCCCACCCACCACTAACCCTGCCCCATCCCACCCCCAACCCTGCCCCATCCCACCCCCCCCCACCACTGACCCTGCCCCATCCCATCCCCCCCCCACCACTAACTCTGCCCCATCCCACCCCCAACCCTGCCCCATCCCACCCCCCCCCCACCACTGACCCTGCCCCATCCCATCCCCCAGCTCCCCACCACTGTTGCCCCCAGCAATCCCAGAAACCCACTGTTCAGGCTACTGTTGGGGACAGGTTTTCCCTCAGCCTGGTTTGTGGTTGCAGGAAGCCGATTGCTTCATGACCATTAATATTCACCAGACTCCACTCGCAGACTGGAACAGAATTTCATCACCCAAGTAAAGCCACTGACTTTCAACTCTGACACAATGCTAAATTCCCACATCTATGTGACAACAGATTCGACCCAAATCTCATTATTGAAGCTCCAGAAGCCACCAAGAGTCCTTCTCACCCCACACAGCACATATAAAAGCAGAACCACCCACAACACGCCTCACACCAGGCTCCAAACACACAGGGCACAGACCTTTTTTAATGCATTCTTGGGATGTAGGCATCGCTGGCAAGGCTGACATGTATTGCCCATCCCTAACTTCCCTGGAGGTGGTGGTGATGATGGTGCGCTGCCTCCTTCTTGAATATTGGTCACTGGAAGGTTGTCCTGTGAGGTAATCCAACACTGAAGCAGGAGGGCCAAGTGTGATTGGACCATGTGGGTAAGGGATCCTGGCCTGCATCACCACAGCACTCCAGGCTCGAGAGGATTTGCCAAAGGGAGCAGCACGGATGGACTCAACGGTTGGGGAGAAACTGCCAAATAGAGTGACAAGAGGACGGAAATAAAAGGGGGAGGAATTTCAACAAAGTAGGGCGCACTCTCCAAATTAGCAGCACGTTGCTGACAACAGACTGTGATCAACAAGGCCTCACCAAACGCTGAGACAAACCACCTTCAATAGTTTTGACAGGAAAACCTACAGTTGAAGAGGCAACACTGCAGAGAAAATTATGAAGATTCCCCAGAGACGGCATAAATTTTTAATTCCCCCATCCTGCAATCAAAAGGTTACTCGCACCAACATGACAATGGTTACACGAAAAAGCGATCATGATGTCAGGCATTTAGCATTAAAGACTCATACTCACATCAGTGTCTGGTCCTTTATCTGCTCCCGGACAGGAGAAGGTAACAAACTCGTGACACCTCTTGTGCACCACAAAGCAGCAAACTGAATAAGAGAAGCAAAAAAAAAAATAGAGACAAGCGTTAAAATTCTTTTATAAACAGGTCCCCACGAGAAGGATGTGAGCAACAGCAAAATGATCACAAAAGCAGCACCCAGGACTAGGCCAGACAAAAGGGGGCAGGAAGCAGTCAAAAAACAGGATCGGACTTTGCTGAGGTGCCAATTCACCCCCAACTGTTGAACAGCCTGTCCGCCACTCTCCCATCTCAGCTCACACATGAACGGGTGCTTGATGAGAGCACAGGAAGTCTTGCTGTTCCCAGTGGAACCATAGGCCCCAATGCAAGTGAGTGCTTTCAGGAAGAAGGTGGAGGAGAAAGACATGGAGGGAATGTCAGGTTTCCTCGTGGCTCAGCACGGTCCTAGGCTGTGTTTAATGTCTCTCCCCTTCCTACCATGACCCTGATCTTTTGTTTCTTCATTTGTACTATTACCAGCTCCTTTTGCCTTGCACCATCCTTTTTGTCTCATGCCCTCCACCTTAAGACAGACCCTCCCTTTTATTATTCCCCTTTTCCCTACCTTGCTTAAAGTCTGTTACTTTTCCATTTTCTCCAGTTCTGACAAAAGGTCACCAACCTGAAACATTAACTCTGCTTCTCTCTTGACCAATGCTGTTGCCTGATCTGAGGATTTTCAGCACTTACTGTTTTTATTTATCTTATAAAAGTGCAAATTTTTCTATTCATGATGTTGGTTGTGGCTGTTGGAATTGAGAATCATCTCACAGCCTTCACCAGGCCAAATCACCAAGGCCTACGGAAACACCTCCTTCACCCTTCCTGTTCTCCAATATTTAAATTGAAGCTTAGCCACCACCAAACCATAACTTCTCGACTGACCTATAAATCATAAGAAATAGGAGGAGTAGGCCATTCGGCCCCTCGAGCCTGCTTCGCCATTCAATGAGATCATGATTGTGGCCTCAACTCCACTTTCCTGCCCGCCCAGCACAACCCTTGACCTCTTTGTAGATCAAAAGTCTGTAAGTCAGCCTTGAATATATTTAATGACTCAGCCTCCACTGCTCTCTAGGGCAGAGAATTCCAAAGATTAACGACCGTCAGAGAAGAAATTCCTCCTCATTCCCATCTTAAATGGGAGACCCCTTATTTTTAAACTGCACCCCATGTTCTAGATTCCCCCACAAGGGGAAACATCCTCTCAGCCTCTACCCTGTCAAGCCCCCTCAGAATCTTATATCTTTCAATAAGATCAGTTCTCATTCTTCTAAACTCCAATGAGTATAGGCCCAACCTGTCAATCTTTCCTCATAAGACAACCACTTCATCCCAGGAATCAACCTCGTGACCTTCTCTGAACTGCCAGCAATGCAAGTATATCCCTCCTTAAGGAAGGAAACCAAAACTGTACACAGTACTCTAGGTGCAGTGTCACCAATGCCCTGTACAGTTGTGGCAAGACTTCCCTACTTTTATACTCCATCCCCCTTGCAATAAAGGTCAACATTCCATTTGCCTTTCTAATTACTTGCTGGCTGTATCTGCATGCTAACATTTTGTGATTCATGTACAAGGACAGCCAGACCTCAGCTTCACTCCCAATCAAACTTAGCCACAGCCTGTACTGTTGGCTCTGGCCCATTCACTAGGGATTTACTCAATTATAAAGAGAAACACACACACACAAACACAAAAAGTGTCTTATTAAAAATGAACACCATTTTATTTTAAAAAAAAAGGAAGTGCAGTTCATGGATAATTTTCTGTGAATCACAGATACCATCCAAGAGTTTGACCTGACAGTAAATCACATAGCTATAGAACCTCCCTTTCAGATCGAACATACCAGGGCAGTTGGTGCAGTGCACTGTACTGGGTGCTTTAGATCATTGGGTCCAATCACAACCTGAAGCTCGCACTCCTGCTGTCATGGTTAAACTGTCAGAAAAGTGTTGCAATCTATAATTGACAGTCAGCTTTATAAATGCAATAAGCTGTTAACTACTCATCTGCGATGCTGAATTTGCACCTTAGTCAACATTGTACTTCCAACAGGCCAGCAACAAACTGCACCTATCTCAATGTGCCCATTGTGTATCCCGTGTCACATCCATTGCTGCTAAATGCACACATCAACTAAACTCTCCAACACTTGAACATCTGTTGGCATGTTTCTCCAGCGCTCCACGACAGCCCGAATGAAGGGAGTCCTGATTCTTCGAAGATGCTGCAGTCAGTCGATTGGTGCTAGACTTGGGGCACTACAACTGTAAACCAGCCCAGAAACCTCTTTGCCATGTTGTAAATCCACTAACTATCTTCGACCTGGCTGTTAACAGCTCAACTGTCTCACAGCAAAAAGTCACGTTTTCATGGAACACCAAGTCACTTCGAAAGCTATGAAGTGAGGTGAGAGTGACTGCCCTTGATATCAAGGCAGCATTTGACAGAGTATGGCATCAAGGAGCCCTAGCAAAACTGAAGTCAATGGGAATCAGGGGGAAAAGATCCCCACTGGCTGGAGTCGTACCGAGCACCCAGGAAGATGGCTGTGGTTGTTGGAGGTCAATCATCTCAGTCCCAGGCCATCAGTGCAGGGGTTCCTCAGGGTAGTGTCCTAGGCCCAACCATCTTCAGCTGCTTCATCAATGACCTTCCCTCAATCATAAGGTCAGAAGTGGGGATGTTCACTGATGGTTGTACATTGTTCAATACCATTCGCGACTCCTCAGATACAGCAAGAGCAAGACGACATTCAGGCTTGAGCTGGTAAGTGGCAAGTAACATTCATGCCACAAAAGAGCCAGGCAATGACCATCTCCCCTTGGCATTCAACGGCATTAGCATCGTTGAATCCCTCACTATCAACAGCCTGGGGGCCATCGTTGACCAGAAACTGAGCTGGACCAGCCACATAAATACTATGGCTACAAAAGCAGGTCAGAGGCAGGGATTTCTGTGGCGAATAACTCACCTCCTGACTCCCCAAAGCCTGCACTATCTACTAGGCACAAGTCAGATATGTGTTGGAATACTCTCCACTTGCCTGGATGGGTGCAGCTGCAACAACACTCAAGAACATCGACACCATCTAGGACAAAGCAGCCCACTTGATTGGCACCCCATCCACAAACATTCACTCCCTCCACCACTGCGCACAGTGGCAGCAGCGTGTACCATCTACAAGATGCACTGCAGCAACTCACCAAGGCTCCTTTGACAGCACCTTCCAAACCCATGACCTCTACCACCTAGAAGGACTCCCTCCCTAACAGCACTGTGGGTGTTCCCACACCAGATGGACTGCACTGATCAACTTCTCAAGGACAATTAGGGATGGGTACCAAATGCTGGCCTCGCCAGTGACGCCCACATCCCATGAAACGAATAAAAAAACCCTCACTCTTCATTTCCCCCATGGTGGGGTCTTTGAACTGGTGCTTATGACAGGTAACGCATACGCTGTGAAATCCTAGTGACCATTCCATGCAGCTCCTGAGTGTTACTGTCATTAGCTCTGGATTCTCGGAGGCTGGAGGCAGATCTGTTACCAGAGTTACCTAGCACTGGGCTGCGCAGACCATATCGAACGGTCTTGTTGGGTACTGTGTTCCTCAATTTGAATGATTAAAAAATTTTTTTTAATGTTCTGATGAAAGGTCACTGACCTGAAAGATTAACTCTGTTTCTCTTCACAGATGCTGTTGAGTATTTTCCAGCATTTTCTGTTTTTATTTCAGATTTCCAGCATCCGCAGCATTTTGCTTTTAATATTAAAGACTTGTAAGCTGATTTGAATCGCTCCAACACTGGCGGCCGTGCCTTCAACTGCCAAGGCCCTAAAGTCTGGAATCCCCTCCAGCAACCTCTCCATCTCGCACTCCTCCTTTAAGTCAATCCACAAAGCCTACCTCCCTATCCAAGCTTTTGCTCATCTGTCCCAATATCTCCATGTGGCTCACTGTCAAAATTTGTTTGATAATTACTCCTGTGAAGCACCTTGGGACATTTTACCACTTTAAAAGGTGCTATATAAATGCACGCTGTTGTTTTTATGTTGCTGGCAGCACTTAGAGCTCACTGAAACAAAACCAGCTCATGAAAAAGCAATTGTAGTGAAAGCTTCAGCATGAGTCAGAAACCATTACTTTTAATGAAACAAGGAACTAGTTAAATTTAATTACTATAGACATATTATGTTTCTGCTATTATTGCCCATTTACTATTGAATAAACTTGTTTGGGCTTTAAAGTGGGAAATACTTTTTTGTGTGTTACTCTGCTACTTTTGAGAGAAGAAAGATCCCGTGGAGGAACAGAACAGAACCATCTTTACATTGAGGACACCCACCATCGTGTTGCGTGGCACAACCACCGCGCTAAATGGGATAGATTGCGAACAGATCTAGCAACACAAAACTGGGCATCCATGAGGCGCTGTGGGCCATCAGCAGCAGCAGCAGAAATGTATTCAACCACAATCTGTAACCTCATGGCCCGGCATATCCCCCACTCTACCATTACCATCAAGCCAGGTGACCAACTCTGGTTCAAAAAAGAGTGCAGGAGGGCATGCCAGGACCAGCACCAGGCACACCTAAAAATTAGGTGTCAACCTGGTGAAGCTACAACATAGGACAGGGCTAAGCTATCCCACAACCAACGGATCAGATCAAAGCTCTGCAGGCCTGCCACATCCAGCCATGAATGGTGGTGGACAATTAAACAACTAACAGGAGGGGGAGGCTCCAAAAATATCCCCATCCTCAACGGTGGGGGAGCTCAGCACATCAGTGCAAAAGATAAGGCTGAAGTATTTGCAACAATCTTCAGCCACAAGTGCTGAGTTGATGATCCATCTCGGCCTCTTCCTGAGGTCCCCAGCATCACAGATGCCAATCCGATTCACTCCATGTGATATCAAGAAACGACTGAAGGCACTGGATACTGCAAAGGCTATGGGCCCTGACAATATTCCGGCAATAGTACTGAAGACCTGTGCTCCTGAACTAGCTGCGCCCCTAGCCAAGCTGTTCCAGGACAGCTACAACACTGGCATCTACCCAGCATTATAGAAAATTACCCAGGTGTGTCCTGTCCACAAAAAGCTGGACAAATCCATCCCAGCCAATTACCGCCCCATCAGTCTACTCTCAATCATATAGGAAGGAGTCACGACAGTGCTGTCAAGCGGCACTTGCTCACCGGTTCACTGACACTCCGTTTGGATTCCGCCAGGACCACTCAGCTCCTGACCTCATTACAACATGGAAAAAAAGAGCTGAACTCCAGAAGTGAGGTGAGAGTGACTGCCCTTGATATCAAGGCAGCATTTGACTGAGTATGGCATCAAGGAGCCTGAGCAAAACTGAAGTCAATGGGAATCAGGGGGAAAACTCCCTGCTGGTTAGAGTCATCACCCAGCACAAAGGAAGATGGTTGTGGTTGTTGGAGGCCAATCATCTCAGTCCTAGCACATCACTGCAGGAGTTCCTCAGGCTAGTGTCCGAGACCCAACCATCTTCAGCTGCTTCATCAGACCTTCTTTCAATGATAAGGTCAGAAGTGGGGATGTTCGCTGATGATTGCATAATGTTCAGCACCATTCGGGACTCCTCAGATACTGAGGCAGCCCATGTCCATATGCAGCAAGAACTGGACAACATCCAGGCTTGGGCCGATAAGTGGCAAGTAACATTCGTGCCACACAAGTGCCAGGCAATGACCATCTCCAACAAGAGAGAATCTAACTATCTCCCCTTGACGTTCAATGGCATTACCATCGCTGAATCCCCCACTATCAACCTTCTCGAGGTTACCATTGACCAGAAACTGAACTGGACCAGCCACATAAATACTGTGGCTACAAGAGCAGGTCAGAGGCTGGGAATTCTGTGTGACTAACTCACCTCCTGTCTCCCCAATTCTTGTCCACCATCTACAAGGTACAAGGCAGGAGTGTGATGGAATACTCTCCACTTGCCTGGATGAGTACAGCTGCAACAACACTCCAGCTCGACTCCATCCAGCACAAAGCAGCCCGCTTGGTTGACACCCTATCCAGCACTTTAAACATTCACTCTCTTCACCACCGATACACAGTGGCAGCAGTGTGTGTGTACCATCTACAAGATGCACTGCAGCAATTCACCAAGGTTCCTTAGACAGCACCTTCCAAACCTGCAATCTCTACCACCTGGAAGGACAAGGGCAGCAGATGCATGGGAGCACCACAAGTTCAAGATGTAAGTTCCCCTCAAAGCCAACAACATCCTGACTTGGAACTATATCGCCGTTCCTTCACGGTCGCTGGGTCAAAATCCTGGAACTCCCTTCCTAAGTGTACCTACATCCCAAGGACAGCAGCTGTTTAAGAAGGCAACTCACCACCACCTTCTCAAGGGCAATAAGTGCTGGCCTGACATATCCTATGAATGAATAATAAAAAAAAACTTAAGCTTGGTTACTTTGAAACCCAAGGTGCGAGGTAATAAACTAAACCCTCCCTGCCTCCAATTCCCTCCCTTTCAGCCCACCCCCCACAATAAAAACAAAAAGCCTGCAAATTCATAACTAAATACCTCTACTGAAAAGCTCAAGCATGGTTACCAAAGACTATAACGGGGCTTGTTTCATGCTTCCAGTTAGAGGCCTTTAAATTAAAGGACACGAATTAATCTGTTTGCGCTTGGATGGAATGACTTTGATAAGTGCTCTTTTGGGAAAGATCAATTTTAATCTCCCAGTAACATGTTTCTTCCCAAAAAGAAACTAAAGATGCAATACCCGAGGCCATCTCAGTAACTCCTGGGCAACGAAGATTGGCAGTCAAGCTCAGTGCCCTCCGTATTCAACATCTGTCCACCTCATCCCTTACTAATTGGATCCCATGTATAAATCAGAGACTGAAAATAAGATTAGGCACAAATTGCTGTATTTAAAAACAAGAGGCCTGCTTAGTTCCAGAGAGTTTTAAATTATCCCCCTTATTTGTTTTAGAGTGCGCAGCTAATCCCATTGCTGATCGGCTTCCAAAAGGGTTTCTTGGTGAAAGTGATGACAGTTAGGGCAGCACATGTAAAGTCTGATTGAAATACCTTTGCCTCTGGGAGAACTCGATTTGTATCTGAAAAAAATCTGCGTCTCATTAAACTTTCACCATTTCGTGCAATATCTTAATCAAGCAGTCATTCATCACCCACAACCTTCCACCGTCGCTATTTCCCCTCAAAGGGGAAATATTTAATGATTGTAGTAAATCTGCTTTAGCCTCTTTGGAGAGGCTAATGCTGCAATCATTAAAATATATTCAGGAGAATTTCCAAACAGTAAACAGGTTATTTTTGTGAAATAACTCAAGTTCTTCCAACACAAATACTCCACTCTCCTCACCCTTCATCCTTACCGTGTTGAAATCCAGAATGATACCAGGGCTAAAAGGATTAAATTCCAAGGTCAGGCTACACAGACTAGGCACGTATTTGCTCGAGTTTAGGAGATTCAGGGTGATCTAATTGAGAAGTCTTTAAGATGATTAAAGGATTTGATTGGGTAGAGAGCGATAGAGAGATTGATAGAGAGAGTGATAGAGAGAGAGAGAAAGAAACTATTTCCTCTGGAGGGCGCAGTCCAGAACAAGGGAGCAGAAATTTAAAATTGGAGCCAGGCCATTCAGGGGTGATGTCAGGAAGCACTTAATCACACAAAGAGAAGTGGAAATCTGGAACTCTCTTCTCCCAAAGATCAGCTGAAGCTGGGGATCAATTGAAAATGTAAAAACTGAGATTGATAATTTTTGTTAAGCAAGGTTTTTTTTTTATTTGTTCGCAGGGTGTGGGCATCGCTGCCAAGGCCAGCATTTATTGCCCATCCCTTAATGCCCTTGAGAAGGTGCTGGTGAGCCACTTTCTTGAGGGCATGTAAGAGTCATCCACATTGCTGAGAGTCTGGAGTCACATGTAGGCCAGACCAGGTAAGGACAGCAGATTTCCTTCCCTAAAACGATATTAGTGAACCAGACGGGTTTTTACAATAATCAACAATGGTTTCACGGTCACCATTAGACTAGTTTTTTAATTCCAGATTTATTAATTGAATTCATATTTCACCATCTGCTGTGCTGGGATTTGAACCCATGTCCCCAGAGCATTAGCCTGGGTTTTGAGATTACTAGTCCAGTGTCATTACCACTACACCACCACCTCCCTGCATACATTAAGGCTTACATATCCAGGTATACAGAACTAAAATACAGATCGGCCATGACCTAACTGAATGGTAGAACAGGAGTGAGGGGTTGAATGGCCAAATCCTTTTCCTCTATTCCTGTCATCTGTTCTCGAATTTAGTCTTTTCCATGGGCCTCCCCACCTGCCTTGACAGGAATTGACAGCCCTCTTAAAAACCCAAGCTCTCTGTTGCCTAATCACTACTGCCTGATTTATCCAATATTCTCTCCTATTCTTTGGCTTTAAGCCTTCAACTTTCGCTTCAGTAAACTCAGACAAGGATGATGGTCTTACACAACACTCGTTGTACAAACAGGATGCAAGACTGTGTCGTAGGCAGGTAGCTACAGTTAGCATCAGATGCTGGCAGCTGACTAGATGCCATACACTGAGCAGGTCATAACCTACATTCAATGTAATGTGTATCACTTCCATTCACTTGCAATGCCTAAATATTAACCCAGCCTTAGTGAACTGTAGTCTTGCATTAGACACCAAAGGATTTCAATAGTTTTCAAAGTTGCTCCAATCCGAAAGCTCATGTTATGATCCACACTCTCCCAGTACCAAAAACACATCAACCCTAACCCTAAACCCAACGCATAACCCAGAGAACACCTTAGTCGGCTCCGACCTCCAGCTCCAATCAGTCAGGCACAGATAGTATGATGCCTGTCATTAAGCTGTTCAGTGTTATGAGCATTGGAATATCACAGAAGGCTCCACACTCCCCTCACATCATTGGCCTTCCTGTTCGGTGCAGTAAATGGATTATATAGAATTACTGAGTCTACAGCACAGAAACAGGCCATTTGACCCAACCGGTCAAAACTGGTGTTTATACTCCATACGAGCCGCCTCCCACTCTACTTCATCTAACCCTATCAATATATCCTTCTATTCCCATCTCCCTTATGCGTTTATCTAGCTTATCCTGAAACACATCGATGCTATTTGCTGCAACTACTCCTGTGGTAATATGTTGCATATTCTCATCACTCTCTGGGTAAAGAAGTTTCTCTTGAATTCCCTAATGGATTTATCAGTGACTATCTAACATTAATGGCTCCCGAGTTCTGGTCTCCCCAGTGAGTGAAAATCTTCTCCACATCTACATACAATAATATATTAATACATAACTTACAAAAACCTCTCTTGTACCTAGTTCCATAGCTGCAAGAGTCATTGAATACTCAAATATTGGATGATGGAATGCTTGAGGAATTGATGTCTCAACAGGTGTTGGTGACAAGGCAACCAGATCCAATGTGTTTCTCAAACCTAGTGCAGTTAGCATAAACAGTAGCCCACATGCTGCACTAACTACCTCACATTCAGAGAAGCTCTTTTGTTAAATCTGTAAACACATGCTTCCCCCTCCACTCTTTTTACAAGTCTGCACCCATACCTCATTGGCTAGCGCTCTGACCTCTGATTCAGAGGTTGTGGGTTAAAAAAAACAATCCTGAGACTTCAACGAAATCCAGGCTGACAGTTCCATTTCAGTTGAGAGAGTGCCACTCTGTCAGAGGTGCTGTCCTCCAGTTGAAACATTAATCAGAGACCACGTCTACTCTCAAAGATGGATGTGAAAGATACTATCGTATTTCTCAACAAAGAGGAGGAAAGTTCTCTCTGGTGTCCTGGACAATTTTTAGTAATGCTGATTGAGGGATAAACACAGATTATCTGGTCATTACCACATTGCTGTTTGTGGGATCTTGCTATACACAAATTGGCTGCTGTGTTCCCTACATAACAACAATGGCTACATTTCAAAAGTACTTCGGGACATCCTGAGGTTGTGAAAGGTGCTATAGAAATGCAAGTTCTTGCAAAAGGTAAATTGATCTGAAACATCAATTCTGTTTCTTTCTCTACAGGTACTGTCTGACCTACTGAGTGTTTTTGAGCTTTTTCTGTTTTTATTTATTATAAAAATGCAAATCTTCATTCCATCTTTGCTGTGGTAAACGTGCCTGCTTCAGGAATGAATTGATCAGCATAAAATTACACGCACATACACACAACAGCAAATGTCTTGAAGCTTTGTCATCACCCTGGCAGGATACATGGGAACACTCAGACACTCAGTCACAATCCTTTCAGAACCACGGAGATCACAACACGGGCAGCAACGAACAGAGGGCCAATGGGCTGGGAGCTACAACACTGAGGGACTGGACACTGCCATTCACATCTCAAATTTGATCATTCACACTTGACCCCTCATACAGAATTGATGGAGAGGTCACAGGTCAGCCCATGGAATCTTCAGAAGTTCAGCAATTCTAGAACTTTCCAATTTACCGTCCCTGGACAAAGGCACTTTTTTGAGGTTATGATGCACTTAACGAGCAAAGCAGTGATACAGGACTGAGCGCGGAAGTCATCTTATTGGCTTCTAGAGAGCAGACAAACTGCCAGATATCTGAATCTCTCTGATGTCACTGCAATCACAATAACACTTCCGAGGCACAGTCTGTCTTCAATATCATTGTTTCTGCAAATGCTTCATGTAACATCATGCAGCTACTCAATAAACAGGGTGCACAAGGTCAGCTGATAAATAGGAAGTACACAACAGTCAATTGTATATTAAACTGAAAATATTACACATTGCTCTCCCAACTCAAGGCTACTGCAGGGAATAGAAGAGATTTCAAGCTGTGCTGGAACCTAAGTAACAATATTAAATTACACTGTTTACAAATGATTTTAATATTATGGTCTAAGCTTTGGCAGAAAAAAAGTGTGGAACAATACACAGAGTTCACAATACATACGCTCACAAGTGCCCTTTGTTATACTGGTTCCTACCACCCACCCATCCCACCAACACCCCCCTCCCTCCATCCCCCCACTCTCCCCCAATGCCTCAAAATTAAAATTCTCATTGTTCTGTTTAAAATTCCTCCTACAGTCATTAGTCAGACCACAGTTCAGGAATACCCTATTCTATGAAAAATATAAATGCAACAGAAAAGGTACAGCACAGATTCGCTAAGATAGTCTCCTCCTCCTGTGCTGTACTGGTCTATGTCATCAGTAATGAGGCTGTTAGTTACAAAGAGACTCAAGAAGCAAGATCCCACAGCACAGCATTCTCCCTGGTGTGAACAATATTTCTCAACCAATACTTAAAAAACAGACCATCTGGTCATTTATTTCATTGCTGTTTGTGGGAGCTTCTTGTGTGCAAATTGGTTGCTGTTTTTCCTACATAACAAAAGTGACTACATTTCAAATGTATCCTGCACTTCAGCACTTTGGGACATCCTGAGGTCACGAAAGGTGCTATATAAACATAAATCTATTTTTTCCTGAGTTGAGGTGATTGTACTTCTTATGATAAAACTTCACAGGTCAAAGAGATTACTGTCTTGCCAATCAATGGAAAATAAGCATTCAAATTTAAGATGAGCATTAAAAGAATTAAAAAGAGGGAGGTTACAAAAACAAATCCTTAAACAGAGCATAATGGGAATATGGAATTCAAAGTTACAAACAATTACTGAAGCAACATTTAGAGATTCTTTGAAAAGGAAATTTGCTTTAAGAGGAGGAATATTAAAGGGGATGGAAAGTAGCTGGGAGTTGGATTAAACTAAGTGGCTCAGGTTGAGGAAACACCAGCACAGACTCGAAAGGGCTAAATGACTGCGTGTGCGATGTGCTGTAATTCTAGAAGATGGATAAGCCAACATGGAGAGACAGAATGAGTGAGGAGCCAAGTGGTGCAATGGCATTACCCATTCAATGAAATGGGCTAGAGTTTTACGAGGCAAAACTCTAGGTCAATTTGCCCAGAGATGGCAGTCACACTCAATGATATCTACGTTACAACGATGGAACAAGTTTCCATTGTGGGACAGATCAGAACGAGGGGCCATAAATATAGGATAGACAATAACAAATTCAGTAACAGAAAGATCTCTACCCAGAGACTGGTCCAATTGTGGAGCTCTACTTGGAATACAAGGAGTTGTTGAATCAAATAGCATAGATATATTCAAGGGGAACCTAGATAAGTACGCGAGGGAGAAAAGAATAGAAGGCTATGTTGATAAGGTGAGATGAAGGAGGTTCATGCATAGCATAAACACCAGCATGGACTAATTGGGCTGAATGGCCTGAGCCTGTGCTGTAAATTCTGTGTAATGTGATATAGGGGAAGATAGCATGCTTTAAGGAACCAGGCAAGTGTTGAACAAACTAGCCAAGAGAATTATATACCAGATCAATGACCCACGTTCATACCTCAAAATGTCACCAGTCGACCAAGTCAGTGAGTCTGCCACTGGAATAAGGAATCAGACTTACGTGTGGGAACACCAGTGTCCCAGGATCTGAACTATAACAAACAGTGTTTCCTTACAGTTCCAATGCACATAGCCAGAGGATTATGTTAATAGGGATTACAGATGAATGCTAATTGGACTAAATTTACATGTGTGCACAACGATACGGAACATCCAAAGTCCCAGTGAACTGTACATGGATTTGATGAGATTTTGTTCTGAACAGTTTGGCGAATTTAGTGCTCACTGAGGTGAAAGGTGTTTGTGTTGGGAACAATTTGCAATTTTGGGTTCTCATTGTCAACATCAATCCGTCACATACAGCACAAATGAGATATAAACGACAGCTCAACCTCAGAACATAAGTACTGTGACAAGAGCATCTCAGAGGCTGGGAATTCTGCAGCGAGTAATTCACCACCTGATACCCCAAGGCACAAGTCAGGAGTGTGATGGAATACTCTCCAGTTACCTTGATGAGTGTGGCTTCAATAACATTCAAGAAGCTCGACACCATCCAGAATAAAGCAGCTTGTTTGATTGGCACCCTATCCACCAACATCAACATTCATTCCCTCCACCACCAATGCACAGTGGCAGCAGTTTGTACCATCTACAAGATGCACTGCAGCGACTCACCACACCTCCTTCAACAGCATCTCCAAACCTGTGACCTCTACCACCTCGAAGGACAAGGGCAGCAGATGCATGGGAACACCACCACCTGCAAGTTCCCCTCCAAGTCACACACCATCCTGACTTGGAACTATATCGCCATGGCTTCACTGTCGCTGGGTCAAAATTCTGGAACTCTCTTCCTAACAGCACTGTGGGTGCACCTACCCCACATGGACTGCAGCGATACAAGAAGGCAGCTCATCACCACCTTCTCAAGGAAAATTAGGGATAGGCAACAAATGCTGGCCTGGCCAGTGACACTGACATGCCATGAAATGAATGAACAAAAAGCAACTACAATCAGATACAGAACAGAGCCAAACTTCAAACAGCCACAATGCATCAATATGGATGTTCCATTTTTGGGTGAGTCTGCCAACCAGAGACCAACTCTTGGGATAGTTCTGTGCCATAGGCACATGTTCACCAGGAACCAGACTGAAACCATCCAATCTCATTCCACTGCATCCTTACAGCCATCACTAACTTGCTATTTTGCCATTGTGCTACACACAGAATTCAGCAGACATTCCTGTGGAATACAATGAAAAACTTGCGCTGCATCAACATTATGGTACTCACAAAAACACAATGAATTACTGTGAACAGAAGTGACTGTAGCAAGGTTCAATGATGAGATAAAGGAGGCTTCTGATGATGTTGGTCGTGGGAGGAATGATAGCCAGAACACTGGGCAACCACCTTGCTCTTCTTAAAACGGTGCCCTGGCATCTTAAACATTTCCCTGTACCTCTGGAGTTGGTAGGTGACATTTTACCTGAAGAACAGCAGCTGTGACAATGAAATGCCCTTTCTGTGCTGCACTAACTAGAATATCAGCCTACATGATGTGCTGGAGTGAGGCTTGAACTTACAACTGACTAACTTGGACATGACAGTTGGACTAACTCAGCCAAGCTGGCACTTGACAAAATGCTGCATGAGTCCTGGGGCATTGGGACCAGTTCTTGGGGAGGTGAAACCTGCACAGGCTGGACATGTTGCACTACACCAGAACTGGGAACGATATCCTCCTGGGGAGGTTCACTAGGTCTGTGGGAGGGTTTAAAATAATTTATTTTAAAGATGTGAATGGGCACCAGGATATAGCAGTCAAAAGGGGATTGCACCTGGAGTACTGTGAAGAGTTTTGGGCTCCTTACCTACGGACAGATAAACGTGCCAGAGAGGGAGTGCAACGAAGGTACACCAGACTGATCCCTGGGATGGTGGGATTGTCCTATGAGGGGAGATTGAGCCTGCATTCTCCAGAATTTAGATGAATGAGAGTTGATCTCATTAAAGTGTACAGGGCTTGACAGGGTTATGCAGAAGAGAATGTTTCCCCTGCCTGGGGCAGGGGGGTGGTCTGGAACCAGGGGACAGTGTCTTAGAATAAGGGATAGACTATTTAGGATTGAGATGAGGAGGAATTTCTTCACTCAGAGGGTGGTGAATCTGTAGAATTCTCTACCCCAGAGGGCTGCGGAGGCTCAGTAATTGTGTATGTTCAAGAGAGAGATCGACAGAATTCTAGATATTAAAGATATCGAGGGATATGGGGATAGTGTGCGAAAATGGCGTTGAGGTAGGAGATCAGCCTTGATCTAGTAGAATGGCAGAGCAGCTTCGAGGAGCCAAATGGCCTACAGCTGCTCCTATTTCCTATGCTTCTATATTAAAAGGGTAGTTCAAGGGAGGAGTGGAATTGATTAGGGACCAAAAAGGAGACCTACAGAGGACATTGAGGTACTAAATGAATATTTCATGAGAACCTTGGTGTGAGAAAGCTTTTAGAAACAATAATCCAGGCTAAAATTAACCACCACTTGGACAAGTACGGGTTAGTTAAGAAAAGCCAGCATGGATTTGTTAAAGGCAAATTGTGTTTAACTAACTTGCTTGAGTTTTTTGATGAGATAACGGAGAAGGTTGATGAGGGTAATGCGGTTGATGTGGTGTATATGGACTTCCAAAAGGCATTGGTAAAGTGTCGCATCATTAGCTTGTCAGCAAAGTTGAAGCCCATGGAATGACAGGGGCAGGCACAGCATGGATATGAAGCTGGCTGAGTGACAGGAAACAAAGTGGTGATGAACGGTTGTTTTTTGGACTGGAGGAAGGTATACAGTGGGGTTCCCCATGAGTTAGTTACAAGGACCACTGCATTTCATGATCTATAGTCATGACCTAGACTTGGGTAAGCAGGGCACAATTTCAAAATTTGCATATGTCACAAAACTTGGAAATATTGTGAACTGTGAGAAGGATGGCATAAACTTCAAAAGGATATAGACAGGCTGGTGGAAGGGGAGGACATGTGACAGATGAAATTTAACAGAGAAGTTGGGGCGGCACAGTGGTTAGCACTGCAGCCTCACAGCTCCAGCGACCCGGGTTCGGCTCTGGGTACTGCCTGTGCAGACTTCGCAAGTTCTCCATGTGACCATGTGAGTTTCCGCCAGGTGCTCCAGTTTCCTCCCACAGCCAAAGATTTGCAGGTTGATAGGTAAATTGGCCATTGTAAATTGCCCCTAGTGTAGGTAGGTGGTAGGAGAATGTGGGGAAGTGGTAGGGGACATGGGATTAATGTAGGATTAGTGTAAATGGGTGTTTGATGGTTGGCACAGACTTGGTGGGCCGAAGGGCCTGTTTCAGTGCTGTATCTCTCTATGACTCTAAGTGTGAAGCAATACATTTTGGTAGGAAGATCGAGCAGAAGCACTATAAAGTGAAGTAAAGAGTACAATTGAAGAGGGACCTGGGGGTATGTGTGCACAAATTGTTGAAGATGGCAGGACAGGTTGAGAAAGCGGTTAATAAGGCATTTGGGATCCTGGGCTTGACAAACAGAGGCATAGGGTACAAAAGCAAGGAAGTTAAGAACCACCTTTATTCAACGCTGGTTCAGCCTCAACTGGAGTATTGTGTCCAATTCTGGGCACTACACTTTAGGAAGGATATGAAGGCATCAGAGAGAGTGCAGGAAAGATTTACGAGAATCACGTGGACAGTCACCACCACCTTCTCAAGGGCAATTAGGGATGGGCAATAAATTCTCACATCCTAAGAAAGAATTTTAAAAAATAGATTGGTGAAGCTGGGGTTGTTTGCCTGAGAGAAGGTTGAGAGAAGATTTGCTAGAGGTGTTCAAAATTCATGAGTAGGACTAGACAGAGTAGGTAAAGAGAAACAGTTCCCATTGGCAGAAGAGTCTAGAACCAGGAGGACACGGATTTAAGGTGACTGGCAAAAGAACCAAAGGCAGCACGAGGAAAAACTTTTTTAAGCAGCGATTGGTTAGGATTTAGAATGCACTGCCTGAAAGGGTGACAGAGACAGATTCAATCACACATTCAAAAGGAGATAAGAACTTGAAAGGAAAAAATTAGCAAGGCTACAGGGAAGGGCAGGTCAGTGGGACTAGGTAGATTGCTCTTGTAGAGAACTGGCATGGACTCCAGGGGCTGAATGGTTACTGCACAGAAGGAGGCCATTCTGATTCTAAGTGGCACCATTGCAAGCAATACCCAGTGTATTGGTCTCTCCCATAATGAATCATCTACAAGAGGGATCAGCTACACTGCACCAATCGCATTTTCTCATCCTGAGAGTTAAGTAAGAGGCCAATACACTTGGCAGGCAGAAATGTCCAATATTGCTGAATTCCAGATCCCTCCTGCCACCCTCCAATAATTTGTACAAGTCGGTGGAGGTCCAGAAGCGCTCAAAAATATTAAAGTCATTCCTTACAATTACGACATAACACTTTTCACCAGCGTCCCACTCCACACCGTTAAAACCAGATTCATTTACTTCAATTGTTCAGATGATAAATTAACCTGTCTCTGAATTTTACATTAATTCCAGGAAAATCTAAACTGAACAGGAATTTAATTCAAAAGGAGCAGAGATTGTATTTAAAACAGCGGGCTTTTAATGATTCACCTCCAGCAGTGTAGAGACCTGGTAGCATAAGCACAGAATGGGCTGTATATTGACCAACAACCTCCCGACAATACCAATCTTGGCCCAAATATCAGCAGTTGGCACAAAGTTTCTGCACTGACGCAGTGAACCTACTCAAGGTCACTGATGCACGACTTTTACGATAATGGAACTGCCAAATTCAAGCCAAAAAACACAAGGCAAAATATCCCAGAATCTTCTGTAATAAAAAAATTGGATTTATTCAGCCACTGTAGATAGATTGATTTTTTTTTTCAAATCTTCATTTTCCAAGTTAGAAAGAAAAAAAACGTATTTATATAGGGCCTTTTGTATCCTCAGGACCTCCCAAAGATGTTTTACAATCAAAGAAGTATTTCTGAAGAGTCATCACTAGGAAACACAGCAAGCTCCCAAAAACAGCAATGTGCCAATGACCAGATCATCTATTTTGGTGATGTTGGTTGCAGGATTTATATTGGTCAGGATACCAGGGAGAACCCCAGTTCTTGTGGCATGGGATGTTTTATGTTCACCCGAGAGGACTCAGTATAACGTTTCACCTGAAAGCCAGCACCTCAGACAGTGCAGTACTCCTTCTGTACTGCACTGGAGTCACTAAATCCTGCTGTACCTTCTCTCCGACACTTCTCAACCTTGCTCATTTCCTGCACCAGGGACCTCCAGGTTAGACTCTTAGAAAGAGAGGTAAAAGTGAAGAATTAAGCTGAAGAAAGCCCTTTCTAAATATATAGCTGCTGAAGGATTTAGCGAATCTTCACTGTCAGTCATTCCTCTAATCACCTCATTATCTGGCTCCTCATGATGTAATTAGGAATGAATAAGCCAGCCACGGCAATGAGCTCTTGATTTCCAGCTTCTTGTTTTCGAGCAGGGTCCACACATTCCTGCTGGGATCAGGGATAAGCCTTGGAGTTAGGGGTAGTGGACCAGAGAAAATAAATCTAAAACATTTCTGGTTCTGGAGGCTATTTTCTGCTGATTATAAAAAGAAAGATGGACTTGCATTTATATAGCACCATTTATGACCGCAAGATGATGCAAAGCACTGTACAGCCAATGGAGTATATTTTGAAGTGTAGTCATTATTTAAATTTGGGAACTCAGCAGCCAACTTTCACACAGCAAGATCCCAAATAGCAACGAGTTAATGACCAGATAATCTGCTTTAGTGATGTTGGCTGAAGGATAAATATTGGTCAGGACACTGGGGAGAACTCCCCTGCTTGAAGCAGTGCCATGGAATCTTTCAGGTTCACCTGAGAGGCCAGACGGTTTAATGTCTCATCCGAAAGATGGAAAGTCGGTCAGTACTGCACTGGATTGTCGGCCTGGATTATGTGCGCACACAGCAGGTTTAGAGAGACAGCATTATCGCTACTAAGATAGTCACCAGTCTCATGATAGAGAATAGGTTTAAGGCCTGTCCTCTCCTCAGCGTGAGCCCTGAACCTGGACATGAAGCTCGATTCCTGAGCCCATCCTGCTCACGTACACAGGCCCTTACCAGCAGGAGTCACTGAACAATAATCAGGAACAGGAGCCCTGGCTGGTGTCCTAGGCTTCCTAACAACTGGCATCTCCTCTGGACAGTATCCTTGGTGCAGGCTCAGTCTGTCTCACAGCTGACGCTGCCTGCAGGTGGGCAGTAAAACAGCGGATTAATTCCTGCTTATGTTTCAGGATGTAATAGAGCCTGCTAACACTGTCCCACTCACCCACCTCAAGGCCATTTGCCAACTTGATTCATTACTGCAGATCTTCAGCAAGTCACATAGCCAGAAACCATTCACAAATCACTTGGCCCCTTTCGTGGAGACTACTGAAGGAAATACAAGGGGGGAGGGGGGGGGGGGGGGGGGGGGGGTGGAGGGAGGAAAGAAAATAGAGACCAAGAGAAAGAAAGAGAAAAATATTGCTGGAAGCCCCAAGATCCAGTTAATTAAAGTCAGTGCACACTTTCCCTCTGAACTTGCCATCCACCCACTGTGAAAATCCATCAGGTATGATGCATTTCATTTTTTTTATATAAGCTAACTTAATCAATAATGTGGTCTGGAATTCCTCGTATTAATTAGATATTCAATACTCCACACTGAAAGAACCAGGAAAGATCTGCTGGCACTAATGTGCTGTGTTGCTCAGTGTCTGGCACACAGAGCATTGCTGAATAAATGGCACAGAAAGCAACACTCCCACTTGAGTGGGAAAACAGAGTGACACCAGCCCCTAATGCTGGCTGCAGGATGGCATCCTCTAACATTATACAGAGGTGTAGAGAGAGAGAGAGAGGAGGGATGACTTCTCCTCCAACACACCCACTCCCAGAATAGTCACTCTCCCTGGGAATCACTGACCTTTTTGCTCTGGGTCTGTCTGGTTATAATGTGTCAGTTTAATAAATATAAAAGGGGCCAGCAGACAGGCAGGCATCTAACTTGAAGAGAAGGTTAGGTGGTATCGCTGGGTGTATTCCAGCTTGAGTCTGGATCACACCCACTCACCCAGCAGTAACGGCTGCAGATCCTTATGGGATTTCAGAAGCAAGTTTAGCCTCTGAATAAATCATTGCCTTTGAATTACTCCAAGGAACTCATTATTGCCTATTTAATAAGCCCACTATGAAAACCAGATGTTGAAATGATGAATCCAGTTTTGTAGTGTTCAACTACTCCAGAAATGGATTCATTGAAGAGATGGGCATATGAGAACAGAATGTCTAGAATTTAATTTCTATCATTTTTTTTTTCTAATACATCCATCAGTTCATCAAAAATGTTTCAAAAGGATTTCACAATATAACTTTGAATTGCAGTGACTTAAGTAGGCAAACATGGCAGTCATTCTTTGTACAGCAGGAACTCACAAACAGCCATGCAACAAATGTTAAGTTAATCAGGTATGTTTCGGGCAAAAGCAAAATACTGCAGATGCTGGAAATCTGAAATAAAAACAGAAAATGCTGGAAATACTCAGCAGGTCTGGCAGCATCTGTGGAGAGACAAACAGAATTAGCGTTTCAGGTCAGGAAAAGTTCGAAATGTGCTAGGTTTTGAGCAAGTGAAGGGGGGAGGGTGGAAACAAGAACAAAAGGGAAGGTCTGTGATAGGATGGAAGGCAGGAGAGATTAAATGACAAAAGATTTCATGGTGTTAGGCCAAAGGGAGTGGTAATGGGACAAGTAAAGAAACAAAAAGATGTGCCTAGAGGACATATCAGGATCATGAATAGCTGCCATCTGAAAGCAATGCTAAGGAAATAAGGGAGAAATAAGAGAAAAATATCAAACCAGCAAGAAAAATGAAACAAAATGGAAGCAGAGGCTATGATCTGAAATTGTTGAAATCAATTTTGTGTCCAGAAGGCTGCAAAGTGCGCAGTGGAAGGAAGAGGTATTATTCCTTGAACTAGGGTTGAGCGTCATTGGAACACTGTAGCAGGCTAAGCAGAGAAGGGTGAGAGTGGGAGCAAGGTGGAGAATTAAAATGACAAGTGATTGGAAGCTTGCTAACTGAAAGGGGTGTTCCGCAAAGCGGTCAGCCAGTCTGCACTTAGTCTCCCTAGTGTAGAGCAGGCCAGATTGTAAACAGCAAATACAG